>NW_025106650.1:3718081-4957442 GCF_013123115.1 Colletes gigas
TCCCCTCAATTAGGATACCCGAAAGTCGCAGTTCCGATTTCCCGTTCCATCGATCGCGATCGTTCGTTTCAAATTTACGCGTATTATTTATAATAAATCCGCCGACCTCGTAGAAAATTTCTTAAGCTACACTGCATAAATTAGGAGTGGGTGGAACATCAAAAGCCATTCAACTTGTCCCGTATCAACTTTTTTTTGTAACTCTAATCGTTTCGACGATACAGTCTTATCCAGTTCCGCGATAAACATGTGCGCTACACGCTCTGTTATTCGTGACAACTTTATGTGCATCCTTTTGCTCGTAAAAAACTTGTCTAGGAGTTAATTATTCTATAGATTTTGGAATACGTAATTCGGAAATGGCACGCCTCGACGAAACGTTCGACATGCTTCGCGTTTGCCGCCATTATTCGTACAACAGAATGTTTGTAACTGTGTAAATAATAACACGCCGGAGATAATTAACGGTAGAAAGTTCGTTGAACAAGTAGCGTTTCGCGCGGGCATATGTGCGACCAACGATGATTTATATCTACCAGGGAAAGTTGCACGTAACATTTCCAGAAACGTACTACGGCTCGTCGGATGAATCCTTGAACTTAAACATTAGTTTCCGCTATGAGGCAGGAATACTCGCATAATGTGTGGCAATTGTGCTATAATTGCGCTGGTATTTATTCTTACGATTACAGGCGAGTACATCTGCATCGCGAGCAGGAGCAAAATCGATCGACCTGGTTCGTAGATTCCGGTTTCTCGTAGATCCTCGATCGCGTTAAAAAATAAATAGCGATACCTTCTTAACACTTTCGAATCCATCGATCCGGTAGTTCTGGTTCTCGAGAGATTTTGCACCGGTTTTTATCAAGTTGACGTTTCGACAAATATACCTTCACAGTTTTGAACGTGATTATTTTACGATTAACTTTTTCAAGAGTTTTACTCGTCCAATTATTCAAGGGTTATATAATATACCTTCTGTTATCCCATGAAAGACCTTTTGTTGCGATGTTCAGTTCTTGTCTGCTTTGAAGCGTGCAAGTGACGTAGATCCGCACCACTCAAACGCTTCTGGATCTTTGCACATTGCCAGTTTTTGTTTCTCACGTTTCGATAGTTAATTACAAACTTATTTATTTATATTGGGATATTCACTTTTATTTATTTATTAAACTAAAACGCAGAAGTGAATTTTCAAGATTCTGGTTATCGAGGCATGTTGATATTTTTTAATTGAAATTGTTTCGTTCAAATACAAAGACATTGCAGAGATATCGCAGAAACGAGAGAAAAAAATTGAAAGATAAGAACGATTTTAATTAATTTCTGGAGGCCAGAATAGTTTATTTTTCCTCGAGCGTCAAATTATTAGGACGACCGGGTAAAAATAGGTTTCCGTCGCGAGCGTCCTAAAATTATCTCCGTATTTTGTTTCACGGACGGAATGGAACGTTTTCTAGCTCGTGGAATGGCGCGGCGCTGTAATTCAGGCTGTCAAAGAAGATGAACAATTTTTAATTATGAAACAAGGAAACGAAATAGCTGTCTGGCGAGTTTTCTACCGGATGGGTCGAAAGCTTCGAAGGTCCACTCGCGAAATTACAGACGTGTACCTTAAGGCACGGTTTCTACGTGCGAAAGCTGCGGACCCAATTAAAACCGCTTCTCTGGCGGGTCGCAGCTGTTACAACGGGAAAACTTTCTGACTTCGAATAGAGAGAGGAAACGAGGGACGTAGATGGAATGCGAATTCACTGCTCTCTGCTTTCCTGACACCTCTTTCCCTCCCGTCCCGTCCCTCCGACGCCGGAAGTTTGAATTTTGAATTGGCGTCGTGTTGTACATCGTTCGCTTGCATGTTCTATTGTCCACCAGAGATAATGCAGAGTTATTATCAGCAGTTCCGTTTACTTTTCTCCGACGATAATAACCGCGATATCCTATTCCCGGGACGTGGTGTCGGTTTGCTGTATAGTCATCGTGCGATCATCGCGCGAACACGCGAGAAATGATTTCAACGACAAGCCGGAATTTTATTGTTGAATCGTCGCGCGACACAGTTTACGGAACGCCGTAAATCAAGTCGGTCCTTTTGTTTAAACCAGATTATGCTTTCACGATTCGCATGCACGTTGATATATCGCATCGCTATCATTGTCTCTGTCATTGTCGCGGTGTTTCTTACCAGCTTAATCGTAACGTTGCAAACCAACGACAAAAGCTGTTTACGATCAATGGGACAATATTTGTTTTCAAGAAAAACATAAAAATATTTGTTATGTTAACAAATAGAGAATGTGAAATTGAAACCTGTTCGCCTTCGAGGTAAATCGAGATGGGATTGAAATTTTAAAGCGCTCGCGTCGACAAAATATTGACGTTGGATTCGAAAATCTTAATAAAATGTATAAATTAGTCTGGTGATGTTTATTTTTAACAGGAATATGACAAGAATACGATTTTGGGAAATAACGTTTCTTGAAATTTCAAGATCGTCGATATTTTTTAAAAATAATCACCAAATGAAATTTAATTACGTACATTTGAAAAAATATTGTGAGTTTAATATTCCAGTCGGAGTGTGAATGCATGTATGTGATGCAAACGGGTTGGAAGGAAGGTTCTTATCGTAGAGACTCGAAAGAAAGAACGACGAAGGATCGAAAGTTTGCAAAATCGCGTTTCTACTTCAGAATTTGAATCGTTATCGAGCGTGAATTATTCCACGGATATTAGCAATGTTGGCGTGGAACAATCGTACGTAACGATCGTCGAGTTCCACTTTATCGAAGCGTGGAGATGAACACGTTCACTCATCGTCGCATGCTCCCTTTGTACGTGGCACACAGTACGCCATAGTGTTACGTGACGAACGTCGTATTGCAGGTTAATATTCTCTCATTCTCCTTCTCTCTCATGCTTGCCATATTTCCTGTTCAATGTGATGATGATCGATGGTCATTCTGTTCTGACAACTTCGATCGAGTTTCGACTCGTAGGTGTAATCACGGACGAAGTTAATTGAGCCATATCGGCCACACTCGTCTGTTTGTTGCCTGTGATTTTAATAGGCCATCGTCACGTTTTAGACACAATTACTATATATATATACAATATTAAGTTTTATATCGAAGAAGTACTGTTTTACTTAAAATAAAGAGAAAAAGGTAGTCCATGAGGGTTGTAGCAACGCTGAGGACAATAATGTATCTTCTTACATTCTAATCTATCTTCTACAACGTAAATCGTAAAATCGGTTTACTGTTCAATTTGTACTATGATAAATAGCAATTTTATAATTACACTAGTTGTTGTCTTGCAACAAGAAATCATTGTCTGCTCCATTTATTTTCTATAGGAGATTGACGAGTTTATTGTAGCATTTTTTTTTATCTTGCATTTAAACGAAGAACAGAGGTCATTAGTTAATTGCAGGAAAATAAAGTGCCATGCACTAGCGGATTCAGCAAGTTCATTCTCATTCAGGGTGCAGTGCATACATACTGTGTAGTTAGCAGTTTTGCTAATGACTTCGCAATTCACGCGAACATTCTTCAAACGTTGTTGCTCAGAATTAACATTTTGAATTATTACTTTATCGCTGGGAACGAAAGTGGGGTTTCGTCTATTCCCTTATTAACGGTTGAAAATGCTCGCACAGCAAATCATCAGCAACCAGCTTTTGCATTATTCATGGAATTGCGCCGGTTCGTTATCAGAGTTACGACGTTTATTATCCTGCATATTGGTTCGGTTCTTTAGTTTTCTCGTTACTATATCCTCTTTCTATTATCCTCTCTTCGCGTCGAATTAGTCCGTTCGCGTTTCCTTTTCGCGAAAAAGACATTTCTCGGAAATACACAATGCGGACAATATTAAAAGTTTAGTTTTCTCGCTTCCTATTTTACATTCAATCGTCTACGGTAAACTTTCTCGAACATTCTCAGCCACGGAATAATTTTCATCCGTCCAAATATTTATGGAACGTTCACAGTTTTCTCCGGCTACGCTGCTATTAATAAACGAACGAACAATGTTAAACATTATGATGTTAAAGTGATTTTAGTAACGAAACATTTATTATTTTTTTAATATTAAAACAAGGATGTTGGAAGGTAAACTGTTTACGAGATACATAATTAGTATCTTGCGACTTTCTATATAAAACGTGCACAATGTTTACGGAAGTTAATCGTGAAAGTTAAATAGTAGTATAATTCAATCTTAAAACACGAGTTTATTATTAAAGTCATCGTGTTGACGAGACGTTGAACATCGGAGTTTGTGGAGCGAACGTGTCATTGTTGCGACATAAATATCTTGTCAAGTTTTTATTTTTCGATATTTTTTCCTTGTTATGTGGATACTGTACACTCGTGGAGATATGCCTTTCTTTCAATGCTATTCAGTCGTTCCTATTCTCTCGTACCAAATATCTATACCTCGTTGTAAATCATAGAACCAATCTGTAAACACAGATGTACAAATATGCTACCCAGCGGCGTGGAGTAGCCGTAACGTGAACCAATGACATTTAGTACAATGGACGAAAGGTTAACCCGGGAAGGTGCATGGTTCGAATAGTATTCAGATCCCGTCGTGTCTTCTTGATCGATAATTCTAGGTTTATCGTCCGTGGATCACGAGGAAAGAGCACTCGAGACAATCTTTGAAGGAAGGTAACAATCATTTTGAAAGATTAAAGATCCCGTACTTGCCATTTTATTATCGATTGTCGCAATAGTCTGTCGTTGGAGCCGGGTCGCATCTTATCTGTGTCATCAGATTCATAGATTGTTCATATTATCAGCGTCGAGATGAAAACTCGAACTCTAAAAAAGCAGAAAGGAGATTTTTACCATCTAGATTGTATTCAGCCATTGTCGACGATGTTTTGGTTCGACGAGATAAAAAGATAGAGCGTGCCAGAATTAATAATTGCATCTTAATCGTTTCCACGTAGGAGCTAAAAATAACGGTCGAGCGGGGTTTTATTAAAATGCAGCGGAACCTTCGTATCAATTACTTTTTCTGGGGCGTGCACGAGAGTTGCTTCATTCATATGCATCGGCGCGGAGATAAAGAGCGTGTAAGTTCACGCGACAACGAATGGCGAGCTGGTCGATGGCCTATGAAGGCCGCCTACTTACCATTTGATTCTTTACTAGGCAAACCGATTACGTGCTCGGCCAAACCGTGCATTTTCTCGTATAATTTGCTCCGCGAACGTGCAGATTCTCCGCTGGCAGGCCTCTCGCACCGATTCCGCGCGAAAGGGGAAGGTAAACCGAGAGGTCGCCGTCGTTTAAAGGCTCCGGGACGAAGACGACGCCACCGGCTCGACCTGTAATGAAGTCACGCACGCCTTTAGAACGCGGATTTTCTTCCTCTTTAAACGATTCTAAAGAACTTCGCTGGTGTTTTACGCGCACCGGGATGCTTTATTCCGCGGACGGGAAATCATTTTTATTTGAACGCCGCGAATACCACGCGATCCAAATAAAATGCGACGCAAACTGTTTATTATTTGGGTGGCTCTCGTCGAACTAGAAACGTTTACTTCTACCACTTCTTTTTTTTTACTATGCGTGGTTGAGGAAAGACGATTCTCGAATCCTCTTCCGACGACTTTTACAGAATTAGAAGAGCTTTCCGGTGCTCGAGGAAACATTCTTCCCGAGAAGAGTAGAAAGTTGATTTTCGACGGGAAGTTTAGGAATTGATTTACGGAATTCACTATCGAACGCAACTCTGAAACGTTGTCGAGTATGAATGAAAAATGGTTTTCGCGGAAAGTTTGACGAGAACTCTGAACGAATCAGAAGTGGAAAGTATCCAGCGGGATCAGCAATTTAAGACACTGTGGTGCTGCTTCGCTGCTGGTAGAGGATCTCGTGAGAATAGTAGGAGGGCAGAAAAGGAAAGGAGGAGGCGCGTTTCGTCCGGGCCTGCCAGTGGACCCATCAGTATGGCTTTCTAGCAGGCCCTGCCTTAGACGACTGGGATATTGGGAAGTCGTTCGAGGAGTGTATATTATAGCAACGGAGGGGTCGGTCGAGCGCTTGTGAGAGCGCGACCCCTCTGGTGGCGAGCATTGGAGGCGACGCCACAACACTGTTACGAGCATTACATTTTAATAACTTGAAATCTCCGGGATAATTCGATTTAAAAATTTATCCTTTCGCGAAGTGGCAGCTATGATCGAAGATATTATTTATCTCCTATCATAAATAGTGAAAGGTTTAATTTGGAAAGCAAAAGCTGTATTCTATTCCGTCGCAGACTTCGGTGTTTCGTAAGAGAATCGGCCGATTAAAGGTCAACGTTCCAGCAGCTCGAACTTTATACGAAGGTTATTGTGCCGATAGAGTAGGTACGGCCCTGTCGAGAATAGGTCCTACTCTTCTTATTCTCGAGAATGAACCGCGCTTTGTGTCTCGAAGGGAGATTTAAGGTCTTCCTTGGAATTCCTTCCGTACAATCTTGTACACGTGTGTTGGTGGGACCATCTCTCCCGATCCTGTAGACCTGTCCGACTCCACGGCGGTCTGAGAACTCTGCGGTTCCCAGATGCCGTGAGCCAGGGGAAGATGCATCTTAGAAGGGGCACGAAACGTTACGTGGTTAATAGGGGTTATTAACTTCGATATTATGCCTGGATTGTTTTTTGCCTGGATGCGCTAATTGCGCGGCGAAAGGTTAGCTGAAAACATTGGCTTTCCTCGCGAGTCTTGCAGTTTCTTCTTAACGTCGTGGCCTTTTTCGCTGTCGTCATGCTACAGGCAAACGATACTTATTAAACGTTTGCGCCTTTTAGGACTCTTTGCTAATAAACGGCCATAGTTGCGCAAACGGTTTTGCGACATTAAACGAATCAGGTAATGCTTCTATGCCTCGGAGCATATTACCTGGCGTTTTTTTCCATTTTTCAAAATAATTTCGAGAACCGTTCGAAGGAATTTAATTAAGAACAATTTGTATTTTTACTTGGTAATGTTTAAATCAATGTCCTTACCGAAGATTTCATTCTGATATTTTTCAAATTTCTCAAAGTTTATACCTCGTAGCCGTGCAGGTCGTAAGAGTAATTGCATGGGAATACTCGTAAATTAAAATTATTATGGCTTCGTGCTCGTTACGGCCGGTTATAAGGAACTTCTACCGTGTTTATCATCACTATGGTCAAGTAATTGTCGGATTCTTTCCGAGAGAATTTAAGACGGAACGAGACGAAATTTATTAAAATTTTATGGACTGCTCTTTCGAGTATCCAGGAGCATAGTTTTATATTCATGGGTGCTTTGAAAGGACAGTAATTGCATATTGTTCCACTATGGAATTTCGCATAAAAATTTCAAATAGCTACTTTACACGGCTTTGAAGTCGTATTACTTAAAACGGAGGTTTTGTGGCGTATGGCAGTAAAGTTTTACGTTGTCGGCGATCATTAATTTCATGGTAGTTCCCCCCAAATCCGAAGCCCTCGTAAAACCGACGACGATAATTACAGATGTTCGGGGGTAATTGCCGAGTAAATGGAACTAGCCAGGGAATAATAGAAAGTCGCATAGTTTCCTCCCCGTAACGCTATAACGCATTCTTTTTGGCAAACGAGAGCTGCTTAGACACTTGCCCCGCAATTGAAACGAAGTATCCGCTTTCCACTCGTATTGCCTTCGATGGAGCGTTCGAACGGTAATAATTTTTCGCGAAGCGTGAATGGAGTGCCAATTAGCAGCAATAATTTAGAAACGAGGATATAGAACTATAGCCTTTCACCTTGTTTCTCCTCCGTCGTACGCGTTTCCACGCACTCGAACTTCGATGTTTATTTAATATACGCGAGAGAAAAAAAATAATATAAAGAGAAAGCGTTTAATCCTTTCTTCAGCTCGGAACGTCGAGGACCGATACGATATGGCGGTACGCGATCGAGAGTAATTAGTCTCGATCGGCGCGGGAAAAAAGAATGGGCGCGGGAGTTTATGCTATCGACGATGAGAGGGTGGATAATAAATCGATGGGGATTCCGATGGCTTAACGATCACGCGACTTCCATCGGACGAAGCCACCCCTCCGGCCCTCCAGACGAAGAATTTATGTCGCTGGCGCGAGTCGCGTCGCTAAATTTCGGTTCGGGAGTTTACGACTCCGCCGAAATGGGAACGAACGCCGGAAGAATCGTTCGCGTGGAAACGCCATCGGGGCCGGGGGCCATCAAAGATTTACCCCGGGCCTTCCCTTTTTTTCCCCTCTTTTTTCTCTTTTTTTTTTCATTTACGAACACACCTTGTCAAAGAGTTGATTCGATCGACTGCGATGCCCATTACTTCGTACCAATTTATGCGACGCTTCGCGGAGAAATTTATTGCCGGGGCGCCCCTTTGACGAAGGATCTCTATTCATCAGGCTAGGGTTCCGGGGAACGACGCCTGCGGAACCCGAGCGCAGATTTTGCGAATAATGAAATTACTTGTAACACGATTTGGTCCTCTCCCCCCACTCCTCTCTTCTTCTTAACTTTGAACTCGTCGAAGAAGCGATATCGGGTTCGTCGGGGTTATTTGTACTGGATGTTTCGTAACACGTGGGAATAACTTCGGTGATGAATTTAACGCGCGAAAGTAATGAAAAAAGTTCGCGCACTCGGTGCCCCCGGTAAATGGGGTAGCGAGGTTGAAAAGGAAGAGGTAGCAGTCGCGATGTTTATTTTCATTAGAAACGTTTCCGGTCGTTCCGTGGCCAAGTTTCGACATCAATTTTCTCGAAAACAGTCCATGATCGTTTGTTTCCAGAGTGGGAATGACTTTATTTTTTTTGAAAGCAATATATCGCAAAATTTTCCCACCTGTCTGTATGTTTAATTTAATGTTTTCGATTTATTTTTTAAAGCAATATTGTCTCCTTTAAATTCGTTTTGCATTTCGTTGCTCGTGCAGGGTAGCCTGTATTCATAAATCTAACGAGGATACATGACGCTAGAAAATTTTTTTCCGTGTGGGGGGACTTATGGGCGGCAATAATCATAAACTGTACGATATCTCGCGTGCCGTTGTTTATGCAATAAAAATACCGTGGGGAAAAATGGGTAAGAAACACTACACCATAGCATTTGATTTTATTTTTTCGAATTAATGAAACAAAACGACCTTTTGAAAGATTTAATACTGAAACCAACCGATAAGTGGCTCGACGAGGCTGCTGTGTATTTCGATAAGAAACTATCGCGCACAGAAAAAGTTTTCTTAGCGTTTTGTACGGGGAATCTATTTTACTAGGTTCCTAATCGTTCAATTTATGCGACAGAAGGTTAGTGCGTGTAATAATTCGTGTAGTTTCCTTGTCAGTTGTATTCATTCATCGCTACTGTTGAACACGTCAAAGTTCCAGGTTTCGTCTTATACATCTTCCTCCTATTGTATAATAACTCTCTTCCCTCTGACATACGAACATGCCTGCTCTTGCGACCTATCTATCATTTAAACGCTCTGTCAGGTCCTTTATCTTCGACCCTTGTCTCTATTTAATTAGCGAATCAGCTAGTTCCGAGCTCAGGTTTTGAGCGCATCTTGCCTTTTAGGTGCATAACGCCTGTCCTGATTAAACGGTTGATTACAGAATTGGAACGCGACCCGAGCACTTTCCTTTGCTATTCGCGAATTCCTTTATCCTAACCCTTTCTGCTAGAAACGCCAGTTGCGCCAACATTCACGCTCATCTCCGCAATTCGAAATGTCGATCGAAACAAAATAATTTTTCCATTGTAAAAGCCACAATATCTATTTTTATTCTGTCATAATCTACACAGTTTCGAGATTGTATGTTTAGGTTGTGAGTGATTTACGTTAATCAGAACAGACCAAGAGAAATACGAGTTTCGTGACGCAATATGCAAACGTGAAAGATTCATAGCGAATCTTCGACGCCGCTAAAGAAAAGAAAACACGAATCGAAATTTGCTGACTGCACGCTTTCTTCGAGACCCCCGTTCCAGCGGTAATACGTTCTAAAAAGTCGCGCACGCGAGGTGTATGTTCACTTGTTGCATGTCAATAACATTTAACGACACATAAGTCATCGCTTCCAGCGCATTAAGTGCAACGCAGTCGTAAATGGAACGGCTCGTAAAATGCCGTTCGCGCCATTAATTCGCGTACACTTACGAATTGCCCGGATGAGCCTGGCGCATGCACTCGATATCACGCGAGTTTGAAAAAGAAACGCACAGGGTCCACCCACGCGATCCTTGAACTCGGAAAATGTCTCGCCTTTCTGCCGGCGTAAATCATATTCCATGCTGTCCAAAGGTTGCGTTAGCGATCTGTATTTGAACAGATATGGAAACTCGACCCTAGGATATGCAAGAATAAATTCTTCTCAAAATCGAAGCCTTGGACGCAATTATGCAATCGTTGAATTTCGCTTTAATTATATTTTGGTTGGACGACGTGTACTCGCACGCAAAGAGTGATATATGTTTATGCAACCGTGATGATTTGCTCTCAAAGCGGCGTTCTACGCTCCTTTTCAATGAAAACGAGAGAAAGGCTGGAAAAGTAGGAGATCCGAGCAGGAAGAGGTAGAAAGAGCGGTAAGGCTTGGAGGTAAAGCGCGGAGAATGCGAGATTGAGACACCGGAAACGGAAGCCATTAATGGCGTTCACGGCGAGCACCGTGAAGTGGATGAAGGTAGATAGATGAAGAGCGAGAGAGAGTGAAAGCAGAGAGAAAATGAGCGAGATCGGTGGACTTAAACCCCGGAGGGGGAGGGGGGAGGGAAAGAGAAGGGGTGAAGGAGAGGGTGACCGTAGGAGAAAATCGTGCACCGGTGGGAGGAAAGAGGGCAGGCAGGGGGGTTGCACAATGGCATTGTGAATTCGTAACCACGCTTTCTGCCCTCCCTTTCTGCAGTCCTTCTGCATCGCCAAAGCCATCTTCTATGCGTCTCCTGGCTGGGTCCGCAGAGTACCGTCGGAAAACCCCTCGACGCGTGTCGGGTTCCACGTATTTACCGTTTTTAATCCTTGGAGCAGAGGACCCTCGTGTATACTTCTCATTCTTGTTTCGTCGTTCGCCCTGCGCCGCTCGAGCATCGAAAATTTCGAACAGCCACTTCTCGCGAGTGAGGAAAGGTCGGACCGCAGGTGAAAAGGTTTCGCGTTGCCACTTCGAGATCTTGGACCATTTTAACTCTTACCCCTCGGCGGACCTGCTTGATTGCAACATTTAATAATTTTCATTCGTAGACCAATGTTAGTCGAACGACAATAAATCGTTTTCCGTACTGTGACGAAATCGAACGTGTGAAAGGAATGTGTGGGCAATTGACCTTTAAGAACAATTCATTGCATGCATCGCTTCGATCACTTTTCTTGACCCCCCGGGAATTAATCGTAAAAATTTGAATCGAGAGAATGGCGGCTTGTCGAGGATTAAAAATGGTCGAGTGGAAGCAAAGGGTTCGTCGGGCAAAGGATAATTGGGAAGTCTTTATCGTCGCATTTGAATGTCCAAACCATTTGTCCGGCACTGTTAGCTATGGTCGCGTTAAACGAGGCCCTCGACTATATCGTGGTATGCAAATTTCAAGTTCATATCCGACGCAACATTCGGTTGTCCAGTACATTGGTCGATTTAATCGGTCCGTGTTAATGTTTCCGGGTAAATCCAACGTCGAACAAGCATTGTGTCGGTCAGATGCGTTTGGCATCGCGAAATCGCTTAATCCCTCTTCCTCCATTTCCATGCTTTATCTATTTCGATCTCTTTGGAGCATTAAGGGTCGTAATGCCGCGCGTTTCAAAGCACAGAGCGTTTCGGTGTTGTCCGCGTTTCAGTTAATGGACGTTCCTATAAAAAATGTCGTATCCCTTTAAAAAGATTCGATAGTTCGGTGGAGTTATTTTTTTTTTCTAACGTTGACGACAGTATTTAAAAATTTATAAAATATACTCAGTTAGAATATATCGATCGTTTGATTACGCGGATCGTGCAACGTTACGAAATAAAGAACGGCGCGATTAAGGGCTGAGAAGTTGATTTAAATCAAAATATGGCCTGGGGACGGGCACCGGGAATAGAATTGACCCTTTTCACGGCTTCTGGCCCGTGTAAATTGGTAGTGACATCCCGGTTCGCGAGTCGCATTTTAATTAACTCCGGCAGTTCTTCACGCTGGAAAAACGCTCGCGAACGTGTCCTGGATTAATTATTGGCGGGACTCGAGGAATCCGATTTCCCGGGAACCGTCCGAGAACCCGGACCACGCCAGCGTTGTTAACCATGAAGATTGCACTAGCTGATTAAACCGTACATAATACATGTAATAAGAACTCTGCGAATAAGCGTTGAGGCTAACTTTCGTCGTTCCATTTGGCGTTCGAGAGCCCGGTTTGCTCATACGGGACGGAATAGAGAAGTCGAGGGACGAAATAAAACGGAACGACTGCGAAACGGAAATAAAGTCCCTTATACGGTCCTTTTCTACCTTCTCTTTCCGTTTCGGTCTCCCTCTGACCGGGTTCTCCACCCGCTAGCAGTGATTCGCTTACTTGCCAGCCCCGCTCGTTGTATTTTCTCGAAGAGAGTCGCGTTATCCGCTCGAGTTTACCCGCTTGCTACACTTATACCGATGATAAAACGGGCCGGGACTCCGGGATCTGATATCCTGCTGGATATTGAGTCGCGTCCAGCCGTTTTGACCCGACGCGTAGAAAAATCTAGGACGATATCGCGTCGGAAGTAGAATCGTGTTTTCATGATTTTTCGCTTGCCCGACCTGTCCCGTGATATTCACTCGACTTACAGAAAATCTCCAATTTCTACTTTCCGACTTGCCAGTGTAGACGGCATCGTAATCGACAAAAATTTCGAAACAATTTTTTTAAACGTAAAACAATCTCTATTTTGTGGTCTTGCGTTGTATTTCGTTTCTTTTCTTTGAAGTCAGTATCGATAGAATCATATGAATTTTAATTATCGTAACCTTTACCTATGACTGTTTTCGTGACCTAGAATGGGCATCGTTTTTGTTGGATTTCCTAACCGTCTCACGTTGTTACAAAAATCATCTCCAGTGACGATTGTATATGTCTGGAGTTTTGGCCATGGGTTCTACGAACTCAATGGTGTTTATTATACAAAGATAAGAGTTCGTCGCTAGGGCGAACTGCGCTTCACTCTCGCCTTTCTTCTGCGGGTGAAGTCACAGTCTTCCAACAGATCTCTTAGAGAACAGAACTGAACTCTTAGATATACCTTCTACATATCATTTAATAAAAAGTACATTTGATTAGTAATTATTGTCGTTTCATTCGAATCACACGTTCCATAGCCCTACCTTTTCCAATAGTTTTCAACCCCCCGGAGTCCGCGGATTATTTAGCCGGACGACGGTAATTTCCAAGCGCAAACTATGGCCGTAAATTGCACGAAACGTTAAAACGTATTCGGATCTATCTGATCGATGCTCACGGAAATGGAAGCAGGTAGTTTCCATAGCGCTCGTGGCTGGTGATGCGCTTGCACACTCGGCTGCGCCCGTTCCGTTCTTGGCTACCGGAATCTACCCCTTTACGAATATATATCTCCGTGCGCGCGTCTGCTCGCGAATCGCGCGGTGCGAATGACAGAAGAGGGATGCACTTTCGTACATTCGATGCATTTTGGTCCGCGGATCGTACGTCGACCGAGAAATGCCTGGCGGAACGGTTGCCTTATTCAGCTTCCTTCGCGATGTGTGCAACTTATCCCCATCCTTTCCTCCTATTTGGCCTTCTCCACCCCTGCCGCCGTTCCTCTCCTTTCTTCCTTTCAACCCCCTTTTCATTCCTTTTCTTCCGGTACATCGCTGCAATTTATGGACTGCTTCAGGAAGGCGGCAAGATAGAGAGGGCCAACCCGATAAATCGCTGGTCGTAAAACGCGCGGAGATCGTGGAGGGAAGCTCAATCCTTTGCTTGACGAGGACCGTGGCTGGGAAACTGTATACTATTTTCGACGGTGGAATTCCTGTCGGATAGAAGGGTCTTCTTTCTTGTCGCGTCGACGGTCACGCCTCTGATTTTCGATCGACGTCTTTGAAAAACTAGATCCACTTTGAATAGTTCGCTGGAAACACTCGTTTGACTGATATTTAACGTTATTCCGTGGAACGTTGTCTAAAAACGATATCCTGTGTGCTTTCGCTCCGTTCGACGGACGAATATTCACGTTATTTCGGCTAGACAGCAATTTTGTATCTGTTCTTGATCATTCCGAGATTTATTTGTTCTGCGGTGAGCCCTGTCTGTTGCCCGTAGCAAAAGACGATAAGGAATGAACGATCGATACCAGGTTGACAGTGATGCACCACTTTTTGTTTGAAATATCACTGGAGAAGAATCGTGTTTACCTTCGATGTCTAACAGAATTACGTCCATCGTAAAAGTCACGTATCCGTGTTTCTATAATACAAACCATCTATCTGACGGTGGTCTACAATGTCGATCCTTCATGCGACGAAAGACTATCTCGAACGATATTGAAATTTCAGAAAGTGATTTCGTGTTTTTGGATTCGTGATCGAATCTTCGTTGAATAAATTGTCGTGCTCGTGAATTTTCTCGTTCTTGGTCGGGTTTGCATTCCGGTTCTGTCCGGGCTGGACACAGAAGGCGAAATTCGATGGAGGATCGTTGAAAGGTCCACGACTCGTGTGAATGTCTCTGTTTCTTCTGTGGGTGAACGTCGAACCCGGTGCATCAGAAAACGATGCGCATCAAGGTCCTCGGGCTCAAGGAGATCGGGAAATATGCAACGCGAATCTTCCTTTCACAGTCAGAAGGTGGAAGGCCACGCTTGACTCATCGGATATTTCAAATCATTTACTTATCCGATAGCCGACATAATTTATTCCCCTCCGTCTGGACATCTCTCTTTTATTGCGGTTAAACGCGATTCCGTATAAAGATAAAATAGTTACGTACTTCGCGCGATTATCAGTGCTTATGGCTCTTCCATGTCGCAACGTTGACTGGAATTTCTGCCTAATGGGCGGAAACTATGTGGAACGAGTTGTTTATTTACGACCGTGCACCGATCACTTCGAAAGGAAGGATTCTTTTTAGGGATCATCTGACGCAAGTTCGTCGCGGTAACCTTCTTTCACACCTCGCGATTTTTTAATACACAATGTGTATTTGATCAGTGTTAAGCATTAAATTCACAAGTCGATGCAAGTTTGCGTATAACAGCGCAATAACTTTATTAAATAAATTTTTTCGCGTTGGTGGTAAAAATTACTCGACAGCCAGGTGTAGTTATTTTTATTTTCTTCGATCGTGACTCGGTACGAAGGAAGGAAAACTCGCGAGATAGCCCCTTGGCATTTCTCTAGTCATCTGAAACAGTCAGTTCAATTGAAACTCTCCCTGTACGAAAATTGATCGCTCGTCCTTCGAAATATATTTGGCGTTAACCCGTCAGCGGGAATATTGCTAGAACGGTGAGAAATTTGCCATGGTGCACATCGTATGCAAGGACATGGAACTTTATGCGCTGCAACGTGTGCATAAATCTAAGTTTGCAGCAGGCCCTTCGTCCCTATTCGTATTAGATGCTTGCTAGACGGATATCTATGTGCGAGTATAGCCTCTATACATATGTATTCTATCCTCTGCCACTCTCTTTTCGATATTATCGATTCTTGGCGGATAGTATTTCCTACCATTTCGCTTGTTTTCCTTTTGCATTATCCGTTGTTCGTCTTCATTCGTGAAAAAGTGGCAAACTATTCATCTGATACTCTTAAACCAATAATTATGGCACTCGAAGTTCACTCTACATTCAACTTTTGGCGTATTTATAATTCAATACTAAATAAAAAAATATTTCGGAAAATCACATTTTACTTTTATTCCTCAAATTGGAGTCAGAATTTATCAAATATTAGTATTTGAAAATATGGCCCATCTGAGTCCATGCAAATTGTTGTGAAGGTTTGGTTTTTAACAAATACGAATAATAATATTAATACCAGGTCAATTTGTAAAAAATAAAGAATGCAAAATAATGGAATTCACATTCGAGCGAAAATGGACTCCGTTAACCGTGAGTTAATCCATTGACTGCCATATGCTTTATTTCATAAATAATATAGGAACGCTTATCGCTCGAGAGCTTTCCCTCATTTGTGTTTCGCTGCATTAAATAGATTGTTGGAATTTTTGGGAAAATATAAAGGGCGACACGGACCTTTGTGAAACGGGAGCGTATTTTTTATCCCAATTTTATTTTATTTCGTCCACTCGCAGTTTAACAAATGGAACAGTTCCGTTCCTGACAGTGGTTACGCATTTTTTCCATCTTTTGATGCTTTCCGCTTTTGTTCGCTTGAAAAAATTGAGGTACTCTGAAAATATCCAGCTAGTATGCAACATGAAAATTTCACAGTTAGGTTACTTTTGTAAATGCAGTGCCTTTTATATCCGCAGTCATGTATTCCGTATATTTCTCCGTTTTACATTTTGTTAAGTTCTCGGCTATAATTTGTCTACTATCTAGTTCCAAAAATTTTTCAGCCGGAAAAAATGGAACGGAACGAAAATAATTCCTTTATACGAGTTGTAAAAAATAATTTAATGAAAAGTAGACACAAATGCTATTACGAAACAAAATATACACACATGTTTGTACTTTGTAGATCCCTCTCAACAGTATCTCAGATAAAGAAATAAAATTCTCAGAAAGTAAATATCCTATCTTACAATTCCAGACGGACAATTCAATATAGAAATAGTTGTCTTCGCGATTCGATTTCAAAGTTGTTTTTCTCGAAAATATCATTCTATATTTACCCAATATTTTTATATTATTTTTTCAAAGACTCAAAGACTCATGCCTCTGAAACACGATTCGTTAATAGACGATAGAATCAAATGACACGGTTCATTTTTGTACATGAGTAGAATTGCAACACAATGAGAGGTGTCTAAGTTGCTAATAATGTTAACAATCATACGAGTGGCGAGAGTCTTCTTTTGCAGGTCGGTGATAATCTCGTTTTGTAACTTGTTAGACTTTTTTATTTTCTCCGGGTATGACGGTTCGTTCAGAGAAGGATGGAACGTGCGTTCTCATTTTCATCGAATCGTGCTTGAAAATTATCATCGTTTTGATACGGTTTGTCGCGGCGATGTTGAGAGTTTGATTGAAAACAATCGCTGTTCAGTGGATTCGCGGTGCGGACTTGGAGATGAATCGATCGGATCTGTCCCCGATAGCCAATAGGTCGTCGAAAATCGTTTCGTTGCGCTGATTTAGCGCTCGTTTCCACGTGTGCTGATACCCTTCTCTGCGTTGATAGCTTATCGAGCAGTTTTTATCGTTTATCTGCAGCCCATCGATTAAAGAGTCAGCATTTATGAATTCGTTTCTTCGTATTCGTGGCAGTGCATTTGCTGGACCCGCGGAGTGTTGGTTTCCCGTTGTCGGTGTGTTAATTGAACGCGTCGTTTACGAAATATCGTTCGCGTGTCGAGTGTGTTGCAACCCCAAGTAATACAAATCGTTTCAGCTAATTGCTCCGCGTGCTTTTATTTGCGCTCGATTTTTAAACGAACCTTTAAATGCGTGCGTGTTCCTTTAAGCTAATATAAAACGACAACCAACAAAATAAATAAAACAAAACAATACGTAGGATCGAGTATTTAAATTCTCGAAGCTTGTTTCACATACTTTTATGAAATGCTTTAAGAGAACATAATTTTGACGTATATTATTCGACAGTATTTTCATATAATAGTGAAACAAGACGTTGAGTTTCAGAACAGAAACAAGTAGTTAATTTTTCTTTAAAATTGTGACAATGGTTAACTTTCTACACGGTAAATGTATAATGTACTAATTACTTGCATATTTTACGCGAATAAATGTCATATGTCCTTTATAATAAATGTTAAAATTCTCACTATAAATAGTAGGGCACTTAAAATTAATATCGATCGTCGAACGAAGGTCACGTTTATCTTTGATTAAATTTTTATGCAAAATGTAACGCAAATATTCCCCGAACGTCTTTGCTCTATTTTTGTCCGTTGCATCCGCTCACATAGTACTTTTTCGTAGATCTATGTCAGGCTCGTGTTCCTGATCGTTTAATAGAATTCGCGACACACAGGACCGATCGGACATAAACGGAATCGATATTCAACGTTGCCTGAAATTCGAAACTGAACTGTCTGGTAACGGAGCAAAGGGATCGCGTGTTCTCTGTTTCGGTATGTGACTTAAATACTGAATAAAGGACCGTGGATTATGCGTTGCACGGGGCCACTTTGCGAACTACTCCGAATTCTAGAGTTATCCGGGATCGACTCTGCGTATTCGGTATAGCGGCGTATCAACAAAGCGGGCTTCTCTGTGTTTACTGAACGGTGTCCCGCGTGTGAGTATCCGAACGTTAGTCGCGTTGAATAATTTCCGTCGAATCAATTTCGATCGTTTAGACGTCAGTGGACATTTCGCGACTTGTTTCAGCCCGGCACAAAGAGATGCGCCATGCAAATGCAGAATGCAAAAGTTTACAACGTATACGGTATCCGCGTTACGATGATAATTTCCTTTTGGAGCGCATTACGAACATCGCCAATATCGGAGATAGACGAAGTCTCCGTATAAAATTTATATTATAGAATTAAATGAAATATTATCTATTGCATACTCGAATAAAATTAATAAAGCGAATATTGCTGAGCGTTCGTATCTGTTAATTTATACAATCGATATGGATCTACGTTAGAGAACTGCAGTTTATTGTTAATAGCTAGTTAGTTCGCTGAGGGTGAACTAAATCAGCAACACACCAGATAGAATTAATCTTGATTCTCAGTTGCAAACTGCATTAGGCATACCCTAAATTTGATATAGGCATTGCTGTGTATGGTCACAAGGTACACCACAAACGATCGTTACCAACGACGGATCCTAATTAATGAACACACCCCGATCGAATAGCCAAATAATCGAATGGCTCGACACTGAAACGAGCATGTTAAACTCGGGGATCACAGAGTTACGCGTTAATAACGAATGAAACTTCTATTTCGGTATTAATATTCCGTGCACCGACGATTCGAACATTTGTAAATTTTCCATTACACGGGCTAAGAATAAATTCATAACATTTTTATATACTATTCTCACTGTGACCAGTCTTTTTTTTTCTCTTGCTGAAACTTCTTTGAGTATGTAGAGTCAAAGTAAATGTTAAAATAAACATAAAAGACAACATAAATAATAATAGTTGGTATGGTCATCGTATGGGGGCATGAAATGCCTTTTAAAACGAGCGTTCGAACGAGTCGATAGCGTAATTAGTTTCGGAGATATAGCGATTTTAGTTTCAAGTCGATGCGGTGGCTAGTTTCGGAGATATGGTTTGTTTACGTTTCGTTGTGCGCTCGCGAGTTCATTGATCTCGCGCGCGCGACAATAGTAAACAGTGCGTAGTCTTGGAAATACTACGGCTTCTTGGTCACGTGACTGCCTCGATTCGCGCGCGAGCGAGAGGTCTAACGCGACGCGTCAGATGGAGATAGAGATAGTCGAATTAAAAAAATTACCTCTTCACATAAATTACGATACCTCCAAAACGGATAGTCGGATCGACAAAAACCAAAAACCATTTCAAAGAGGAAGCTTTGCCGCCGCTAACAAAGGCTCAATAATGGAGAAAATGCTAATAATTTCGAAACTGCACGTAATTAAAGTCTTAGTATTTTTAATGCGCGTTAATAGCCTTTTCTAAGGCGGAGGGTGGAATTTTAAAAATTACCTTTTACATAAATTACGATATCTCGCGAACGGAAAGTCGGATCGATAAAAATCAAAAGCCATTTTAAAGGGGAGGCTTCACCACATGTAACAGTGTCTCAATTATGGAGAAAATGCTAGTAGTTTCGAAAGTGTACGTCCGTAAAATTTAACTATTTTTAATACACGTTGTTAGACTGCTATAAGACAATGGAAACCAAAGATTCTCTGCTTTTATCTTTGACCAGTCGTGGTAGGTTTGGTGTTAAAAGAATTGTGTAGTAGTTTGGTAATTTTCACGTCACAATTATCTGTCTTAAAAGAAATAGTTTCTCTCTGTAAATTGATTCATACATTCTACCATATTACTTATGATTTTTTGAATATCGGGTGCTTCCTGTGATAAAATCGATCTATTCTACGCCGCATGATAGCGAATGTTAATTGCACAATTTGCAGGGTAGCTAGCGTTTAATTCCCGAGATTTGTGCACAGGTATGAGCTTAGGATTTCATTGTTCGGCTAGTGAAGCTAAGACATAGTCCGCGACAGGTGTCAGTGTCCTCGGAGCGTGTGACCCTTGTTAGGCTCTCGCTAGAGTCACGTTAGGCCAGAGCCGAGACTAGGTCAAATCTAGGATATATCCAACACGCGAGAGAGGTCTACCACCATGTCCGTTTCCATCGATTAGCTTAAGTTTCCAGCTCATCGCTCCTTGTCGACCTATGTACCTTTACTACGAGCCTGAAGGGTTAAAGTGCTTTGATCGGAGTACTTTTTACCTTTAAATCGACACTCTGATGTAAATGCAACTCATAAAAAATATTAATTACGCGTTGGGTCTACTGAAAAGACCCAATAAAACAATAAATTTTGTGAGTGACGCGGAATCTACCGACTAATTTTATCCTTCGCTGTTCTTTTATTTTCTATCATTGATGAATCATTCACCACCATCGGAGTCCGATAAATGTCAGACACGGTTCGCTTTATTTAGAAAGCCGCGAATAGCATTACGAATTATCCAAGGAATTAAGAATCAGATCCGAATATGTTCGATTGACGCGACGCTTTTGGATCGGATAACACGATTATGGATTCGAATTTTCTTTCTACGTTTTAATCGTTCAATTTTCGCGGATATTCTCGTCCCGGGTTTTTAAATAAGTTTCAGACTCGGTTGGTCTATTACGATCGCGGAATAAGCTATCGTATTCATTCACCTTAGTACTTAGGAATGTACCGGGCAGACCTTGCATTCAGTACACCGTGTTTGACGAGACCGTTCGACCGTTCTATTTCGCGGCACGCGAGTCTTGCGCCCAGCTTAGTCGGTTCCTGATGTACGAGAGTTCGCAAATAGAGGGTGGGTTTCTATTGTTCGAACGGTTAGTCGAACTGACAGAGACTCCACGAGCCACGACAGGTGTCAGTGGCCTATGCACATGCGATTGCATATACAAGGACCGCGGCGCGGTTGTTTTGACGCGGCTATCTGTCAAACAATCGTGGTTCGCCATAGTTCTGTCACATGGTCCACAGAGGGAATCCTCCGAGTCCCCAGGGGGATGATTAACCACGCTTAACCGCGTCCTATGACGCGGTTTACAATTAATCATTGTTAGGAATGGTACCATTTGTTTCCGGTTAACGATTCGCAGTTGCCTGCCACGTGCGGCTCCGGCTCTGCTCGTTGTCCAGGACAACGCGTTCTTCGTTTTACACGATAATTACCGTCGGGTTATACAGCGATTTGTTACAAGATTGATGAACCCGAAGCCATTCAACTTTGAATTAGAAACGGGAAAGAGCTGAATTTCCATTAAGGGGGTAACTAATTCTTTCTTTAATACGCTTGAAATCTTATCTTCCAAGACACCTGAGTCTTCAGTCGTCGGAGAAATTACACGATATAGAAAGCGTTGATACTAAATATTTGAAGCAAATATGTCGCAGCAACTCGCGCGAAGCAATAACTCAAATGCAATACAAGATAAATATATGTACAGAGACGTATTCTATTGACGTCAATAATGCGAGGTGTTGGTTACGAGAGTCAGTATATTAACAAGAATGTCCCATCGGAGTCCTTTTCAGCGAAATTCAATATTGAAACATCGCTCGTACCAGCAGATATTTATACGCCACCGTTGAGCTTCGTTTTAAGAATTCATTACTTGTATTCAGTTCAGTTTTTACAGTACCTATGCTTCTAAAGTAAAATGTAAGATATACATACATAGTACCTATTCGAGTGTTGTATACTTGCATATTTTCTCTAATATTCGAAACAAAATCGGAAAATGATCAGAAATCGGTCCAGCACGGAACGGTGCATCGATTTTCCAGCGTACGGAATCTCGAGTGCCGAGGATTCCTGGCGAGGGAAGATTTTCATCCGAGTTCGCGAATCCGTTTTCCCGGTCCACTCTGGGTTCACCGTCCATTTTACAATTCGATGGCTCGTCGCATACATTGGCGGAAAAGTCACGGATCGGAGGATCGTCCGGCGGGAAGAAACTGAAGAGCGAGTTGCGAACTAGTTCGATCGGGCTCCTTGGAAACGTGTCTGCCGTGTGTACTTATTGTCGCAATCTGTATTGAGTGCAATTTCGAACGGTCGTATTTCTTCTTGGCGACGCGACGATCACAGGCACGGTCGATGTTGGCGCGTGTGCACGCACACGGTGATATTCCCGGGCCGATGTGTCGAGTTGTCACGCTTGTAACGTCGGCTCGTAATGTCTACGATTTAATAACGAGCACGGGAATAGTATTGATCCCCGCGGGTACTACAGCCACCTCCAGGGGAAACGCGAACTCTCGCTCCTGACGTGATAATTTGATACGCGTTTTGATAAGAACCGTTCGAGACGGTGTTAAGAGCCAGGGCTTGAAGTGGTTTCGAAAGTAATTGTTTCAAACTGTCATGAGAATAGTTCTGGTCGAAACTGTTCACGAAGAACTTGTTTTTAATGTCATGTTGTTGATTAAAATTTTAACAAATTAGCTGCCTGATTTATATCCTGATCGATACTATGAAGTTAAAAATACCTAGTTCAATTTAAGAATATAAGAGTAACCTTAATTTTTTATCGAAAATCAATTTATTCTTAAATTTAAGCAACTGTAATTTCTTGTTGGTTAAATACTGATTAACTTTTACTTACTGACAACATTTTTTTGTCAGATCATCGAAAGGGGCTAAAAAATCGTGGGGGCTAGTTCGTGCCTAGCCCCGTATATTATTTTTCTAAAATCTATCGAAGATTCAGAAACAGAACGTAAAAATATCGAACCCGTATTAGTATCATTGTTTTGGTTAACGCACGGGGGGGATCGGATAGGCGATTCTCGTAAAATTTTTACCGCCAAACGGCGGACCGGATGAAGCGTTGATGTCCGGAAAATCCGTCGTAAAATCAAAATTGAAGGGTACAGGATATCGATTTATCCGAGTAACCCCTCGAAGATCGTCGGTGAGAGAACCAGCGTAAAGTTGAACACGGTACTGACCTAAATTCGAATAAAAGTTATACAAGACGATTCGCACAAAGTGTAGCCATAACTTCGGAAGTGAATAAAGCGTACAAAGATAATAAAACATGGGTTTCCGCGAAGTATGCTGTCTGTAGGAATGCGTGACGGAATCTGTCGAGTAGCTTTATCTTTTATCGTTCTAACGACTATTCTCGGTTTTTAAATACGTGAAATCATCTTTCAAGATTCTCGTAACATAAATAATAAACGAAGGAAAATGACAGGAAAGTATGGCAGGTTAATTACAGCCTTGGTACAAATGGATTCCGTACAAATTTCTTTGTAGTTGTAATTTCTTAAAAGAGAAACAACTGGTTAATCAAGAAAGTGGGCAGGATTCGTACAAAAGAGTTCACTAGATTACAAAACAGACAGTCTTCCTCAGAATCAAGGATTGAAAAGCTTATTCCTTGATAGAAATATTAACAGAGGACTTTAGAAAGGGGCATTAAAGAAGAAGTTGTGCACTCTAAAATGCGTATCTTTAGATTCTTCTCAACGCGTTTTATGATAATTTTGTTGACAAAGAAACTTTTAAATATCGTTGAAACCAGTTAAGACAATACAGATTGGAGTTTGTACAGAGTGTATTCAAAACATATTTATCAAGAACATGTAACGAAACATTGACTGTTTGGAAGGTCTACGTTAGAACGTACCCTTAATGAGTCTGTTGTAGAAGCTAAATTGCTTAATTCGACGAAAATGAAGTAGAGATTTTAACGAAGCTAGCAATACATCATAATTTAAAATCAGAACCGTCGGGTCTTAAATGAAATTTGGAAACTACCGAATCTCTATAATACGTATGCTTCCGGCTCGTCAAGGCGTACACTTAAACTTATGATCGATGGTGTAATTTGTTGGTTCTGCGTTCCTGGTAATTACGCTCCGGGACGCCGCCCTGTTCCTCGCAAGGTGTAATAATAAACTTTGTAATAAATGCCAATTTATCGTCGAACAGACCATTAAGTTTAGCGACATCGTTAAAAGATACACCAAAGAAGCATCGGCGCTGCGTTTACCGAGATATTAAAATCAGTGTCGCGTTACTTTTATCACCGCTTGAAACTTCAGTCTCCTACCTCTCACGATCCTGTCGATCGTGTACCACTTACAACACGAAATTAATTACTATTTCTTCGGGTAAATTTTTTTATTACAATTAGGATTTCAAAAACACCTAATCAATGAAACAAAACATTCTTGCTGTCTTTGTTTCATTTGTAACAAGGAAACGCATGAATTTCTTCTTTGTTTTGTTAGTATCGATCATCCTATGAAGGATCCAATAATAACCTACTTATCCAAAGTCCAAAATCCTGTCTTCTGTAATAAAATATGTCGAATGCAATATGTAATAAACCATTTGCATAACAGATTCGAATCAGAACTTTTCACTAAGGAGCTATTAAATTAATTCTCAAGATTAGATATTAAAGAAAATAAATCTGGAATCTCTTGAATTTTAACGAGGATGTAAAAATAAGAGAATTTTCCATCCCTTTTGGTTTTCCTCGTTATCCATATTGATTTGCGCAAGTGTTCCGCGGTAGTATTCCTTGGAATAACAAATAACATTTTGTGCATGCTCGCCCATGCCCCGGTCGTATTCTTTACTATCGAGCTACCGTAAAAGGACTATGTTTCGTTTTGCTTTCGATTGGATTACATTCCGTAGGGGTTGCAGCTGCAGCGGTAGAGCCAGAGATAACCGGCGAGAAAGAGAGGAAACTGGGCGGAAAAAAAAAAAGGAAAAGAGGTGACGCGGATCGATTCCACGGAGTCGAAGTCACTTTTGCGAGTGGTATCCGCGGCAACACTCAAGGGCATTTCTCGAGGTTGCAGCTTGAAAGGTGGAGCAGACAGGGTCCGATCGGATGCCCTTCAAGACCGGATTCTTGAGCCGCGAGATTGCTCGTTTCGTTTGTGAAAATCCGATACACGAATTCCGGGGGGGTTGGGGGCGACGTAGGCGGTGCCTCCGCCCTTGGATTCCTTTTCCCTCGGATCAAACCACCCCGAGCGTGCACTGTCGATGTAAAGTATTCCCGGGAAAAACTGTTATTGCTCTCCATGCCCTACATAGGAGCCCCGTGGTCCTTTTCGTGTCCAACTTCAATTTCCACCGTGCGACCGGTGTTCGACTGATGAAACCCTCGTTGCTACGAGCTCCTCCGTGTCTTTTACGCCGTTTCTGGCCCCTTCGTGCCTGGTTTCTTTCCATCGTCTTTCGAAACGACGGGAAGTTCCGACAGTCTTTCGCGAAACGAATGGTGTTATCATTTCGCTCGCATTTAATTTTCTGATTTAGTGATTCTTTTCTTATTTCGAGGCGTGGAACTGCTCCTTAAAGTCTCGAACATCCTGTATAAAAGGGTGTGCTAGCAAAACGTATTACACGTTTTAATACAATATTGCAGTCAAAATTGACATCGTGTATAAAAGTTTATCTAATTTGAAAGTTATAGAGGCTATCGTTCGGGGCACTCTATACTTTCTAATAACTTTTCTTATGCGTCGATAAAAGGTGTGCTTCCGAACGACGCTGAGAATAGTGTCCAGCAACTGAAAGACACGTGCAGGGAGTTGTATTTTCAAAGAAATTATTCGCGTCTAAAAAATATACATATTTCTTTTTCCCGATTGCCACGATAAAATATTGCTCGAATAACATAGAAAATTAAGGAAATTCTTAGCTTTAACCCTATTCGATGAACACTCGATCGAGCGCTAAAAAAAGCAAGCCCGTACGAATATTTTTGACGCGTAAAAAAAGGATGCAACGTGGTATTTCACGTGCAATATTTCCTGGGAGGAAATATTTCATATTCATCGGCGAACGGGTACTCGAGATACTGAACATATTGCCCTGATTCGGCGCTGCTCTTATTTGGTACTTGTTTTATAAATATTGAATAACGGATATCGCGGATATTGGAACAGGATGTTATTGTGGTAATAAAATTGCTGAGCAATTCCGGGTTCGGTGGATCGTAAAACACCGCGGGACGCGGTACACGCGAGCAAAGCCTTATGTTTCCGAGAGTTAGGCGTAGATAACAATATCGCCGCGACCGTGCACGCATCCAGGACGGAAGCGTGACTTTTTACGTGGCAAATGCCGAGGAATGTTTTCTTTATTGGAAACTTCTACGGAACTCTGACACGTTTCGACGGTCACGTGCTTTCGAAACTTGAAATTGAACGAAAGAACACGGAGACATGGTATTAATAATTTTATACAATAAGAAATAATGTACAGTACAGAGAAACGAACAAAAAAGACTTAGATGCAAGTGGGAGGGTACTTAACCCAAATAAAAAATAAAACTTGAATGAATCGAATTAATACATAATTATGATGGTGTATATAAAATGACACGTAATACAGCAGTTAATTAATTAATTTGAAGATAGCTAGTCGTGATTCCGCGTTTCAAATTAATGTGAAAAATTTGTGGTGAGCCTGACAAAAGTTTTCTAGACGTTAGGAGATTTTCGTGCTAATAATGTCGTCCGACGTCCATCGCTTTGGTACGAGAAATTAGTCCGGCCGAACGATCGAGCGTATTTATTAGCACGACGAAATCCCGATGCGTCGGTATAGAGAAAGGATTCGTAAAATTGCATTTGGCCAAATTGGATTCTGGCTTATCACAATATAACGCGATTAAGCCGCGGGAGTACGCTTCCAGCCCCGAAGCCGAAGCCATCGCAGTCGAATTCATCAGCGGCCCTCGGGGCTGGCTCGAATATCGAAAAGATTAGCAATGCATTTTTTTTTTCGTGGCTGTGTTTTCTTTTGCAGATTATATTTTCTATTCCATTCTGTTAACAATAACATTTTAACTGTTCGATACACGCACAGCGACTAATTAATCGAATTTGTCGCTAGCAATCTTTGTCTTTCCAAAATAGAAGAGATATTACTTCCAATATTAGCACTCGTGGACCACTCAAATCTATGTGTTCTTATTTCCCTATTTTTTTCGTTGAATTCAAATTTTCAAAAATTAAAATTAATGCGTTTCGGGAGCGATAAAATTGTATCTTCATTACCGAGTAACCGAACCTTCGTTAGGTTTGATTTAGATTTTATTCTTAAAATTGATTGAATCGTTAATTTATGACTAACGGATAAATTATATAAATAAATATTTTATGTACTAGTTTTAAATTCACTCCCCAGATGTTAGAAAAAGTAACTTTATTGCAATTTATTCCAAATCTGTTTTATTATGCATCGTTACTCTTGCGATGCAGTTATGTTTTTTTTGGGTTTAAAAAAATCTTCGAGATTATCTGCGCAGACGATATTTGTTCTGTATTCAGAGAACTCCCAACTCAAACCCTCCTGATCCACATGTGGGTCAGCCGACAGTCAATGTGTCAATATTTGGAGGGAAAATTTCACGCTGTAATTCGTAATATTGGGTACTGGCCTGACGTTATTCTGTCTGGATTATGTTACTACTACCGATGCGCCAGCGTACGCTATAACGACGTTAGTGGATTCTGTTGAAAATTGTCGAGGGCTTTTAGAATTTTCAAATTATGAACGAACATCTTTATTTGATATTCACTTCGACGTTACCTTTTGTTTTATTATACTGGAGGGTATAATTAAAAAATGGCTACAGAAATATCGCGACTAATTGAAAAATACTTCTCGTTGCAGGTATGCAGACTCATTATTGCGATTAGCAAAATTACTGGAGGAAACAGTTGTATTAGGAAGAATAACTAAAGAAGTTCTTCATGATTCATCCCCTTACGGGTCATTCCATGCGAAGTCGGACACTTTTCGGAGTACCATGTCGGATTTTGTTCTACTTTGAATATGTTGTAGTCTTTAGTGATATATAAACGTATCTCGAAGGATTTTTAAAAATTTTAAAAATTGTTGGTTTTACATCTGTTTGAAATATAGAGCTCACTTTTTTTCAATAAATAATAGCTGCTAAAGTAAGGAAGTTATAAAAATGAAATTTTAGGTACTTGTAGCAGACCCATGGGAGTATCAAATAAAAATTATTTCAATTAAAAAAAAAATTTTTTTAACTATTTATTTTGCAATTGTTTACAACAAATGTCATTTTTTTATAGCGGGGAAATATTTAAAAATCTGAACAAAAATGGGCATATAGTCCTGTTTGTCCCCTTCATGGACCAAGTTTTAAAAATACGGACACTTTAAAATTGGCCTTATAAAAATTAATTGAATGGAACGCTGCGTCGCGTCGTGACATGCTGGCTCGACCGGCCAAGTCGCGCAGTGCCTGCAACCGCCAAGCGGCTATACCTGCTATTGTTATACATAGGGTGTTGGACTGCTGGAAAGTGTAACAGTTATTGGACACTCACTCTTTGTCAATGACACTTAGCATTATACACATTTAAGTTGTCAATATTCAATGGGATAGGATGTTCAATGTTCTAGTGGGATAGGATATGATGGGATGTGATGGGATTAGGTTCTGGTTAAGAAATAATGGTTGGATTGTACCAATGATCATCTACCGGATTAAATTGTTTGTTATAAAATTACTTACCTCATAACAGCTACAACTGTTGATTTTTCACTGTCTGAATAAATTCGGGCAGTTAAATGCGTTACTTCTTTAGTTGGTGTAAATAAGTGAAAATTGCGTGTTCCACAGATTGTTGTAGCCAGTCCACGCCTTTCCAGCAAGAATTCCGAATGTTTCCTAATTTTTATAAGGCCAATTTTAAAGTGTCCGTATTTTTAAAACTTGGTCCTTGAAGGGGACAAACAGGACTATATGCCCATTTTTTTCCAGATTTTTAAATATTTCCCCGCTATAAAAAAATGACATTTGTTGTAAACAATTGCAAAATAAATAGTTAAAAAAATTTTTTTTTTAATTGAAATAATTTTTATTTGATACTCCCATGGGTCTGCTACAAGTACCTAAAATTTCATTTTTATAACTTCCTTACTTTAGCAGCTATTATTTATTGAAAAAAAGTGAGACTACAACACTAAAGACTACAACATATTCAAAGTAGAACAAAATCCGACATGGTACTCCGAAAAGTGTCCGACTTCGCATGGAATGACCCTTACACGAAACAGTACTCAGTGGTGAGTACAATCCAGACATTTTAAGTAATTTTCTACAAACGTTGACGAATCGAAATTATTTTATTCGTCTCTGATACTAGAATAGGTTACTTTTTGATATCGGTTTGCATTGGAATTGAGATCGATGCACGCTCGAGTTTGACATAAATCGAGCACCTGATTATTTACTAACTCCAGATCTAAATGGTCCCTATTCCTTCCGCAACACAACGTTAACAGTAGCGTCAACAATTGGAGCAAGAGAGTCGTGCAAAAAGTATTGAACGATAGGAGAAAAACGCAGGGATTTGGTTCTTGAAAGAAGGCTCTGGAAAGTCGGAAGGAAGAGCATAAGGGCGAAGAAAAGGAAGTTAAATCGGCGAGGGGGGGGGCGTACGAAATGAGGGTCGATCGCGTTGCAGCTTTTAACGAAGCATGTTGGATTAAGCAGCGCTGCACTCGCGCGTGTTAACGACATCTTACTATGTATCGAGCGGCTCGATCGGGCCGTGAAAAATGACGCCATTTACGAGTGCGATCCGCTGCAGCTCCAGGGGGGGATAAGTCCCCGGAACCGATACGTAAACTCGCTGAAACTCGAGGGAGGGTCATTCGTTCGGCTGCCGGACCACAAATTGAGCGGTTTGTTTCGTCCGGACGATCCGCCGCGGGAAAAGCCGAAAGAGTCATGAGCCTCAGGAACGAGTTTCCCGGTGTCCGCCATTTATCAAGCCCGTTAGGAGGAGGGGAAGAAATTTCCTTAGACAGTCCGTAAGTCCTTCCTGAGAATTTCGTGATTACAGTTACAACTTTTGAGCCGGTAAAGTTGCTCGAAATCCTTCAGCGGAAGTTTCTTGTATCGGGTTCGACGAGGAGAAAAACTTTCGGACCCGCTTCCGTGAGTTTCCGCGATCCGTAACCCCCTCTGATTAACATTGAATATTACAAGTATTTTCGCTCGCGTTGCAAAACCTGCGTCGGCCAACCTAATTTATTCCGACGATATATTTTGAATATTCCACGCGTTCGTGTACCACTTTACGACGCGTGATTAGCCCTGGACGCGTGCGACACGTCGCCGCGAAGTTCCGCAGCCTAAGTGCCCCCTGTATATGGAAATAACTGTTCACGCGAGAACGCGATCGTTCGGTTATCCAAACAATGTGTCTTCCGTAACGAGGGATCCGCGAAAGAAACGATCGCGCCACGCCTCGATCTAACTTTGTCCATCTGTTTGGTGCAATCTCTCATCTTCACAGTTAACGCTTTGACGGCCGCTGTCACGCATACGTTACTTTATTCTTTCAAATTCGCATTGGTTTTCTTTTATTCAACCTCGACAATAATGTCTTCGTTATATGATACAAAGGTTTCCTACAAATAATTTTTCAAATGTATATTTAATTTTGTTTAAATTTGTTCGTACAATAGCCACGAAAAAGAATAGATTTGTTTTACAAACGCCTCGTGAATGTAAAAATGTGCTGATTTTAATATGTAAAATTTGATGATGAAAAGCCCTGTTTCTTCAATTGATCAATTAGTTTGATCCCTCGGTTATCCAGTAAAATGCATTTCACATAGATTCATACATCAGACGCTTATAACAAAAATTGTTAAAGGTAACGAACAAGTATAGACACATATCTTCTCCAATGTTCAACGAGCTACTATTTGATTACATAAAAAATATTTACTAACGTCTTAAAAATGTCCGACGATAGTGTCGAGTGAAATGTGAGGTCGTGAAGGTGTTAATGTCGGTCTGCATTGATCGGGCGGTTCGAAACAGCCGTTCGCGGTGTTAATTCTGTCGTCGGAGTTGAAAAGTCGAGGACCAATTCGAACGATCGAGGGTGACCGAGAGAGTCGGGCGAGGAGGGAGGGTTCGAACGAGTAGTAGATGTGAGGATTAAGTCGAGAGGCCAGCTCGTAAATCAGAAGCTCAGCCAGCTATGTCTGCGGCGCTGGAGATAATAACCATTTTGCGCTTCCATAGGCTCCGTTCCTACCCCCATCGTTATAAGCGATCTTACGACAAGGGAGAGAGGACCCATTCAATTAACTTCGTAAAACGTAAATCGAGACGCTCCCTACCCTCTCTATCGTTTTCCTATCATTGCTTTTCCTTTCCCCTCCGAGGTCTGACGTCTTGCTCCCCTAATTTTCCACGCTCGAGTACGCTACAACGCTCAGCCTCGCGCTACACCCACTTCGGGACACGCTTATTGTTTCATTTCCATATTCAACGCCGGGCCACAGTTGTTCCATATATTATAAAGCGTGCTGATAGCAGGGGCTTTCCTCTTATCTTTTTAGGCTTTGAAACGGTTCGCAGAACGCTGTATCCACTTATTGTTATTTTATGCGCTCGCGGGGTGTTGCGAGATAAGCGTTCCACGAAACGATTGCTCCCAGAATGATCTATTCTTCTCTTCTTCTTTTTACGATTATCTTAAAATTACTTTGGTGTACATCGTTTTACAAATATCAATTCAAAATTTCTTTTTTCTAATAAATTGATCGTAAATCGACTAATGTAAAATAGTTTTATTACAAAAATTTCTGAAGTGACGCGTTCGCTCTGCTGAACTTCCTATTACGAATGACGCTGAATCGGTGATTTATGCAGATTGTTTTCCTAATATCTAAATCCCTTCAGGAGTCGTACGTATTCTGATTGGAGCCGCGATTTCGGCAACATGCACGGTCCCATTACGCGTTAATCTTCTCCAAGGAACGTGACGCTCATGATGAAATTGGCGCAGGAACACGGAAAGGCCAAATTCTCGAGACTCGACTGACAAATCTTATAAGTTGGTAGCTTAGTAATGCCATTTGCGCGTTTGCCCTGATTTCGAGTAGCTCTTTGGCTCCATAATCGATAGAGCTCCGAAAACACGACGTAATATTCTCCAGATTTGTTTTTCTACGCAAACATCACCATATTTCTAAATCAAACGACTCCGTTGTCCGAATAAATTTATTTGTGCCTTCGCGATTTGAGAGAATTCTGTATTTCAATTTTCGCCGCGAAGCCCTGCTTTCTTTCTCGTTGGTAAATACGGCTGGATTTTCGATTGACGTTCGATCGTGTCGCTATGGAACGTAACCAGGATATACGAGAGCCGGAGAAACTTCCTGCTCGCGCGTTCGAGCACGAAGGCAACCACGAAAACGAAAGACCATACAAATTCTTAATCTCGAGAGCGAAGAAGAAGTCACGTTCGGGCGCCGTACTCCCAATCCGTATCGCTGTCCTTAACTAGGTACGGGTTGGAAAATGGTGGTTCCAGGACGTTTCTGGTCCCAATAGGGCGGCTGAGAGATTTATCGGGCGCGATGCAGCGGAGCTCCTTGGCCGCCTATCGCTTCCCCGATGCCATATTCGCAGCCTGGAACCAAAAAGGAAACCCATAGGTAGCCAGCAGGCCACAGTTTGAATACCAAACGAGCCTTTGGCCGCGCCATGTTCCGCAAACTCTGCCTAAGGTCACGTGTTTCGCGCGAGTTTGTCGAACTCTCGCGTTTCACCGCGGTGGACACGATGAATTTCGCACGACCATTACGCCGCCGTTACGTTTTTCCTTTTCACCCTAAGCTCGTACGGTAACTGCCCGCTCGCTAATAGTATCGTGACTGCCGGCGATAATGAATACGTAATTACAACGGTGTAATAGCTTTTTAATGTTTCAATTGGGATTGTTCCGAACGATGGAATGTTTCGAACGGAATTTGCCCGGCAGAACGATCGCAGGAATTATTTAAGCTCCCATACATATGTGTGTTTCTTCTTCCATTTTTAACTACGGTGACTTGGTCCTTTTATGGCGATCTCGATACACGTACCGCATTCCGATGGAAATTTCTATCGTAGTCTGGAATTTGCAGAAGCCTGTTACCTCGAAGCCGTGAATATTCTTACGGAAATAATAACGTCATCCTCTGTGCAATTGTCAATATACCATAACTTAGCCACATTCTGTTTTTTTTTTATATTATCAACTAATTTTGGCGTTTAAATTCATCAGGACCGTCTAGTTTAATTTTCAGCTTGGGGGGATTATTCCTTGTCAGTCGGAGTACTTTTGCCTCAAAATCAGGGCTTTGGCCGAACAGAGAAGCTTGGAGAATGTCAGCCAAGTCGATTCTTTCATCGAGCCAACCATAAATTCTTACTAATTACAGGTGGATTAAAATTAACTGAGCACTCAGGATCACATACAGGTTATCTCCAACTATACCGTTTTGCTACTTCATCATTCCATCTCTAGTTTCCCTCGCGCGTATCTCCAGGTACGCGATCTCTGTCTCTGAAGCAGAAATACGAGCCATCGTGGCATGATAGCAGGGAGTCGCGTCTGACACGATTCACAGTTAGTGGCCTTGATCAGCCAATTAAGTTTGACCCGACTATAATTACTCAGTTTGTCCGAAACCATAGCGACGCCTCTTCCAATACGTCCTGATACCTCCAATTACGTATGCCACTTGTCCTCTGTATCTGGTTGAACAGTAGTTTGATAAAGTCGTGAAACTTCATCCGGGTCCTCTTTTCCAATCGAAATTAATTGTAGGGTATAATGAGAAAATAAACATTGGGTGTTGTTTAAAATAACAACTTTCGTAGCGATCCAAGCTTGCAAACGACACGATCATTCGACTATGGCGACTCCACGGCTATTTCAGAAGCTATGGATTATCCAAATTTCAATCAGGAACTTTGCCATATTCACCAACTACAACGACAGTTTGTAATAGCTCCTAAGTAGATTCAAATTTGGTCTATCAGAGGGCTAATGATTGCTCTGGAGTGCCCTATCATGCGACCACAGGCGAGACATACGAATAGATCTAGTAGTAGAGCTTATGGATATTTACAAAAAAGTATTACAGAACATTTCCGTACAGCGACAAATAAATTTATTAAAAATTAAACGAATTTTTAAGTAAAATTGACAGGGAGTAGGTGCCGAAACTTTTTGACGAAATTGAAAAATTTCAAATCCCTTTAAAAAAATTATTTTTAGTTGCAGGGGTCAATTACAATCATTTTTGGTGTATAGACATACCCCCAAAATCCTACGCACTTTCGAGAAAAAAAATTCTTTTCTGAAAATATAATATGAGGCCAGAAATTTCATGCGTATGTTTAAAACATCATAAGTTCTGAACGGATTGAGGAATTTTAATGTTTCAAAATGCAAACGACGCGTATTTTGGCGAAGAATGTGTAGAAATTCTGGGAATGTTGGAGACGTTATTCTTTAACCCCGTGAAGACTCAGACTTTACTGAAAAATGTGGCTAAAAAATAGATTGGTTGTAAGATCTATTCCTATACCTCGTCTGTGATGCTACATTGTTCTTCGTCTATTAAAAGTCTATCAAAAGGAGTGGTAAAACCACCGAGCATGACTCTGTCAGAGGCAAAGCTGAATTTTACGACAAGAGTTCCTCCTAGTTTACAAAGCAAAAACAACTCGACACGAAACAATGTTCCGGAGTTGGGATCGGCTGTAGTTCAGATTCGAATCCATCTAATTATAAACTGTGGTCAGGTCTGAAGGACACGAGAGTGTTTATAATAATTTTGGTTGCTCAAAGGACGCTCCGACAGAGAAGTAGCCTTTGAAATAATTTTAGAGACCGTGCGTGCCGCGAAAGTAGATGCGCCTCGTCGTTTGCAATTCAGCGTCGTTGCGGGAGGCGACCATCTTGAATAATGTAAATAATTCCTGATTAGTTAGGGACGATGAAGATTTGTATTCCTTTCTTGGAATAGCTACAGACAGAAAAATACAAATTATTTTTGTAATAGGTATCGTCCATATTTATGTACTAATTGCAACTGAAAATTTACAAAATCTCGGGTGATATATTTCATAGTTCGTTACTGTACCTGCAATATTATCGGTGGAGTATCAGAGATAACGTCGATGGTCGTTCCAAGATATCCGTTCGGTGAAGCGGGTTTGGGGGGGGGGGGGGGTAGCTTTGACCAAAACCGAGGGACGAAATTGTGTCAACTCGAAGGACATTGGCGTGTGTCGTGGAGGGGGTGCAAAGGGTTAATCTTGGCTGGAACGCGCGAGAAGTCGTTCCGCAAGGATGCACCGCGTCCATGCGTCGTTGGTAGTGGTATCTCGTTTAGGGTGGTCGACACGGGGTCCTGCAGAGTCCTCGGCGGCATATCAAGCAGTTGCAGACACGGCGGAAGATTAATGCGAACCCGTCCCGATGGTCGTTACGGACCTAAGACGATTACATCCTGCTTAAGTTCAGGAGCCGTCGTCCCTGCCATCTTAATCGCTGGGTCACGTCGGATGTACGCCATTCTAATTAGTTAATCTACCTTTAGCTGCGTTACCGAGATTGTCTCCACCCTTTCATCCCCCTGTTTCCCTCTCCTGGCTACGGGAACAGATGTTAACACGAAACATGTATCAATTAGGGGTTGCGAGCGTGGTCGTCGCTCGACGAATCTCACTCGTCGACGAGATATCCGGCCGTTTCGATATCCGTATGTTATGTTTAATCCGTTACGTGCGTTGCGGCTAATTAGGCATCGCGATTGGTTCACCTTATTATGGGTCGTATTATCGTGTAAGGGACGCCGCGTATCTGCGGATACTATTAGCATTAATTGGATCGGAGTAATTAACCTTTGGCGGACCAGAATCGCGTTTCGATGCAGATTGCGCGCGTTCGGTGTTGCGTGCGTGTGCATTGGGCTCCTTCTGGCGGTTCTCTTTAATCTTTGTATTAATTGTCTGTTAGAAAAGATGTTTCTTTTAATTTTCGGTTTCTTGTTAGATGACGAATAATTTTATTACCGAATTAATTTCAAATTTAAAGTCGAATCCGAGTCGAAATTTTATAGATGATACTACCGGGAACGCTTCTTTAAAGAATCGTGCTATTCATGGCGAGGACTTTTCACCGAGAAGACCAAATTGTCAATTCCCAAAGTGAGCCATTAAAAATAATAAATTTAAATCGAGTAGTTTGCAATTGTTTGAGAACGAAGTATCGACTAGGGCAGCTATGTGGAACACTTCTTTAAAGAATCGTGTTACATATAGCGAGAAATTACTAATTTCTAATGTGAGACGTTAAAGGAAAATTGTAATTTCTGAATTTTTGATTCAACGAATTTTAAAACGAGTAGTTTGCAATCAAATGGGGAGAGGAGATCGTGGACTACTTTTTTGAAGAATAACGATATATATAATGAATTTTTGTTAGGAATACTGAAACTTTATGACAGGCATAAAAACGAAATGGCAAACTTGGTGTAAAAATTAAATTAGAACAGCACTTTTTACGGAACTGCACGGAACCAATTTTATCGAATTTGCAATCGCCTATTGTCCACTTACGTTACTACGTAATTGTCACAGTGAGATCGATTATTTAAGGAAGATTGATTCCGGGCTCGGTAGGCGGCTACGATCGAACGACTAATCATTCGTAATTAAATCTTTTATTGTGCGCGGTAATCGAATGTCGCGCCGTAGAAAGGAACGCAGCAGGCACTATGAAAATTTCAGCGTATAAAGTTGGACGATAAAACATAACGAATGGCGCTAGATACGGTCAGGGAAATTTTACTTGCAAATTGGACCAGCAACAATATCGCTTCGGGGTCCATGTTACAGAGCGTTTCAGTCGCAAACTTCGACCGGGATTGTCGCGGCTTAATTTAATTTAATGCGACGGTTTCGTTCGAATTAATTCGTACACGCTCACGAAGTTCAATGATTTTCCACTTGAGATACGTACAGCTGTCTCTTCCATCTTAGGCGAGGCGCCCGCCGCCATGTAACACCCTTTGTTCCGCGCAACCTTCCCACCCGAAACCCTCGTGCCTCGACCTGACGGGGAACGGAGTTTCGTATCCGACAAGGGGTGCGTGCCGCGACTATCAACCAGGTTACACATTACTTCGTCGGGAGAAGGGACGCCGGGAATACGTGCAAATTGGACTTACTCGCGATACATGCAACCTTGGCTAATTTAAAATAAGACTGCTCCCGCTGCAGAGCTCTTGGAAATAAATTTCTCGCGCCACGGTGACTCGCAGATTTCACCCTGTAATTCAAACTAGAGCCTCGTGAAAACCAGGGACTGTGCAGAATCACGATCGAATTGCTCCAGGAATTATAATAAAAATTATAAAGTGTCACTTTAATTAGTGTCACTTTACTTATAAAATATTTATGCAGAAACCTTACAGTCGAATCTTCCAGTACCATCGTTTTTAATGGATTTTAAACAAAGTATTTTCACAACAGGCGAGTTTACGCATCCTTTTCAATGGAGATTCGTTAAAAATAAAACTCCGTCGTAAAAGCCAGATTTTTGTTGAAATTTATTGTTAAATGTTTTTTCTCCTGTTGGTACACGTAATACTAGGAAAATGGATGAAAAATTCAAAAGGGACTGTACGTTGCCGGTGTATCGTTTTTTTCACAAATAATTGTTGAAGCTCTGATCAATCAGGTTAGGTAAACAAATTTTTGCAAGCATTTCCACTACGTCATCCATTCCACCCACGACCAAAATACATGACAGTCTTCGTGTAAAAGTGGATCGAAAATATTGAAAATTGTTTCGTACGAGGCGCTGTTTTCGATAAAATCGATTTTAGATAGTCGCGGAATACGACCCGACTAATGTGTCTGTCCATTACTCGACGATTCTACTTGCGTTGAAGTTTGCGTATCGATCTTACAATTGTTTAACACGTTTAAAAAAAAAAATAGTAATACTCGATACTCGTTAATTTAATATTTTACAAAAATTAGGTCTATCATTCTCAACAACTTTGAAACACATCTCGAATTAAATAACCTTTTTGCAAATTTAATTTCCACAATCTTATACATTTTTCCATATTTTCTCGTGTCGTTGGCATTTAATTCTGCTTTATATTCATCCGTGACTGGTCGAAAAGAAGGAAATTCACAAATAAAATATCGTTTTCGGCGTTTATTTATTTCAGAAATGATTGCCTATTATTCAGCGAAATTCGAGGTACCTCGCGATACGTAATTTGGGAAAATTTAATCGGGTCGTCGACGGCGCCGGATGAACTTTAACGAGAAGAACATCGCGCTCGCGCGGAAGGAGACGCGAATTTTCGTAAATTTAAAAATTTCGCCTCAAATCGGGTTGTCAGCGTCGCGAATATTTTCCGCGGCTCGGTGAAAAATTTTTTCGCCGCGAGGAAGGCGAGCTTTAACCGAATATTTTTCCAGTACCCGCGGTAAAATGGAACCATCAGCCTGGTCGTTCATACTTATTCATCACTCGTTTCATTCATCTCCGAGATATTCTTACGTAGGCAGGTACTTCATTCGTCTTATTCCCGTATCTCGTCTCGCGTTTTTGTTATTTCGCTACTCTCGCGCCGTTTCTTTTCCCTACTGTTCATTTATTATGCTTATTCTTTTTTTTCCCCCCCGGATACCGTCGGCGGCTGCGCCCACCCGGAGAAAAGTAATAACAGGTGTACGTACAAATTGAACGCGGTCGGAATACGGGGAAGACCTCATTTACTCTTCATTAGGGAGTAGCCGTGCGTCGTGCAACTTTGCGCGCCGCGTTGTTCAACTTTGCGAAGTTAATTTAATGTCTCGCTGCTTCTTGGTTTAGTTCCGGTTATGTCGGTTAACGCCATTGTTAATCTTGCCGTTAACGTTGGCCTGTTTCAGTCTTTGAACACTGTTTTGCGTGAATCTACCGCCCGGTCCATGTTTTCCTTTGGAGACTCTTTGCCGCGATACTCTCGAACTATTGTAAGATAAATCCCCCATCGTATGAATCTCTGAAACTCGTAGAAACGGGTTAATTTAACTCGGTCGACTCTTCGTGGTACAGTTTCCCATCAACCTACTTATTTACACTGGCTATACAGGGTGTAAACGATAACTTTGGCAAAAATCATAGGGTAAGTAGAGGCCCCATAGGCAAGTATTTTAAGCATGGGAACCCGTGTCCGGAAATGCACCAGTAAAAAATTACGGTGATCTTTAACTTCGGTCTTTAGCGCCTGATGGATAGAAACCCCATCGTACTGGAAACTGTTTCTTTTGAGGTGGGTCAGTCGTGTAGGTGACAAAGATGACAAACATTGAAAGTTTTACGATGAACAACGTAAACATTTAATGAAATCATGGTCAAGAAACAATAAACTAAAAAAAGTTTGCCTACCCATCAGGCGCGAAAGACCAAAATTAAAGATCGCCGTAATTCTTTACTGGTGCATTTCCGGACACGGGTTCCCATGCTCAAAATACTTGTCTATGGGACCTCTACTTACCCTATGATTTTTGCCAAAGTTATCGTTTACACCCTGTATATGGTAACACATTTACTGGAAAAATATAAAAGTATAAAATAAAGTGTCTTCTTTAGAGCTGCTCGTCGATTGAGGTTTCCTTGAAGTATCCGACAGTAAATCCGCTATGAATTATTGGACATTAGCATACCCTAGTAACCACCGTGACTAGGGGTGCACAGTAAGTTAAATCTTGTTTAAGACTGATATGGACTTTGTATATTATATCAGACAGCCATTTCATCGATGACCTTAATGACTGGAGCAATCTTCTTGCAGAGATCCGTGCTTAACTCTCGGTTCAGTCATCCGATAGGTCAACCTTTCACCTTCGCAAACCCACACTGCCAAATAATAGTAATTTTGAAACTCGAAACGGAAATTATTCGATAAACGAACGGAGTTTCTAATGTTTAAGAAATTCACGCTGCAGGTGTAGGATATTTCATTTTTCAACTGTGCTACTCGTTATTTGCATAAACACGAAGAATTAGAACTTTCAGAATGAGTTGTAAGGAGTGTATGTGTGTGGATCGGAGAACCGTTATCGTTGGCGTCGATAGAAGTGTTTAGGCTAGGATCGTTGGAATCGATGAGTGAGGTGTTTAGGTTTAAGCTAAAGTATGTTCTAGGGACTGCGCCTCGAATGTGCGTTTTGCTTAGATTATTATTATGTAGAGAGGAATCGAGAATGTTCGACTTCGACGGCAGAAAGTCACTCTGCATCGAACGCTAGACGAGAGCAGTTACCGTTTCACGTTTATGGTTTTTTTCTTTTATGTTTACGCTTTATGTCCTTATGTTTTATGTTCTTTACGTTAAATAGTTTTAGTAAATATTCAATAATATAGTTATATCGTTACGTTTAGTGTTCACGCGTTTGAATCCGTCCACACGCCTCTCTGACCATCCTCGACAATCCTTACAGAGTAAACATGTCAATTGTTATTGACACACGAGAGGAATTGTACTTAAGCATTTTTGAAAGATTATCAGGTAGAAAAAACTTTTTCATTTGCAGATTAGTAGACATCAAATATGACGAGCACGAAGAATGCACCCTCGAACCATCGAGTTTATACTAGCAGAGGTGCGCTTTTAAGAAAAAACGTGCTTCGTTTCTTATCATCGGTTAACTTCTTTATAAACTTACGTTACTTCGTTCGGAAGCTGTACTTCTTTTGTACCGAGAATAACTTTGTTTTAACTACCACCGGAGAGATTTGAGGAAAGAAGCATGTTTTTTTGTCAAAGTCTGCCTACGGTAGTGGTTGTATGCATAGCCTTTGTTCACGATTAATTGCAAATACGTTCAGATTTTGCTCGATCCATTTACTGGGAATTTCTTCAGTTTTAATAATTCCTTACACACTTCCTGCATGTTACGATTTTAAGATTAATACGTCCAACTGTCCAATGATGAAAGAAAAAATTTCAGCTCGTTACGCGTGGGTGGATGAGCCTCGTTCCTCGCTAGTCTATGGCCAACCGGTCTTTTCCCCTTTTCCCTCTCCCTCCGCCTCTATTACTACGACTTCTTGTTCGTGTTCTTTTACGTTTTCATGGTCGTAAGCTTCGTATTCCGCCACGTGCTCCTTATGCGTTTTGCGTCGTAACGAGTATACAAATTTTTCCAATTCGCAGTTCCCAGGATCGTTCGCTTCCCCGGCTCGGTTTCCTTCGACAGGACCCGAACTCCTAATTAATTTTCCGTCGTCGCTTACTTTCGCCGGCGATAAATCAGCCAACGAAGTTTCAATTTGCCGTTCGACCTAACGCGCCGTGAAACTTCGCGCAACTGGGACATAACTGGCCCGTTAATCAGGTAAACCATTCTCTGGTACTTTTTGTCAACGGTTCCAAACGCCCAAAAAGTGATCGAGAATCACATTTTACTTTGTTAAATGTATCTAGAACAAGCTTTATTTTATGTGTCTTGAAAAACTGGATCTTTAAAAGAATTACTCTAGTTTTCAATTTTTATTTCTTGATATTTTGTCACGTAGTATGTTTTACTACATTTTTTTTTTTTTGGATGACAATGCAATCGACGTGGGCTTGGAAAAACCGTGTCGGCGAAACACGATTCGATAGCGTTTTTTACTATTTCCGATCGATCACTATTACGCGCGAATTCAATTTAAAAACCACACGTATACAGGGTGTTCGACCACCCCTGGGAAAAAATTTTAATGGGGGATTCTGCAGGCCGAAATAAGACGAAAATCAAGAACACCAATTTGTTGATGGAGGCTTCATTAAAAAGTTATTAACAATTAAATTCAAAAATTTCAAATCGTTCTGGAAAAATTATTTTCGGTTGCGGGGGTCGATTACAATCATTATTGGTGAATAAACATACCCTTGAAATCCTACCCACTTTCTAGAAAAAAATTCGAGAAGGTGTGAAATTTTTCGACGGAAAAAAAAAATTTCAAATTGTTTTGGAAATATTATTTTCGGTTGCGGGGGTCAATTACAATCATTTCCGGTCATTACACATATCACTGAAATCCTACGCACATTCAAGAAAAAAATTCCTTACCAAAAATCTAATTAGGTGCCCAAATTCAACGAAATTGAAAAATTTCAAATCGTTCTGGAAAAATTATTTTCGGTTGCGGGGGTCAATTACAATCATTTCCGGTCATTACACATATCACTGAAATCCTACGCACATTCAAGAAAAAAATTCCTTACCAAAAATCTAATTAGGTGCCCAAATTCAACGAAATTGAAAAATTTCAAATCGTTCTGGAAAAATTATTTTCGGTTGCGGGGGTCAATTACAATCGTTTTTGGTGAATAGACCTACCCTCGAAATCCTACCCACTTTCTAGAAAAAAATTCGAGAAGGTGTGAAATTTTTCGACGGAAAAAAAAATTTCAAATTGTTTTGGAAAAATTATTTTCGGCTGCGGGGGTCAATTACAATAATTTTTGGTGAAAAGACATACCCCCGAAATCCTGCGCATTTTCGAGGGAAAAAATTCAGTACGAGCGGAACTTTAAACGTTAATAACTTTTTAACGAAGTCTCCATCAACAATGTGGTATTTTTGATTTTCGTCTTATTTTGGCCTCTAGAATCCCCTATTAAAATTTTTCCCAGGGAGGAGGGGACTGAACACCCTGTATAATAGGAGCAGGCTCATAAATAAAACTAATAATAATACACGCGCAGAAGAGGAACCATTCACCGGAAAATCTCCTTTAGAAGGAAATTGGAACAGACTTAATTACCTGCCCAATATTGTACCGATGCACGGGAGCGAAAACGGGAGTTTCGAAGCGGGTATGGTGGATCGTTTTCCCGAAACAAGCCAAGCGATTCGTCTCGATCTCGTTTACCAAGAAAAACGTAGCCCCCGACAAAGAATGGCTCGATCGACGCTTCCATCGCGAGTTTATCAATTTGATTGGCCGTGGAACGGTTCTATCGCCATAACGAGAACAGTTCGAGCACGTCGTTATTCGTTCCGGAATTATCGATTCATTGCCCATAAACGTGTGAAGGTGCATTTATCGATGGGGCTCGTCAAAGATTTCAGATCGTTCGATCCATACTGTAGATCGCACACTAAATTTTAATATTTTTACATTTCAAGTAATTCCTTTCAAACATTATTCATAATTAGGTGTGTATCTTCGTGTGGCATTGCTTAGATGTGCAATTTGTTGCTCATAAAATATGATTTTAAAATGATTAACTCAAAGAATATAATTTATTTTGTTGTCGCATCAGGTATTTACCACTCAGTGAAAAAAAGTTAAAATATTGTTATCGATAGCTTATGGATATCATGGACATATTAATGGGGATGCTTGAGTGCTACGGGAAGGACAATCAAATTGTCGGGGCGTAGAGGGGAGTCGCTGAGGATTAAATGTAATTAATCCTGTATCAAAATAGCCGCATGGAATCCCTCTATCGGCAACAAAGGTGAAAATAAATCCTTGTACGAGAGCTGTTCGTGAAACGGATATATTTAGCTTAACGTTACTGAATTTTCGTTTAATTTGCTCAGCATTTGTTAATCCTCTCGAACACACGAGCCAAAATGAATTAAAAATAATTATAGGTTTGGTAATATTAGATATTACTATCACATATGAAAAGGACGATCAATATTATTTCGTGGCTTCAGTCGTTGAATTTTTTGGGATGTTTTTCTTCCATCAAAGTCACAATATTTCTCGTTACAATACATTAATTCATATATCGATCTCGTTAACTTCTTTTACAGAATAAATTGTAAACATTGATCAATGCCAGCGCGTATCAATCCTTTATAGATTTTCTGTGCGTTACGTTAATAAAATGCTTTCAACGTCGCATTAGCTCGAACATTGTAATCTAAAATTTAATCGTCGCGATAATGGCGATAAATGTACGCGATGCATTATCGACGCGAATGTCGATGCATCCACATTTAATTATGAAACTACTGTTACGTTATATCGAAGCGAAACAATATAACGCGAACATTTCGCCGGAAACCTAGTGAATTCTTTTTCCTTGAATTTCTCTGATTTTTCATCGTTTAAAGAATTCGACAGTTTCCTAATTTATCCTTAATTTTAAAACTACTCCGCAAGAAATGGTTTTAAACGAACCCGGAGTCCGCTGGGCGTGGATCAAAGGCTATAAATTCTGTTTTACTCGATAATTTCGTACGATTTCGTGAATTGTTCGCTTCGGTTAACATCGTGTTGTCCGTGTTCGCTGTAACAGCACTCCGTTTGGCGAAAATAAACGTAGGGCCATTTCGACGTCGAGTTCTATGATACTGGCGCACATTATTTGAGTTACAATACAGCGTAGCGAGAGCGCGAGAAAGTCGGCGCTGTAATGTTTAATGGCGCGTTCCGACAACAACGATATGTCATTTCAGTCCGTTGCAAATATTGGCAGAGCCGCGATCCCCTGCGTTACGAACTTAAAATAGAGTTGGAAACGACGTCTCCTAATGTTTGTATAGACACCTCTCGATCCACTTTCAGCTCGTTTTCAGACTGCAGCAGTTCTCCGGTTGAAAATTTGTCACGTCTACCCGTCTCGAGGAAAAATTGTACTTCGCTCGACGAACGGTTACAACGTTCCTATTTTTTTTTCTAGTCGAAAATCGATATCAACTTCCATTTGCCACCGATTGCTGCTTCTGTACAAAAGCTTTTACGATTCGAGTTCACGAATATTTCCTTCCCTCTAATTTTGTCACTGTCATGTCTCATTCACGGACAGCGCGTAACCGGTGCACCGAATTTGTCGCTGGAGTTTTCGTTCGATAAAACGCGCGATTTCGGAGCGACGCGTGGGCGCGCGATGGCTCGTTTTTAAGCTTACAACGTTTCTGTAAAACATTTGCACCGAATGAATCCTAATAAATTGATTGAGGCTGGCGCGGAGTAGCAAGCACGTATACTATTGAATTTTCGAGTACTCTTATTTTAAAAAATTATTGCAAGTCTGCGTTTGTCAAAGGTCCTTGTGGTCGAGATTCTTAATTACAGAGATTGTCTACAAAAGCAATTCGTCGAACGGTGTTTACGAGCCTCGTCGTCCTTTGGAAGAAAAGTTTGTTTAGAAGAAGCGTTAAAGAGATCCTGAGATCTCTGGACGTAAAATAAACGAGTCCCATCGTCTTCTCTTTACGTGTTCTAATTCCACCGTTTCCTTCGATCCATCCTTCCTTCCGGTGGCCAATGAAAAGCTCGGGAAACCGATAAAGTTTCGGTTCCGCGTTGAAACCTTTTTTATTCGTCGTCCTAACGGTTGGTCCGCTACAGTGGGTCCACGATTGGCAATATGATGATTCTTATGGGGATCATGGTTCGTAAAATATCGCGATGTTTGCGGGGAAATTTGCAGCGTTCGTAGAAAAATATTTTTTCCCAAGATACAGGAGCAACGAGTCAGTGATCGGATCGGCATTATAAATAATTAGGAATAATTTATCAATACGGAAGTGATTAAGCACGTATATACGAGAGAGAAATATCCATTTTATTCCGCACTTGCTCGAATAAGTATATCATTTATATATCACGATGTAACAGTGATGCGATAAAATATAATTTAAGGATGGAAAAAAATGATAACCTACATAATAATAATTACTGAAATCGCAGTAGTTATTTTATACAGTTCCTTGGCATGGAATTTTTCTTTTTTTTTTTTTATTCAAAAGTAAGAAGTTGTCATAGTTAGCCAAAATATATTTACAAGCTTGTCTACATTATAGTTGGTGCATTCTCGAGCTACGATCTGAATAACTAATCGACTTTGTAATATTTTCATTAAATTATGATGTAATTAACGCAGTAACATTATGGTTAATATAAATTATAGTCGTTCTTAATAGGAAACATGGAAGAGGTTGATAAATACTTTCTGAATCGGATATTCGTTGTCTTGTTTCTTAATTGCGGCAGGTAACGAGAGCAGTTCTTCGTTCGCAATAAAAATAAATCTTTAAAAAGCTACCGCGATCGTTGCCTGGAGGAAAAGATTCCGTCGATCATTATTGTCTGAGTAGGAACTTCCTTTTCCGGCAGTCGTTATCGTCATTCGAAGGTCGACTTTCAGGATTTCTTTCGCCGCGGCATCGTTATATCGGCTGCAACGAAACGATGCCGGTGTTTTGGGTATATTTTAATATTTTTAAAACAGAATCGTTTCAGCAATTTTCGTGAAACGCGGTCCGTGTATTTTCAAAATCATGAGCGGCTCGAATTATTTCGTAAATGAACGAACGTTGACCCCGATATATCCATCTTAAAAGCAATCGTTTTGATGAATTTTTCCGGTACTGCTTCCACAGAGTAACACACTTTTCTCGTACGAATTTTTCGAGTACAAAAGTGGCAGCTGCGATCGGCAGACAATTTCATTCTGAGTTTAATTTCGAGAGAGTAAAACGTTGCAGAAGTCTTAGTCGAGCCAGTCAATTGTTGCTCGCGTAATAAATAATTGACACGCGTGCATTTAATATACCCATATTGATCCCGACAAAGCGTATTTCAGTAATTTTAACGAGTCGAAGTACAGAAACAACACGAAATTAATAATTTTCGACATCGCATGCTTGACCGTGATGGAACTTGGAAATCAAAAGCGAAGGGTTGGCCGCGAGTATAGCGGTCAGACAATGCCGGAAGTGTGTCGTGTATGTATATCGCGGCTACCGTACTAACAAGGTAATCTACTCATCTCGCTGAAAGACTCAACGTGCCTTTCAGGTTAATTGTTTCCCAGAGCCGAAGACTCGGAGCGTGCTAATACTATTAGCTCCTTATAGTCCCAGCAATTAGAGGGCGGCTTCGTCGAGACGATAAGGATACAGGGGACTCTGAGCGGAAACTATGTTACTGGGCGGCAGGACGAAAATTAGTGAGTTTTTTGCGCCGCTCGGTAATCTTCCGGGGCGAAGTTCATTTTCGCTGATCGAAGTCACGGGGGAATTGACGGTGCCGCGCAAGAACCGGTTGTTTTCTGCATTTAGATGAACCGTACCTTCAATTACGTCGTTCCGGATGAGCGTGATCCATTTCCTGCGTGCCAGGGACGAGCGAACTCTTATCTGGAACGAGTCACGTTGCTCGCCACGCTTCAATTTCCATTTATAATTTCTGGTTTCGATGTATCGTTGGCGAGAAAATGCAAGGGAACGAGTTCGGAAGTTAGAAAATTAATTATTTTCGAAAAGCGAAGTGCTTCTTGGAAACGTACGCGGCGTTTTCAGCGATTCTGATAACAGTTCTGAAAGTCTTCTCCCATTAAGAAGTTCCTAACTTGCGTTAAAGTTTGCGAATCGTTGTTTATTGTCCCTCTGCGACGACTGTTCAACCGATTTTTCATCTTATTTTTTAGTACCAGAGTAATTTCGTCATTATCGAGTCTTTCTTTTAGTTATATTTAGATAACCAGTTTCCGATGCTAAAAATGCAATTGTGTCGTAATCGGTTAGATAGAAACGTGAGAGTGCACTGTCTCGCGTACTATGGTTTGCAGTTCATTCATTAGTTGCGATCGAAAGAACTACTGTACGGGTACGGGAGATACATATTCATAATTGATCGTATCGGGACGCGTTATAAATGCAAATTAAAAAAGTGCGTGCTTGCGTGGCAGCAAGCTTGACGAGGCACGACAAAGGAGGCGAAAGAAATGTGACTGGGTTAGGCGAGCACAAAGCGATATACGCTCTATTAGAATGAGATTTATTCTACTATGAAACAACATCGAACACCATTTAATTTAAGACGATAAAAAATTTCGTAACGTAGGAATTAACTCGAAAACTGTACGTCACAGTGCAATATAAGTGCATCGAAGATATTGCAAACCCGGTGCAACGGTTGCGGATTTAATTAGACAAAGTTCGCGGTTTATTTATTTATTTAATTAAAATTAAACGAATCCTATGGATGTATGCGGCGGATATCTCGCGCTGCCAATTAGTAGTTAATTACAGCTATCTAGTTCCGGTGTAAAAGCAAGTCTCGAGAATTCACGATCAAGTTGACGATTTTACGCTCGACGGGACGGCCTGTAACGTTAACAACGGTTGATCTCGTCGCAGATGATTCTGTCGTTATCGACATCGTGCATTGTTCCTCTCACTCTCTCTCTGAATCGCTCTATTTCCAGAAATTCGAATATTAATGTAGACAAACGGGCACCAGATTCCCGCGGAGCGTGAATTCAACCCTCGTTCTAATTCCAAAGCTTAATCCAATCTGCATGCAATTGTCAACGAGGGCGCAGTGCCGCGGACCCGCTTGATTTTAATTAAACCCAATGCAGATTAAATCTACGTTGTAAACGTGCCGGGATAGGGACAGATTAGAGACTCGCCTTGTACGCATAAATTAGTAACGATCGGTTGATGTTCGTCCACGCGAAACTGAACCCGGCGATTAGGTTTCAGAGGGAGTCGCGTCGAACCCTGAATGAGAAAAGAAAAGGGGAATGGGGTCTTTGGGACGGTTAGTATAAGGGTTAAGCGCGGGACTGTCCTACTTTCGGTAGAGCAGACCTACTGTCACACATTCTCGTCCCGTGCTCCACTTTTGTTTTTATAAAATGTCCCACGAAGCGTCAAATTGCGAAACGGTGAAGGACTTTCCTCGTGAATTTTTCTGTTCAGGCTCGTACCATCTTCCTCAAACACCTTGCGCGTACGATCCTTTTATTGTTTTTCATGTTTATTTCCTTTTTCGTTGATCAAAGTCTTTCGCGTGTTAATTCGACCAGCTTTGTTCGATAAGGTAGAGTAATAAAACACTCGTAGGTCTACCGATCTCGAGATATAGACTCCGTTAGGAGCGAGGCGGAATGGAAAACAGGCCCGCGTTTGCATAAATTTTGCAAATTCTAACGACAACCGTGGAACGTCACGAACTTCAAATATAAACCCGTAGCCCGGGAAGTTTGAAGTCCTTTGAGAGTAACGCTAATTAAGAAGGATTCGAGCCAATTAATTTGTATGCCGGACGTTTGTTTCTGCTTGGAGAATCCCGCTAATATTCCACGCGGCAATCAGCAACGTCCTGCGAGTTAAGCCGCTTCTTCCCGTGAAACGATTCAAGTTGCAACGAGATATTTCGTTCCGATGGCATCCGGTTCCGCGCTGTTAATTGAACTTGGTGTTGCCGGAGTATCTTCGAGGGTGACTCAAAACTGGACACGTTCCAGTGCACCACCGACGCTTGACAAACTTGGATGATCGTCGTCGCTAAAACGTGACCCCAATCTATCGGAGTGTAACTTCGTCAGTATATTAAGCGATCACGTGGTCGTTAAGAAGATGCACGCTCACCGTTAATCTCATTAAAAAACAAACAATTTCTCTGCCTGACTCAAACTTGGGTCCATATTGACCCGATTCTGAAGTCTATTTTTAATTCTTACGTGTTAAGAGTAAACGACAACATTTAAAAATCGATATTCCACTATACGAAAAATAAACGTGATAACACCGGTTGTTTATTTTAAGAACTCTGAAATAACCAGTTATCATGAGTCAAAATTATTAATAGATGGAAAGAAGTTGTTCCATAATTTTCTGTATTTTTCAAATTTCTAAATTACCCTCTCAAGAAACCTAAACAGTGTCATCTTTGATTGTTCTGGAGTTTATATAAATCGAAGAAAGGTTGAGCCTCTGACGTACGGAGACGGTTCTAAGAATAAACGAGACGCCTTTGCATTGCGACTTAAATAAATCGTTTTCTTTTCATAATGAAGGAACCGTTGTATGGCAGTTAGCCAGTTGGGTACTTGTTCCAAGTCTACAATTAACATGTATTAAAATTCATTAGAGCCGCGGACCATTCTTTTGTCCTTTGTGACATCGTTCGCGACTCGTTGCCCGATGTTATCTGCTGAATAGCAGATGGGCCGGTATTACCACTTTGTTGGCGAACATCGATTCTTCTTCGTGCTTACAAGAGCGACCAGCTTCTTCCTCTCTTCGCTCCTTCCTTCGTTCACACAGAACTTTTCGCATCTCCCGCATATTTGCCGCGTTTCTTTGCTGAGCATACGGAAAGCACCGTCGTTTCCTTGTCGGGCAATTCATCCTGATTCTCTATATTGCCTCGGATCCGCAAACTTCGCTCTTTTATTACTGTCATTCGCCGAGGTTGATTTTTGCTCTTGTTCGCTCGCGAGGAATATTAAAATTGTACTCTATTAATCATCGTGCGTCTTTCTTTTCGGTCGTTTCGGCGATTAATCATTCCGCGTTTGAACAGCCCGGGTGGATTTTTAATTTATGCGGTTGCACGTAACTTCGACCCGTGAAGTATTTCCTGAACGATTCGAATCTTACTTAACCGTTCTGTGCAAAAATTGTTACGTTTAATTAACCCTGATACTTGTGTGTTGACTTTGTATGATACAGATTCATATTTTGATGGATTAAACGGAAATTTGGGAAATCTTTTTAATGGATTGCATGTGCAAAAATTGTTACGTTGAATTAACCCTGATACTTGTGTGTTGACTTTGTATGATCTAAGCTTCAGATTCATATTTTGATGGAGTAAATGAAATGAAAATTTAAAAAATGTTTTTAACGGATTGCATGTAATACGTTTGCACTTTGAACGTATCACCACGGAACTCGGTTTTGTGTGGAATCCAATGAAGTATGTTTTTTATGAATTGAAAAAGCGAATTTGAAAGCACCATGTATCTAGCAAAATTGGAACGAATAACATACCTTTGCAATAGCGAGAAAATATCGAATCTGAATTCGATAAAAAAAAAAGTGTTGAAAGCGGAGACGATTAAAAGAGATTCTTTTAAACCCATAACACTGAACGTGGACGAAATTGTGTTGACACGAGGCACGAATCTTTGTTTCAAAACTTAACGAATTTTAATGACGCAAAACAGGTTTCTTTCTTTGAAGTATCTAGGTTTAAAAATGTATAATTGTTTTAAAGAATAAAATTCGATATTTTACGAAGATATAAAAAACTGCAGGGGGATATACGAGTATATTTATTTAGTATCCGGGGTGAATCACCCTGTATTTTATTTTCTATCGATATGACGAGTTTCTAATCAAATTACTAGTATCTACGATCTTCTATGATATCTCTTTTAGGAATATTCATGGAATACCGATAGTTTTCGCGATAATTCGACTTAACGTCTGCTGTCTGATGCGATAGGTGTAATTATAGGAGATACGGTGGGGGTGGTTCGCTGTTCGTGTGTCCTAACGCTCGAAAATCGTGTTAAGGCAAGTTTAGAACGTCGAACGAATCCTGCCAGACTCTCTCGAAATTTTGGCTCATTTACCTCTCGTGGAAGGATAGTTTTAGTAGATTTGAAAGCGACCCGGGAGCGGTTATTACCATCACGAAGCTCTGGTTATCTGGTTTTCGCGGATTTTCCGGGGCACCGTAAGTATGAATGTACATTCGCGTGGTCCATTCAGTTCAACGGAACTTTCCCTCTTGACCTCGACGAACGCATTCGTCTTCCATCACGACCCAATTTTCTTACTCTGGGAAATGGATCTTTCCAGATACAAGCACACTCAAAGAACAAAATAACTTTCATATTTTATAGAATCTTATTTCATTCTTCTCGAAGCGTTCGAGTTGGATTTAGAATATTTCGAGGAATTAATAAATGTTACAAATATTGTGTTGACCAACGAACGCGTAAAAATTCGACGTTTTCATTTTCTTGCTTCTCGACGAATTCTTTCCGTGCATCGATTAATGTTAAAAGCCCTCCAGGTGGTGTTAAATATCGCGATAGCGGGCTCAAAGGTATGCAAATAACTTCGCGAAAACAAGTGCCCGTCGAGGTTCGACCGATACGCAAAGTGTGAACACAACGGGTGTTTTTATTTTCGTAAATTATTTTTACTGCGTGACACGCAGCGCGGAGCTCCGTTTTAAAAATAAAAATAAAAAAAAAAATATAAAAAAAAAAAAGAAGGGAAATAGAGAAAAAGGGACTTGTGCACTCGTTACCAGTGGACGAAGATATGAAAAATGCATGACGCCGGAAGGATCGTTATGCTAATTCGTTCGGTAGCGCAGCAGCTTCGTACACAAACCTAGCGCGTCGATCCTACGTATGTACATAGGCGCGCATCGATCGTAATTAAAGCTGTCCGTCAGATTTCCACGGCAAGTCGTTCCTCCAGTTTGCGCGATCCACTTTCATCGTGTGTCATTTCAGGGCTGTCATGTCGGAAAGGTTCGTTAACTCGTTCCAAGGGTAGGCTCTAATAATAGCTCTATTCGATTCCTACCTAGGATTGAGTTTAATGACGCGACGTGAATTCATGTCGATTTTCGCTTCATCAGCGTTTTCAACTTCTTGAAATTTCTCAAGATTTTATTACGCCTCATTTCACTTAATTAAACTTCATCGGTGTTAATTACGATAACGCGGGAAATCGATTGTCACGGTGGTCACCGGTGACCGGCAGCGTATTTTTAAACACACACCTTTCAAACAATGGCATAGAAATACTGTAGAATAACGAGTAGGTACTTCTATTTGTCGCGGTATAATTTGGAAGAATGTGCTGGGTGTAAAAAGTTATAAATTGAATCGAGATGGAACCTACAAAGCGTAAGAACTCCCAAACTTTTTCAATTTTTGTAGTTTGTAAAAACTTGGAAATTCACACGTTTTACAAGTTTATAATACGTATGCGAGAAAGTTGTAAAACGTTTGGACGTTCGTTCATTTTTTCGCGTCTATAACGAATGCATGAAGAGGTTGTAAATGTTGGAAAATTCTGCTAGCGAAAAATTTATACGAATAAAAAATGGTCACTTATGGAAACCACAAAGTTTACTCTGTAGCTTTGAAGAACGTTTATTCGAATGGAAACGTACGAGAATAAGTTTTTATCGGAACGAGTTTGTTGTTGGCGAATGCACAGTATATTGTTTGATCATTCCAATAAGAATTTTTTGCCTAAGTGTGTCTACACGCGTTGCCTGGAATGAGTTTCGATCTCGCGAAACTATTTTTTTTCGCCCGCGATACAAACCCCGCACGCAGCTCGGGTATATTTTATTTCACTTTGTTCAATGTTTTTCGCGACTTCGTGTGTTTTTTTACCCGGAGACAAATCAAATGAATAACGGTGGACACGCATTGGATTTCAGTACGCGTGGTTGCATACATGAATACATAATTTAAAATATGGATCTAATTACGTGTGAAATAAGATTTAAGTTTTGAACTCACGCGCCATAAGAAACGGAAGTTATGGGTGGACGGTGGTGAGGCTGATGAAGTGTTAACCAAGGTGGTAAAGCTTACATCGTACTATTATTTTAAAATTAACAAGCATGGGACCATATTATTATCATACCGTCTTATCCTACGAGTAATATTTTCTTTGGAATTAAGGGGGCGGGGGTAGAAGTATTACTTACAGTCGTTTCTTTCGCCATGAATTTCTAAAAATCTTATATATTTTTCACAATAGCTCTGGGAAACTTTGAAAAAGCATTTCAGAATTCTGTCATAATTTATTTTTCAACCTCTCTATTACTATCAGTAACGATTTTCATTTAACGCGTAGAAAATTACTTTATAAAGCGAAACTTTCTAGGCCAAGTGCGCCATAAAGGGAGATTTAAGACACGAAAAAAAGTTCCCAAAGAAGAGTTTATTTTGTAACGATTTTCCTGCCCGGTGCTTTTAAGCGTAGCTGCCCCGGTTTTATTCGCGTTTTCGTTTTTTAATAGCCGTTGGCGCTAATGAACGAAATAAAGCGCGTACGATGCACGATCTTTCCAAATAAAAGGGCGTATCTAATATTTCTTTGTTGGCACGCTCTGTCAGGGACAAGAGAAACTCGCGGTAATTACGTGCTTCAGCGGCACTGTGAACGTATTATAACGCGACATTCCCCGCCACTAATTATATGGGGAGTTGTGTCACGTTTAACGTACGATTATTGCATTCCGCGTAGAAACGTTCGTTGGAAATTAAGACGGAGCTGACGCGATCGATGCAGTTTCTGTAATTCAGAGACGGCCTCGTCCAGCTTGGAAGATTCTGGACTCCATTTCCGTTCCCTTTCCGCGCTAGCCGAGTTACTTTAGCGGCCGTCGAGACTAACGACCCTTTAATTATTCGGCTCTAATTGCCGGAGCTCCTTATTACCGATACGCATGCATTATGCGCGTACGCATATTATACTCGCCTGGCTGACCCTCCAATTTGCTTTTTCACGCAACTTATTCGACGCTCGAATCCCTATTTTTTTTTCTTTTTTTAATCCAAATGCAACTCCCATTATCATAATTGATTTTCGAATTTCGTCAGGACATTTTTATAGACTGGATTAATCGGATTTGCTTTGTCTTATATTTTTTTCTAGCTTCTGTTTGCATATAAAATGGGATTTTTAAATTACGAAATTTTTGGAAGATCGTTGCGAAGCATGGAATAAGCAGAACGTTTGCGGTTTTTATTCTCGAGCGTGGAGATAAAAAATTCAGGAGTTCGGAGGAAAATGAGCACTTGCCGCATCTACATCGATTTTTGGCCCATTCTATTATTAAGCAGCTTCTGCAATCTAGCGGCCATTCTCCGGGTAGAAGCGTATTAACAATTCCTCAGCATGGAAAGCAAAGAAATACCCAGCGGTACGGTATAAACAAAGAAATAAAAGTTATCGTATACCGTCAGATCGCAAGTTAAAATAATGTTTGGTAGCCCCGTTTTCCACCGAGCGTAGCGAAAGGGAGAACATAATTTTATCAGACTGTGAATGATAGTATTTGCATTACAATTGGATAGAATTATGTAGATTCTAGTAGATTTTACGACGGTGCCAGACAAAAGTTCGTGATTACTTTCAGGCTCGCTATCGATGCTTGTTTACGATGCGTTTGGATTATTACCGAGCCATAGTTGATTTTATGATTCCAGGTAGCGCCGGCTAATGGGTCTACGGATTCCGTTGACAGCGATTAAATTTATTTCGCGTGCCGCTGAATACGTCGCATTACGAGCTAATTGATTTTCGATTCGTGTCGACATTTATCGCGACGCGAGAAAATCGGGGATACCGCTCGCTTGATTGCGCCCGTAATAGTGACGGAAGAGCAACCAGCATTCGAAGGTGTACAAGATTTTACATCGAACATAATTTTATTGGAACGCAACGATTATTCACGGATAAACGAAAACGTTGAAAATAAATTTTTTGGGCGTTCGTAGCATTGACACTAAACTTACCGACACTTTATTCATTTTTAGATTAAATAAATAATTTATAATTCAGTTGCATCGCACACCAGTCGTATAATCGATAGAAATTTCTAAACTTCATTGGGTGTGTAGTGTGAAAGTAAATGTGTAAATAAACATAGAAGATAGCATAAATTATAATAATTGTGCTTATCGGATAGAGGATGAAGAGCCCCTTAAAATGACTGTTCATTTAAGTCGATACCCTAATTAGTTCCGGAGATATAGCTATTTTTGTTTCAAGTCGAGTGTCAAAGTAAATGTCAAAATAAACATAGAAGATAGCATAAATTATAATAGTTGTTATGCTCATCGGATAGATGATGAAGAGCCCTTTAAAATTACTGTTCATTTAAGTCGATAGCCTAATTAGTTCCGGAGATATAGCTATTTTTGTTTCAAGTCGAGTGTCAAAGTAAATGTCAAAATAAACATAGAAGATAGCATAAATTATAATAGTTGTTGTGTTCATCGGATAGAGGATGAAGAGCCCTTTAAAATGATTGTTCATTCAAGTCGATAGCATAATTAGTTCCGAAGATATGATGATTTTAGTTTCAAGTCGATGCGCTGGCTAGTTTCGAAGATATAAGGGTTCGAAGCGTTTGTTTACGTCGCGAGATGAATGAACTCTCACTACGGCCTGGCCAAGGTCGTTGACCGCACGTGCTCGTAGTAAATAGTAAACGTGACATCACTCGGCTACGTTTGTCATGACTCACGCGCGAGACAAAGAGGTCCGACACGTTAGACGGAGACAGAGATAGTCGAATTGAAAAAATTACCTTTTACATAAATTACGATATCTCGAAAACGGAAAGTCCAATCGACAAAAACCAAAAACCATTTTAAAGAGGAGGCTTTGCTGCTACCAACAGTGATTCAATTATTAATAAAACACTAGTAGTTTTGAAACTGCACGCATCTAAAGTTTTAGTATCTTTAATACGCGTTAATAGGCTTTCGTAAGACGGAGAGTGAAATTTTAAAAATTACGCTTTTCTTTACACGATGATATCTCCAAAACGGAAAGTCGGATCGACATAAATCAAAAATCATTTCAAAGGAGAAGGTTTATCTCTTCTAACGATGGCTCAGTTATGCAGAAAATATGAAAATTTCTAGTATTTTTAATATTCTACTAATTTCAGAGTAACAAGCTCCTCAAATGAAACTGAAGATTCTCTCCTTTCATCTTTGCTATATATTTTATTATTTACATATTTGTGGTAACATTGATTTCAAATAATAATAGAGGTATTTATGGTGAGTTCAAACTGTGAAAGGGTGAATTTGGGATGTAAAATCTGCATTGAAAACGGCACGAGATTTTTCCCCGATTGTGTTTTACTTGTTTAGAAAAGTCACGTTTCGGAATGGACGTTTACCCGTATATCGTCTAATTTTAAAGCGATCGTCGACCAGTTTCGCGGACAAATTTACATTCCAGCGGGTCTGGAGGCTGCATTTGCCACTCAAACAATGTTCCATTGTGTGGGCGTGTGGCGCACACTTCTTCGCGCGAATGTCCTAACTCGAAGTGAACTGGGAGTGACGGAATTGTTCGCACTTTATTTCCCATTCCATTATCCAGGGATCGTGGAAATCTCATGCATCATAAAAGAACGACCGCCCAATGAATTCGCCCCGCGAAGTCCATCTGGCTGAGAGACCCCAGGGCTACGCAAATCAAATCTTTCCTTCGGTACCCTGGTTAACCTCGTCTTATCGATTTATCGCATTTTCACGGACGACAGAAACATCGGGATCCTTACCCACGTTCCGTCGATTAATATTTAAACCAAGCACGGTCCCGTAAATCCAACGTTACGAAATTCACGACCGTTTCTTTCGTTAATAAACAACCATTCGATATTATTACACATTACAGAAGTCCAAATAGATAAATATTGTGATATATAAGGGTCAAAAATAACCCCTGCCGGAAATATCGTTTGATTTACGTTAATTCGATTATTTTTTCGTACGAATACGAATTTAGTCGAGCTAATAGTACACGAGGGCTCCGGACACGAGTCAAGGTGGTATTGATTTATGCTCCTCGTCAGTTTGCTAAGAGCACCTTTGCTTTCCCACTCTCTCCCACACCCTCTATCACTCTCTTTCCGTGAACTATAATGTCACGCGCGCATATAATAGCTGCTTTAATAATCGTCGGGTCGCGCACACATCCGCAGGATGGTTCCGCGCGCGGACGGTCGGCCAGCTTATTTACATGTAGCCTGTAAAGCGTGCCAGGAGCACGTAGAAACTGCAGGAAAGTTTCGTGGCGCAGCATTAAGATAGAACGCGTGCGCCAGGAAGGAAAATTTCAGGGTAAAATGTAAGGGAAAAATTGCACACCGATGCAACGAGGGGGGAGGGGGTTGGGGAAGAAAGAAATTCACGGGGAAACATAATAGAAGCTGTACACGCGTCCATGAGACAGTTTGGCGACGAGGCACGAGGATTCGCGTAGGTGCACGGGGGAGTTTACGGCGTACAATAGCGCACGTACGAGAACTGTTCATAGAAAACCTAATAGAAGACGTGCGAGGTGTGGAAAATTCAGAGCCGCTCGACGACGGACGGAAACGTCTCGACGAGCCGTGAGAACGGGACGATTTGTTTCGTAAATGGCGTTTCCGGTTTACAGAATTAATCGAATATGGATATCCAGTCTCCATAGTAAACCAAAGGGTCTACAAATTAAGAACGGGACGATTTGTTTCGTAAATGGCGTTTCCTGTTTACAGGATTAATCGAATATGGAGATCCAGTCTCCATAGTAAACCAAAGGGTCTACAAATTAAGAACGGGACGATTTGTTTCGTAAATAGCGTTTCCTGTTTACAGGATTAATCGAATATGGAGATCCAGTCTCCGCCAAAAGGTCTACAAATTAATTCTTGGCTCCCATATCGAGCCACACCGCGATTATTCGAAACAATTTTGAATTTAAGGCAGGGGGTCATTGTTTTTGAGAAAATTTATTTTGAAAGTTCTTGGCGTACTCGTACTATCGAGTGCCCGACTATTACACGCTCTTTCTACTTCTGTTAATGTTTGTAAATACAGGGTATTTCGAAAAGGTTGAAACCAAACTTATACTACGTTTTATTGAGGTCAAATCGATGGAGAATGCTTTATTGAAAAGATATGAGCTTGTGAAGATATTTATGATTTATTGTGGTAGTTGTAAAAAATGTTCGACGATTCCTCCCTCTGTAAGAATGTAGAGAATTTGTCGAATTAACGATAGTAGAACTCTTTGAAATATTCTATTTGTATTGGAAATAATAGTAAATATCTTTAAAAGCTTATCATTTTTTCAATAAAGCAATTTCGGATATAAGTTTATATAAATTTTTTTCATCTATTTTTAATAAATTCGGGTCAATACCTTTTTGGACAACCTGTATCGATGATAATATAGTACTATCCGTCGACTATCGATCTTTCTGTATTCTAATTACGACCAAATAATCTCACATAATCAGTCGCAGGCAGACACGTTACCCAATTCGTAAACGCGTTAACGAGGTAAATGAAATTCAGCGTTATTGAAGAAAATGATGTTCCTAGTTTGAAAATTTACTGAAGCTCAGACGACGTTAATAACGATACTGATATCCTTAACGATTTCTTTGACAACATTTGCCTCATTAAGTATGCCTCAGCCCACCTCCTGTACGGCTGCCATCCGTTTCAAAGCCATCCTGTTTAGTATGAAAAACCAGCATTAAGGATTGTCTACGTTTATGTCAGATACCAAGAATATATTTAATAAAAACACCCTTTTCGTTAATACAGCTAAAAATATTTTATATTCTATTGAGAAATAGTCTACCATCGATCATTCTACATCTATAGTTCATATTTTTATCTCCGCACGAATAAAATGTTTTAAACAAGGTCTATAGTTTGAATTTTGTGCATAAACTAAAAAAGCTAAAAAACTGTAGCTGCGTCGGTTCAATATTTCTAGCAATTAAAAAGCAAATACAGTTTTTAAAAATATGAATCACATTTTGGGGACTTTGCTAGTTATATATTATAATTTGTCAGAAATGAAATTTAAATTAAAGCAAATTACGAAAAAATATTCGGAAATAAAATTTGCCCAACTTTGTCGGCGTCCATTGTTGACACAAAAGTTGTAGATACGGGCAAACAGGTTCAGAATTAGTCACCTCTCGAAATTCCAGCCCTGTCCGTCGATTAAATGCGATTTCATGGAAAAACGCGTCGACGCTTCGTTGACTCGATATTAATTGCGACGTAACGTTAATTGCAGCTGCAATAGACCCATTTGCCCGTGGCCATTACCGCGTCGCCTCGGAATTCGTTATTGCACCGGCGAGGCTCGTTTTAATTAAAAGGGATATGTGGCAGAAAGGGTTGATCGACGTCTCGCTGGATCGAGCAACAAAGAATCAAGCTGCACGCTCGCGAGTCAACGATAGCGCCCGTAGCGATTTATATTCTCGCGCGCCTACCAACGATAAAGACTGCCACCGCGTGATTATCCTCGCTCCCTAAGATCGCAGGACTAATTAATTTTTATCGGAGTCGACGCGTTACCGAACCACTTCCTATTACTTGAAATTTGATAAGCAACACAAAACGATTTCTCTAATTGAATCAGCGACTCGAAAGAGTCTAGCACATCGACGAAAAAAAAAATAAAACTAGATAGGAATCCTGTAAAAATAAGTTCCATGACAAATCGTGGATATGTTAATTTCGTTCTCATAGACAATTTGGGGGGGATTTGTTCTGGAAGTCAACGTGTTCGAATAACAGCGTAAGAGAGAAATATTTGTAACGAATCGCGGTCGCCTGTAGCTAAACTTCCTCGATAGCAAAATAAAAGAATAAAAGAATTTTTTATTCTATCGTTGCTCTAGTTTGTAGAAAAATATAAATATTTCGTACGGTCGTAAAATCGTGGCGCAGAGAAAAACATATTCTATGGTTATTCGTTCTCTTTTCCTCTCGTCCCTATTTTGCACGCGACCGACGATACGCGATAGTGCGGAATCTAAAAAATTGTTTTGCTCAATGTATAATTTAAACACGATATTTATCGCGTTACTGTTTCCGCGTTACGGAATTTTATTTCCCTTGGAAAAGTGCAACTCTGTCGAGAAAAATGGGTCGCTTAATAAACCTCTTCGTGTCTCCTGGCCGTAATAAGCGATCGACGATCTCTACCCAGACCTAGAATCTAGATATCGTCGACAGCTGTCGATAATAGTCGTTTCTCGTTATGTTCAGACTCTTCAAAATACTCGCTTTCGTTTACCAATTTTCCAATGATATTTGCTATCGGCGTACGCCTTGCAAAATATTTTCGTCCACGTATTTTCACGATTAAGGTCCACTTTTAACGCATCGTACACTACGTTCGATTTTAAATATGAAATATATCTTCTATTAACATGTTTAATTGCCTAGGCGTTCTATACTGTTAACAAAGGAATTCGAGTTTGTTTCACGAATTGAAATGAAAGGAAAAGTGGTGGTTGTTTATTCTCCAATGGTATTTTCACGATTAAGGTCCACTTCTAACGCATCGTACACTACGTTCGATTTTAAATATGAAATATATCTTCTATTAACATGTTTAATTGCCTAGGCGTTCTATACTGTTAACAAAGGTATTCGAGTTTGTTTGACGAATTGAAATGAAAGGAAAAGTGTTGGTTGTTTATTCTCCAATGGTATTTTCACGATTAAGGTCCACTTCTAACGCATCGTACACTACGTTCGATTTTAAATATGAAATATATCTTCTATTAACATGTTTAATTGCCTAGGCGTTCTATACTGTTAACAAAGGAATTCGAGTTTGTTTCACGAATTGAAATGAAAGGAAAAGTGGTGGTTGTTTATTCTCCAATGGTATTTTCACGATTAAGGTCCACTTCTAACGCATCGTACACTACATTCTATTTTAAACATTAAATATATCTTCTATTAACATATTTAATTGCCTAGGCGTTCTATACTGTTAATAAAGGAATTCGAGTTTGTTTCACGAATTGAAATCAAAGGAAAAGTGGTGGTTGTTTATTCTCCAATGGTATTTTCACGATTAAGGTCCACTTCTAATGCATCGTACACTACGTTCGATTTTATATATCAAATATATCTTCTATTAACATATATAATTGCCTATGCGTTCTATACTGTTAACAAAGGAATTCGAGTTTGTTTCACGAATTGAAATGAAAGGAAAAGTGTTGGTTGTTTATTTTCCAATGGTATTTTCACGATTAAGGTCCACTTCTAACGCATCGTACACTACGTTCGATTTTAAATATGAAATATATCTTCTATTAACATGTTTAATTGCCTAGGCGTTCTATACTGTTAACAAAGGAATTCGAGTTTGTTTCACGAATTGAAATGAAAGGAAAAGTGTTGGTTGTTTATTTTCCAATGGTATTTTCACGATTAAGGTCCACTTCTAACGCATCGTACACTACGTTCGATTTTAAATATGAAATATATCTTCTATTAACATGTTTAATTGCCTAGGCGTTCTATACTGTTAACAAAGGAATTCGAGTTTGTTTCGCAAATTGTTGGTTGTTTCGTAGCGAAGACACATCGAAGGCTAGACTTCCGCGTGAGGTCGGACTTCCGACGGTATTACACGGAGTCCGATGTAATACATTTCTTCGGTAGTTTCGAAGGGAAAAAGGCTGGAAGCGCGGGAGACGAATGAAACTTCTTGTCGAGAGGGAAAGGCAAAGAATCCCCGGAGATGAAAGAGGGAAGGAATGATCGTCTCTGGAGTGCTCGAAGGTCAGGGGTGCTTTTTCGTCGACGCCGCAACCGAGTTAGAAGTTCAATTTCTCTTTCAATTCTCCCTCCGCCTCTCTGTTCTCCTCCTTCGGTCCATCCGGCAGACCCACCTTTGAATTTTTAATACAGCTTCCAGCGTTGCGTGACGCTGGACCGAGAGAAACTTACTTCTCGTCGGACAAAGGGAGGCAATAATTTCGATAAAATCTCGACCGAGACCGATCACCCGCCCGTACTAATCGGTTATCTTCGTTTTTGTTTCAGAATCGAACCGCCTTGGAACCTCTGCCTCCGTCTACAAAACGGTGAGTACTTGGACATTGGAAAAATTGATTATCGTCTCTAGGCTCGAGCCAATAAAATCCTTCGTCGATTCTTTCGTGCTTCCGCCTCGACTAATTACGAGAATCTCGGCCGGGGAACTTTTCGCGTAATTGTTTAACTGTTGCACGAGAATAGTAACGAATCTGATTTTTCATGTTGCTAATAACGAGGAAAATTGCGGTGAATTTTATTATTCGATCTTAATAACAGCCTGTTTGCGGAAGCGATAATGTCCTATGCAAATTTTTTATTGGCAAATCAACGAATTCGAATTTATTTATCGTCGAGCGCTCTCTACATAAAATTTGCTTTTAATCGTGCTCCGAGAGTTTCGATTTACGAGTTAGAAATCTTCCGGGGCGCATTCGAAACGATGAGGCTGCATCTTCGAGTGACCGAATAATTTATAATCGAACGGATAAGGAAAAGCATGCTGATAAATGTTTAACGAGTCATTTGAATGTTTAATGCTCGAGCCTGCCGGGGTAATGATAATTTTATACCCGTGGAAATCTCGGCTTTCATCCTGTAAGAAAGCAGCAACGATACAAATGGACCGTTTCGCGGAGGATCGTCGGGACGGTTTTCAGCTCGTTAAGCGCTGTTGTGCTCCAGGGTCAAGAGAACAGCGCGAAGTGCTACGTTTCCCCCTGGTAGATCTTCCTGTGTTCTCGTATTCAACGACCTCGATAACACCGCTTCGGTGTTTCTCAAGGATCGTTTTCCCCGCCCCCCGCGCCTTTATCATTTATTCCAAGCCACGGATTTATTCCGCGATACCTTCGTATCTTCTTGGGCTCATTATCAAGTCCCCTCCCGTTATAGTCTTTCTCGCGAGTAACATTCGTCGTACCCTTTTGTCCAACTAGGAGAGATCTCGTGGCTCGATTTATGAATACGAGCGATATGGTGGAGTAAGCTCCGCGGTTATTTGCCTCCGGAGAGTTATAATGGCCGGTTTACTGCACCCGTGAATAAGTACTTTCCACTAAATAATGTTCTCGAAAGAAAGTATCAGCGCGCGAGTATCTCCGCTATATAAACGGATAGTTTGGATTGACGCTTCCCCGAACCGTGGTTCGCGAACTTTTACAAAAATAACCGAGTTAGGCAAATGTCCCGGTGAAATTTTTAATCCATTTTTGCGCGTCTTCGCGGAGCGCAACGTTTTATGTTTTAACGTCCGACGCGACGTTGATATGTAGGTTAGTGAAATTATTTATAAGCGTTTACGCGAACGGAAACGAAAAATCAAGATAAATTGTCATTATATTAGGTGTACAAATGAATGATCCAATTTTTTCAATCACATTCAATGTTTATTTTAAAAGAAAGTGTAAGGATTGTCGAGGATGGTCAGAGGCGTATGGTCGGATTCAAACACGTGGACAATAAACGTAACTATATAAACTATACTATTTGATATTTACTAACTATTTAACATGAAGAACATAAAAGAAAGACATAAAACGTAAACGTAAAAGATCATAAACGTAAAACTGTGACTGCTCTCGACTAACGTTCGATACAGAGTGCCGTTCCTGCAGTCAAAGTTGAACTTTCCTTATTCCTATCTTCATAATGATCTCAACAAAACGCACGTTCGAGTCGCAGCCCCCCCGAATGTATTTTAGCTTAAACCTAAACACCTCACCCGATACCTACTCTAGCTTAGACTAAACATTATCGACGCCAACCACGGTCCAAACACGTACACTTGTTACAAAAGTAAATTGAATTGTTCAATCAAAGTATTCGCCGTTACTTTCTATAACTGTAAGCCATCTTTGAGACAGCTGATGAATTCCATCTCGAGAAAATTTTACGTTTTTGGGCCCGATAAAGTCGTCAAGCCATTTTCGGATCTCATCCACTGATTTGAAGTGCATATCGGATAAGGCGTGTTGCATCGATCGGAACATCGATACGTCATCGATGTTAGTCACAGGGCTCGTTAGTCAGTAGGTCTAAGGGTCTTCCTCCCCTACTATCGCTAAGACATATACATATATCCCCGTGACCGCAAAGCCGGGGGCCTTAGAGTTGCACAAGAAGTCTGCGGGTGTTAACGCCTTGTCTAGAGTCAACTTCCATTGGAAATTCTTCATAGTTGAGTTCGGCGTGTGTTCATCGGTCATGAATAAACTCTGATTATACAAAAGGAGCATTACTTGATCACCCGGATTCCAACATTTCTATGGGAAGTAATATGTGACCTAGTGTTGTCATGCAACAATTTCACTGGACGTTCCCCTTTGCCAGTATACGGACGTTTTCGTTCCAATGCTTGACTCAAGCAGATCAATTGACATTGGTAGCAGTCCGCAGTAACTATTTCACCCGATTCCAACAACTCCTAATAAACCACGCCCTTGATATCCCACCAAATGCAGAGAAGAACCTTCTTTCCGAAGCGATTGGGTTTTGCAACCGATATTGACGCTTCGTCGGGATTTACCCATGACTGTCTGCGTTTCGAATTGTCATAGAGTATCCACTTCTCATCGCCCGTAACGATTTTCCACAAGAAAGACTTTCGACGCTGTTTATTGAGAAGAGAAAGACACGCTGCCATTCGTTGATTTTTGTTGGTTACAGTGAGTTCATGCGGAACCCATTTTCCTTCTTTCTGGATCTTTCCCATTTCACGTAGGCGTTTGGAAATCGTATGTTGGGTTACTCCTAACTGTTCTGCAAGTTCTTTTTGCGTTTGTGTCGCATGCTCAGCGAGCAGTTGTTCCAAATCATCGTTGTCGCACTTCCGAGGGCCTCCAGGGCGTTGTTCGTCGATTAGACTCGAATTACCGCTTAAACCAATTAAACCAAAATGCGCACACATCATACGATACAACACCTTCACCGAGAAAGGAACAAATCGATTCGCATGCTCTTGCAACATTTTACCCTTGTTGGAATTCGTAAAGAATGCAGTGTCGGATATGCATCTTATCTGTTGCCATTTTCGACTCTATTGAATAGTATACTTTTGAAGGTTATGTTGAGCCTTTCGCTAAACTATCTTTTGTTTTAACTAGCTATATGTCACTATATGACCGCAAAAGAGCGGGAAAATTGACTTTAAACTTGATTTTATAACTGCTTAAGATAATTTGGATTATTTATTTGTACACCTAATACATGACGTCTTAAATCTGATTTACAGTTGCCCTTAATTTTGTGAGATTGAACGTGTATCGGTTTCGCGAACGTATGCTGTAATAAACAGACGACAATACCGACTACAATTGGGTGATCGAGCCTAATTGACTGATTGATTACCTGATTAATTAGCTGATCTTGATTACTCGACTGTTCGAAGATTAATCAAGAACTTCCACGAGTGGAATCGTCTAATATCGAAGGTCTGATCGCTTCTGGATTCTCTTCGATCTACTCACGCGATGCAATACAATTTTACTTTAACATACCGCATGAATATAATTATATAATTTCGTAAAGAAGCATCGAGCGTCAAAACGGATGTTTAAAGCGAAAATTACAATTGCTAGTATTCTCGTAACGCCAAGGAACTTATCGTAGCCCCGCAGCCGAGAACTATACTCGTCTAATTCGAAACTCAACGAGCATAGGAGAGTCCAAGATCCATAAAGACGTACTTAACCATAGTTTCGATCTGTCTACTTGATACATAGTTTCGCCGGAGTCCGGAATATACGTCACGATTTGGAGCGTTAAAACAATTACGCGTTCAAGTTCGTGATCTCAGAAGTTTGTACAGAGTCAAACGGTCGTGGTTGTACGTTCCAAAGAGGAACCAATCTGAAATCCGCTGCCTTGGGTTGCAGATTCCCCTTTGTCCATTGGCAGCGACCAACAGCCTCGCGATCTTGAGAGTTTCGATGCAAGTTGCTCCATATTTCGAAGTTGCGAGGAGAACCGTGCATTGCAGATTAGAAACGCGTAGGTCGGGTCAGCTTGAATCGCTGTAACAGAACGATTGACTGTATTGAACGACAAAATTATTATTTTATATTTATTTCGCGCACCTTTCGTTGGACGTGTCGAGCAAATAGGAAAGCCATTCGATTTATCTGTTCGAAACGTTTAAATTATTGGGAATAAAAGTTACTGCGTTAAAATCAATAACGTTGCGCTGGTAACTAGCAATTTATTACTGCTATTTAATCCAAAAGAGTACGTTGAAAGAATTCTATCCGCGCGATGAATGTTCTGGAACAGGTAGTTTGTTAAGAGAGTCTTTTATTTATCTAGACTGTGCATGCTTCTTGCTACGCGTTTACTTCGTTTCCTTAAATTTCAATTTCCTGCTAAATTATTTCGTTCCCTCAAGTTTCTGTGCACTTTTTAGAAGCGTTATAAATTTCTAAAATACTATGCATGGGTGATATTTGCTGCGTCGCGTCCATTTTTACTATTTTCTTCCCTGCGGTAATAACTCATGTATTGTAGACCCTCTTGGTAAGCATCCTTTACATACAGGAAATAGGAACTTCAAGAACGAATGAATGTTTGTATTATAACATATCGTAAAACGTTTTATAACCCCTGAAATTTTTTACATTGTTCTCCTTTCTACGCTATTTCGTATATTACATATTACATTTGTTACTCGTACATATGGACTTTGCACTTTCACGCTTTACCATATTATTCTTTTACTCGTAACCATTTTTTATTTCTAAGTTCCTGGCTATGTTTTAAGATACAAACAAAATTGTGGAAGAATTAACATGATTTTTTCCAGCCATTTAAATTCTGCGTTACGAATTATAAGTCTCCAAACGAACAATTTATTCTGTAAATCGATTATAAATCTCGAATGGACAATTTGGTCCGCGAACGTGCGGCAATCACAATGGGTCAGGTTTTGAGGAGCCTGTAAATATTATTGTTCGCATAATCCTGTTATAGAAGAATGACGCGTATATGAGAGAATCGTGATACTTCGTACACCGAATATGAATATTAACGACGCGATAACCCATTTATGGAAGGTGGATATCGACCATCGCCAGTTTACAATTATTTGCATCTTGCATGATCTCCACAAAAATGACATCATTTATCGCGTTTGTTGCCGAAACGTGGCGAGAATTACGGAATCATTTCGCGATAAACATCGATATTTCGCTGGTCGCGGAACGATCGTCGCGTGGGACGAACTATTGTCAAAAAAAACAAAAAACGATGGACGTTTCCCCGTAACTTGGCGTTAAAATGTGTCCCGAAAAATCGGTTGGCCATTTAATAACGTTCTTGCGGCAGGGTAACGATCCCGAGGCCGGTTCTTTCCGTGGAAAAAGGTTACGTTTTGCAGGTATAAATCTGCATGATGGCGCTGATTTTTGCGCCAGACGCGAGAAAAAGATGGTGGAAGAGTGATAGAGCCCCGCGCGCCGCGTCGTCGAGTTCATTAGACTTCTCGTATCGTCCACCGTGGTACCTGTATGCTCGAATGGGCTGTAAAACCCGGCCACAGCCATGATCGATAGCGGCACATTATTTGTCGTTATAGAAGTCGCATCCCTCCGCGCCAAGAAATTGATCATTCGTATTCCTGAAGCGACGACGATTAAGTATCGTTACCTTTCCCTGATTACGCGTATTACGCGTTGCATACGGTATCGTGCATCTTTATTAACTTCAGGCAGTTCAAATTAGTCTTAAGACGCCCCGGTGAAAGAAGAAAAGCTTTCGCGTGAAACGCGGAAAGCCCCAGGCGTTGCTCGAATTAGAGGTATTAATCTTTTGTCGACAGGTTCAGAAAATAACATCTACTATCCTTAAATTCTTTTGGTAGATATCTGGTGATGAACTATCTTTTCAAACCATGAATAATTAAATATTTCAGGAAAAATATCCAGTTATACCCACATTCGTATTAGTACACTGTAATGGGTGATTCCTCGTGAATTTTTTCTCCATTTATTTTTGCCAAATATTGTGAGACAATCGATAACTAGTCGATACCGGAATCGCGAGCCACGAACCGTAAGTGGGGAGAACCCCCTCCTCTGAGGTACGAATCCACGAACAACGCGAAATTCGCGATCAGGAAGACTAACGACCGCTACGAAAGAGAGAGAAACGAGTGTGATTTCAACCCATTATTATCTTGTATTCCTTCAACTTATAATAAACTAACTTCTAATCTTGTAACAATAGCTTGTTTATTACATTGTGTTACTTCTATTTACCAAGTAATTTTTTTTATCATTAACTTCGTCATTCACAAATTTTCTTTTTGTTATATTCAAACATAAATCCTTAAAATGGATTTATACCAGTTTCAAAAACTCGATTCGTTAAGAAACAAATTTTTTCTTTATTTATAGCGAATCACACCATTGCAGTGTACGAATAAGAGTGCGAGTAACTGTATAGCGAGATTCTAGGAGTTCTTGGCAGCTGCTTAGTCGTAAAGCGATTTTTGAAGCGTCGAGGCCTCCGGTGGCTGGATATTGATAAATTTCTTCTCGCGTCCACGACTTCTGAGATACGATCTTTGCTTACGCCGATCGACGATTAATCTTTGGAGCAATTCATCGTCAGGTATCCAGACAATGACTATCGACGGTTCTTGCAATTTCTTCCGGGTCGACTAGCAGCTCCTTCCTTCCGACTCGCCACTGAAATATTATCAGCATTAAGAGAGGAGATGGGAGTGCCCTCGATCGCCATAAATGGGACGCAATATGACTGATGGAGCCCCATACACTTTATCGTCTCCTCGTTTCTTAGTTTTCTCTGAATTTCGGAACCGTTGCGCTGCACGTGACACTTTATTTATTGGGATCACTCGAGGACAGGTGAACGGGTATTCTGTTTAATAAAAGCGACCCGGTTTTTGCGCGAATCGGTCAACCGAAGTTATTTTCAAAGAAACGCGTTCTCTTCTTTTCTCAAAGTATGTTCTCTGAAACGTGTCTCCCGCAGAATTTATTCGAACTCGTAAAATTTACGACGTTACGATCCGCGAAACTTTGCAAACGCACCGTTTTAACGTTGCATCCTTTACTTAATCATCCACGTTGAAACGATTCCCAGCTATATCTTTCTCCGCAAGGTGGTTGTTGCCATTGTTCCCGTTGAAATTTATGTAACAGCTCCTGTGTCGCAACCGCAGAACGTGGACGAGCATTGTCGTCGACGACCACCTTTCGCCTCGGTTCTCGAGTCGTTTGTTTCTTATGGCTCTTTGAATTTTACACAGAAATCAATTCTCTATGAATAGTACTCACATTGGGAATAATTTTAAGTCAACTAAAAATTTATGGAAAAACAGAACGACTCGGACAACCGGGAATTAGTAAAGAAAGAAACCGAAAGGTCAGAAAATATTTGATCGCAGGTAGAAGCAGATGCTAGCCTGAAGCAGTTAGGTCACCGAGGAGAGATCCAAGGAATGTCATAGAGCAACTGAGAGAGATAGAGGGAGACAGGGTGATTCAGGTAGCGACAGGGTGATCCGGAACGTGATAGAAAGCGATTGGCTGAAAGGAAAGGAAAGTATGATTAAGACGGAGTTGGGCAGCAACAATGTGTAAGAGACGAACGCGTTATTACATTTTCATTTAGTGACAAGGTGAAGCTAGGAGAGACAGGACAAGGAGAATCCGAGAGGAGAGAAACGTGAAGGAGAAACGAGGATTTGCGTTTTATTTCGTTAATACGCGGTACACGGTAATGGCGACGGTTGTAATTAGCGTTGAATATGTCTGCAAACGTCAAGCAATCGAAACAGTCGACGTAGAGTGCAGTCTGCGAAAGAAAATATTCCTTTCATACAGTTTCATTAAATTGTTTGACTGCGACTTAAAAGCTTACTGTTCACCGTATGCGTAACATCAATTAGTAAATTCAACCGGGGAGACAAAAAACAACCCATTGTATCCATTGTTTGCCCAACCCAATATTAACAAACGCGAAAAAGGAGGTTTATTCGTTACAAAAAACGTGTAGATTAAATTGTAGAACAAATGTACGGAGATTTGCAATCGACACTATTAAATTTAATAGTACTATTATATCTTGAGCTACTGTAAGTGCACCGTTGCGTCACGAGATCCATTCGCTGTAATTCGTACGTCTACCTACGAGTTAATTATCGCTTATCAATAGTTAATCGATGTTAATTAATATCCGCGGTTAATGTTTTCGCGTAATTATGTTGCGTCACGTTTTATTGCGAGCAGCGTAATCGAGATCAAGCAGTAACAGCTGTAAGCTGTTGCATCAACGTCGCGGCGTCATCCTCTTACGCTGTTACCAATAATGAGAATCGTGTTTTCCAACGGGCGCGGACGGCTAATAGACGGTTCATCGAAAGTCGCCTAGCAGTAAGTCGGGTTTATCGGTTTGAATGCTCGAATGGTAATTTATCGCGGCGCTTAATTAACCCACGGACGCTAATGGGCTCGGGGTGGAGCGCTTAATCCGAAAGATCGCGTACGCAACCAGCACGAAGAAAGCCCAAGGCAACGCGGGCCCACGTAATTAAACTGAAACTTACGGTTCGCGACCTCCTTTCGGACGTTTACTTCATCGGGGAGCGTGATGTACCGTCATTTTTCAATTTCCCTTCAAGGAACAAACGTTGGATCACGCCATTGCTCGAACCAATAAACTTTTCCGTGACCCCGGGCTCCCTCAACTTGACCCCATCCAATTTCAAACCATCCTTTCAAGCGTTTGCAACGTTTATATAAATTCATGTTTTTATTAACCCTTTGCCATACAATAACGAGTCTTTACTCGTGACAAGTTCTTGACATCAAATTTCACAATCATGAGGCTATTCACTCGTTATCAAGACTTATTCACTAAAATCAACACGTTTTTATATTCACGAGGTATTCGTAAAACAATAAATCTAAACAAAATTAAATAGTGTACGTTTGAAAAATTATTTGGAATTAAATCGTACGTTAAGGGATTAATAGAATTGATGAAACGGGAGATTTGTAGAGGGCTCTCTCAACCCTTAAAAAAAATAATTATCCTACTTTAAGTATTTCTTACATTTTTGTAAGAAAATTTACAAATATAACGATCCACGCGGTGTTGACGTTTAAAATATAAGTTTGAAGAATGAATCACCAGTGACCATCGAGTTAGTTGACAAAATTTTCAAGCAGTTTTTACGCGTTTTATGACATTCGCTACACTTGCATATTTTTGAATACAAAGTGACTTGCATCGCGCTTAAAAATATGCAACTTGATATTCAGCGGGCTTCTGGTCCCGAGGACTTCATTTTACAAACAGTTGGTTTTAACTCTCATCCACTAATTACGCGTTCAACATAGTATGTTCGCAGTAAAGTGCTTCTCGCTCTGTTTTAAAGCATACGACCAAAAAATCTACGGTTGTTCGTTCATACAACACAGATCGAATTTTCGAGAAGGTTATGCGTTAAACAACCACACGAGCATACTTTGGATCACTGGACGAAATGGCGACTGACAGCGTGAATGCCTTTATACAAACCTCATTGAAGAATGTTTCGATATACGGTTGCCTGACGATGAATAGAGGCGTACTAGTAAATTGGACAAATGCTATGGTGGGGTTGACCTCTCAATGGCTTTGAGCAGCCAGTTGAATTTGCATTCATTGCTTTTCTGAAACAGTTGCAGAGAAATCGTAGGAATCGAATCTCTAACGTTAGGCAAATTTTACTTGAAGTTGTGGTCGACGATCGCGATTTAAATTGTCAATTATTAATTGAACTCTTGGAAAAAGGCTGTACGAATGCTCATTTTGTTATGAAATTGTGACCAGTATGATTTTTTATTGATAAATCTCCTGTCTCTTTAGTGGATTATTATTTACTTCTTAAAATGAAAAAGCTTGGAGTACACATGACTCATCAGTAGACTGCGGATCTTCACGCAAATTCATACTTTTATTAATAGAATTAATGAAGTGGGAGTTTTCTAGAGGGTTGTCTCAACTCCTACATATAATAATTTGTATCCTACTTTAAGTATTCCTTATATTTTTGCATATTAAATGCAGTATGTAGTTTCTTTGAGAATTAAAATTCCCCATAAATGCATAAACATCCGCAAACCCGGAAAAATTGAACATCCTAGTCTAGACTTTTGATTACCTGGGTTTGATAAATAATTTTAATATCAATATTAATAGTATTTTCGTTCTCGTTTCTGTCCCCTTTTATTTCATCGCAAGATTATGCTTTAGAACGTAATAATATTCGGTAGAAAAATATTTGCTGGTCGAAATAGAAGGTCCATGTCCCGGTTTACGCGAAGCACGTGGATTTAAGAGGAATCCATGAAGAGACAGGCGGACTCGGAATGGCAAAAGGTTCCCGAAACCGTGGTCCAGGGCGATCCTCCAATTATTTTGTGCAGCGCATTACGCCGGGAGGTTCCGTGTGCATACGTTCTCTGGGAAATATTTTGAATGGAAGGAACACGGCTCGCGGTTCTTACCGTTGGCTCTGAAAAACGTTCCGGCAAGCAGAGTGGCGCCGGGGCTTTACAATGAACCCAGGCGCGGTTTGTCCGCGTCGCTCGCATTATTTGCCGCACGCAACACGTATGTACACACGTGTGCACGGCAAAGGAACGAGGGGGGCAGATTGAAAGTTCATGCTCGGATGTCGGATCGAAACATTAATCTTCTCACTTCGCTCTGTCTAGCGTTCCCTTCTTCGCGTGTCGGTGATTCCGGAAAAAATTGCATCTAAATAATGCACCTACCTCTCGCGTGAAATTCATACGCTCTCGCGAACCATGCAGCTGACATACGGATTAAAAACCGAGCTCGATTGTTACTTTCCTTGACGAGCAGAAAAAAAACCAAAAAAAAATATTGCGAATGATGTTTCCAACATTCTGTCGGGGCGGATTTGATTGGCAGCTTCCTGTGTTACGTTTCGACAATGAGTCGATGAGTTTTGCGTCCGTTCTCTGTTGTTTGCGTCGACGCGTTGGACAAAGAAAATTGAAAAAGCAAGAACACCGCGCACGGGAAGTTTGCAACGCGAACTTTAATGTTGGGTCGAAACGGTTGCCAGGTACATCCGATGCAGATGTTTTTTCTTTTTTTTTAAAGGAAAATTCAATTTTAGGTTATAAAACGATCGTTTAAAATCTATAAAATATGAACTTTATGGATTTAAGTAATGTTTTTTGTTAGTAATATTTTTCAGTTGCACCTGAGTAACTGGAACAACGATTATATTGAACCAGCAAATACAGGCATATTAACGAAAGAATTGCACAAGGAAAATTACTCAAATAAAGTAGCATCAAGAAAGGAGAAAAACGATCATACAATTCTGAGGTAGTTGCACAACCGTGTAATCAGTATGTGATCATTTAGAAGTAGATTTAAGTAGTTCTTATGTAATTCTTTCGTGTGTACGTTAAGTTACAGAGCTAATTCGGTGGAAATTAATCTTCAAAATTGCTCCTGAACATGATCCAGTACAAGAACCGCAACATTTAGTGTTACAGAAATGGATTGGTTATATTTATTATTAGAAGGATGTGTATGCATTTATGAGAAATTTTAATTCTCAAAAAACTACAGAATGCACTTATTTGAGTTATTGTTATTTAGGGGTTGAGACAACCCTTTACAAACCCTTTACGCTCCTATTTCATTAATTCTATTAATAAAAATCCGCAGTCTATTTATTATATATGATTCGAATAAAATCGTGTCCGCGTCTGTGTTTCGTGCACCCTGCACAATGCACTTCTTCCGCGAGAGTCGGTGAAACGGTGCATCGAGGAATCGTGGATTACACATACACATACACACACACACGTTACTCGGAACTTTCAACTTCGCGCGTTGGAAAATTCGGAGTAAAATTAAGTTTGTAGGTCGATCGATCGTCCCGGAAGAGGAACGACATTCTGCCGGATGCTCTTGGCCCATTTTGCGCGCATTTGTTTCACCGAGGTCCCGGCTAGGCTCTCCCCGAATTGCGTTCTAAATAATGCATCATTCGTCGGAACGTTTGGCCGGCATGAAATATGATGAGCATAAAAGTGATGTAAGAGAGCGGACCTCGTTCGATGGGTGGTTCTAGGACAGCTTTCACGGGCCAAAAAAGTTCGTATGAAGGAGAAGAGGAAAATGAAAAATCCGTTTCGTCCGTCGACCGACGGATTTACTCGCCAGCGCTCCTTTTCTCGATCAGGCAGGCTTCGTTCGCAAATAACGAACAAAGATCTCAGATTCAGTAAATTAGAATCTATTAACGTTCGTGGCAGGGATGATTGCTGTTTTATATCCCTGCAAACGGGAAAAAAGTCTTTTTATAAAAATGTTTCATCCCATTAACTCGACGTTAGTCGTGCGAGTGACACGTGTCCCCCAATCCTGTGGGACTCCCATTCACGCAACCAACGGAGGGTTAACCACCCTAATGATACTTTATTTCTCTCAGAAAAATCTGTCGTGGCTCCATACTTGGTTTTTTACGAATCTGTCCCTTAGTGCTCCTCTAAAATGTCGAATGTTAAAAGCAACTGTTCTTGTCGCGCGATAGAAATCTTTAACTTAACAGCCTCGAGAATTATAAATAAAACTGTCGCGTTTATTTTTAAAAAATCTTAAAAGTAGGAAAACCTTCCCCCTTCCCTTCGACTGTTAGTCCGGATATACATATGCATAGTTCATAGAGTCAGTAGTTCAGGCGTTATTTTGGCCGACGCTTATTTCGAGACGCTCACTATTTTAATAGATGTCAGGTAATGCTCAAAAAGAAAATTTCAGAAGTTCTCTTGATAGGGTCGGGGAACCTGATATGATTTCGTCCGTTCTCGTCTCGCGGTCGGGTCTTTTGTTCCATAAACCAACGTTTATTTCCACTCATCTGTCTTCTATTGTTCTTCCAACCCCTTCAATTATGACAGTGATTTAAGAGGCTACGTTACTTGGTCGTAAAGTTATAACAGGTAAAACCATCTATCCTGATGCGATGGGGGTCATAAATCTTCTAAGATGACGCGCGGGGTGCCTCTACGTTGCTCGTTGACATCCACCGCGGGTTCGTCGATGCTTCGATATTTTCGTAGTACACGTTTCGACACGCGATATTCATGGACGACGCGAGTATTCAAGGACTGGCGGCCGATATCGATAGGTCTATTGGATATTCACGCACGTTTTTGCAACGAATCCGATTTTATCGTAGACGGTCACCCGACGCGATCATTTATTTAAACAATTTTTACGGGTCGCGATTCGATATCGATTTCCGCTGACGTCGGACGTGAAATATTCAACGTGAAACAGAATTAGCACCGATTCCGACCTCCTTGATTTTTTCCACCTTTCTGTAAACAATTTTTTCCTCCCAAATGTCTAACAATACCCGTTCGTATTTGCAAAAGAAATTCTTCGATCGATATGCATTATGCATTTCACGCAAATCAGATAATTATAATATGAAATCAAAATTCAACGTTTCTCTCGACGAGCAATGGGTTGCCCCTGATTCTAGAATCACCCTGTATAGAAACGTATATAGCAAATCCTCGCTAATTCGGTCACGTTTAATCCGGATGTCGGATAATCCGGCGCAGATCGTATTCTATTACTTAGTCGTAGAGTGCATCGATGCATCTTGGACAAATTGAGAATCGCAGGCGCATTATGCATCTCTAACGCTTGTAAGGACTGTCAACGCGATTCTAATTATAGATCCGCAGCGTAGGTGTTGGGATGCAATTTATTTCCAGCGTGCAAAATCAAGATTCTGAGTATACATGGTTTTTTATTTATTTTAACATTTAATGAATAGATACGTAGTTATTCGATTACAAGATTGCGAAATTTTTCATTTGTTCATGGATACTATTTTTTACCCGATCCGGATTATCGTATAATCTCGATCAGTATAAATTAACGAGGTTTACCGTACATACAGCTGCATAATTATTATATATTATACACAGCTCGTGTTTAATTGTTTGCTCGTGTTCATAATTAGCAATCAAATATTATTTTGATTACTCGAAATAAATAAAAGCAAAAGAAGGAAACAACGTAATCGATTTTCTCGATTATTTCGGTAATGATTTTCATTCATCGCCGTTTCTTTCATGGAACGCAAGGGCAAGGAAAAAGGTAATCGAGCAGAGTTCAGGAGGCATAGGAATGAAAGTGGAAATCTAAAATGGTGATTAAATAAACGTCTTGCATCGAGCATCGAAAGGGGGGAGGAGCAAAGCTTTTTAAAGGCTTTTGTAGGTACCTGTGAAAGATCCCTTGCACTTGGGCCTCTTTGATAATTTATTAATTACTTTCACGGGCCACGCTGGGAAAAGTGGGAGCCGGATGCACGGTAAAATTAATTATGAAATTCGTTTGCTGAATCAGGAAACGGGATGTCAAGGATGGAGTTTCCGTTTTCCGCGGAAAGAATTTCCAGATTTTCATCGATATTTTTATTTATTTATACAACACCTACCGTTCGTCGCCTTAATAAAACGGACACAGATGATGTCATTGTCTCTTTATTGCGAAATACCACATTGTCGACGGGTAATAAATTATTTATACGAATGTAACACCGGTTGCAAAGTGTGACGTTGTTTCTATGAAATCCTGTTATTCTTCTTGCTAACGACAGTAAGAGGAATCGTCTGTGATATTTACTAATGAGTAATGGGAAAAGCGACGTTACGAAACAGTGCTCAGGGAAAACTTCTTTCTAATTATAAAACTAGTTTCGCGATTTAATTACGTTCGATCGTTTCGACTACCATAAACCGTATCTTGAATCATCTCATCCCGAAGTTTTATCGCGTTCGTTCAATTAAAATTGATTGCAAATATTTTTCTTTCATTCTTAAAGATAGTTTCTGCGTGCCTCGGAGTCTAATAATTCATTCACAATTGTCGGATGGGTCTCGATTAGCAACCCCAAGGCCACTTCCTCGTTTACGAATTACGTCAAACGCGATTAATCTTTATTTATGCGGCAGTTATGGCGGGGATGGTTTCTTGGTGACCTTGGAGCAGTCAAGCAAGCCTGAATCAGCTGTAATTTTTCAATATCATACATATTTAAAACAAAAATTAATTATTTTCAACCGAGTTGTGATAGGTATGAACGCTTTATGTTATAATAGTTTTATATCGACTCGTATGGGGAACTTGGTCTTACTTAAATCCTATTTTTCTTCCTTAATTTGGGATCTCGCTCGTCGGTTTTACTTTTCATATTTTCCCAATCACGGAGCATTCTCGTGCAATGGCAGGAAACTCGTCCAGATAATTCCGTTTCTTGCTCGTTCATGCGTCGAACGTACGAAACTTTTCTACGATTACACGCGAAGTGCCATTGAAATTGGCAAACAGTGGAGTTTCGACCTGGATGTCCAGTCGACTCGAGCCCCGACCGTCTCGAACTCGTTCGAATCCACGAGTTCCTTCGGGGGAACGAATCCCGAAACTTTTCGCCGCTCGGTCCGTGAACGAACGAATGGACCACACTTCTCCTCCTCCGAAGATTACGTTTAATCAGAATTAAGGATGTACTTGTGGAGCATCGATAGCCCCGGACGGTCGATGATCTTCGTCTCATTTGCCCGATTCGGTAGAGTTTAATCTGGAGAAGGACTTCTTGAACGACTTCGTCCCGCCCCGAGTTTAAATCCCGATCGGTCGATATCAACCTTCGTGAGACGCGCAATTTTTCTCGAGTCAACGTCGCTTCGATTATTCTGTCGATTCTCGCGATAAGAAACTACGCGTAAGTAACTCCTCGATAAATAACATTCGAAACAATTAGGACACAAACATGCTTTTGTCGAGTGCTGGAAAATATTAGTTATCAGAGAAATAGAGATCAAAGAGAGTGTACTTTTTCAAATGACTTAAAATTTATATTAATATTCAGTGTATGGCTCAATATGGTTCATTGAATCAGAGAAAATGGTGTGCCATTAAAAAACGAAAATATGAGCGATCTTAAAACGGTCTTGACCCGTCCAGGCAACGACCTTCCTCCTTGAACATTCAAGCGTTCCCCTTGAAGTCTTTTAACCTCCTGAAAGTAGGTTTTAAAACTTGAATGTAGTTTCGAAATACAGGGTTACTCTAGAAACTGGGACAAGCAGTAACTTTTTTTCTAAGCTAAAATACAGAGAAGTTGACACGGGAAAAGAGTCGAATCTCGCAATGTGGCCTACCTTTTGTGTTTATCATTTTTATTTTTCACATAATTTACCCTTTAGATAAATTCTCCGTTACAAAAAGGTAATACTTTAAGAGACGTTTCGTGTCCAATCGTTCAAAATTACTCGATTCCAACAGTTGTTTAAATGTTTCATTAATCGCTTTTTTACATTTTTAAACTGGAGTAATAACACTCATTTCCACTTTAACTTTCGAAATTATGTTCGATAAGTTTCTGCAGCATTCTGCCTATTTTTATGGCACCATTACAATATGCTTTAAATTGATTTAATATAATCAGGACCGTGACAGGTCAGGGGCAGACAGGGCACGTGCCCTTGGGCGCCATGTTGTGCGAGGGAGCCAATTGACATACTTAAATTTGAATTAACTACTTCAACACTTTATCGTCCGCGTGATTTACATAAAAAGTACGCATACGCTCGTCAAAATAGTTTTTTATTACGATTTCTTCTTCACAAAAATCAAGTTTTCTTACGACAGCTACCGCACAAATATACAGAGTGTTCGGCCATCCCTGGGAAAAATTGTAATGGGAGATTCTAGAGATCAAAATAAGACGAAAATCAAGAATACCAATTTGTTGATGGAGGCTTCGTTAAAAAGTTATTAACGTTTAAAGTTCCACCCGTTCTGAATTTTTTTCTCGAAAATGCATAGGATTTCGGGGGTATGTCTATTCACCAAAAATGATTGTAATTAACTCCCGCAACCGAAAATAATTTTTCCAGAACGATTTGAAATTTTTTTTTCGTCGAAAAAGGCACCTAATTAGATTTTCGGTAAGAAATTTTTTTCTCGAAAATGCCTACGATTTCGGGGGTATGTGTAATGACCAAAAATGATTGTAATTGACCCCTGCAACCGAAAATTTTTTTTTCAGAATGATTTCAAAAACTTTTTTTTCGCCGAAAAATTTCGGCATCTACCTGATTTTTTTTCTTGAAAATGGATAGTATTTCGGAGGTAAGTGTATTCACCAAAAATGATTGTAATTGACTCCCGTAACTGAAAATAATTTTTCCAGAACGATTTGAAATTTTTTAATTTAATTGTTAATAACTTTTTAACGAAGCCGCAGTCAAGAAATTGATATTCTTGATTTTGGTCTCTAGAATCACCCATTAAAATTTTTCCATGGGGTGGCCGAACACCCTGTATATTAATAATTTCAATTATCTTCGCTTTCAAGGGACACCTTTTGGTTGAAATAGGTCTACCTAACACTAGAATTACCAACAATTATGGTGTATTTATTTGTACCAAAGAAATAATACGATAGATATTTGAAGAAATATACAATACAATGGAAATAAATGTTTATAAATTTTACGAAATCTAGTCGAGTAAATTTTTTTGACTTTTTATTATGAATTATGAGTGGTTTCGACTACTTCAGTAGTTCTAGTGTTAAAAATAATGTCGATCGTTTGGTAAGATTCCCAAGCTTCGTTACGTTCGTTAAAAGTAAAGGAAAAAGAGTAACGATGCAGAGAAACACGGACGCCCGGCATTATTTTTACAGCAATCAGAAGAAAGGAACGATCGTGGCTGGTACGAAACGGCGTTTTATTTCGCGTCTGTTCAATTTTCCTCCCCCGATTCCGATAACTTACGATTCCTCCGCGGCGTGGCCGCCGATGAATTCCGTCCGACGAATTCCCTATAGGTGGACCGGTATTTATGGTATCCGCAATTCGAAAACCGTATGGAAGGAAGCAATTTGTTCGCCAACCGATACAATACTACGGCCCACGGTAATGAAACAGGGAATCGTTTTGTACGTGCAGCATGCAACCTGCATAGCCGTCGTGTTTCGCCCGTTGCAGTTTTCCCAGCGCGGCGCATCCCGCGGCTCGGCCATTTTCCCCCGGGTTTGAAACTTACATATACGAGGCCTTCGTAGCCTGACAGAGACCTTACGTCATTATCGGCTAACTGCATTCCTCGAACGACTGCAATTTGCGTCGGGTGGGCGTCCCTTCGTGCTCCACGTATCGCTCAATCCGACGTTTGTACGACTCTTGCTCGTTTATTGGCTTAATCGAAACATTGAATGATCCCAGAGTCCTCTGGGAAACGGCCTTGCATGATCAAAATTAAAAATTTATCTTTTTAATTTTTGGTATTTCTGTTGACAGTTAATTTTTAAAATTCTTTTTACTTTTGAAGTAAATATTGACTAATCGATTGTAGGTAGATTTTATTAATTGTAATTTCGATGCTCATTTCAGATCTTTCAGGCTTGCAATTTTTATCTCGAAGTGCTACACATTTCGTTAAATACTGTATCTGCATCTGTTGAGAAACTTCCAGGTCGGATAAATAATATTTCTCTCTGTAAATCTGTAATTTACATGCAAATCAATGGGGTGTTTCGCCCGAAAATAAATAAATAAATACTGCATTATAGACGCAAAAAAGAAGGCGGAGAAACAGAGGTCGTTCGGAATCGAGGAGATATCCTGTTAAAGGTTGCTATTACCGTCGTGCGTGCATTAATTCGGAATATCTGGGAAATAACGAGCAAGAATGCAGAGGCGAAGGATAAATGGGCAGAACTCGTCGAGAAAACAGTACAAAAAGTACGGGCAAAGTGCGAACGGAATATGCAAACCTGTTCTCAGCAGAAGAAAAGGAACATTCGCGATGGCCTTTGCGCGAAAACCGAAGACCTTCTCGGTCCATGATCGCTCGACCTGCAATCTTTCCAATAAGAGAGAAGGAATCTTCTCGCATTCTCTCTACACTTTCTGGAATTAAACCGTAAACCGTCGCGGTTCCACCTGTTGAAGAGAGACCCTGCAGGTAATTTATCTTAGGACGAAAGACTCTCGAAGCAACGAACTTCGGCGTTGCAACAAAGTTTCGCTAGGGAACTAGTGTTTCTTCGGAAAAAAAGAAATTTCACGGTCAAACGAGATGTTTGTCACCTACAAGCGTCGATCCTTATTATTAGGATATATCTCAGAGCCTATATCCTTGACAAGAGTCGAGTTTGCAAGACATGTATACTAGAACTTTGATTTAACACATTATTGAATATTCCAGAGAATTATATATCGGTCTCTTCACGTTAGAAGTCATATCTCAAGCAGTTTCCTCCAATGCACCGTTATTAGATCAACGAAAGTTTATTATAAGTGTCTATCAGAGTGTCGATTAGATTTTGACAATTCGTACGATGTGTCAATATTATTCAATTATACAGTAGCATCGTCTTATATCGAAACAGAGGGAGAACCTCAAACTTTTGCATTTTTATTTTCACGGTACATTTATGTTACACGACAAAATGTTGTCAGACCACCTGAATATTCTCAGTCTAAAAAACTATAGTTCTGGAAGAATTTTGTTTTCTCTTTTCAAAATAAGTAATTTTGACCTTGAAGAAGCAGTATGGAAGTAGGTAGTCTTGACTCTGTTTGGGGGCAATCTCCAATTTTCTAGCGTGGCTCGTAAACACGAAGGATCATCGATGCGGGTAAAAAACGCGTAAATATTCGAAGCATTCCATCCCACTTTCCTCTCACGAAATTTCGACCGGCTGTTCGACGCGTTACACGCCGTTTACCGTTTATCGCGGCGGGCATATCTTTCGTGTAAAGGTCACATCAGCAGCGGCGGTCCTCTCCTTCTGCTGGCAGCTTCTCCTACCTACTCGACTCACCTTCTCCTACTACGTATCCGTGGCACACAGGTGTAGCGGCCGGCAGTCGGCGTTCTCCGTCCGCCATACGCTTTCAGTTAACGCCTGGTCGTCGCCAGGTATGCCGGGTTCCCCTGTGAATTACGGTCATTAGTCGGCGATCGTTCCCTCTACACGGTGCCTCTTCCGCGTGTGCTTTTGATTTTTCAGTGAATCGTCGAGTTTTGTGTGTGATTGTAACCGCGAGCCACTTTCCCATCGAACCGTCGACTCCGATCGAGCGTGTAACTGGAATCAATCGTAGCCCTTGGTCCAGCGAGTGAGTATTTCGTGACAGAGCCCAATTCTCCTGGGTTCTTTACTTTTTTATTTCAACTTTCCATGCCCTTTCGCGCCAGGAACGAACAGACTCTGTCAAACACAAATTTTTCGATTTAAATCGAGATACATTATCTTAATGATATTTCGATCGAAAATAATTAATCGAAGGAAATTTCAATTGAACTCAGCTTTTCTGTTTGACAGTTTCTTTCTGAGACACGTTCGAAATATTTTATAGAACTTTAACAGAGGAGCCTGAAGACTACAAGGACAACCGCAATTATTCATGAATCGATCTCCTCCAAAATTTAATCAGATCTTCAGACGAGAATACTGAACTTAAGTATAAGGTTTCATCGATATCCATTGAGCCGCTTAGACGTAATCGTGTTAAAAGATATATAGGAACTTTCTACAATTTTATCGAGGTTATTTTTGAATCTAAGGTATATAAGAAATTATCATCGCGGCCTTGGATCACCATGAACGTAATTTAATATTAATATTATTTTTATCCAACCAATAACAGTAACAAGAATTATCTCCTGTGCAAATGTACGATAAGAGGACTCACATTTAATCGATTCACCTTTTTATTCAATAACCGTAGCTTATCTTCGCGGCATATGGAGTTTATGAACCGAATGCATCGATTAACATCGATCTTGCACTTTTCACACTTGACAGCTTTTTCATATCATTTTTATCGAACTCGTATTCGACGACTGACTCAATTAATTACGGTAATGTAACCTGTAAAAGTTTCCTTCTTTCTTTAAACTTTGAACTACCTACTTTCGTTTCACAGGTTTCTCTCGAATAATAATTTTCGATCATCCGTCATCGCGCGTTGGTCGATCGTTAGGTACGAATCTAAGCAAGGTTACTGTTGGAGCTACGGGTCAATTTGTCACGACCGGAGTGACGTTTAAAAATATTAATTGGGTCGACGATGGCGATGCTCGTAGCGACGTTACGTTCTACGCGACAATTTTCTTGCCTTCGATTCGATTATGACGAATCGCTTAACAGATTCGGGCTTGTCGTCTCTGATCGCTTTTTGTCAAATATTGTAACCGATCGAGGTGTAAAACATTCATCTTCGCGAAGAGTAATGGGAGCTTCTTCGCGTCTGTTTCTGCCCGCCGTTCGAAATAGTGGCGATTTATCTTCCGCGCAAGACAAACGGAACTTTTGTCCACTCTAATGAGTCATGCAACTCAATGACACTCTCGAAATCAATTTGTCTTCTTTCTTATCGTGCCATGTAGCATTTACAACGGTTTGATGTTGCTTTTTTCTTCATTTTTTGCGAGTCCTTTATGTTGAAAGCACGCACGAGGAATGTTAATCGTACGAAGGAATATATAGCTCTTCGTACTTAAATAATATTGTGCAATAATACGGTGATATCAGAAATTATAACCGATCGTATAATAATGTAGCTTCGAACGTTGCCAACTTCGATAATCTAACGGAATGGTGTAACTATTAGGTCGCTGTTGGAATTCTTGTCGATTTCTTCTTACGAAACTGGAGTACCGCATCGAATGCAGGTGAATCTTGATTACTCGAACTAATCAAGGAACGTGATGTTTTCGTTTTCACTTGTGTCTAAAAAAAAATTCGAGAGTAGAACATTGCAAATGCATTCGTTTCACAGAAAGCACTGAATATATTTTAGATTAATAATTTTTTATTATTAGTTACAGAATGTGTTACATTTCATGCATTTCATCCTGCAAAGAATGTTTTAATTTCTAATATGAGGGATTGTTTTTACTAGTCATATTATCTCGTATTATAGAGCACGTTTAATAGTAATGCTTTCAGTGTTAATATACACTTTCACGGGAGGTGAAAGTATCAATGAAACATTATATACAAGAATTTTAACGAATTTCTGCAGCAACTCAGTATGTACATTACTTAATACTCGCTTCCAGTTCCAAGCAACTTCTTCCTTTTTACTTAAGTCAGGTTTCTAGTTTGTCGCACGATAAAACGGGTTATTTTCAGACAGGCGTGATCTGGAAATAAATTATGACACGAAATTCAAATTCGGGATCAGGTTTTATCAATGTTCGTAAATATGTATAAATACAATTGAAAAACAACTGAAAGAATATAGCCTTAATGATTCGATACGACACGAAAGTAAGTTATCGAGTCTTTTGTTTGATTTATAGAATTAGTTGATTTGATGTTTGTTATTTCGTTCGATGGTTTTATTATTACAAGTGCTTGATAATAAAAATGCTTATCTGGATCCATCGATAAACGTTTGTGTCAATGATTATCTTTTAGGTCAAAAAATACCGAATTCACCTGAGTAAATCCAATGCTCGCGATAGTTTGAAGGCTTATAGTGTTTACACATGTGGCGGGAAATACTAATTGCCTATTGTACTTCCCTTCGCATCAGATTAAAGAGCAACGTGTGCTCTCGTTGACACAGAAACTGCTAATATTGATTAACAGAAAGCGTTCTGTCGTTTGTAACAATGTTTGCTCGCACGTCACACCTATGGCAATACGAAAATTGGACGAAGACAAGCACGAGACCTGCCACGTTCACTTTCCATCGGTATTGTTGTCCAAAAAGATCACTCTTCCTGGCCAAACACTATAATTAAACGACTTCTTTAAATACTAGTAATTTGTCAAATAAAATTGAATATTTTACATGTCGTTCTCTAATGTGTTTAGACAAGATTACATTCTGCTGGGCTTACATAAAATTATTAATGATTATTCAGAAATTTTAATTGTAACTCAGTAAATATAATAAGGATAGCAAGAATGTTAGATTTTTATTCTATTTATTACATCGTAATAGCCTACACAATTTCTACTTGAACTCCGACGATTTTAACTTTTATTTTGACGTTTCAATGTATTTCAATTTGGATCGATTCGGTTATCTTAAAAAGCAAACGAATTTTTCCAGACCTGATAACGTTCGTGTACACAAGTAAATATCTATACGACGTTCAATATATATTTGCACACGCGCACATTTACGTACATACGTTCTAAAGAAATTTTTTAATTACGTTCCTCGATAGATTTACAGCTGGCCCAGAGAAATTCAACAATTTTTGCATAACTAATCAGGTTTCATTTAAATTTCGACACTCATGGACGCTTCTAATTTATTTCGTCCGATCGTCAACGTGTCAAAATCGTTTCTATTATTTTTAAAAGAAAGTATTAATTCGAAGGTTAACAGGAAGTTTGTAACTGATGATTCTGCGGCAGACACGCGAAGGAAAGTCGAGGAAAGAGAGCGGAAAAGTGTCGTGCTTTAACGACACTTGTTAGTCGGCCGCGACGCATCGGACGCCCCTCAAAAGGGAACCACCGAGCTCGTCGTTTCTCATTTCTCCGTTTTATCCGCCATTTCATCGACGACTCCGGCGTCTCTGGCGACCGTAAACGGTCTATCGGGTTCGATTATTCGATACGCGGGGCTCGAGTAGTACGCGTTTAATCCACGTGCAGAGGTTGCGATAGTCGCGATGCCGCGTTCGATCAGTCGCGTTCCTCGATTCGATGCGCGTAACGCGTTGCGATAGCTTTGCCGTCGTTCCCTTCCTTTTAGAGCAGATGGAATTAATTAGGCGCTACGAACTCCTTTTACCATCCGCTGTCTTTTCTCGCGATACGTTCCAACGCAAATCCAATCCGATCTACTTAAAGAAATTTTTCTACAAAGCTGACGTTTCGTTCAGGAACAATTTTACGAATTATCTTTTCGAAATTACGTTAGTCGGAGTAATTACAGATTTGTTTACCTTGTTTTCGTCGGGATCGATCGGTATGTCGTTCGAATTTGTCCGACATTTTAATTTAAATTTTGAATTACGCTAAAATTCCGGCTACAAAATTTTCGATTTAAAATATCCTTTCGCTGGCAAAACGAGGTAAATTATGCAAAAACCGTCCACCAGGGAAATCTGTCTGAAATCCACTTTTCTTTGTATTCTGACAGAATCGATTAAAATTGCGAGTAATTCTATTACGATGTCTATAATTGTTTCACTCGGAGTTGGGAACCTCTGCACTGCACGAAGCATAGAGTCGCTGTACAGATGGTGCAAATTAACTTAATTAGTCACCGATAAGATCTCGATTCTCCAGCGTCTCGAATAAGCCCGACGCGGCGATGATAAAGTTCGTTGCTCGCTGAATAGTATTTACTCAAAATTAGAGGTTCGAGTAAAACGTTTTCCGTCGTCTCTGTCGCGCGTCCGGCGAAGAAAACTCGTTGCGTAACAGACGATTGCTGATTCTAAAAAAAAAGAAAAATGGGGAAACAATAGTTCTTTAATCGACCTGTGGAGAGAAAGTTGTGACAAACACGCGTCGTGTCGGAATACCAAAGCGAATACAAGTCACGTAATCGACGCGTTCAAACTTTGTCAAACACCTGGCAACATCGATGCACGATCGACACGGTTTCTTTTCTTATCGTCCTACCAGTCATCTTCGTAGAAAATAAGACGAGTGTCGTTAAGCTTGACGACGTTGGAAACTTTTATAGATTACTTTTCAAACATCTCTAATAATTAATTTTAACCCCTTGCCATATAATAACGAGTCTGACTCGTTACAAGTTTCTGATGTCAAGTTTACACAATTATGGGGCTACTGACTGGTCATCAAGTCTTATATATTAAAATCAACACATTTTTAAATTCACGAGGTATTCGTAAAACAAATCTATTCTTTTTCGTCGCCATTCCTTGTACGAATAAATTTAATTTATAAAATTGAATAGTATACGTTTGAAAAATTTTTTGGAATTAAATCGTAAGTCACGGGGTCAAAACGTATTTCCTAGGTCCGGAACAGGGTATAAATAACAAATTTTTGAACATTCGAGTTGTGGCACGTTTGAAGTTTCGACCTACCAGTCATCCTCGTACAGAAGAAGTCAACTGACGTTAAGTTTGATGACGTTGGAAGATTTATAAATTACTTCTCAAACACCTTAAAAAATTAATTTTAAAACGCAGTTCCTAGGTCCAAAATAGAGTATAAATAACTAATTTTTGAAGATTCGAGTCGAGTCGATTCGAGTTGTGGTACGTTTGAAGTTTTGACCTACCAGTCATCCTCGTAGAGAAGAAGTCAACTGACGTTAAGTTTGATGACGTTGGAAGCTTTTATAAATTACTTCTCAAACACCTTAAAAAATTAATTTTAAAACGCAGTTCCTAGGTCTAAAATAGAGTATAAATAACAAATTTTTGAAGATTCGAGTCGAGTAGATTCAAGTTGTGGCACGTTTGGAGTTTCGACCTATCAGTCATTCTCGTAGAAAAGAAATCGAGTGACGTTAAGTTTGATGACGTTGGAAGTTTTTATAGATTATTTCTCAAACATCTTAAATTAATTTTAAAACGCATTTCCTAGGTTCAAAACAGGGTATATATAACAAGTTTTTGAAGATTCGAGTTGATTTGAGTTGATTCGAGTTGTGGCGCGTTCGGAGTTTCGATACTCGACAAACCGGATCGAACGAATGCTCGACACTTCCGTCGCGTCGTCGCGTCGATGGCACGAAGTCGTCGTCGTTCGCACGGAGACGAAACGTTTCGAGTAATGTTTTGCGGCGTGCTGATTGCGCTGCAGTCGGGAATCCACGTCGCCACGGCGATAAATAAGCCGCTTATGCTGTAATCTAATCCCGAGAGTCGAGAGCTTCCCTCGTGACTGTATATGCCGCGGAAATGTGTATTCGCATGGAGGAGATTGCCACTGATAAGACTACCGGGGGGGATGTCGACGTCGCCGGAAGAAGATGGAACGTCGGCTACGGAATCCGTACTCTAATGGCCCCGCTGGTTTCGCGTTTGATAATATTTTGCTCGACGATATTTTCAGGATCAACAGTCGTTGGCCCCGCGACGCGTCGCTTCTGGTCCCTCGCGTTGTTTCGAACTCGAATTTCAGAGATTTCCATAGAATTTGCGAACGTTTGTTCGACCCTGGAACGAGGGAAGATTTCCTCCGTTCCGATAGCCGCTGCTGGTGTTTATCTAGGTTTGACACTGTTTCCACCGCGGGTTCATGCATATTCGTTTCGACCAAAAGGTGTTTTTCAGCACCTTTGGATGTATATATTATTTTTTAAAATAACTTCGAGTTAGAATCGTGAAAGGTGTCTCTTAAGAAGCGAATAAAATTAAAGAGTAGATTTTTAAAATGACAATGCCCTGAACGTTTCTTTCATGTAAACAGAAGCACACGCGCGAGATGTGTATGCGTGTGATTGGCCGAGGACGTTGATAAGATCGACGATGTGTGACCTCTGATGGCGTCAATGCGTATGGTGGTAGGGGAGTCAGTAGACTGTGGATTAGCGTGGGGATGTGAACAGTCGTTAGGTGTCTTCTGGTGGAGGAACAGTAGTCGAGCTTCCACATGAATTTTCAATTGGTGAAAGTCTTAGGATATCCGTTTGAGGTTGTTAAGTAAGCTCAGAATAAATTTTATCGTCGATTTGTTTCGTGACATAAAGCTCGTTCCAGGGATAGAAATAAAAAAAGCCACTGATTCTTTCAAAAGAGAAATAGCAAACGACTCTTCTCGTTATTTTACTTCCAAATCGTGTTTTTCTGAACCAAACTCATGTATTCGGACGAGTTTTATTTTAGCCATTTATTACAAAATCATGCAAGATCGCAAATAGTGAAAAATCATGTTAGCCATCGTTGCAGCGAGATCAGAGACATCGCAATTAAACCAATATAGTGTATAAATGAAATTCAGTGGCTTTATTTATTACATGGGGTTTGCTCGCGTTGTACCGGTTTAAAAAATCCGGCAAAACAAAGTCTCCGTTCATTTTTTTTCTTTTTTATTTATTTTTCGCGCAAACAATGCCCGTTATGAAATATCTCTCCAAGTCGGAAACATGCCTTTATCAAAATATGTTTTTCAGTTACGGCAGAACAAACGTTCGAACATGCAAACAATTTAAAAAATACATTTTCCGATACCGTTAAATAAACTCGAAAGTATCACGAATTTACACGAATTTTCAATACGTACTTTTACATTAACAACGTTATTTTATGCTTTTTCAATTAACAATCAGATCAATCAAAGCATTCATAAAGTAAAAAATTATCAATACAGTTTGATCTTTTCCAGTTTCAACGCTTCACAGATTTTTCTTTTTCTCGATACCATTTTATCAATGAACGAATAAAGTTTTTATTAATATCGTGAATGAACGCTTTCGTCCAGTCACACGCACAGAAAACACTGCTGAATCGACCCTACCAGTTTCCTGTTACAAAACGCATCAATGGTCGGTTGACAATTTTTGGCACGCAACTCTTTATTTTTTGCAAACTCAGAACACCATCAGCGGGGAGAACAGAAAAACGATCAACCAGTTCGCGTATTTTTTTAGTCGATTAAATATACGAACGAAATACTGTCAGAAATTTATTTCCTGAATTATTTGCTAGGTAAATTAAGCAGACCTCATCGGAGGATACCTTTGATTTCGTCGGCTAAAATTGAGGTATTCTTGTTCGTTTTATGGGCAGATGGCTTTCCGCGACTAGTTCTATAGATGATTCGATTGCCGTGCTGATTGGAATCCGTCCAATTAAAGGAATACTAGCAGATGCTGGATCCAGGGCGCGGGAATAGACACGATATTATTCGAAACATTTGGAAAACATGACGTCGATTTTGGGCGTCTTACGTTTACCGTTCCCCTCGATTTCCATTTCGAAAACCAATACTCGACGCAGAGCTCGAAGAGATTCAAACTTTTCGTCGAAGGCAACTTTGTGCCGAGTTTCACGCAGATGCCGTGGCATTGTTTCGCTATAAACGAATATTTATGAGACTCGCGTTTTTTACCGAAGGAGCCAAGTTACGAGCGAATGTAAAATTTATAAACGGATACAATTTTTTGTCGAACTTTATGGGCACGACACCGTTTCCCGTTTAGCGTCGGAATAAAGCTCGAAGATCGTGGATCGCTACGATATTAACACCTCGATTGGACGACGTTAACGACGCGTCTTTCCGCGTGATGAAACGTCTTCGATGTCCTTTTTTTTATGCACAGTATTAATATTCCGTTTTATGTCTTACCGTAACACGGACAATGGCAGTTGTGTCACTTTATTCTGAACCTCGTAACGCGTTTCCCTTTTATCTACTCTTTCTTTCGCGTCGATGAAAGTGTCAATAATTGACGACCTAAAGAAAGTTGTCACAAGCATTATTTTTTTTATCAATTTAACGTTGATGAAATGTAATTGTCAGTAACAATCGAACTACGCGTAGATATTTTAATTTGTTCGTTCTGTTGGATTAATCGAGTCCCAAATAGCTTGAGACGCGCGAAAAATATTTTTATTACTCGAAGGAAAAATGTTCAGGACCTGGAGAGCTTAATACCGCTGCATCGTGAGTGGTCTCTTGAATATATCTCACGTAGCTTCAAGTATGAAAAACAAAAAATCCAAAGCGTGGACTCTCGTGAATTTATATTAGTAATAGAAGTATCTTTAAAACATTTAGAGATTTAAATTGGGTATTACGTTCTACGTTTTCCTATTACTCTATTTTTAATATAGAGTTTCCCTTGCATATAATCGGCCCCTCGGATTATTCGTACGAAAGCACGCGGTACAATGGAAATACTATTTTATGCTATTAGACGGAGAATTGGTGAATTAACGACGGTTACAAAGAGTGATTTGCCATGTTCGATACAACGAAGACCTGTTGAAACGCTATGGCGCCGTTCCACTTGCAATGCATCGTTTCGTTTTCACAACACGGTCCTCTTAACTTTGCATTTCCCGTCTCGATTTTCCGACGGAACGCAGCCAGCAACAAAAGCTCTCGCGACAGACAGGGTGGGAGGGCAGCGTTTCATTTCGGGTTTATTACGCTGTTGAATTAGGTCGACGCTTTACGAGGCGAACTTTACATCGAAACGGTGCTTTACGACGATCAGCGTATCGGAAAACGAAGTGTCGCGGTCCCGAAATCGAAATCTTTCAACGAAGCTCCCCGTTTCACCGACTCTCGCCTCGTCCAATTTTCTTCTCGATTAACGTCCTTGAGAATTGCGTTTCATTCGAACATTTTTGACCCTAGCTATCGACAAGTTCGTGAACTCAAACCTTCTGCAATTTCAACTCTTGTAATATGTTACATCATGAGTCTCTATTGATATGGTTTATAATTTTACAGATACTAGTAATTAAAATATTATACTACGAGCAAAGTATATTTTCTATTAGAAATTTTGAACATTGGTCTATCAACTACAGAAGATGATCTTCGAAATATAAATGATCGACGAACGGGACTCCAACCAGAAACCTCAACTATCACAACTAACAGAGATTAATTTTCGCTTAAATCGATCTAAACGCATAGCGAGATGCGTAACATTAATTACTTATATTTTTTAAATTATCGAGTTATTACACTTAATATTTTACGCACAGCAACATAGACCTATAATTTACCACCCTGCGAGATTAGAATCGGAGGGGACGGGTTGATTGCTTCTCCTGAGAGTGATTCAGGACAGTGTTGCTTCAAAAAAATTAACGGAGACGAGACACATTCTCTGATATTCCTTCAATTGAAGAAAATTTACAAAAATAATATAGTCTGTGCATACAGGGTGCTCGATCACCCCTTGGAAAAAATTTTAATGGGAGATTCTGGAGGCCAAAATAAGACGAAAATCAAGAATACCAATTTGTTGATGGAGGCTTCGTTAAAAAGTTACTAACGTTTAAAGTTCCACCCGTACTGAATTTTTTTCTCGAAAATGCATAGGATTTCGGAAGTATATCTATTCACCAAAAATGATTGTAATTGACTCCCGCAACCGAAAATAATTTTTCCAGAAGGATTTAAAATTTTTTTTTCCGTCGAAAAATTTTACCTTTTCGAATTTTTTTCTAGAAAGTGGGTAGGATTTCAAGGGGTATGTCTATTCATAAAAAATGACTGTAATTGGCCCTCACAACCGAAAATAATCTTTTCAGAACGATTTGAAATTTTTTAATTTTGTCGAAAAAGTCCGCCTTCCTGAATTTTTTTCTCGAAAGTGTGAAGGATTTCGAAGGTACATGTATTCAACAAAAATGATTGTAATTGACTCCCGCAACCGAAAATAATTTTTCCAGAAGGATTTAAAATTTTTTTTTCCGTCGAAAAATTTTACCTATCCGAATTTTTTTCTCGATAGTGGGTAGGATTTCAGGGGTATGTGTATTCACCAAAAATGATTGTAATTGACCCTCGCACCCAAAAATAATTTTTCCAGAACGATTTGAAATTTTTTAATTTAGTTGTTAATAACTTTTTAACGAAGCCTCAGTGAAGAAATTGATTTTCTTGGTTTTCGTCTTATTTTGGCCTCTAGAATCTCCCATTAAAATTTTTCCCAGGGGTCAATCAATATTGACGAACTGATTTTATCGAAAAGAAACGTGTTTTTTCGCAATGAAAATTTGCCCAAAGTATTTCTTTCATTGTGGATGTTCAAATAGAAGTATTTGAGGCTTGCAACTATTGACTTTGGCGGAATATATCGTGGTGTATACGATGACTGTCCGTTTCAAGTTCGCCGAATGGTACGTATCTCGTATCGAAGCCGAGTTGGATAATTGATGTTGACGCAGCACGTCCTATCTTATCACTCGGTTTTCCATTTATCGTATCGATTTGCGAGCAAAACCCTGGCAGATGCGGTACGCGAGTAACGCGCTCACGTTTTCACTCGGAAGAAGCTCTATTCTCGACGAAACGGCGAGCATCGATGCGAATTTCGATAAACTCTCATATTCTGTTGCGCAGCGCACCGTTGAAATTGCGATACTCAACTTTTTGTCTGTCCAGAACGACATAAATTGGCTTCCAGACACGCGAGGAGGAACATTATTATCACGTGCGTCGGCCATTCACATTATTTACCAACAATTTTTATTAAGGTACGTAACAGTGGTTCTTGAAACCACTCCATCTCCATCAAAAAATTCTTCAGAGTATCTACTTTTTAAAAAAATTGTTTAATTTGGTAGAAATTGTTTATCGAAAACGTATCATTGGATTTATAAATTACTTCGCGAACAGAGAGAAGAAAATATGGTTGATCCAGTAAAATAATTTTATCAGAAGAAACTAGATCATATTTTTTGCAGTTTCTGTTACTTATAATTCGGCTTTTTTCCTCGATTATTTATTGGTGTTAATCATCGATGGCCCCAATTATAAAACTATTTAAAAAGTTGCAAGTCGATTAGCAAGTTCTTGCTTTCATCAGCAGATTCAGGTTGTTATAATAGGTATATTATAAAACGAGAAATCGACAGTCTGTCGATGTTCGCGCTGTTCAGTGACCGACACACCTAATAACATTAACCCAGAAAAGTTTGGAACGACTTTTTTTTACATTCGATCTTTGTGGAAAAAGATAAATAACAAGGAAACCAATTACCTAATACACTACTTACTCCACTTTCTCGGTAAAACTAGCATGACCGCGCAAACTTTTCCTCAACGTCGAGGGAAATCAATATGGCCGCGAGGCTTACCGCCTGACTTCTTTGATGCGATGGAGGTTCTTTTTTTGTTCCATTCGCTCGTACGACAATTGTAATCTGATTTCTCAGCGAATGCAGTGCTTGGTTTTCAGTAACTACTCTTTTTAAAATAGAGAAACTATGGAGCCTAATACGTAACTAAAGGGGTTGTTTATATTTCCTTCGAGGCTCAACTTTTAACATTGCTATTCTTAAATGATTACGGTGAAATTTAAAAAACTAGCAATATTGTAGAACTCTCTGTACACTCTAAGACCGTACGCCCGAAACTTTAAAGCTATTTTTCTCCAAACGACAGTTTCTCGAAGCTGGTTAACGTAATATCTGAGGAACCGATGTACCGTTTTTATTAAATCTCTTCCCATCGTACGAGCCAAATTTAATTTGACATCGGTAGTAGTTTTTTTCAAAGTTATATAATCTTTTCAATTTTCGAGCCTCTCTCTTTGTTTCGATCTACACACTATCCACATTTTTTTTGTACCCATTAATTGCAACGGTTGCAACCTTAAGAAATATAATTAGAATAAATGCAAGTAGAATGTACGACCGTGACGTGATCCCTTAACCGCAAACAGAAATTACACCATGAATTTCGTTAATGATAGACGAAATCACTGTCGTTATCGGTTGGCGGGTATTGTAATGATGTTCTCTTCGAGCTATGGATCGAACGATCTGCATGACGTTTCAATGTGTGTCTGAAATTTATGCCAATATCGTCTGCAATTAGTATCGGATTAATATTCATGGAATAGTTCCATTATACTGATTGTTATTTGCAATTTGTTGGCCGTATGCATCGCGAGATGAAATTTCCAGCTTGCTCGATAATAAAGTACGCTAACGAAATAACCAGCGAACGCACCAGAATATTTAGGTTACACATTTAGGCGCTGTCAATCTAATTATTAAATATTCGATGGATTTACTCTTCTCAATATAATTACAAAGGGAATAAATCTACTGTATTCTTCGTTCGAAATAATTTTTATATAATACACGAATATATTTTATCGTACGTGTTCGGTAAATCAAGGCAGCCAGTCATTCTTTCGCGCAAGTATCCAATTTAAGCAACTTTATTACACTGTGGTTGTTCAAAGCGAGCACGCCAAGCACGCCACGATAAAATGCCAGCGATGGTTTAACGACGCTAAAAGATTTTCATCACATTTCCCGATGTCGTTCCGTAGCCATTTTGCGGCCACGAGTGTGGAGAGTAGAATAATCCGGCGGATAATGCCGGATAACGGGATTGACTTTTCGCGAGCAGTCGTTCGGATCGATCGTAACTAGCGACTTCTTCTGTACGATCGAACGAGATCATCGCGGGTGAAACTTTACGTGGAATTGCAGCCGCGAGAAGAAGTTGGGCTTATAAAGTCGGAACCTTTCGACGTCCCCGGTGCACTTTTGTTCCAACGGGGAAGCAGCCTCCGATCGCGGACCGAACCGTCAAACGGTACTAATTACGTTTCTACAGCGAGATTCGAGATATGCTTTCGAGAAGACGCTCGCAGCTAGACCCCAGGATCAATTTGCTCGCGTAGAAACTGGGATTATGATCTTAATTCCCTTTCAAATTGCTCCCGACTCTGAGCTTGACTCTCGAACGCCGAGCGTGCACCGATCGATGCGAGAACACGTCGCAATGCACATTTTAACAGTCCAGGAACTACCTTTCGAAACTTGTACAAATTTTTATGGAAGAAGAGTTCTTTTCTTGGGGGATCCATTTTATTTATTTATTCACGGGATTAAATTTAGTGCAGGATCTAACAAATAATATATAAACGAATTTGAGATACACCAATCACACAATTTTTCTGCACAGATTAATATCATATAAAAATCACGTCTGACTTTCACTACCACTCGTTTCGTACTCCCTGTTGTCTCGCTGTCCCCGGTTACCCATTCCTTCTCGAACAAAATACTTTTAACCCTTTCACATATAATTAACATTCAACAAAACTACTGCGTGGCACAAATATTTAATACACATCTCCTACATTAGTAAAGAAAGAGATACAAGTATAGAAGATAGTTACATGACAATGATACACAGAAAAAGAAAATGTAATGTTATGAAGTATGAGACTGATTGTGAATAATTACAAGGAGATGCCAAGTAAAGAACATTTGAATGATAGAATTGAATGGTTAAAAACATGTGTCAAACCATGTGTAGTATTGAGGTAAATGAACAAATGATTACAAGGGTTATGGAAGCCATAAAAAAATGATTCAAGAAGGAACATTAAATCTAAACATTTAGATCAGACCATTAGTACCCTGTTAATAAAGAGTAAGTTAGCTATTTTTCTGTGGTGTTCAAGTGTGGTAAAATTTAATTTGGTTAGAACGTAATCGTAATTATGAGAATATCTAGGATCATCACTATGATAAGCAGCCAAGTATAAAAATTTCTGGTCCTTCAAGTATTGTAGTAAGGGGACCAGATTAGCGAACCATATTCCAAGATTGGTCTAACCAGTGTGCAGTATAATAATTTTAGCCTGTTCATATCGTTAAAAAGTCTAACAGTTCTGTGAATATGACCACGACCTTTTCGTAAATTCTTTATTCATTTTTCATTTACTCATTCTTCGAGATCCCGAAACAACGTAGCTTTTAATTAAGCAAAATTATCGTAGTTTCCTTTCGCCACAAATAGCGATATAAATTAATAGTTTGAAAACCACTCGTCGCCATCGTTTATAACCAGTTTTAGCGACCCCGGTTCTGCAAAACATCCACCGGAAATTGCGGGGATTCGGAGCAACTACTCTCGTTTAATGCATCTCTGAATTTGGGTAACAGATTGATGTGCGAATGCCCCTTTCGTTGCACGTTCGAAAAGAAGTGGTCCTCGAAAGCGTCGAGACTTTTGCTTCGTGTTTCGGACCGCAAAGTTGCGAGTCGGGAGTCAATCCGTTAAAAATCGCGACAACGTCACCGCGCGACTCCGGAACTCGACCCGCTTGGTCCGCTTCCTTTGCGTCGGAAGCTTCCCTTTGACGTCGTTGGCCCCACCTCCCGCAGGACCACCCTGGCGCGCGTAGTTTCTCTCTTTTCGTTCGAAAGGACGATCGCGAGCTGCAGTTTTTCGCAGCTCACGAGTCCTTTGAAACGGGCCCCGAGAGCTCCACTGCAGTGTTTTCCTCCGGCCGAGTTTCTGGCGGATATCCAAAAAGCCTAGCCCTTTACTAACTTTCTCTCTGTCTCTCTTGCCTCTCTCTTGCCCCCCCCACTTCCCACACACACACAACTCTCACTCCGCACTCTTTCTGTTTTTCTCTGTCCCACTCCGGGTTCGTGACATCGAGTGGGCGGATTTATATCCGGCGCACGAGAGAGCTGGATGCCTATCTACGTTTCGCGTTCCAGTTGTTTGTTCCGACGTTCCCCGGACGGTTCGGTTCGCTTTAGAGTCTCCCCTGATAGTTCGCGGTTTACTACGGGGGCGACTCTTTCCTTCCACGATGCGGATTTATACGTCAGGACGGAAGAACCGCGACGCGACCCCGGCCACTTTGCTCGGGCTAACATCCACTCCCGCCACCGGTAAATTACGATCGATAAAACTCGTAACCGATTTACGGCGACCCCGTAGATTCGTTTCGCGCGTTTGGGGATAGCGTGGATCATGGATTCTTAATTCCGTTTTCCACGGGATTCCTCGCGGGTCCTATAAACATAAACCCGTGAAACGAAATTTCGCCCCAACCTCTGACGGATGGGAAATCGAAGCATTTCGACGAACTAATTAGTGGCTCTTGAGCCCTTGGTGGTCTTGTTTTTCCATTCGAACGCCCTAAAAGGGTTCATTATGATTTTCCAATCGATTATTAAAGGCAGATTTTGTCCATTAACTATCGTGGCTGTGACGAGATAGCAGGAGGAAAGGAAATGAAAGGAGAGGGGACATTGAATGGTCAGTCGAGTGTTTGTGAGACATAAGAACGTAGCTCTCTGGTGGCGAGTACGAGAAGTGTCACCACATGGCCGCAACGAGATTATCAGACATTATCCCTTAATGGGGAAACCACTGTAATGGCTGAAAATAAAAGCTATTTTCAAGAATTTTTTCGACGTAACTATGAAACTTTTTCTGATAAATGTTTAATGTTATCGAAAGTACATTTCTTGAGCTACTTCTTGTAAAAATTTCATTTAAAAATATTAATTATTATAGCCATAATAGGAACCAACGTGAGAGGCTACCAAAACTTTGTTAGAAACGGGCGGACGTGTAATTTTTCACTGCAAGTTGTGAAACAAGAAATCATGCAATTTTTTTAAACTATAAGATAGTAGTTTCACTTGCACGTACGGATTTTTAAAAATAATTATTTATTATAAAATGGTGGAACTTTGAAGGAAAATTCGTGCAATTGAAGGGAATAGTATTAGGAGCCACCATACAAAATTTCAAGTAAATTGAATGGAAATTGACTAATAATTACAGTGACTAACACGAACAATTCGTGTTTTTCAATTTTTCCTATGTATGAAATTTTTAAAATATATCGTGAAAGAATTACACGACTAAACAATTAATATAATTACTCGCTACCAAATTTGATTTCTGCTTACGTAACAGAAAAAGAAAGTCGCAAGTTAGCGAACGAATCAAAAAATTAAACCCACCGTCGGCGCTTAACGCGTTGCGTATCGATTTCAGATTTCCTCGACTCATTAACCAAAGTCCAATAACTCATTCCAACGTCTGAGCAGCGAATCTGGAATCATCGTACGTATCTTAAACGAGCAGCTCGATAATGATCATAAATTTGGTCAATTACGTGCCAGCGAAATGTCAAGTTGCTTCGGAGTTTTAATTACCTGTTCTTCATCAACATCCCTTGAACTAGATGCAGCTACATTCGAGCGCATCCGTTGCATCCAAATCACTTGAAATCGTCTAAAATTCGAATAATTAGTATCTTCGCGAGAGTGGAAAGTTCTTTAATTGCTATTCGATTATTTTGAAACCGTTTAAATCGCAAACGATGCTTTTATGCGCCCCCCATGATTGGACTCGAAACTCCCATTTCGCCACTGAGATTCGAAGATGAAATTTCCACAATCTATTGTCTATTTAAAAATACCTGCAATATTTTCTAAACGACCTTAATAATATTCTGCGATTAGACGCGTCTCGCGGCTCAAAACGGTCGCATCCGGTGTCCCCGAGTGGCTGTGATTCGCCAGCGGATTAGAATCGTCCGATTTATCGTACGGTCGTAAGATTTAGTCGCGGAAGATTATTTAAATTGTGCAACCCGGCTCGACGATTACCGTTGCGGTCTCGCTAATTGCATCGCCCGGTTGCAGCGGCCGGTGAAACGCGGCGCATGCCCGCAGAATAGAAACGATTGGCTGCGACGAGCGCGGGTGGCTGCCTCGAAATTCCCTGGCGAAATTTCGCCGCTAATAAACACCGTGATCCGGCGCAAGCCTCGTCTCGTGTAATCCCGATAATTGGTAGGAATTCGACGGTTCTCCGGCGGCGGCTTTCGCGTTCCCCCGGAGGGACGCGACAACGACGTCGCCTTCTGACATTTTCGCGCGGCGGCGTAACCGCGGCTCTGTCGTCGTTTTGCGAAATCGCGATGTTTATTCGGCCACGGCGAATTAATAGATCGCACGGTCGCACGCTCGACGCGCGGGCCCCGTCGATCGAATTGCTCAATCGCTAACAAATCGGGCTCGCGCCTTGCAATCCCGACGTACGTCTGCTGATTCTCAATTAAAATTGTGGCAGGATGTTACGAAAGAGTTTAGGGACTCGTAGTACTCACTGTCAAGGGGAGAACCCTGACTGTATCGTTTGGATTTTAAATATCTTTTGTATGCAAATTGATAGTCGTTACGCATTGCATTGATATACGAGGATCGTTGACCGTAGTTACTTGAGAGTTTTTAAGACCGTAGTTAATTTAACGATGCACCGTGAATATAATAAGAGGCCTGGTCGTGGAAGCGACGGTGACACGTTGCGTGGCTTGTAAATCGGAAGTTTATCGATCGAATCTCGGTTAAATATCGCTAAACTTCCGATTTACAAGCCACGCGACGTGTCGCGGCCTCTGGCGCCTATATTCATAGTACATCGCTAGGTGTGTAATTTTAATTAATTGTATCTTGAAAATTATCGAGCGACCGCGGCTAATATTCTATCAACGTTATCCCTGCGCAAAGGAAAATTTAATTCTGTACTGCGTGTCTTATATTTTGGAATTCGATATAGCAGAGAAAAATTAATATTTGAATCTGAAAAGGAAACGTCAGGCGAAGCTGCAAGTCAAAGAATCGAAAGAACGATGCAAATATTAGATTAAAGTGTGCAAAGTAACGTAAGAAAACAGAAGTTCCAAGAGAAAGCGAAAACAGGGAAACTCGATGTAACAAAATTCCTAAACCAGTCAATAGCATTCCTGAATCAGAAATCGTGGCAAGAGACGTGTCTAGAATAAACAAACTAACTGGATCCTATTAATTGCCTATTTAATGCTGGTTGAACGGGTTGACATATTCGATTAATATATCAAAGTAGTCGACGTTAACGCACGTACTTTTTGCACTTGTTACGACTTCATTTATAATTTAATGGCAATGAAGAGGATGAGTTTCTAATAGAAGATACTCGAGATCTTATCTTTTCGATTTATCTTCTAACGTGTATTTTATTTTTCCAGACGAATGTTTATCTTCTGTCTAGGGTAAAAATCTTAATCGTACAAAGTCATTGGAGAACGCATAATATTTGAAAATATCCTGTCTTTATGGCATCAGAACTTGTCGAAAAAATAATTCTGAAGACTTATTTTTGTTTTTGACGAATTATATACAAACCATTGCGTTTAGTTTTTGTTTTATTTATTAAACGAACGTCTAAATTTGCACACTGGGCCATTTTCATTTATTTCGACAACACTTTGGATTGCTTTTCTTGGCACTCCTATGGGAGAAGTCACTGTTTCAGCGAATGAGGCAACAGGAGAAAGTGTCCGGATCGGGTAAACAGATATCCCAAGGCACAAATTTTCTTTGAAAATATCTTATTTGCATCGTAATTTAAATAAACAATTCTACGAACACACGCTTCCATCCTAGCTTGCTCGTGCACTTAACTTTTACTTTGCACGATCTTATAATAGCTCTTTAATTGTCGTTTAAATATGCAGAGCCATTGGCATTAATCTTTAAATATGTTTGACAGAATTTCGCCGGGTAAAATCGTAGAAAATGGACGAACGTTGTTATTCAGAGGCACTCGTTGCATAATAACTCGCTATAAATGTAAATCGCGAAAGTATTGGCTGTTGCCGATAATTACTTCCTACTTAAAGCAATATCGAACTCTCGAAGAGTTTTAGCAGCACTTAAACAAGTATTACGAACTACATCTAATCAAGATTAAACTTCCAATGTCGCGATGCAGTTCGTTCATTCATCGTTATAAATAATAATTATATTTAGAACGAGTATTAATTTTATCCGCTACAAGTTATGACGTTGCTTGGGAACGATCAATGATTCAGAGCCTCTGTTCGATCGATTTTGTTTGCGCAATTGTACAATATTCTGCCGACACGGAACAGTGGTTATTCGACGGTACAGTAAATTGCTGCTTTTATTAATTACATCGTCGTTGCTCGCTATCATCAATTATTGATGATAGAGAAAAGGAAAATATCGCGTAAATTTGCAGGTAATCAGACGCAGACTATCAGCAGTCGTTTAATTAACGTCGGCCACTGTAATATTAATAAACGCGAGTTAGCCTGCATAATTCCACCTGGTATAACGTGTAAGCGACCCGTTCGATTTATGTTGCGTTTGCACGTAATTTTACCCTCCAGTTGCTAGAAAAAAATGACAATTGTCTTGTCAGAAATATCCATGGAACTCCAAAAAAAAAACAAAGAATAAAATTATGTTATATCACAGATATTAAAATTCATTTCTTCCGAGTTATTCGATTTATTTTTTAACCCTGTATAAATCGTAGAATCACACCCGAAGGGTTAAACTGTTTCCGTGGTCCATTAATTGCACCGGGCAGGCTTTCATGTTTCCTTTATTTCCTTCCACCTCGGGGAATGCTGTTTGTAAAACGTCCGTGTCCCGTTCGAACGAGATACCGATATTTCCTCGAATTCGACGCTCTGTCGATAGTTTGACAAGACTGATGAGTTTGCCCCGCGAGCCTCGAGTCCGGACTCTCGAGAAACTCGAAGAAGGAAACCAGGCAGATTTCCCGCTTCGCTGTCTGCCGCCAAGTTGCCTCTTAACGAAAGATCCGGTTGATTCTTCACGCAAATGATCCACCTGGATCACGGTCCCTCGAGCACGCGAACGAGTTTGCGCGGAAAATTGCGTTGCATCTCCAAATACGGGCGCCGCTTCTTTGCGTTATACTTCGACGGTGGAAAAGTTTCGAGGTCGATTAAGTTCAACTTCACGGACTCATCGAACTCGAATTTTACTTATTCGCGTAACTGTTCGCGAGTTACACTCGTGTTATAGTACCGATTTTTACTGAGCAGCGATGTTAATTTTACGTATGAATTCATCTATTTAACAGTAATACGTATGTTCATTTCGCGATAGATACATCCCGTTGCATCGAAGAGCATCGAAGATGATAAGATCACGATATTAGTATCTGGCAGGAGAAGACTCGTTCCAAAGAGTCGAACAAAAATTAATAAGTATCCTATTACGATCGATTGCTCGGCCACTCGTGCATCGGTATCGGGACGAGGGATTCTTACAAATAGAAACTGACGAATCTCGGCGTAGAACGAGTCACTTTAAGTGGTATTTATCGGACCACTAGAATTCGAATTAGTTCCTGGACTCTTCGGATGCTTTTAACGAAATCAATTTCCTCCGGAGTAACAAGGGGCAACTCGAGGCCACGACGGGGTCGGAAAACGATTATATGTTTTTCATCTAAAACCCGTTACTTTCGTAATACGTTATCGAAAGTGTAGCACGTTAATTATGCAGTAGCGTTGTTCGATATTTCCATCGAGTTTTCCGAGGGTCGATGTAGGGGGTAGAAAAGGTGGACAGAAGCGGACTAAATCGCGACGATTGTTTCCATAAAATTCGCCGGACAGGCAAAGTAAGCGGGGTTTGTAATTAAATGGAAAGTCGTTGCGCGGTATCGTTTTCATCTCCCCAATTAATTTTCCGTTACGCTCGACGACCACTCGCCGGACGAGATCTTTAATTACCGTACGAGCGTGAAAATTACCAGTTTTCGCGACGTTAAGGTCGCTGGAACGACTCTAACGAGAACAATTCGAAACAGTGTCGCGGATGAGGAGGGACTCGTTGAAATTTTTAATTAAGAACGCTCGACGATCGTCCGTCGATCTTTCGCGGAGGGTCGCGAAGGATCGATCGCAATTAGACGCGAGGATCGGGGGTTCGCGACGAATAATCGCGAAACAAACGAAAGAGAAACCGCACGATCGAAGGCGTCACAAGGCACTCGAAATTCCTGGGGCCTCTCTTCTCGCGGACGAAACGTTTCCTCGTTAGATATCACGTCAGACGCGATAGGTCGAGTCTCGAACTATGTGTGCCACTCGGTGAAGAGGATAGCAGAGGTCTTCCACGGGAGACCTCCGTCGCCATTGGGAAAGTGTGCCATCGAAAGGTCAACGTTTACTTGTTTCTTGAGGAGAAGCAAACGTTTTCTTCTTCCTCTTCAGCCGGGATTGAAAGATCTTTGTACTCCGGTTCGCCTCCTTTTCGTTATGTTCCCTTTCTGTTCTCGGGATGCTTCTGTGTACGTTTCTCCCATCCGTCCGCGCGCCGGAGTTCCTTTTTCGTCCTTCGATACGTAATGTTCCTGGCCGTTGTTTCGTTTGGTAATTCCTTATTTGTTCGCCGCTGTCTTTGTACCGAATTGATAGCATCGACGATTCCGAATCACTCCGCGTCGTCTTTCATTTTTCTTTCTCATCGACTTTGATGCATCGAACGCTGCTGAAAGTAGAGAACCGGGTCTAAAATATACAGGGAAGTCTTCGTAGCTCGCGGAGTCGATTCGCAATTTCTACCGAATCATGTTATTCTCTTGCGATTTTAGTTGTCTCTATCGCGAGATTTATTTAGTTAGAAATTACAGAATCATTATTCCTCTCCAAGGATACAATTTTTGCCCAGTCGCTCTATATTTTCTTCCACAGAAATCGCTCCTTTTTGTTCCGGAGTTCTATTTCCGTGAAATTATTGGTCCAGAGTCTGTTATTATCGATAAAAGTCGACTGGCGTGCTCGTTGCTCGGTTCCAAATATCCGTAGACACGAGGGATAAGACCGCTCAAGGGGCCAGGAGGTACATAAAGAGAATTCGAAAGACAGCGAGGGAAGTAGAATGGAGGTGGGTCGCAATTACCGTGATCCACGACGCTAGAACTGATCTACTCGCGAAAACTGGTCACGTATCTTTACCTGGACACTCAATCGGCCGGCTCTCTTCCGCAACCTCCCGTCTTGTTCGTTCCTTCCGTGGATCAGGAGTGGGATTAGAGGAAGAGTCCATTAATGGAGTCTCTGCAGCTGCAGCTGCAAAGCCACTCGAGCGTGATCGAGCTTGGCGATCGGCCAGAATCCGCGAGTAGGCTCGCGATATTCTACATCGATTTGTCCATGTGCTCGGAACATCGGCGCATTAATAAAAGCTTGTCGATATCAAGTCGCGTTTAGCTGCTTCACGGACTCATTTTACGGTACCCACGCCCCTCCCCCTCGCGCGTGTACAGTATTTTGATTCCAGGCTGCCTGATCGTTTCTTTCATGTTGCTCGCCCAGCCTGATTTATAGATTCGGGCACGAGAATCTCGACAAATTATTGGAACGCACTCCAAACTCACGCGATAATTGATTCGAAAAAATATGTCGAGTTACACATAATGCATGTACGAGTTGTTTACAAGCTGGAATGATTATTAAAAATTTTATCAGACAATTCCTTCGAGTAATATTGATTAATAATAAATAGACTGGGGATGTTAAAAATATAAGGAATACCGAAAGCAAGATATGTATTATTATATTGTTGCGCCGGGGCGAGGCGTTCCGTGTAGAACCCATTTAACACGATAACACGATAACTAATTAACACAACAACTCAATAAAACGCTCAAACTATGAACTGGTGAACGAGGGACTTTATTTACAAAGCTTTGGCTAAAAAGTCTAGTCTCTACGAGGTCTCTCGTAGTTCTCCTCTTTTAAATCGTTGCCGGTTCCTCTGGCAACCGGAAGGTACGGGATCTCGCTTCCGCTCGTTCGAAGGGGCAGTTTTACAATGTTGCGGAACAGCTTTCACATTGCCGCAACGATGCATTTTCAGTCCGTCGTAACAATATTTAGGGGTTGATACACTACGCTAAGCTCTGATTGCAGTAATTTTATGAATACAAATATAAAGGAGGATGTTAAAAAAGTGCCAAATTTGTACCCCGCCAGGCATCTAAAATAATTATAAGGCATCATTCTACAGATACTGCACTTCGTATTGTGCACAATTGTTTATAGCAAATGTGATGGGAAAGTCGTAAAAAATATGGTTGAATTTGACGATGCTACGAAAGACGAATCATAACTTTTAGACTTCAAATGACTACAACTTTGAAGTGAATTGTTAGAACGTAACAATTCCGATACTATTTTGTAAAGAAAAGTCAATATTTATATAACATGCAAGGAAATGTTGCCCAGATTGTTAGTAACAATAAAACGCAACAGATTAAGATAATGTATTAGGATGCAAATGTTCCTCAAAATATGTTTAATGGTATACTGTAACTCAGTTCTAAAACGGGATGGAATGCATTCAATATGAAGAACTATTTTATATTTCATCCTCTTCTTCTTCAGATGATATTTCTTCGATTAAGTATCTGTTGAGGAAGTTGGCAGGTGAATGTATGGATGTTTGATGTCGCGCAAATTTGAAGTACCATAATACTGTTGCAATATGTGAACAACACCCCACTACACTTGGGCCTATTTTACACTTACAAGTATGCCCAACAATTGCAGCAAGTCCAACCTTACTTTTAACGAACTCTGTAAACTGCAACCAAAGATGCCCCTTTTACTTGACAAATGACTTTTGCCAATGTTCAGAAACACTTTTGAACTCTGGGTACTGCTTCACAAAGCAAATCTACTTCTGAAAAAGTGCTGTCACCCGTGCTATTGACATTTCTGCTTCGATAGCATCCCACACAATACTAATTGTCATTGCACTTCCGGTATTTGTTTCGAGCTAACTTTGCAAGTGACTTGCTACAAATAACACAGTTTCTCTTCATTTTACACTATAACGTGTGCTACAATACACTACAAGAATTACATTAGGCTACAAAATACATTGCACAAATCACACTAGACTACAAAGTACACTACACAAGCACGCTACAAAAATCGTAATACAAAATGTCTTCAAAATAAAATAAAATCTAGGAATCGCTTGGTTTGCACTGGATAGCATCTCATATAAGACTATGGCCCAATTCCAGATAAAAAAAAAGTATCGTGGAAAGCCATAGTGGTGTTATCTTCTCCAGATAAACACCTCTACAAGAATGTAACAAACCAGCAGAACCATCTAAAGTATAAACACTTCAGATCGCACGATAGCAACCATATCGTATACGTTGTGAACGTCATCGTTAATGTTAAATTCATTAAAAAATTATGATCCAAAGAAGAAGGTGATGAAATACAATAACAGTTTTTCATATTGAATGCATTTAATTCCATTCTAGGAAAGAGTTACAGTATATCATTAAACATATTTTGAGGAACATTTGCATCCTAATACATAATCTCAACCTGTTGCGTTTTATTGTTACTAACCAACAATCTGGGCAACATTTCCTTGCATATTATATAAATATTGACTTTTCTTTGCAAAATAGCATCGGAATTGTTACGTTTTATACATTCACTTCAAAGTTATAGTCAATTTGAAGTCAGAAAGTTATGATTCGTCTTTCGTAGCATCGTCAACTTCAACCACATTTTTCACGACTTTCCCAGCACATTTACTATAAACAATTGTGCACAATTCGAAGTGCAGAATCTGTAGATTGATGCCTTATAATTATTTTAGATGCCTGGCGGGGTACAAATTTGGCACTTTTTTAACATCCTCCTTTGCAGAAAGATCTTCAGTTTAATAATAAATATTTATTTTTCTAAAACCTCGTATCATGTATATCCACAAGTATTCATTTCCAAAGTAAATAATCGTACAGAAATACGCGTAAATTAAAATCATTGTGGTCAGTTTTTGCTCATTACAGCAGTCACCCCGCCTGTGTATATTTCAATTTCCCCCAAAAATTAATGCAACAATTTTTCAAAATCGTTGGAAGAGCTACAGAGGATTATCGAAGGAGGAAGCTCGATGCGTTTGAAAATCATTTAATAGTTTAATATCGTAGCGAAACACGGAACGTTGGAGTAATCCGAAACGTGCAATCTGCTTTCCGCGCGCGGACGCAGTTTTTTCGATGAAGCTTCGGTTTCGGGATCGTCTGCGAATTAATATTAACATTAACGAAACGCAATAAATGCGACCGGGCACGAAGTAACGCGACGCATGAATATTTGCAATAGCGCGCGGCACAAAGTATCCCGTGCCGCGCGTTTGTAATTAGCGTAACGACGTATGAGCGCGTACCTGGATTTCCGTATTACACGCAGATTGCATAAATTGCGAACTTACCCAAATAACGGTACGAAATTATTTCGTTGCAGTCTATTAGTGCCGCCCGGCCGACACGGAATGAGTTAAATCAATGACAATAATTTACGCTAGAATTATAATGGGCCGTGAGCAGTTAATCGTTATTCGCCCGTATGAATCGAGATCTTCCCGTGATAAAAGGGAACTTAACGCATCGGTGCGATCGCTGATCCACGGGGGGGGGGCTAATTAATCCTTTCGTTCCGATCGTCGGCTGTACTCGTCGATCAACACCTGATCATCGATCGTAGCCGATGGGTTATTAGTCTACGTTGATCCATCGATCCTGTCAAATCATTTTTTACTTTAGAATATCATTTATCCAACTGTAGAAAATTTTTTGAAGATGTCAGAAGATAGCAAGAATTATTGTAGAGATTTATATCGTCGTCTTTGTTTTTTAGAAACAGTAATTTTCTGTTGTAACGTATTCTATATTAGTCTTGTGGCGTGGAAGATCTTGAAAAAAGTGTAGGTTTATTAATTTTGCTAGATTCCTCTCGAGTCAGCTTAGAAAAAAGATTTCGATGGAGCAGGGAAACGAAAAGGTATAATAAGTTAATTCCACTGCCGGATGGTGTAGGCATTCACTGGAGTCTAATTAACCCTTTCAGTTCCAAGTATCGTCCATATTGGCCAGCAGCTAAATGCTCAAAATCTGGCCATGGATCGTAGCCGTCAGCTAATAGCGTAGCTCAGCAATGTTGATCCATCAACGCTATTAATTCGCCTTCCCCTAGAATTTACCTAGCTAAATCAATTTCATAAAACCTTTGAACGCAGTAGGAGGGGAAACGGAAATAGAAGGAGCTTCGCGTTTCGCTCGCTGGTCGGATTCATCAACGGGAGACTCGTATAATTGAACCCTTTCTAGTGTTGAATCTTGATATTAGTCGATGGTAACAAATATTATTTTCGTCCGTGGAAGGAAAACGCGAGCTAATTTCAACAGATTCCTTCTTCCTGAACTTATCATTTGGAGTACTGACAATCAACTCAAAAATGCTATTCTTATATATAACAGAGTTTCCAACAGTGGTCCACTAGAGTCCAATTAACTTTTTCTTTAATTTAACATCTAGTGGATCACAGCAGATAGATAATAAAATCTATATTATCTGGATCAATCTAGCTGTAGCAATTTTGCAAAGATTTCGAAATGGAAGGAACTGCGATTCATTATGGAGACTCTGTACTGAATGAGAACTTTGATGTTTCTACGAAACTTGGTATTAGTCGTGGAATGGCGGGGTTCGGTAATATCTTCCGACCCGGAAGGCTTCATTTACGAAGCTGAAGGGGAAAAATGGGGCGATGTTAGCTGATTCCTTCTTTCTGAACTTATTATGCGAAGTTGCTGCGGCCTGGAACTCGGTAAACTTGAAAAACGTGACCATTCTCTGCTAGGGATGATACGCAAACCTCGACGGGGTTGGAGAACGAAAAGGCACAAGGGTGAATCCCGCTGGACGAAACTCTTGGCGTTCACTGGGGCCAAATTAACGTTTCTACTATCCTGGGCGAAAAGTTCCTGAACATTGAATTGGTGTACGCGAAGTTGTTATAATATCGTTGATTACAACCGGTGGGTTAAATCACAAGTGGGGTAGTCTAATAATTCGAACCACTTATGCTGATTCTTAAATTTCTTAGAACTTAGAATTTTTTCAAATGGGTTCATTCAGCATTGATAGTTCAACTCTGCGTTTCTTAGACGTGGAAGTGTTGTGACAGTGTCACTGTTCATATTTCAAAATCATGCGACACGGTCGAGTGAGAGGCAAAATGTAATTACGGTGAACTGGTTTATCGTAAACCTAACTAGCAATGGGAGAGAATTTTGCATAGACCTGGCTGTAATTGTTAGAATTTTGCAATGATTTACTCCTCGCAGTTTTGTTCTAACTGACGGAATTTCTGCCGTGGGCGTTAGAAGGAGACAAAGAAACACTTTCGTAAGATGAATAATGCTATGCCTACGTTGAGTTGTTGGAGCATAGAAAGAATGCTGATCTCCAGTTTTTAATATTGTCATAATTTTTGCTTGGATGGAGTCACAGAGTTTCTAAACACGAAAATTTGTGTCATTCGCGATGGCTTCATTTTATATTCTCATGGAATAAAATCTTCGCCCTGGTTAGCTAATTCTAACGGCATGGAGAATACTTCATACATTATTAAATGCACTTTACTACCTAAACCCGACACTCTAGGTTATTCGTAAATAATAAAATTTGTCTCATTTGCGATAGTTTCGTTTTATATTTTCTAATTTTAACACCATGGAGAATGCTTCATACATTTTTAAATGCACTTTTAATACTCGATCTAATAATTTGGCCAACCCACTGCAACTGTCTAAGTACGTCACGAGCGCTAATAAGTTGCATAATCCACCAAACAGGTGGTTAGTTTAGTGTTGCAGCTGTTTTAAAAATATTGTTTCAAGGATGAATTTCAAACAGCTGTGGCACGCAACACAAAAATTCTATGGTATTGTTACATTTGGCCTTCGATCGATATTTGTCAACGTCTGTTTTCAATGTTAGAAGGTTTAACGATTCGATTAATTACGATCAATGACGACTCCTTTGCTCGATCAAAGGACGAAACGTTTGCGGCCGCAGAGAAAGTTAGGAAATCGTGTCGTTACGGAGACATTTTGCCAAGTTGTGTCACAGGACTGAAAAGTGGCGACGAATTACGAGAATCCGCAAGCTATTAGTCTAATTATGTGGGTTCTCTTCGTAGGCTGCGGCTGAATGAAACTATAAACAGACTTTCCGAGGAATTGAAACTTGGTGTCTGATCTATTATTCAGATCCGGAGCTAATTCTCGATAGTCATAGTAATAGATCATACTATTTTTGCTCGTGTTTATTTCGCTCTTAATCACTCAATTCAATCACAGAATGAAATCTCTAACGTGTAATTGAAATTTCTCTGCTACAATAATACCTTAACAACGTTACTTCGACGTTCATCCACCGAGTGAAAATAATTAGCCACCATTTGTGCGTTGTTTAAATTATTCCACACGGGAGAAATTCGGTTTTTGTTCCCGTTTGGATGCCAAGTACTGTTTAAGGGAGATAAACGTTCGGTTTACGATGAATGCTGTATTATCAACCTCGGTTCATTGTTACGGTGCACTAAGAGGCAAGAGACATTTATAAAGATCCGATGTCTCCAGAATCTAATTAACTTTAACCGACAATCAACTCACCCGTAACAAATTTGCGATGAGGAAACCCGTAATGCGATCTCTCCGACGTCGTATTGCTTCATTTTCTCCGAGAACGAAACGCTCGCGAGGGCGAGGAGCATAGAGCCCCGACGATCCTCGCCACCTTTTTGTCCCGTCATCGATTTCTGTTGCTCGCGGAAGTTTGTCCGTGCCTTTATTTTCCGTTCTGCTTACATCATGTTTCGTTATCGGGCCGCATAATTAATGCATTATTGTAATAGTTTAATTAAACCAACAGAGCACCGGAATGAATTTCGACTCAAATTCGAACTCACCGATACGGTTCCTATGAATTTCGGTCGGATTAAACGCTGTTTTCGGCTACGCACGTTGTGGAAACACGTAGATTATGTTTAAACAATATTAGTTTGCGAACTCGTCAAATTTCTGTGTTTACTTTAATTCTTAACTAACTCGTTGATAATTAGTTTGTTCAGAGATGACATTCTTTCAAATTATAGCAGATCAAATAGAAATATTTGCCAATGACCTCCAAAGATTCTAAATATATTGAAAGTTACGAATATATTTTAGTTTTAGCTAAAATTAATATAGTCGTCAGACACAGTTGACTGATTAATGAATTGCTTGCCCCGATCGTTTGAAGTTCCAAAGCTGTGTGTCTAATTTTTGAAAGGTTGCTCTAAGAACGAGAAAGAGGTTTATGAAAAACTGTTTCGTCGATAGTTTCTCGCCCAACGGTTTTAGAAAGCGCAGAATCCGCGCTCGGATCAATCGTTACGTCAGTTGCCGGAAGAACGAAGGATCCGAATTATAATTCCCGGGTGCAGTCGCTCGAACGATTCTGTTTCTGGTCGGGGGAAGAAAAAAAAAAATTGATATCACTATCTGTTATTACAACGAAAGCCTTTAAAATCCAGTCGACGGAAAAATTGCCACGACACCTCGATAGTATCGCCTGCCCGGAGAATTCGCTCCCCACCGCGTCCTTTATAGCGCGATATTTCTCGGGAATAAGAAGAGGCTTCTTAATGCTGGCGGAATCTCCAATCCAGCGAGGTTGTTTCGCGGAAATAAGATGATCTCCGCGTTTTACGTTCTTTGGTTCTGTGTCTGGCTTCTTTCGGGGCGAAATTTATCGTTCCGGGTCGGTCCCTCCCATCCCCGTTACGAACTTCCGTCTCGCGAAGATAAAAGCAAAGTTTCGCGGTTACCGTCTCTGTTCTGTGTCGCCCTCGTACGCACACGCGTAAATCCCGGGGATCATCGTACTTTCGTATCAATCCTCTCGAGGTTAAACCGAAGAAACGCAGCCTCCGTGCGACGCCCGCGGCTTTCGCGACCGTTAATCCGAAAATTGCCAACGCGATTCGTAGAAGAACAATATTTGAAGCGTGAAGATATCAAATCGGCGAACAATTAATTTTCAACCGTCCCTTGCCCGGGGAAATTCCACATTCGCGATATAAATTATATGGTTTCGATCGTTCTCTTCTTTGTCACTTTCAACCTCTAATAAATCTACATTGTACGATGCAAATTTCTTTTACGCGAAGTCCTGTTTACTCAATTTGTTGATCAGGTTATTCAGTAAGGTGCATTGTTGCAACACATGTTTTCCATTCTGATTTTTATTCGTCACTTTCGACACTACTTTAAATTAATTCTATTGCAATACATAATAAAGAGTGCTCCAAATTTCACGTAAGATTTGAATTTTTGAGAAGACAAGAAAAAAACAGCGTGACAGCTAACCGTTCAGGGTTATTGAAAATGGAGCGCTACACAAAAGAACAACGCGTCTTCATTGTTGAGCAATATTTTAAAAATATGAGTCATTTCCAGGTATTGTAATTTCTCGTTTTGGTAATTAAATTTCCACCTGTAAAACAAAGCCTCAATATTCTTGATTTTCGTCTTATTTTGGCCTCTAGAATCGCCCACTAATATATTTTTAAATCAACAAATTCGTATTCTAGATTTTCGTGTTATTTTGGCCTCTGGAATCGCTCATTAAAATATTTTAAAATCAACAAATTGGTATTCCTGATTTTCATCTTACCTTGGATTCTAGAATCGCCCATTAAAATTTTTCCCAGAGGTGACCGAACACTCTGTATAACCCTAGTGGCATACGTCGTGAATCCATAAAAAATTTACAATTTTTAATTAAAAACCTGTGTTTTCTATCGAAATTACTTCTTAGATATCCTTCACAAGTTAGGAGGATGCTGTCAATTTCAGTCATTATCGATCAAAACAAACGTCCATCATCAGAGATTAAAGAGCGTATAATGCTTCCCATACTCCGGTAATTTTTCTCCCCGCATAAAAGTTGAATTAATTAGAAATATTAATACAATTATCAGGGAGAGGGCCGGGGTAGCGAAGTTAAAACTTGCCCGAAGTACGGTCGCCATAAATCCTTATGAAACGCAGGGAAAGATAAACTCGCGGGCCGGGCGCGTTACCAAAAATTACGGTTCCCGAAGAGAACCGGCCACCAAAGGGTAAGCGTTGTAACTCGTAAGTCGCGACAAACGAGACCCTAGCCCGGTTTTACATTTCCCCGAGGCCCCGGGGGCGACGAACAAACCGCACGTAACTCGAGTTTTCGCTAGCGCCAGCCCCCTTTTATCCTCCGCTGCCGGCCTCGCTATCGTAATATAGCCATAATTCATACGGGAGAAGAAAGAGTAAAGAGATTAGGTACGTTCCCTTTCAACCTGCGCCGAAACGTCTTCTCGCGGGGGGCGGCTTGATGCATTCGTACCTCGCAGCCAATTTCTTCCGCGGTTCGAGATATAAAGCGCCGACCCGGCCGGCGCCATAAAATTAGCATTTTAATGGCGATTCTTCTGCGAGAACGATCAACCGCCTCACCGACCAATATCCCGTGGTATGTACACCTTTTGCTCGACGAAGAAATCCTTAGCGGGTGGATCCTTCGTTGGAGACGCCGCGGCTCCCGTCGACTTATTGCGTCAACGTCGGGCGTCGTTTCCGGTATCCGATTCGGCGCAATGATCCGTGTGATTACCTCATTGCGCAACAAGTTCGCCAGGATCCACTTTGGGACTTTTTGCCCACGGGGAATTTGAATATCCCGTTGGGAAACACGGTGTCGTCGTTGCTTCCGAACTTCTAATTGATTTTGCAACTTGCGGTTACCGCCGTTATTGTACAACTGTTGCGTGCTATTCTTAGTCCGTCGGTAATGGCTTCCTGCGAACCCATCGTTTTTCTAGCTTTGTTCTTCGCTCTCCGTACGATCGACGTTGCTCAAGACTTCTACGTTGGGACAGGATACACTCGATCGTTGCGACATTTTTATTAAAAAAAAAATTTGTTTTCGAATTTTGGGGCATTTCTGGTAATCAAATTTCTTGATTGTATATTTTAACCCTTTGCACTCGTATGCCGCCGTATAGTCGCTATTCTACAGTTTATTATTGTACACATTGTGTTTATGTTTACATTAGCATTTCATTCTAGGGGCCCTTCTTACAATGTTTCTGTTTAAATATGTGTGTATATATAAAGTATATAAAAGATAAAAGATTTTTCCTCTTTTGTCCTGGCCAATTGGTGTTGTTCCTGTGGTCATTATAAAAACAATCATCAAGGAAAAATAAAAAATACAATTGCAATACAAGATAGTGTTTTCAAGAGGAATATTGGATCTATAAAGGCTGGTAATAAAAAATATTCCTGTGTGTCCTATGCGTTCCTTCCAATTTAGAAGTTAGTTTTATATACACATATTATATAGATTTTCACTGTTCAAGAGTGGGTGAAATGCAGATTAAATTTGTGTATTTTTTAAATTTTTTCTACTAAACCGACAAGTTAAAATGTCCCCATAAAAGTGTTTTCATTTTGATCGCATATGAAAAAAATTTCGAGTTGATTGGTAGCTTTTTCAAATATAGATACAAAGGGTTAAGACGTTTCGAATTATAATTTCCAGTCAAGTATGTCTCGTTTATCAGAGACAACAACGCAGACGTTAATTAATTTGCCCCATAAGAAATTAGCTCGGAGATTCCGTGAGCAGTCGCGAACGAGTGCTGTCGTCGAAACGGACGTTATTTCCCCGCGAACGACGCAACGAAACACATCAAACGGTGATGTAATTTAACGTGCATTTATACGGGCAGGAAGGGCAAAAAACACTGAGAAATTGAACGATCCAGGTTTTTACGAGGCTTCTTTTAATTCCTGCCCTTCGTTCTGCCATATAACCGGAGCCCGTGCCAGTAATTAGCCACGTCACATTTAAGGGATGGTTAAAGGGGTGAAGGACCTTCGTGAAGCGGCAGCCCCACTGCCGGTGAACACGCGAAATGAAAATCAGGGACGCTCATTCGAGGGTGCATCTCATTCTGTGATCTACGTTTCTCCGGCTAATGTGCCCCACCTTTAATGCACAAAATTTCCTCTGTCATTGAATGGGCGGTTTTTATTTTCGAAAGAAAGGGGAACGCCAAACGCGCCCCTGACAACTCCACCGTCGCGGATTCCATTCCGTCAGTGCTTTCATTCGCACGCGAGAAACGGCGCGGATAATAATAATTGACTTCTTATTAACGCGTTCGTTGCCACGTTGTTCATTTACACATTTATACAAATATTGAAATTCTGCGAGTCGTGATTTTTACGAAACATTTTGTATTAATATTCGTATTCGAGTAAAAACTTAAAATCTTAAAATATAATAAATTTAACAATAAATTAATCAGGAGTAAAAAAAGTAACTACATTCTTTCCTAGTCATTTTTTATGTTTTCTCAAAATCGTAACATTCAGCCTCAGATTCCTCTAAACAATATAGATGATTCGAGCGAAGAAGCAACAGAAATAGATGATACAGACGTATCTTAAAAACTGTGACTTATATATACTGGCAATAAAAAAATTATTTAAATAAATAAACTATTTCTAATATTTCTTTCTTTTTAATTAAATAATATTGCACAGTTACACACTGTCATTTTTAATTGTAATTTGTTGCATCGAAGTGTTCAAAATAGTTTTTATCGGCTTTTCCAGGCAAATACTTCACTGTGCGTCGAAACGTAACCCAGTTTTTCTATTCTGCGAAATTTCGCAATAAATAAAAATATCGAAATCCTGCGGTTCGCGATTTTCACGATACATTTTCTATTAATATTCGTATTCGAGTAAAAACTACCCCTTGAAAGCACGCTGTCGGCCCGTCGAGACGTTCCTAACCCCCGTCGAGCGCGTCCCAGAGAATCGCTCGTCCGGTTCTTCGTCGAAACCGCGACAAACGCTCGACCCGTCCTTTAAAAAACAGGTCTGAGGGTGAAACGTAGTTAGCAAGTTTCACGGACCCGAGGGGGGTTAAAGGGGGGGGGCTTAATTAACTCGCTTCACCGGCAGTTCCTGCGAGCCTTTGCCTTTCGTACCCCTCCTCTTGGCAGTTCTTCGGCCTCATAAATCCCCCTTATATCCGGGGCATCTTTCACGGCCGTTTTCCTTCGGCTCCAGAGTATCTCCGGGCAAACAGAGATTCGTCCAGCTTTCGGCTCAGCCATTAAATCCATTAACCGCCCTGGAAGGCTACGACGGCCAGACGAAGAAGGGAAAACGAAGGAAACGAAGGAATCGGAGGAATCGCACGTGCATCGCGTGCCAAGCCCGGGGAAAAGAAACTTCGTTATGAGAAAGCTCATCGTCGTACGACAATCCCGGCGCGGGGGCGTAGGAGCACCGGGGTAACTTTCCATTCGGACCTCGCTCAGCCCTTCTTCCGTCGAAGCTGTTTCCTCTCGCAGCTTGTCATCCTGTCCCTTCTCTTTCTCGGGTCGAATCTCATTTCCAGGAAATTTGCATTGATCGTGTGTATCACGTTTCTTGAATTCATTTTCTCGCCTCCTCCCTCTCGCTTTTCCAGGGACGACGTACGGAAGATCGTAAGCTCGGAAAATTGTCAGCTGGGTTACGTTTGCTTGCTTCTATACGGTATTTCCTGAAGATCGATCTTGTTTCGCTAGAACTTTTCTTCGATATCGGGTAAACGGGCCGCTTAATTTTCACGCGTTATATTTTATTAGCTCCTCGGGAAGAAACCGATCGAATTTAGTTCTCGGTCGTCGGGAGATTGCACTTCGACCATAACTTTCGGCAGCTTGGCTATCCCGCGCGTTCGAGGTTGGGATTTACTGAAATTTCGAGAGTTTTGTTTTAAGCCGCGGCCCATAGACGAGTGCACGGAATTGGAGAGCCTACAATATATTTCGTCGGAAAGAACCAGCTGCTCGAGACACGTCGGAAGTTATGGGTTTAATCTGTAGTAAGCTTGCCCGGAATTTGTTGTTTCGTTCTTAATGGCCGCGCGGTATGTATTTTGAATAGGATATGAATTTGCGCGATCGAGAGGTCAGTATCGATACTTATTATTTCATTCCTACGATCGCTTCATAATCGCTATAGAACAAAATAGAGTCGATATCGAGACTCATAATTTAATTATAAATTTCAGTCTAGTATAAAACTTGAATAAAACGTCATTTCAATTTCTTTTAGTCGCTTCAAAATCGCTATAGAACAAAATAGTGTCGATATCGAGACTCATAATTTAATTATAATATAAATTTCAATCTAGTATAGAACTTGAATAAAACACCATTTCAAATTCAGAGTATTACAGAGAAAATACCCTTTGTATCAACCGCGAGAGATTTTATTTAAAAACCCCAAGTGAACCCAAGTGGACCCCCACGGTGAAAATTACGAATTAAAAAACAGAATGTCCCTGGATTGACAAGCCTTGGGGCATAAATCCGTGAGTTTTTCGTTTCCAGTCGCTTCTCGGACCCGTCGCGTACAAAATTCCGCGTTGCAGCAATATTGTTAGAAAAATTTTACAGCACAGAATATCCGAGAGAGCCGGTCCGCGGTGAAACGTCGCGACTCGAGCGATCCGTTTCTTCCTATCCGACGACGCGAAACGTTCCCCGGTCGTCCAAAAACGAACGTAATTGCGCTCTCTGTTTAGAAGGGCGTGCATCCGCGGCCTTTTCACCGAGACAGTTGCAACTAATGCTCCCGGATTCGAGACATCGGAGGTTCTCCGCGAATTCTCGAAAGCAGTCGGTGGAAGGTTAATTTCGTCCGGTAAGCTGCCGAGGAAGAAGCCCAGATTACATCGTTCGAATTACTGGGGCGCGAGCGGAGAGCTCCGGTGCGTTTGGGGGTGAAAAAGAAAAGAAGGTAGGATAAAAAAAGAAGAGAGAGAGAGAAAAAAAATGCGAACCAACGACGCGAAAGAGAGAGAAAGAGCACCGAGGGGAAACGAAAGGGCAGGAAACGGGACCTCGTTCTCCGGCGACCACCATTGTTGCGCCTCTGTGCCGGAAAATTCTCACTACCGTTTGTGGATCCTCTCTTCGCCACTTTTCCGCGCGCCCCTTACCCGGCTGTTTTCCTCTTTCTTTCCTCGCGAGCGGCGCCGCGGACTTGTTTTACGACCTTGTAATTACTGGATAGCGGTCTGAAATGGACACGTGCCTGGAATATTTGTGCAACAGCGGCGTAAAGGGCACGGGAATACCTCCTTTATCCTTCGTTCGAAGGGCGCGATGAAAGGTCTGTTGGAACTTATCGGCGTTTCGCCTCCGTTCTTCTCTTCGAATCCGTTTCATCCGGAATAACTGTCGTCCGTCGACGTAGAAATTGATCGGGCAATGGATGGTCCAATAAGTCTGGACCGTTTTTCGGTCGTTTTGGTAATCAGTCACGCGGATTCTATAAGCAATTAGCATCACGTTCGTCCTGGGTCGGTTTAAATAGCGATCAGCTTCGACAGTTGTCGAAAGCGTCCCGTTACTTTGTCATGTATTTTTCCTGGAATAATCATTCTTGCCAGAATTTATAAGTCGTAAGAATATTCTTGCAACGTCGGTGATTCGCGTTTATTTAAACGATTCGAAAGACTTTGACGAAGTTGTTCGCCCTCGTCGTCGCCTCGCTGGTCGGGTAACTAAACACAAAGGGATTTTAGCTGTCATCAAGGTAACGAGAGTAATTTTTAAGGAGGTAAACGAAGGAACGCTTCCCGAAGCGGAAAGTCCCTATTGTCGCGCCTTGGAGCCGGAAAATGTCTCACTACTGTTTTGCGGGACTGTTCTCCGCTTTTTCTGGCCGTTTTTCCATTCACGGGCGCCGTTTCGAGTTACTTCAGAGCGCCGTAATTGTTGGATCGTCGTCGGGCTGGAACTCGTGCTCTGAATGCCTACGCGAGGGATAGAGGTTTTAGATTGTACGCTCGCGTTAGATGAAAGTGGTCCGCGAAGCATTTAAAGAAAGAGTTTGTTACGATGGTGAAAATGTTAATAACAATCAGCGGTACACGGACAATGAGAAGAAAAGCTTCTTCGTAGCTTTAATTTCTCAATGTCCACTTCATTCAATTACCAAATCGAGTGTCAGTAATTATTCTCAATATTTGAATTCGTGTAACTTCGTTAAAAATTATCGTAGAATCTTGATTCTTCCTTCAAATTAAAGCTTGAAGTCTCTACTTTACGATACCATTTTCGATTTTCAGTTTAGTTCATATCCACTAATGTAGGATCTTAAATACGAGGGCATGTTTCTGATAACGAAATTTGCAAAGTCTAATACCCTCTATGGACTTGCATCAATTTTCTCGGACCATTTAATTTAGAATATTACATAGTTTAGACCTTCTTTTTTAATTTGAAACAAAAATCGAGCCGCTACGATTTTTGTTTTTAATTTACCGTGGAAGGTCCACACTTTACGATATTGGCATTGAAACGCTGAGAAAAGATTTTTGCAAGTCCATAGAGTGCAATCAATAGGGGGAGTTTCCCTAGTATATTTTATGCCTTCCATACTGTTTTATTTATAATTTAACAATATTAGAAATTAATATAAAGCAACAAAACAAATAGTATTATTATAATAGTTAACTGAAACTTTGGTATAGAATTTCAACAGATCATAGGTGTCCTCTAGTACCGGACATAGCAATAAGTTCAGAACGTAACTCAAACCAGTTTCAATGCAATAGGAGTTTATAATTTGTACGATACACTAGATTTTAATTAGACGCAACAATCAATTGATTTTTTTAGCTGTGTACGCGCGACTAGAACATGGCGAAACTTGATCATCGTTTATTCTATCCCTACTATTATTTACGCGAAATAACGATCGTATAGCGTTTCACAATTTAAAGATATCGCTACTGTCCGGTTTCAGAGGAACTCCCCCTAATTAAAAATTATAAATCGATGTCTGTTCCATCGAGTAAGAAATTTGAAATTACATAAATCTCGACGCCACTTGTGCCCAAATTTTTCGCCACCCCCCGTACCCGATTCGTCAACGTTTTCCCGGGCCTGGGTCCGTAATCCCGGTTGCCCGAGCGCGTCAAAAAATCCAGCCGTAAGATATTTCAAGATTTCGCGTCTCATTCGTCTTGGGGATCTCCGAGGAATCCCAAACACGAGGAACGAGATCGAGAGCCGTGTGTAGCGTATCGATCGATCGGAGGTTGGGCGGTTCGTGGGTTTCGGGGCGCCGAAAAGGGTCTCGCGTCCTTGGAAGAAGGGAGGGGGGAGAGGCGTCGTGAAAAACGACGTTACCTGTCCCCACCCACCCTAATCGATCGAGTTGGCTCGATGTAACCGGTAACGCGTGGACAAAAGCGGCGTTTCCGGGCGCCGGGGGACGATCAAGCATCCCTGCTTGAAAGCTGAAAGGAGACCGGGAAACGGTGCCGGAAAGAGACGTCGTAAAAGCGGAGGGGAACGAGGGGGAGGGGGCGAAAATAGAGCGGAAAGCACGGGGTGAAAGAGATGCAGCCGGGCCAGCATTTTTCAAGGGGGACACAATGCCGAATTTACATTGTCAGGGCCGCGATAGCGACGGCTGGGGATAGCCGCGCGATGAAAAAGGAAGACCCAGCAGGCTTTATCCGTCAGCTTTGACCCTACGCGTTTACTCAACGTCCGTCAGACATCCGCGTCGCTGAAAAATCGACGGACGCCCTTAATCCGGCCATCGGGGAGCCTTGCTTCGACTTTGTCTTCCGATCGCTTGTTTTTCCTAAGACTCCTCCGCGTTGACGCGCTCATCGAGAGGGGGGAAAAAACGGATTTATATTATCTAGTTACCAAAGAGTTTGTACAGAAAGATGTCGAAGTGCAATCGTTTCGTTTTCTCGTGTCTGTTCTCGAGAATTATTAGACTAACGACTGCCGCGAATCGAAACGCGTCACCTCCGGAGGAAGCGTTCCCAAGAATCGTGTTTATTCGAATCTTCTTCGTAGTTTTACGCGTAGTACCCGCCGGTAAACGTAGCGATATTCCTTCAGACTCAATTTGCATAAATTCCTTGAGGAAACACCGAATGTCTCCGCGTCTAAAGCAGTGTCTGTCAGATATCTTTACAGACGACTCAAGCTACGAGAGTTTCCCTTCCCGTCGTCTCTCTTTCACCTTTACATTATTCAGTCCCCAAGCAACTGTGAATTTCGTCGTTCGCGACCCCTGCTTTTTACACCATGTTAGTTTGCCTTTGTTTGAAAGTCAGACAGGGTGTGCCTGCAGGTTTGCGGGAAGAGACGAGAGATAGAACACAGGAAGGGGCTCGTCGAACAATATGTTGGGTATAATCACAGACGAGATGCAGAATAGAACAATATGTCTCGAATTTAGGGGGCTTTGGTATCCCCTTATCGTTTCGATATTAAACGCAACATTATCGATCCGGAACAGAATGGCATTATACCTCTGTTGGAGCAAAGATTTAACACAATGACTGCCACATCGTCTCTAAAGATGCCTTTGACTTTGTTAATTTTCGATAATTCGATGGTGTTCTCTATGATTTCACAGAATATCTAATTGTATGCATATTGTTAAGAAAAGAGCTCGAAAAGCCTTTTTTTTAGAGTTAACTAAGCTGAAATTAAAATGCCTTCGAAATAAGGATCCTTTTGGGATATCAGCTTTCGGCGAACTCACAATCCCATCCAAACTTAAATTCTCGTTGAAACTGCGAACAAAGAGTCACAAACGGGGCGATGAGAACTTGAGATCTTTGGAGTTCTCTGCTTGTTGGTCAGACACTTCATCTACTGCGACCCCCGCTATCCTGCTGGCTTTGGAGGCTCCCTTTCTTGCGACCTATTCGGTTCATGCAACGTCTAACTAAGGAGTGGACAAATTTATTACATCGCATTATCAGGGCAGACGACGTTGCAAGCAATGCACGAATACCAACCTTATTGCGAACATTCTTTTAATATAATCCCTACTTAAAAATATTGCAATCTTCTATCTTCTGCCCTCTAAAAACAGTTCATGTTTTATGGGCATCGAATCGACAGAGATTCAACCCAGAAAAAGACTCATTTTCTATGCCAGTCATGTTCCCGATGTAAATGCCATTAATCTCTTAATTTTTTATTTGTATTACGAACAAGCAAATAATGCTTTCTGGTAGTGTATTATTCATTGAATAATAAACTACCGAAGGAACTGTACAGCCCGTTCCACGTGGCTGGGTCCAGCCATAGCATCGAAACAGTAGAACGTAGTCTTTATTTTTATCCAAAAACTATAACATTAATATTAGTGAAACAGTGCCAGTGTAAGATATTAAACTTTCTTCCTCTTCCGAAAGTTTGTTTTATATGAAAAGTTTCGATCTTCGAGAGGTTCTGGCCTCTATCGACGTTCTTTGCTCATCGATTAAACGCTCTTCGTCCTTGTAGCTGTTGAAACGTTTCGGTTGGGCCAATAATTGCCCCCATTACCTCCTTGATTATTAAAAGAGGTTTGGTACCTTCACCTTTGACAGTATCCCGTACTAGGACGCGTCCAGTCGATGGCTCGCCTGTCAAAGTATCTTTTTATTAGTCGTACAATTTTTCGTCGACGAGTCGTTTGTCGGAAACGATGCAATTACGACGACAAAGTGCATTTTGCGACCGGTCGATAAATGCATCGCGCCAGTGCCTGCACGGCAGATGGTTTTTGCGTCGAAACGAAGCTTGGGGAAGATTTCAGGAAAGGACCACTTTGTCGGGGTCTGGTTTTGAATGCAACGTCAGAGCACCCGGAGTTTTCGTCGTTTCTGTTGTGGTTGACCGCAAACAGTCTTGGCGAAGCTTACGAGCAAACACGGTTCTCTTGAGTTGAGTACTTTCACTGCAGCTGTCGAACTTCCCTTTGCGTTGCGCTGCATCCCCTGGCATGTTGAAATTTCGAGACGTTGCTCGAGATTAGAATTTAAATCGCTCGGTGTTTGCGTCCCTTTTTCGAGCGGATTAACCAGAAATGCCAGGAATTGAATGCAGAATTTTTAATAGCTCGTTAAATACGAAGGACGTATCGCGGCCTTGTCGTTTGTCCTGATTTATGCTTGCTTATCACTAAACCTACCAACACTTCGTGCGTACCCATTCCTACCATGACCGGTCAAAGGACCAGTCTTTCTTTTTCTTTTTTACGAGATAACGTACACTTTTTGCATTATATGTAGAGAAAGTTGTGTTTTGAAGTTTATTCATCAATATTCATCAATTTTACTGTAAATGTTTGTCGACATAAAACAGAAACCATTTGAAAGGGAAGATAGAGAAAATATTAATAGTTTCGAACGCGTTGACTATTCTAGATTATCAACGAAGCAAATATCTGGTGATTGAAATACCACTGATACAGTTTTTCATTTTTTCTTGAGGGGGATTAAATAAAATATAGTTCCAACTACAAATAATTGAGGAAAAACAGAAGATTTACGGCAAAGAAGAATGAATGGAAGTGGAAGTTTGTAGGAGTTTGCGTCGAACTAGATAAAACTATTGGTTAAGGTATCTGTTGCACCGGAAATGAGCCTCGTTCTCGGCTTGTTCTACGTTGTTCCGGTTCACAAGCTGGAAAGCACAGAGCTTGTTGCTACCGAACGCTCCATGTTGCCATTGTGTTAATATTTGAGGAAGCTTGGTGGTTCTTGTTCATGTTGGTGGGTGGCTGTCCGACTCTCTCGCTCGCTCTTTCCATCTGCCTCTTTTGTACCAAATTAATCACCCGTTAGAGAAACAGTAGACTTGCCTACAGAGTGTCTCATTCGCGTTTCGCCCATACTTTTCTATGTGCTTGCATATTTCATTCGTGACTTTGTGAAACTTTCGAAAGATTCTTTTAGAGGAGACACCGTGTTAGAACAGCGAAGATTTATGAAAAACTTTTTCAAAAAGAACATAATTTGCTTTGTTCTTAAGTTACGTGATAATTTTATTTACAAAATTCTCAATCGTTAGGTTCAACTGATAAAATTAATTATTTCTATACGAATAAAAACTGTACAGTGTGTCGTTCCTGAATTTCACGAAGATGCGGTTCGATTTTTAACAATACGGCTGAAAGCTAAACAGGAAATCATCACAATAATTCCGAGGGAAACTTTTCTCGTATATTGTACGTAAGTAGAAATCTTTCCCAAACAAATCCGTGATACGTATTTCCGGATCCTTCTTGCAACTTTGTTTTCTCCGTTGATTCAATAAGAATCCTAAAGTTTCATAAAGGCAAGTTTCGGAACACGTATTGGTTATCAACGGCAACATAATTTCTCTTGCATTACTTGGCAACTTTATCAAGAATTCGCGTAAATACATCAAACTCTTCAGTATTTCAGTCTTCAGTAGAATACAGTTCCTAATATTTAAGAATTTCTTTTCACAAAACTCTAATATTTCTATTTTTATCTAGAATTTCTTCGAGATTTCTCGTACCTTGTCGTCTCGATACTATTGTCGAACGTTGGCGAATAGTGCGAAAGCTTGGGGTCGTCGACCAGTGATCATTATTGGTGCATGTTGATTCCGCGACCGAACGAAACGGAGTTTCTTTCGCGCCACTTGATCCGAATTAAGCCAGCCTGGAGGAAACACGAATCGCGTCGCTAACGTCGTGTAAAAACATTTCGTCTGGTTGGTTCGCGAGCGAGCACGTACGGTGGAAGAGAATTCAAGCAGCTGAAGCCACCGTTACAAAACGTCGGGACTGTTAAGCCCCCCCCCCGTTGCCAGGACGGGATTTTATTGTGCGTTCTACGGTCAGCGGTAGCTACGTTGCCTGTTTCTTCTGTCGTTGACGTGCAGTCAGAATGTCTACGACCACCCACGCGCCCGTCCGTTCCTCCATTTGCCCCGTGTTCATCGAGTCTTTGAATGTTTTACGCTCGCAGTGTCGTTCGAAGTTGCACTTATTTAAAACGCTCGCCCTTTCCGGTTCCCTGCGTTTCCATTCGCGTTCATTTCAAGGAAAAACCGTAATCGCGGGGAACGCGGAATATTCTGGGATTTTCCGCGCGGGTGAACCGTTATGTACGCATTGTAATTAATTGTAAGAATAACGATGAAAATGTACGTAAGCGTATAAACGCGCAGAGACTTTAGCGGACGGATAAAACGTGGAGCGTTCGATTTCCTCGTTGCGATGCTCGAAGAGATTTCAACGCGTTTGTTTGTTCGCGAGCCGATTTTTGGAATTGATTGACGTGAATCTGCAAATACGAGTTTAATTAATTTTGAAAATTGAATTCAATGTTTTTTCGAATTCAATATCCTTTCGGTATTCTTGGATGAAAACGCTGCAGTTCGTAATTAAGTTTTCAGCTTGTTTGTATACAATGGCTCCATCGATCGTAATATTGTAATATTATCTTGTGAATTTATTTTCGATATTTGGCAAGCAACGATTTCCATCGTTAAATGTTGTAGCCATCGTTTCTCCTGGTTCGAAGTAAAGAACTTTGCTCGGTGTTCATTGTCATTCTTAATTAACTTCAATTAATCTTCTTATTTTCATGCCCGTTCGTTGAATTTTATTATCCGGCTTGCACTTTCGCTAAACGTTTCTCGAAGTTGGTCGCAGTTTTATAAATAATAACGCGAGAGTCTCGGTGTTTATTTTATGTTTTCTGGCGTCGTTCGTTCGCCGTGTTTTCTTTACATCCTCAGTGACATTATTCAGGGGATCTAAGAACCCCTTTTCATTTACGAGAAAACATTTAAACGTCTCTACAGATAATTCTTGTATTTTTGTATTCCCCCTCGGGAAACATGTTTAATAAAGCACGCCACTATCGTTCCTCCCCCAAGACAGATGTCTCTTTCAATGTGAAAAGGAAAAGTTATAGTTGCCGTGTAGTTAACTCAGTCGCGTAGACTTGATAAATACTCTGAGCTGACGGAGATAAAATTAAAATTGAAATTGAAGGTGGCATTACAGAATGTCAGAACTATTAAGCTTTCGCTAATAGAATTCTCGCTTTATCGCTGCAGTCAGCGGTGAGGTTGCCATTTTTATCGTTCTTATCGGAGATCGCGAGCCAACGTGGCCGTAATTGTTATTTGTTTTCTAGATTTCTGACTGTGAAAAATTTAACTTTGTTTCTCTTCGTTACGAAGCTTCTGACTCTTCTTTCCCCTGACTCTTTCTCATTGATTGGCCATTTTCTATCTTATTTCGTTAAAAGTTGCATAAATATTCCATGGGAACAAATAAGTTGAAAATGGAACATAAAACTTTGTTATTAGAGGCTTTGTTTGTCGAGAAAATTCATTAGAAATAAATGCGATAGAGTTTGGACATCAATGTAAGTAGAAATATCGAGGTGTGGTCAGACGAGCCAGAGAAATTTTCAAATTCGATTATCTCGAAAACAAAGCATCGCATAACAAAATGTTATTCTACATTTTCAACTTGTCTTGTCACATAGAATCACCCTCTGTTCGTTTGCACCACGATTACTGGGGTAGTTTAATTTTTACAGTAGCCCGTCTGACCAAGCGTTGACCAATACTACTTGATGGACTTCTACGAAAGTCTGGCAGTATTTAAACGCCTCTTTAATGAAGGAAACTGATGATGTTTAAATTAAAACACATTCTTTATATATTTGATGCAATAAATAAATTCCCAAAACAATTATTGTTTTAACATTTATTTCTTTCATACAATAATACTGGAAATAAATATTCGATACAGATGTCCTATATACTGTTAATTATTAATCTTTTCTGTGATCTTTCAACCGTTTATCACATAGATTATCATAAATTTATCGATATATAATCAATCTAAATTTTTTACGAAGTTACAAAGTCTGTGATTGTGACTGTGAATGCTTGCATTTTTTGCTAAAAGTTACGAAACACGTCGGTGAGTGTTGCCAGTTGAAAAATCAATTGGAATTACGTTGGAACGAATTTCGTGTTACCGTCTCGCTTACAAGAATTTCTTTTTTTTTTACTTTCAGAGTCATCGAGGTGTGAGTGTCTACGCGAGTAACGGTTTTCCGGCTCGATTCCCGAAACTTTCACGGTTATTCGCCTGAGCCCGACGACTTCGTGAGAGATTGTCTTCTGGTATAGAAAACGAGAGCTGATGAATGGCGAACGGAAGTCGATCATCTAAGTGAATCGGAAGCTGTGAACCGAGGACGTTCTCACGGCTCGAAGGTAAGTTTCACTCTTTCGGCACTCGGTTTTTCTCGTCAAGCGTTGCTGGCTCGTCTCTCGTGCGTTTAAAAATAAGTAGTAACGAATTCGTCAAAGAAAAAAAAGCGAACAAAGGTGGTTTAAAACCCTTACACAGGAATTGAGACGAGTTACAATTACAATAACACGTAGAAAAGTTATTCGACCACTTCTGATCAACTTCAATCGTTAGAATAATAATTTTTGCGCGTTCCATGTAGGACAGTCAATCAGAAAATTGACAGCTAATTTGTAACGATGGATGTTTCCTATAAAATTTTATCATAGTGGTTTTGGAGCTGCCTGACGATTAAAATAATTGTCAGCCCATCCACCGGTGACAATTTGCACAGATCAAACATCTATGAATCCCTGTAATTTCATGGAACGTTTATTTAGCAAATCACTCGACTTAATGGCGTCTCCCAAGTTCGTAGTGTGTCAAGCATGGGCGCTTTGATGATAATAATCTTGGTTCCAACATTCGAACGCGTGTTCTGAAACAATAATAGTTCTGTTGGTCTGATGCATTCGGGTGCATGTCCAAGAACGCTTCTATGCATCAACGAATCTGTGTCAATCGTATACCATCCCGGTAAATAATTTATTTAAACGTATTATACATTAAGCATTCCGCTATATTTGCGATTATTGTCTCGGCGATCCGTCGTTGCACGAAATTACAAGTAAAGAGCATCGAAAATGATTAATATCTATTCCATATTTTCTTGCGTACACATTTCTGGTGGAACGAATTTATTCGGCCAAACAAACACTAAAAAATACATATCCAAGTTCACGTGTAAAAAAAATTGAAGTGATATTTGCAGGATTTATCGGATTTTATGGCGCGTAACTTGTCAACTGTCGCATTGGTGGACGCTTCGATCTTCCAACGTTTATTTAGAACTCTTAAGCGGACTCTCAATCCCAACTTAATGCTGATTTTTACCAAATTGGTAAATGGAAATCAACACTCCTTTAAAGCATTTAAAAAATAATGAGCTAATAGAAGATTACATTGACATATATTAAATAATTATTATTTTAAACTTGCCCCAATAATCCACTTTCCAACAATAACATAATCATCGATGTTTAAAAAATATCTTGAATGTCAACAAGCTCCAGTTAGATCAAACGTATAGAACATCCCTGGATATAAAAGTCTGACGTATCTAAAATAATGATTTTAAAAATGAACGTCGCTTCGGTGTTGACATGTTCATTTCTCGTGGGGGTGAATTTCGACATCAGAGTATCCCTCAAGTTGTGAGGAACAGAAATATTCAACTTACGAATCGCGTATGAGGTTCATTTAAAGAATCATTGCTCTAGAACTCGCTGGAATATTACAAGTTTTGAATTTTTTTCTCCCAGGCGGTACCATAACGCTATCGTTCGTCCCAGCGTAAATCGTTGCGCAAAATTAAATCCGTATACTTGGCAGGCATGCAACGACGTCGCCGATTTGACGTGGCGCGTTCACGCTAATCTCGGATCCGTGGACGGTGTGCGTGTTCTGAGACAATGGCTCCTCGGTTAGACGTGTGCATCTAGGCGTACACATTCAGGCGCGTTTAGCCGCATGGCTGCGTATCTGGCACGAACACATATGCTCGCTTAGATACGCGATATCATGCACGCCGTTAGGCCGAGTAGATCCACGCCTAATCTACCCCTTTGTGTGTCGTAGACAAAGGATCGTGGACTGGCGAAAGAGATCTCCGGGAAAGAAGCTCCCCGCGACTCGCTACAGGGAGAGAATCGAGTTCTCGCCGGAGAGTAGCACAAACACGCGGGGGATGGGGGGAGGGGGACCGCGTTGGGCATAATTTTCTTTCGTGGACGCGAGCAACTCGTCGCTAATAATTTTCCCCGGTTTCCTTTGCCCGCTTGCTCGGGCGCTAATTAGCTTAATAAGTCGGATTCGGCCGTCGGGACGCCCGGCGTTTCTGACCATCCGCGCGAGCCTCTCCAGCTTGGGATTCTTCGAGTGCTGGTTCCTGGGATTGTACAGGGCGTCCAAAAAGGTTGGAATAGGTCAGATAGATAGGAAAAGTATACACTTACGTCTGAAAATGATTTCTTACAAAGATTAAAAGTAGGCCTGGTCCCAATTTTTTTGAACACCCCTGTTATTTGACTCACGAGTTCTGGGTCAAAGATGGCCCATTCTGACGGAATAGAATTTTGCAACGCAACAAAGGAAGCAGTGTATAAAGTGTATACGTGTTTGGATCTCAGTTTCGATGATCTCATTTGTTTATAACATGTAGATAGGATGTGGTCGAGAGTAGTCACTTATGGTTTTTACGTTCACGTATTTATCTTCTTTTATGTTAAATAGCTTTTTATAATATCAAATAATATAGTTTACATAGTTACGTTTGAAGTGTCCGAATATTTGAATCCGACCACACGCCTGTGACCATTCCTGACATCCTTTGCAGCAGAGAAATATCGAATTAAATAAGAGTTCACTTTTGAAGGATGCACCATTGTGTTTGAAGCGACACTCTGTGTGGGTGATCGTTCTCGGTCTGTTCGCCGTGCTTTCAAGAGTTAATGTGGCAATTCCGTGCGAGCCATCTGTCTGCGGCTCGATCTAAAAACAGCGTGACATTTCAATCTCTGTCTTAGAGTATATTCCACGCTCTTTACTCATATAAAACTTAGACGTTCGCAATACTATTCTCGTGTAATTTGACAACTTCCAGACAATGCTGATGCTAAAATTAATCGCCGTTAAATATTTCTTAATATTTATACTCGACCATTCTCGAACCGGAGACAAATGATTGACGGGAACTTTTTGCGACCGGTACAGTGATCGATAACTGTGGATTTTTTTATAGTTCACGAAATTTTTAACGTAAATTATCTAAATATATATTTGGGGGACTATTTTTTGTAAGCCAGCAGCTCCTAATATAATTTTCTAACTAGATTGTTATATTTTTGAGAATGGTTATGGTCGACAGGATCGTTGATCTTAAGTTTTCCGAACGATCCAGTTAAATTATTCGCGAAGCTATAATATAAGAAGGTTTTCCCTTTGTACCGTTCTTCTGTCGACCAACGTAGAAAGCAAGCCATTAGGGAAACGCGAGGTAGGAAGAATTCCGATAATAATCGATATTAAATAAATATCTAAACCCCACCCCCTCTCGGTCGGGTGGCTGCAAATTCCGTGAGTCGAGCGAACCTTTGATCGTCCCCTGGCCTAACTCATATTTTTTTTCTACTTTTTCTCGATGTCTGCCTCTTCTCCAGGCGTTTCCAATTAACGTCGAACGTCGCGAGACGCGACTTTCAACCGTTCGGCGTTTCTCTTTCAGAAGGCGGTTGGTAAATTACTTTTTAAGTGTATCTGCCGCCATTAAGAGGCAACGACGTCGTTTAATGACTGTCCAGCCGTAGTGTTGCCTTCGACGTTCTCGCGATCCACGCCACCGACCTACGTTCTTCGTTCCTGAATGGTCGCTTAATGGACATCGAGCATCGGCACTGATGCTTCGTGGTTCACCCCCCCTGTGAAATGAATTAATAACACTTAGCCTAGGAAGTGGACCACTGGAGACAAGTTAACGTCTCTCGACGGGTCGATACTGTGAAATATAATACAAAATAACGCGATCGAATCAAAGTCAACCGTTCGAGCTCACTGAACGCCCAATATTATATTCAAATCTCCTTATGACGCTGCTTTGGTGCGGTTAGGATCTCGAGAGAATTTGTAGGAGGACCGAAAAGGAAAGGAGAGGGCGCGTTTTGTCCGGACCTGCTAGTGGACTCATCAATAAGGCTTTCTAGCAGACCCTGCTTTAAACGACTGGGATATTGGGAAGTCGTTCGAGGAGTGTATAATACATATAGCAACCGAGGGGTCGGTCGAGCGCTTGTGAGAGCGCGATCCCTCTGGTGGCGAGCATGGGAGGCGACGCCACATCCTTTTGAACCACCCCCATAATTTTCCCTTCCACGAGCAACTTTTCGATTCATCCAGTGATTATTTGGAAAACTTGCACTCTTAGAATGTGTATCTAATGTTTTTCTTACAAAGTGGAAAACATTAGATACTAAACCGAGTTTCAAGCGTTCGATAATTCGGTTGGTTAATTATGCAGTTTCCTTCAAAGCGCGACGGGCAGCGTTGTTAATTTAAATGGAAAGTAAATATACTTTTAACCTAATAGCGAGGGCAAGGGATTAATTCAAGAGTTGGCGTGTTTACTGGCCCAACACAAACAGAAACACGGAGTTCGATGGATTTCAAACAACCATATCGTATGTTGAATAAGGTAATGCAAACTTTGTTTCACCGCGCGTAACTTGATAACGAATATACAAATTTTTGTCCGTCGAATATCTGTCGTAGTTGTGCTATTCGAACATGAAGCGTACAATGTAATTTGTATTAAAACAAAGGTCTGTGTTTCTTCATTTTGAATACTCGACGTTTTATCATTAACAACAGTTGTAAATATTTGGTGAGTACTACTCATGAGAATACGGAAAGAGTAATTCGACAGTTTACACATTGAATAAATAATTATCCACGGGTTTAATTTGGATAAAATTAAACTAGCAGAGAAAAGGATATTTTGAATAAATCTTTTCTGAAATTCTTTAACGAGATGTCAAAGCATTATCATTACAAAATAATTATTAATAGCCACTTCTAACACAGATAAATACAGTGTTGGTGTTAATTCTTATTCGTCTGTTATAATACTAGCGATAAATCTAGGTTGATAAAACTGGTTTAAAATGAGAAATAATAATTTGGAGGGGCTGAACAAATTATAAGGAATTCATTTTCCAGCGTCTTTGCTATTTGTACGTTCGCCGGGAGAAACTGTTCTCGGTTCCATCTGGCAGACAGGAAGTGGAAGTCGGATCTTGGCAATCATAAGCAGCCTGATCCTCTTAGATGTGAAGAATGGTATCATTCTTCCTCTCGAGGCGTCGTCTTCAAACACGCTGAGTCGCCCGCGATGAAAAAGCGCCCTTAGCATAGGTTAAACGGCCCTGGTAAGGTCACGATGGCGATTATCATGTCTGCGACTTGCAAGATATCTTGATGCACCTTTAGCAAAAAATCTTGTCGTTAGTTTGCCTCCGTTGCTGCCTGCGCAGCGTTTCGTTACACAGAGAGGGGTAATTGAAACGACAAATGAATCCTTAATCTCGAGCACTTTTTTCCGCTCATTGTCAGCACTTCGTTAGTGCGGCGCTGAAACGCATGAAACACCAGCTTCGCAAAGAATTCTTTTACCAAATCGAAAAGATCCGTTCCGTGGGCACTTTACTTTTTCTTAAAATTTCGGAATTTTACAAATTTCGTTTATACGTCTTTTATTGTAATTGGAAAATTTCTTTACTCCAACAATCGTATCTTCGTGTTAATACGCATAATGAGCGTTTCGCAGCAGTTCTCGTCGTTTTAACGGCGCCTGTCGATGTAACCAGCAGGATGATTTATATTTTAATTAGAGTATCCGGTACGGCGTGCAAGAATATTATATTTCGTGCCGAAATTGAATTCGATACGATCGGAAGTGTGCACGGTTACTGGTAAAATATGAAATATAATTTTTAATTTCGTATACTACATTCTTAATTAGCCCCGAAATTCCTATATTTTAATTAACGATTTATATTCTCGCCGTGCGCTCGGCGATTCCGATAAATTGAAATAAAATTCGTCTCCAGGCCGTACCGGAAATCCAACTGGCTCCCATAATTCGAATTCTTCGGGGTTATGAAAATTCGTAAAACTATTAAGATAATACCATCAACGTCGGTGCGTCCCGGTGCTCGTGTCCACGTCGATCGATCGAACATCCGACCCAGAGTGACCCTCTGTTGTCAGTTGAAAATTCCGCCATCGTCGAATTAAAAAAAGAAAAAAAAAAGGAAAACACGAAAAAATAACGAGAGAAAAGACTGTGGAGATCGAAATGTTCCTGCCGACGGAACAAAGGATCTGGGTTCGATTTTTCTCGTCGCTGGTGGTCGAATATAACGAGAGAGCGGTTCGACGGTCGCCTCGACCAGTGAACGGGATGCCTATGATAATTTCGATGATGCGTTTCTCGCCGCAGGAGCACCAGATCGGATCGGATACGGGCTTTAAGCCGCGATTCGTGCCTCCGCGGACGCACAAGGACGACCACGTGTGGGCGTCGAGCACGTGCAAGGGTGTGCACGACCGACAGGAATGCATATGTATGCCGTGAAAGTCCGCATTCCTGACCAGCGGACGGATTGTCGCCAATTTACGCAAGGTCACTTGGTATTCCGACGATGAAACGGGATAATTGAAGGGGTAATTCGTTCCTAGACCTGTATAACCCTGTGGAATAGCCAGCGATGTTCGATAATCGAAGGCACGGTCGAAATATTTGGGAATGTATCTTTTAAAAAGTTACATGGAGTCTCGGTATGATCATCGAGGAGGAATTGAGTATGCATGGGGGAAAACAAATCGAAAATAAGAAATGAAATTTTTTCGTTGGAGGCTCATGTCTCATAATATGATTTGGACTTGGACTTCGGTGTTAGTAGAACGAGTGGGCGGTGGACAGACATCCCACAAATTATCAAATTCAATTATCTCGAACACTGAGTCTCGAACGAACAGATACGAATGTAGAAAATGGTTCGAGGAAAGGAATTATTTGAAAACTTATCTTTCAGACTTACTGCAGAAGAATTCGATGGTTTTCTTTCGTGAAAGATCAGACATGTCTCAAGTAACTTACAGAAATTTAGTCAAACGGGAATACTAATAGAGAAACTCGACTATTCGTTGGTATAGTAAAGCTAAATTAACAACTTCTGCCTTGTTTTGAAGCTAGAGTTAGGTCTATGACACTTGACCACACTGTAATTACAACATAATTATGTAGTTTGTACGCGCTTTAAAGATTTGCTACATAAAACTCTGATCGAAGCACAAGAATTAGACTTCAGAAACGTGGAAAAATGTTTCACGAAATAACGAGTCGAAATATTAATTGTTGGCATAAACAATGAAAGACCGCTGCAACGATACATCGTATTCACAATTAAACCTTCTGGCCGTAGGAAAATACTCGAAGAGTAACTGCAATTAAATAATAGTAGGAAATATTTTTTGAAAGTTCTGTAAAACGTATTTACAACAAATACAGGAAGGAGTACTACGTATCGCGCTTCTGCCTCCCCAATTACCCGGTTTAAATCCCATTGAGCAGCGGCGAGATGAATTATACAGGGTGTTCGGCCACCTCTAGCAAAAATTTTAATGAGCGATAGTAGAGGCCAAAATAAGACAAAAATCAAGAATACCAATTTGTTGATGGAAGCTTCGTTAAAAAGTTATTAACATTTAAAGTGCCGCCCTTACTGAATTTTTTTCTCGAAAATGCGCAAGATTTCGGGGGTATGTCTATTCACCAAAAATGACTGTAATTGAACCCTACAACCGAAAATAATTTTTCCACAACGATTTGCGATTTTTTAATTTTCTCGAATAATTTCACACCTTCTCTATTTTTTTTCTCGAAAGTGGGCAGGAATTCGTGGGTGTGTCTAATGACAAAAACTGATTGTAATTGCCCCCCGCAACCGAAAATAATTTTTCCACAACGATTTGCAATTTTTTTTCTCCGTTGAAAAATTTAGGCACCTAATTGGATTTTCAGTAAGGAATTTTTTTCTCGAAAGTGCGTACAATTTCGGAGGTATGTGTAATGATAAAAAATGATTGTAATTGATCCCCGCAACCGAAAATAATTTTTTTAGAACGATTTGAAAAATTTTTTTTCGCCGAAAAATTTCACCACCTACTCGATTTTTTTTCTCGAAAGTAGATAGGATTTCGGAGGTATGTGTACTCACCAAAAATGATTGTAGTTGACCCCCGCAACCGAAAATAATTTTTCCAGAACGATTTGAAATTTTTGAATTTAATTGTTAATAACTTTTTAACGAAGCTTCCATCAACAAATTAGTATTCTTGATTTTCGTCTTATTTTGGCCTCTACTATCGCTCATTAAAATTTTTGCTAGAGGTGGCCGAACACCCTGTATAGAGAAGTAAGGAAATGTAATCAAACATCCAAAGCTCGTTTCTGAGAAATATTGTAAGACGGTTGGCAGCAGAAATATTCGACAAGAGAAGTTGCAAACACTTATAATTACGAATACGAAAACTGTGCAGAATTATTGTACATTTGAGAAGGGGAGTTATTTTTAGTGAAAAGGATAAACATGTTTCGAAAAAAAAATAACAGTTATCGAAACACATATAGATTTCGAGATATTTCCTTTAAAAATGATGAAATAATTCGATACGCTTGCACGCGAAACATCAAATTTCTATCAGAAAAAGTGAAAAATGACGGAAACGAGATTATCAGCGTGTCAACGAATCGGATCGGAATTCCTTTGTGAAATAAAATAATTTTCATACGGTCGCTCCGACTAACGAGCTGCAAGAATTTATATTAGCTCTCTTCTCGCGAGATTTTAACGACAATACGTCCACGTATATATGCGAATATATATATATTTTATCATTTTTAGTTCACGGATTTCACCGGTATTAGTTTTCCATAACTTTCTTTCGGCGCGATGCAGATATCGAATTCCCATGCAATCTGCATTTTAAACTGCGCCATTAACCTTGATTAATTCGATGCAATTAAATCGAGGTTAATTCCCCGCCGTCAGACTTTTTCGTTTCAAAATTATTGGTCCGGCGGTCACGATGGAACGCTAATTATTCAGCGAACGTATAACAATTATCGGGTTTCGGCGGTTTCCGCGGCGTTGCGATTATTCATTATTCCATGGTGCATCTGGAATATGAGTCCTCATCTGGGATAATCAGCGAACTACCATTTTTTGCGGGGCTGCATAAGGCGATAGTTCGTTCCGTCTTTTTATTCTTTGGCTTTTTTTTAGAGCCTGGTAACAGCCAGTATGGTTTCGCGAACAATAGAATACTTCATTCCGAATGTACACTGAAACGTAACATCGACGATTATTTCGTTTGCAACAAAATAATGACCCCGCTAACAAATCCCTAGCTGTTCAGTTTATTTTTTTTAAACAAAATAATGATTTACCTGGAAAATACTCGCGACTTCGTGTTTCCATCTCCCCCCTCCCCCGCGATGTTTCCCATGGCGGCCTTTTAATAACAAAATTCTGCTCGTGCCTTTCGGAGGCTAAAGAATTTTTCATATATTTCTCATTTCAAGGAAAGTTTCATCTTCCCCGAAAATCGAACGATACCTTTGGATTTAATATAAATTTCTAGACAGTTTTTTTAATAACAACCTGAGTAAATATTTGCCTCGTGTATTTAGATCTAAATTCCTTGGACTTAAATATTAGAATCTATTGAAATTTTAAAATAAATGTTTTAATACGTAATTTTGTAAAGCAATTTTCAATCGTCTTTTCAATCGTGTCGTCTAAAATTTATTAGGTACTAATTTTAATTGAATTTAAGAAACTCACATTTAGTTTGCGAATAAAGAAGCACACGAAAGTTATTTGTTTCACACGTTCTTTATGCGTGCCACGAAAATCTTTATTATTTATACGCTGGCAACTTTCTAATAAATCTATTCTAAGCAAAACTGTATTATTAAGGTACCGGAATCATTTCCATCGTGGTAATTATTTGTATTGTATCGTATCGTTTCCGATTCATCTTTGTCCGCGTTTCGTCTGTCAAGAGAGGTTTAATTAGTCAATCTATCTTGCACGCGACTTTCACGTTATTAGTAATTCAGTTAAACGATTAATTTCTCGTAGTTACTAATGTTGACGCAGCTGACGCGAACATTGAAACGCGTTTCTTGTCCAGATGAAAAAGATGACTCTTCCGTCTCCGTGAATTGATTGCAGATAGAGTTTCTAATGAACTCAACATTCCGTAGCTTTCTTTACGTTGCTTTCTTTTTTAAATCAGAATCCATTCGAAGTACAAAATTTTATCAGTATTCCCGAACAACTGAAAACATCCTGATGCATTTGCGGGGTTAAGCTTGAGAAGATAGTTCGATATTTTAAGTTACCAGCAGTAACCTAGTTCCTTTTTCTTCGTATAAGTTTTCCCGCTCTTGTAATCTTCGTCTGATACACTTCTGAATTGCCGAAGTTTCCCAGAACGAAATCAGAAGGGGTTAAAACCGATAATCTAGCAAAGTTTTGTCTGTATGTTCCGTCTTATGAAATTTTTTAAACTTCCGTTACGATTTCATTAAGTTTCTTTCATTGAATTCGATAAATAACACACGCGACAGCTTGGCTTGTCCAGAAATAAAATTAACATAATTTTTTATCGTGTTAAAATAGAGGAATATTGCAGATTCTTACGACCAAAAATACGGGAATTTAAAATTTGGTAAGTCAGTAGATCAAAGGGAAAGATTTTAAAAAGAGAATTTATGGAGATAATAGAAGAAACGAATTTATTAATCCCGAAATGCCATTTGTACGAGAGTCCTCTATTGGTTTTTCGATGTAATTCTGTAATTTTAACGAGTATAAATTAACGAAGGAATAACTCCCGAGTATCGATTTTCTGAAATCCAATTCGCTGTTCTATTTGCAAAACCATTTCGTTGGAATTTCCACGTATGGCAAGAGAGAAACGCGAGGAAAAATTAAGTGAAAGAACTCGAAGAAGGAAATCGCGGCAGACGTAGGTCGGTGAAGAACTTTCCGGGGAAGGTTTTCTGTGATTTCTGGAAGGAAGGAATCAGCAGAGTTAGTACTCCTTCCGGTAATCCTACTTAGGGAGTTCAGTAATGCCGCGGCTATGAATAACGGTGGGATTACGCGGCAAAAGTCGACGGACGATCTCTTCTTTTTCCGCCGGCCACTGGCAGAAGGAACTTTCGAATCTTCGTATCGTTGTTCGTGTCCGCTGACTGACTTTTCTGTCCAGCATCTGACGAGCAGAGAAACTCAATCAGAAATCACTGGAACCAAACAAACGGAATGCTTGGCTCGGAAATTTATAAAATATTAAAATTCTGTGGCTTGACAATTTCTTTTTTTTGCATTCGTCAACTTCTTTTCGTTCCTTTTCGGATATAAATTCGCCATTTTTTATAGTAAAAATTAGTAAATTTTTTCTTTAGGTCGAGAAATTCTCAACCAAAAAAAGTACGGTCACGACTCATTTTCTTTACAATACTTGAATCGATATTTATTAAATCTGCTGTTTTATTATTTGGCCAGAACATTACAGAGGGACGATTTCTGTCTTGAAATAAAAAATAAAGTGCAACAGAGGGTTAATATCGCGGGACGGAGAAGAGTTTGCTGTAAAGCTTGGCGTCCATCGACGACGCTGGATCTACGGTTTAATGGCGAAACTTTCCAAGCGTAAAGATTAAGTGTAACTTTTAGTGGCGGGCAATTATCATCTCCGTGACTGCGATCCATGATATTTTTATTGCGCGAAAACACGAGCACGGTGCAAACACCGTGGCGTTCTCCCGATCGTTTTAATCAACGTGGTCGTTAATGGCACGACGCCGTCGTACGAACAGTCGCGGACTGCCGAATGGTCGGAAATTAATCTTCGATCTCTGAACTCGTGTCTTTGTACAGCTAGCCAACTACCCGGAAATTAATTTTATCGCAATTTTAATACCGCTTTGCGTGGATCCGTTACGATCGTCGCAAGAAATCACGGTGGAATCGAATCAGGAATCGAATTAGCGCCAGGCAAGTCACGGAGCAACGTATGATCCTGCTCCAACGACCATATGTTGCGCCATGACTGGCGAGCACCATATGTCGCGATAGATTCACGGGATCAAATTAGCGCTAGCAAGTCACGGTGCAACGCTAATGTATCATCGTTTACCATAACACGAGTATAAATAATTCTGCGAGATGACCGATTCGATCCTTCCATCAATTTCGATCTACTTGATGATCCGTATTTCTTTCATCCGACGACTCATCGTTCGTGGCAATCTTCGTCTTTCGAGCAGTATTTCATTTTCTCAGCTTGAGTTCACTGTTGCAAAGGTGAACTCGATATAAATTATAAGAATGTATGTGTTTTTTTAGGTAATAATTAAGTGCAATGTAAAATATACTGTTCTGGATCCATCATACACTATAATTCTTTCTCGAACTGTACATTGATTTTCATTTTTTCTTTCGTATGTGGCATTTTTATCTTCCTTATACTAACTTTTGTTTTTATATTAAGCAGGGGTGGTCATCTAAATTATAGCAATGTATAGTTTTATAATTGACTCTAATATACAATATACTTTTCTGGGTCCATCGTACACGTTCTATAATTCTTTCTCAAACTGTACATTGATTTTCATTTTTTCTTTCGTGTGTGGCATATTTATCTTCCTTATACTAACTTTTGTTTTTACACTAAGCAGTGGTGGTCATCTAAATTATAGCAATGTATAGTTTTATAATTGACTCTAATATACAATATACTTTTCTGGGTCCATCGTACACGTTCTATAATTCTTTCTCAAACTGTACATTGATTTTCATTTTTTCTTTCGTATGTGGCATTTTTATCTTCCTTATACTAACTTTTGTTTTTATACTAAGCAGCAGTGGTCATCTAAATTATAGCAATGTATGGTTTTATAATTAACTCTAATATATAATATACATTTCTGGGTCCATTGTACACGTACTATAATTCTTTCTCAAACTGTACATTGATTTTCATTTTTTCTTTCGTATGTGGCATTTTTATCTTCCTTATACTAACTTTTGTTTTTATACTAAGCAGCAGTGGTCATCTAAATTATAGCAATGTATGGTTTTATAATTAACTCTAATATATAATATACATTTCTGGGTCCATTGTACACGTACTATAATTCTTTCTCAAACTGTACATTGATTTTCATTTTTTCTTTCGTATGTGGCATTTTTATCTTCCTTATACTAACTTTTGTTTTTATACTAAGCAGCAGTGGTCATCTAAATTATAGCAATGTATGGTTTTATAATTAACTCTAATATATAATATACATTTCTGGGTCCATTGTACACGTACTATAATTCTTTCTCAAACTGTACATTGATTTTCATTTTTTCTTTCGTATGTGGCATTTTTATCTTCCTTATACTAACTTTTGTTTTTATACTAAGCAGCAGTGGTCATCTAAATTATAGCAATGTATGGTTTTATAATTAACTCTAATATATAATATACATTTCTGGGTCCATTGTACACGTACTATAATTCTTTCTCAAACTGTACATTGATTTTCATTTTTTCTTTCGTATGTGGCATTTTTATCTTCCTTATACTAACTTTTGTTTTTATACTAAGCAGCAGTGGTCATCTAAATTATAGCAATGTATGGTTTTATAATTAACTCTAATATATAATATACATTTCTGGGTCCATTGTACACGTACTATAATTCTTTCTCAAACTGTACATTGATTTTCATTTTTTCTTTCGTATGTGGCATTTTTATCTTCCTTATACTAACTTTTGTTTTTATACTAAGCAGCAGTGGTCATCTAAATTATAGCAATGTATGGTTTTATAATTAACTCTAATATATAATATACATTTCTGGGTCCATTGTACACGTACTATAATTCTTTCTCAAACTGTACATTGATTTTCATTTTTTCTTTCGTATGTGGCATTTTTATCTTCCTTATACAAACTTTTGTTTTTATACTAAGCAGCAGTGGTCATCTAAATTATAGCAATGTATGATTTTATAATTGACTCTAATATACAATATACTTTTCTGGGTCCATCGTATACGTTCTATAATTCTTTCTCGAAGTGCACATTGATTTCCATTTTTCTCTTCATTTTTTCTTTCGTATGTGGCATTTTTATCTTTCCTATACTTTCTTCTGTTTTTATATTAGGCAACGATGGTCATCTTGACGACATCAAGGAGGATTTCCGTTAGGACACCGCCGGGAATAAGCATTTCAGTCGCGTTTCGCCGTCGAATGAAAAACATAAAAAAAAAAGAAGCCGCTCGTCCGGAGAAATATTACGAGGTTTTTCCGCCACCGCGAAACGGATTTATCGTTAATTACTTTCCCTGGGATCCGCAGCGACTTGCATTCCCCCGATATTGCCAAATCGTTCGATGCGTTTCCGCGTGGATTCCGGTAGGCTTTGAATAATGGCAAGTGCACGGTCGACGCCGAGAACTGAGAATTAATAACGGTAATTCGTCGGAACGGTTCGAATTTCCAGCGTCGATTTCGTTTCGATGACACGTCGTCCCGCGATTTTACACAACCGTTTTGCTCTCGTTCATTTCTTTTTTTTTACACCGTCTCTGTTCGTTCTTTCCCTCCGTTTTCGTCGCTCTTATTCGGTGATTGTTTCCAGCGCTTGTCGCTTTAAATATTGAAAGAGTAATATCGAATCCCCCCCTCCGAACCGATCGAGGCGGGTTAAATATTTGCACCCGGGATCGATACGATTCTGCTTGCGCATTTTTTCTTGCCGATCTTCGCTTCTATCGAAATTCTCCTTTATATATCGGTCTAATCTCATACAGTCATGAATCGAATTCCTTAGACTCGTCTAGGAAAACATACTTTACGAATGCATGTAGAATCACTGCAGGATTTAAATTCCTGCAACGGTAAAACAATTCATGAAGGTGTCGTAAGTCGAATGATGTGCTCCTTTCAGACCACCGTAACCTTTCGATCTTTTCGCTACGCAGAAACTCCCGTACGTTTCGCAACATTTGACTGCTTCAGGCGATATTGCGTCGCACGCGTTGTTGACAAGGATATTTTATTGGTTAAATAACGTGGATCGATCGTATCGTGTTCTTCCTTCGCGAAAGTGTCGATTTATTTGATTCAAACTTAGAGAATCGCTGTAGCCAGTGGTGTCTGCTTTTCGATAGACGCTGGTCCGAAAATTCGCCCACAAAATTGCACTTTGAATCGTTGCATGGCGTCCCTTAATGAGCTAATTAACATTCGCGTCGTGGACGGGGAATTATTTTCGTCGCGAGCGGTGCACAGCAGCGTGGACCGTCGAAAGCGCGTCGACGAACGGATTTTTTCCCCCCCGGTTGGATAACGGGTAGGCCGACGCAGCGAAAACGAAGAATTAATATCGGTAATTTGTCCGGCCGTCTGAAAATTTTACACGCCGGACAAACGGCTAGTCACGATGATACGTCACGCGCAATTCGCGAATTTCTCTCTTTCACGGACGCCCCTTTTTTTCTTTGAAACGCGCTCGTTTCTATTCGATTTGGGAAAATTCATCGGCGCGAACACTCGCGCGTTCCCCATAATTCGTTACATCGACCTGGAAACGTCGCGCTATCGATTCGATTTTCGATCCTTTCGACGTTCGAAAATTGCGCAACAAAAATCACATTCTAAAATTTAAAAATATGAGAAATTAATTCTTTTTTTAATTTAAGTCACGGTCGAGATCGTGAAAAATTAGTCATCATTTATTTATTATACCTAGTTCTCCTAGTCTTTGTTTTAAAAATTCCGCGGGGACTCTTTACAGTGTTTCGAGCCCATTTGCTTCAGTTTCAAGCATTCCTCTCGATTATAGAAATCCTTCTTGACTGGTGGTTTTCTATTTGGCTCGCGAGCACACACCAGTGGCGGAAATATATGCCCAGAAAAATTCGCCGAGCGGAAAATTATTAATAAACATAGTCGGGAGAAGAATTCATCGTGGTGCTTGGCTAACTCGGTCCCAGACGTCATCAGAATTTTCCATCCGCCGCAATCCCCCAGCACTAGAAATTCAGATAAAAGTGCTTTCATCTTGCGTAATATATTCTCGAAAGGGAAGATCGCGAACCGGCAGCCATTTCGATTCGCTGGGAAAAGAAGAGATCCTTGAGGAGTCTGGAGAGCCGAAGATCCCGAGAAACAGGAATGTTGCCGGCAGGAAGGTCAGAGGTGAAGGCGAATCGCTTGCAATAATCCAAGAGCATTCCTGCCGGATTGAGTCTCAAGAAAACTTCCTATCTTTGATTCGGTGGGGACTCCATCTTTGCTTGACAATCTCTCTTCGTCGTCCCTTGATGACTTGTAATCTAAAACTGGTGATTTTCAAACTGAAGACGATCGAAATATTTCAATATTTATTTTGTTTCACGTTTTCGGTTTTTTAAAGTCTGCGAGTTGCTGTATTTTGTTAAATGTTTTAGAGTTTAATCGAGGTTGTATCGCGTTTCAAGCTGTTAAAACGAGAGTAGAGAGTCGGAGATGGTTTCCAGAACGGCGATTTTGATGTCTCCGACGACCCACGTTCTCAAACGACCGTCTTTAATGAAGATAGATTGGAAGCCTTAATTCTGGAAGAAACTCGTTAAACTATCCGCGAATTAGCCGATAATACTGCTCTTCGTAGAAAGACTGGTCCGTCAAAGAAAGGTCAAGACGTTGATTACCACGTTACACACACGTAAGACTTAAAGAAATTAATTACCGAGTTTGGGATGTTGATGAAAATAAATCTTGTGAAAAAATGTGGATCACATTAAACTTCTAGGACTCATCCTGGACAAGAAACTGACGTGGGTCCCACACATGCGATACTTAAGAGACTCCTGCACAAAAAGACTAAATATAATTAAAGTACTTGCCAATAATAGCTGGGGGGCTGACCAGGAAATATTGTTGCAAACATACCGAGCGTTGATACGAGCAAAAATTGACTACGGTTCAACTGTCTTCAACTCAGCAAAGAAACGCACTTTAAAAATAATCGATCCAATCCACCATACGGCACTGAGAATTTCTACAGGCGTATACCACACCTGCCCAATAGCAAGCATTCTGCTCGAGGCTAATGAAATGGCCCTCGAACAAAGAAGGAAATATTTAACACTGAAATACGCCTCAAAAATTTCCGCCACTCCGAACAACCCGACCTTCAACCGTACCTTCTCTGAAAGATTCAATGAATTATACTCCAAAAAACCAAAGTTCCCACTACCGCTCCGTATCAGACTCAACAAAATCTTGAAACCTCCCATCGAATGGGCTCCTACCATTGAACGCAAACAAAGTAAAATAGCTCCTTGGACTATTAAGACACCACCCATTAACTTGAGCCTAGCGGACCTGCCAAAAAATCAAATAGACCGAACAACACATAAAGCCAAATTCCTAAATCTAAAAAACATCTTCTCCCACTGTAACCAAATCTACACCGACGCTTCCAAATCTGATTCAGGAGCAGGATTCAGCATCGTCACCAAAAATATGACTATAAAACAAAGCCTTCCCAAATTGGTTTCAATCTTTACCGCTGAGGCATATGCAATACTTGAAACCCTGAAACATGCCAGCATCAACAACCTTAAAAACGTTGCCATTTTTTCGGACTCGATGAGCGTGATGAAAGCCCTAGAAACCTCAAACAGTAACAATAGCCATGAGATCATAACTAAAATACAAGAAGCATACACAGAATTAGACAAAAATTACAACACCGATATAAATATTATTTGGATTCCCTCACATCAAGGCATACCGGGAAACGAGGAAGCAGACGCGGCAGCAAAAGAAGCAACAACCCTATCACCAACCGAAACTACCGTTCCAATACCATATCAAGACCTCATAAACCATATAAAAAAAACTACAAAAGAAGAATGGAACAGAATGTGGACCACAACAAAAAGAACAAAAATACATGATATAATACAAAACTTCTACCAACCAATCCCTACCTGCAATTTAAATAGGAAAGAAAAATCCATATTGTCTCGACTAAGATCAGGTCACACAAAGATAACACACGAACACCTAATAAGAAAAACCGATCAACCGTACTGCAGCCACTGCCCCACTGAAACCCTCACAGTAGACCACATCCTATACCAGTGCAGAAGAACCGAACCCCAAAGACAGAAATATGGGATAAAACCGGACACAGCCCTTACAGCTCAGGCCCACATAAGTGACACTTTAAAATTTCTCAAAGAAACAAATATGTATAATCAAATATAGCGCGCAAGCACGCATCCGCCGCCAATGACCTCGCAGTCGACGCGGCGTTAAAACACAAAGAAGAAGAAGAAGAAGAAGAAGAAAATAAATCTCGATGAAAACATAAATACTATAAGAAATTTTAAGAATTTTACTTAATAAATTTGGAGTTTGGGTTACAATCGAAAACAATAAAATTAATTACAATTACATCGTAGAGTTTTCTCACTAGCGGCGTTGCTACACGAATAAATAAAGAGATCGCGATACAATAACCTTTGTTCGTTTATCCCGTAAGCAAAATCACCGCATTTTCGAGGATTCCCCGTAATCGTCGAATTCCTTTATAATTTAAATAATTTTTCATCCGAGCTAGGAAAACACGGTCACTAATTACTTTTCCATTCAAATTGCTCGGCTATTTTCGAGCCGCCGTTGCTGCGCGTGATCGAGAGCTCGTTTTTAAGTGCGATTTTAATTGCTCGATTGCCTATTATCGAACAATGTATTATAAAAACACGCGGGAAAGCACGGATTGGGAAGCTGTCAAAAAAAATTGCGAAAAACGTTGGAAATTTCGGGAGATTGTAGGACCCACTCGCAGAAATTATAACTGTAAACAGGAAAATCGAGGGAAAACCAATTAAAATTCGGTTAAATGATTTCACGAGCGATTTTCGTTGAATTTGATTTATCTTCGTCTCGTCGACGGGGGCGCGAATCTAATGATAAAAATTCCTGCGTCTACGGCCCTTTGGCTCTGCCCCGGTATAGTTCGAGCATAGTTTTCGTCAACTATTCCGGCGGAGCATCTTGGACGCCGCCACGTGTTACCAGATCCAAACTCATAAGGAAATAAATCGAAGCGGGGACAAGTTCCACGGTTCGCGTGGTTAGGCAGCGAAGCTACGGTCGAAATCAGGGACCCGTTGTCGCGATGGGAGAGGAAGTGGACTCATTTGCGCCGAAACGAATTTAAATCTCCTATCGGCCGCAGTGTTTGATTGAAAACGGCTCTCTCGGTTAACTACGTACCTCGTCCGTGCACTGGACGCGAATTTCGGAACTCCGACGCATTTTTCTCCCTGTCCCCTTTTTCTCGTTTAACCGACTTTGAATCACGAACGGAGCTCCGTTGTTTACGATCCATTGCTCGAAGTAGTCACTCCAACGATTGCGTTTCGGGGGGAAATCGTTAGGCTGGATCGGGCCAACGAAATTATCGGAAACGTTAGGTTGAACTTTAAAAATAAACGTAGGGTTAGACATTATTGCGGTGAAAATTGCAAGAGTAGGAAAGATAGGATAATTTCGACCAGCTGTTGGGGTGCTTCCGACCACCTTGTATTCAAAGTGTTTCGGTAATTGTGCTATACAAGCTGGAAAACAAAAATATAAGGGGGAAAAATTCCAGATCCCGGTCTCTAGCTCGAAATTTCATCGTGTAAGGAAAATGTTCGATCTCGTTCGCTTTCGAGCCAGCTGAACTCCGCGTTGGTCGTTATCGTTCGAAATTAGTTTCGTCGTATCGTCCCGCGACTCGTCAATTTTCGTGCACAGTCTCACCGAGCGTGATATCGCCGAAAATTTCATTGCGTATTCATGTCGGGATGTCCGTTCGTAATTGACGAACCACGACAGACGGAGGTACGCTTATGGTTAATGAAACTAGAATAATCGACGTTGAAATTGAAACACTGGGAATTCAAAGAGTATGGTTCCTCCATATGCGTGCTTGGCTATCATTAGAAATGCTGATTTTAATTAGCACGGCTCGATTTTCACATTGCTCTTGTTATTACCGTTTGAGGGTTGAATATAGCTGTAGTTACGGACGATTACGCGAATAACTCGAGTATGTGGGACTTGGACTGAACGACAAACTAAATTAAAGGAAAATATATCCAAGAAAAAGTCTAATTATAATTATCAAGAGATAGTGTGAGTAAAAATTAGTATTTGTAAATTTTAGTAGAGCCTATAATTAAAAATATTTTCTTATTACCGTTTGAAGGTTGAAAATAGCTATGATTACGCGAATAAGTTGAGTCTGTGGGGTTTAGACTGAACGACAAACTAAATTAAAGGAAAATATATCCGAGAAAAAGTCTAATTATAATTATCAAGAGATAGTGTGAGTAAAAATTAGTATTTGTAAATTTTAGTAGAGCCTATAATTAAAAATATTTTCTTATTACCGTTTGAAGGTTGAAAATAGCTATGATTACGCGAATAAGTTGAGTCTGTGGGGTTTAGACTGAACGACAAACTAAATTAAAGGAAAATATATCCGAGAAAAAGTCTAATTATAATTATCAAGAGATAGTGTGAGTAATAATTAGTATTTGTAAATTTTAATACAGCCTATAATTCAAAATATTTTGTTATTACCGTTTGAGGGTTGAAAACAGCTATGATTACGAGAATAACTCGAGTATGTAGAGCTTGGACTGAACGACAAATTCAATTAAAGGAAAATATATCTGAAAAAATGTCTAATAAAAATTATGAAATAATAGTTTGAGTAAAAATTAGTATTTGTAAGTTTCAGTAGAGCCTATAATTAAAAATATTTTCAAACTAAAAGACCTAATTGCACGATAGTAACTACCACTGAGTCTATTACTATCATCAAAGTCGTGGTATTAAATATCACTGGAAATACGAGATATTTTCGCAATAGATCGTAAATTGAAACTGGTTACTTTGGTCCTCGAGGTCTCAGATTAAACGCTAAATAGCCGACAATTTGCGCGAAGTGATAGAGCGATGCAGCAGTTAAACGATTAATACTGGGTAACTCACTCAGTGACCTTGATTGACCAATTGATTTTCTGTCGATAATAGTAACCTCGATGAAGCGATAATGTTGGCTATTAACTCTCGACTTCGCATACCTTAACCCTGAGGCAAGCTGAACGACTCGAGCGTTGAAAGGTTATTTAAAAATTTATGAATTAGACACCCCTTTACGTGGGTTAAAATTACCTTACCGAAGTAAAATATTAAATTTTTTGCACCGAACCATGGCAGACAAAAATAATGATTTAAACTTAGCACCACGACGAGGAATTGAATTTAATTACGAAACGACAGCTACGTTGTTTAAAAACGTGCGTTAACTATTTTAATATGTAAAATAGGTTCGCGTTGATCAGAGCGCACGTCGAGCGCGTGTAATTGATAATTTATCCGCGGCGCATAACCCGTAAATTCGAAAAACACATCAGCCCGAAAATGAAAAATTATTTTCTTGCGGCTGTATATCACGCGGCTGGCCAGATTATTGTCCGGTTTGACATAATGTGTAATTTAAATTACGGGGCGCGATAAATCCGATTTTGTAAATCAGATTCACATATCGCGCGCGAAATCGTATGTAAATTCGTCTGATCCGGAATACAAATATTCCGAGCAGGTATCGTCGGTTTAAACCGTCGGTTAAAACCGAATTTATTAATTGCACAAAGTGCGACTCTAATTACCACTTTAATAAGCCGTGGAGGCTGTAAATCCGTTGAGTTTCGTTAAATCGTAGGCTAACGAGAGTGTAACGCGATTCGACGATGGCTAAACGTAATTAATCTAAAGAAATAATGGTCTCGTTATTCATGTTTAAAACGTGGTCGGTGGCATTACCGGCGCGAAATGATGCCAATAATCGCTTGCTCTAATAATCTGATAATAAAGTAATGCGTCTTTCTGTTATAAAGTAACGTTTAACATCGTCCTGATGTTAATTCGGGGTAACAGCAAATGAAAAATAATGACCGTCCTGTTTCGGTGCACCTGCATAATGTAAATGTAAATGTCGCTACGTCTTAATTAAAAATAACGCAATTACTCTACGCATCTTTTCTCCGTTACATCATATTTTGGACAACGTCAAGGAAAACTACAAGACTCGCTCGATTATAATAAACGAAAATTCGCTGCTCTAATATTACAAAATTAAAATCAAATTCTTTCACTGATTCTAAATTCTTCTTCGGCTTGCTCGAAGTTCTTTTGTCGACTTTCAGTTGGAATTAAAATTATTCAGGCTTGCCTTAAATCTCAAATCCTTTCGACGACCCAGTAAATTCTAAATAAGTAGAGGGCCCTGAATTATTAGAAATTCTTAAAAATTGCGACTGTAAACAGTTTCACAACGGTCGAGTTTAGTTCGTTAATTCGAAATAGAGGGAAGTTGGGATGATCAAGGTCGATCTAATCCCAGGCCTCGCGCGGAACAATCGTGAACATTAAGGTGTCCCAGAAAATATAGTCACTTTGCTTCCTATTATGTGCTTTCAAATCATCCGTGGAAGTTGTTAGTATCAGATAAAAAATAAAGGAAAATTCATTCTGTTTATATTTAAAGCATATATTTGTTCGTATTTATCAAATATATTTAATAGTAGATCAAAGTAATCGAACAAAGCGGTCGCTTCATTATCAATTAATTGTCGAGTGAATTTCAATTGCAGCCAAATAAATTAATATTGAATTTGTTTCATTGATTTCGAGAAAATATCTTGCATTTGTTTACGATTTTGTTGTTGGATTCGTTTATTTTTAGAACGAGTTACGAAAAGATCAGAGTTTCGGTGCTTCTACGCTATCATTCGAAACAAAGCTATAACATTATGAATGAAACTATAATTCAATCGACGGTATAGTTGAGACTTTGCTCCGTCTGACTACAATCTTCTGGAAACAATGGGGCACTTTTTGAGCAAGAAATGATTCAACGATGATGACGACATCAAACGTGGGTGCGGGAGAAGTATCAGCATGGTATTCCAGAGGAGTACAATTGCTTTCAGAACAATGGCAGAAGTTCATAGAATCGTGTTTGAAATTATGTTCTGTTGTGGCTATTGCTCACTGGGGGGTTCCCTTGTGTCTTGCTTCGAGAAATGAGGAAATCTTTGGGATCTTTCTTTTAAAGAGCAACACGTCAAGCATTAAACTGAATGCGCTCATGTCCACGAATATAGCGATTATTCAAATATTTTATTTCGGAGAAAAAATTTCACAAAGTGAAATACTTTTCTCTGATTTTTTTGCAAGGAATTAAATTTGGTGTATATTTCTGTATTATCTTATCTTTCGTCTACTTTAATTTGCATTTTCTAAGATGGACGAGCAAAATGTTCGGTGATACACGAGCGGAAGTGTGCGTTAAATATTACGTTAGATAATTCAAAAAGTAAGTCAAGAGAATGCTGATTATTATCTAGGGCAGGATTTAGCAACTTTGTAGAGACCGTAAAAGATAACGAGATTACAGCAAATATTGCTACTTCTAGCGACGCAAATTAATATTAAAGATTGTATAAAAGCAGCAGAGATATAAAATTAATTCAATTCCAGGATTTCTTTTATCACTGTACAGACAAAAAAGTAATTGAAACTAAAATGTTGCTTAAATTGAAAAAAATATAACGAGAAAACGTTGGAAAATACAGTGAGTGTAAAAAGTATTCGTACACTAGTCAATTTGAACAAAACCTTTGCAGAACTTTGTTTATTACAAAAGTATGTTAACAAAAACATGCATACAAATTCTTAGAAATCTCTGGAAAAAATGTCATTAACAACAAATTATTTATTTACATTTATTACGAAAATATTAACAAATTTCCAGAAATTGGCGTGAAATATACGTGTAATAAGCATTCATACAGTCTTTGATTCGTAACATTCCACATAGAACGATTACAAGATAATTCATCATATGTAAACATACTTAGCATCAGTATGTCTGGAGACGCAGTCGGTATAGGTAGTATTCTGAATTCAAACATTATCAACGAAATTATCAGTAAAATGGGACGAAAACGCAAGGAAACCTCTGAAGAAGAAAGGAAATTTGTTATAAATTTACATAATAATTGTAAAACACTGAGTAAAATTTCTAAAGTTTTAAATAGACCGAGGTCCACGATTCAAGGAATCATTGACAGATATGGCGATAGAAAAACTGTAAAAAATAATCCAAGAAACGGACGTAAACGAATAATAAATGAGTATACCGGCCGATGGATAATTCGAAAAATAAAGCAAAATCCAAAGATAAGTGCGGTGAAAATCACAGCTGAACTTAAAAATGATGTGGACATTAATGTATGCAGTAGCACAGTGCATAATTTTTTACGGGATAGAGGATATCACGGCAGAGTAGCTCGTAAGAAATATTTCGTAAATGAAATTAATAGAAAGAAACGATTGCAATTCGCGAAAGAGTACGTTAATGTTCCTATGGAGCACTGGAACCGTATTATATTTACTGATGAGAGTAAATTTAACATATTTGGGTCAGATGGACGATGTACAGTATGGCGGCAAAAATAATACCAAGTACGAAAAAAGAAATTTGAAGCCGGCCGTAAAGCATGGAGGAGGATCAGTCACAGTTTGGGGCTCTATGAGTGCGAGCGGGGTTGGATCCCTCCATTTTATCGATGGTATCATGGATCACAAAATGTACATCGATATTCTAAAAGAGCATCTTCAGGTTAGTGCAAATAAAAAGCAGTTACAGGGCAATTATATATTTTTGCAAGATAATGATCCAAAGCATAATGCTTATAATACACGTCAGTGGATCCTATATAATGTGCCTCAGCAATTAAAAATCCCTCCACAGTCTCCAGACATAAATGTGATAGAGCACTTATGGAGTAATCTTGAAGAAAAAATTCGAGACCATCACGTTTCTTCGAAACAAGATTTAAAAAATGCACTTTTAGAGGAACGGAACAAAATTTCTAGTACAATAACCAAAAATTTAGTAAATTCAATGCCGCAAAGGCTTAAAGCGATTATAGAATCTAAAGGAAATCCCACTAGATACTAAAATAGCAAATAGACTGATTTTTGTTACGTCTATGTACTAAAATTTATAGTTTTTGTTGTAAAATTAGAAGTGTACGAATACTTATTACACGTATATTTCACGCCAATTTCTGGAAATTTGTTAATATTTTCATAATAAATATAAATAAATAATTTGTTGTTAATGACATTTGTTCCAGAGATTTCTAAGAATATGTATGCATGTTTTTGTTAACATACTTTTGTAATAAACAAAGTTCTGCAAAGGTTTTGTTCAAATTGACTAGTGTACGAATACTTTTTACACTCACTGTATATATTTTTGCACGTATCTCTTTCATTTAAACCACAAAGAGTAATTGGTAAAAAATATTTATATTATAACTCAAATAGCTTCTCGCTGATCACTAGACTGTGGATCTTTATGCAATCTCATATTTTTATTAATAGAATTAATAAAGTGAAAGCTTTGTAGAGGGTTGTCTCAACCCCTAAACATAATAATTCTTATCTTACTTTAACTATTTCTTTTATTTGTGCATATTAAGTGCCTCGTATAATTTTAAATGCATAAGTATCCGCAGTCTACTGATCACTAATCCAGATACCGAACTAAGTCCTGCAATTTATTCCCCGTAATCCGTATTTTTTATTTCGATGTTAATAATGTAGGAAGCTGTCGGGCCAGGAGTGATTCGCGAAATAAATTTATTCGTATGCAAAATATTGTGTTATAGCGAACCGGTGTTCGATGGAAATTCGATACGCTCCGATCGTTCACCGATTTACTTTTAATTTCCTTGGCTCGACCTCCGGGCGTGTCCGAGGTCGGTCCGAGAATCGGATTCCGAGGTCGCAGCGTACAACTCCGAGAAGGTCGCGATCTAGATCTTGACTTGTGCGAAACCAGTTTGCGAGGTCGGCGAGAGCCGCTCGTTGCAATACCTTTCCAGGCTACTGACCCTTTGTGTTTGCGTTTGGTTCGCCGCGCAATTTCACGGATTATCTGCGCCTGTGTTAATCCGTTCGCGATTCCAGCCTTATTCGGACACTTTTTCGCACGTTCGATACCTCGACCAAGGACAGCAATTATCCACCTCGGATGGAAAACTCGTTCGTTGTAGCTACAATGGCCGTGACTGGCCTTCTTATCCGTATCGAGCGAAGAATTAGTAGAACGTACACTTTTTAATCCCCATTTTTCACTACGCGCTCTTTCGTGCCGTGTTTGGGCAATATTGTTAATTATAATAATTGTTCGTTTACGGAGAAATTGTTGATGAAAGGAAACCATACGCGTACTGGAAAACTAAGCTGCGCTTGAAACCTTCCACGAAGCATACTAGAGGACTGACGATATAAGTAGACAATTTTAAATATAATTAATCATAAAGTCGCAGTAAATAAATTTACCCACTTTTTAGACCTACACGTTACACTTCTAATTTCGATCTTACTGATCCGTTTAGTAGAGTTTGTAATTTTGTCAACCCACTTGCCGACATAAATTTTAAAAATTTATGGTGGAGGCAGTCAGATTGTTAGTGTCTTTGAATGTGTAATTATAAGCACTATTGTAACTTCGTAGTCTCCTTTCGCGTATTTATTTTGTGCTCCTCTTTTTTTCAGTTTTCCATAAAGGGTGTTTACATGTTAAATAAATAAGACAATCAGGGAAAATTTACAAAGCACTACAAGTCTTGATAAATACTTTGTGTTTCTTCACTTTTTTTAATCTTTTGGGAGATTTCGAATACCTCAGAATCTTTTATAATTTGGTAATTTACTATATTTTGCCTCTAAATAAGTAACTAAACAAAATTCCAAATTCCAAGCTTTTCGAATCGCAAAACACAGGGCAAACCGAGCTCCCCCGGTTCGAAAACACCGAGAACTTCAGGATAGAGCAATAAATATTAACATCGAAATAATATCGTTAGCTCACTGAAAGCCAAAGATAAAGCGCCGCGCGACGTCGGTTCCCATCGGGCCGAAATTAACGTTTCACAATACTTAACGAACCTGTCAGCTAATGAAAGCGACGTGCGTTTTATCGATTCCCACGTGCATTGATCGAGCCTTTCTCACAGATACGTTTATTTTTTTTTTTTCTAGAAAAGACAGAACGTATCGTCGAACACGAGCGGTCCTTATCGAAATAATTCGCGCGGAGGTAAATTTCGGCGTTTGGCAATTTTCCTAACGGCGTTCAGGTCACCAGTTGGCGGGGCGTAGATTTGGCGATACGCCGTTCGTAAAACGCGTCCAGTTTCTGCGGTTCTGTCGCGGATTTACGGGCGGTAATGGTCTGATAACACGCGACCGGAAGACTGTCAATTCAGACGAGACTGTCATTCAGTCGGCGTAGCTATGACGTACATTACTTAATTTAACGGTGCCCGACGGTCTGCGTTTAAAACTCGTCGTTCATGCGCGGCGTAATTGAGCTAGATTCATGCGGTCGGTTAGACAGGGCGTTCCGCTCCGCTCGATTATCTGCGACTATCATAAATTCATTTCTGATACGATAAAAACGCACGGCAGACTGTTACGTCTAGCTGAACAGGTTCATTGCCGCTGCTCGAACATTAGCGTGTTGCCAGGATGAATAGGGTAATAGCGTTGCGAGGAAATTACAGCCGAATCAAACGGATCGTTTTTTGCCACCGTAATTATTTCTTACTACCGGTATATATAGTCGCGAAAGATTCGAGAATTTCTTTCCACTGGTAAACAACTGGTCGAAAATATGCGCCTCGAGCCACCGTGGGAGAACCGCATTCCTGACTTATTTTTGTCATAACTATTTCTAGGAGACTGCTACTCCCTATTATTTACGATCCCGCAAAATGAAACGGCCTTCCCACCGTTTAAACTCTGTTTCTACTTATTTTTGCGATTATAAGAAATTGTACAGCGATTTAAATACTCGATGATCTGTGAAAAATCAAAATCCTCAAAAAGTTGAATTTGTTTTGGTGTATATAAAGTTTTTCAATCACAGTTGTGACGATGGTTCATTGCTTTTTCTGTAAATTTAACTAACACTGGTAATACTCGATAATTCAGTGTCTGTGAAATAACCGTAGTTCAGTAAAAAGAATTGATATTTTTCAGCGCCTTCTAACATCTTGATCGTACCGGGGTTAAAGTATGAAACGTGCGTGCGTGACGGTGGGTTCTTGTGCATATTCATTAGGCCTCCGTCGAGAAATTAACGACGAAGAAGGCTTAAACTAGATAGGAAGTGGAACGAAGATGTTCCAACTGTTTCCTGTCACCGCGCGTACAACAATTTGTACCCTAACTACTATTAAGATTAAGTTAGAAACGACTGACAGAATTGGCTTCTGGGATTGACTATGATTGACTGCTCGTGCCAGCCAGTGCACATCAGCGCACACTTGCTACATTCTAACGGGCTTTGCGTACACATTAACGAATATATTTCGTGCGAATAAATAAATGACACACGGACCGTTTTCCGTCGAGAAACGCACTCACGTGACGCTTGGACTGAACAGGAAATGGACTGTGCATGAAGATGTTGCAATTATTTCCTGTCGGTGTATTTACGACTCGTACCGTGACTACTGCTAAAATTGAATTAGAAACGATTCCCAGAGTTTTCTGAGGTAAATTCTCTAACCTTTAGAGTGGCTTTTTTTTTATTCGCAGTCCAATAAATGGGATTATATTTAGCAAACACGTGATTTTCTCTTAGATTACAAAACAGAACAATTATTCGATCCAGAAAGCTTGAAGCGTAAATATCTAAAAAGACAAACTGTGGTAACTACATCGGATTTATTTGTTTTTATAAGATTAGAATTCATCAACGAATATTTTAAACTGACACATCCAGTGGACGAAAGCTAGTTTCAGAATGGATCGAAAATTTTTATTTGTTAATTGCTAATTAAATTTGTCCAAGTCTGAAGGTAGGGAAATGTTTCATCGAATTACTTTCGACGTTTCGGTTTGGAGCCACGTAAGTTCGAACGGATCTTTAAGAAGTGGTTTCAGAATGGCCGACGTCGATGGTGGGGGATGAAACTTAGCGACGAGACGCAGAGTCGCGTGACTGTCAGGTGTCATCCGATACTGTTAACACGTTGATTGCCATGTCACTCGAATTCGAGTGACGCGTTCAATCTACAAAGGATAGCGTCTCTCATATCCGAGCTCGTGGTTAGTTGGTTATAAATGATACTAGTACATATTTGTGACAGAAACTGTGCAAAAATTTGTTTCACGACTGAAATCTCAATGAATTCGAAGATCGAAACCTTTTCTATCGTATAACCTCTCTAAAAAGTAACGTATAAGTTTTTTTCCGTCCAACAGTGATCCAAATTATTATTTTTGTCTGTTCAAAATAATCACATCCACCGACAGAAAACACATTTCGGTGACAAATATAACCTGTTCCCGTTTTAAATAAAGTAATTTTAGTGCACTGCTTGGGAAGATACTTCTCCACTCAGCAGTGATCCAAATTATTATTTTTGTCTGTTCAAACTGATTACGTCCACAGACAGAAAACGCTTTTTGGTGACAAAAATAACCTGTTCCAGTTTTAAATAAGATAATGTTAATGCATGCGTAAGATTCTTCTCCATTCAGCAGTAATCTAAATTATTATTTTTGTTTGTTCAAAATAATCACATTCACTGACAGAAAATACTTTTTGGTGATAAAAATGACGAATCTGACTCGTTACAAGTTCTTGATGTCATGTTTCACAATCATTAGGCTACTCACTCGTCATCACGTTTTATATATTGAAATCATCACATTTTTACATTTACGAGGTATTCATAAAACAAATCTATTTTTTTTCGTGGCCATTCCTTGTACGAACAAATTTGAACAAAATTAAGTAGTATACGTTTGAAAAATTATTTGGAATTAAATCGTACGTCAAGGGGTTAAATAAAATAATTTTAGTGCAAAGGGAAGATACTTTTCCACTCAGCAGTGACTCTAACTATTATTTTTATTTTTGTCAGTTTAAAATAATTACTTTTACGGATGAAATGTGCAACAATCGGGTACTGTAGATTGAAATGGACGAAAGGATCGCGCTTCGCGAAGATCCTGGCGGCGAGCTGAGGTCGAGTAAATCGTAGGATCGCGCAGATGCGATGAAAATCAGTCATAAGGTCGAGCCTGGAGAGCCCGGTTCGCACGATCGACGGCCATTCGAGCACCGTTAAATCCAGCAAGTCTATTTCGCGTGCCCTCACGACGTCTCTAAAGACACCTTCGCATGCCTCTGGATCGCCCATTCGACGTAATACGTCCTCGTGTTTGCGGCTAGAGTTCGATGCCCGACGTCCGGTTGCGCTCCTTCTTTCCTCTCCCACTTAATCCTCTCTTTAACCCTCTCCACCGCCCCTTCCCCTTCCCCTTTTTCTTCAACCTTTCCTTGACACCTCTTCGGATCCTCTTCCTCCCGTATCGCCCTCGCTCGGAGTTGGGCAAACTTTAATCCGATTCCACTCGACGCGATAAAATTACACGCGATCGCACGATAATCCGATACTTTTTACCCCCTTCGAAGATTTACAATTATAACTACACCACGATTGGGCTGGTAATTAGGAATTTTGTGTAATCTTATTAAGACAAATGTAATCAGATTGAATTTCGTCCAACTCTGTATCTATCGGTTTTGCCCCTCAAATTCTGCAAATCAAATTCACCCCTTTTGAAGATAAAGTTTTTCTATAAATTCGTTTCTTTGAGTAATAAAATTCAGTGTAAAATTATTATTTAAAGTCGAGGTGAATGTGATCTGGAAAACCAATTTACCCCTTTGAAGATCAAGTTTTTCCAGAAATTTGAATCTTTAAATAATAAAATCCAATGTGAAGTCACTATTTAAAATCAAGGTGAGTGTGATCTAGAAAACCAATTCACCCCTTTGAAGATCAAGTTTTTCCAGACATTTGAATCTTTAAATAATAAAATACAATGTGAAGTCACTATTTAAAATCAACGTGAGTGTGATCTAGAAAACCAATTCACCCCTTTGAAGATCAAGTTTCTCCAAAAATTTGTTTCTTTAAGTAACAAAATCCAATATAAAATCACTATTTAAAATCAAGGTGAATTTGATTTGAAAAACCAGTATGTCCATTTTCGTTCACCTGGATCGTTCTCGATCCTTCCTCAGCTTCTCCGTTGCCCGTCCTTGGTCGTGAGGAGCGGGCCGTGAGATCGAGACCGGGACTTTTTAACGACTTCAACGTACACGAGCCTCGTGACGGAGAAGAGAAAAGGCAACGTGTCTGGGTGGAAGCCCGGACCAACATCCTGGAGCTCCACGATAATGGGATCCTTCTTCGGAGACGGCAGGACGAAGAGCACACGGTGTCTAAGTACCTTCTAATCGCATTCCGCTTGTCGACTGTGCCCTGCCGTTCCGCGAGTTATAAGGGTTTCGGCTTCTTGGATCCTCCCAGACACACCAGTCGATGAGTGTATCGGCTGAGAGAACGATAAGGCAATTTCTCAAATTTTCATGTCTTGGAAACTTCTTCGCGAATGTTTCAAGGAAATAGAACTTCCAGGCGTGGATCGCAAAAATATGACTTTCAAACGAAGTGTGTTCCTATAGAGGCGAGCATCCCAATTTATAAAGGAACCCTTTTGATATCCTTTGCATCCAGACTGAGGGCTCAGATAAGTTTCTCACAACTATTTTTCGTTATGAAACACAATTTTGTTCAATTAGAAATATTTAATGGCATCTAGAATCGAGAAGGATCCTCCTCGTTTGCACTCTCTTCAGACTATAAGTAGCTACAATGGAATCTGTTATTATACATACAGAAACAACAGTTCAATTTTTATAAATTTAGGAGATCAGATTTTCACGTATAAGCGAGATTAATTATTTTCCGAAAGATCTTTCGCTAATGTTTCGTTACAATTATTGTACAGAGATTACAAACATTTTTATCAGCCATAACATCGACTAACCTAAACGTTGCAAAGATCGAAGACCATAGTCATCGATCCAGCCAAGCGCCTTTGTTCCAGGCGATAATTTCCGGCCTCGTTTCGAGCAACGAAGCTTACAAATGGCGGCCATTTGGCCGTTTCGCGGGGCACGATATTTTTAAACAAATGGCCGCAGTCTCGCGCGCGGGCTTCTCTACCGGGTTTGCGTTTCCTAATTAGACTCGCAGGGATCCCCGGCAAGAATTTGTTAATTGAAGCTACGCCCGGGCGTCTTTCGCGCGGTGGGCGTTCGAATTAGATTGGGCGAGGGGCGGTCGATGATGAAGGGTGCAAAGGTGCGCCGCTTATTAGGAGGCACCATCTGGTGCCACTTATTGTACCGTGATTCGTCCCGGGATATTGCGACTGAATATGGAATTTAAATGCCGCTGCCACCGCGCCAGACGCTTTACGTCCGCGGGAAACTGTTTTCCTTTTTGTCGACGTCGACGTTGAATTTTCATTAAGCAATTATTCCCAACGCGTCCCGAGGAAATATGGCTCGCCACCCCTTCGACAAATGTGATATAATAAGTCGCGCAATTTCCAGTCGCCCGCGAACCTCTAAATCGTGTTTGCAAAAAGTCGTTGATGAGTGTTTGTCGGTGTTACGCGAGCAACTCGGTACTTGACACGCCCTGCCTTGTGTTTACATTCGAACGATAACGAAACGAATAGGGCTCAGAGGACGCTCGACAGTATTCTGTGGGACCTTCGAACGTAAAGTCGTATTCTGGGCTCTGTTGAAATTTAGATCACAGTTAGTCAAACGCGTTATAACGTTTTGCGATTATTCAGAATCTTAACAATCGTCAGAAAATAAAGAAGTTTTTCACGAGTTGATAGATAGTGAAGGTAGTAGTGACAGTGAAATTTCATTAGGTAGCACAGTGGGCTGAAAGCGTCGGAAACGTGGCCAAAATTCAAGATTTCATCGGATATCTTTCTAAAACTTGGTAATTTAGGGGGTTTGAGGGTGTTGATATCAATACGCGATATATAGTGGCCTGCAAAGCGATTTACAGTGCTAGACACAAGTATTGGCACAACATGTTTGTGTGGTATAAATGCTGAACAAATTGATTTCAAGGGAAAACTTTTTGACATATTTATTTATTATCTATTTTAGTTTATTACATAACAGAAGCAATAGTATATTACATTGATCCATAAAAGAGTAACAAAAATGTGTTGAACATTTTATGGGTGGGCGAAAGTAAGAAAATGATGTTCATAAATAAAAGTTGAAAAATTGGATTTTGGCCACGAATCATCGTCTTCTAGTCCACTGTGCATAGTGACGCTAACTCAGAGCCAGAAAATTATCAAAGTGACGTATATCATACTGAGGAATCCGATGAAACTCTAACGAATAACAGAAGTCAGTAAAAATAATCAATTACACATCATTTTGTGCGAGCTACGTCATCACTTCAAGGTTGGCCTGTTCATCTTTCGTACACCGGAGGTGAAATTCGACACTTCGCTGGCTCCAAGGAAGAATAGAAATGTTCAACGTACGAATAAAGATTCATTTTAATAATCATTACTCTATCGATAACAATTAAATCAATGGTTCTCATATTTTTGCGCGCAAAAGTGCCGGAAATCTCTGTCGAATACCAATGAATCGAGGATGGACGTTTCAGGGTCGCTCGAAGATTAATTATTCTTGAATGTATCTTCCGGAACGTCGAGTTCCGGAACGCATTGATTTTCGAATCCCATCGTTTTTCCGTAAAGTCAACATCGTCTGCGGCGAAAAGCTCAGCGGAACGTTAATTTCCCTGAGAGATCGGGCCCCGTGGCGGAGAGCCGTTTTTCGCGAAAGTTCTCGAAAAGCGAATCGGTCAATTAACGAGAGAAATCGATACGACGATTATACGGGGGAAGAACAGCGGGAATGATAGAACGAGCTCGGCGTCAACGACGTGGTTGACAAGGACCGGTCCTGCTATTAAACCGGAACGTCGGGTATCGATTTCCGTACGTACGCGCGAATCCGCGCGGTTCCGCTCGGCCCGCGAATTCCCGTGGCGTGCCTTCGACATGTGGAGCGGGAAGATGCCAGCGGCCTCACGCAAACATGCCGTTTGTCGGCTGAAATTAGACGGTCAGACCGCAGCTTCTGTATTTCTAATGGCTGCCCTGATGAGCATTTAACGAGTTCTCTGCCGGTGATAGTTTAATAAAGGCCCCCCACGCGCTTCCGACACCTGGCAACCATTTTTAACGCCACTATTTATCGCCGTGCAATAATCCATCGACATCCGTTCCCCAAGAAAATCAATACGTCAACGTGGGATATCTTATCACTAGACTGCAGAAATTTTAATTCTCAAAAACACTACAGAACGCATAAATATACGAATTATTATATTTAGGGGTTGAGACAACCCTCTGCGAAGCTCCCATCTCATTAATTCTATTAATAGAAATATGAATTTGTATAAAGATCCGCACTTATCACGTTCACTGTCATATTGGAATCTGGGCGGTCAAGTAATGCTCCTTTTGTATTATAAAAGTTTATTCAGTTACGTTGAACTCACGCCGAACTCAATTATGAAGAATAACGGAATTTACAATGGAATTTGACTCGTGGACAAGGCGTTAACACCCGCAGACTTCTTGTGAAACTCTGAGCCCCTGAGCCCTGCGGCCCGGGGATATACATGTACATATATGCTTAGCAATAGTACGGGAGGAGGGCCCTTAGACCTAGTGACTAACGAGCCTTGTGACTAACAGACGATGACGTATCGATATTTGGCCTATTGGTCATCCAACAGTCTGATAAAAACTAGAAAATCATCTGGAACTTTGACTCTAGACAATTCTATTTCTTTTAACATCTCCAATTCAGGATTAATTATTTCCACAGTGAAAATGTGAATTCTATTTCAAACTGTTTTAAGAGAACTGTTGTTAATTCGATAATAACGCTTGGGTTATTTTGACAATTCCATTTTTCTTTTGGCATCTCCAACTCGAGGATTAATTATTCCCACAGTGAAAACGCGAATTCTATTCCAAACTGTTTTAACAAATATATTCTCCCTATTAAAATTACGAATCAAATAATTTAAATACAATTCTTTGTCCAGTTCTTTTATTTTACAAGCTATATCTCTCTTTCAAAATATTCACTCTTACACACACATTTTATATACTCGTTATCAACCTTTGTTCCGAATTGAACTTACTTTTCAATAACCCCCAAAAAATTGAAATTACCACGCGATTAATTTCATAACTATTTGTTGCAAAATGGTTCCCAGATAGCAAGCTTAGTTAGTCGATTCGTTTTGCAGTTGGGGCTAGTTTGGAACGTTCGTAATTCTGGGCAGAGCGGATCTTCCCGTTGCCATAACTAACTCCTCTGTTTAAGCATAATAAAGTTCAATAACGTCAATGGAACGAGTAAATGTAATAAGCGGTCACGAAGCGCCGAGTTGTACGCCGTGATCAAGTTTCAACGATCATCGATAATCCGTGCGGCTGACGGTTCCGTGTTGTTGAACTTGCCTCGGGAACCGGAAGTTTTGATTTACTTCGTTCACGTCCCATCGTCGTTCCACGAGAATAACTGCGAGCTGTTTTGTCGAGATGCACGCTCGCGGCGATAGAAATCGATAGCCACGTGTATCGAATATAACATAATACACGGGCGAATCGGGAACGCGACAAATCGACGATAAAATGGAAACATCTTCGATCGTCTACCGGGGGGACTTTCTAGTTTTTTACTGGGTACCTCGGTGTCTCGGTTTCCGCGATTCACCAGGATTTCGTCGAGTCTCCATATTGCTAAACCGCACCGATTTCTAACTCTTAATTTTCTGTGTTGCAGGTAAGGATCTCAGAAATCCAGATTACGGATGCACCCGAGATCTACGAGTAAGTAAATTCTCCAGTCTCGATCTCTTGGAAGATCAGTTCTAAAGCTACATAGTTTACTTCGTATTGAGTTCCACAAGGTCTTACAAAATATTTGATAGTCGTTCTCTTCGTCGATTATAGTTAGAATACTCGAATATTACCGTTGATTGCTCGAGTAGCTGTCTTTATTATAGCAGTAGAGATACGATTATGGAATCGAATTTCTCAAGTTCGTTGTGCGATGTACATCTTCGTTTTACACTCCAATCGAGGGCGTTGAAGCGTTTCACGTAAAAACAAGAGCAAAAAAGATCGTTTTTCTTCGATCGAAAACGTTCAGTCATCCCGTGACAGTCTTCATCGATCCAGAAAATTTTAATGGGGTTTGAATGGGACTTCTTACCTCGTGTAACAACATATTCATCGGTCTTTATTGCACCTGATTATCCCTTGCCTCGATCGATGCAAGAAAATCATTCCAAACGAGTCAGATATCGAGAAATGCGTTGCAAATTGATTAAAAATAGGAAAATGTTACGAAAAGCTATTGGAGATTCAATAAACGTTCGTGAAGACTGAATAGGGTAAAGTTGTCTTATATCGACAGTGCTGAAAAATAGTTAAAATTAGAACAATAACGTTATCAGTCGCATGCATTGTCACCGTTACAGCGATATTACGGTCGACTTTCACGTTCGAGACTGCAATGGACGAGCTATTGCACAGTAAAGCATAATTTCCAGGAATTTAATATTAAGACCACGCGGGTTTGCAACTCGAAAGGTAATATATTTTAGTATTCTATATATTTATGACGCAGTGCAACAATTTTACAACGTTCTGACGAAAAGATCCAACGATTTAGCACACAAGTCACGCGTTTGGTTAAAATTCTCCATTTTCAGGTTTTCATACTTTATGTTACATTCTTTTCTGTCATTAAGAAAACCATCATCATTATTTTTCTGTATCGTCCATATAATTTAAACAACTTTACCCTATCTACCACTGACTGCTTCTTTCTTAATAAAATTATTAATTATCCTAAACGTAAATGAGGTGACAATTTCGAAGATTTAAATCACAATTTCGTGTCAATGTGATCTCATTCCACACGCAGAATTCGATTAATCGCCTCTGATAGCTTCAGGTTTCCAATTACCAACGACCATCGATCTGTTCATTTACAGACCCAACACAAAGGCTTCCAAAATTATTTCTTCCTTCCTCGCAGACTACAAGTTACAAATTTAAGGATTTTGTTGTACCACGCTATTTCTTCTCGCCCATTGTGAAGCACATAAACCTGCACTTAAAAAAAATATCTCGTCGATCCGATTTCCCAGTATTCTACTTTTTTACCGATAACTTTCGCGACACTGTAAAATCGTTAATCCCGAGTCAAGGTCCGCACAAGCTTCGCGGTGAAAGCACGATCTTCCTAAGAATCGCCACAGCCGTAAATTGTCGCGATATCAATGGCGTTTTTCTTATTCGTTCGGCGAGTTCGTTCGACGATGAGTATCGTTCGCGGAGATTGCACCGGCGGGGCGCTTTCCATTCAATTTTCTCGGCATCCGCTTTCCCATGGGCAGCTCCGAGCGGCGACAGACCACATGGTTAACGCGAAACACCGCGTCAAAGCGCGGTAACGAAGTTCTCGTTCTGTCGCTTGTTTCTACGGGGTGACAAAGGGGCGCGCAGGGGTTCACGGCGGTTGCTCGCGAATCGAGTTTTATCGGGGGAAGAAACATTTTTTTTTTTCTTTTCTTCTTCGCTCGGTTTCGAGGCCAGTCTCTCGCGTCGCGGTCGGTTCTTTTAATGGCCACTTCTGGGTTCATAAAAATTGTTGCGCGCCAGGGCATTACGCGAAATTAAGGGTTTTACGCCCGGAGCCCTCCGGTTATGTTTAAATCGTACAATGAGAATGGTGTTCAGGGAGCACCCGTGGGCAGCGAATAAAAAATATGTCCGAATGCGTGCGGCTCGTAAAGGCTCGCCGAGGATAAAGCGACAGAATTTTCTTCCGAGTTATGCTACCCCGGTCTTAGGGAGATTTAGCGAACGGCTCTCGTCGGGGGAGGGGGGAAAAAAATATCAAAATGTAATTTTTACGCGGCGTTGTGGCGAAAATATGCGAGTTTAACGGCGTTCCCGCAAATCCGGCGTTAAAGTCACCGAAACTAATTTCCGCGATTCCCGTTTCTTTTTACATCCGTTCGATTTTCAGCGTCTACCTTCGGTTAATATGTGGAGGAGCGGTTTATCTCAGAACGTCGAAAGCAATCATTCGAAACAAGAAAATCATTTCCACGTACTACGGGGTCGGTAATTATCGGAAGCCGCGGCAGTTTATCCGATCTCGGGAACTTCTGAAGTTCGTAATTAATACGCGAAAAGGGAATTACCGACGGCGTGATTGGTTTCCCGGCACTAAACAATCCCACCCTCTCTCTGTCCCGTTCGCGGCGCCCCGTGCTTCCTGTCTCATCCCTTCTCTCCGTCTGTTTTTTTTTCTTTTTTCGTCATGCCGAGTGGATCGGGGTAAATTGCATCTCGATCGACCCAGTTTTTATTTCAATTTGTCGTGAATTTATGTGCGAATTATCGGCAGCGAGGAGAATGGGAACGGGCAAAAGGACGAGAAAGAGGAGCTCGTGGAAGGAACACGAGGAGAAGGGCGTACGATTTACTCGCGTCGTTTCTCGGCGTTCTCGCTAACTACGATTCAATTTGCATTTCATCCAATAAATCCCTCCCCTTCGGTCTCGACGATGCATGCACGCCGACGTGTTTTCTCGTGAATTCTTCGTCTCCGTATTTCCAGGGTCAGAGCAAACCCGGGGGAACTCGAGAACCGTAGTGCATCGCGTCCAGAATAATGGCGGATGATCTTTCGTTCGGATCCTTCTCTCGATAAGTGGCTCGAGAGGTTAATTTTGCTCGCAGATCTCCGGCGTCGATCGGGGCTTGTCCCTGGCTTTCTGTTGTCCCATTTTCGCGGCCCAAGTTTTAATGGAGTTGGATCTTCTTGATTAGAACAATTCAAACCGTGCCGCGAGAGCAATTATTTATACGGGAGTCGAGATTTTTAAGATTCATAGTTCAGTTCGAGATTGAACTGATATAGAAATCGCTCGTTTGTCGAATTACACGAAAAGTAAAAGAAATAAAATAATATACAATCTTTCTTAATTCCTTGAAGTACACATAATTTTTCAAACGTATGGTATATAATTTTGTTTAAATTTGTTCGTACAAGGAGGGCCACGAAAAAGAATAGATTTGTTAAAAATGTGTTGATTTTAACCCTTTGCATTCGGAGACTTTTCTTCGATCAACTGCTACTAACACAAGTACACTTTCGTATGAAATAGATAGTAAATACTCCAGCAAACATATCTTTTTTTACGTTCTTTGCTTATGTATTTTGTTCTACATAATCACTTTAAAACAATAATATCGTTGTGTTTCCTTGAAAGGTACATCCGAATTCTTTGCTGGGTTGTCCCTTCAGACAGGACAGCCGAGTGCAAAGGGTTAATATACAGGGTGTTCGGTCACCCCTGGGAAAAATTTTAATGGGGGATTCTAGAGGCCAAAATAAAACGAAAATCAAGAATACCAATTTGTTGATGGAGGCTTCGTTAAAAAGTTATTAACAATTAAATTCAAAAATTTCAAATCGTTCTGGAAAAATTATTTTCGATTGCGGGGGTCAATTACAACCATTTTTGGTGAATAGACATACCCTCGAAATCCTACAGACTTTCTAGAAAAAAATTAATTACTGAAAATATAATGTCTGACCATAACTGTCTGTCACCCTGAAAATTGAAAAGTTTCATATCATTCTGGAAAAATTATTTTTCTTTGCAGGGGTTAATTACAGTCATTTTTAGTGAATAGACATACCCCCGAAATCCTACCCAATTTCTAGAAAAAAATTCGAGAAGTGAAATTTTTCGACAAAATTAAAAAATTTCAAATCGTTCTGAAAATATTATTTTCAGTTGCGGGGGTCAATTACAATAATTTTTGGTGAATAGACATACCCTCGAAATCCTACGCATTTTCGAGAAAAAAATTCAGTAAGGGCGGATCTTTAAACGTTAATAACTTTTTAACGAAGCCTCCATCAACAAATTGGTATTCTTGATATTCGTCTTATTTTGGCCTCTAGAATCCCCCATTAAAATTTTTCCCAGGGGTGGCCGAACACGCTGTATAAAACTTGATGACGAGTAGCTTCGTGATAGTGAAACTTGACATCAAGAACGTGCGAAGGTTTCTTTCAAAATTTAAATTTCTTGTCAAACGTTGGGCATGATTATTAAGGAAATAGAATTTTAAAAAAGTACAAATTAGAAATCAAATATGGTAAACACCAATCGTAAAACTAATTAATTGCATTGCGTGTTGTTCGATTCATTGTTGACCAGATAAATCGCTGGTCGACTATTTGTTCATACAAGCCATCATTGAAACACTCGCATCTGAGTAAATATCAATAATTGCGTTCGTTTATATATTTACGTGAAACTCAAATTATACCAATACGCGTAACGAATTGCTCCTATATTATTTTTAAATTGATTCCATCATTCTGGCGCAACAGATTTAACAAAAGTGCACGCAGCTTTTCCGAGTGATTTGTTTCGGTGAAAGCACGTTCCTTATTAATTACGGTGGATGTTGAAAATGTGCACTACTCGAGGCTATCGGAGGATAAATTCTATTATATCGTGTATCTGCTCCGTTTCACGGTCTCTTTGTTTCTCCGTTCGTTGCTTTGGAACAAATAAAAAGATATCAACGAGAGGAACATCTGCCAGATAGGTGAGAAAATAAGTATGGGAGTGACAGAGAAATGCAATTAGATTTAATTGTCGGCGGGAAAACGAATGAAACGTGCACCACACTGACGTTCCACGATATGTTCAAATATACCTGGTTGCGTTCGAAGAAGAACCAGAGACCAGAGGGAAATTCTAGAGGCCAAAATAAAACGAAAATCAAGAATATCAATTTCTTGACTGAAGCTTTGTTAAAAAGTTATTAAAAAATGAAATTAAAAAATTTCAAATCGTTTTGAAAAAATTATTTTCGGTTGCGGGGATCAATTACAAACATTTTTGGTGAATAGACATAGATTATATTAGAAACAATACTCTGAGATTTCCAGCTAGTGGAACAACATATTTTGCAATTGGGAGACTTTAAGCTTTTTGTCAAATTTTAATAGTTTCGATTCATCATTTTCAACTCTTAAATCATGATCGTAGCAGGTGATCCTAGTTGCATTTGCAGAAATAAATATCAAGTTGCAAATTATATGTTATAGCAATGATCCTTACTGGGTAATCAAGGGATCAATCTAATTGACAATTTGAGGAAACAGGGCTTTTCTCTTCTGTTTTATTCCCCAATTATTTGTAGAAAATCTTTGTATCATATAATGTAGACATTACTGTAAATTTGAAGGTCAAAAAACTATGTTAAAATAAAAACTAAATTTTATGACGTGGTTTCTGCTGAGAATTGGAAAATCTGCATGCAAGATCTGTTTCTCAGATTTCTGGAGAATCCCAAAATTTTCAAAGAAACGTGTGAAATTTTAAGGAAACTCTGTCGAGGTTCGAACAGAAGAAGATCGTAACTGTTGAATGTTTAGGTCCGATCTGGGCGAGCGTAGGATTCGATCGGGCAACGTGATTTACGATATCGTTTCTAACTATGTTAAAATAAAAGCTAAATTTTATGACGTGGTTTCTGCTGAGAATTGGAAAATCTGCATGCAAGATCTGTTTCCCAGATTTCTGGAGAATCCCAAAATTTTCAAAGAATCGTGTGAAATTGTAAGGAAACTTGGTCGAGGTTCGAACAGAAGAAGATCGTAACTGTTGAATGTTTAGGTCCGATCTGGGCGCGCGTAGGTTTCGATCGGGCAACGTGACTTACGATATCGTTTCTTATTACTCCGTTCGACCGCGAAGTTACACCCGCACGTAGCCGGGACAGGAACTTACGAGCCCCCCATAGATTCGTATCGCGAAAGAGAGTCGAGTCTGACAGTCCGGAAGATGATTGCTTCTGCCAGCTCAGCCGAAAGGGGCCGGCGCGGCAAAAAGCCTGGCAGATTCTTCCGCTCGAGCGAAGCATCGAAACGCGATCCCGAAACGCCACGGATGCGTCGGTTTCCTCCGTGCGCGATTTTCAAGGGATTTTACTTTGATTTTATCGCAACCTCTCGCCGAAAAGTGAGGGGGCGGATCGAGTCCGCGATATCGATGCCGATGGAACGAGAACCCCGAACCACTCGGTTACGTGCTACCCTTTGCGTCCTAACTTAAAATTGCTATCGAATCTGATGGCTTCTTTGACGCACGTTCGATCCAACATCGAATCCTGCTAATTACTTATCAATCGATTCGCCCTATATTCTTTTTACCAAAAAGAAATAGCTTTTCAAGCGTAATAAATTCCCCAGCACATTTTAATCTGTTAAATTTGTCTTAATACTTATTTTCGTAACTTCGTTCAAATTCACGAATTCTATCCAAATTTATTTCCTTTAACTCTAGAATTTATTATTTTATTATAGTTCCATAGCGAAAAGTCAGTGTTAAAATTCTGTTCCCAATTTGTTAATTGTGCCCATGTTTATATTAATGCATCGAAGGTAAATAGTTAAACGGTTCGACGAGTGCTTTATTTCAAACGATGGGGGACGCTATTGCCACAGAAATTGGCGTAATTACAATGTGGAGCAGCATCGTAATCGACGAGGCGATCGATTTAATTTCTACCAGAGATCCTATGATAAACACGTGACGCACGAAAATATCGGAGCGTGCATAACATAATCATATCGATGCACGAGCTACCCGCAATAATTTCGCCAGTTATTCGACTGGCATGTTTCCCGAATTGATCCGTGAATTATCCTTTATTGGCATGTTTCGCGAATTGTCCTGATGAACGGAACTGCGCGTATAACACTCAACGCACGAGTAGTATATCCATGTCGACCAATATTTGATTTACGTGTACAATGAATGTTTCATATTCTGATGTTTGACGGCTATGAAATTCACGTTTTTGCGGTTAGGCGTACGCGGTACGCGACGTTCGATGTAACTGTACCGAATTAACTATTTGCCCAGTTGTTACATTTTGTGTTTCCATTCGTTGGACAAACCTTCATCGAGTAAACTGTTTTCGAACAATCGTAGAATCGAGACCCTAGAAATTAATTGCTTTATTTATGAAACAAATCTGTCACTACCCCCACTGTTTATATTAATTCTTTGGAATTTTTTAAAAACCAAACTGTCGTGGAACAACTGTTTAATAATAATTAAAAATTCTAGATAGACTCGAGAGGAGATCGTCTTGACCGAAACACAACATAAAGTGTAATTTTTTTAAAGTGAGAAAAAAGTGTCTCGTCGATCGATCGATGGTCGAATTCCCAAACGATTAGAGGCCGACAATCTTTCATTGGTCCCACGTGTTCCGGGGTCGGATTTACCAGAACAACGGGCCACTCTCGTGCTTATTGGTTGTCGCGTTTCGATTGTAATCTGCGAACGCAGCGCGACAAAAACCGAACCGTTGCAACGACAAACGCATTTACCCTCGCGATCGTGCATTTACATCCAGCCACGATAAATGTTACCGTTGGGACGTAACGATGTTACGTTTCATCGACAATCTCGTTTCACGGATGACGAGCTATTTCTTGCCTCGTTTTTTCGATAGCTATTTTCGCGCGAAACGAGTTTCGCCTAGCTGGGGAAAATCTGGTTGAGTCGAGTCGTTCCACACATTTTGCCAAACGTATCTCGATCGCTAAAAGAAAGACCAAGGACACTGAAATTTTTGATAACTTTACAGCTCAACTTTCCCGCCTTTAGTATATATTATATTGGAAACGTTCGTATTATCGTGGCTAATCAAATATATTGTGTTAAAAATTGTCAGTGTATAATCATATTTTAAATCTTAAACATTTGTAATTTTATAATATTCACTCATATAATTACTCGAATAGAATTAAGATCTCCAGGTATATAAATGAATTATGATCGAACTTACAATTCACCTGTTACAGCTTATATCATAGTTGGAGCTTTTATAATTGGAGGATTTTATGATTGATTAATTCGTTTAAAAATTGAAGCACCAGATACAGCATTTCAAAATTGTTTCTTCTTTTAGACGTTTCTGATAGGCAAAGATTTTTTAATAGTATCAATATTCTGTTTATCATCATCTATGTTGTAATCATTGTTATCAAAAATAAAATTATCGTTTGCATTAAATTTAAAAGGAATCGTATCGCATCATCCAGCGATGATGTTTAATTAATATCGTTGCGTCGATCGTAGAATGAAGACAATTTGCGTTTTCCTCGTTTCGATATCTCGCTGAACGTGTAATTTTCCCTGAAATTAAAAGCGTTTGGTAATCGATGCATCGGATACAAATTGCATCGGGAATGTATTTAATTGAATAATTTGTCACGGGGAAACAGTAACGCGTGAAAAAAATGGTTTCCAATAATCCGAGCGAGTAATTCCGCGATTAAAGTTTCGTTAAAACGAAATGATGGACGTGTAAACAGCGACGTTACGTAATCTATTTTTATTGTTACACATTATTTGCACGATTGATATACAATTCACGTGTTCACGAAAGTATCGATAAATTCGCATATACGACCAAATTGCAAAACATACCATGATACAAAAACACGGATAAACAGTTAATTCTGTATTGTTCTGTATTGTTGCGTTAAAAATAAAAAGGAAATTTAACGATATACTGTAATTCAAATATAGTTTTTTATGACTTTAACTAGGGCAATTCCTAGTCGCTTGACAATGAAGTAAGGCGTTTATTGAACACGGTAACTAAATATATTGTTCCTCTATCATATTTGGCATTAAGGGGTCATTCTACCTTGTAGGCACGAAAAATACGTTTCTTTGCGATTTCTTTTTGCAGGCTATTAAAGAACAATTACTTTTGGGTTTTGTACATACATTTATTATATATTTAGATATATTTACGAATTTTTGCAACGCATAATATCTATTGATTACGCTGTTTTTATTGATCAACAAACAACAGTTTTTATGAACAGTGCCCTACTGCGTATGTGATATCTTGCGAACAAGTTATTCGAAATCCAGAAACCAACGATATTCTTAATATAGATGAGTGTGGTTTAAATTTCAAAAAAACAAAAAATGGGCAAAATGGCATCTATTTTACGAAAAAATATTGAATATTTTCATATATTCGGTTGTTTTTTTGTTAATAAAAGAAAAAGTATTACACATATTGTAATTATCCTAGTTCATGCTATAAGGAGACCAGTTCTAAAGGTACTGTATAAATTTCATGTTGATATCTTGAATAGTTTTTTTGTTATCATATACGCAGAGTCGAAAAATGTAGTTTCGAGAAAAACAGCTTTAAATTTTCACGTCCAATTGTTATACTTGCGCGCGATACATTTTAGCAGGTTATAACTTCGTTAGTTTTTGAAATTTCAATTTAATATTTGGTAGATATATTTTTGAGACTACATACTAAAAGAAAATGCAAAAAAAATTCGATTTTTTAAGTCCCACAAAGTAGAAAGGCCCCTTAAACGCACAAAGAGTGTCTTCGATTTTAGAACTGTTTACAAAGTAACGATGAAATATCGATTACTACAAATTTTTAATTTGAAAATTTGTTTCAAAGATACTGGTGGCACTTTGAAGTACGCTATTTCTAATTTCGAACATTTACATTCAAATTTCGTCTCAGCAGCCAGCAAAATCCCTATAAAGTTTTAAATTATTGGACAGTCACAAAAGTCCGTACTTCAAAGCGTATGGGCTGACCTATAATGGACCTTGACTACTTTGACACTCTGTGTCTCTGAAACAAATTTCAAATTCGACTTAAAAATTTGAATTGATGTCTCATCATAAGGTATCGTTATCAAATAATCAAATTTCAATATTTATTATAAAATGAACGATTGCTTGCTTAATCTTTCCACTATTTTACATAGAGGCTCTGAAAAATAAAAGTCCAGTATTACATTTTCGTTTACTCGTAAAATTGTAAACAACTCACCCAGACTACCATAAAATAACAGATACACCAACTGTCAAATATTTCTATTTTCCCGGCTGTAATTTGAACAAAACTGGGCGTCTCTAGATAAGAAAAACCGGCGTGACAGTCGACGGTGTCGAACGAGATATCCTACGGGCCGACAAAGATAAATTCCCGAACGAATTAGCGACGATAACACTTGTTAGACCCGGTCGAACGCATAGAATAAAGTGGTTCGCGTTGAAATGTCGCCACGAGGCAGCGGGCTCTCGCACCCGTGCAAAATTCAATCGAGAATTAAACAAGTCGAACGTCGCCCCGGGTAGAAAAAGAGTTGCTCTCGTGCAAGCAAGAACATTCCATCTGCAATTCGAATGATTGTAGCGCGGGCGGGAGGATGACAGGACGTTTCGTCGGTAGAAAAATGGTGGACAGTGAAATGGGCAATTTTTCTCCGCGGGGCCTGTACCGTGTCGGTGCAACGAGTCGAACATTTGCAAACACGTCGATTCGCCGTTGAACGTTATCCTTCGTTGGCCGCTTTTTCCTCTTCCGGAGTTATGAATTGTTGCACGCGTTTCAACGAAAATCATTTCCACCGTTCTCGCGCGGGTCTGGCGAAATGAAACCGGGAAACGTTTCTCCGGTCGCAAGAAACAGTGCTTTGGCTTCTTCCCGAGACGGGAAGCGTCTTCGTGTCGTTACTCGTTTGCTCGTAACGAATTGTTGAATGCAAGGTTTGCTAAAGTGATATTTTCTTGAGTCCACGGTTGCATCTCTGGAACCAGTTGCCAACTATTTAAGCAAAGTGGGGGTTTATTACGAGTACAGCGCAACGTTTATGTTCTCCAAAGGAATGATTTTATGAAACTTTTTATTTTAAAGTCTCTTATTTATAAGGTTGACCCAAGATTATTAGTGACCTCGATTACTTTATGACATTGTTTTAATTTTAACGTAGTTTCAATTTGGAGACTATTCTGGGACGTAATTTACAGTAATATTTTATGAACGATTATGAATTTCTTGTTCCCACGGTTTTCGAGGATGACCCTAAAACGCCGGGTCGAAAGCGATTCTGGGGTCAGGAATATAAGCTGGCTCGGTAAGCCCGTCGTTGTCTGTCGTATTTTACGAGTTGCTGTCTTTGGACGGTTGGAACAACGACAGGATAGATAAGTTATTTTCTTTCGGGGCGCGAATGTTTAGAAACTTTCCTTCTTGTCGTTCTCTCCGCGCCCAGCGTGCCTGGAAATAAAACGGATTACGTTTCGCGACGGCGAAAGAACAACGCCGGAGGAGAAATCGCCGATGCAAATTTCACCCCAGGGTCCAGGCGGCTGGCCTTTCGACTTTATTCAGTGAGGTCATTCGTCTTTCCCTGGTTACTGTTCTTTTTTCTAATTTCGTTGCCCGCTCGGAGACGAATACCACCGTCGAGGATTCTCGCGACTTCCTCAACGTTGACGAATGACCGCGATCGCGATACAAAACAAACGTCAACTTTTAATATAAATTCGTATAATTTCACCCCTTTGTCGTTTTATCAAACTTAATTGTCTCCCTTATCTGCACTGTATTACTCGGAGTTAGAACTTCCTGTCTTAACGGTTGCAGGGCTTGGAATTTTTCCAGAAATTGCGATGGCGTTTGCTTGCTTTATTATATGTACAACAAATAGGTTATGTTGGTTTTCCTAACCGTCTCACGTTGTTACAAAAATCATCTCCAGTGACGATTGTATATGTCTGGAGTTTCGCTTTCAGTTTTGGCCATGGGTTCTACGAACTCATGGTGTTTATTATACAAAGATAAAAGTTCGTCGCTAGGTCGAACTGCGCTTCATTCTTGCCGTTCTACTGCGGGTGAAGTGCACAGTTCAGTAACAGATCTCTTGGAGAACGGAACTCTAAGATATACCTTTACGTATTTAATAAAAGTGAAATTCTACCATTAATTATTATTGTTTCATTTAAAATCATACGTCCCATAATCCAACAATTCCAAGAGGTTAAACAATTAGCAGTACGAGCGTATGACTTTATCGATCGTTAGACCTTAATTATTTTACAGGAAACTTTGGAGTAACTGTTCTAGTTTGATATATTATTTACTGCACTTAAGTGCTTCTAAATATACATATGTAATTAATCCAGAAATCGTAATACAGCATTGTTTCTCGAGTCACGTAGTTCAGGCTTTAAAATAAATTCCAAGTACCAAATTGGGAGGAATTTATAATTCCAAAACGCAGTTATAAATTTGTCTAAACATGGGTAAGTCACGAACACATTTTATCATTTCATAGAATAATTATTCGCCGAAAGACTTTCCAACAACGTAACGTCGGGAAGCTGAAGTGGTTCGAAATAGAAAAAGGTGGGATTTCGGGCGATGATTAACGACGTTCTCGAATATCGTGAATCGCGAGTCGAAGTGGTTGTACTGGTTACACGACGCCCAGAGCTCATTAATCACGGTATTTTCGAAAAGTGCTCTTCAAAGGGCGAGCGTAAACAGAGATATTCATTGGCGATATTTTGTCCAAAGAACCGTGGCCCTCGGCTACGTGGCGTTCTCGCCGGGAAGTTCGTGGATCCTTAAAACATTAATGGCCTTATCTTTTGTTCCGGCTGAGTCGTTTTAAATCCTGATGCGTTCGTGTTTGGCGCGCCTTCTTACGTCACCGTGATGGAGCATTAATCAACCGACGTTTACGGAGCTCTCTATCTTTCTGCCCGTGATGCACGCCATCATTCATTCGCGCGCCGGCTCCATTACAATTTTTCAACTTTACCGTCAATTTATGAGCGCAACTTTCGCGGGAAAATAAAATCGTTTCCCCCCAGACCCGGTGTATCGCGTCGTCATTTTTCTTTATATACTTCGACGGAATTATGCTCGGAAAGTCGAAAGTTACACCGACGTTCGAGTACCTTTGATTTCGAACTGTCTAGAATATTCAGAGTTGCACGGAATTAAATTGTTTTCTGTTAAATTGTTAACACGATTTTCTTTATGCATTCCCCCATTCATTTGCAGACGCAGTTCCGCGGATATATTCGTTTCTAGATTAAAATCGGACACCTTGCGCAGAGATTTATGAACTCGGGGTGCAGATCGATAGTCGATACATCTGACCACGTAACACTGAATCAAACTTTATCGCTGGGCCTGTAGCAACGGATTAATGTATTCTGACAAATGCTTATGTTGTGGTATTTCGAATTGTTGTTCGACTGTGAAATAATCTGAAAGGAAAAAAAAGATAATAAATTAGCTTGGTAGGTTCAATGTATACGTCAGGTAAAGTATTTTGAAATGAATTTTTAAACAAATACTCAGGGACTATCTATTTTCGAGATACCAGTATGTAATATAGGCGACATTTAGGACGTTAAGCTTAAGGAGAATGAATTCGACAAACGAAAAATGCGGGTCCAAATCCTCTACCAGCAATTCGATCAGCAGATTCTTTTTCTCTCTAATCCAGACGCTAAATTTGCGAGGTCATCTCAATGGTGGTCACTGGTGACCGGCACTTTAAGAGAATATTCTACTGCAGACCTAAAAAAATCAATTCTTCTCGTATCAAATTTCTCGAAAGAATTTCAAGTAGTAATTATACTGTTTTAACTGGTTTCTATATTTGAATATTTCTATTTTCGGTAATTATTTACTTTAGCGTTTCCTCGCCAATTTCGATCACCTTGAAAAATGTTGTCAAGGTCGATGTTATGAAGATTTTTCTCTATACATAGGTATAACCGCCGCTCGGCCTTAGTGTCCGAGATTTTTCTTCACAAAGATCGCTGCTACTACATACAATGAATTCTGTCTATACGTATGTACATACGTGACTGTGGCAGCGTGTGTGTAAGCGTTGAATCGCCGATTGTTTATTGTTTCTATAGATACATCGAGGCGGCCGACATAAACGAATTTTACCCAAACCTTACTTAAACCTAACTATTCTACCTAATAATTAATATAATGGATTAGGTTTAGGTTAGATTCTCTTATACCGACCGCCGCAAGGCGGCCAAGTATGCATTCATCTTCCATTTCAATTTTCTTTATTAATATTATCCGACATTAGCTTGACACGGTATACATTATTTGTCGTTGGTCGTCATGATTTTAATATAAGAATACCTGCATTTTTTTATATAATGGCAGACATTTTTCCAATTTCTGTTAATAATAACGACAATAATAATAATAATAATAATAAAGAATAAAGTTTAATATTTTATCTCCAACTCAACCCGAGGCTAATTTAGACATAAAATTATTTTTGCAAATATCTCAAAAACGAAGGCCGAGCGACGGTAACATGTATAAAGAAGAAATCTTCATAACAGTGACCTTGACATCATATTTCAAGGTCATCGAAATTGGTGAGGAATCGCTATAGTAAATAGTTACCCTATTTTCGACACAATAATTCGAAGAAACATCGAGGAGGTCGGTAGACATAGAAAATGTCAAAATATCTCTAAAGAATTTAAAGTAGAAATTATATTGTTTTAATTGGTTTTTATATTTGAATATTCCTATTTTCCACACAATGATTCCAAGAAACATGGAGGAGGTCAGTAGACATGGAAAATGTCGTGACAGTGAGCGCGGTAAAAGCGGGAAAAAATCGTGGAAAGCGGTCAAGCGACATTTATAGTCTCGGTTGATAGTCGCGACGGTGACGGGGCTGCCGTCGTCCGGACATCAGAAACACCTCGAGAACAATGTGGAGGTACCCGGGTAACAAGACGGCGCTGCAACCGGCTGCTTATCCCGAGGAGAATGAAGTTTACGCGGCGCCGAGTGCCGTTATCTTATGACGACGCGGAGGATTAAGTTTCAAGCACCGACGGAGCTTGCACTTCTTGGCTGCTTATGGCAAATGCTCCGAAGCGTATTCGCATCCGCGCAATTCTCCAGGCCGCCCTCCGTTTCCCTTTCGCGTGAATATTGTTGTCGTTGTGATAAGCGACGGTGTTCCGCGACACTCGCTGCTACTCCGAGTGAATCTTTCGTTCTTACGCCCCAATTCGTGTTTTCGGAACGCTCGGGGGTTCGTTTTCACGTGCCATAAAGCCGCAACTGTTAACGCGACACGACGTTTTCTCCTACGGTTGGTAGGAACGGTTCAACACCTTTGCCAGACGAAATTCGTGAAATTTTCTACGGAACTCTAGCTTATAGACTATTGGATATTATTTACTGTAGAGTCTGTCGTAATTTTTTACGACGTTACGAATTAATTTAAATTAGAATTCAGAGTTACTGGAATTCAGTGAATACGTTTACTCTTTTCAGTTGCAATTTTTCAAAATTTTTATTATTGCACTTTGTTCCTGTCAAAGTACATGTTAACTTTTATTTCAAACGTATTTTTGTTAGATTAGTGTAAATGTCACAAAAATCAACCATTAAGCTGAACATCCTCTAAAGTCTCAAAGTAAATGACAAAGTAAACATAGAAGACATCATAAATAATAGTAGGTATTATGGTCATCGAATAGGGGATAAAACGCCCTTTAAAATGAGCGTTCGAATAAGTCGATAGCTTTATTAGTTTCGGAGATATAAGGGTCCGAAGCGTTTATTTACGTTCATTGTTAACAATGAATTCGCGCGCGTGACAATAGTAAATAGTGCGTAGTAAATTCTTGGAAATACTACGACTTCCTGGTCACGTGATTGTCTCTAGAAATTAAAAAATTACCCCTTCACATAAATTGCGATATCTCGAAAACGGAAAGTCGAATCAACAAAAACAAAAAACTATTTCAAAAAGGAAGCTTTGCCACTTCCAACGATGGTACAATTATGGACAAAACGTAAGCAGCTTTGGAACTGCACGCGTTAAAAATTTTACTAATTTCGCTACGTGTTACTGAACTGTTTATTAAAATATTACAACCTGTAAGTAAATTATTCGGATGATTTTGTGGTGGAGCAGTTGTGAGAGAGCGTAATCCTCTGCTGGCGAGTGCGGGAAGTGTCGCCACAGAATTATTTAACACACACTAACCTAATGCATCCAAGTTACGAGGATACGTCCGACTAAAAGAAGCACATGTGTTTGCAAGCCTCGATGAATATAGCATTTCGAGAGGCGCGTTTCGATCGATTGTACCACGTGTGATACACTGTTTGCAGTGTAAATTCCGACGGAGTGTGTTTGCGATGCGTTTCGTGCAATTGTGCAACGACAATACCGAACTCGTAGTGTATACATAACAGTTGTAGGGGCAATAAAATGTCATTTCGACAGGATTGATCCACGTGGTTGATCGAACGAAGAAACGTGGCATCTGTTGCTGACGAGGGTTTACTGCAGATAATGTTCCCATCGTAAGATTGATAGAAAATTAATTGCAGACGTTCAGTGCGTACCGTTAAACCATATTCCGTGGTTAAAAGTTTGCAGTGAAGTAGATAAAGCGGTGATTCGGTCAGCTAAACCGTGGTAATTCATCCGGTGCATGAAACTCGATCCAGAAATCACATTGGAATCGTCTCCGAACGCAATAAAATACGCCGTGGAGAGAGAAGCTAGTCGTAGGGGCGCCGTAAAAAGTTGGCTGACGTTAATGGCTTGGTAAAGATTACGGAGAGCGGCTCGTGACGAGAAGCAAAGGACAGAGTGCCGTTATTCTCCGTGGCGCGATGCACCGATACCGCGTCTCTTCGGTTGCTATCCCACGGGGGTCGAAGTTTTCGCTGAATTATGCATGATCCTTCTCCCTTGTCCGTCGTGATAACCGTTGACTGCCAACGTCGCCTATTTTGCCACGCCTTATTTAATAATAACGTCACTTTCCTCGCCGGGGCGTCCCTTATCAGCGTTTCGTTATTTCGTGGTGCCTGTATCGGTCGGTTAAACGGCAATGGCGGTCGAAGCTCTCGTAAACTAAAGGATACGATCCGTCGCGCCCCTTTTCATCCCTTCGAACCATCCTTTACAGTCAGAAATCGTCGGACACTTGAATATTTTAACCCCACAATTGTTTAATCTTAGATTGCGTTTCTTTCTTGAAATAAACTAGAATTATCTATATATTAAAAGACTCACAGCAATTCGAAAAGACACTGGAACGTAACACCTAACCCTTTCATTCCCTCAAGAGCCACACGATATTTAGAATTATCGAACGTACAAACTTAATTACATTCGTACATGTTATTTATTTTAATTTGAATTTTTATTGCTGCAGGTTTATTACTTCCTCCGTAGAATTGAAAATACTTAATCAAACGAACATTTAACCCCGTTACGTATGTTTCGATCGATTCCATCGAAAGATTCTGGGGAGGCCGGGCTTTTCGACGCGCAGCGAATTTCTGCACGTCGTTATTGATATGTAAATATCATGCCTTAAAAGATGAGGCCGCGGTAACTGAAACATTAGTGTCATACATATATGCATGACGTGGCAATCTGTGCATTCTAGCGAATGATGGAGGCTCCAGGATCGAGGAGAAATTGCGAATAAAGCGAAGTTTTCTCTTTATAGAAAAACTTGTAATTTGCTTCGCATGGTTTATAAATTACCGTTCCTCGGTTATCGAAGAAGGCCAAAGCCGCGCGGTTAGAATCATTTATAATAATTACACTTGTCACGACCCGTGCGTCTCGCGAGTCGGAAAGTGAATGGAAATACTTGAACTTTAAAAGTCATGAAGTACGAAGCGATCGTCCGTAGTTTCAACGAGACTGAATCTTTCGAAAAATAATTAAACGTTCAAATAATTTTCTTTGATGTTATTACGAAACCGGTTGAATGACTGTGTTACAAATAATTTCCATATTGTATAAACGTGAACGTATGTGTTCTTTCCGCGTTAATAAAAGAGGGTTATACATAATACATTATTCCAAGCAGTTAATAGTATAAGGTGTTGACAAAGTTTTTACCTAGTATGTTTTCGTTTCTGGAATAAAATTAATAAACAGAAATTTCACTGTTGTGTCGGGTCAAGTTGTTAAACTCCGTTTGCAACGCACGCCACAGACATCTTACACCTATTGATAATTTACCAACATCGTTAGCGGATGACGAATAAGTCTCCTAATAGTCATTTCAGAATCGTTGTTCGGTAAAAGACTTATACATCGAGTTGGCGACACACAGACAGGATTTATTTTTCTTACGGCGTAAAATTACACGTTTGATTACTATCGACTATTCGCAGCCAGTGTTGCAATATGCACACTGAAAGAGTAAACGAGCGGATCTCTTAATCAAACTCGAACGTAAATTGCTAACCCTTGACGTTTATTTCAGTTTCATTATTAACGTTGCATATTTAGCGAGGGATATTTGAAAATTTAACACGCAAAAGGTCGATTCGTTTGATACCTTGTCGACACGATTTCCGTTAGATGCAACCACTTTAATAGGGAACTCTCTACATTATTTATCAGGATTCTAAATTAAATTTTGGTAAATTAACCCATCGTTCGATTAATCCTATTTTCGTAGCGTAAAAAGTGCAATAGCATAGGTTTAATTATCGAAATATATTACTATTGTATAGTATTTGGACGAATAATTACAGACGCGATGATAATTATTCCAGGATTTATTTCACGTTTCGTGACAATTGGTAAATGTTAGAATTTCGTTATTCTGGAAATGTAGATCATTTCCTACCTGAAAATCAGGATAAATGTTATCTATTAAATGTAATCTATGTTCATTGCAGATATTCCGAAAGAAATCTTTTTACTCGTATAATATTTCTTGGTAAAAGCTTCAATTAAATGAGATAAACGGGCAGCGAAGTTTGATCCGCAGGATTTCTTTTCTCATCTCTTCTATAAACTCCCAGATTAAGAAACTGTTCAATCGTTCATACCAAAGAGTGATACAACGAAGAATGGATGGACGGTATACGTAAAAATAAACGAAAAAAATTTCGAACAAAATGTTTTTGTTCGAAACTTTATTTTTAAGAAAATCGATTCCAGAAATATAGACGACCCCATCTCGTTTGTACACAATACGTGCAAGTTTATTATACAGTGTCAAAGCGTCGCTTTTTTTAAAAAAGTGAAATAATACCGGTGCAAAAAATATTGATTTAAAACTAGTTTCGGTTACACGTTGATATTTTTTTTTAATTTCGAAGCAATAGAAGTGTAACAAAATTGCAAGCACGTTTATTTAAAAATGTCCATTTTTGTGTCGATTTAAACTCCAGAAAGGCTAAAGAAAATTAGTAATTACACGATTAAAAAAATATCGTAGCTCGTAGTGGTGCTACTATAAAACGAATTGCTTGCTCCAAGGCGTTCAAAAATCGATTTTTGTGAGGAAGTCCCGTACGGAAAAATTTTATTTCGCGACTCGAATTTACATGTTTGCGTCACTTTATGTAAATGGTGTACCGACACTTTTTATCGGTGGCGTGCATAGGGCAATGTGCAACGTACGAAAACATTTCACCATTTCGATTTCCATTTTCCGCTCTATTCAGTATCATCGAGCAACACGGTTTTCCGAACGATTTCACCGAAAATCGTATGGAAACTTTATTCGCGCGCCAATGCGTCTTGCCAAACCTGAAAACGATCTTTTATCCCCCACGGCACGGCACGATATACGCGCGAGTCTACTAGAACACGACACGTTCGGTTTATCGTCGATCTTCCTTTCGCGCTCGAATCTGCGTTTACACGTTTAACCCATTAGGTTAATCCCGCTTGTAAATTCAAACTCGGATCCGTGGAACTGAATTTTTTGGTCGAGCTTTGTTGTATATATGGTAATTCATCCAGATCGAGCGTTTAAATTGCGTGTACAGCAATAACAGATATTTATCGTTCACTGAAATTGGAAGAAATTGCAAGTATAAGTTTCTGAATATTCATCGAGAGAAAAAATTGTCTTTCCTTCCTTATATAATCTTCTGTGTGCTCGAAACGATCTTTAAAATAAATAAATCTTTCTTATGCAATGGATTCTTACCATTTCTAGGAGAAAGTTACCAACTCCGACACTTGTTTAGAAATTGGACACTTTCTCCTAGAAATGACACTCATCCGTTTGACCCATCCTGCATGCATAAATTTTATAGTGTGTAGAATTATATTTGAGTTTGGACGTTTCGTTACTGTGAATTTTTATTAATTCCTGCCAGTAGATTTCAGAGACGTGGAAAATGGACAAATCGAACGAAATAATATAATTGGAGTCGAAGAAACACAAAATAACGTCCTCGTCCGGGGAAATTATATAATTTTATTTGAGTTTGGACGTTTCGTTACTGTGAATTTTTATTAATTCCTGCCAGTAGATTTCAGAGACGTGGAAAATGGACAAATCGAACGAAATAATATAATTGGAGTCGAAGAAACACAAAATAACGTCCTCGTCCGGGGAAATTATATAATTTTATTTGAGTTTGGACGTTTCGTTACTGTGAATTTTTATTAATTCCTGCCAGTAGATTTCAGAGACGTGGAAAATGGACAAATCGAACGAAATAATATAATTGGAGTCGAAGAAACACAAAATAACGTCCTCGTCCGGGGAAATTATATAATTTTATTTGAGTTTGGACGTTTCGTTACTGTGCATTTTTATTAATTCCTGCCAGTAGATTTCAGAGACGTGGAAAATGAACAAATCGAACGAAATAATATAATTGGAGTCGAAGAAACACAAAATAACGTCCTCGTCCGGGGAAATTATATAATTTTATTTGAGTTTGGACGTTTCGTTACTGTGAATTTTTATTAATTCCTGCCAGTAGATTTCAGAGACGTGGAAAATGGACAAATCGAACGAAATAATATAATTGGAGTCGAAGAAACACAAAATAACGTCCTCGTCCGAAGAAATTATATAATGTTATTTGAGTTTGGACGTTTCGTTACTTTGAATTTTTATTAATTCCTGCCAGTAGATTTCAGAGACGTGGAAAATGGACAAATCGAACGAAATAATATAATTGGAGTCGAAGAAACACAAAATAACATCCTCGTCCGGAGAAATTATATAATTTTATTTGAGTTTGGACGTTTCGTTACTGTGAATTTTTATTAATTCCTGCCAGTAGACTTCAGAGACGTGGAAAATGGACAAATCGAACGAAATAATATAATTGGAGTCGAAGAAACACAAAATAACGTCTTCGTCCAGAAGAATAATTCCAATTTCGTAAGTTTTAAAGTCAGTGGAACGATTTTACCCGTCCAAGCATCGATGAACTTGCAAATAGTATTAGCGAAATCACACGGAAGGAGGAGGAAAAGGGATTTTCCACGGTTGATCGGGTCCTTGATCGTGGACGGTGGTCTTTGAAGGGTAGAGAATTCAAATGTTCGTCGATAATCTCCGGCCCCTTTCGGTGGGTACTTGTTTTTCTTTGGCCTTTCATCCGTGTCCCGAAATCTTTGACGATTGCTCCTGTCGGTTGTCGTTCGACGGACGCTCGACGCACGAAAGCTGGAAAAAATCTGGGCTTTGCACCGTTACCGGTGGAACCGGTTTTGCGGGTCGAGCCTGTAGAGTTCGAGTATCCACGGGGTTCTCTTAATCGGTTTGATTTACAGCGATGAATACGCCGCTGCGACAAATTGCTAGGATCACGATCGAATGCAGCCCCGCAAATCCGCTTTCAAACGTTCACGAACGATCGGGGGTTGGAGGGGGAGAGGGCGAAAGAGGATCGGCGGCGCATCGAATCCGGAGGGCAGAGCGAGAAACGCGAGCTCGAAATCGAGGTTTGGGAGGGGATAGGAGAAAAAAAAAATCGACGAACAACCGCGGCGGCTATGGCGCGGAATCCGACGCATTTTTGACGAGGTATTTTTTTCCCCGGCGATTTTTTCTCTCTTTTTTCGGCGTGTAATGCGAGCACGGAGCCGCGCTTGTTGCATTTTGTTCACGGTCGCGCCTGCAGTTATCACCGGCCGGGTTGCGTATCCGTGCGAAATTGCTTTTCGCGACGCACCGTTGAATAAGGAACTTTTCGCGGTCGATCGAGAGTGGTGGGGAAACGAGACGGAGGACGGAAAAGCGTTAGACTCCGAGTGAAAGTTTTTTATTGCAATTACACGATCGTCTAATTACTTTTTTTTTCTCTCTTTCCAATCTCGGTGCTTTGACGAAATTTCGAGTTTCCGATGGAAAAATGGGAATTGAGTTGTAAAAATGTGATGGGAACGCGTCGTCGCGGCAGAATGGCAACTGGGTTTTATAAATCTTTGCGCGAATCGTTTTACTTTACTTCGTCGAGCTGTGGAATCTGTTTCGAAATTTCGAAGTAGCGGGGAAGAGAAACCAGTGTTTTTCGCGGACCACGCCCGACGTTGAAACACTCGAATTTGTTACGTGCTGTTGAATAATCGCCGCGCATGAAAATACAAATACGGCAGATAAAGTTCATCAATCGGGCTGAAAACTGGATTGAGGCTCAATTTTCGAGTTACACTCGCGGCGAAGAAAGTATTAGAAAACGTTATGTTTTCGTCGAATCATGGTCACTTTCTTCTACCATCTGCACTTTGTTTTCTAAATCAATTTCAATCCGTTTTTGCCAATATAGAATATTAGTTCAGTAAATTCCAAAGTATCTTTGCTTTGCGAGCATATACGCTGTCGGCTCCTACAAAGTTCGTGAAGTCGATTATTTAGCAAATAAAAAAGAAAACAACGCTTACTTGCCAACACAATAATTTATTAAGAATTCGAATATGTAAACATAAAACGAGCTAACAGAAAATGTTCAGTGCGGATTTATAAACGTTGCTATTCGTACAAGTTCTTGAAAATCTGAATCTAATTCTTTAAATCTTGAATTCTGAGCTGGTCCTGTTCGGTCGTTGTTTAAATACAAAAATTCTATCATAGAAGGTGTCTTGATTGGTAAATCGTTGCGAACTCCTTAAATTTAAATAAGTCTCGTAAATTCTGTGTTATTAAATAATTTGTAGGGTTTTAAACCCTCGTACTATTAATATTTAAAAGGAATAAAGGACGCCTCTTAAGCTGTTCGACAATAACAATGTTTGGAAGTCCAAAACGTACGCGTTTTCCGGGGCGAAAGGTTTAATTTCTGAGCTCGTAAATAACCGACGCGCCGGGGGAAAAAGAGCTTCGAGGCCTTCATCGACGAATGGCAAAGGCCAGTCGTGCCGAAATAAGGCCTTTGAATTCGCCCGGGTACGGATATTAAACGGCACGGACGACGAAACCTCCGAAATCCCGAAACTCCATGGCCCGCTGGCAGCAATAATAACAAAATGGGGGGAAAGAGAGAGAGCAGACGCATCGGGATTATGGTCCCGCGACACGCGGAAGCACTTCCGCCAGCCGTGAGCCTTCTTGATTTCGCGGAACGAGCCGTTTGTCGAGTCTCTTCTCGTTTTTCCCCCCCCTTCCCGCGAGTAATGAAAAATTGCGGCCTCGCGCGTTTCCCCCCTCGTCCCTTAACTAAGCCCCGACGAAGTAGTAACATCAGCTTCTCGCGCGACCTCGTATAAAATGCATGTACACACCAGACGTTTATAATTTCACGCTGGAGATGGCTCGGCGAGAGAGGTTGAAAATGGCGGACCAGCGACGTGGAATCGCGACGGATGCGTCCCGTGAAGGTATCCTGGATTACGATACGGTTTGCGTTTACGATGCGGGCGTGACTTTCCCGCTGACTTCGAGATTAATAATTTCTTGCGTGCTCTTTTGCTTTTACGTTTACAGTTTATCCGCGACAGGGCAGGGGAACTCAATTCCAATTAGCCTCGCGTTTCTTCTCAACGACTTCGAGCATTAACTATCCATTCCAGGATAGTTTCCCATAGATCTGCTAACGGTCGATCTATAAACGACTCTCGTTGGTTCTCAGAAAGTTCATGAAGCCGATTATTTAGTAAATAGAAAAGAGAACAACACTTATTTGCCAACACGATAATTTATTAACCCCTTACCGATGTCAGGTTTTACAATCATGAATCATTAAGTCTTATGTACAAAAATCAACACATTTTAATATTCACAAGATATGAGTACTTGTACGAACAAATTGAAACAAAATAGTATACGTTTGAAAAATTATTTGGAATTAAATCGTACATCAAGGGCTTAACAATTCGAATATATAAACATACAAAGAGTTAATAGAAAATGTTCAGTGCGGATATATAAACGGTTCAATTCGTACAAGTTTTTGAAAAGCTGAATTAAATCCTTTAAATCTTGAATTCTGAGTTCGTCCTGTTCAGTTGTTGTTTAAATACAAAAATTCTATTAGGTGTCTTGATTGGCAAATCGGGGTTGGCGCATCCCATATGTCAAGAATGTAGGATTCTCGGAAACGGGGAGGTTAAATAAAATGTGCACGCTGGTATATATATATATATATATATATATGTGTATCTATTAACAACGCGACTTCTCGCACGCAACTCGCCAAGACTCTCAGACGTGAACTCGCGACGATCTGATCTACGCACGGCACGGTGCTCGTCTTAAGAGCGGTGCGATTTCACAATCGACGATTGCCCTAACCGAAAAGGGCGATTGCACGCCGTGTGCAAACCACGCCGTGTGCAAACCACGACGTGTGCAACGCTGAACCGTTAACGGATTCCCAAACATATCGGCGCCGGTCTGTCGCAGCATGACCTGGTCGCCCACACGCACACACGCACACGCACTCACCCCACAAGAATGCAAATGTATACATCAATTTCCTATTGTCGAGTGAGGCAGTGACATGGTAAAGTTGCAAATTCCTTAAATTTAAATAAGTCCGGTAAATTCTGTGGTATTAAGTAATTTGGATGGTCTTGAACCCTCGTACTATTAATATTTGAAAGGAATAAAGAACGCGTCCTAAGCTGTTCGACAATAACAATGTTTGGAAGCCCCAAACAACTATAATTAAATCCTAACAGAAACCTGTATTCTTGATAAAAAAGCAGTGGCTCTCAGTCAAGGAAAATCATTATCCTTTGGGTAACTTTTGTTTATTAAAAGAATTTGACCACGATATTAAGAACCTCTGCTTGGAACATCTTTCGCGTTTAAGTCTCGTTCATCTAGCATTTAAAGGAAGAAGGGATCGGAAATAGAAACTCTGGCAGGGATAAAATTGCACGGTTTCACAAATCTTCTTTCCACGATTTTCGCGCCGGTATCAACGACAACAAGCTCCTCCGGGCTAGAGCTTAGTCCAATTACCGCGACACAGTGGCAGAAAATCTCAAGAAACAAAGGTGGAAATAGGAAAAGACGAGGTCCTGGGAACAGAGTCGCGAAACGCAAGCGTAGGAATTTCTTGGCAAACGATACGCTCGTGCAACCGTGAGCGAAAGAGGAGTCTGTAATACAGGGCAAGTGGACGCTAAGTGGAGAACCAAACATCATGAAAATGGCTGCTGGTGCAGAGGCGATGTTAACCATAACGGTATCGGTATTTATGGATAAGTCGAATGTAATTTGAAACGGCAATTCCAGAGGCGCGAAATTCGTTTACAACACGCGGGAATGTGAACTTTTAACAACGTCGAAGCTATCTAGGATAGCCGCCTCGGGGGTGAACAGAATTTGCCATCGACGATTCGAGAAGTCCGTCTAAATAGTTGGAATAAATTTTGGACATATTTACTTCGATGGAACTGAAATGATAAATAGATGCAACGATATCTGGAAAAAAATGAGGAAGGCGTAAATAATGGACGTTGTTTTGGCGTCACGATATTTTCGTTTTGAATTTCGAGGAAAAACAAAATTACAAAATGTGTCTGGGCGGTGTCGTGTTTGATCGTTGCACGAGATTACACGTACACGCTTGCAAATGTTACATTTCGCGATATTACTACGTGTTCCGTATGCGGGTTGCACCGGCGGATATCCTATCCGTAGTTTATGAGCACTTAAATCTTAAGAATGAAATAGGACGTGACATTTTATGCTTTTATCGTGCAACGAGCGCGGATAGGAATATTTTATTTTCCAATCCAAGTAGCCTCTCCTCCGCATCACCTATCCGTCACCTGTCCAAGTTATGCGTCTCTGTGCCATAATTTACCGCGGTAATATTTTTTACCAATATATTCATGTTTCTCGTACAACGCCGTAAAATTCATATTTCACGGATACCTTTTCATATTTGTGTTACTATTTGTTCAGACAGAGCGCGATCATAAATTATTTGTAGGCTCGCTCCATCATCCGACAGTCGATCTTTTTCAATAAAATCTTGCGCGTTTCGTAGAAAAATTCGTTTACTTGTACAGTGTAAATTTTATACATAATTAACACGATTGAAAATCGTCATTAAGCGTCTCCTGATTGCAATTGGATCCACGAGCAGTATTTAAAACTAATTTTTGTTTCAGAATAAAGAACTCCTGCCAATATTTGCGTGGGCTTGCAAAGGGAATATTTGGTAAGTTATACAAATTTTAATTATCCTCGACATTCTCGCAAAAGATCGCTCGTGCATGAATTTCCTATTCATCATTAATTTAAAACGTTTAAATATTTAATATAATATTCAAAGGATTTAATGAAATTTTTTAAAGGAATTTAAATTCTGTATATCAAAGTACGAAAGATCGTCAAAATCGAAGTGGCAAATATATTGTAGAACACGCAATAAATATTTCGCATGTGCTCTGTACAATGGACGTAGATCGACGGTTTCAGTAATAAATAATATCAAATAGATAAAAAATCGTAACAAAGAATTTTACTTGTCAGGTTTTTCAGTAATTATTGTTACGTTTTCGCGAGATAAAAAACCGAGATTTATATTTATGTACAACCGGTATTTCATTCCATTTTTGTTACCACTTACTTGATTAATGACTCTTTCATAAAAGTGCTCTTATCTCCCATTAAAAGTGTGCTCTTAAAACTGGTGATGTCTTAAGTAGACTAATATTCTGGCGTTTTAAGTATAAAATCTTCGTTTATGAAGATGATACATAAACAACATATTAACGATAATGTCTTGACCAGGTCGCGTAATAATTTCGTCAGCTCTTTACAAGCAACAAAATTCTCTTTATTTGATAAAACTTTGATGAATCTAATAACATCGACAGGATTGATTTTAGGACCTCTGAAGCTTCAGATTCTTTTTTTAACATTCGTAACAATTATTCCTAATTGCTAGTTTGTAGAAATCAGTTTGCGTCTGAGCTTCCCTTTAACGCTCCGACTCTTTTAATATTCACATTCTTAGCGATATAATGATTTCACTTCCAGGATAGTAATCTTCCCCTTATAATTTCCTATTATAAAGCTAAATCCTGTAACGAGGAAAATCCTCTTTCCCTGCTGAGTGCCGCATATTCCACATGGCATGCTGATATTCACCGCGTGCGCTTGGAATTAAGTAGGAATATTATTAAAATATAGATATGGACATTCCGTCGTTCCTAGGACCTCCATCCATTTATAGAATTTCCAACCAAACGCAACCATTTAATACTTTCGCTTCCACGTCTGTTTAAACAAAATATGATTTCAAATTAAAGTCACCCCTAGAATCGCGATAAAACTGTTAAACTTGAAAATCCAATACTTAAAAAGTTATCCTGGCCCCGGAGAACAAAGATTGTCGCCGGGCAAAATTGTTCGTTAATTCGCGGATTCGCGTAAAGCGTTTAGCGTTTCGCCGCCGCGAATGATAAAACCGCCTATTACGTGCCCTCCCGGTGGTTGGCACGGTCGGTTGAATGGGGCCAGAGCCATGATAACAAAACTCGTCTGGACGAGGGATATTAATGCTCGTGCGAAGACGGCTTTAATAAGTCTGCGACGTAATGAAAACCATTCATATAAAAGTTTCCTTCGCGAGGTGACGCTTTAATTGAACGCGGCCGCGAAGAGGTCTCAACGGCAGCCACCAACCCCCCACCTTACTTCTTTCTTATGCCGAGCTGTAACAAGATGTCAGAGATTACCCAACTCGCTTTCCCTCTTTTCCCAACCGCCCAGCCGCCTCGTCGCGTCCTCTTCCCTTTTCCACGGCCGAATCCGGCCATTACTTTTATGCCCCCTCCCCCCTCCTCGTGACTTTCATTAAAAATTTTCTGTTGGTCGAACCGACGGGAGCCGCTTCCTGGGAACGTTTCAATTGATATCGAGCCTACCATTCAATCGGGAACAAAGCGTAGAGAATCGTGGTCGGGAGCTTCATCGGCGAAATCGGGCCGACGGTTTTTCTTCCCTCGACGGGTGGCCGAGGTATTAAAGGATCCGGGCTTTCAGATTGAAGGTGTAAATGCGGGTTTGATGGGAAATTTCTGATGGCCGGCCACCGACAATGAGAGGCGTCCTCGCCCAAAGTACTCCTTCCAAGGGAAATAGACTGGCTGCTCAGCGAGTCGCGTTTGTTGGCCGCATATTGAACCCCTCAAACGCGTGTCTGGGGCCTTCGACTTTCGATCAGGGTTCCTTTCTCCCCCGGGACTCGGCGTGAAATTATGCGATTTCTTTCGCGGCTACGGAAAACGAGAATCGATTTTTGTTTTAAAGTTTCTATTTGGAAGTAGTCTCAAAAGGGGTGAATATTTATTTATTTCCATTCGTGAGATAGTTCTGTTCTCATATAAGTAGGCTCATGTGATAGAATTAATGAAATGGGAGCTTTGTAGAGGGTTGCCTCAACCCCTAAATATTTCTTACATTTTTGCATATTAAGTGTATTTTGTAATGTTTGAGAATTCAAATTTCCCATAAATGTATAGACAAGTGTAAGCTGTTTGCTTGGTGAATCTGATATCTTTAATCATTTTCTAAAAGTCTTGCATTTTACCAAAATATTTTACAGAAATTATACGTTATTCCGTGAAGCAATCTACCTGACGATCCTGCAGATTGTGTAAAACCGAATTTCCATTAACTTGCACTGAAAATTTTTAAAAAATCCCGTGTCAGTCGCGAACGTGATTTTTATTCGCCAGTCCACGGGGAGAGAACCGATACACACTTAAGGTTGCATGGGGGTTAAAATTCACGAGCAGGGTGAACAGTTAAACAGAAATCCAGCCCCGTGACTTACGACAGCGGGTGTCCGTTTCAATTTACTCATCGCGCCGGACGACAGCGACGCTCGGCGTGTTTAATTTCATCGCGGGCAAACGTCGTGCGAGAAAAAGCTGGATAAAACGGCGGCGGACCTTTCTGGTAAATATGTTTACCCTTTGTACGCGGCGATCTTTTCACCCCCTGCCGTGTTTTCCATTTTGTTTTCTTTTGCCCCGGTAAACCTACCATTTCTTTATCAGCATTCTACTCGATTCTTCTGGCTGCCCTTTTTTTTCTCATAACCGTGTTTACTATCTCTCTCTCCCCCCCCGCCCTTCCGTGTCCTCCTTTTCTTTGATCATATTTTCCATCCGTTTCGCAGCATTTTTCCTTTGTTCGCCAAATTTCACGCGCTTACGTCGCCCCCCTTTCTTGTATTAATTAATCCTACCGTGTTCTTTCGTTATTTTTGTTTCGCGGAAAATTCTTTCGCTCGCCCACGCTCCCTTCCGTCTGCTCATTAATTAATTTCACATCGTTTTTCCACGTTCTTCGTCCAGCTTCCTCTTGTTTGTCACACTCAGCGACGTCCCTCGCCCTTTTTTCGATCGCCTATTTACCGTGACGACCGGCTGGATCATTAATTTTTCATTGGCCGTCCCGCAGTACGAGCTGCTAATGCCTCGTACCGCGCGCGAAATAAACCAGATTCATCGATTTTTCCGTTCACCGCCCCCATTTGCATTCGTTTTAATGAGCTCGATACAATTACGCAACTTTCGAGGTGGTTTCTGCGTGGTCCAATTCCGCCACGGTGTTGTTCGAGGTTGCTGTTCCGGTGTACAGTGATGATTCTTAAAATGAACGTCGCTCTGGAACTGGTGTGTTCATTTTTCGTACAGCAGAGTCGAATTTTGACACCAACAGACGTTTATGCTAGCTCGTATCGTTTTCTAAATATCGTTTTCACGTTTCATTACGATAGAAATGTTCAACTTACGAATCACGTTCATTTTAAGAATCATTACTGTAGTCTGCCGGTCATAAATATTACGACACTTTGTCAATATTTCGATTATTTTAACTTTGTAAAAAAAAGTCTTCCTGGGGTCATTTTATAAGTTGAACCATCTACTTGTTATATCCACCCCTTAAAAAATCAATGTACAATTCTCTTTGTCACTTTATTCCACTTCGAATATTGATATTGAAATGTTCAACACATTTATTACATTTGTACAAATTGAACCGTTTATTAAAAATAATATAATATAAAAGGAAAGTGTTAATTTGAATAGAAGTGCATATGCGACAGATGCAGTTATTACGAATGGATTTTAATAGACATAGGCATACTGTATCAGTAAGTTCTGAAATATTATGACGTAAGTGTATCGAGTACTGTTGTGGGTTTAGGAGGTTCCTGCGTCGAATTTGCGAATTTCCATGATTGTTCCATTGGCAGTTGTTATTTCGATTTACATAAGGCCGTTCAGTGACTCAGTAATCGTCAGCACTTTCACGCTTTCGGTACATCCGTGAATGCAGTCCCCAATCAGTCGTGTGTTTCGCTGTTGTTTCGCGTGATATGTACACGATACGCCCACTATGGCGTGCTAGTATTTGCCAACGCGCGTTATTCCCTGTGGGACATGTGGCGTACTTGTGTATCTCTGTGTGGCGTGTTCCGGAATTAATAAAGCATCGGCTGTGAACGTTTTCTTCGTCAAATTTGTATTTTCGATTAAACGTCGAATACGCTGCTGTTCGATAATTTTCTTTATTTAAAATATTGCATCAGTTCTTTATAGAAAAATGGGTAAATAACAAACAACGTAGGGTTTTGATTTTAATTATCTTTCGGTCCGCTATCCGGAACACCTCGTACAGTATAAAGTTACAGATTTATGCTATCTCATAAAACAACAGACTACCCGTCGTTTATTTTATAACGAATTAACAGGCAAGTCTGAACTGTGAATATTAAATTCCAAGCATGCGGGGCTTTTGCGTCTTGAAATATTTAAGTAGTCATCTCCGAATTTAAATAGAGTTGTTAATTCTGGGCCGATAAAATATTACTAGCTTGAGAAATACGTTCATAAAAACAATTTCTACCGTTAAACCATCTGATTTTCTGCCAGCTTCTCTGCATCTCGCGAATCATTATTAATACTAATTCTACATTTATAATAAACATTCAAGAGTAAAATTTATCGAGAATTGTCAAGCAAGAAGTTTATTATAATTCGAAGACATAATCTTCCCGTTTCGAGGTTGCTCTTTGGCAAATGCAACGGGGATTTGATGCAGTTGCAGTCGATTGGTATATGCATAGCGTCCAGTCGAGCGTACGCGCACGAGTGAATTACTTCGCTCGTTATTAGCAATTAAAGGCTATTAATAGTGATCATCAGTGATTCAGCCATGTACCGTAAATTCTAATAGCGTGTAGGCCTCGGCGTGATGCAGTTGCGATCGGTTCCTGTTCGAAGTCAAGTCGAGCACACGCACGCGAACGAATTACTTCGTTTATTATTATCCATTAAATGCTATCGATATAGATCGCGAAGCATCGACGTTAAAAAAATAACAAAATTTCCAACACGGGATACGGTGTTTTCGTTCGAAAATAATCTTCCCTTTCAATTTTTTGTCGCGATGTTTGCTGTATTTTGCACGTCGGAAAATTCTTGCGGAAAATATCGAAAATTACGAGAGACACTCGGCACGCGAGGTCGAGCGCGTAATTCGCACGTGTGCGCTTTTCTTCGTCGAATGGAAGGGTCAATTAAATTCTCAAGTACACGTTTCATTAAAAGCGTCAATAATCCTTCCATTTTTCAGCTTCGCGACATTCCGTGAAAAAAGTCTCTTTACAACGACAGAAATTATTTCAGTGATCACAATCGTGTAGAGAAAATGCAGTTGTTTACGTCAGAAAATGTCGATACAATTTAATTAAAATGAATTAACTGTATGCGTTCCACGTACGCTTTCTGTTTCGCGTCAAGTAATATCCCTGGGATTACCTGGAAAAGCGTTTTTGGAAGAAATTAGCTGCAGTGTTTTCAGTTCTCCATTTAGATTCATACATTGTGTAAAATAAGTTCCCGGAATTTCTCACTTTCAAATCCCATAGTGCATGTATTGAAACAAATTTTTGTGTCTAAGTAGCCAATATTGTATTCAGTCGTTACGCTAAATTTCATCGCAATATGACAACCAGTGTGTTCACGGCAGTTATTTACACCGGCCGATCTCGAGTGTGCTCTGCGATTTTTGCGATGGAAAGAACTGTCGAGCAAAGAATTTGCCTTAAATTTTGCGTTTCTAACGAAATTTCTTGTGCCGAAGCGTTAGAAATGTTACAGAAAGCCTATGGTAAGTGGTGCCTATCAAAAACGCAAACATACGAATGGTACAAGGCATTTGAGAAGTGCAAGATTTGCCACGTGCCGGCCGACCGTCAATGGTGTCGACCGACGAAAACATCGGAAAGATAAAAAAAATGGTCATCGATAATCGTCGCCTGAGTGTTAGAGAGGTGGCTCATGAAGTGGAAATGTTTCACATGTCCGTGCATAACATTTTAACTGAAATTTTGGGCATGAGACGCGTCGCTGCACTTGTTCCGAAGGAGCTGAATTTTCTGCAAAAAGAACATCGAAAAGCAGTTGCTGAAGACATGATTTCACGAGCTTCTAGTGGCTTTACTTTCATGAAACGCATCTTAACCGGTGACGAAACATGGGTTTATGAGTACGATATGCAAACAAGTCAACAATCTTCGAAATATCGTTTAGAAAATGAACTAAACCCTAAAAAACCGCTTAGAATATCGTTTAGAAAATGAACTAAACCCTAAAAAACCGCGTCAAAGTCGCTCGAAAATTCAGGTCATGCTCACTGTTTTCTTTGATTATCGTGGTGTTGTTCATTCGGAATTCCTTTTAGATGGACCAACAGTAAATAAAGAATATTATTTGAGTGCCATGAAAAACAATTCTTGGATCCTGCACCACGATAATGCTCTGTCGCACACATCGATCTTGGTACGCGAATTTTTGGCCAAAAACTCAACAAATGTGATCGAACAAGCACCGTATTCACCAGATATGACCCCCTGTGACTTTTTCTTATTTACGAAACTCAAATTACACCTTCGGGGAAGGCGTTTTGAGTCGATAGAGGCCATAAAAAAAAATTCGCAGAAGAAACTGCAGGTGCTACCTTCTTCAACGTTTAAAAAGTGTTTTGAAGACTGAGAGAATCGTTAGTGTATGTGCATTGCTTCTGATGGGGCCTGCTTTGAAGGCGACAGAATAAATTTGGATGATTAAGTAAGCAATTTGAGTTTTATTTACAAATTCCGGGTACTTATTTTACATAATGTATATCCTGGGATTACTGAAGCAACTGCAGTTAAATAATCTAGTAAAATCTGATTTTGCAACGGGAATTTGATTTCTTCTGGCGTGTGGATCGATTAAAAAGAGCGAGCGTGAAAGCGAGGACGGAAGAGTGGTGTTAATGGAGTGTCGCTGACACTACACTGACATAACACTGCGTCACAGTCTCTCGGCCATAATCCCCGTGAACGATCCGGCGCAAAAACGCGAGAATACCTGTTGAAAGCCTTCGCCTTGCAAGTTTACGAAGACTTGGCTAGCGTTGAAAGACTTCCGCGCCATCCGGGGGGAAGTTTTGGGATCGGGAACCGACGACGATGTTCGGAAAGTTCAGCCAGAGGTGCCATGAAACTGCCGAAAACGAGCCAAGGCTTTGATTACCCAGGCTCGGTACGGGACTCGATTGATTTTCAATAGTTCCGCGAACGATTCCTGGGCTTCTTGGATTCTTTGATTATTCTACCGTAAATTCCCACGTTTTCCGTCGGGGACCTTTATTAAATTCAATGGCGCGTATTGTTTTCTGTATGGAGAACTTTTAGCGTAAAAGGGAAAAACAGAATTGCCCCCTTTCGACGTCTAAGTGGACGTAAAAATATTGGATTTTTATCACAATACGTAACGTTTCGTTTAAAAATAAAATCGTAGCGCTGATTACATACGTTCTCTGCAAGCATAAACGAACACGAGCTCTCCGAAAATAAATTGTACGATGAAAAATGGTTTAAACCAGTTTGGGAAAACTCTGCTCTCTTGTAAGTTCTCGTGTGTAATTCCTGTAGGAATAATTTTACATCAACGTGATTACTTAATTACAGCGTATTAGGTTGTCGCGTGAGAATGTTTATATAATGTTGCCACAGAATTTTATATTAGCATTAAAAATTTAAATCTCTGGCACTTTCCATTCCGCGAATTCGTGGTTGCGGTGTGAGAGTAGCGAGCGATTAAAAATATCATAATTAATGCTTTGCTGCGGAAATTGTGGGAAGCTACTTAAAATTAAAGGGAATTACGGATATTACGCACTCGCTACGGGCTGGTTTAGTATCACCATTATAGTCACTTGCAAAGTGTCTTATCTAAACAGTGCATCGATTCTTCGTAAATGGCGCACGGCTCCCGGAAGGACCATGATTCTTCTCACATAAAACATCATTACCGTGGTCTGGAAAATTCCCCGATCCATTCAGGGGCGATTACCATTGACAGCCGCACTATTCGTTCCCAGCTGGTCATATTTCTCGGACCGATTTGCAACTAAGGAGAGGAGAACGTGGCCAATCGCGGTTCTCACGGTTGATAATTGACACGAGCCGATTATATACGGTTCCACAGAAGTTTCAAAACGGCAGAAATAATTAACCACCTCCGCGGTTGAGTATTTGGTAGATAATAAAGAAAGAAAAATTATTCGTATCGTTTCGTGCATCGTAAATAAAAAATTTTACTAGGATTAATAATACTAATGATCAAATTAATTGTAAAGAATGGCGAACTGGAAATTAAATTTAATATTGCTCAGGGATCTCGCAATGAGGCACGCTGATTAAAAATTCTACCGGACTTCGAACTCAATTATGCAAAATCTCATGTCTGCGGAATCTACTGCTAATTTTAAGTGAAACGAACAACGAAGTTGACATCGTCCATCGAGCACCGTTGCCAACAATTTACTCGACATTTGATATCGCTGGTTACAGTGTAGATACCGTGGTTGCGCATCATCGTCAACTTTGCTCGCGAGAGACGCGAGTAGTTCAACTGTTCGTCCTCGGAGCTCGTTAAAACTTTGCGTCTCTGGTTGTTTAGTTATTTAGCCGTTTTATAATTATCAACGTTGTTACCAGGAATTTTTTTTAACTACTACAAAGAGAGCAACGCGCCTGTAATTGGCTTCTCGTTCCCGTCCACGTATGTTTACAGTTCGATAATATGATCCGACAGTTTTACTCAGAACCAATTTCGATGGAAGTAAAAGATTTATGGGTTGAATTGTCGAAGTTTGCATAGTTTGATTCTATGAAATGCGTTTAAATAATTCTGGAAAAAGGCTAGTGAATTGCAGATGTAGTTTTATAAAGTTTATCGAGTGTGGTTTGATCTTCGTGCACACATATTTACTTTACGTTTAAGTCACTCTGAAAAAGGATAGTGAATTGCAAATATAGTTTTATAAAGTTTGACTTGAATTGAAATGGTGCATTATAGGTTTGCATGAAGATGTTTGTATCGAGTGCGGTTTGATCTTCGTGCACATAAAATTACGCTGCTTTTAAATAACTCTGGAAAAGGATAGTGAATTGCAAATATAGTTTTATAAAGTTTGATTTGAATTGAAATGGTGCATTATAGGTTTGCATGAAGATGTTTGTATCGAGTGCGGTTTGATCTTCGTGCACATAAAATTACGCTGCTTTTAAATAACTCTGGAAAAGGATAGAAAATTGCAAATATAGTTTTATAAAGTTTGACTTGAATTGAAATGGTGCATTATAGGTTTGCATGAAGATGTTTGTATCGAGTATGCTTTGATCTTCGTGCACATAAATTTACTCTTCGTTTAAGTAACTCTGAAAAAGGGTAGTGAATTGCAGATATAGTTTTATAAAGTTTGATTTGAATAAAAATGGCGCATTATAGGTTTGCATGAAGATGTTTGTATCGAGTATGCTTTGATCTTCGTGCACATAAATTTACTCTTCGTTTAAATAACTCTGAAAAAGGGTAGTGAATTGCAAATATAGTTTTATAAAGTTTGATTTAAATAAAAATGGCGCATTATAGGTTTGCATGAAGATGTTTGTATCGAGTGTGGTTTGATCTTCGTGCACATAAAATTACGCTGATTTTAAATAACTCTGAAAAAGTATAGTGAATATGCAGATACAGATTTATATTTTATTTGAATAAAAATGGTGCATTACAAGTTTGTGCAAAGATGGTCGAGATTGGTGTTGGTCGGGTTGAGAACCAGCGTTCTAAGTCATTCTACGGCAAACATTACTATGGGGGAATACGACTTCCTTAAATGCTCTGCTGCAATATCAACCGTCTCTCACGAGAGGAACAATTTACCGCCATTTCCCGTAATCAAATAACGGAACGCGAAAATAAACGAACCCCGAGACGACAAGAACGTAGAGGGACGTTCTCCCGAACCCTTTCCAAGCTTTACTTCGCTGTTCGGAACGAAGTGAGAACTTCCTCGCGTTGGAGGCGTCGTCGCTTTACCGAAACACCGGTTGTTGAACGTTGTTCCTAGTTGTAAATTCGCCCGACACCTCGTAATGCATCGCGCTATCACGCGAATATACCGTCTACGCCACAGATTAACGCGGCAAGGAAAAATTCTCGTCGAGATACAAATTTCATACGCTAAAACACAAATGTGAATACTCCGACCGCGGAATGAAATAATGTATTTTACAACGTACAAAACTTCAATCGTTTCGTTCAAAACAAAAATGAAGAATATATTTTCTTTTTTCTCTGGTGTTTGCTGTATTCGAATGCCGCTCACGTCACAAATTAACGGGACAAAGAAAAATTCTCGTCGAGATACAAATTTCACACACCAAAACACAAAGGACCCTGCACAGATCTTATGGAAAATGGCGCCCGGTTAAAATAGCTGAACTTTTGATATGATTAAAAGTCAATAATAGTGCGCCTTATTCTAGACTACCACATTTGAGCATATTTGAGTGTAAGAAGCACTGTTGTACACTGTCCATTTATTTGACCCCTTAAAACTCAATAGTAGTACTGTGAGCCCTTAAATATTACCCCTTGACCCCCTGACCCTCTGACTCCCCTTCAGGAGTCAAAATAAAAAAACCCCACAAAGGTAAGAAATGGTTCTCTTTTCCAATGTTCAAACATGAAGCACCGTCGACATTAGCATTACCCAGTGCGCACCACGAAGAGGGTGCTCGATCGGATTTTGCACACCATGTGGCCCTGAAAAGGGCCGTTTTTATAATTCTCTCTATTCGGCCATAAGAATTTTAACATTCATATTGTCTTGATGCCCTCTATTAGCGGAAACTGTTCAATTTACGAGCTTGGAACTTTTAATCAAGACATAATGAACTATATCCTATCAAAAGTTCAGCTAATTTAACCGGGGGCCATTTTCCATAAGATCTGTGCGGGGTCCTTTGAATACTCCAATCGCGGAATGAAATATTTTACAACGTACAAAACTTCAATCGTTTCGTTCGAAACGAAAATGAAGAACATATTTTCTTTTTCCCCTCGGTGCTTGCCGTATTCGATTAATATTTTGAAGTTGTGCCCGTAACTTTCGAACAGCGAGTTATTTAAATGGCCGCGGCGTTGCGCCTGTCGAATTTCGCGGAAGATTTCAAAAACCGACGTCCACGCGCGGAAATGGAAAAGTTTCGTTAACTGAAGCCTCTTCGGCCGGTATCTCGTGTTTATTCGAAAAGTTTTCAAACTTTATGTAAATCCGGCGTTGCGACGACGTCTGCTGCGCTTCGTTACCGGGAATCGTCGAGTATTTCCGGCTCTCTTTCTCTCGAGAGTACACTTGCAATCTCCATTGTTTCGCGAAGGAAACACAGAGGCCAGGGAGCCGGGGAACGTGTCGGAACTTCTTCGGCATACTTTCGTCCGGATTAATTAATTGCCTCTTCCATTTTACCTCCTCCATGCCCCCGTCCATGGGACCCTCTTAACTTCGACGCAGGGACGGTTTGGCGAGGGTGGTGGCTGGAACCTCGAAAAATGTAAAAAGGATTGAATCGACCGAACCGCGTTCCCCTATTTTTTTTTCCTCCCCTTTCTTTCCGCTTCGATATTCGAAATCGCGTTTTACATTCGCCGTAATAATGTCTCATCGAGGAACACCGGTGATTAATGTAGCCCGCGGAAACTTTAATTGACTTCGGCGGACGAAAGTATCGCGGCGGATCGATTTCGATTATTAATGATGGGGGCCAATTATGTGGAAAATTGAATCGTATCGCGGAGCCAGAATATAATCTCGTCGATATGAATAATTCGTAGACCGCGGAATTTGTTTACGTTTTTCGATAATCTCGTGCTGGTCGGATGAGCCCGTCGAAGATTCGTTGATTGGTCGTTAGTGCGCGAATTTTTTAAATAAAATTAAGCAAAAAAACAAATTTATAAAACTTCTGGAAAATCATAGAAAATTGAACTTTCATTTCAATGATTAATTATTATTTTAATCTTCATATTCAGATTATTTCCCCATTACAGCGTCGGCGTTTGAAAGTAAAACTTTCACCGCATCGGCCATAAGAAGTCCTCATTAATGAACTATTGCAGTAATACACTGTATTTTAAAGCGTTTAGATTTAAATGCAGCATTCGTCTATTGGGCATTCGACTGTCAAGTAAACATGTTTCCGCAAGAAGTAGCGCTCAAAGCTGGTTTCCTCCGTTATCCTTATTGTTTCATTTCATAAATAGCTTTCGCAGTCTGTCTGGCGTGCGCAGCGACAGTCTATTGCGCAAAGTGCAGTCTATAGAGTAACACAATGCGACCAGCGAGGTGTAACTCGTAGTGAGGCGAATATTGCTCGTTCAGTCTGTTTCCTTTTCGCCATTTTTGCTCCCTTTAGCCGTGGCGAGCTACTATCCTTCAAAATTAAAAATAGGTCCTTCGTGTCTAGACAACGCGATTCATCGTAGCCGATCGTAGGCGGAAACGAACAAATTTTGTAATGCATTGTTAATCAAAAGGATGGCTCAATTATTCCATTCTATTTTGACCGAGTTTAATACGTTCGCCAGACATTTCGTTTCCAGACTATTGGACACTATTTAATTTACAATTTGTATTCCTCTAACGCTTCAATCTGTGAATTAATTTTTTAAATTCCGCGATGCGATGTGCCAATAACTTTTTATTGCACAGTCTGTTAGTTGGAACAGAGAACAGATCTTTCCTGATTTATTTCAAGACTGGATTTTATTTACAAGCTCAAGGATAATGTAGCTACTATCTCCATTCCCTGAAATTTGCAAACGTCGTTCAACTTGCGCGGAAGTTTGTTATCCATCTTCTTTACTCGGGTAATCCTAACCAAGCGACGAACGATCGTGGAAGGATTAACGATCGTTCATTCGCGAACCTATCTCTGTTGCAACTTGACGCGCAATATCTTCAACGTCTCTTTTAAAATTTCATTCTGTAAAATTTACGCCAGTCATCGTCTCGGATCGATTTCCAGCAACGCCACGAATTTTCCAACGGAAGCTTCTTCGAAGGAATTTCTTGTGATTCGTAGAGAATTCGTTACAAAATAGAAACATTAAACAACGATCCTTTTGCAAACTCCAGTATCGAACAAACGATCATTTTAACGTTCTGGAATCATGAATTTCCCGGCAGACACTCGTCAAGAAAATTAGTATATAATTTCACTCCTACTGTCTAATCGCATATATTCATATTACGTACGTCGTGTATTTATTATCTTTTTTACTGCTTTCTATTAATATTATCCGTCTACTATATAAAAACTAATAATAATCTTATATTATTACATAATATAGTGCACGGTTCGCTAACGAGGGAGCCGTTTGCTCGATTAAATTTCTGCAGAGAAATTCATTCCACCGATCGGACGGAACAAATTAATAATTATCGCTAAATTACCAGTTTATTTTATTTCGCTTTTACGATAATTCGAGGCGAAAGAATTTCTTCGTGTTATCGCGAATTCGATATAGGTATACCGGATAATTCGCGGGTATCGGTGCCTCGAGGAACGTTGCTCTGGATATATTCTGTTTGCTCTGGTGGATGCATGCGCATAGAACATGGAATCGGATATTCTCAGAGTTTTTCCTCGCCGACATAAGCCGCATAAAACCGATGAGACTTTTGTTTGCACGACGTCGTCCGTGTATCGATGCTGGGGAATGGCGCGTTCCAACGTGTGCTTTGGCTTGTCCACAGAAACGAAAGCAGGTTGTCAGCGATAAGAGGTTCTTTTCCATAATTTTCCGATAAAAATTCTGCAGAACTGTTCTCCCGATGTTTTTCCGCGCGGATTACGATTACAGGGGGTCCACGAATTAACGTCGGTTCCCCCAAATTAACTCCAGTTCATTGAGTTTGTATAACCGACGTATCCAAACAGATCGTAATTGAAGCAGAATTTATAGAGGATCGGGTCCTTGCCTTGGAAAATCTGGTGCAGCGTAGCGGATATGCAAAATATATTGGGAATTCTGGAAACGTAGCAAAGAAATTTTTGAAATAATTAATATCGCGCGGTACGATAATTTCGTCGAGGTTAAACGAGTTCGAACGAATCGGGTTTCGACGAGTCGTTGTACTTTTTGATTAATTAATATCCATCGGGGGGGAAGTTTGCGGCGAACGCGATCGCACCGTAGCGAATTAACGTACGCCGTTATTAATTGATGCGTCACCGTGGGCGGTTAATGTTCAGGCGCGATAAAAAATTTCCTCGCTGTAAATTATCAATGATTATCGCGGCGAAAACTCGGAAAATTGCTGGCTCGCGTGAACGTCGTCGCGTTCGTCCGCTCTACCATCGTGGAAATGATCGTTCGTCAGCGTCTACGTGTGGGTGTAAAATATTTACGTGACGAAACGATCGAGACACTATCGCTTCACAGTTTAAATAAAAAAATTAAAGGAATTTGAATTCAAATATTGATCTTGGAACGAATAAACTAATATTAAAAGAATTTTTCAACCCCTCCGCCGTGCTCCTGTGACCCATTGTTAGCATTTGGAGTTTCTGAATATCGTTCATGGGCCCGATGATCGTATTTGTGCACAATAGAAGCATTAATTTCGTAGGAGCGATGTGTTCAAGCAGCGTCTGTAGGCTAAAAGGCAAAGTTCCTGACGTTTCCCAATCAAACACTGCTCTGGGATTTCTAGAAATTAGTCTACAATGTTATCAGTAGAGTTTCATGGTTTGAACGTTGGCTCTTGAGGTGTACAATTGCCTGTGAATCCCCGACCGCGATGTTTGCAAGTGATAACTCATACTTGTGGCGCTAGGATGTCTGACGTATGTAGATCCCTGATCTGGATTTACGATGTTTCCCCCGGGTAATAAAATGATTTTTCAAGCGCCAGATCTTCACGACAAACCTCGGTTAAATAATTCAAACGAAACAACGAAAATACCACGATTTTCACCTGGAGGCATCGAATATATTAATGAAATCCAACGTTTCGGTCCTCAATGCTATTGAAAATTGATTGAAAATTTCGTAGTTTGAAAGAAAGCCAAGTCGACGGTCTACGAGTCCCTTTATAAGTGTAAATCAAGTTCTCTCGCCTCTGTACAAATTGGGAATAAGATCAAGACAAAATTCGTGAAGTTTCCTCGGTTTATCTCGTCGCTGTATTCCGTTGCAGGATTAATTGCTCGACCAGAATGCATCCCGACGCTTCGACCCGTTGTCACACGGTTTCCTGGACGTGTGGTGCATCGAGGTATCGGATGCATCCGTGTGTCTTCGAGGGAATGAACGCGCGTATGGTCGCTGGCGTCCCGTGCACCGGAACCATCCGGACCTGACAGTCGCCGTACAGAATTATGTCGTGACATCCAACCCCGTCGGGGCACATGCTCGCGCGTATATACGTCCGTGTAAACGGCAAGTTTCTCCCGTTTTTCTCGTTTTTCCCTCCTCGCGGGCCCGTCAGCGCAACAATGCTGCTGCGAGTCGCGCACGTGCATCCGGCCGGAAAGACGCTAGCATTCCTGGAAGCAGGATCCAGTCGCGGTGCCGACTGTCATGTCATTGCTTGTATTTTGTGGCTTGGGTACCGGGTTGTTTTCTTGCCCTCCTACTCCTCCTAGACATACGGATTTATACCAGCCACTCTCTTGTTGCTTCGCCAAGAATACACTCTCTCGGTTCGCTTCGACAATCTCGCGCTGGGACGTAGCAATTTTCGCCTAAGTGCGCTTCTAGCTTTGCCTCGGATAACTGCAACTGGGGATTTCAAATTCTCAATATTTGAGGTATTCAGTTTTACAACCCACTATTGCTGCATGGTCTCCCGCTCGAGGATCACCACACGTTTAGGTCCATCACTGGTTTTCTATGTTGTCATGTTAGACGTAATATATATTATTATTGTGAAGACATATTGTACGGCGCTGCTATTGTTTAAGACAATTCTAGCACGCCCTGCCTTAGACAACGATACATTGAATAGTCGATCGAGGTCGAGTACTTGCGAGAGAGACAAGAACGTAGCCCTCTGCTGGCGAGCGCGGGAAGCCACCATTTCAATTCTATGCTGTCATATTAAACGTAATATATTTATATTATCATTAAATTTCAAAGAAATATTGCTGAAGAGCAAGATTAACGCAACCCTAAATGACCCTATGAATTCGTCGAGTTCGCGATAGTTTAACCGCGGAGCACAAGCAAACAGAGACACACAGCGATTTCATCGCGATATTATCGCACAAATATTCATCACGTTCGCCAGGCTTCTTCGTCGAATTGAAGCACGGAACAAGTTTATATTGTTTAACTTGATAATAGAAATACTTTGAGCGCCCGGAGCGCCGGAGTATTACGTAACTGTTTTTCACAGTGAAAAGCAGCGTGGCTGCAGCAATGACTTAAAGCAGAAGACAAACTTGTATCGCTTAACGGGACGCGTTACCGCGAGAAGACACAGAATAATACTAGTTTAACGTACCGTGCATACGAAAAGAGACTCGACATAGTTTCAACCAGTTGAATTTGGTTTCGTCGAGCAGCCGGCGGTAGTTTACGCGGGTACCGCGGAATCCGCGCGCACTTTCCGCTCCGCAAAGTGACCGAAGTCGAGTGCAGGGTAAAGCCGGCCGAGTGCAAGAACGTCGCGGAATATTTGGCGACTTGGAGTGCAGTTTAGAACTCGAGCAACTCTACCGCGCGCGCGTTGGATTCGCCGACTGCGCCATTGCACGTGTACTCTCGACGATTTCGAACGGATACTTTGCAGAGTTTCTCCCTCGCCACTCGAATTCAATTTTTTCTATCCCCACGGAACTCTCCCGGGCGATACTTTTTCGTTCCTGCCTCGAGAATCTTCGCGAATTAAAAGCGTGACACTTGAAATAAATTCCAGTCTTTAATTCGTCGCGTGTAAGGGTTAACGAACTTGTGCCCCGAGGAAAGCGTACGCCATTAGGTATTTTTCCTTCGATCCGTTTGAGGCGCGCGATACATCGAACATTTTACATCGTAAAGTTCGCGAATCCGATTGCAAGTTCGAATCACGTTTGGGACTCGAGTCTCGCGAGTAATCAAAACGGTCGACGTACACCCTTCCCGCGCGCAGCAGCCGCGATTCTTATTCGATTTCCTCGCGTTTTCCAAGCCGGCCCTCGCCGCGACTGACGCCCCGTCAAATTCTTTCGCGGAATACAATTTTGTTTCGTCGCGAAGATGAGATCCCCGACGTCTCGACGTCGAAACGTCGCGCTCGGAAAAATGACTGGAGGGGTTTTCCTGATGGGAAAACGAATACCGCGGAACGCCTCTAAACGTCGAGCTCTTTTCGATTTCGTCGTCTACGGAGCGCTGGCAGCCAATGATAGGCGCGGATCACCGGGGATTCTCGGGAACGGATGTCTATATACAAATTAGATTTACGTCAATTTCACGGGATTCAGATTCCGGTACTCCAAGTTATCGGAGAACATTTGAGAATATTATCTGCTGGCAATTTATCTTGAGTTTTATTAATGTGACAAACGATGTTCTATACAGGTTAGATTCTAGAATATGGACGTGAGAATCTGTTCATATATGACTAGTGGTTTTGTATTACAACAAATTTGTAAAGTTTCACTTTGCGATCGAGTAAAGCAACCGTAGCAGCGCTTAAACCCCACAACATTCAATAATCAAGTATATTATTTAGTTTGATCGAGCACTAGCGAGAAAGGTAGTCGAGAACGTAGCCCTCTGCCGGCGAGCGCGGGAAGTGTCGCCACACACGTTGCAACCGTAGGTACGCGGAACAACGCTAAACGGCTTTATCGTCGTTCTAAGCATATCGCAACCGTGCTAGCTAATTGCACGAGGTCAATAAATGCACCGCGAATCTTTCAGGGGGTTGAAATTGCATCCGGGAAGCGGCGTTTCACCGGCCCCGGGATTCCTTTGCCGCTCTGTTCACGGTACGTCGGTGTTAATTCGACGAAAATTCATTAGCCCCGGGCTGCTTGCTCTTCGAGGAGGCGGCATCTCCTGGCGCGGGCGTCGTGTCGGGTTCACGGTGTCGACGGCCCGTGAAATCGATCACGAATCGTCCCACGGGCGAAAATTTGATTATCCGCGTCGTATCGTCGCGGTTGACGCTCCCCCCGACCCACCGCGACGAATTTCCACGGACGTTCGCGAAACACCCACCCCGGAGGACCGTAGTTTCCGAAGTTGAGGAGTCGTTTCAACCCTTCTCAGCCATGGTCGCCGCTAATTTTCTCCCTGTGCCGCGGTATTTACTTTGTCGTCCCCGTCCGTGTCCGGCAGCCACGTATTTTCGAAAACCGTTGCGCGGTCGACGAATTCTCCCGCCCAGGGGAAACCGGAAAACTGATTTTCTGATTAATGGCCGTTTCGTTAGCCTGATTGCCGAGCGCGTTTGGCCAGAGGGAGCCCATTGATGATCTTTGAGGACGTGTGCTTTGCAGCCATCCGACGAGAAACGTTTTGCAAAAATTAAAATTCGCGTGGCGAAACCAGAATGTTTCTCCTGTCGTTTCGCGCGTTGTTTTTCCCCCCTGAAATTTCGTCAGTGATTAGGAGCAGAATTTCTGGGACTGGAACGTAGCGAGGCGAACGTGTCGACAACCGGGTCTTAAAGTTCTCCAGTCACGTAACCGACTTCTTGTCGAGGGGGTCACAGTGGCCCCGTGACCCATGACCCGACTCCGAGCACGCGACTCCTCACGCACCTCGATTTTGGCCCGAGTTTCCACGTCGGTTTGCACACAAACTGTTTGATCTTCTGCTTAAAATGAGAACTCATGTTAGACAAACGTTTGTCATCGAATTAAGCGCGCTCGAATGGCTCGATCCACCAATGAAAAGTTACGGAAGATCGCAAGTTCGTTTCTCTGCAACGGTACGTAAATATATTATCGATTGTTCGTTTGTTCCAATTTGTCTTCTATAGCGTGAAAATTTAAGCCAGTGAAATGGGTTTGTTCAACATTCTGCCGAGTTCTCTAACTTCCCTACGATGTTGCAAGGGGTTAAATTCATCGATAATTCTTTGATACTCTGAAATATGAACAATGCATAAATTGCAGGGATCGGTCGTGCGTGAGAGAATAGAAATCCGTTAGGAATGTAATTCAGATTAGGGAGGGAGGTAGAAAGAGGCTGAAAAAGGGCAAGCCGATATTCTGGAAGGGAAGTACGTATTTGGCGATGGTCCAGCCGCTGTCTGCACGCTTGGAGTGTCCATTATTCCATTAGCGGTTACCGTGTTAACTCTTTATTGCCCGTCGGTATATGAGCCGCCGTTCTTCATCCTCGCTGAGAGGGCGTTTAATGTCCACATTTCCCAGGGATTACCGTAAAACCGTTCCGGTACTGGCAACCGGACTAGATAGGGCCATTCTTCTTCGGCCACGTAGCAGCGTTTCCGCGTGCAATAAATGCGAACTGTAATTTCAGTTTGTTGCTCTTATCTTAACGCGTATGTAGATTGTCGTTTCGCTATTAACAGCAAGACAAAACGAAATAAATAACCTCGCAGAGTTTACTGAAACTTCAATGCCTGTGAAAATAAATAATTTCGCTTCTCGTTAGAGAATAGTGTGCCGGATAGGCTAAAATTCGAATAGTTTGAGTGTACGTATTATTGAGACTGGAATTTCGCAATTATTTTATAATTTAATCAGGCTCTATTATTTTGGTTTGAACCGCGTCAAATTTCTATTAACGTTCGTTATAATATCGTATAAATTTAATACCGATACAGGGAACCGTTAAGCAGAAGAATGACCATTGTTTCCTGTTTCCGAGCAGTGTTATTTTAGTTGTACAATTATAATATTTGACGTAAATTAAATTTGTTTGATGGTAAGTAGACAGCGTATTCGTAGAACTAGGGGAACGAAATGTATGAACATTTACATATCGTACGAATAAGTTTCCAAGGTGGAAATTAATTTCAGTATGCAAACGCTGCCTGGGTTATTTGCATTATGTTCCTTCTGGTCTGGTTTTGGCCACTCTTAATATTGTGGTTAGGATATATATTAAATGAATCGAAAAATGAAGGTTTGATATAGAAAGAACAAAAGTATTGGCACAGACCGTATTTTCAAATAAAATGTTATGTAGCTGTGAATAAAGCACAATGTCTTCTTTATTTTTGGTATAAAATATAAGTTTGAGGTTTGAACTTTAAGTATCTCGCGAAACAACGCGATTAAGTAGACCTGTAATAATAAAAAATAATAACAAACACATACAGGGCAGTTTTCGACGAAACAAAAGTATTGGCACACTTACTATTTCATAATACAATATTCAAATTAATATTTTGTTTGTAATCTTTTTTGTCTTATTACATTTTGTAACCGATTAGGCATCGAATGTACTAAATTTTGTGTTACTTCCAAACCTATTTCGTTCCATTCCTTCATAAGTGCATCTTTTAATTGCTCCTTTGTCCGAATAAGGTGTTTTCGGATCCTTCTTTCTAACTCATTCCATATGTGTTCAATCGGATTTAAATCCGGCGATTGAGGAGGGGTTGGCAATGTATTGGGGTGTATTAAAAACGATCCATTGGCGGATAATATAAACAGTATGCTTGGGATCATGATCTTGTTGGAAATAGTAGTTTTCCCCAAGATTTAATTTTTCCACACTTTTTTTTAAGTTTTGTTTCGAAATATTTAAATATACAAATTTATCCATAATACCGTCTATAAAATCTAGTTCTCCAAGTTCGGAGGAACTCGTACAACCCCATACTAATACACTATCACCCCCGTGTTTAACAGTTGAGACTATGTTATGTGAATCCAACTCGGTATTACGCTTTCGCCATATTCTTATTTGACCATCAGATTTAAAAATATTAAATTTACTTTCGTCAGAGAAGAGTACTCTATCCCAAAATTCTAAATTTTTGTGTACGTACATTTCTGCAAACTCTAATCTGTTTTTTCGATTAATTTTGCTGATCAATGGTTTTCTTCTAGCCACTCTTGAATTGTACCCGGCACTTTTAAAAACTCTCCGGATAGTTATAGGATGTACATGTACAGTGGTCCGCTGACTTGAAGTCCCGGGAGACGGCACAGGGGCAAGGGGAGTCGGACCGCCCATTTATCTGTCTCGCTCCCTTGCTCTCAGGCAGAGTCCACATGTGTGTGTAACTGCCGCGACGAATAGCGAGCTAGAGACCAATGTGTGCGTGGGAATACGTGTGCCCCTTCTACTTCTTCCGCATTCCTTCCGCGGGACTTCAAGTGAGCGGAGGACAGTACCTTATTTTCACTTTTCATTTGTGCCGCTAATTTCTGTAGAGGCAACTTTAGGATTTTTTTTTACAATCTTGGTAATTTTTCGTTTATCTCGTTCTGTTAATTTCTGTGGACGACCACTTCGCGGAAGATTTTTTACATTTTGTTCGCCAGGAAACCGTTTAATAATATTTCTTACGGTGAAACGACTTCTATTTACTATTTTAGCTATCGTAGAATATGAATTTCCCTCTTTTGATAATTTTAATATAATTTTTCTCTCTGAAATTGTTGTTTCTCGTGCTTTTCGATACATTGTTGTGTTATTCACTTTATTACAGGCAAATTTAGTAAGAAATAACAAATGAATATCAAATTGAATCTCGAGACTTCCCTGGATACAACAGTCATGCCAATATTATAAATATTTACATAACTGACTGTTTCATAGAAATATTAAATTTACAAGTGTGCCAATACTTTTGTTTCGTCGAAAACTGTCCTCTGTGTATTTGTTACTATTTTTCATTATTACAAGTCTACTTAACCGCTTTATCTCGCGAGATACTTAAAGTTCAAACCTCAAACTTATATTTTATACCAAAAATAAAGAAGACATTGTGCTTTATTCACAGCTACATAACATTTTATTTGAAAATACGGTCTGTGCCAATACTTTTGTTTGGCACTGTATGTATTTAATTATACATATATGAAAATAAAATAAAAATGATACATCATTCCACGTTCAAGAATCTGGAAGTACTGAGCGGCCCGTGCCACGCCTGCAGCCGCTTGGTAACGCATTTCAGAAAACAAAAAACAAATAAAAACTTTCCATGTGCATGACGCCTCGATCAAAGTGTGTTGAACGTTCGACCACATACATACAAACCCAGTCACCACAGACGAGGATATACATTGTATCTACATGATGCAATATTTCTACACTTAAGTTTTCAACGCACGTAGAAAAAATGGATGAAAATTTAAGAGCTTGATACGAGAGAGCGTAGTTTAAAATGTTAAAATTCAGAAACCTGTGACGATCTGTAATGACACTCAATATTGCTCGGTGCAGCATCTGCTGATTCGATGATGCAATTTCGCGCACCGACGGGCTTAGAAAATTTCTTGCTAATATTCCCTGCGCCGTGACAAAGGGGATCAAGAATTTCATGGTAGACGGTTTATGAATTAATGCATCCTGAATGTACAATATTATGGAAATATGGTAAATGCAACCAATTCGGATACCTAATTATCGCTACGTTTGTGCATTTTGTATCAAAATTATAATATCGTACAAAATTGCATTGTAAAATGTTACACCGTAACGATGTTGCAACTAATTTAACTTTAAAATTAACAGCGTCCGGCGTTGAAAAATATTTAACGCATATTAAACGAAGTATCAACGGTGTCATAAACGGGCCATACCTTCTGACTTGCTTGTTTGTTAAATGTTCCAACAGAGCTTTCACGTTCAGATACATGCTTCGATAGAAATGAACAGAGTGCGATAACTCTTCATTAATGGAGCTCCTGTTTTCAATGTGAAATTTAACGTATTGTGCTTTCTCACGCGAGCAATGGATCATATCTGCATAAAATACGAGTCGAAGAAATTACTGTAATTTTTATCAACCGTGGTCATTCGTTTCGTTCAGTAATAAATTTTCTAATCATTTCTAAACAAGACTTTTTGGGACGCCTCTAATGATAGGTTCTTTCGAACGACAAATTTGATTATTTAAACATACAATACCAGTACTTACGACAGAATTGAATTTTTGCATGTTATAAAAATTTATTTTTTTATGATACGAACGCTGTTTGAGTCTACCAAAGTTTACCAAGTTGATCTATAACCTAGAATGGTCGCGTTTGGCTTATTATAATTATAGTCAAATTTCTTGTTACAGTTTATCATACACGAGATAATGTAATTGGTTGTTAGTCGTAATTATGTACATGGAAATTTCATATTATTATTTTGTATTCTTTACCCTTTTTACACTCGGATTTACTCTGCAAAGATAATTAGCCAATTTAACTTTATGAAACAATTTTTTCTCCTTTTAACCACTCGTCGTAAACGAGTATTCGACGTAGTTTTTTCCTATTTAATTAATCTCCGCCAGACACGCACAATGCCTGTATTATTAATTACTTCACAACCCTTTTACATATTCGACTATTTTTCGAATAAAGCAAACGTCATTCGTCTTATTAATTACTAGCTTTTGCCCGCGGCTTCGCTCGCACAGGAAATCATTTAGTTCCCTCGGAAATAGATATTGTTTCTCCATTATATCTTTTAAGCCCCCATTCACCTCTATAGAGTTTTAATTTTATGTCATGTCGCCATCTTACATTTCAAAATTGATACCATTTTCGTAATTAACGTCCCAAAAAACCTTCATAACGACACCCATACCGATATTTAGGCGTATTTACACCATTGCAACTGTTTAGTGATAAGATAATAATTACGTACTTCCATGTTAAATTTGAAGTTTCTAGATCCATTTACGGAAATAAGGCAACTTTAATGCGAAATAAGTGTATCAATGAGCATTCCGTATCAGGTAAATCCGACCACGAACAAAATATGTCCCATACAATCATTGCAACCCCTTTTCACCCTTTCAGAGGTTGAATTTAAAAAAAAATCGGTATAAGTGTTTGATTAATTATATTAAAGAGTATTAAGACCAAGTATGAAGTAAATCCGACAACGAACAAAATATCTCCCATACAAACGTTGCAACCCCCTTTCACCCCTCCAGGGGTAGAATTTTTTAAAATGCTGAAACAGGTGTTTGATTAATTATGTCAAAGAGCATTAAGACCAAGTTTCAAGTAAATCCGACCAGAAATAAAATATTCCTCATACAAACGTTGCAACCCCTTTCCACCCCCTTAGGGATTGAATTTAGGAATATCCTTTCTTATTTCTTGTATACATCATAAAATCACTGTGCAAAACTTCAGCTTTTTATGTCCAAGGGCTTAGCCTGGGCGTTGATGAGTCAGTGAGTCAGGCCTTTCATTTTATATACAGGGTGGTCCACTTAAATAAGGCCACCTAAATATCTCCTTTAATTGTGGGGGTACAAAAAATATTTTGTATGCCATTTGAATGGTTTGAAAAAACTTTTCTTTTGCAAAAAATATATATAGATTTTGTAATACCAAGTCTAATATGACGACCAATAATAAAATAATTAAATTTGACTGTGCAGGACTGTTGGTTCTTGAATGTCTACATATCATTCGATTAAAAAAACGAGCCTAAGACAGCGTATTCTCCAAGTTCACAGCGAAAAAAAAGAACTGTACGGGATCGAGCGTAGCAGTAGCTAATTTCGCAACACAACAAAAAATCTTCGCTTCCGAGAAACATTTACGCTCATTAACGCTGCTGCTTCGAACAACGCGCAAATGGCCCCTTCCTTTATCCGTCAAAGGGAAAGAAAAACGAACTCGAGCGTAAAAGAACAATATTGACCTTCGTTTCGCGAACTTCGCTCGAATTAGGCGAAGAAAAGAGTGGAAACGGAAGAAACAGAGCAGAAAGTGGAGGCTTAAGCCTCCGGTAACGAATAAAGGGAGGGTAGAAGCGGAGAAGGAGAAAAGCCTCGAGATCTGGCGTAGTCCTTAGTTCGTGGCCGTGGTACGCGCGTTTCATGCGCTTTCCGCGAACGCTTCCTCCGATTGTTTTTCCAATCTCCTTTACAGCCAGCCCGAGGTCTCATGCAGATTCGGAATCCTCGCTATCCTTTTTTCTCGCGCGGTGTCCTCGCGTCGAACTGCTTCGCAGACGAACCAGCTCGAGCTTATTTTCTTAGTCGTTCGGCCCCCGCAACACGGTTTCGCTTGTTTTTCCATTCACCGACGTTTTTCCTCGTTTCGGGGGATTTCAAGTTTCCGGAACTCGAAATTTTGTATCGGGATATAGTTCGAGTTAGGAACGATTCGAATAAACTCGCGTCCAAACACTGTGGGTTTAAAACATTACCTTTATTGGCCAAGTTTCGCTCGGACATTTTCTGGCTTCGTAATAACTAGGTTTGTAGCGTATTTTTGTTTGTTTGTTGCCAAGGGATTCGAGGGGATGGAACTTTTCTAAATTGAACAATTATTTAGGTCCCTCTAGATAAAAATTGATGTTATTTTACGGTTTCAGTATCGCAGAATTTCCTTTCCTTCTTCTCCTGCGAAGTTGCGTGATCGAATCCGAATTTCAATCCAGATTTCAAAATAATTTCTATTTGCAGTACCGGCTTCAATTTTGCTTGAAATTTGTTGTCCTGTATATAAATTTCGATCGAGGCACGCGCGTATTCGGACGAAGCGTTTTTATTAAACTTCGCAGGACAACCTTCGCCGAAAGAAAATCCTGGAATCCGTTGAACATCGATGTAAGCGGAGTTCGTCCAAGGAAAAACGGTATAGATTTCGAGAAGGAAACCTGCTCGGCCACGAAGTGTCTGTCCACTGCGGAGGAGGGTTAACGAGGGTGGAAATCCCTCGGTGAAAACAGGGAAACCCAAATAAACGGGGACACGCGACCGTGATGTTATCTCGGGCATGGCAGTGCAACGTAACTTCGCGTAACACGGAAGGAACCGCAGTAAAACGAGAGAAAAAAAATGTTTAGAGAAAAGTAATCTCACGAGATGGGCGCCCCGGAGATTTACTGGCGAAAATCCTTCCCGTTGCGTGAGTCCGTGGCGATTCACGCGACGAATGCTCGGAACGAAACGCAATTAGGATCGTCGATCCCGAAATCCAGATAAACAGGACGAAATAAAGACTTCGAATTTCCATGAAAAGTAATGCACTGTCGTCGACTTGTGTATTAAAAACACATTTGAAAAATAATTAAAATGTTGTATAAGGTCAGAATTTTAACAACCTAAACTAAAAAAATCGTACTTATTTTTGTAACTTCGTTAAACTGTACGAATCCCATCCAGATTTATTTTCTTTAACGTTTCGAGACGAGGAATTTTTTTATTCGATCCGACTTTGCCCGAGTCTGTTCCGAAGTCTCAAATAAATTCCCAAAGATTATTAGACTCGGAAGCAATTCCGTAAGAACTCGTTGGACAAAATGCAATAGCGGGTGGAAAGTTCGCTTTATCATCGTTCGACACGACGGGCGTGTTTACCCGCTCCATCCATTTAGACGGTCGAATAAAATTCAATTTGTTAAGAAGTCCCCCCCCCCCAAAGTATTGGACGTATATACACCGCGACACAATGTCCCGGTCGATCGAAGTGCAAGCGATTGCACTCCGGCCGCGAGATTATTACATTTCTAACAATCGAAGTGGACGATTTCTCGTTGCGAGCCAGCAGCCACCTCGTTCCTTCCGTGGCTGCTCCGGGAGCTTTCATTTGCCGGAAAGTGGAGGGAACCGGTGTCTCGAGTAGCCGCACGTGCGACGGGGAAGAGCGTCTGCGGGCTCGTGTGTCCTGGAAACGAACGTACGACTGCCAGAACCGTACGTGGCGAAGTGGTTCCGGTCGGTTTTTAGTGGTCGTTACTATCGGCGACACTCCACGCGACGGAGTTTACTACCATCAGTGTGAGAAAATCCACGCCGATGTAACGAAATAGAAATTAGGATCTTCGTCGGATTATCGCGACAACGGGTATCGAACAACAGATAATTAATTGTAACAGCGACGGTCTGTATTATCTACGTGTTTGATTCCCTTTTCGATATAATAAAAAATATATGAATGAACGAAATGACGTACAATTAATAAACAGAATAGAAAAAATGTAGAGTTTAAACCTTTCCCATGTAAAATCAAAAGTAAATTTTTAAGAAAAATCGACAGGTAGAGAATTTTTTTGATGAAATTAAACAATTTCAAATTATTCTGGAAAAATTATTTTCGATTGCGAGGGTTAATTGCAATCATTTTTTGTGAATAGACACACCTCTGAAATCGTACGTACTTTTGAGAAAAAAATTTTTTGCTAAAAATAAAAATTTCAGGCCAGAAATGTCTCCTCAAAATTTCATGCGTATCTTTAAAACATCATACCTTCTGAACGGATTGGAGGGTTTTAAAATTTCAAAGTGCAAACAATGTGTATTTTAGTGAAGAATATGTAGACATTCCAAAAATATTCGAAAAGTTGATCCTTGACCTCGCAAAATGAGAAAAACCCCATAAAAATGGTCCAATTTTCAAACAGCCATAACTCTTACAGTAAGGAATATATTTCAATGGAACTTTTTTCTGAAGTAGAGCTCACGGGTACCTACAAAAAAGTATTAGATAACTTTTCTGTAGGGCGTCAAACAAAATTACTAAAAATCGAAACGAATTTTTAAGAAAAATCGGTGCCTAAATTTATTGGCAACAAAAAAATTTTCAAATCGTTTAAAAAAAATTATTTTTGGTTGCGTGGATCAATTACAATCATTTTTGGTGGATACACATACCTTCGAAATCTTGCGCACTTTTGAGAAAAAAATTCGAGTAGGTGTTGAAAGTTTTGGGCAAAATTCAAAAATTTCAAATCGTTCTAAAAAAATTATTTTTAGCTGGGGGGGTTAATTACAATCATATTTGGTGAATAGATATACCCTCGAAATCCTACACCCTCTCGAGAAAAAAATTCGAGTATGTGCTGAAAGTTTTCGGCGAAATTAAAAAATTTCAAACCATTCTAAAAAAATTATCTTTGGTTGCAGGGGTCAATTACCATCATTTTTAGTGAATAGACATATCCTCGAATTCCTACGTACTTTCGAGAAAAAAATTCTTCTGCTCGATCTCTCATATGAGCAAATGGAAAGATTGGTTTGAGAATACCAGATCTGAAGGAGTAGAGGTAACAGTAACCAACAATCAGAAATCCTACAAAAAATCTACAGAAACTACATAAGTACCGAATGAAAAGGTGTTTATTCTTAATGCACAATTCAAAATTGATATACACGAGTCTCTCTCGTTTCTGACGAACGAAAGATTTCGGACGCGTCGAAGCTTTTCAGTCATTAATCGGTGCCGTGAATCTAGGAGGACCTCAGAGACCCTTTCGATTCCGACTCGTTTCCTTCATTGTCTACAAAACGCCGCAACTGGAGAGTCTTTGACGACAAAAGACAAGAGCTGTGGACCTTCTCGTCCGAGTATCCGAATCTTCAGTAGCTTAAACACCGTTCCGATATTTGACTATTCGAGTATAATAGCCTTCCTGATCCGAATTAGTTCGAGTACCATGAATAAAATTAAAATTAGTTTGCAAGTATCACGAATCAAGGGAAAAGTTCTTTAACTCCGCTCGCAGAGTGTCTGGCAAAAAATCCTGTCCGATGGTTCGACCTTTTCTCTACCGGCTCCATTCTCGCGAGTTCCTAACCGTATCTTCTCTCTTTATAGATTCACATTCTGCGATAACTTTCGCTGTTTCCTCCCGTTGTTTCATGCTAACGACGTCCGAATGTGGAAAGACCGTAATCAGCCCTTCCTATCCTTTTCAACTTCGCGAACGTTCAGTTTTAGCAATTACACTTTTCCCTTTCTTAATCGACGTCGATTAAACTTCCACTCCTATTCGTATGGTGATTCACTGCAAATGGAAGAAACTTGTTTCTTATGAATCGACCAATTTGAGTGTAAGTCCATTGTTTTACATGCTGGAGATATTTCAGGGTTTATGTTTGCATAAATTAGAAACAGAACTAGGTAATGGTCATGGCTAGTTGGAAGCTCTGGCTCTCTTTCGATCAACGAGGTTAAGCGGCGTTCGACACGGTCAAGTACAGTACTTTGGGATGGGTGACCGCTTGGGGGAAAAAACTAAGTATTGTTGATTAGTATACTGTGTTTACATTGTTATTAAAAAGCTCTCTCTATTGGGCTTGTAATTAGGCATTACACTAGCCTTGTTAATATTAGAAAAAAAACTAGTTTAATAAACACAGTGTAATAAAAACAATACACTTGGTAAAAATAAATGTAAAGAAAAACTAGTTTAATAAATACAGTGTAATAAAAACAATACACTTGGTAAAAATAAATAAGAAATTAAAACTACGCAAATAAACGTAATACAGTTTGGTTAAAATAAATGGAAAAAATTCGTAAGAAGGGAGTTTCTTATCGTTTATAGCGAATCACCCCATTATAGCGTACGAGTGCGAGTTCGTATCGAAAGAGCGAATGTCCCAGGACGAGGAGAAGATAGACAGAGACTCATCGCGGTTCGAGGAGCCTCCAGTCGCGTTCATAATGCGGCTGTGGGTATCAATGGGATCCGGATCCCATCCCGGTGAGAGCAATTTCGGCAGAGTAATCGCCTCCTTTGCGTGGGTGTTTTCGAACAGAGACGGGCTGTCGGCGGTTACGCAGTCGCGGCCGCGCGGCGCTCTATCGCGACAAGAATCGGAATTGTTCGCGATAAGTAGGTGTACACAATGCTTGCTCCGCGGCTTTATGCGCCGTCCGGGAAAAGTTTCGCCGCGCACGCAATCTCGGAAATTGTCTAAAGTTGTCGTCTACCCGTATCAGGGAGAATCGAGGGCTGCATTCGGAATGGCGCGAGCAATGCTCGGGGGGCCGGGGGGTAACGATGAAAGAGGAATCTCGTCGTCGTTGCGCTCCCCGGATCCTGAAAGATTCTCGACGCCAAGAGCACCCGACGAAAGCCCGCTTCCGCCGCCAGACACTCGAGCGACTCTATGCGTGCGCACGAATGCCGCGTTTCTCTCGACTGCCATTCTGTGGAGTCGACGGATTCGCAAAATGCCAATGGCCGTTTCCCAGTATAAATTGATTGTCGACGGAACACACCCGGTATTCGAATATTTGTTTTCACGGGTCTCGGGCAAAAGGTAAACTGGCCCCGATAACTGGCTAAACAATGTCTCCCCATACGTGATCATTGATATTAATTAGGAAATAGAAAACGACAGAAACAAAATTATTTTATTTGGAAAATGTATTTTAGTTTTATTAACAAAGTGCACCTGTTCATTTTCGTTTTTCTCCCATCTAATTGCGAGTAACTTAACCCTCAAGCACACATGCTCAAATACTTACGTAGAGACACAAGTGAGTCTGTGAGTATCCACAGTATCTTCGATCGTAACTCAGAATTTGGAATTCGAAATTCGGAATTTGGAATTCGCCGGGCCGTTTAATTGAAATACGTCAAAATTGCCTGTCTCCCAAGCGTCCTATGAAGCGGAATTTAATCTCATTGCCGATGCGACTAGGCGCGTATTATCCCGGCGCTCGCATAACGAGGCGGCGAATGAAACAATTTCGTTTCGCCAAGGTGAAATCGCCTGGGGGCTCGTTCGTTCGCCCCGGCGTTGAATTCCGTTTCGACCTGGAAGAGGGAACAACACCGTACGTTCCCGGCCCCGCGAAGTCCCGATACTGAATTTATTATGCGACTTCGACGCTACTGAAAACTTTCCGACCGTGGAAACTGCTCGTGAACGCGGTTGTCCGGTTCCTTTGCCGGCTGTTCGCGAATTATCTCGTCGACGACGTCTCTCCGCGTTACGTTTTCTACCTATGCAACTATGATACGAGCGAGATTAAACTTCGCCGGATAATGCGCTCGACAGCCTCTCGAGTTCCATCCCTCAGGAACGCTTCCGCCGTCGACGTTTCTTTCGCGTTTAATTTAAACGGAACATCGCTATTTGGAGATTCCTTTGGGGAATTCGGATAGAAAGTTCGCGGTTTGCCGCGTGACGGATATTACTAGATTATGGCCACGGAGGGACGTGCCACTGACGGATCCTGGTATCAAAAAAGTACTCTTCGTACAAATCTTTAGGATTTCTAATGCCAGATTCACGGAACCCTTCAATCTGACAGGCGTTAGGTTCCATATTTAAAGTTGAAGAATTAGTAAATCATATTGCAGTTTATGTCAAGTTTGAAATGAACTTATATCCTAATAAGAATATGTGCAATTAATGTTCACTAAATGAACATTTTATTTGAATTCTCTATAAAATTATTCAGCTTTCTTGAATCGTCTATGGAATTCTTAGGACGCAGAAAATTCTGCATAATTAACTAACTTTCTGAGATTCGGCCGAGTTAATGAAAACATTTGCTCGAAGCAAGGCGGTGTTGCATAGGCAGGAGGAGGTCGTCGAAATTTTTGGAATGCAGCAGGCTGCATCGAACGCAAGGTAATCTCGTCTGCATAACGGTACCCGATACACTCGTTGAATACGCGTGCATCTTGTATCTTTTGTTCTCCGATGTCGAACGTAGGCATTCTAATGCCGGATCGCGGACAAAGATTGCGCTCTGCCCATTCTTCTTTCGCTTTTTCGCGATTTACGTAACGTTACGCCGGTCGCAACGCTATTAGCACGTTCCGCGCTTCTCCGCTTACATTATTCCGGTTGTCTTCGTGTGTATAACAGGCAAACGCGCTTTCCGCTTATTAATGAACGACTCGATGTGGATTTCCGGGGCTAATAAGTGCGCCTTCCTATTCAAAAGTTTCGCGGTAATTCGTTACGGTTAGTGCGATCCTCGAAGGACTATAAATTTTATTAACCTTGTAGGAAATTTACTTCTCTTCTCGTCCACGGATCTGCAACTCGATAGATCCGAATCGAGTGGTAAGTTTGTTTAGATTTTTCTTCGATACAGTTTTCAAATTTTATCATGGAATTATTTTGATTAAATCATTTTTCACCTTTTTGTCGAAACAGGGACGCAGAAAATCGTGGTAGAAACAGTGTTAATCCGGCGTTAAGCTCTACCGAGCTAACGGAAACAATATACTGCTCATAAATATGAGCTTTCGGATCGCGTGTGCATTTACTCGCGAAAAACACGGATACACGATATTTTATTTCGTCGAGGTTCGCGAACGATATTCCATTAATCCATTAATCGTGTCTCATGTTCAGAATATTCATAGAAGCTTTCTTTCACTGATATTAACATTTATTTAATTATCGTGTGATTTTTATGATGTGAAGTTCCTGGTAAAAATGGATTGTACATCGTATGGAACTTCTCTTGTAAAATAATACAAGTAAAAATACATGTTCAGCAGTAATTTAGTTGGTATTTACAAATTAAAATTAATTCTATTTGACGTTGTCACGATTTTTCATAGAATCTCCAAGATAAATTGTAATAACTCTCGTAATGATTGCTGGTGCTTGCGTTGTTTTTACGTTTAATTTACTCGATTGTTAGCAGTACCTTTTTCAGACTAATTAGTCGACATTTTAATAAGAGTTCGTAATAAAGGACACTCTTCGAGTGCCATCGTTCACACAGCAATCCCAGCATTGAGAATGTTTAATGATCACTGTCTAGCAATTAATTTCGATCGATGGTTTTCTCCTTTATTAATAATTCATGGAAGAATGTGTAAAACGTAATTAGTTTTTGTACGCATGTAATTCGAGTGCAAATTACAGCTTGAAAGACGAACTAATGCTATCTTGCATTTAAGGATTCTGGATTATTTAATTTAAAAAGAAAAGAATGGAGTAGATATCTTTGCTAATTTCTGAGAAAACAACTTATAACACTTTCTTTGGATAATATAAGTAAATGGTTAATAAATAATCCGAGGTTGCAATTCTATTTAGAGTTTCGCGGTGTTTAATATTCTTGTAATGTCGCCGGTTGCGTTCAATGGATTATTCGCTGCTAACGTGGCAGTATTATCGCTACTTCGAAACTCCTTAATCTATTTCGCAGTAGCGCCTTTGTTAATCATATAATTAAGCTCAATTCAATTGTCCTAACATCTGTTGGCCTTACGAGACCACTTTTTGCAATTAAAAAAAACCATACTTGTTCTGAATTGAAATTGAAACTATTTGTGTCTGAAGAGTCTTGTATTTTCGAATATTAATTGCCTCGAATTTTAGATATAATCGATCGATAGTTTTTTTTTTTTTAATTTTTTCCGATCGTTTGAGATTGAATATTTCCATAAATATCCGAATAACGGTTTCAAAGGGACCAACTCAGAAACGTGGGCATCCTTAAAATACAAACGACCTCGTTAATTTAATATAGCCCCTCCGATAAATGCATTTTAAATATTCGATATTCCGTATCGCTAATTGAATGACTTTATTAGTTGGAGCGATTGAATTTCACTCGAATGTTTGTATTCGAAGCATAATCAAAACTTTTACCGAGACATTTTCCTTGGGCTATTTAGTTTGGTTAATGAAATCCCGGCTGTGATGTATTACTCAATTACTTCGCGTAAGTTAATTTATGGGTATGTCTCCCCCGTGCGTTGCTCCAGTGTACCGCAAATATGTCTTTAGTAAATATTTCACGGCGTCTCAGTTTTGCTCCTAAATTTCCTTCGATATTCGCGACGATACAATATAATTTTAAGCATAAGCTAGGAAGATACTCGGTTTTGCGTTAATTAAACCTTCAAGTTCAAACACGAGGAAACCGTTCTCATCTACCGAATACTAACTGTGTTCACCTTTAATAATATGGAGAAAAGGTAAATTTAATTAAGCGACGCATTGAAATAGTTACAGGAAAGTCGATGAATTAGGTACTAAAAGTTATCTAATTAATTAGTTTAGCAGACTTGTCTGTGTGAAATCTAAAATTGAAAATCAAAATAATGTTTCTTAAAACCGAAAGTAAAATGTTGCTTTTAAGAAATGGAACTGGAAAAGAAAGGTGTTTTAAAAGGAGCTCGTTTCTAATAAGATTCAAGTTCACGTATCCTCTGATTAACTTTCCCTGATTAAGATCGTTGCTCATTGTCAGCATTACTTTCCATCACTCTAACAGAATACAAACGACTGTGTGATCGATCGTCTCATTGGATCTTCTCACGAAGAGAGAAGTTAGAAACGAAGTTAAAAGTCGCAATAACGTCTAGAAAAACCATAATAATATTTTAAATAATCGGTTAATAATACTTTCATTGTTTGACAAGTGAATTTTCTGAGTCGTTTACATATACTACTTGTCGTTATCTTCGTTTGTTACATCGTCTTTCTTTTCTTGCTAAATTAGACATAACTCGAGAATTTCTGACAAACTATTGTACCAAACCAACATGCATGCTAATGAATATGAATGTTACACAGAAAACAGAGATCTAAAGTTTCAACGGTATCAAAACGTAAACGGTGTTCACTTAACTTGTCCAACTTCAGACGTTTAATTAGTTACTTAATAATAACAGTTCCTTAATGTGTTCCTCCTTCTGCAAACCTTGTCGAGAACACTCCGCGGGTAGATTAACAATTCGTTAAATTTCAATGTCAGGTAAGTTTCGTCGCTCCGTGAACCCCACTAGCCATCGCGTTAATACTCGTTCCAAGTCCCTCGAGCCCACCTACGGCATTCAGAACTATCCTTGGAAGACGACTTTAAACTTTCATGCGACTGTGGTATCGCTTAAGTAATATACTTCTCCGAATAGTCATCTCGCGTATATCTAACCGGAGTATTTTTGTTTCAGCGGACGCGGACATGCGGTGACACAGAAGACGTTGGATCCACAAGATACATATCAATTCATATCATTTCTCACCGAATCGAAAGTTACTCGCGCCAGGCTAATCGCAGACCGATTGGAAATGAGCGTCCAACGATGATCCAGTCCGTATCGAGTCGTACCGAGTGTCGATCGCGTGGGATCGAAAACGACTCTGCGAGAGGATCGTGAACCGTTCTACATACTCGGTGGACCGCGCGAAATTTCAAAGAGACGAGGACCAGAGGGACGAAGTAAGAGGATGTTGCTGAGGTAACACGATATCCCGAGCCGGCTGAAAACGATAAGTTAATCGAACCGTGCTCGAAAGGGAGGATACAGGGTGACGGAGACCAAGAGGATTCGGGTGAACGAGGACCCGGACGAGTGTAAAAAATGGGTTTCCCCAGGAGGAGATCCCTGTGGCTGAAGGTGGCCGTCCTGGTCACGGCGGTTTGGGCCACCGTATGCTTTCTGCTTTACACGGAGGATCGCGCCAACGCCGCTGTACAGGGATTGGCCCCCTCTGGCGTCGCGGCGCCCCAAATGGCCAACGGATTCGTGCCTGCAGCCGCAGCCCTGAGGAAAGAGACGCCGTTCAACGGGCAGCCCAAGCAGTCCAAGGTTGTCCAGGCTGGTCCGGAGCAAGGTAATTAATTTGTCGTTAACTGGCCATCCTCGTGGGAAAAGGGATCCTTAGCGTTGGCTTCGAAATACAGTGTACGGGATTCTAGAAAACTGGAGGATCGAGTAGGTACTGTCCCCTTCAAAACGAAACGAAAATAGGCTTTTTTTTTTTTAATGAGTTCCACAGAGTTTTCTTTCAATATTAATGCGCTGATAGCGACACAGGTATAGTTGACCGTTAAACATCCACGGTAGCCTGGGTAACTGCAATAAAATGATGCACAGTTGAAAATGCAATTTAAAGTTTACATTGTTCGAGGCTATAAGGAAGCAGTAAACGCGATATAAGTTTAACAAGTGCCGTTACTTTGACTTCAAACAGCTTTGCTTAACAGCTTTCTATAACTATTTTAATTAACAATTTACTCCGAATACCTGCCATTTGCACGCCTTTACTGTCCCCGTCCTGTGTATTTGATACATCTAATTAGGGAATATTATCGGATTATACTCGTTACAACGCGTTTTAGTCTCGCGAAGGAAATTTAACGAAAAGCGAAGATCTCGTCCTCAAGAGATCCAGTTAACGCTGCAAGAAAGTGTATCGCATTACGATCTTATTAAAGCAATAATAAGTAATTTTATACCAAGCATCTAGATTATAGGAGTCTCGAAAAAGCGCACGAATTGTTAATCGTCGAATAAAACGGGATTCAATGGTGAATTTCGCTAGAAATCTACGCCCATTATGTTCGTTCTGTACCTGTTTCCAAATTAATGTTATAATTTGCAATAAACTGGTATCTGGTTATACAGCATTGTTAAACTTTCTGTTTGAAAAGCGATGCATCCAATTTATGCAATAATGCATGCACGTAATTCACAGTATTGTTCGCATTTATTACAGTTTCCCTGGCAAATTAATGCGTGGGTGGAATATTGGAGTTGTCAGGTAATAAAGGTATAATGTTTCTGGCACATTCATTTGCAAAAATTTATACACCATCGTCGTTCGACTGCTCCGTGTTACAGCTCGAACATTTTTGCGGTTTTCGTGATATTTCGCTCCTCGTTTCTTCAAATAAGTGGTATTAATTGAAATTAATTTCGGCGAATATACAGGGTGTATCCTTCGAGTTCGAACGACGAGAGCCGAGGAATGAAATCGTTCGAAAGTATAATCGAAAGGGGAGCGTGTCGCGTCGAGGGGTTGGCGAACGCAGGTGGATCGAGGGGGTGGAAATTTTTAAGGAGAAGGCCAGCGAGAGGTTGAGCGGCGGTGATGCACGACGCGAGTTTCACTGCGGCGAAGTTCGCAGCAGGCCGGTCGACACTAAAGCAATTTGTCGCCCTCTTTATTGCCGCGCCGTACACACCGGGGCCCAACTTCGTCGACCCGGGATAAAATTATTTTCAGGACGAGCCAAGACGGCGAGAAAACTGGGCGAAGTCGCGCCAGTCAGCCATATCGTAGCGGGCCACTTACCGTCTAGGCTTTACCTATGCCCCGCCAATATGGCGCTGGGAAAATAAAACTCGAGTTTATGCGGGAAAGCTCTTAGAACGAGGACGGCTTCCCCCGGATATGTGAACGTTCTGAAAATTCAATTCGCGCATCTTCCTCCCCCCCCCCTCCCATGATGCGTCTTGTTCCTCCATCGACTGTTCTTTGCCTTCGTTTCCGATCCCTCTAACACGTTCGATTTTTTATATAACACACGAAGTCAATTAATTTACGCGCTTGCAAAGTATGAATATTGGAAAAATAAAATGAGGCTTTGGTATCAGTGTGTTTCTTATCGATCTGGAGATTAGATAATTTTTAATTTTGGAATTGAGTCTATTTATAAATGTGATTCTTGTAGTGGAAAATTTGTAGGGGAACTGTCAGAGTGAACTGAATATTATTTAACCAGTCAGTAATTTTAGCGAAAACTAAAATATATTCGTAAATTTCAATATGTTTAGAATCTTTGGAGGTCAAAACGAGATAAAACAAACAAGTGTACACTCCGAAAAGAGGTCGCCACAGCTGATTGGTTAAACATGAGTCAGAAACCAACATTGTCTCTCGTATCTGATAGCATATGACAACCTAACTCTCTATTCTTTTAGTAGAATATAGGCAAAAGGAGTTAGCTTGCCTTTTATAAAAGCAACTTGTCGTTAAATAGGGTATTTTAGTATCACGAAAAATCCAGCAAGAATTCCTTAATACTCAGTTTACCAGAGTTGGTGAACCTTTATTAAAAAGGCATTCTCGATAATATATTATTTCTCTGTTTTTTTTTTCTCCCAGGAGGTGGTGTGCTCGCTGCTCCGCGAGAACAGGACTCCAGCGCGCCGGGCGAAAATGGGAGGCCCGTGATTTTACCGACAAATATGACTGCCGAAATGAAAAAACTGGTCGACGACGGATGGCTCAACAACGCGTTCAATCAGTACGTCAGCGACCTGATATCCGTTCACAGAACACTGCCAGACCCGCGTGATCCATGGTGAGTCGTTTCCCCCGCACGTACAAACGTTTAGAAATATTTTCTGACGCGGATCGCGCGAGTAAAATACTTTGGAAGCAATTTGAACGCGGCAAAATTACCAGGAAATCAACGTCAGTGTTTCCATCGCCCTGCAAAATTTTCATGCTTTGATATATCGTTTAACTAGTTCCCAGAACAATTTATCTTTATTTTATCGAGCATAGACGTTACTAACATTCGATTAATCTTACTTCCAGACATTTCCTAGGTTTATACAATTTTAGAACAATGGTATCTCATATTATCAGAAATATTACAAATGTTTGGCTACGACGAAAGTAGTTCGTATCAAAATTACAAGTATCGTGTTAAATCGTGATAATTTCGGGAGCAGCGTATTGTTCTTAAATTTTGATACGCGACGCGTTTCAGGAGACTTCCTTAATTTCGAGGGACTTTGAAACGAACGCTCGAAAGGGAAGAGCGTGCCTGGCAGGATCTCGAAAACCACGAGATAATTTCACGCAACAACGTGGCCCGTGGCTTCTCTCGGAATTGGACTCGTTACTTTGTTATTATTTAATTATATTACTCGGCACTAGATTTGGTTCGAGTTATAGCAAACATCGTATTTCATTGTCGGGAAATGTTCCCGAGTCCCGCGAGAAACGCGCGCGGTCCGAATGAAATATTCAAGGATTTTCCAAGGTTTGCCCGTTGGATAATATAATAAAGCGAAAATATGTATTCCGGGCGTCTTATTCGCGTTAGGAAGTCTACGGGCCGCGGAAAGCCGGGAGAACAACTCCATTAATATGTTTCGGGTAGGAGTAATGGAACGTTATTGCAACTTCTTGTTAACAGATTGCACGAATTACTTTCCGTTGACACGGAGAAAGTAATTTCACCGTCCGTGCTCGAGCGCACGATATATGCCGCGACGGTTAACTTAATCGCATCGCGACTAATTTGTTGCCTTTCGGCGCGTTTAGCAACCGAAGGGCCGCATACTTGCCCCTGTATTCGGTAATTGAATTAGAAACGAACGTTTTTTCTTCGTCGATCTTATAGAAATTGGAGAACTATCTGGATTCTGCAGGAAAATTAATTTCTTATATACTGTTAGAGATATAGATCCTTTTATTAAAATTATAAATTAGAATTACGATGGATATGCTTAAAGATTCACCATGCTTGGTTCTGCTGGAAAATCTTATTGTATTAGGTGTACAAATGAATAATCCAATTTTTTCAGCCACATTCAATGTTTATTTTAAAAGAAAGTAAATTGAATTGTTCAATCAAAATATTCGACGTTACTTTCTATAACTTTAAACCATCTTTCAGGCATCTAATGAATTCCATCTTGGAAAAATTTTACGTTTTTGGACCCGATAAAGTCGTCAAGACATTTTCGGATCTCATCCACTGATTGGAAGTGCATATCGGATAAGGCGTGTCGCATCGACCGGAACAGGTGATAATCAGAGGGAGCAATGTCTGGTGAATACGCCGGGTGCTGCAAGACGTCCCAGCCAAGACTCATTATGGTGTCTTTTGTATGGGAAGTAATATGTGGCCTGGCGTTGTCATGGACGTTTTCGTTCCAATGCTTGACTCAAGTAGATTAATTGACGTTGGTAGCAGTCCGCAGTAACTGTTTCACCCGGTTCCAACAACTCCTAATAAACCACACCCTTGATATCCCACCAAATGCAGAGAAGAATCTTCTTTCCGAAGCGATTGGGTTTTGCAACCGATGTTGATGCTTCACCGGGATTTACCCATGACTTTCTGCGTTTCGGTTTGTCATAGAGTATCCACTTCTCATCGCCCGTAACGATTTTCCACAAGAAAGACTTTCGACGCTGCTTATTGAGAAGAGAAAGACACTCTGCCACTCGTTGATTTTTGTTGGTTGCAGTGAGTTCATGCGAAACCATTTTCCTTCTTTCTGGATCTTTCCCATCTCACGTAGGCGTTTGAAAATCGTTTGCTGGGTTACTCCTAACTGTTCTATCAGTTCTTTTTGCGTTTGTGTCGCACTTCCGAGGGTTTCCAGGGCGTTGTTTGTCGATTAGACTCAAATCATCGCTTTTAAACCGCTTAAACCAAAATGCGCACACATCATATGATACAGCACCTTCATCGAGAAAGGAACAAATCGATTCGCATGCTCTTGCAGCATTTTTCCCTTGTTGGAATTCGTAAAGAATGCAGTGTCGGATATGCACCTTATCTGTTGCCATTTTCGACTCTACTGAATTGAATACTATTGAAGGTTATGTTGGGCCTTTCGCTAAACTATCTTTTGTTTTAATTAGCTATATGTCAACACTATATGACCACAAAAGAGCGGACAAATCTATTGACTTTAAACTTGATTTTATAACTGTTTAAGCTAATTTGGATTATTCATTTGTGCAACTAATATTTTAAAATATTTAGAATTGTGATTTTTGAGTAATAAATTAGAAGAACAGCAGATAAAAGCGAAGCGATATTCCCTCGTATCGAGTCGTGGATCGACAAATAAGAACCGAGAGCACGTAAGAGCTATGAAACCCAACGCGGGAGCTTGAAAAGCCGTATCGACACCGTTGGACGAAATATCAAAAACCACGGTCGATTTATCGCCACCGACGGAAAGCACCGGCCACGTATCGCTGGATCATTCTTCATAATTCGGCAATAAATCACCGCGGTCGCCTTACGAGTGGCGATTTATTCCACGACGAAGCCAGAACGAAATATGAGCCGTTCATTACGAAAGTGGTGTAAATTCATTCATCTTTGTTCCGTCTAACGAAGGTTTTGCATTTCAATTTAGATTACCAGTGTTTCTAAAACATAGAAACTATGTATAGAAATTAATTTGTTTCCAAGACTGAGGATCGAAACGCGATAAATTGTCGATAGAACTGACATTGACTCTATATTATATAATAAATGATTTTTATTAATACAGTACCAATGACGCTTAAGAGAGCAATCGATTTCGTTTGAAAAAATGAGAATAAAAACGCCATTCGTTCGGCGGCGCGCGGAAACGTAAAATGGTTTCAACAGAATTGAGGTTTATTGAAGGTTTGTTCGCAGTTTTGATCGACTTTCTCGCGAAAAAGACCAGCTGAAAGGACGGTCGATCAAACCTGCGAATAAACCTTCGATAATCCTTTGCGTGTGTGGACTGTTTAACGCGCAGTTTTAAAGAAGTGACTGGCACCGTATTTACGTATTTTTGCAACAAATCCATAAAATATATTTTTGCAATCACAGAGACCAGGCTTTTGAACTTTCCAAACTGGGTAAAATACAGCGTGTTTTAATGCTGATTTAGGAACGAAAGATCGCGATAGTGGACGGCTGTGGACACCCATGTTTACGGACACCAGTCTCGTAAAGCTATCCCCATTCTCGTCGTCGACCGAACCGAAACGAGTTCGTAAATGAATTTTCACGCTGAAACTCGTTCATAGACGAAATTAACAAGCCTTTTTTAAGCAATGCTTGCAGAAACTCGGTTTTTTAAAATACGGACTTACGGCAGTCTCGTAACGAACGGTCCATATGTTCACGGCAAACGTAAATTCTCGGTAAAACTTTAGCCGACGCGGCTCGTGGCCGAGCGCGCAGGCGGCGGCGAATTAACCCCATGAATATTAATTACAATTTACATGATATTAACCGACATTATCAGAGGCGACGGGGCAAACTTCGTGGACGTCCATTGGCGCGGGACACCGCGGCGTCGCTGAACTAAACTGAGCGGTTAAAGGGTGAGACCAACGCGCAGGTGTCCGCGAACAGGTGGCTCTGATTTACACAACTTTTGGCGTCGTTAGCTACTACCGATCGACGGTCACGCTAACGCCCCCGCACGGTGGGGCTGTGTTCGTTGCGCGATAAAAATTAACGAATGACGTCGTTAAAAAATACACGGTGACAAATAATCGCTTATAATTATTGGGAACGCTGTTGTGAATTTTCTCGAATTTTTAATAAGAAATTATTTAGAGTGTTCCAAGTTCTTTTTAAATCGATTTGGTGAACCTCCTCCAAATCCTCCCTTTCTTCGCGAAGTTTCAATACAAACGCTTAACGCAAACGCGGACCGTTCATTACCCAAGAAAGAAACTCTTAAGTTCTGCTATTATCCGGATCGATGGGCGAAATTAACCTTATTCCGGGGTCGATTGACAAATTCGCGTTAAAGGATCGTAATTCCGGGGTGGTATACCGATTCGTGAATATTCAATCGGCCCCCGACATATTCATTGAGTCGCAGGAAGAGAAAGTTTATCCGTAACAAATCGTTTAATTGATTTCATGGCTCGCCGGCGGCTCAAAGACGATTCCTCGCCTCGGAATCGGGTCACGAGTTCATTACTGCTCCTCAAGGAACCTCCTCAATTATGCAAAGCAAACTGAAGGACCTTCCGGGAAATAAAATGCGGTGTTGGGTAAAAAGGTAGCCGCGACAAAGGCCGCGTAAACGATCCCACCTTTTGCTATGATGTGGCCAACTTTTACGGACGCTCATTTTTTCCACCACTTTTTCTCTTCGACTCGTTCCTTGGACAGAGTATCGCGAAACTCGGGACCCCTAACGGCGATACGTTTGACTCGTTTCACCCTGTCCGCGATAACTCAAGTTTAAGATACGAAGTTACCCTCCAAACTTTCATCCCTCTGATCCGATCTGTACTGCTGTTGGACATGCAAAAAAGTTCTTTACAGAAACGTTTCACAGTTTTTACATGGGTAATAACCCCCCGTACGCGTCGAAATAGAGCTTCGACGAAAAATTATTTTCCATGACATTGATACTGCATTTACGTTAACAACATTGCATTCTATAATAAAGAATTTTATGTACGAAGCGTAGCAATTAAATTTCATTCGAATAACGAGATTAATTTATTCGATATTTTTATTGAAGTTAGAACTTTGCCAGTCTTTGTAAGAGTAAAATACGATTAACAATGAGAGATGAACAATACGTATACAGTACATACACAAGTATATCTCGTCCGTGGTTATCGACGAATATCGAGAGCAGACGCAGACATCCGTTCTCTGACGAAGCTCGAACGTTAAATTGAAATTGTATCATGAAATAATTAACTCGAAACCGTGCTTAATTTAATAAGGCGCACTCTAGGAAACTTTTGTTAATTAATGTGATCATAACTGGATAGGAGATAAGTTCGAGTTCGCGAAGCTCGAGAGAGGCTTTTACAAAATTAGTTTCTTTCGCGTTGAAGCGATCGGAAGTTGAAATCTGTTTGTGCTCTTAAAGCACGAACGGCTCCCTACTATCGATTCAATATCATTTAATTTAATTACGTATGCATTTCAAAAGAAGATATTTATGCGTTACTTTCATTTTAGCGAGACTTTCAAGTTTCAATTCTGATTTAAAAATGATTCGAGTTGATTAAAAAGATGGTATACTAAGTTAATGAAAGAGTAATATGAACCACTTTATAATTATTTATTCTTGATAATTTCTATGACATATTGAAAAAATTCATGTATCGTAGTAAATAGAGTTAAGTTTCTCGGAACATCAGATATTTTTATAATTACAATGCATAACTGTAGGACGAAAAATGGCAACTCGTGTTACAATAATCTCGTGTTGCAGTCGAGCAAATTTCTTTGACTGTTGTATTACTCGACAGACGGTCGGAAAGCTCACGAATGAAGTTTCTCCGGCGAATAACAAACTGCATCTCGTTAAGAGTTTTTCGAAGCGATCGACTTAGGTTCCTTCGAACGTTGCAGCGAAAGAAGAAAATTGGCCGTAGAGTCTCGCGAGCCAACAAGGGCCAGTAAGAAGGTAAAAAGATGGCTGGCACGGTTAACGAGAAGTTATGAACACCGCGGTGGACTCGTCCAGCAATAATTTCACCACTCCTAAGAATGGTTTTTATTGTTCGTGTCGTAACTCCGACTCTTTTACTCGAGGGCGTAGCTCATGTTCTTGTTGTGCGTTACTTCTGAGGCACTTGCTTCCATTGTTTAATGCCGGAGATGGGCTTCGTGCTTCTCCGTTCCATTGTATAATAGAATTTTAGGGCAGCCCGCTAGGGAGATCCTTGTTTCGACGTTTGTCATTTTCTGAATAATTCATACGATCAATAATTAAACGTATTCTCTTAATCTTTGGAACTGTTTGGAAATATTAATTCGGAAAATTTCTAGTCAGACAATATTTGAGCCGTTTATTTTGAAAGTGGCCTAACTCCATTTTTCAATTTTTTCCGGTTACCATGGTTACATGTACAACTTCATGTTATTTATCAGTAAAGCATTTCAGGTTGCTTATATTCCGGGCAAATACGATAATTCTTGACACATAAGTTTTCAGAGTTAGTTCAATAATTGAACCGTGTAGTTTGAAAGTGGCCTAACTCCATTTATACTTAAATCAAGATATTTACTATTGATAATGTCGGAAAGCAGTTGATGAAGGTAATTTTAATTAATTAGTATTTACAAATTAATCTCAGTTTTTGGACAATTGCGTTAGTTGAATAACCAGTACGTTTAATTAATATAAAACTTAAAATTTAATATTAAATTTTAGAAATTATTTCACCCGTGGGGAAGAACAGAACAAGACTGTTTAGTTCAGATAGTGAAGAAGAAATAGTAACTAATGATTTAAAAAAAAATCGAAAAAGAAACAGAATTATAGAACAATATTCGTCTTCAGGGGATGAAGATACGAATAACAATGGAGAAAAGATTGATGAATCATACATCCAAAAAGTGCGAAAGATTAAACGGAATTCAGGAAAAAGATATTGTACTCAAACCGGAAATATTGTACTTGAAAAGATTTTCGAAAACAAAGATTGCCGTTGTCGGAATGCTTGCACAAAAAATTACGATGAAGAAGAAAGAAAGAATATTTTTGAGAAGTTTTGCGGTTTGGGAGATTTTAACAAACAAAATGTATTGCTTTACGAAGCTGTCGAGCGCAAAATTGTGGAACGAAGACGTCCAACAAACGGAAAAGGTTCGCCAAGAAATTGGAGTTTTAAAGATATGTAAAATAAATTCAGTATTGTTTTTTTCAATTTGAAGCATCTTAAATTATGTTGAATGGACTTGGGCACCTTAAAATTTTATAATGAATCTGGTTGTTAATTTTGAAAGTGGCCTAACTCCATTCTTGATAAGAAAACGCATATTATTCACTTAATAATTGCCAGTATTTTAATAGGAACTATAAATTTAACATCCTTAGATACACTTAAGCAGTATGACTCATTAGTATCCTGTATGTACATTTTTAAATTCATTGAAACGCAAACCCTTAAATATCTCGATTTGAAGATAAATGAACTTAGGCCACTTTCAAAATAAACGGCTCATTTATATATTTGCGAGTACAAAGATAGAGAGACATAAGTATTATAAACTATATAATACTGAGTTAGTGACGACATGACAGATTGCAAAAAAAAAAATGACATTTTGGGTAAAAATAAATAAAAAAGAAATTTCTTCTCGTTTATAATGTAGGAATACGAGCGTGAGTAACTGTATATAATGAACGATGAGCGGGACGAGCGATTGGATTTTTCGTTATTTGATGGAAAATTTACTCGTTTCTGATTTGTAATCGCGATTATAATCCGCGGAATGCAGGAAACGACCGAAACAGCGTAACACGTGAAAATTTTATCAGTTTTTCCACCTTTGGTGGAGCGAAGGGACGCGTTGATGCTCGAATCGCTGTTTTTATTCGACTGCGACTAATTCAATCTGTACGGCGCTAGGTCGCAGCAATTGTACGCAAAACTAAATAAACTCGTGCCGCCTGGTAATTGAAAAATATTGGCGTCTCACCATTGGACCCCGGCTGTACGCGAAACGGAAATCGGCCAGTCAGCTCCCCGGCTACGGCGCATACTTTTTCATTACCGTTCTCGCGTTTCCACCCGGCTCCGTTCCACGTTTCGGCGGGACTAAATTACGGCGTGCAGTTGCCTGTTTCCAGAACAAAAGGAGGATCTCGTATAGTTGGCCGCCGGCGGAGCAGAGAAAGGCAGAAATAAATAATTGAGTAGGTTATTTAAGAGAGCTCGCGTGGTCGAAGAAGGTTTTTCCGTAGACTGAAAAGAGGGGAAAAACAAAATCTTCTTCTCGCCGCTTGTTCGATCGTTGCTTTCCTCGACGACCTCCTATTTATGACCCTGTTTTCAACTAAATTTACGTTCGATTGTTCGTGCTTGCAATATTTTTATTTAGAAAATTCCATCCGAAACTACCGGATTCAAATATACGCACTGTTGTGCCCGTTAATTGCCAAATGCTTTTCTTACTCGACGTAGTTTATCGTTCTTTGATCCGAATGACGTCAATCGTCAGTATCTTACTATACTGTGTCACTGCGTCGTAAAAATCATGAGATCAGTCAGATACTGTTAGGTGAGTCATGCTACGTCAATGTTAAAGGCAACCAGGAGTAGCGAGTCGTAGAGAAACAAGTTTTCGACGAATTTTCAAACTCGATTTTCCTTTGAAAATCCACTATAAACATTCTGTTATATTCCCCTTAATAATACTTTATTAACCGTCGGAATAGTAGGTTAACGGCGTACAAATACAATTTGACTATTCGTAGTCTTAGACTAAAAGCTTGCACGTTCGTGTAACTGTCGAGAATCAGAATCAGAGAGTCTTCTTTTTGAAAAGAGGGAAAGGTGGGGAGAGAAAAGGGCGAGACAGAGAGAGCTTCCAAACATGAGTCAGTGGTCAAGATTCGGGTGTGAGTCAGGATAAACGATGAAATCACTAAGGAAAGGAATTTCAGATGTTTTGGAATTTTGTATGAAGAGGATATGCGCGTAAACATGATGATACATACTGGCATACAACAATTCGTTAATCAAATAATCAGTGTTCATTTATTTTTATAATCACCTAATTATTATTATTTCAAGGGAATCACGAATAATTTCAGAGATTTGTGATCTCCGCGTTGATTTTCGTTTCTTTCCCTGATCGCGACACAGAAGGTAAGACAAAGCGAAAATTATGATTATCCGCAGCTAACATAGAGTTTAATTAAAATACTTCGTTAGCGTCGATACTTTGAAGTATCGTTCCGTTCGATAAGCACGCAAAGTTTATCCGCCTGCGAATGGTATGCCTTTGCAACGGGCAACTCGAGTGAAACGGGAAATGTGTATTGCCAGTGTAATGAGTTACTCGGAAAATAGAAAAGCAATTTTGACTCGTACCGCCGCCTCTGAGGGAAGTGCTTTCACTGAGAACCAGTCACGGCCGGAAGAAATAAGTTGGCCGGGAAGCCAAATCGCTCTCGTATGCAAAACGATAGATTGAAACCCGTTCTCCTGACCGCTTATCATTTAATATATCCCTGACTCCCTACGCGTCAAGCCTCCCTTTATATAGCCCCTATTTTTAATTTCTATTGTATTCTTTGCTGGCTACAAATCGCCATTTCGCGTCTCCTATAACTCGATAATATACTTTATTACTTTATAATACATATTAATAGTGTCTCAGTCAGATTCTACGTAAAAAAGAAAAAATATAAACAAATTTTGCTCCACATTTTCGACTCATTTGTTTCAGAGTTAGGGAATTCCGTTTTGATAGACCAAGAGCATGTTCCTTCATCGAGATAAAGAAATCGTGTTCGCAAATTTTGTTGTTCGTCGAAAGCAGAGGAACCGAAGCAAATTTTTCCGGTACAGTGAATCAGGAGAGAATCGTTCGGGATAAAATGTATGCTCGAAACGTCAGTCGGGATAGTCCGTAAACGTCGAGGAACGACGTCGAACCGAACCCGGGAAGATGAAACACGGCCCTTTCGGGACGACCGTAAACGAAAATCCAAAGGTGATTCGAAATAAAGCAGCCCCGAAACGCGCAAACGGTTGTGCCGCGGAATTATTTGCGAACAGCAATTTCAACTCTGTTTTCAATCAAGACGCACAGCTCGGGAGAACCCCAAACAGAACGATATCAAACAGAATGGCTCGAGCATCGACTGTGCCGCAGAATAATTTTCGCCCAGCAAAATGACAACTGTAATTAAATTCTTAGCGAACGACGTTCACGAAACGAGCGTGCTGTCAGCCAAACTCGTCGGCGGCTTTAAACGAAACAGAGTCCGGAGAACCTAGTGACAAATCTCGATCCACGTTCTATCTTCGAATCGACGGAAGTTCGTGAGTGGATTCATAATTCGTCGTGATCATGTTTGCGATTATTAAATTATCTCGCTTGCGTGAATCGAGGTTTATAACAGGTTTCAAAAGACCGCTGTAATCGAAAGCAATTCATTGTCCGCGAAATTGGAATTAAGTTATTAATTTATCGAGTAGATTGTGTTTCGTCGACGTTTCGAAGATTGTTTCCCAGAATTAATTTAATCTATTCGGCTAAGTTACGAGTCCGGGTGTTTGTGCTCGAATCAAAACGTGAAATCTCATCAGTACGCGAAATGATATTTAATGAAATGCAGATTCGGTATCGGTTTCACTTCGCTGATCCAAACAAGATTATAATTCGATTAATTTACGCGAGCGCGCGTTTACGTTTATGTTGCCAGCGTGGTCGGTGCTCGTTTCGCGTGTACGATTTTTAACGGGAAAACAGAGACGTTCCAGGTAGTAAAACGATTGCTTTTTAAATTCCATTCATGTTTGACAAACTTGTGAAAAGCTTCGAAAGTTGCATGCTAATTAATGTCGTAGCACGATTGCTTGAATTTTTAGAGGATTGAAATTAGCTTAAAGAATCGGGCGCTTCGTATATAGGAAATAGATACAATCGACGAGGGGATCGTATTTGTCGAACAGATTGCGCTGTATACGATTCGTTGAGGCGCACGGAAAGGCCGCTGGGATCGCGTAACGAAACAATAAACACTTAAATAATCCCAAGGAAGCAAGTTGCCGTCAACTCGCAATGAAACGACACTCGAGCCGGCTTATCGCGAACCGTGAAACGCCGTAACGACGGTGGAAACTCGTTCACGAGACGCGAGAGCAATTTCAGGCAAAGAGAGGAGCCCCCACGTCCCGAGTGGGAGCTTTCGAACAGTTCGTGGCCGGAAGAAATAAGTTGGCGTGGCAGCCAAATCGCGCCGCGAATGCATAACGATCACCGTGCCTCCCATTGTGCAGCCTAGAAATCCATTCGGCAGGGTCCTATTGTCGCGCGGTTAGCTTCCTCCGGGTACCGGTCCCTTCCGTCTACGTATTACCGGGAGTCCTGGAAATGGCTAGCGCCGCTAACGTGTTCCGGCGCTGTAAAGATACCTGTCCTAGAGTGGACGACGCGAGAAAGTATATGCCCCGACCGAGAAAACCGGTAGTTGGCGCCGTTTCTGACATCACGATTCCTGAATACGCCGGTTTCGGACGCGGTGAAATTAACCGATGCTGCTCGCGAGCAAACGTAAACGATTCCCGGTTCGTTTGACATCTCAACGCCCTTCAGATTCGATCAACGTCGAAGAGTGTCTGAAAGAAACCAAATTCCAACTGCATTCGGATCTTCTTCTCACAGGAAGGTAGAAGAAGCTTTAGAGTTTATCGTTTTGACAGAGTGGAAGTATTTGATAACACCATTATGCTGGAAGCTTAATTTAGAGTAAGGTACAGTAACATGTATCATTGAGAAAAAAGGTAAAAATATTTATAAAATTGTACCGAATTCCTGCGAATTATTGCTCGTTCATTTAATGCGTGACGTTGAAATCTGCTTGAGTAAAGAGATTAATACTAAACCTACCGCGACTGGTCAAATGACCGTTTTTTAAATTTCGTTTAGAATTTCTAACACAAAATATTATTTTAACGTTATTTAACTTCATGACTATTCTTATAGTATACGTACAATGAATTTTACAATATTCACTTCTATATTGTTTGTTTTCTGATAAAAATATGTTGAATAATTTATATTTTTTTGTAAAATATAAATCAAAATTTAGTATCAAATTCTGGTTAACTTCCGATAGAAATAGGATTGGCCGTGATTGGTCAGTGTTTTTCGTTAATAATTCAAAAACGAAGCCCCATCCGACATTTTTGCAAAGGAAATTGTTGTTCAGAATCGTCTCAGCTACCCCACATTTTCGGTTCTTACACTATTTACGGGATAACCTGTATATGTACAGCAAAGATGAAAGGAGAGTCTTCAGTTTCTACTGTCTTAGAACAGTCTAACATCGCGTATTAAAAATAGTTAAACTTTACACGCGTGTAGTTCTAAAACTACTAGTGCTCTACCCATTATCGAGTCACCGTTAGAAAAGGCAAAGCCTCCCCTTTAAAATGGTTTTTGATTTTTGTCGATCCGACTTTCCGTTTTCGAGGTATCGTAATTTATGTAAAAGGTAATTTTTTAAATTCCGCTCTCCGCCTTAGAAGACTATTAACGCGCATTAAAAATAGTAAAAGTTTAGACGCGTACAGTTCCGAAACTATTGGTGTTTTATTAATTATTGAGGTATTGTTAGAAACGGCAAAGCCTCCCCTTTAAAATGGTTTTTGATTTTTGTCGATCCGACTTTCCGTTTTCGAGATATCGTAATTTATGTAAAAGGGTATTTTTTGTTAATTTGACTATCTCTGTCTCCGTCTGTACACTGTTTACTATTTTCACGCGCGCGCGGTCATTGACCCGAATGAAACGTAAACAAACGCTTCGGTCCCTCGTAACTCCGAAACTAGCCACCGCATCGACTTGAGACTTAAATCCTCATATCTCAAGAACTAATAAAGCTATCGACTTGTTCGAACGCTCGTTTTAAAGGGCATCTCATCCTCTACCTTATGATTATATCACTTACTATAATTTTTGCTATCTTCTATGTTTATTTTGAAATTTACTTTCACGCTACATACCCAAAGAAGTTTCAGAAATTCCTACTGATCGTACGACTAGTGTACGATAAAACTGGATCATAAATTGTTTATTTAATTGAAAAGTAACTTAAATACAGGATGTTTGCGTAACTACTAGCCAGTACTTTTTCTTAAATAATTGTTTTCTCTAGAACTAACTACGGTATCGACTTGGAACAAAATTCGTTTTCGAGAGTGTTTTATCTTCTATCCGATGAAAATTAAAAAATTTTTCTAACATAAAAGAGAAGGATATCTTACGGATAAACATCAAAATACAAATTTCTATACATATAATGCACAAATTATAAGTACGTTGCCTCGTAAAAGAGAAAAAGGAAAACTGGTCATTTGACCGGTCATGGTAAGAATGGGTATACATGAAGTGTCGGTAGGTTTAATATTAAAGTATTCTTCAGCTACGTGGCTCTCATAACTTCGATATACCATAGTCGGTTTTTACTAGTACATTAACCTCTTCAAGGATGAATTTTTTTTTTCTGCTCTATTTATTATTGACAGTAACTACAATTATAAAAAAAAAAACTAAACGTCCACATATGTGGCCAAGGGCGTGAAGAGGTTAAATTTTATTATACCAGCGTCTCTAGAACATCTCCATTCATCATTCCTTATTAATATTTCCTGTTGAAACTAATATTGCAATATCTGCTATTTTATATGTTCTACTTAATTATAGAACAATGTATAAATCTGTACAATTCAATACTAAACTAGAACTTTATTATTATTAATGTTTATAAATCCAATATCGCAGTGTGGTTTGTTTCAGTAATTGCTTCTTTATTCATTCCACATAAAGAATACAGAAAAATCCTTGATGTTCCGTATTTCTGAGGAAGTCACGATTCAGCAGGCTGGAAAGCTGCCTAATTGTGCGCGAAAACGCGTCAGCGAAAACTAGAAATCTTCAATAAACAGTTGGCCGAGTACTTTCGCAACGCAAAGATTTAACTTGTCAAGGGAAGTATTAATTGGTCGACGTACGCTTAAGTATTAATTGCGGTAGTTTGGCGCGGCTGGCGTAACGCAGCAGCTTACAACACGCGTAACTGTGTTGTTGCTGATGGTGATTCGGCCGTTGCTGGATGTGCAGGTTCCAAGTGAAGTGGAAGCAACTGGCGAGCTCTCGGTTTGCATCGATATTTGCGTAGCTTTTATCGACTACCCGGCTGGAACTCGGTTTGCCTCGCTTAAAAACGGCCAGAGTAAAGTCTGTTACGAACATCGATGACCTCTTCGATCCTCCACTTTGGCCGCAATCCGGAAATGTAGAGTGTTCAATGAGTAATCTCCTATCGATCAGCGAGTACGTGATTCGCAAGAGAGTTTCAATTCGCACGACAAACGAAACACACAAAGATCGGGCTCGATTTTCAAGACGTAGCGTAATGTAATTATTTCTGAATTTTTTATTTTGGATTCGAATATCGTAATTATTAAAATTTGAATGTGTGTACTTCCGTTCTCTGGTGAGTCGAACTACTGTTTAGGTTTGTATTTGTTGCTAAAGATTCTGTTTCGAAATTAGATTTTTAGAGGTAGCTAGGAACGGAAAGTTTATCAGAGATACGGGGACTACTCAGCATCGATGTTATTACGGTTCTTTTCGCTGACCGAAAGGATTTCGCAGACCGAATCTTGATACTGTTATTTGGAGTCTTGTACGGACATCAACCTTGTATTGGAAATCCTTTATTGCATTTACTTTTCCCGAGCGAGGATATCGTGTTACAATGCAAGAAAATTGGTTTCTGTACAAGTTCCTTGTTTCTTCTCGACAACGTTGTGATTCCCAATGGCGATTAGTTAATACAATAAATTCAAGCAATCACAGTTTCGGATTTACAATTCCTAACATGAATTTTCCAAGCGTGTCGAACGAAACATTTTCTAAGAGCAGTTGCAATTCGAGATGCGTTTTTCCGAAGAATTTGATTAGAGGGCAAGAATGCATCCATTGTCCCGGAGTTATGATTGCTTTGAATGGACTCTGCGGGTGGCGTATGCCCGCGAGTAGCGGAAACAGTAAAAACTTTTATGCGCTGAATGCGCCTGCAGGGACGGTTAGGGACAACTTCGAAGTGGGTCCATTGTTCTGTTTTCTACAAAGTTGTCTCGACAGACAACACCGAGTTTACGTGCAATACAAAAAAATTGTCTTCGATACTGATTCCCGATAGATTTTTACCCAACGTTTCGGGTCCTCCGTCGTCTCGTTTAGAACTCCATTTAACCGAAAAATGGTCGCGTCGCGCAAATAGAATCGCCAGCCAATTTCATCGCGCAGCCATTTTTCCCCCTCGAAATAAAATTCAGCGTCACTTCAGCTTTTTCAGGTTTAACGAACGCACGCCGCTGTACGAGCACGGAAATTAGCTGGCAGTTAGGTTATCGTAAAACCAGTGGAAACGTCTGATTAACCCGCGTTTCCGGAAACCGCGTTGTTACCTCAATTTTTGAGGATCATTGAATCAGGACGCGAACACGCTTCGAGCTGGATAAGGGCGCCCAAATTAAACCAATTCCCACGTTTCTTTACGTTCTAACACTCTTGACTAACAAATACCATTCTGTATTTATCGAACAAAGATTTTTATTCCAATTGAAAGACTTTTGAGAACATCTGTTCTTATAATATAGTATTTGAATGGTCTTTGATATAATCGTAATTATATAAATCACCCCAAATTTCAGTACATCGTAATTTTCGCCAAAGAAAATCTGAATTAAATTTAAAATTTGGGTTAATTGAATTAAAAAGAAAAATATCGTGGGCGTAGTAATTCGCGACCCAGTGTAGAACACGCGGTTTCCGTGCTCCCCTGTGCAGTTAACCAAGAAAACTCGGCTTCTGGTTGCGAGTCTCATTTGCTGGCTCCTCTCGCAGGCCATTTCTGCTCTGTACTTTATGAGTTTGCGCGAAGTCGATCTAGAGTTCCTTTTTACATCCGACCAAGATTGCTTTCGCGAAGTGGCTTTTGCCGTAGCCAGTTTTTCCGCTCTTACCCGAGCCAGTTTGCGCGAATTGTTGTCTTGTTACCCCTGATTTAAACCCTGGGACGAACAAATTCCTAAATCGCGAGCACACGCTCGACTTACCCCCGGAACGATTACCCGCCAACTTTTCTCACGGTTGCGTGTGGAAAAATAATTAACAACTCCGGAACGCCGTTGCGTGCAACATGAACATATTAAATGCACCGAACGATATTTAGTTTGAAAACGTTCGAACAATATTAATCTACCGCGTGTTTCTAATTTTGAAAAGCATCTTCTTGAGCTTCACTTTATTTCAGTAGTTTCGTATTCTAAATAATTTGTAGTAGTTCCAGGTGTCCTACAATGTTTCACTATGGTAACCCTTTGCCATGCAATTCGTTGTCAAGTCTTATATATTAAAATCAACACATTTTTACATTCACGAGGTATTCGTGAAACAAATCTATTCTTTTTCGCGGCCACTCTTTGTAGGAATAAATTTAAATAAAATTAAATAATATACGTTTGAAAAATTATTTGGAATAAAATTGTACGTTAAGGGGTTAAAGTTACGAAATTAAAAATGGTAGCACGATGATTTGAATTTTCGATGGGGGAAGATCGTTCGATACACGTGATAATACATAGTTACTGCAGTATCACGATGATTCGAAGAACGATGGAACGAAATTGAATCAGACATCGAGACTTGTTGATCCTACTAAATCTGATGCATATAATTGGGCAACTTTCGGCCGTATAATACTTTCGGTCCAGCGTATTCTTCGATAAAGTTCGGGTGTTCGCCCTTAACGAACCGGTTCACCTAAATCCCCGTTACCCGCGAAGATTAAGTTAAGTGAAAGGTCTTATCGCCTTAACGATGATCGACGCCCTGGATCTTGGCTCTAGATCGCTAAGTAAGGTCCTGTGTATGGCACAGCAACGTCTTCGGCCCTTTAAGAAGCGTCCCAAGTGACAAGCAGTTAGCCACCCGAGATTGTTGAGTCACTTTGGAGGAAAGTTTCGAAACTTACGGCGAGACCCGTTGCAGATTATCCGTGACAGTTCATGCGAAATCTCTTTTGCGCTAAGACGATGGGAAAGCATCGACGATGCCTCCATTATCGGAGGCTTAGACTGTCGTTATGGCTTCGAACGATATTTTGCATCGCGATTCAGTTACATGTTGAATATATCAATTTTCAGAAACTTGAGTTTTTCGTTTCCAATTAGTAGTTCGATTTAACGCGTAATTAATAACGTTTTACTTGGATTACTTTCATAATTTGTAGCGTGATCGAAATTTCAGTTTGACGTTTCGAAATTGCAATCACCTTCGTAATAACTCTCGTCTTGTCCCAAAATTCTGATGCAATTAATCGGTTCCTCGAGTTCAGGGGCCGAAGATATCCTGATCGAAACGTAGGATCGCGTCTCGTTGGTTCAACGTACTTTTAGATTCTAATTCCGAGGGAAGCGTCACGATTCGAGCCTCTGTATTTGTTTTCTGCTTTTTCTCGTCTTCGGGGTACACATCACTCAGGAGGTACGGTGTAATTGGATTTAACGTGATCTTCGGAATCCCTCTCTCTTCGTTCTTCCTGAGGGGAGGCTCTCGGCTCCGGGATTCGAAGACACTTTCGAATCGATGGTCCACGTCGAGATGGGAATACTCGCGACGCGGGGCGAGAATGCTCCGGTGAGGTTGGGTAAAATCTGTCAATCGGGGGTAGGGAAGACTTCTGACGAGGGTATTTCGGAGCGTAACGACGGAACTCCTCGGCGATGGAGAATTTGCGGGCAACGGAACAAAGATTCCTGATGGAGCAACACGATAGTTCGATCGCTATTGTTGGGGAAAAAATCATGCACGATGAACTGCTGAAATTTCGTAAGAATTATTCAAATTAGTGTCATCATAATTTGCGCGAAAGTAGAAATATTCCAGACCTGGACACTTCTGAAATAACATTATTTGAAATATTATTTCAAATAACGTGTTATTTTATTTTATAATTGTTTGAAATAATTATGAATTATTTCTTTTGAATAATTTGAAATAAAAAATACAAAAATAACTCATTATTTGAAATCGCTCTATCTCCAATACCTCGACGTTATTCTTATTTTCAAACAAAGGTACTGAAAATAAAGGTCTAAAGTAAATCATTTCAAATAGTTATTTCGTATATTTATTTCAAATGGAATTTTCCCAGATCTGAACTATTCGATAATTTAATGGCGGATAACATATTTGTATTATTATTATTACAAGTAAATTACTGGTTCTATCATAGTCAGAAGTATAATCATAAATAAATCTAGCATAGATCACCGTGGTGGTCAAACATATTCAGATATTATTAGATAAAAGATAATACAATCTTGCCGCTTCCCTGTCTCGAGTTGGCATAATCAACTGCGCGAAATGTAATTGTGGCGCCGAGAAGCAGGATCTTAATCATGTTGTTTTTCAATGCCCTCTGTACGAGGCACAGAGAGTCGAACTCATGGAGGGGTTCAAAAACGCAAATCTGTATCTCCCTCTGGACATGAGATCCCTTCTTGTAAGGCCAAACATTGTAGCATGCAGTCACATACATCGTTTTATTAAAAAATGTAACTTACAAATTTAAGGTATTCACACCACATTACTCTTGTAAACCGTAATACTCATGTATAGCTATATAACTCTTACGAGAGTTTCAAGAAGCTAATTAATAATAATTAACCAGCGAAATTTCGTTTAAAGGAATTTTTAATATTCATTGGCTCGCCATTAAATTAATATTTCGCGATTCAATGCCGTTTTACGCGATGTTTCGTTAATCCGATAATTAATTATCGGAAATACGTCTTAACGTATCGCCCATGAAACGAAATGAATAATACATGTTTATTTTGAGAATTTTAATTATTCGACCGCGCGCGATCGTTAATAACCGTTTGGAAATGTTGCCCCGGCGCGCGAATATATTTATTTATATCGACCGTGAAACGAAACACGTTGCGTAACGTCTTCGGGTAATTGAATCGTCGGGCGTAATTAAGTTTGCAAGACCCGAGTAATTCTATTTTCGCACACTGGTTTGTCTGAGACGGACAACCAGTCCGTATCAAGCGGAGGGAGCCGTGGATGGTGCATAAATAAAGTGCAGACAGGTTTCGTTCCGACTAAAAAATGAGACTATTTCCCGTCGCGTTTGAGGAAATCTGTTCCCGCCGCTGGAAAATTTTCGACGGCTTCGTATTTTTCTGCACCCCCGGGGGCACGTCGCGCGTAAAATGCGACAGTTTGTCTTCGCGTTGGATCGAGCTCGATGCACACAACGTGTACTGATTCAAAATACGATGATTAGACATTGAATTTGTCGGTAACGTTCTCAGAAACAGAATTCGAATAAATAATTAAGATAATCCGATAATGGAACGAAATGGTTCCGTTTCATAATTAGAAAACTACGGCGTTAGCTACCTACTCCTCGTGGTAATTCAACCATTTTGAATGGATTTTAATTTTGCACGATTCGACCGCGAAGCGCCATCCACCCTGGATGCTCGTGGCAGACAAGGTTCGAACAAAGTAACCGGTACGGTTCCCATAAAAATCACCGGGCCTCGTTATTTATGCAGTGCCATTTCGCCGGCGCCATTCTCGTCGAATTAACCCGACATCGCCTAATTAGGATTATCTATGGCCATCCCGTGAATTTGCACTGCGAAACGTCCAATTAAGGCGGCACGATAGACAATGGGGATTGCACAGTCGCGAAATTACGTCAAGGACGGTCCCATGCAAATAACCTTATGTATTCCCAACAACGTACATACATAGTCCGAGACGGTACGCACGCCCACGCTCGGAGAAATTGAAAAAAAAACAAAAGGGCGGCACGTCTTCGTTGAAGGATTGGACAAGAGGGTCGGCGTAGGGTCGGTCATTGTCCGCCGGAAAGAAGAAGAATAGCCCAGGAATTCACGATAATGCGAGCACAGGGCCAGGGGATTATCCAAACTCGAAACCTAACCTCCCACGATACCATTTCGTGGATGTTAATTTGAAAATTAATTGGACCACCCTTTTCATTCGATTCTGGAATCCGTTTAATCGTGGAACGGACCCGATCTGTTAAACCTCGGAAGATGAGAGGCTCTTCCCTGTAACACAAACTTACTAATAATAATAACTCGTACAACGGTGGAAGGAGAACTATTCAAAACATTAAATAATATGCTTCACGATTCGTTAATTTAAGACGCGTACAGTCTGTCGGTGAAAAGAAAAATTTCCTGTCGTCATTTGCCAGAGAAGAGGAAGGTGACACGGAAGTCGGAATAATAATGGCGAGGAAACGAGGAACTCGACTAAAAAGCCGAGCGAAATTGAAGTACGAAATATAGGAGACAGCGACGGAGGAACGTAATAAAGAGGTATCTTACCTGCGCGATTAAATATTTGTCCTCACATTACTTTGATTAACAAGCTGACGGAGCAATTGCGTTAAATTCCTTTTGTATCTCGTTTGCCGAAATTAGGCGAGGGTGGAGGGAGACAGGAAGACAAAATGGAAGACCCACGCCGGTAGTATCGCAGCGTTGATCGAGTTCTCTACGGAAGAATTCGCGAAACGAAAACGTCTGACGAGAAGGGAGGGAAATATAAAGTCGGCCTCGCGAAGCAGAAGTTCGCGAGAACGTATCGCGGCGAGTTTGCCGGCAAAGGAAACGTAAAGAATGACGGGAATGACGTTACAGATCGCGAGACACGAAATTTCGCATGAAAATTGTTCTTCGCAATTTCGCCCGACAATACGCTGCCCTATTTTCGCGAAACAAATAATGCATCTCGTCACGGAGACACTTCTGTTTTCCTCTAAATTTTTCATCGAGTTTGGACCATCCTTCGTTGTCATTTTGCGGATTTAGGGGTGGCCAAAAAGACTGTACGGACGAGAAATATATGATTCAGGAACGCGATAAAGACATGCGACGAGACGAAATCCGTGCGGGTCGTTTTAATAATTGAATAGGAGCTTCTACGATTATTGTCCAGTTTTTCCTGGCGTACGATTTGCTAGGGGAACGCGGACAGAGTATAAAAATATAATAAAAGTCCCGCGAGACGGAGGAGCGGGGATGGAAATAGAAACGAATACGGCGAGAGAGTCTGGTTGAAACGAGGGCTGAGAAGGACGAGGGGAGAGAGAACGAGGAAGGCTGGTCATTATCCGACCGGAAGCGAATGAATGACGCGAAAGTCGGGGATAAGACAGAGGGAAGAATGAAAGGAACGCGAACTAGAAGGATCCTTTTGGGGGGAAAAACGCGCGTAAAGGGGGAAGAAACGACGACGAGCGGACCACGGTTCCGCGAAGTACTCTTTTTATCATCGGCGAGGATGTTCCTCCGCGTTATTCAGATCCATCGTCGTTCAGCGTGGCGAAAGTATTTCGCGATTCGTCGTTCAATTGGTGTTCCGGCACTTTTGGTATTCGCAGTCGACCGGAATTTCACAGAAAATTTAATGAACGTTGCGCGCAAAAGAGACGAGAAATGTTTCTCTAATAAAAAGAAACCCGGGAGAAAGAAATGAATTTGTAACGAAGCGTGGCGCACCGAAACGTGACGATCTAACGCCGTTGCCATTATTTCTTTCGGATTTCGCGTATCGCGGGATTCTTTGCAATCCCCACACGCCCGTCGATATTTCTCTTTTATTCAAAAAGATACGAAAATAGTACGGATCTTACAAGTATACATTCGTTGACGTTAAGGTTACGCTTCTTTGTTAGATAAACGTTGTCGATCGAATGTAGGTCGTCCTCGGAGGCAAATAAATGTTAACATTATGGAGCAAGTATCCTCTACCTTTTTTATTCCGTCGGAGGAAAATATAACGAAGCAAATATTTTTCATCTGCTTTGTTCTTCTGGGAGAATGGAAACAAAGAATATTTCCTCCGTAATTTTTTCGCATCTGAGACTGACCTATATTTGGTTTCTACATGGATGCTTACAAGACCTTGCGGGTCTTTTATTTTTATGTATTTATGTATTGGCGACACCAGGTGAAAAAACAAGTAGAAACGCGAAATAAAATTTCTTCGTAGGATGGACGTCGGGATAAGTAGAAAAAGCGAATAATGGTCAAGCGAGCTAATTTTCAAATTCGTTTATTTCCAAAACGAATCATCACACGAAAGAATTTTATTCCACACTTTCGACTTATGTTCTTACTCAAAATCACACTAGAAGTAAGCTCAAGTTCATTAGAAGCGGCAAAGCTTCCCATTTGAAATGATTTTTGGTTTATGTCGATCTGACTTTCCGTTTTGGAGATAGCGTAATTTATGTGAAAAGGTAATTTTTTTTATTCGACTATCTCTGTCTTCGTCTAACGCGTCAGACCTCTCACTCGCACGTGCATCGTGCTTACCTACCCCAAGATCATAACTGAGTGACGTAGTATTTACTACGAGCGCATGAGGTCAATGACTTCCCGGCGTAAACAATGAGAAGTAAACAAACCCTTCGAAGCCTTATATCTCTTAAACTAACCATGCGATCAACTTGAAACAAAAATATGCCGTCTTCTATGTTTATTTATAAATTTACTTTGACGCTATATACCCAAAGAAGTTTTAACAATTCCGATTAATTATTCTAGTTGTTAATTGCTTCGTAAAAAGGAACATTCTCATCTATGCTGGATTCGTTTCCTTCCACGATATTCTTCAACGATAAATAAATAGAAACGATTAAAGTTTCTAGAATAAACCTTTATAGTGTTTAATATTTTTATTCTGTATATGTAATCGTCAGACCTCTTTTTTAATAAATCGTGGATGATTGTTAGTGTCTTAATATTTTGAACACTACCAAATTTAAATCTTGGAATTCTACTCCACAGTGACAGGTATAATTGTAAATTAATTTTGAATTTTAATCATTTTAATGAAATCTAATACTAATGCCACGAAGTGTTCCAAGAATTTACGTTGAAAATAGCGCGACTCGATCGCAGTTTTCTAGTAAATTGAGATTTCTCTATCGGCAAATTGTCGCGACGCAGAGAACGTAATATTTTCTCTTTGACATCGGTATCACAGCGATTTAATTATTCGTTTTCAGTGTTTCATGCTTCGGTGATATTTTTTGTTTACAGAGAAGCGAGTACCGAGTTCAACCAAAACCGAGAATGGAATTTTTGTTAGCGGGAAAAGTCTCCGCTTTCAACGATATTCAGGCAACTTTATTATTTGCCCTTTCATATTTTAGTATAACAATTACCACTGCTGTTAATTTAAAGTAATATTCGACGAGTACAATCCCGCGAATGTTCGTACTTACGAGAAAAGGAACAAAAACTTCATTTTATTTCTCATTACGTTAAATATTTCTATACGAATTTGCGCGTTTCAACATTAGAGAATTCCCAGTTTTATACGTTTCACAACCCTGTCATTTAATTATAAATAAACAGACCCTACACTGTTCCAGTTTTACAGAAATATAAAATGGGGATCTGCGAGCACGAGCCAGTAAATAACTTTGTAAAGTAATTAAAGATAGAAGCCCAAATATTATAATTTCGACATCCATCTAGAAGCCAGTGACGATTAAACGAATTATTTTAGTTTCAAGCAGATTTGTTCCTTCAGAAATTCTCTGGTAAGAATAATTGTTTCGCGTTGCGTCAGACAAGAGTACCTGTCGTTGAGTTAAATGGGAACAATTTTACACAGCGCTCGTTCCATGCGAAACTCTTGCTTCCGAGTGTAAACACGGGCCCGCGTTCCAGTTCCTCGCAATCTCTCCATCTAGCCATTATTTTCGATCATATCAATCAACTAATGAGGACAAGAGGGACCGGAGAGGGCAGGAGGAGGTGGACTCGTAATTTTCATTCTGTGTGCAGAGCCATCGTCGGGGTAGCAATTTTCCGTCGGCGCACATGCAATCGATCACTAGTAAATCTAACGCTAGCAGACAACGCGAGCTTCGTGGCGATACAAGAGGCGTTGCTACGCCTCTATCAAGGTCCAAGCCGCTACTGAACAACAGCAAAATATTATTTTCGTGTCGGTTCGAGCAAACAAATGTCGCGAAACGAGATGAGTACGCCGAATAGTTTATTTCCCACGTGGTTAAAAATCATTTCGATATCGTGCATGGCTCATTTAATCGCATATATCCTTTCTGGGTTAATTAATTACGGCTGATGGCGCGTGCAATGTGATTTTTATAATAAAAATTGGAGAGAATTATAGAAAATTACGTAGTGATTTCTCGAAGAGTTTACAGAATATTTAACATTGTTTTTATCTAAAAATGAAAGGAATATTGTTGAACAGAGATATCTCGTGCCATGAGAATCGTTGCTAATATTTTCAAAATTGTCGCATCGACGACGTAACAAATGCGTCTTAATAAACTAATTTCTAATAATCTTCAATTTATGCGGTAATTATGCACTACACAATGCGATATTCAATATCCCAGCAGTTTAGTGTGTTAACAAGAAACATTTAAATTTCAAATTAAATCTGTTTACATGCTAAATAGTTCGTCGAAAGAATAATGAGGAAAGTTTATGGTCAGGTGCGCCGAAGCTTGTATTAAAATGAACGATACACGGTTTAAGCACCTTTTGTAAACACAAATTGATTTTGCAAAAGGCTACTTTGTCGAAAAAATATCTCTCGATAGTCAGCCACGTTTGTATTATTTTATTGCGAAATACTTCATAGTAGGGTTAAAAAACAACGGATATATTTTGCTCGTATTATTTTTATTTAACGATTATTTAATTATTTTGTTTAAGGCACGATGCCCGTAACAGTGAAATGTTGAAAGCCGCTTTTAGTGTTTATTAAAAGTTAAACGCACGCGTAAATTTAAATAGAATAATTCGCTTATTATCGTGAAAGCTAATCAATCTTTTCGTGCCTGAATGGCTGGTACGCGATAAATTAATGAAATCTTGAACGAAATATAACGCGTACGTGTATCGAAATTCTAAAAGTTGGCAGGGTGAAAACGAAATAATGATTCCTAGATTTTTACAGGTTAAATGATTAATGAGGTGATTGCACATGTTTTTAAACACTCAGGGTTTATAGTACGAATCATGGAAAATATTAAAATAATAATTTTATATGACTCGTTACATTTTAAAAAATTTCAATGATCGCGCTGGTGCTACGATCGCATCCTACTTCAATCGTAGTGTTAAATTTCGCCGATAGCTTCCTGAAATGTTAAATCAACGTTACACGGGTGGAGCGTTCCTTCGATCGTGTCGGCGAATCGCTTTAAAACGACCTCGCGAAGTCCCTCGGTGCTTTCGAACAAGCGGCATGTCGCTATCTTAAAATAATTTCCTCCTTAGTTACAGAGCGTTGCTTTTTCCGGCAATTTCTTCCTATTTCGTTGAAGTTTTCCCCGGTACGTCGGAAAAACCTGGACGCCCGGGCCCGTTTCATTTCTTAATGGCCGTGTCGTCCAATCTCTCGTGAAGTCGATCAACCCGGAAAGAAACTAGAGTCGCCCAACTTCTTCCTCGATTTTTAATGATAGTTCAAAACATGACCCACGGTGTATCGGCTAATTTTTTCTGGAAAACGTAAGCAATACAAGATAAAACATTCCCAAAGTCCTCGAGGATCCACCGTGTCCTATAATATTCAAGCTCCGAAAACCATCAGTTTTCTTACGATCTAGGAAATCCTGTTGGTTTTCAAATTATTTGAAAGCATTTTTTTTTACTATTTTTATCGTTTACCGATCGTCTGTCGCTAGTAATATACGATTAAATGGAGTTACTTCGTTGATTGGGCAAGAAGGGGGCTTCCTGTTCCCTGGCAATTACTTAATTGCACGATTCATTGTATGGCGTTTAAGAATCGCGTTAATTAGTCCTTTATCTCGACGTTTTCTTTCGATTCCAAAGATGGTATTAAGGAAGGGAAGCTCGTTTGATGCTTCGGGCGGAAGTATCGATTCGCGGGGGCGGGAGAGTTTTATTTTTGCGGGCGTGGTGGTCGCGGATGCGATAATTCAATGGCGCGCGTATTGACAATATTTCGTGCGATTTATTCGAACACGGTAACATAGTCCATAACAGGGAGCGAAAATATCAAAAGTACACTTTAAACGCAGAAAATGGTCGAAGTGTCATCGACATATGTATCTATTGTAGATATCTGGCCCCTCGCATCGAACGAAAACGAAATAATTTTTGCATCGATTTCGTTTCTTGTTTCAGCGTTTATACATGGACCCTAATAACTATAATAATATCAGTGTCGTCAGTACATTATATTTCTGTTTTTCACATTACAAAGAACCCCGCACAGATATTATGGAAAATGGCCCCCGGTTAAATTAGCTAAACTTCTGATATGATGTAGTTCATGATGTCTTGATGAAAAGTTCCAATGGGCCCAAGCTCGTAAATTGAACAGTTTCCGAAATATAGGAGATCAAAAGTCAATAATAGTGCGTCTTATTCTAGACTACCACGTTTGAGCATATTTGAGTGTAAGAAGCACTTTTGTGACCCTGTGGGCCCTTAAATATTACCCCTTGACCCCCTGATCCAAAAAGGTAAAAAATGGTTCCTTTTTTCATTGTACAAACATGAAGCACCGTCGACATTAGCATTACCCAGTGTGCACCATAAGGAGGTTGCTCGATCGGATTTTGCACACCATGTGGCCTTGAAAAAGGCTGTTTTTATAGTTCTCTCTATTTGTCCATAACAATTTCAACATTCATATTGTCTTGATGCCCTCTATTAGCGCAGATTGACACTTCGTTGGTAGATAACAACCTTAGAAGACTAAAAGTTTATTCACGATTTCGGAGTCGTACCAAACATCAAGTTCTTATTTCTCACATTCCCAAAAATGAACTGGAACTAGAAGAGGAAGTAATAAATGATTACTACTGCATCTGTCAATCTGATGCCAAAACATTGGGTACATGCGCACATATTGCAAGTGTTTTAAGGTTTTTAGGCTTTGCTCGTCATCAAAGGCATGCCAAATATTCGGATGGCAATCTTCTAAATACGACCAGAGATGCCGCTAATAAAGACTATCAAGATAATATGAATGTTGAGATTCTTATGGTCGAATAGAGAGAACTATAAAAACACATGGTGTGCAAAATCCGATCGAGCAACCTCCTTATGGTGCACACTGTTAAGGGATAATATTTAAGGGCCCACAGGTACAACTACTGACAATGAGTTTTAAGGGGTCAAATAAATTGACAGTGTACAACAGTGCTTCTTACACTCAAATATGTTCAAACGTGGTAGTCTAGAATAAGGCGCACTATTATTGACTTTTGATCCCACGTATCTCGGAAATTGTTCAATTTACGAGTTTGGGCCTATTGGAATTTTTCATCAAGACATCATGAACTACATCATATCAAAAGTTCAGTTAATTTAACCGGGGGCCATTTTCCACAAGATCTGTGCGAGGCCCTTTGTGAATGTGTATTCGAAGAAATCGGATTGATTTTCTCCCAGCAAACGATAGCTCAATTTGATCCAGGTTCTTGTGTCGAGTACGATGATTTAAAATATGAGAGGTGATTCTGGGAGGTCATATCTCTTTTTCGATTGCATGTAGAAAGAAAGGAGGGTAAGAAGTCGAATGGTTTATGGAGATGTAACTTCCAATGAATCTAGTTTTCCCGCAAGTTATTTTTAACTTCCTCGCGGTGCTTAGGTTTGCAGTTATATCGAAAAATTAATTTTATAACACAGCACAATTTTAATCAAAACATCTCCCATAAAAATAAACGAATTCCTTTCTTGATCTTTTCCTGATAGACTATTTGTGCGATCAGTCGTTAAAACGGAATATTGTTCCTGAACTCTCTTAATTTTCTAACGAATGTTTCGAAGCTGGGCGTATTTTTTGTTTCCTCGACGAATCAAGTTGAGCCGTGTGCACGGAACCGTTGAGCTCGGGTCCAATCATTTTCAGAGCTGCATACAAGCATACTTACCAGCGATTGCGGAAATTGCATCGATGCACAGGGTCCCGGGCAGGGGTATTTTAGCGGGGCAGGAGATCGCGTACGTCGCGCTAAATTGCCCTTGTTGAATTTCTTGGGGTCCGGGGGTTGGCGCAAAGACGTTCTTCCCGATTGAGTTTTACGAGGCGTTCACGTCACGTGCAAGTAAAACGATAGTACCCATGGTTACGCCTCGAGAAACTGCAAATGTCTCGTAAAAGCCAGCAGGAGAGGAAGATTTCGGGGGGGAAAAACGCCGGACGGGGCTGCATCCGAGAAAACTTTCACGAGGATACGTTTTTCCCGCTTGGAAATCGAATCTTCGACGTTTCTCGAAAAAATACCTCGAAATATGGTCCCTAGAAACCCGTACGTTATTAATTTACCTTGATAGACCTAAATTTCAAACTATATTTTCGGTATTCGATCGAGTTTCGATTATCTATTGACGTCGTTAATTAAACCCTTAACGCTCAAATTTTTCAGATTAACCAAGAAAAATTTTCTTTATTGGATTTGTTGTATGTAACGTATAATTTAAATTAAACCAAATATTGTCATCCTTTAAACCGTCACATTAAACAAATATTTTTCAAAGCAGTCAGACTCGGGTATGATCGTTAAAAAAAGGAACCGTGTACTTTCAAATGAAGAGAATATTTAAATTATTTATAGACTTGGAAGTATACAAAATGTAATTACAACTTGAAATACGTTATATTTACAACCATGATAAGTATTTTCGAATAAAATAGTATGTTCGTTTGGAAACTAAATCGTACGGTTAAGCCTACGTTCGGATCCTTGACTCGCAGTCCTCGTCTGAGCTACAAAATACTTAGAATATGAATGAACTACGTACACATTAAAACTCCCGGACCGTTCTAACGAATAAATTTTCCCGAGCTCCTCGGAGCGCGACGTCACGTGCTCGATGTTTCCCCTAGGCGTTTTCGTTTCGCTTCTTCGAGTTTAATTTTCCAATTCCCTCCCGCTTTCTACGACCGTTTCCGCCGAAAGACGAAGATCCCCCGCCGCGACTGAGCTCGTCGAGCTGTTGTTCACACTCTTAATTAGCTAATTACCCGGCGCGCGGAGAAGCTGCTCGCGTTTCCGGGTCTCGCGCGACGCGCGTATCGCCGAGCGCCAATTGCAGATCGGAAAACCGAATTAATTCCCGACTCCTCTATCATTTTTCCAAGTCCCGTCGCGATTACTTGGCACTTTATTTCTTTAAACGTTCAGAGCAATCGCGAAGCGCACTCTGGCGTGTTCTGTTCGTCGCCGTGTCTCGGGCTGGCATTCAACGCGAGGACGACTCATCGTCGCGCCAATGGAATTATTCGAAAGTTTGCCACCCTCTCTGCGGAGAATCGTTGACGAATTTGCATTTCATATGCTCTCGGTGTCGCGATCCGTACCTCTCGCGAGAACTCTGATTCTGCTTTCATTCGTAAGCCCCCGCGGTACTTGAGCGTCGGCGGTTGATTTCGACATTCCTTTGTCGCCGCTTCCGGTTCGCTCGCCGCGACTTAAATTCTCGAATAAAATTTATTCCTTTCCGGTAAACGCGTCGAGCCTTCCTCCCATATTTCGCCACAGAATTTTAGGAAACGTTGAGGTTCATTTGCATGTGGGAGAGCTTTTTACAGCGGACTGATTTTACGACGAGTAACTCTTGTTTCTCGAGCTTCTGCTTTGACTATAATTACGCGGCAAACGCGGTATTTAAGAAGTTACAAGAGAATTTGGCGAAGTATAATTTTAATTAAATGTAATATAATGTATCGAGGAGTTCGAATAAAATATAGAATAGTTATTAACTGTTTCGATGGTCCTCGTTTGCATGTTCATACTTCGTTAGGAGTTGCGCGAATAAACGCAACTTGTTTCTATTCATGAAACAGCACAATCGGAACAGCACATCTCGAGAAACAGTTCTCAGAAGTAACTTTCGCAGACGAACGGGTGTCGCGATAAAATGCAAGCGGTTGCAAAATAGATATTATTACTGAATATTCTATGTAATCAGTCGGTTATTAAATTGAATATTTATCAAGGTCAGGTTTGCTCAAAGGCGAATTAGAAATTCGTTTCCGTTCTGTTTGAACAAGCCTTAAAAGCTGTTTCATTATTCAGCCACGTCGAAATATGCACTCGAAAAGGTTGCTACATTTGGCAATGGCCATGTAAGATTTATGCGATACGCTTTCAGCCCCGGAAAGGGCATAGAATATTTTCTTTTTAAGTGGCGAAACGCTTTGCGTCCCTCTTGAAAGCCCAAGGAAAAATGTTGGAGGACAGCTCGGCTTCCTGTTGCGGAAAACGATGTCAATGTTGAATGAACGTATTAAAATTTAAAATAAAGCCCTACCTTTGAAAGTGTGCCAAATTTTCAGCAAACTTTAGCATCATTTTCTCAATTTCATCGCGGGACGAAATATCATTTTTCCGCGACTTAAAGTCTAACCATTTTAAGTCGAAGCCAAATTATTAATTGTATCAATTTTTAACGCAGGGCATTCCGTTTAAGCGATAGACGATCAAAATTCGCGGATTTCGTGGCCCAGACATTCGACTTTGCGCGGATAAACATCGCGCGGCACCGCAGTTCGGAGTTTTGGAAGCAACGCGGTCGCAGTAAATATATTTCCTCGAAGTAAATACGTAAGACCATAATAACAGTATCGCGACAAGGAAGCGTGTCTGCAAAGTAACGTCGCTCGTAAAAAGCATTAGCGCGAAGAGAGGGTATTTTCACATTACGGCTCGAGTCCGACTCCCGTATCTTCGTAATCTCATACAATTTTCCGCGGATGAGTAGCAAGAAGTACATTTCGTAGCGCGCCGCAATTGGAAGCCAGGAGATATTCCGGATATCGTTCCCGCGCCGGAACCGTAAAAGCGATATCGAAGCGAAGACGGTTACGACTCCGTGGCAAAGAAGGCCGAACCAAGAAATCTCGTTCTCGTCTCTTCCGTAATTAACCACTAAACAACGGTAACAAATATTTTTCAAAAATGTACACGTAAAAAATAACAGTATTTTTCCGTTCCCTTATAAAATTTTTTTTAAATTACTGCTATTGTGTATTGCAAATACTAACTCACAATTGTACGTGATTTTCGTTTTATGGAGTTTATTTTCACTTCGACTATACAGAGGTCCTATCCGCTCGCTTCGATCTCTCCGCCATATACTATATAGTATACGCTATCGCGATGCTCGGGATCGATGATAACTCGCGCGTAGACCAGGCGCGCTATTTGAACTCATCATAACAACTGCGATGTACCAAGTTTCATTTTTAATAAAATACTCCTAGAGGTCGAAAGCAGAACGCCAACACGATTCAAAAAAATTTTTCAAAAATATAATCACAGTAGTATGGAATTTCACGATTTTTTAATTGTCGACAAAAGCATAGTTTGGTTGAAACTTCTCTAATTTCCAAAATATTTCATAGAACTGGAGACCTTGGTTATCGCGATCCACGTGTTCGTGTTAGGAAAATGGGTCGTTTATCGGTAAAAAATGTAACTTGTGCGTGTGTGGTTATCAGTTTCTCGAATTTTCTGATAAAGGTACGAACGATCGCGTCGCGACGAATTTTCCATCGCGACGAGAGGGTCGCGTCGACTCTTTGAGCACGTCTCGCTCTAATTACACGATGCAGCTGCATATCCATATGTATACGAGCGTAGACGCAGACATCGACGGAGGAGAAAGAGCACGGCGAGACCCTGAAGGGGGCTGGATGGGGTGTTGCACCGCCGAATGGTAGGGCGGGAAGGTGCTTTCGTTCACCCCCTCGTCGTGCGTCGTGTGTGAAGGAGTTCCTCGAGTGGATACGCCGGGTACAATCGACTGCAGAAGTTCGCGCTCGCGAAAGTATCGCCGTCGTAAGGTATTCGAAGAAAGCTGGCGGGGTTGGGTGGGTAGAGAAACGTCGGTGGTGGTGAATTAGGATCAACGGCGAATTATTAGCGAGAGAAAGTTTGCTATTTAGAGGGAGGCTGATTCATGTTAATTAGAAGCAGCGTTGGTTGGTGGGAAGGAATCGTTCCCACGTTCTGTGGCAAGCCTGTCTTATTTACGTTTAAAAGTTTCGAACTCATTTCACTTGGAGCCTTTGGTTGACCATTGCAACATGTAAAATAAGTTACAATCTTTTATGTTTCATGAAAATTCTATGTTACACTGTTTTGTACATTTTACAGCCTCGAAATTTCAGAATAATATGCAAGAAGGGTACGCAGAATTGCACAGGAATTACCATATTACGTAATGCAATACCGGACAATTAAAGTCGAAATTTCGTCTACCGCCTTTGAAATTTTCATGCGTGAAAAGTGGCTGCTCGTAGAATCTGGCGTAATTGTGTCTTATGTAATCCCTTGTTAGGGCCGCGAATCTACGTTACGAAATTACAATTACGTCTACGAGCGTTTCCAACGATATTTTGCAGTTTCGTCGAATCTCGAGCGAAATTAAGTAACTCAAAAGCGCCGCTGTCCAAGGTTAAATTTCAACTTTAATTATTCGCGATTGCACGCTCCACTGTGCCAGAATTCCGCCAGCATTCCGCGCTGGCTACCTTCGCCAGTGTGCATTTTCCGCCGCGTAATTACAATGAACTTCAAGTTTGTTTGCACGTGAAATTGATCGCGATCCGTTCAATTATTCCGAATTGTATTACAGTTACCTCGAAATACTAGGACGCCTTTTACTGTAAGTTCCCGCAAAAACTATTTATTGTAGCAAAGTCAAGATATAATTTCTTTTCTTTGCTGAAATTAGTATGGAGTATGTAAACAGTTTTTTATTATTCTAAAAAATATAATCGATTCGTTGAACTTTAAAAAGTTATATTTAAATTTAACCCAGTCTCTAATTTAAATCACCAGGGGCTTTAGAATTCCATAAATGGATGCTACAGACGAATTGCATCCCCCACTACGTGCAATTTCTCAGCTGTGAAGCAACGAAAAATGATTTTTAAAGTACTCGAGAGAGTCTGCTCTGTTTCTCGAGCATGGTGATCGCTTCCCTCTGACAAAGATCATAGCGTTCGTCGTTGGTGGCACAATGTGGCACCCCGTTTTCCACCCTTTCACTCTTTGGGTTTGCATCTTTGTGACGTCGCGATGCACACCACCTTATCCAGACGCCCGGGATGGATGCAAGTGCAGATCCACTTGTCTAGAAACACTCAGGTGTGCGCTCATTAGACACCGGGTCAATGAGGCGGTGGATCTTTACCCTCTACCGAACGAAAAGGGTCTCACAGGAAAAAGAAAGTGGACGAAGACGGCAGAAGCAAAGCATTCGAGAGGGATCGGCCACTCCTGGGTAGTCGGATCTCGCCACTCTTGTTAAGGAATTCCGCGTACAGAAAAATGCTGTGTCGCGGTGGAAAATAAGCAGGACGCTCCGGTTATTAGCGGACGGAACATTCAGAGACGCGATTCGCCCGCGAATTCGATCGAATAGAATATATTTACGGCTTGGTAATTTAATAATTTCAACATTCGAAAATACATAGATAGAAAAAGAAGGCGTCGAGCAGCTTTCTATTTCTGTAATATTGAAATATAATATCAGTTTATTATTTTTGCACACAACAAGTGCAATACCGTGCTTATAATGCACATATTTAATTTCATATTGTTAGTTTTCTACTTAGCTTTAAGCCTTTACAAAAATCAATCTTACTTCCTTGATACACGGAGATGCCGTTTCTCCTTCATCTGTTTATATGAGAAAGGAGATAACGCACCCCTCTTAAATGAGATCATCGGTGCCTCATGTCACAGGCTCTGCGTGCCTAGAAGAGTTAGTCTTTTCGAGCCATTCAAAACGAGAAGATCACTTCCGATGCGTGTAAAATAAAATATTCATATATATATAGAATATAAAGAGTGTTCAATAAAACCCATTTCCCAATACATATTTTATTTGTAATTCATAGACGGTTCTCCATACATTTATTTCAGATTAATGATTATAAATTTACATGTCGAGAAGCGAAATCCTGAATGCTATTTTCCTATATTTTACTCTACGTTTCTCGCCAGGATCCATAAATTTTTTATCCTGTTATATATTTTGAAAAGTTTCACCGTCTCTGGTGTTATTACCAGTACTTTTCGCCCACGGATTCGAATTTCGTCCGAAACTTATTTCCCAGCGGTTTGAAAAATTTCCTGTCAAAAATCGACAAGCATACTTAATGCATTGATCACCATATTTTTTGACAATCTGGAAACTACGTGCCCAAAATTTGTAGCAGCGTTCTCCTGTAACCTCATCGAAATTCATACGTCGCTCTCTCGGTTTTATAATTTTTTTTTGCCAGTTTTTAATAAAAAGTCCTGCAAGGGAATACTATTATTACGGGTCCACGTATTTTTTCTCCCGGAGTGTACATCGCACGATCTTCGGGCGTAGAGGTTGTCCGAAAGTTTCCCCACGTTTCCTGCGACCCATTGAAAGGGAAGTTTCTTCGCCGTGGTCCGTCGAATCCAATTTGCAAATTAGAAAACTTGCGGGAGGTTCGTCCGTCTGCGAGAGGGGAGGATGAAAACGGGGCCACGTTTCGCGTTAGACCGCCCACATCGAGCATGGCGACCGATACATTGCTTGAAACGAGAAACGGACAGGTATTGAATTAACGCTTGCGGTCGGCGAACTTTGCGTTGCAAACGTTGAAGAGGACCGTCGAAGGAGAGCTTTTGGTAACCGATACTCCGCGCGTCGTTGACCGTATTCTGATAATCCTGGCGGCAGCGATTCAAAGGACCTCTTGTTTTTTTATTCAACCGTTCTATGTTTCGTGTTCGCGACCACCTGTGCGCCTCTGCGTCCACGTTTCCCCTTTGACCGATCGACGATTTCCCAGAGAACACGGAAAACTCGATCATTTATACGGCCTCGTGAAACCGATATTTTGTTCTTTGCGAACGACACCCGGACAATTGGATCCCGGTTTTCCGACGAATCGAAACGTGGGAGGATGTTGTACGATATGGTGACAATTGGATTTTGTCTCTGCCCTCGTTGCCACCGACAGTTGCGATTTCAGATATTAGTTCGACCCTTGCCTTACGATTTATTCAATTTTAGCAGTTTCAGAGTCAATTAAATTATTTGCAAACGCGATATCTTAATACTTGGAATATCTTGACTCGTGTAGATTTGTCATTTTTGTTTGTAAGCTAAAACCAATGTTCTTTATTACTAACTCGATGTTTTCTTTCTGTTTCAGGTAAGTCCACGAATTTAACATCCAGAGTTTCCAAAAATGTTACCACGCAGGTATTTATCGCACTTGTTAACATTAGAACTACCGATAGTTATCGTGTGTTTATTTTTACCAAAGAAATTAAAACGATAGATACTTGAAGAAACGTGTAATGCCATGGAAATGAATGTTTATTCATTTTTTTATAGAAAACTGCAATACATTTTCATAAATCCAGTCGAGTAAATATTTTACAATTTTTATTAGAATTTCGGTAATTCTAGTGTTAACGAAGTTGATTATTTCGCAAACATAAATAAGGTTGGAATAATAAACAACAAAATACATAAACTGAAGGAGGAAAATGGGAAAGGGCTGCCAGTTTTCGAGTTATATTAGTAGCTAGGAAAATGTTTAACCTAGGCGCACTGGGAAGCATCGACGAACCTGTCGTGGGCCCATGGCCCTCTCGATCAGGTTCGTCGATGCTTTCCAGTGCGCATGATTGAAATTTTCGTCTCTATTCCATCATGCTCTGACGACTCAGTTCATCGGTTTCCTTTCGCGTGTACTCATCGCGTCGTCTTCGCGTCGTCGTACAAGGCCCATTCCAACAATTTGACATCATGGCGTCTTCAGTCGACTCTAGTGCATCCCTTTTCATGCAATTGATACAACGTTTTGACCAATTAGATATTTTTCGAAGCAATTTTGAAGTGATACATTACTTTCTTACACGATAATTTATATTACCCTTTCTATCATTCGAACATCGACGGTTCTCAACTTTTCAATTTATTAAATTGCATGGATTCGATTTGTCTCGAATGTAGTTCCAACAAAGTGCTGCTGAGATTATTATCGAGATGGAAAATTCAACGATAAGATTATTTCGAAAACTGTACTTTTCCTTTCAAGGTCCTAGTCTCTTGTTTGTCCCAACAAACCGCAATCTTGTTGACGATCTCAGAACAAACATTGTTCGTGTTATTAGTGAGATACAACCTTATCTGCTAGAGTTATCGAAAAGTTGTCAATGAAATGCAATAGTGGTGTCCATAAAAAATAGGTTCCAGATTATCTTTCATAGTTACCGTTTTATTTTAACGGCGACCAAAATGGATACTGTGTAGTCCCCTTCCGGTGGGACGCGCGCGAGACGGAAGGATGAAAGTCAATTGGCACTCCGCGAACGTGGAGTGGTTGTATTTATTATTTAACTCGAATGAACGAACGGGACGACGGCGGGACGGGTCTGTTTTCAAATGCGTCAACCTCCGAGGGAATAATTCAGTCGTGGCGAAATCTGAAATTGGACGACGAGCGGCGGAGACGAGATCGGAAAAAGGATCGCCGACGGGCGGGGAAAAACGAGGAGAAGGAATAATAGATAAATACCGATAGAAGCCCGGAGGATCCGTGCAAACGACAGTCACTTTGAGGTTAATTCTGGAACAGTGAAAACCTTTGCTGTCATCGCGGAGTTTTTCTTTGCGCTTCGGGACGCGTCTTCGCAGCTTTCTGTCTAGCCTCGAACAGTAATTCCCTCGGAATTCCCCGCCTCGCGAAATTAATATTTTCAGAGTACGGAGGAGATACCGCGAAAACGTTTAACTCCGTTTTACAAAGTGAAATTTAATCCCCCGATTCGGTTCTGTAATATTTGGACCGTTTCCGCACGAACAATTTTTTTGTACAAATTGTTTTTTCTCCAAAACGTCCACGCGTTCAGCAACATTTTTTGACAAACTGTCTGTCCAAACGATTTGGAAAGGGAATGTCAAGCGGACGAAGGTCCTTATTCAAAATTGACAAAATTCTTTCTATATTCGTAGATCTAAATATACATATTTGTCGATGTCAATTGTATATTCTCTAGTAACAGGGTGTTCGGCCACCCCTGGGAAAAATTTTAATGGGAAATTCTAGAGGCCAAAATAAGACGGAAATCAAGAATAGCAATTTGTTGATTGAGGCTTCGTTAAAAAGTTATTAAAAAATTAAATTAAAAAATTTCATATCATTACGAAAAAATTATTTTCGATTGCAGGTGTTAATTACAATCATTTTTGGTGAATAGACATACTTTCGAATTCCTAACCATTTTCGAGAAAAAAATTCCTAATTGAAAATGTAATTTATGGCCAGGAATGTTGCCCGAAAATTTCATGCGAATCTTTAAAATGTCCTAACTTCGGAACGAATTGGATAATTTTAATGTTTCAAAATGCAAACAACACGTATTTTGGCGCAGAATATGTAGAAATTCTAACAATATTGAAAAAGTTGTTCCTTGACTCTGTAAAGTGAGAAAAACCCCCTAAAAGTGGTCCAATTTTGAAACAGCTATAACTCCTACAATAGTGAATATATCTCAATGAAATTTTTTTCTGAAGTAAAGCCCGTAAGTAGTTACAAAAAAAGTATGAAACAACTTTTCTATAGAGCGTGAAACAAATTTATTAAAAATGAAAAACGCATTTTTAAGAAAAATCAAGTGTCTAAATTCTTCGACGAAATTGAAAAGTTTCAAATCATTCTGGAAAAATTATTTTCGATTGCAAGGGCCAATTACAATCATTCTTTGTGAATAAACATACCCCTGAAAAATTCTTTACCGATAATATACTGTGTGATTAAAAAATCATTACTTCTGGACTGATTCAAAATTCAAATAATGCATATTAATAGAGCTCTAGAGCTCCAGAAAAATGGACCGAAAAAATACATTGGATGTAGGGTCTACTCGCAGATTGCTGTTCTACAGGCGGAACTTTAAACGTTAATAATTTTTTAACGAAGCCTCAATCAACAAATTAGTATTCTTAATGTTCGTCTTATTTTAAAATTTTTCTCAGGGGTGGCCAAACATCCTGTATAAAAAATTGACGAGGCTTCCAGTAAGTCCAAACACGACGAGAAATATTTTTACTTCCTCGAAAAATGTATAATCGTCGTTTGTAATCGAAAATATTTTAGCCAAAATAGTAATGTTTATCCTGTACCCTTTCTTTACTTTTATGCCAATGGTTAGGAGGATGGTTGAATCTTTAAAAGTAGGAACGTATATTTGGGTAGAATATTGGGGTCGTTGTAAGAAATGTTTATGAACGTTTGTTCTCCCATGTCACGAGCTTCGCGGTACGGTCGAACTTGTTGTAGCCGCCTCTCTGGCAAGCTGTGTTTGTAAATTGGAAACAAGAGTTAAAACAGCCGCGAAAACTTGTTCAGTCAATAGAATCACAAGGCTCTCCCTCGATGTTGAACTATGAGAATTTCTCTGTCGACTTCGCTTTACCTTTGCGCCCGTTGCTGTCACATCTTCCCGTTTAAAGTTTCTGCCACGAGTCTAAGCTGTAGCTCGCGAAAGTTTTGCATCGGTAACTTACACCCTTTTCAAAGAAGCGAAGTTGATTACCATAACTCGGCGGCCTAATAATTTCGCGAAACCACGAAACGAGAGTTCAAAATTGTTTTAACTTCGATTTAATCCTTTCTCGAGATCCAAACGAGAATTCGGGTTATAATTGTACCGTTTTCTGAATTTCCTTTAAAGGTAATCGTGAAAATCAGGTTCGGAAACTCTCAACGTTCTCTTTTATATTTAAATGGAGAAAATCTTTTAACGAGACATTTTAACGAAAGTTTTCGAGTTTCCAGAAAGTCTTTCTCCTTCCTTCTTTAATTTTCAGATATTCTTTAATATCGTACGAGTTTTTCCTCTCAAGATTATGTTCAACGTTCCAACTAAATTAAATCTCGCGAGACGTAGATAAAATTCCACTCTAAAAGGCTGAAAAGAAAAGATGATGAATAAATCGAACTCGAACTCTCTTTGGTTTCTTTTGAATATTAGATATTACGAAGTGATAATGCAGTTGGATCGCTTTTATTAAATCTCACTCTGTTCCATTTATTATATTAGTACGTTCGAAGTGGATTATTTCGAAACAAGAATATTCAAAGTGCACTGTGACATTTGCCTAGCAAACGATCGAAAGTTTTCCACGGAAAAAATTTTACTAACGGGTTTCTACGTAATGTTGGGGATCTAGCGAGTCATCGTTTGTTTATCTTTCGCAATGTGGGTCATTAGGTTCTCTCCTTTTTCCAAGAGTATCGATAGTTTCAGCTTGGCTAGCCACGCACGTTTTCCGACGCCGTTGTCATAGAAGTTTCGAATTTAAAAAAAAAAAAAATCGTTACTTCCTCTGTAGCTACGGACGCATTCGAATGATGTTTGCGGTCATCGGGTATTCCATTTTTTCCCCAGAATATCGCTGGATCCGATTCTGCCACGCATCCACAACGACGAAGCGTTTTATTTTCTCTTTGGAAATTGGCATTTTCGCACTCTGGTTATAGATACAGTTCCCAACGGATATATCGTCGTCATCTTTCTCGTTCGCTTGTTCCCCCAGAAAATCGCTTTGAACCGGTTCGATTCGCATCGGGATCGAAAAGTTACACCGCCGACGCTCTTCGAACACTGCGAAATCGCGTTTCTGTTTTTTGTTATAGCTCTTTCGATATCTTCCCCAACAATTTTGCGTAGGACTCTTTAAAACAAAACGAAAGGTGTTAGTAATGCAGAAAAGCAATCTAAACTCAAAGAAAAATCAAAATAAGCAGGGAAACCTATTTAGAAATAACTCTTTCAGAAAGATTAATAATATTTTTAAAAGTTTTATCTATAATCGTTCAGAAGTATGACAATTTTCAAGATACAGAAACGTGAATTATTATAATTAAGAATAGATATCGATTTATTGCTTAGAAATTTTATCTTGAACTTTATTTCAGTCAATTCAACTTAATATTCTTACCAATTTTTAAAAAAGTACTTTTTATCAACCGTATCAGTTGCTCAGAGAATCGTATCATATTACCAGAGAATTTCATCATGTTTGTTTGTACGTAATCAAAACATGCCGTCCAGTATTTTTTATCTGCCCTTAATTAAACTGATTACCACTTTTATAACTGTCGTGTCTTTGGACACACTGTTATTTCGAACATCAAAGTCGCCGTAGTAATTAAGAAAACTTCGTTCCTGATATTTGAGACTCTTTCGAGTACAAATAGACCTATCTTCTCTCTACGTCTTTATAGTCTCATTTCCACTTGTCTCTTTATCTTAAAGAATTGCGTCGAGGGGGTGTGAATCGAACTGCTTCGGAACGAATTCCTATGGAAACTCATTCTAAAGTCATTATCGAACTTTTGAAACAATTCTAAGCTCGGAATTCGAACTCTAGAATGTGGAGTAACACCTACAATTAATAGTGAAAAAGTTAGCGAAATGTTTTTGGATGAATTGCAAAGGCAATGGAGTGTCGGGTTCAAAGGGGTGATAATTTTCTCCATGAATTTATTCCTGATTTTTTCCCCTATGTTTCAAATATCGAGGATATAATATATAAAATATATTACATATTATGTATATAAAGCATAAGATTTTCCAGATTATTTAAATTATTTTTCAATTCGTCGAAAATATATATTTTAATTTTTCAGCGAACGAGCTTAACATCGATTTAAACGAAGTTAAAACCCAATTTCCCAGAAAATGTAACGTTGGATTCAATTTAGTCCTACCGGCTATTAATTACTCTAAATCTCCTTATTAAAGCAATCTTTTCGTGGACTGTAGTTAACGACAGTAGTATTATTTAATATTTTATAAAAATTAGTTCCTTCGTTTGTGAACGAAATTGAAACACATGTCTATGGCCCCACCATGGTAGTTAACATGTTAAACCTTAATTAATATACCGAGGTTACATCGTGGACTACATTATATGCTGCTGTTTGATATGCACCTTCTATTAAATTAAACAAAATCAAGTATACCTGTTCACAAAACAAAGATAGAAAAAATTGCGTTTGGTCATAACTTAAAAAACAATCAAATTACTATCGATTGATTTTTAATAAATCACTTTTGCCTCGATGGACTAATATTTCTCAGTGAACGAACTATTCAATCACGGATACACTTTCAGGCGAAACACGTTTCTTCGTAGCGAGATAATTAAAAAATACTGTGCCCTCGAGTTTATTGTACCCCAGTACTCGAGCGACCAAACATTTGTACAGGCCATAATTCGCGCAAATTAACCCCTTATCCGTCTCTTTTCACGGTTCCGTAATTTCTCATTCGATTCGCGCGATCAGACCACGGTCTTCGATCGACTTCATACAAGAGCCAATCGACTCGTCGAGCAAACGTAATCCGATCATCGATCACCTTTCAATGAGCCCTCTCGGTGCTCCTCATCCTACCTCTCATTATCCTAGCCGCGTTTTCGAGCCAAAGTCTCGATTGTTCGCGAGCAACCGTTGCTTAACGACCTCGACGAGCTTCCGTCGTGCTTCCGGGCTACATCCACCGCACGCCTGTCTCGCTAGCTTTTAATTTGCAACCATCAGCCGCACTTGGCCGATCTGGCAAGTTCGTTAACGTTCGTTCGAACTTGAAACACTATACCCAATACCAGAAAATAGTTTTACCGACGTTGCAACCCTTCATCCGCCGAACGCTGTCCCTCAGGGACGAACCCGCGTACGAAGAAGTGCCGAACTCGGGAAGCTGCTAGCTCGAAAGTTAGATATTCTCTTTGCAGATCCCACTGGGAACACGAGAAGATCAAACGATTACAATACATCGATATAATAATAAACCGAGGCAACCGCTCGGAGGATATTCAGAGTCGCGTCGTGGAATAAGCGGGGATGGAGAATTATAATAGCTTGGAAAAGCATCGAGCCACAACATCTATAACAATTTCTATAGTTTTATGTACTGAATGTTTTGTCATGGATTTTTACAATATTAATTAGAAAACAGTCGAGCGTCGAGAGCTCCCGCGATACCAATTAAGTAAGTGCGATAATTCGAAATATTCACATCGCGGCTCGCGATTAATTGAAATTGCGATGTTTGTGGCTCCGTGCAACATCGGTGAAGATTTTTAATTAATTTCACCGATAATACCACGCTGAAATACGTATGTAGCGATGCTTCTATGCGAATTATAAAAACAGTCTCTGAAACTGGAGCAACACTTAAGGTTGACAATAAATTGCTGAGAATATTTTTTCCTCGAAGACTAATAAATTGATATTGAGCACAGTTCGATATCGTAGAAATTGTTACAGAAAAATGTTCCCTCCCTGTGCTTCTGCTATAAATTTTTATCCTTTCTACGCAGACCGATTGATAAAGGAACCGGGAGCGAAATTTCGAGGTCCCGTTCCCTTTTTCTTTTTTCTTTTTTTTTATCATTTTCCAGTCTCTTGTGCCTTTGTCGTGAGAGATAAAATTTTACGGTTCTTTTTTTTCGCACGTACTTTAAAATTTGCACCGAACCACTCCGTACAAAGTGTTTCAGCCCATGGTCGGGTTCCGTGCGCGTGTGCGTGCGTGAATTATCTTCGCACTTTTATTGGTTTTTCCTCGCTCGTCACGCTTTCTACGGATTCTGCATTATATTTTATGGGCTTCGGAAAACGGGAAATGCAGTCTCGTAGTGTGCTGAAAGCTTGGAATTCCCCACTTTGCGAGATCCAACTTACCCGGTCTGTTATTATTCGCGCCGCGCCGACTTTCAATACTTCTCGAAACTTTGAGAATATCCGCGGCTTGAAATTTCGTACCCCACGGACGCTGGACAAATTTTATTCGCGAGCAACGGAAAAATATTTAGGATCCTTTCTCAAATTAGCTAACATCGACGTTTCGTTTAGAAAACGCGATAAAAAATCACAGTTTCTAATTGCTTTCTCTTTTGCTGATTTTATTCGTATGGATTATACAGTGAGTGTAAAAAGTATTCGTACACTAGTCAATTTGAACAAAACCTTTTCAAAACTTTGTTTATTACAAAAGTATGTTAACAAAAACATACATACATATTCTTAGAAATCTCTGGAACAAATGTCATTAACAACAAATTATTTATTTATATTTATTATGAAAATATTAACAAATTTCCAGAAATTGGCGTGAAATATACGTGTAATAAGTATTCGTACACTTCTAATTTTACAGCAAAAACTATAAATTTTAGTACATGAACGTAACAAAAATCAGTCTATTTGCTATTTTAGTATCTAGTGGGATTTCCTTTAGATTGTATAATCGCTTTAAGCCTTTGCGGCATTGAATTTACTAAATTTTTGGTTATAGTACTAGAAATTTTGTTCCATTCCTCTAAAAGTGCATTTTTTAAATCTTGTTTCGAAGAAATGTGATGGTCTCGAATTTTTTCTTCAAGATGACTCCATAAGTGCTCTATCACATTTACGTCTGGAGACTGTGGAGGGATTTTTAATTGCTGCGGCACATTATATGTATAGGATCCACTGACGTGTATTATAAGCATTATGCTTTGGATCATTATCATGCAAAAATATATAATTGCCCTGTAGCTGCATTTTATTTGCACTAACCTGAAGATGCTCTTTTAGAATATCGATGTACATTTTGTAATCCATGATACCATCGATAAAATGGAGGGATCCAACCCCGCTCGCACTCATAGAGCCCCAAACTGTGACTGATCCTCCTCCATGCTTTACGGTCGGCTTCAAATTTCTTTTTTCGTACTCGGTATTTTTTTTCCGCCATAGTGTACATCGTCCATTTGACCCAAATATGTTAAATTTACTCTCATCAGTAAATATAATACGGTTCCAGTGCTCCATAGGAACATTAACGTACTCTATCGTGAATTGCAATCGTTTCTTTCTATTAATTTCATTTACGAAATATTTCTTACGAGCTACTCTGCCGTGATATCCTCTATCCCGTAAAAAATTACGTACTGTGCTACTGCATACATTAATGTCCAGATCATTTTTAAATTCAGCTGTGATTTTCACCGCACTTAACTTTGGATTTTGCTTTATTTTTCGAATTATCCATCGGCCGGTATACTCATTTATTATTCGTTTACGTCCGTTTCTTGGATTATTTTTTACAGTTTTTCGATCGCCATATCTGTCGATGATTCCTTGAATCGTGGACCTCGGTCTATTTAAAACTTTAGAAATTTTACTCAGTGTTTTACACGTATTATGTAAATTTATAAAAATTTTCCTTTCTTCTTCAGAGGTTTCCTTGCGTTTTCGTCCCATTTTACTGATAATTTCGTTGATAATGTTTGAATTCAGGATACTACCTATACCGACAGCGTCTCCAGACATGCTGATGCTAAGTATGTTTACATATCATGGATTATCTTGTAATCGTTCTATGTGGAATGTTACGAATCAAAGACTGTACGAATACTTATTACACGTATATTTTTGGTCAATTTCTGGAAATTTGTTAATATTTTCATAAGAAATATAAATAAATAATTTGTTGTTAATGACATTTGTTCCAGAGATTTCTAAGAATATGTATGCATGTTTTTGTTAACATCCTTTTGTAATAAACAAAGTTCTGCAAAGTTTTTGTTCAAATTGACTAGTGTACGAATACTTTTTACACTCACTGTATATTACATTATATTATATATTTCATTCGTAGGGATTAAATATATACAGTTAAACCGTTGCCATACAACGACGAGTCTGATTCGTTGCAAGTTCTTGATGATATATTTCACAATTATGAGGCTCCCTACTCGTCATTAAAATCGACATATTTTTTCATTCACGAGGCATTCGTAAAACAAATCTATTCTTTCTCATGGCCAGTTCTTGTGCGAATTTAATTTACAAATTTAAATAAAATTAAATAGTACTTGGAAAATTATTTGCAATTAAATCGTACGTCAAGGTTTTAATATCGATCGTTTTAGGGAACGTTGTATTATCGAAACATCGAGGAATTCGTGGTTCCGTTCGCGTTGGAAAACTTTATTTCTGCTTTCGTTTAGTTTCTGATACGTGGACAGGAAACAGGATCGTATCTTTGAGCAAACATGGACGAACGTTCGGTCGAATTCTGGACTGAAACTTCCGGTTTCGGGGGTCCGTTAAAGGGAAACCGTCTTTCATTACGCGCATTACCGATCGGATCGTTCGTGCATGCGGTACACGCGACCGATTTCGCTGAGTCTGGTAGACGTCGTTGGCGAATTTGCTGGAATAGGAAGTGACGCAACCTAAAATCCTTTCCTCTTGCTTCTTACCCCAGCCACACAGCTTTTTTTTCGACGATTCAACGGGAATCCATTCTTATGAGTTCATCGGAGGAACCCCGAGGGAAAATCACTCAGTCAATTTACGTGCAAGATTTTCAGAAACGATATCGGACGAAAATTGATTCGACGCAACAACGCGATCGTACGACGATCGAAATTTCTCTTAAACAATAAACGACTCGATTCCACGTTTAATTACAATTTTCGTCCAACGATATTATCTATCGGCAGAATTTGGAGAAGTTCTCGCGTTCAATTCTTACTCAAAGTTTTTGACGAACATTCGTCCACAGCCTTATGAAAGCTGGCTCGATTTAATATCGCCGGCCCGGAGTATTGTTAAAAGTTGTTGAAATATTGTGAGTAAACTCCGCGGGGGCCGTCTAAGATCTTAAACAACGGTAAAACACGGGGCTGGAATGAAATTCAAGGCGCCACCTCGAAGAATAATCGTGGCCGTTTAGACGTGCCGGGGCTCGGAACTAATAAAAACTCCCCGCCACCTTTTCTCCCGTTATATCTTTATCCGGGGAAGAGGCGTCACGACGCCGCCGGATACGTTCCGTGGCCCCGAGCAACTGATATTTCCCATCGACGTTTTTCGATAACAAATGGTCACGGTACTCGGTACTTTCATAACGGCGTCATTTTATTTTTTATCGATTCCGCCGGATTCGTTACGTTTATTAAATGTCTCAGATGACGAATAGGAATCTTTGAATGAGCTACGTGCTGCAGTCGCGTGACCTTTTATTTCCGATTTACCACTCCGATAACCGTGTCACGTCGAAACTCGTTTCGTTTAAATACTGAATTCGAAATCCTCCGCCCCGACGATCGACGATTCTCTTTGCAACGAAACGCGCTGAAACGTTCTCCTGATTTCATATCCGATCGGAGTACCGTCCGGCAATTACAAGTACTGTTTTATTTAAATATTCTCGCCCTAAATGAAACGAAAGGATACACGTCGAAACGCGGAAAATTTTGAAAGGCAAACCGGCGAGAGTTCAATTTTCCGTAAATGAAACGTATCGAACCGCGCGAGAGTCCCATGAAAAACGCCCCGTATAAATCATACATTGTCCGACAATATGAATAGAGTCGTGTATATCGAGTTCATTTCGTCAGCATTTTAATAGTAAACTGCATTCGTTACTTTTCGTCTGTTAATCTCGATGCGGAACGCGTCGAGAGTCGGACGGCTCGAAACAATACCTGGAAACGCAAGTATCGATTACGCGACCGGATGCTACTGACGTTATTTATTTTTCCGACTACCGAGGTATTAATTACTGCCCAGACATTGATTTACTGCCAGACCGCCATCGTCTCGGAGATACCTGAACGCGTTTAAAAGGAAAGGTATATACGTCTTTGTACGGCGACGAACATTCATTTTTCTTCCCTCACGGTACACTATTTTAATATTTATTGTTCGTCAAAATGTAGAGTTACTCCCCATCGTATTCGTACACTGTAATGGCGATTTGCTTTAGTGTGAGCATCTATGGTTGAATAAATTAAAAGTAGTAGTTGTCAACTGTCGTGGAAAGTTGCAAACGTTGATTCTCGTCCTAAATAAAAGTAGGTTTTTCATTACATATTTTTCCTACAAGTAAAAACAGATATCTTTGGTAACCTGAACAGAAAAATGTATTAATACCGTATGTGTAAACACTTTATTGCGATGCTAGTTATTATGTATGTGTAGTATAGTGTAGCATTAGTAGGAGTAAAGAAGGCAATCGAGTAGGTTAAGCTTCTTGTATGTAGGGACTACTAAAGACTGTACACGAGAATTTATTGCAAACTTGTTATCTAGTTATATGTATATTTTTGTAATAACTGTTATTTGTTTAAATAAACAAACTTAAGAGAGAAAAAAAAAGGTTCCCGTCCGATCATCGAAGTGCAGTATAGGATAGGTTACCGCTTGGAGAGAAAAAAAACGTATTATGTTGATTTGTTGTATAATGGTTATATTATTTTTATATCTCTATCGATTTTGTAATTGGGTATAGAGAAGTAACACAATGTAATAAACAACCAGTGCAAAAAACAAAACAAGAAATTACTTCCTAAATAGAAGTAATAATACAGTGTAATAAAAACAATGTTTGGTAAAACTAAATGGGGGAAAAAATTCGTAAGAAATAAAGTTTCTTTCCACTTATAGTAAATCACCATAATAGTAGTGTACGGAATACGTGTGGGGGAGCGTAAAACTGTACTTGAAAGGAATTTTACGATCTTTGAAGGTAGTAGAGATTGTTCCTTCTGATTTCTAAGAAACTTCATTGTCCTTCAGTGGCCCACGCAATCACAAAAAACCGTAAACAATTTACCATCATCCATATCATAAATCTGATATTCTTAAGTTGACGATGCAGTTTGCTTTCCCGAGGTTCTACAATATTTCGAAACGCCAGACAATTGAATTTCCTGTGACAGGTATATTGTCGAAGGTTGCCAAAAAATTTGCTTTTCCGCGAAACGAAATTGCGAGTCGGGTCACGGAAGTTGACGTTCGACTTTGCAGCTTTTAATTTGGGATGGGTGGGTGAGAGGAGGGGTACTTTAAACGACCGATGCCACCGGTGAAATTTAAATGTGACCGCGAGTTGCCACTCGACTTTAAATTCATGGTGCTCCAAGTTGCGCCGAGCGTTGGGTTTGCACGTGAACGCGCTAAGTAGAAGCTACCTGCACTAGTCAGACGGGTGTAAGTAATTCTATGCCTGCGGTCGACGGTGGCCAGGACGCCTCACAACGCGTATTAACCCGCTTTTCGTCTATTTGCTTGCCGCGTCTAACGCGCCACGGCCAATTTTCGGTTCGAATTCAACGTCGCGAGTTAAATTCGCCCTCGGCTGGCCCCCGTCTCGAACCCTGGCCGTAGTTGAAATTTTCAACGCTGCCACAGGTCGCTGGAACCGTAGCCGTGCGATCCACCAAAATGCTTCCACGGTCGGCGTACTCTGTGGGAAAATAAATTAAGAACTCGTACGAGTTGCGTCGGGCTGGTTTATAAATGAAATTTAAAAAGGGGGAAAAGACTGTGGAGGGTTTGAAAGTTTTTGCAGATTTTTCGTAAACGACGTTTCAGGCGTCTAACATTTTTTACGAGTCGAGTTTTCACCGAACTCCAAGCGAATCTTGATCGTTGGAGCTCGTTTGGTGGATCCGGTAAACTTTTAAATTAGACGCGGTTGGAAATAAATAAAAAGTGTGTTCGGAGTAAGTCGGAGTTCGATATTTTTATATGCTCGAGACTCTCGGGCTGCACTTTACGAATTATCGGGGATATCGAGACGTGGATTCCCTTAGTAGCGAACGGATAATGCTGCTGCCGCACCGCGGGGAGTCGTAAATTATTTTATATCCGCGTCAATGCCGCTTAAGATATTCCGTATTATACATTAACTCCGCTCCATGCAGCTGACGTTCCTTCAATTAACCATAAGGAATATACACGGCGTGAACGTGGAATCTCGATTTAGAAACGCCTTGCTTTGAAATATCGTATCAGTTTCAGAAAGCTGAATTTTATCCGCGTGTTTATTTTGCATTTTTGTTCACTTCCGCGCGCGAAACATATTTGCGTAGATTAAATATCGATTTTTGTCTGCTTGAATATTCGATGCGGCTCTTTGCGAATTGAAATTCGTGAATGCGACTGTCGAATCTTGTCACTTTGGTCACCCTTTTCTATACGTTCGATTCTATAAGCTGGAGCCGGAATATTCGCTTTGTACACCGGGCGAACCGCGTCGTTTATAATCGAAATAACTACTTTAATAATTGCCCAGATAGAACAAAGTCAGGCATACAAGGGGTATTATTGTAAGAAAGTATAAATCGAGTAACGAAGTAAAAGCGTTAAAACATGAGGTTTCGTTTGGTATCTAATTTGTAAGACGAGTTATAAAAGGCGTCGTTTAAATTGGTAATTGCACATCGAGGCTATGGCAATTCCGGCGTCCCGTTTGCACGAATGGGTTCTTTCTCGCATCGTATAATGGAGCGAAACGGTCGCTGCAGCGTTTATACGATTTATAGAGCAACGATATCTACCGATTAGCCCGCGGGCGTACGTACCGCCCGCGGAGCCTCAATAAATAATTTAGCGTTCGAAACGTTTTGCCGTTCCTCCGAGCCGACGACGTCTCTGGTGGAACACTCGTGGCGTCGTTTAATTAACGTACGGATTATGCCGTCGCCGGGCGAGCGATGTGTGTTTCCAGCTAGAAACATCGCATTAATCATAAACAGTGACCGGGCCGTAATTCGCGGGATGAATTGCAGCCTCTGCCAGCCGCGTGAAATTCATCGGCGTACTTAAACACGGCCGTATGCATGAATGCACGTGCGCGCGTGCCACCGCGGCGTATGCGTGATCGGGTTTAATGCAGACCGAACCGGAAGTGCATAAATGACATAGCGATGCCCGCGGGAAACGGTTTATTGTGAAAACGTACGAACCGTGTGTGGTGTGCCGCTCAAGAGAATCCGATTACCACAGCTTCGCTCGTCGATCGAAAATAACAAAGACGCGTGCCCATCCGGAAAAGTAAATAGATCGATGATAAATGCAATATCTTTCCTTTTGCTCCATCCAAGTACGAAGCCTTGCGATAAATTAATATCGTTGCGGCTTCACGATTGCGATTTAAACTTTGAATTTCATTTTTAGTTTATACAGTGAGTGTAAAAAGTGTTCGTACACTAGTCAATTTGAACAAAAACTTTGCAGAACTTTGTTTATTACAAAAATATGTTAACAAAAACATGCATACATATTCTTAGAAATCTCTGGAACAAATGTCATTAACAACAAATTATTTATTTATATTTATTATGAAAAGATTAACAAATTTCCAGAAATTGACCAAAAATATACGCGTAATAAGTATTCGTACAGTCTTTGATTCGTAACATTCCACATAGAACGATTACAAGATAATCCATCATATGTAAACATACTTAGCATCAGCATGTCTGGAGACGCTGTCGGTATAGGTAGTATCCTGAATTCAAACATTATCAACGAAATTATCAGTAAAATGGGACGAAAACGCAAGGAAACCTCTGACGAAGAAAGGAAAATTGTTATAAATTTACATAATAAGTGTAAAACACTGAGTGAAATTTCTAAAGTTTTAAATAGACCGAGGCCGACGATTCAAGGAATCATCGACAGATATGGCGATCGAAAAACTGTAAAAACTAATCCAAGAAACGGACGTAAACGAATAATAAATGAGTATACCGGCCGATGGATAATTCGAAAAATAAAGCAAAATCCAAAGATAAGTGCGGTGAAAATCACAGCTGAACTTAAAAATGATCTGGACATTAATGTATGCAGTAGCACAGTGCGTAATTTTTTACGAGATAGAGGATATCACGGCAGAGTAGCTCGTAAGAAATATTTCGTAAATGAAATTAATAGAAAGAAACGATTGCAATTCACGATAGAGTACGTTAATGTTCCTATGGAGCACTGGAACCGTATTATATTTGCTGATGATAGTAAATTTAACATATTTGGGTCAGATGGACGATGTACAGTATGGCGGAAAAAAAATACCGAGTACGAAAAAAGAAATTTGAAGCAGATTGTAAAGCATGGAGGAGGATCAGTCACAGTTTGGGGCTCTATGAGTGCGAGCGGGGTTGGATCCCTCCATTTTATCGATGGTATCATGGATCACAAAATGTACAGTGATATTCTGAAAGAGCATCTTCAGGTTAGTTCAAATAAAATGCAGTTACATGGCAATTATATATTTTTGCAAGATAATGATCCAAAGCATAATGCTTATTATACACGTCAGTGGATCCTATACATATAATGTGCCGCAGCAATTAAAAATCCCTCCACAGTCTCCAGACGTAAATGTGATAGAGCACTTATGGAGTCATCTTGAAGAAAAAATTCGAGACCATCACATTTCTTCGAAACAAGATTTAAAAAATGCACTTTTAGAGGAATGGAACAAAATTTCTAGTACTATAACCAAAAATTTAGTAAATTCAATGTCGCAAAGGCTTAAAGCGATTATACAATCTAAAGGAAATCCCACTAGATACTAAAATAGCAAATAGACTGATTTTTGTTACGTTTATGTACTAAAATTTATAGTTTTTGTTGTAAAATTAGAAGTGTACGAATACTTATTACACGTATATTTCACGCCAATTTCTGGAAATTTGTTAATATTTTCATAATAAATATAAATAAATAATTTGTTGTTAATGACATTTGGTCCAGAGATTTCTAAGAATATGTATGTATGTTTTTGTTAACATACTTTTGTAATAAACAAAGTTTTGAAAAGGTTTTGTTCAAATTGACTAGTGTACGAATACTTTTTACACTCACTGTATGTGCATTGTGTGTCTTATATTTTAGTTTTATCGTTTATAGATTTAACACTAGAACTATCGAAGTGGACAAAATGATCTATTCGTGACTTCCAATGAAAATTGTAAAATATTGTAGATCTGTATTAAATATTTGCACCGCGCTGTAATTTTGTTGAGTGTTAATTTATGTGCAAAAGGGTTGAAAGTGTTTTGTTCGAGAAGGAATGGGTAACCAGGGACAATAATTCCCTGTGATTCTTATATGATAATAAATTGTCTAAAAAGATTGTGTACTTGGTGGGTTTCAAATTCGTTTATATAATTATATCGTTTGTACATTTGTTTCAAATACAATTCTCTTTGTTAAATCCTACAATACTTATGAATAAATACACTATAATTGTCGGTGGTGCTAGTGTCAATAAACCTGGACAACCTTCGTGTTCCGGCCGCGAAGCACTATGCCCACGTGCTATGTGTTGCGCGGACCGTGCGTATTACACAGCTCCTTACTGTGTTTCTTTTCCTTGTGCTCGAAGGAACACCCAAACTGGTATTTGGGAAAATACTGATCACTGAAGCCCGTTGCTCTTCGTGTTACACAAGAGTATGAAAACGCTTTGCAGAGAGTCTAGTCGAGTTCGTAAGGCTCGATCAAAAACGAATCTAATTCGGAAACTTAATGCTATCCTTAACCTAAGTTCGGCTTCCCTTACCAAGGTGACGAAAACGCGCAGCGCTAACCGGTGGGAGGATTGGTCAATCCAATCCTCAAAGTCATCTCCTTGGCAGGACGTTTCCTGTTTTTTGCAACATTCCCGCCCACCCTGCTGTCCAGTGTCCAGGTACACCGTGCAAGAGTGAGCGAGAACGCTGCCTTTTTTATAAACATTTGGGGAAAGCCAAAGCCCCCAAGACCCTGGTGGTCTGCAGATGTGCGCTCCCACGGGTTTACGATACGTCAATCGCTATTAAGGCAAGGAAGAGCTCCAAGGATTCCAAAAATGTCTCGAAGGCCTAATACTCAAAAATGGCGGAGAAGTCACCTCCGTATCATAAACCCCGCGATGTGAAGGTTCCTTAAAAATCCTTAACACCTCGTATCGCGCTTTTTCTATCGTATCGATTGAAATACAGAATATTTTAGCGTCACTGAAACGCTGAATTTCGTATAAAGTACGATGATGAATTAATGACGAACGATTGCAGATCGCGAAGGTGGAAACTGCGATCGTGTTATTTTACCTTTCGATATATCGTACCGGGTATCGAGCCAACCTGCATTGAATTTACACTTAACTCCGGTTCTGACGTTTCTGGCCAGCCAGGCCGTTTAAATAATTTATGACGGACCGGTTCGAATTCCTGGCAGATCCGTCCCGGCATTAGTATCGCGGCCATACCACTATATCGCGCGTTTTAGTTCCGAAGTTTTCCTTTTCCCTTCCCGTCGCGGAACGACATTAATTACTTTGTGGCGGCCAAGGCACCACATACGCCTTAGCCGTTCGAAGCCGCTACAATGTATGGTTGCACACGAGACGATGGTTGCACACGAGACGATGGTTGCACACGAGACGACCAGAGCCGCGTGAGCCGAAAAGCCGTTGTCGTCGTCTCTGACCGTCTTTTGTTTTTGAAGGCCTCTTGGTACGGTGGCGATGATCGTACCAGAGAGTCGAGCGTAACCCGCACCACGAGTCACGTCGTTGTACGACAGCAACAATAAAATTGTGCGGAACGGAACAGGGCGGAGTCATTACCTTCCCGATCCCACATTGGTGACCCCGACGTGATCTCGCCGCGCAAGTAAAGTTTTTTTAAGAAAATTTGGACATTTTTTGTATACGGACAATATTAGTTAGGGTAGAGAAATAAGTGTATAGTGTTAAGGACATAAGAAAAGGACACGGTCTGACAAATAGTAAGCGCGGTGTGTGTGTGCGGTGAAACTATTTTTTTTTTTTTTGTGACTAAGACTGGTAAAATGACTGACCCTAACGTTAACGCAGGGACATCCGCGGGTGTGCCGTTGGCAGTTGATCGCGTCGCTGTACGGATACCCGAGTTTTGTCCGGGAGACCCGGAGATGTGGTTTTCAATGGTAGAGAGAAGTTTTGAGGTATCCAATGTAACGTCGGAGACCACGAAATTCGGGTACATTCTCGGCGCGTTAAGTGCGCGACACGCCGCGGAAGTAAGAGACATTATCATGAATCCCCCGGCCGCGGATCCGTACACGACGCTAAAAAATGAGTTCATTCGCCGGCTTAGTGCGTCGCAGGAACAGAAAACGCGGCGGTTATTGGAACACGAGGAAATCGGGGACAGAAAACCGTCCCAATTTCTTCGTCACCTGCGCGGATTGGCCGGTACGGCTTTTTCGGACGGTGTATTGCGGACGCTTTGGATGGGCCGACTACCTGCTAATATGCAGGTGATTTTATCCACGCAGCGGGACACCCCGCTGGATAAGGTAGCAGAGTTGGCAGACGCTGTCGCGGATACGATGACACCGCGGGTACACGTCACGGAGGCCGCGATTACGAGCGTATCTGCATCCTGCCAAATACCCCCGCCGGGCCCGAGCATCGAGGCCATGTTAAACATTAAGATGTCACAATTGGCTCTTTCCTTGAGGCAGGAAATTTCTGCCATCCGTGAATCCTTGGTGGACCAGGGGCAATCTTCCCGTCGCAGGTGGACCCACCGAAATCATCCAAACTCGCGCTACCGCAGACGATCTCTATCGCGATCGCGAGAGCGGCCCGCGGGAGGACAAATGGACCATCAAGGGAAATGCTGGTACCATTGGCGGTTCGGTCCGGCCGCGCAGAGGTGCGTTGCACCGTGCAATTGGAACGCCACGGATCAGGGAAACGACCTGGGGAGTCGTTGATGGCGGCCAGCGACACAAATCCAGCATCACGCCGCCTCTTCATCTTAGACAACAGCTCGAAGACGGAATTTTTAGTGGATACCGGGGCCGATTTGTGCGTTTTTCCGCGCCGCCTGCTAGGCGGATTGCGAGAAAGATCGGAGTACCAGCTGGCGGCGGCGAATGGGAGTGTAATTAACACCTACGGGACAGTGTCGTTAAACCTGCACCTCGGCCTACGACGGGATTTCGTGTGGCGATTCGTGGTTGCGGATGTTACAAAACCCATAATCGGGGTAGACTTTCTCGATCACTTCGATCTTATGGTGGACATCCGCAATCGTCGCCTCGTCGATCGGACCACGTCGTTAACGGTCCGCGGAACACGAGCCGAGGATGAAACGCCGTCGGTGAAGACAGTAGCAGGGACTACCGTTTACCACCAGCTCCTGATGCAGATGCCGGAACTTACACGGCCTAGCGGCACCCCGATGAGGACTACGCACCAAACGGTGCATTACATCGAGACAACCCCTGGACCACCCGTTTCCAGCAAGCCGCGGCGGCTTGCACCGGACCGGCTCAGGGCTGCCCAGAAGGAGTTCGACGCGATGGTGAAGATGGGCATCGCTTGTCCTTCGAAGAGCGCGTGGTCAGCACCCCTTCATATGGTTCCGAAGAAGGGCGAAGAAGCTTGGAGGCCTTGCGGTGACTATAGAGCGTTAAACGCACGGACAATTCCCGACCGATACCCCGTGCGTCACATTGAGGATTTTGCGCAACAACTGAGTGGCAAAAAGGTATTTTCCACAATAGATCTCGTCCGAGCTTATAATCAGATTCCGGTTGCGTCGGAAGACGTCGGAAAAACGGCCATTACAACGCCGTTCGGGCTTTTTGAATTCCCGTACATGTCGTTCGGGTTACGAAATGCCGCGCAAACATTTCAGCGCTTTATCGACGAAATTTTACGCGGTTTCGATTTTTGTTACGCGTATATAGACGACATTTTGGTCGCCTCAGAATCCCAAGCCGATCACCTGCGCCATTTAGAATTATTATTTAAACGATTAAAAGATTATGGCATTGTTGTTAATCCGAATAAATGCACGTTCGGACAGGAAGAAGTTAAATTTCTAGGCTATCGGGTAAATGAAAGCGGCACTCAACCTTTGCCCGGCAAGGTACAAGCCATAAAGTCATTTCCCCTTCCGAAAAACGCGAAGGATTTGAGGCAGTACTTGGGAATGCTTAATTTTTACCGCCGTTTTATCCCAGATGCCGCTCGCTTTCAAGCACCCTTGAACGACCTTCTAGCCGGCAATTTAAAGGGCAAGACCCCGATAGCCTGGACTTCGGAAGCGCGTCAGGCTTTCGAAAATACCAAAAATAGTTTAGCAAACGCAACCCTGCTTTCTCATCCTGCGGTCAACGCTCCATTGTCGGTTACCTGCGATGCTTCTGATTACACCGTAGGAGCTGTTTTACATCAGTACGGCGGCAACGAACGACAACCATTAGCATTCTTTTCTAAGAAATTAGGATCTGCCGAAAAGAAGTATTCAGCTTACGACCGGGAACTACTTTCTATCTATTTAGCAATAAAACATTTCAAACATATGCTCGAAGGCAGACATTTCACGATTTTTACAGACCATAAACCCATAACTTTCGCTTTCAAACAGAAATTAGATAAATGCTCTCCTCGACAATTCCGATACCTAGATTACATTGCGCAATTCTCTACAGATATTCAACATATTTCCGGTAAAGACAACGTCGTTGCCGATGCACTGTCCAGAGTGGAAACGGTTAACCACTCGATTAATTTCGAAGAATTGGCAAAATCGCAAGCCCAGGATGAGGAGTTGCAGCGGTTGTTGAATAGCGAATCTAGCCTGCGATTACGTAAAGTCTCGTTGCCTGGCACGTCTTCCGAAATTTTTTGCGATATTTCGACTAAGAATGTAAGACCTTATGTCACCCCTCCTTTCCGACGTGCAGTTTTTAATATGTTACATGTATTATCACATCCAGGTATTAACGCGACGATCAAGCTCATAACGCAACGTTATGTTTGGCCGTCGATTAAAAGAGATGTTCGCACGTGGACACGTTGCTGTATACCGTGCCAAAGATCAAAAATTTCCCGTCATGTGACTGCACCATTGGCTACATTTGTTAAACCTTCTGCGCGATTCGAACACATTCATTTAGACATAGTAATTTTACCGGTGTCCGAAGGTTTCAGGTATTGTCTGACCTGTGTAGACAGATATACGCGGTGGCCGGAAGCCTTCCCCATGGTCGATCAGGAGGCCCAAACCGTAGCTCGAACCTTTTATGACGGTTGGGTAGCGCGGTTTGGTGCTCCCGTACGGATTACCACCGATCAGGGTAGGCAATTCGAATCCAAATTATTTTTTGCGCTGAACAATTTAATTGGATCCACACGCCTTCGCACAACGGCGTATCACCCAGCGGCCAATGGGATGGTAGAGCGTTTTCACCGACAGCTCAAGTCGGCTATAAGGTGCCACGGATCCGACAAGTGGACAGAAATACTTCCGACGGTTCTACTCGGTATTCGTTCCGCCTGGAAAGAAGACCTCGGCGCTACCTCAGCGGAATTAGTTTATGGCGAGCCATTAAGATTACCGGGAGAGTTCTTGTCTTCGCATTCAGCGGAAGGCACAGAAAATGCTTCCGATTTTACTAATAGACTACGCAACCATTTTTCTAAATTGAGTCCCTCTAATGCATCACGCCATTCCGTTAATCGTACATTCGTTTTCAAAGATCTTAGCAGTTCAACACATGTTTTCATCCGAACAGATTCAGCCAAAACTATTTTACAACGCGCTTATGAAGGTCCATACGCCGTAGTGCGCCGAGGCGAAAAAACATTTACAATAAACATTAGAGGTAAGGAAATAAATATATCAATTGAAAGGCTAAAGCCTGCTTATATGCTAGCAGAAAACAGACCGGATCCCGTGAGCATAGAAAATCAGCCGGTCACACAAACAAACGTACCTGACAATGCGCCGGTTATACAGCAACGTGTCACGCGTTCAGGTAGACGCGTACGTTTTCCCGATCGATTTCAAATTACGCGGTAGTACTTAAGGCTTGCGCATTATTATAATAAGTATCATATACCATTTATTTTTATCCATCACTTTTATGTACTTTCATGTATTTTTAGGTATTACGTATTATATATTAAACTCCATGTAAATTCCTTTTTTTTTCAACTCTGTTCAAATACTGTAATGTAAATCTTAGTTAGGATAACGTATTTTATATAATAGAGTAAATGGTAGTGGTAATGTAGTCGGTCAATTTTTCGTAATTGTGCCAATTACTGGCAGGGGGGTAGTGTGGCGGCCAAGGCACCACATACGCCTTAGCCGTTCGAAGCCGCTACAATGTATGGTTGCACACGAGACGATGGTTGCACACGAGACGATGGTTGCACACGAGACGACCAGAGCCGCGTGAGCCGAAAAGCCGTTGTCGTCGTCTCTGACCGTCTTTTGTTTTTGAAGGCCTCTTGGTACGGTGGCGATGATCGTACCAGAGAGTCGAGCGTAACCCGCACCACGAGTCACGTCGTTGTACGACAGCAACAATAAAATTGTGCGGAACGGAACAGGGCGGAGTCATTACCTTCCCGATCCCACAACTTCTTAAAACGCCTTCCCCAAACGACCACCGTTCCCTGTGGAATTCGCCGTGGATGTATTAAAAACCAGCCATCGGGCGATTGCAGGTGCATTAAACGAACGATTCTTTCATTATTGTTTTCACGGAGCCGTCTTTTGGCAGGAATATCGGAAGAGGCTCCTTTCGAAAAATACTACGCGTCCATTAACGTGATAGCAAGTTATTTTCCTGGAGAAATTACAAATCTAAAACTCGGTTTTATCTAATTTAGAAAAATTAAATAGCCAAGGATTTCTTTTTGTGCCAATTTTCCATGTCCAAATATGTTCTCAACATTTGTTCAAATTACAGCGTGGAACATAGAAATATTTGATAATTCAATGGTGAATTTATTTTACAATATTCCAAATTAAAGAAGCGTTATTTTCAATTTTATAAGTATTAGGATTCTTCCATTGTAAAGAATATTGCACCACGTTGTAAGTTCAAAGTGTCTGTCACCGGTGACCACCAAGAAGTGATATTTGACAATTTTTTTAGTGTAAAGGAGTTTTCACCCTCATCTTTAAATCTTGAAACTATAAAATGTTACATGCTTGTCTGCGATATAATAGCACAGTTTATACTGTAAAAAAAATTGTCAAATATCAATTCTCGTTTTACCATTTTACACGAGTCTTTCCTCTTAAACCTCGTGAGCAGGACACTATGAAATCACATGTAAACTAATAAATAGATTGGAGTCGACTATGAGATTGTAAAACCGATTTAATCTTGCATCAGACTTCTCCTCTATTAACTTTTTATCGAATCTACATTAACACACTTATATACTTGGATTTACTGTCCCGGATGTGTAAATAACTTTAATCGCCTCAATTATCTCTACGTTCGAAGATATTGAAAAACTGTACTGACACAAATTAAACTGCAGTACTCTTTTTCTATTCTAAAGGAGTCTTCACCCAAGACATTTCGAAATGTTTAAAGTACAAAATATTATGTACTTGTCTGCGATATAATAGCACAGTTCAGACGATTTTAACTGCCTGTAACCGACTAAAGTAAGGATTCCTCGAAACTCTCTGGCTTAGGACGGTGGAGTTGTAACGAAATTCGTCGAAACGAATCGGTGTCCCGGTCGTTGAAAGGTTAATCCCCATCCCGGAAACTCCAGACTCATCGAGCGGCCAACAAAAATTCGCACGGAGTCGGATTCGCAGGAAACGCTGCATCTGACGTTTTTCGGAAGCCTGGAGTGGTCGAAAATATAGGAATTTGTCCCGCGGAAGCCCACGCAGACAAACCGTCGCTGCCGCATTAAAACTCCTATTCTAATGGTCCTATTCGTTGCCCCTTTCTCTCTCCCCCTCCGCCTCGTTCATTATTAATCTTCCGTGCGAAAGTTGGCACCGCCTGGATATTAATCATGGCAGGGCATCGCGGTAATTCCGTTGGACCTACTAATCACGAGGCAAGACCGATTAATTCGTGGCGACGCGCGAGAGGGGTTGACGGGATGCACCCCGGGACGGGAGGCGGTGCAATGGACAGTGCAATCGTAACATTGCACGCGTAGAAATTTTTTATTCGAACCGTGTTACCGTTTTAAACGTTGCAAACGTTGATGAGTCGAGAGACCGTCTGGAAAATGTCCAGTCGATTACGAGGGTTGATATCAGACAATTTATCCTTATTTATACTAATCGCGATGATAGACGACTGTTTAATGCGTTCACTGGCGGACCAAACCTCTCAAATTGTCCAGGAAAATTAAACTTTATTTTTAGTCAATTGGAAATTTGCAAAACTTATTTTTATAGTTTCGTTAAAATTTGAGAGAAATTTAATTTTATCATCTAGTGTTGAGAATTTATTCTCTTAGCTCCTTAGTCAGAAATCATGTCATTTATATATAAGTGGATGTGACAGTCAATGTGTTAAATATTTAAACCTCGTTGAAATTTGAGAGAAATGTGATTTTACCATCTAATGTTCAGAATTAATTTTTTTAGCTCCTCAGTGAAAAATCATGTCATCTATATATGAGTGGGCGTGACAAACATTAAATTTGAATCACTGTAACGAATAAGTTTATAAATGCATCGATTAGGTCGCTTGATAGTATAGTTACTACTGTGATTAGGATAGTCGAGGGTGAAAAGCATCCATTTCAGTTCCGTGAATATTTAAATACAAATGCTCCAGGCCGGAAAATTATGTCTCAGAATTTTGAAGCTTCGAAGTTCCCCTGCTTATTCGTGGCGAGGATTAGGAGGATCGTTGGATCGTTGGACCGTTGGGAAAATTTTCCCCGATCCCATAAACGTTTCAGAGTTGGCGAACAGTGGTTCCGTTGGAGGCCACTGTTCGAAGATTCCAGTTGACGGGCCAAAGACTCGAAGGCAAGGCACGTCGGTGTCGGTCGCGTGTCTCTTCCTCAAGGTCCATTAGTCGAAAATCTGCTGCGGTTCCAGAAAACCGTCCAATCTCGATGGCTGTTCGATGTCGTCGCGGGGGGTGGCTAACGTCGAAACGATGGCGGTAAAGAAAGGATGGAAAAGGGAGGGCGGGATCGGCGAAGGAAAGACAGAAAGGGAGACACAGATGAGAGCTGGCCTTCCAATAAGCAGTCGGAAACTTGGAACGTTTCCAAACCGGAAGTAATACCCGGTTTCCACGAAAGCTGCCAACGTCTTCGACAAACTGTAGACCGCCTCTGGTAACAGTTTCGCAGCGGCTAACGAGAACCATTGTCTTGAGATGCCGTTAATTATGTTAGTTCGCTGCCATGACAGTTCCAGACACCCTTCCACGTCACTGCTTGGTGTAGTTCGATAAAAAATTTACCCAAAGATCCGTTTAATATTTGTCGAACAGTTGACGAGATAAACGCGCGTCAATCGTTTAGAATTTAATTAGAGTTAATAACTTTTTTTATAGTCAAGGTTATTTAAAAGACGAATAAGACTTGGGATACAGTGTGCATTTATTGAAATTAACTTTATGGAACGTTCAAGGAAAAAGAAAGTTTCTAAAATGTTAAATTGAGAATTATGATATTCCACTTTTACAGGGCCACTATTTCGCTCTGAATTAATTTATGAAGCAACGTTTAATTGGAAATTTATAAATATAGATTAACGGACGTTAAATTCAGCGCTGCTGGTGGACGTTAATCAATTACAAGTTGTACGTTTGTTTTAAATAACTGCTAATGCGACGGTGCATCACTGCAGCAAGTACTTTCCGCTAAATAGATTATTTTGAAATTGAATATTTCGAAACTTCAATTACTCATCGCCCGGATTCGAGTGGATACTATTTTAGATCAGTTTGTGCTTGATGGAACGCGGTTGAATTAATTTATGCAAGCTAAACTCAAATTATATTTATCACGAATCGTTTCTAAAGTTGAGTATATAATTTTGCGTGTATAACAGGGTGATATCGAAGAGGAATTAAAGGTTCATCGGAAAAAGGTTCATTGCGTTTAAGCAAGAGACTCGTGAGGGTATTGGCGGAACTAATATTTCATTGTTAGACACTTTCTATCCAGGTTAATTAACTATGAACTAAGCTTGCCGTGATGTATTGTCTGAAAGTCTCTAAGAATATTTTCCCAAGTTTTAAAGGTCTGCTTCCGGGGGATGACTGGGGCTTTTGAGAATAAAATTCGAAGCTCTGAAAAAAAATTAGCTACGGAAGCGTTCCCCAGGGTAGTTGCTGGTCCATTAGCTTACACAACATGATTCCACTATGAATATATGAAAGAAGAAAATGAAAAGGGGAGCCGAGAAATTGAAAATTTAGTTACGCCACAATTTTTGCAGATCTTTCCGTGCAAAGAGATAGCATAGCGTCTGCATAGTGAAATAAATTAAATTGGGAAACTTATTCGTCCTACAGAAATTTGTTTTTTTAATAAATTCCATTTAGTGTACGTCTGAGTTAAATTTGGATTGAAGTCTGCCAAAGAATTTGAATACCCAAAGAATTGTTAGCTTTCTTATGGCAGAAAGAAGAGAGTCGTAAATTCTTGTATCTCGAACGATGTTATTCGACCGCGTTGGTTTCTGTTACAGAACACTGGCGGCTTAAAGCCGAAAGGGGGATGATAGATTGTGTTTACCCCTAATGAGTAAACATCCTCGTGACGCTATCGCTGGTGGTAAATGCCGGGAGAATGCTTCGTTCCGCTAACAAGCACTCTCGTTTGCATCCAATTTCTACGCGCCCACAAACCTCTTCAGCCGCGTTAAGCATCGACAGGGAGACACTTTTTTAGCATATTCGAGCATCCCAAATCTCGGTTCGCAAATTTACATCGCGAATCATTCAACGCACAAAAATTTACGAATCGAGACAAAAACATGACAATCGTCAGTTTAAACAATAGAAGACTATACAACTCAAACCATATAGGGTGTTCGGCCACCCCTGGGAAAAATTTTAATGGAGGATTTTTAGAGGCAATTTGTTGATGAAGGCTTCATTAAAAAGTTATTAACAATTAAATTCAAAAATTTCATATCGTTCTAAAAAAATTATTTTCGGTTGCGGGCGTCAATTACAATCATTTTTGGTCATTACACATACCCCCGAAATCCTACGCACTTTCGAGAAAAAAATTTCTTACCGAAAATCTAATTAGGTGCCTAAATTTTTCGACGAAAAAAAAAAATTTCAAATCGTTCTGGAAAAATTATTTTCGGTTGCGGGGGTTAATTGCAATCATTTTTGGTGAATAGACATACTCCCCAAATCCTGTGCATTTTCGAGAAAAAAATTCAGTACTTGCGGAACTTTAAACATTAATAACTTTTTAACAAAACCTCCATGAATAAATTGGTATTCTTGATTTTCGCCTTATTTTGGCCTCTAGAATCCCCCATTAAAATTTTTCCCTGAAGTGGCCGAACACCCTATATACTCATACTCAAATTCTCAACCCTCTAAATTCACATCCATTAGCTACCTTTCACAAGCTTAATCCAATCCCAAAATTCTTAATTCCCCACTTTTTTAAACAGAACTTTAATAATTTATTCTATACTTAAATCCCTTTAACGCTTTAAATTCACATCCATTAACTTCGTTTCTCAAGCTTGATTTAATCCCGTTCTGAACACGTATCGATTATAGATTTAATCAGTACACAGATATTACTTTTCACTATCCGACACTGGCATAATTTTTCTCGAAACAGTAATTTACCACGCCTCGTTCCCCCCGGTGTAATAAGTTTTCCGCACGCAATCAGAGGCCGGGAGTTTTAGTTATGCATTGAAGCATCATAATTAAAATAGTTTCGTACGTTTATTTTTCGTCGTATATAGTACAGACGAATTCATAACGAAACAATTAAGCAGCGCGGACGGAACGAAACGACCGCGGCGATTCATTTAGTAAATTTTAACGAAAGTTTACTCTGGCCCGTGGACGCGTTTCCGGACGAGTAGCTTTCGAATACGCGTATGCAAAAATGATCGCACCGGTCATGAACGGGTGGGACTCCGCTGACTGTTTAAAATCCCCGTCGTCGAATTCGCGAGGTATCCGCTCGGGCTGAATTTGCACAACACGGCCGTATACACCCCGCACGGTTCGCGCTGTTTTCAATTTTCAGAAACGTTCGCGGTGATTTATTAAACAGAACGCGACAAAAAGGAAACATTTACAGGACCGAAAACGGCCAGCATTTTGTATCGCGAATACTTTGATCCAGTTCACTGACTCACGGACCGATTCGAATCGATGAACTCGCATCGATTTCGACGAATTATCGGGGGTAAATTCATTGGCCGTTCACCAGAAACATAGTACGCGACTGTAGTAAGTAAACAATGGTCTAAATTTAAAATACCAAATATAAAATTTTAAATATTTTTAAATACGACAAAGTCACAGAGGGTTCCAAGTTTGATTAAATAAATTTTTAAGATCCAAAGGCGCGTGAAATCGGCGATAATAATTCATGAAGTGAATGAGTCACATCGAAGAGATTGGGTTAATTCTGAACGCCGTTAGGAATACTAATACTTTACCGATAAAACGAGTCTTTCGTTTTTGTTCCAAGTCTGCTCCCTTGATTCCTCATCGATCGAGGCGTCTCGTGAATTTCAATTTTCAAGTCTGCGTAGAATGGACACACGCGGTACATCGAACTCGTACGCGCAAAGAGCGTCTTTGTGTCTTATCAATCGTGTATCGAACCGCTGTCACATCCCATAATTAGCTAACCATCGTCGGTGGCTAACAGCTCTTTGGGCTCCGGTGGTATTTCGGCTACTCTCTGGCTTCAATTGGCGAACACAGAAGTCACGATGATCGCGATACGAATGTAATCAAAACTTTAAAGCATTAATTAATTAATGGAACGCATAGGTACGACGCGTTGGTTGACACAAGTATTGCTTTAATATTTGTGAAACACCAATCGACATTTTTATAACACCATTATGAGATTTCTGGTCACTGGAGATGTAAAATCAACTGAAATTCATAATAGTTCGCGGTTTTTCAAATTTTTTAGGACCCCTACTGAGCATAATTAAAGAAGTACATCAGTTTTATCCGAGTTTCTAGTTCTTGTCGGGGAACAAATTTTAATTATACGCTAAAAGCCCCCGAACTCGTTCCGTGGAATCGTAGTATAACGCACGACATTGAATCCCGACCACAAGACACGAAAAACCAGTAGCCACGAGGCTAATTTAACGTCGAAGTAATTTTCGCTTTATCCACGCGACGGGTATATTCCCCACTCGCGTGCAAAAACTGCCATAAGTTAGACACCGTATTTCCGTACACACGTATTCCGGCATCTTTCGGTGCGATGCGAGGAAAGCTTCATCACGAATATTCCCCCGTTACTTTCACGGCCGAAAGTCCGCACATGTCGCCATTACAGATCTTTACGACGCCCCATGGGGTTTAGGGGAAGAAAATTCCGACAATCGACTAATTGAAACCTCTATGCCAGGGACACAATATGTGACAATCGTCATGCAACGTAGAAAGTTATGCAACCCAAAAGACCATGGAAACTTCAAATCTGAAAAATTAAACAAATTAAAAAAAAATTAGGTTTGCAAATAATAATCGACCAGAAGATGATTCTGCGTGTAAAAATAAGTCGAAAATGTGTAATAAAATTCTTTCATACGATGCTTTGTTTCCGAGATACGCCAATTTGAAGAAGCGTCCGATCAATATTTGTTCTTTCTACTTGCTGTGATACTTTACTTTTATTCTATAATTTTCTCGAAAACGAAGCAATGTGTGAAGAAATTTTATTGAACATTTTCGATTTATCATTGTCCATAGAACCACCTTGAATTTAGATATTAGGTACATCGATACACTTAATCATTTTATTGCATTATTATCTTCTCAGAGACAAGTAACTGACTTAAAGTTATGAATTAAAATACAATTAGGTTTGCAAATAATAATCGCCCAGGAGATAATTCCACGTCCAAAAATAAGTCGAAAATGTAGAATAGAATTCTTTCATACGATACTTCGTTTCCGAGATAACTCAATTTGAAGAGATGTCCGACCAATATTTGTTCTTTCTACTTGCCCCGTCACTTAACTCTTATTCTACAATTTTCTTGAAAACGAAGCTATCTACGAACAAATTTCATACAACATTTTCGATTTATCATTGTCCATAGAACCACTTTCAACTTAAAGATTAGGAAAATTAATACGCTTAACCGTTTTATTGCATTATTATTGTCTCGAAGACAAACGACTCGTAGTAGCGAGTGTGTCAGTCGCAAGTTCTGTCAAACGAAATTGGTTTCCTTCGTCCTTGGGAGGAACGATTCTTTTTGCAATTACATTTCACAGGATCGACGATACGTTACGAGTTAATATTAACGCCCTCCGTGGCGGGGATCGTTACGTGCAACTGTCACCGTGGCCGGTTATTTTCACGAGCGTGTTAGCGCGGTCACGCGAAGCGGAAAAAGCTCCAAGCTGTTGGAGCATGCCGGAGATCGCTTTTGCTCGATATCTTCTCTGTCGACGACAAAAGGGCCACCCAGTGCCGGCTGAAAATCAGCAACGATTATCGAATGAGAGAGAAAGGGGATCGGTTTCTTCGGGCTCGCGTTTCGATGCTTTCGGCGTTCTTCCGCTTTTTAATCTTCCCTCGTTTTCGTGGCCCCTCGTTCCGCCAGTTTTCGGAGCATTGCACTCGATCAAATGCATCGCGATCTCGGCCTGGCGCCAGCTTTTCCCCCCCGGAAAAGCTCGCGATTTTCACGCCTGCGCGGCGAAAGATTAAAGACCCTTTTTCCGACTTCGAGCTTGGAAAATTAAACGAGTTTAAAGTAAAATTAATTTCACAATTTGCACATGGTTTAACAGTGGAAGGGACATTTTAATACTATCGATTAAACAGTTCCTGAGCTTATTAGTAATTACTCGTATATTGTTTACTGCGAGTACTCGATCAACTCGCCTAATTCCCCCGGAATAATCCTTCGAAATAATGTTGCTATTATATCAGCTGCATGTAAATATTATTCCGCTAATATTATACTAGCTATCGTTACAGGATAGAGTATTATACGCAGGAAACTTTCGCAGAAAAATGAATACGTAAAATTGACGATCGAGAAACGTTGAATACTTTCGTAATGAAATTTTCAGTTAAATTTCATGGCAAGTGGCAGAAGTACGGTGCCCCATCCAGCGAAGATTAATGTTTGACTTAAAACGTGACCGAGGAAATTTTCGTGTCACTATGATTCTATGCTTCAGTAATATTCATGAATTTATGGTTAGACAGTGCCAGCTAAGCGTCTGGCTTAACACGAGCGTGACTACTGAACATGACGGTAATACGACGTGCTTTGTGTGATTAGCTTTGTATCGCGAACATACATATTATTCATTTTGCAAGCAGCTTCAACGAGAGATTTATTAATGGACGTTTATAATATATATAAATCGTTCTCGTAATAAAATTTATTCCTTTGGATATCGGGTAGCTTCTAGGTGCGAGTTGAAATCTTTTATATTTTCCATATAATTCATTGCAGAGGTACTCGTGGATAAGTAATTGAGATATTTTTTTAATATTATGGAATAGAAATTATGTCGAGGGTATTTATGCTAGCAAAGGTAGAGTAAAGAATACAGTTTACCAGCTGATATTACGAGCATGGCTTTGCCAGATAACCGACGTGTCATTCGCAGAATTGTTTCCTTTTGGTCCGGCTATGACCGGGCGTATCTGCTGCGCGCAAGTTCTTTGCCATTCGAGCACAATCACTTTAAGCCAGCGTAAGCTGCTTTTATATTTTCTGTTACCCGCTCGCCGTTGCATTGCTATACACAAAACCCAGCTGGCTTACGGTCGATTCCACGCAAACACGTAAATATAGACCGCAAACTGATTTCGTGCAAAGGCAATCCTATTCGAAAAATGGTTCGCGCTTAATGCACACTTTGAGGCACATTCCGAGTCAAACGCTTTAAGACTTTATTTTTAAACGGATATTCCCCATCGACGCGCCTCCGGGTGTCGTTAAAGACGCGGATATTTCGTTTATGTGGTTTAAAAAGCGACTGCGTTTGCTGGATTAATATTAGCTTTGTTACGAATAGCTCAGATTTTCGATCTATTAATAAATGTCGTACGTATACATTTTGTGGCTTTTTAGTTTATTAAAACATGTATCATGTGGAAGCAATTAATAATGGCGAGACATTTTCTGGAACGATGTAATAATTAATTAAATTGAACAATGTACAGTTTGTGTACAGTTAAAAGATAAAAAGTTTCGAGGTGAACGAAGAAATCTTGGATCGCGTGGCAGAGGGAGCGATAAATAGTGATTTGAGAAACGAATCAGTTCGCTTTGGTATCTTTATACGTTCCTGTACACATACACAGATTCATGTAACGATACAGTGGAACAAGGAACTGTATTGTTTATAGATGTTATTATCTACATTAGCCTTATTAAGCGATACGGTGCCCCTAGAATCGAACGCTGTTAGAATCTTGGTCTGCAGGGACCTTAGAAATGTGTGTACACCTCCCGGTCGTTCATTCTGCCAACATAGTGGTTTCTAATCGCATTACCGTATTTTACCCCCTATCGTTTCGTGGGTATCTCTTCGCCTTAATCCGTATCCATAGGTCGATGATGGGATTAAGTTATTAATATGGTTGAATCGAATTCATGGACGATCGGAATACTTGTCCGAGACCCTTCGCTGAGAACGTAAATTTTGATGGATTTATTTTCCATTTTATTTCTTATTTAGTGTTGGAGAATATGGTCTGTTGATATGATAAATAATCGATGACTAATTATCAGGCTTGAACGAGATATTTTTATTTCAAACCATTTTGTCTAGGTTGGACAAAAGTAGTAGTAATTATCAGGGAACCCACAAATTTAGAGGTTCATGTAAATAATAACTTTTGAAATTAGAGCTGGAATTATAATTGTAAACAAATTTTGTGAGTTTTGCAGTCTTTGTTACATTTTTAAACGAAGGAAGGAAAATTATAAATTAACTATAATAGAAACACGTGGAACTAGAAAAGAAACTAAATGTGTATACGTGTAAATAACGAAGCAGTAGACGATACACCTGAGTCAAATGTGTGGATGTAATTATATAGATAAAATTATATATTTTCTCTTTGTAAATATTCTTTGTCGGTATTCTTTGATACAAAGTCTATGAATATTAATATTGTGTATATTTTAACAAAAATTCGGTAATCATATGGATGTTTTAAAACTACCTTCATAGTGTTCAGTGACCTACGGATAGATGCAGTTATTAGAATATAATTTCTGAATTTGGAAGATTTTGCTCACGTTTGTTCGCGATTTTATCGTTACAGGTGCAAAGAACCGGGAAGATACATGAAAGAACTTCCCCCAACGGCGGTGATAATTTGCTTCCACAACGAGGCATGGTCAGTATTGTTGAGGACTGTCCATTCCGTATTGGATAGATCGCCGGTACACCTGATCCAGGAAATCATCTTGGTCGATGACTATTCCGACATGCGTAAGCGAAGAAACTACATTTTTAATAAACGTTTAATACAAAAACAGATTGGTAAAATTCGTCACGATTGCTCTGATTGAAATTTTCCACAAGATCAACACTTTGTTTCCAAACAATTGGATACCACTTAATTTAAAATTTATTTATTTCCCTCAATATCTCACCTTAAGAATTCATTTTTCCAAGCTTCTCAGTTAATGTTCTGTCACCACAATTTTCTCGATTTATTAATAATTCTCCGATCCCATAAAATATATTCGAGACAAAATAAACGAGCCTCCGTTTACGGTGTAAACGAGACGAAAAGTGCGAACGACGCGAATGTTTTACGAACAATCTAGCCAGAAATTTATCCGAGCGAGCACCAAAACGGGAAAACTAACGTTCCGGAAGTGGGTCGTTCCCGACACCCCGTGGAAAATAACAGTCTCGACCCGGACGGCGCGCGATATGAACAAATAATTGATCGACGTTGAACTTCCCTTCGCGTTGAAAAGCGCGCGTCAAACGCAGGCAAATTTTTCTACGAGACGAACGAAACGAACGGAACCCGTGGACGTCTCGCCATCGCTAGCATGTATCAACCTGTCGGAATTTTCCTAGTATACACGCGAAACATGTCGGCAAGAGCTTTCCCGTCCATTCACGTTGACCTGATCGTTACGGTGCGCGCGGTCCTCGCGCACGCGAGAGATGGATCACGATTAATCGATCTATCGTGGAACTATGGAACACTGGCGCGATAACGAATCACCGGGCTGAATAGGGACACGCTTGCTCGGACGAAACAGCTACCCCCACGCAACGATACCCGTGGTTTCTATTTAAAGGGTTGCACCTTCGCGGCGACCAGACGATATCCTTACGAATTTTATACAATTTTCTAAAACTCGACCTCATCCATGGAAAATTCACACTCTCAATTCTGTTTCACTATTTTTTATTTGTACGTGTCCCTAAATCTCCAAGAATATTGCTTAACACTGGGTTCACGGAACACGTCCATTTGACGCATTCAGATTCTAAACCTAACGTTAGAGAGCTGATAAGTATTATTTGCTAGCAATTTAACAACTACTCCCACACAATGATACTTGTGATTACTATTTAAAGGATTGCACCTTCGCGGCGACCAGACGATATTCTTACAAATTTTATGCAATTTTCTAAAACTCGACCTCGTCCATGGAAAATTCACACTCTCAATTCTGTTTCACTATTTTTTATTTGTACGTGTCCCTAAATCTCCAAGAATATTGCTTAACACTGGGTTCACGGAACACGTCCATTTGACGCATTCAGATTCTAAACCTAACGTTAGAGAACTCATAAGTATTATTTGTTAGCAATTTAACAACTACTCCCACACAATGATACTTGTGATTACTATTTAAAGGATTGCACTTTCGCGACGACCAGACGATATTCTTACGAATTTTATGCAATTTTCTAAAACTCACCTTCGACCGTAGAAAATTCAGTCTCGATCGTATTATGTTTCACTAGGTTTACAGAACTCATAAATTTTGTATTGTTTGCAATTTATTTTGAATTTAATTGATGTAATGATAGAGATACGTAACTTCATTTTAAAAAAATCTGTATTTTAATGTGACTGTCAACACAGTGAATTATAATAAAAGTCTGCTCAACGAGTGCCTGTGAACATAGTGTTAACACTTCCACGACTTTTTACTATATGGAAACAATTAAATTTCAAGTCGAAATGTTACAGGAAATAAATTTATACAGGGTGTTCGGTCACCCCTGGGAAAAATTATAATGGAAGATTCTAGAGGCCAAAATAAGACGAAAATCAAGAATACCAATTTGTTGATGGAGGCTTCGTTAAAAAGTTATTAACGTTTAAAGTTCCGCCCGTACTGAATTTTTTTCTCGAAAATGCGCAAGATTTCGGAGATATGTCTATTAACTAAAAATGATCGTAATTGACCCGCGCAACCGAAAATAATTTTTTTAGAACGATTTGAAAAATTTTTTTTTCGCCGAAAAATTTCAGCACCTACACAATTTTTTTTCTCGAAAGTGGATAGGAATTCGGAGGTATGTGTATTCACCAAAAATGATTGTAATTCACCCTTGCAACCGAAAATAATTTTTCCAGAACGATTTGAAATTTTTGATTTTAATTGTTAATAACTTTTTAACAAAACTTCCATCAACAAATTGGTATTCTTGATTTTCGTTTTATTTTGGCCTCTAGAATCTTCCATTAAAATTTTTCCCAGTAGTGGCCGAACACCCTGTATAGGATCGAAAGTAAACAATAAAACAAATTTTAAGTTATTTACAATTGTTTAAAATGGAAGTTTGGTCTCACAGTCGACGTGTTAAATCTGATACATCGATTTCTTTATTTGAGAATGTCATTTCAGCAGTGGACGTTTTCTCTTCTCGAAATCAAACATTATACTTGGCGTTACGTTTCAGAAGAATGACCGTATAGATAGATAGAAGCTTGCTAGAGCCAGGGACATTGTTTGACAAGTTTTTTTCACATCGAAGGGGGTCGGTGAAAAACAAAAGTTCGTTATCGTCGAAGTTGTTGGGCGCGAATTAATGCGTCGTCGGGTTTCAGGGCAGATAAGCGACCGAGGTCGCGCGTAACAAAAGGCCGAAGGGAATAAAAATGGCAACGGAAAGGCTGGGCAAGATTAACCCTTGACAGGACAGGTTAGGGAGGCGCAAGGTGGCTGGAACGATATAGCATGGAGGCCGTGAAATCCCCCTTAAAAGCTCGAGATAAGCTTCCGTGCCAGCATGAAAGTGTGGCTCATAAACATACCTACCCGGTAGCCCCCATAGACAGCACATGGTGGATCCCGTTACAAACCGGCTGATTGTTTTATCATAGAAACGAGACAATACGCTTCCACCTTATCTTACGCGCTCGCTTTTCCTTTATCTGTCATAGGCGAGATAACGCCAGTAATAAAGACGATCCAATTAATAGCAAGGTGGAACGCGTCTTATTCGCTTTCGGGGTGTAACGAGGTCAGATTACATCGCGAAATAATGGTGGCGGTGAAAAGAGGATAATCTGATGTTTCGTTGGTGTTCGAAGGCGCACTGAACAAGATCTTCCACCGATAGAAATTCTAGGATTGTTCTAGGCAGACCTGGGCAAATTTCATTTCAAATAAAAATGACACATAACTATTTGAAATAATTTATTTTTAGACCTTTATTTTCAGTACCTTTGTTTGAAAATAAGAATAACGTCGAGGTATTTGAGATAAAGCGATTTCAAATGAGTTATTTTGTCATTTCTTTATTTAAAATTGGTCAAAATTCTGAAGATAATCCAGTTTTAGAAAAATTCAAGTTGTATGATGCGTGAATTTCTTACAATTTCCGAGCGATTCGATCATAGGAATGTATGCCTCCGAGCCAACGATTTTCTTTCAAAAGTATATACCAGCCGCAGAATTGATAATCACAATTTCCACAAATTCTACTTAAAGTTAATTTCATAATTATTTCAAACAATTATAAAATAAAATACCATGAAAATAATTATAAAATGAAATAACATGTGTTGGCGCAGTGAGGAAAAACAAGCTGATTAGGAGTAATAAACGATAATATATTTAATAAGAACACATAGTAGGAATATATATATGTTAGTAATTATTAATGTTAATGAGAACAAAGTATAACACACGCGGCGCATACAGTGAGCAAGTCGAGTTCGAGCGCGCGAATTTTAACTAGTCTACAACATGTTATTTGAAATAATATATCAAATAGTGTTATTTCAGAAGTGTCCAGGTTTGGTTCTAGGAAATATTCCGAGATCGTTTCAATAGTTATTTGAATTCCATTTGACCGTAATTAAAAATTTGTTCTAGAGCAACGAAGAAATGTCATATATTCTTTTCTAGAAAGCTAGGAATTTATTTTATTTCGTAATATTTATCGTTTTCGATGAGAGTATTTTTGTTAGATTAATTCGTATCGCGGCATTTTATATTTTCAATTTCTTTTTTATCGTTTCGTAATTAATATCCCGCAAACAATTCCAAACGTGGAGCAGAATTATTGCTCGCGTTTAAAATAATATCGCGAAATATTAACGCAACGCGGAAGCGAAACGCCCGCAACGAAACGAGGATATAACGCGCGAAACACAATGATCGTTTGCATTACACGGGCCGCCTTTCGTTTCTAGGATTCGTGCTCGCGTTCCGATAGCAATTCCCAATAACTCGATGCGCCCAAACTGTCGATAAATGAAGAGGATGCCTCGCTTTGAAAAGCCGTAATGAATTTTGCAATAATGGGTGTTCCTCGACTAAGCGAACGCTCAGGTTGTAGGAATTTATTAAGGGTTAATCAGTGTCGGAATTTTCGCGAACCGTCTGCTCGTACTCTTTGTGCCCTGATTAAGAGCAATCTACGCACTCGTTAATCGCTATTGTGCTGAGAAATATTCCGTTCAATTATGTTACAACGCTCGACTTTTCTTCAATCAGCTGAAACTTTCGTTGCGATTTATCCCTTTGATTTTTCCACCCGAAGGGGAAATTTAAATATTCAATTTCAATTAAAATATATTTTTATCAAATCATTGACCAGATAGCAAACAGCAGAAAGTGAATTTAAACATACTCACATTAATCGTACAAAAAAAATATAAAATTGCATCGACAATTTTGGTTAAATGTTCGATTCATAGAACGTTTGATTCACCTTGTCGTAGATCCCTGAGATTATTTCCCCCTTAGATCATCTGTAGTTAGCTTAAGCTTCGCGGTTAAAGGCTCATCGCCTGATTTGTCGCGGGTGGTTACCGTATTCGTGAGATTTATCGTTTTGCAGCGCACCTTCAGCGTCAGCTCGAGGACTACATGATGAACTATCCCAAGGTGCAAATAATCAGGGCTCAAAAACGCGAGGGTCTGATCAGAGCTCGTTTATTGGGGGCTGCGGCCGCGAAAGCCCCTGTTCTGACATATTTGGACAGCCATTGCGAGTGCACCGAGGGTTGGTTGGAACCGCTTCTCGATCGGATCGCTCGCGATTCGACAACAGTCGTCTGCCCTGTGATCGACGTCATAGACGACACTACGCTGGAATATCACTGGAGGGATTCCGGCGGCGTGAACGTGGGTGGATTCGATTGGAATCTCCAGGTAAGCGAAATTCCTTCGTCGTTATTTCGCTGGGTCCTGCCAGCCATCAGAAAATAATTCCTGATTCGATCCCAAAGTTATGACAGAAATTCCTGCAGCTGCGTTTCGAACCAGAGATACGCTTTTCGCGATGATTTTATTCACCCGAGGCAGTGGTTCTTATTCTCCTACGATACTTTTCAAAGTTGCAAATAAATATTCGTAATTAAATTTCATGGATCAATGTCTAAATTATTGTTTATTTCAAAAAATCTGTAAGGGGTTTGACAAGTATATAATTATCGTGTACAGTAAAATGGGTCGAGTACAAACGAAACGTTACAAAGAAATAATTCGTTAGAAAATATTAACGTAATTAAATTGCATGGATCGATCGTTACTCTAAGTTATTGTTTATTTCTAAAAATATGTGAGGAGGTTAACAAGTATATAATTATCGTGTAGAGTAAAATGGGTCGAGTACAAACGAAACGTTACAAAGAAATTTATCTAATAAATATTTTCTTTTCTATCCTCGTTTCAAGCTCGCTGAAGAAGGAATAGCTTGAAATAATTCAATGGTCAAAGCGAATGGGAACGGTGCTAGTAATATCAGAGCCCGATTTGAAAAATGTGACATTGTTCCCTAGGAGAGGGTGTCGGTGTTGAACATGCTTCCTCAGACTCTAAATTCCAGGGAGAATCAGGAAAAGGTTATCGCGGGCGAAGCAATTGTTGAAGTTCTGAAAAGCGTGAGATACGAGGAAGCAGGGAAATCTAGACAGTGAAAACGAAGGAAGCCAAACGTCGTGTCTGGAAAGAGTGTTGGTTCTCTCATTTTCCGAGACGAGTTTTCCTTCCTTGGAACTTTACGACTTAATAAGTCTTCGTAAATCTGATTCAGAAATAGATCTCGCCGAGCTTGAACGCCAATGGATTAAAATAAATTTTTAAATCATTTATTTGGAAGCTCTCTGCCACCCAAAATAAATTTATAACTGATCGAACGGTCTTTGAACGTCGAGATAAATTTTAGAATGAAACTTGGTGTTAAAAAGATTTTATAACATTTGAAATAGCGATATTTTTGCGTCGAAACGTTTTTATTTGCCCCATTTTACGGTACTCTTTTACTAGATTGAAATAGTTGTACTTTTAATTAAAAATTTTGCGGTTCCTGAAAATTTCTGTAAACTTTTACCGATAAATTGAATGATATCAGAAATAGACTTTGCCGGAAAGTTTCGCGTTGATTCTGAAGGTTTCTCTGTTTCTGTATCCAGTTCAACTGGCATGCGGTTCCGGATAGGGAGAAAAAGAGGCACAAGAATCCTGCGGAGCCCGTGTGGTCGCCGACGATGGCTGGTGGCCTCTTCTCGATAGATCGAGCATTCTTCGAGCGCCTCGGCACGTACGACAGTGGTTTCGACATTTGGGGTGGCGAAAATCTCGAGCTCTCGTTCAAGACTTGGATGTGCGGAGGTAGGTTCCCCCCGTCGCGAAATCTGGTTTGGAGAAATTGACAGAAACGAGCGGAACAGAATTCTGTCCTGAAAAACCTCCAATCTCGTCGCGCGGGAAATCCTTTAAAACGAAACACTGAATCCCCGTGATGTGTACATTCTTCCCTACAGTTCTGGCATGATGATAATTTAATCGCGAAAAATACGCTGAATTTCCCTCGACGTTCGATAACGATTTTCCTTTGTTTCCGCGGAAACCTCGCGAAATACGTCGACGTGAAAACTTCTAAGGAAATGTTAAAACTTTAATATTCCCAATTAGTTCGTAACGCCAGAAATGGAAATGCAGTGTAAGAGTAATTTTAGAAATTCTATTTATTGTCCAAAATTTCATGCTCCACGTCCTTGTTATACAAAGGAAAATTTTTGACCAACTCTTTGAAATAGAATTTAATTATTAAAAGTAAAATATTTACAATGGTCGAAATGAATCCTGAGTGGACCACGAGAAACAACTTCTCGATCGTTGGTAGACGGTTTCCGGGGGCGAAATGTACGCGTGTTTCCGACGATCAAACGCTTCCTCGCCGAATGAAATTCGAATGGCGGCTCTAGGTACCCTGGAAATCGTGCCGTGCTCGCACGTGGGCCACATCTTCCGGAAACGTTCGCCGTACAAGTGGCGCAGCGGCGTGAACGTGCTCAAGAGGAACAGCATAAGGCTGAGCGAAGTGTGGTTGGACGAGTACGCCAAGTACTACTACCAGAGGATAGGTCACGACAAGGTGAGCGCCTCTACTCACCCGGCCGTGGAACCTTTTTCACCGAACTCTTCGACTTTTCCCCTCCGAACCCTTTCGAACGTCCCGATCTACCTTCCCCCACATTTGCTCGAGACAATGCGTGCTCTGTCTCGAGAACGTCCAAAAACAATAACAAAAGCGTGGCGCGGTGGAATGAGTATGTTAAAGTTTATTCGAGAGCACTCGACTCGGTTTTCATTCTGAACAACAAGGAACAGTGGTGGTTTTTTGAAGTCGTACTTCATGAAAATAGTCAAATTTTATTCACGGATATTGGGATAAGAATTTTAAATTCATTCGCGAATTTTTGCTGGCTTAATAGGTTCGTTAACACTGGGAACTACCAAAGTGGCCAAAATTCGTAATTTCTAATAAAAGTGATAGAACATTCACTCGACTCGATTTTTGAAAATTTATCGTAGCTTTTTATAAGAGAATGAATAAATCTATCGTTTTAATTTTTTTGTTAGAAATAAATACACCATAATTGTCGGTTGTGCCAGCGTTAATAGATCTACAAATTTAAGTGGAAGACATCGATGGAAACAGTATTTCGTAGTTGTTTCGTAAGCACGTCAAAGTTTCGGCCGTGAACAGGTTTTTTTATTTGCGTGCGATTTTATTGAGCTCATGAGGGCATGTTGAGGCACACGTTGGTCGGAACGGTTACGATAAGGGATGACGATAACCGAGGCCGATGATGGAGAACACTGTAGACGGAGAATCGTCGTAAATGGGGCGGGGGTGGGCTATAAATGCGCCAAGTAGTCTTAAAGATCGTTCGCGTGTCTTGGCTTCCACGGAAGACGCTTCTTTTATTCGCGGCTGTAACGATTTATCCTTTATCCTGGCAGCTTGTCTTTCTTTGGAACGGGATACGATCGAGGAAGCGGAGCGATAGGATAAAAATAAATCGTTTCCACGCATGTCGAATTACGGAGCATCCAAACCGTGCCCGTATCTTTTCTCGAGTTTCTTTTACGACGGGAACCAGTGTTTACAAAATCATTACATCCAAAATCTCAATCCACGTGCGTCGATCGCTTGAGTTTGGCAAACTCAGAAGTTCGAGTGTTCCGATCATTCGCTAGATCTGATTCTTAGAACCGATGTTAAGAACCGGGATCTTTCTTGATAAAAAGTTTGAAGAATGCTCTCAGTGGGCCATATTTATCGACGTGTCTTTCCATTCGGGCCGCTCGAGCCGTGCATTTTATAATTAGCCGTTTCCCGCAACTTCGCGCTGGAATCGTTTCCGTCGAGTTTTTTCCACCAGTTTCGTCCGCTTATCGAAAAATTCGCGCATAACAAAAATGTTTTTTAATTAAATCCCTAACAAACGTCGCGAACGTGGAAATAACTATTTCATAACGCAACTAAGTTTTATTTCTAATTATTTTCGGTCGAAGTACACAGCGTTGAAAATTGCTCGCCACCGTAATTAAACACCCCACGATCGTCCAAGATTCCACATAAATCGTCTTTTCATCCCCTCGCAGGCATCCCACATTATTCCACTTCGAGGCTCCTACATCGAGTCCGTAAATGGTTCCGTGTGTTTCCACTTGCCCTTAATTTCTTCCCTCTCGTTTTACGATTATATCTCTCGCGTCCCCCTTTCCGTGTCTTGAAATTCACGTGGCCGGAAACGACGTTTCCCGCGGTTCGATCGAAATTTACCAGGCTTCGCGACTTCCAGGGCAACTACGGGGACGTGTCGGACCGGAGGGCCCTGAGGAAGAAGCTGGGCTGCAAGTCGTTCAAATGGTACCTCGACAACGTTTACCCGGAGCTGTTCATACCTGGCGAGGCCGTGGCTTCCGGCGAGGTAAGGATCCGCCCGCGTCGACGCGTATCTTTTGTCCACAGATGCAGTGAACGCTATCGGAATCAACCAGACCACCAAGGGGCCCCCACATTCGTTTCTTTAACGAGGTTACCGACTACTTTGATCCATCAAGGTGTTGAGTTACCACGCTCGGAGGCTCCTCTTCGAAGAAGAACGCGGGGGTCGGATAAATGGACGAAAGGAGGTTTCCTTTTCATCTTTTCCCGCGGTTTCTTTCTCGCGAACGGTGAACAAACGCCCCTAATGTTTTCTTGGAGCGCCAGACTATACGCGATCTTTCCAAGACTAGCTGATATCGAGTGTTGCCGGGTTTTCATAACGATTCTCGCGGAATTGATCTTTCAGCCATTTTTTAGCAACGCGGAGAAGCCGGAGAAATGGAGATTATTCAACGGGGGTGCTGTAAAATAAACGATTAACAAATTGGCAGAATTTTTATTCCCCTGATTCTTTTGTCACAGAGATTTCAAATCGGTGGAATTGTTTAAAAGTTATACAGAGTCATTTGGTACGAGGTAACAAGGTGGACCATTGTTTTTTAAAAGATAAATCAAAAGGCACGAACTATGAATCTATTTAATTCTCCAACTGATATATTATAAAAAATAAATCTGGATAATATGCAATAGATAGTTAACATGGTAATTAGATCAGCCTACAGAGAATTGTCGCCAGATTTCGTTCATAACAAGACCTGTAAACACTGCTAGATATGTTGCACTCTACTCGAATCAAGTAGTAGCGGTCTGTATTCGGTCAGACCGAGTACCCCGACCAGTTCTTTCGCGGAAAACATGATCGTATCCCACTAATCGTGGTTCAATCGAACCTGGAGGTTATTCTACACGAAAAAACTCATCGAAAATGTAGATTGGAATTTTTTCATACCATGCTTCGTTTTCGAGATAATCGAATTTTAATACAATTTATCCACCGCGTCTGAACAATATTCGTTATTTCTACTTGCTTCAGCGTCCAAGCTTTGCTCGTTGAATTTTCAACGTCAATTTTTCTGTAAACGAAGTCTCGTATTTAAAAAACATTTATTATAGAACTATAGCATACTTTTCCACGTAAAATCGTTCCTGATTATAATTGCCAAATGACCCATATATTTAGTTATTACGAGTCACAGAGGCTACCGTAATCCGGATAAGGGTTGAAACAACGAAGGCATTAGAGTGACCCCTGGCGAACCGTGCTGGTATATTAATGCGTGTATCTATATTTACGTAGATATGCACGCGGTGGATCAATTGTTGATAGCAGATGCAATGATTGATGCCGATAAGCTCGCAACGGAAAACAATGCCTTCGATCGCGAAACAATGCAGGTCTGCGGTCGAAACAATCCCGATCGGATCGGAACGAAGGCACGCGCGACACCCGATCGGAAATCGATTCACCTCGATCGGTTTGTTGAATTCTTGGCTTACACCACCGAAGTTGGCGGTCGCTAGATAATGGAGGCGAATCGAACGTCGCTTCGGGCGGAGACGTTCCCCCCGAGAATTGGCAAGGCTCTCGATGTTCGGTTTCGCAATTAAAGTCCTTCTTCTTTGACGGCCGGTTGCTCGCGGCCGTTATCTCCCCGTGTCGTTCTCGCAAATTTAAACGTACATCCTCCAACGGCAAACGTACGATTTTGTAATCTGAGCTCCCGTGAACTTTCCTACGATTCGAGCTCTTCCTTCGAAGAATGGGGAGGAAGGTTGTAAATTTCAAATCTTATAACTAGGGAGGAACGTTCGTATTCTAAATTAAATTGATATTGCTTGAATACCATCTCGATGTCTATTGTAGATTATAAAAATAGTAGTTCCTCGATAGTGGACTTCGCGTGTACGTAAACTAAATATGACATTTCCGGGAAGCATCAAGTATGGATCAACACCTTCGTGGAACAATCAAACGATATTTCCGTGGAAATATTCCTTTCTTTATTATTTTATTCATATAATGTTTATTCTGTTACCATGTTTGTTCGTCGTACGACAATATTACCAATTTTCTATCACACATAATTTTCATTTACTTTTCTTTCTTGGGATAAACAAGAAACCTACCCTTGCGAGAAAGAGTAACAAATATGGTGGCTGTGATTAAAAGTGCTAAGTTAGAAAACTCATTGTATTTTTCATGTCGTGAAACGTAGGAAAATGTTGACCAAATAAATATTCCAAAATAACTTTTATTTCCAGACGAACGCGGATCGTTACTTTCCGTAGAAAGGACGCTTTAAGCGTTCCATCGGGAAATGGTTGACGCGTCGTGTGCTCCGCGAGGAGGGATATTCGAGCGGGGAAACGGGATAGGAAGTCGAAAACGAACGCGATAAATATCGAGGGCTAGACGTCGTCCGGCGTCGTAGACGGGTATACGCGAAAACCGCCGCGGCGTTTCGGTTTTGCTCGTCTCGCGCGATTGACAGTGCATTAATTCCGTTTCCATGCAGCATTCATGGCGTCGGCGATCAATCACGCGGCGATTTATTTCCGTCGCGTTGCAACGCCGGCCGGCGCGGCGCGGAGCGGAGCGGCGTCTGCCAGTCCTCTGTGTTTCGCTGCATTCGTAATTGCGAAATGATTGTCGAGCTCGTCGCGCTTGTCGCCGATAATCCCGTGGCCCCGTGTGTCTCGAGTACTCCTACGGGTCATTACATTCCCGACCCGTGCAACCGTATTTGATCAACGCGCCATCGCGCTACCCGCGTTTCGTCTCCGTTATTGAACCGAAACGAGACTTTGCTATCGCCCTTACGCGTTTCTTTTTCGTTTTTCTCGATTCATTGTGTCTTCGACTAAATCTCAGCACTCTACTTAAGGAGCCATTCCACCTTGTAGACACGAAAAATTCATGTTTCTTTGAGTTTTTTTTTGCGGGCTATTAAATAGCGATTAATTCCGGGTTTTGTAGATAAATTTATTATATATTTAGTTATATTTACGAATTTTTGCAACGCATAATATCTATTGATTACGCTGTTTTTGTTGATCAACAAACAACAGTTTTTACGAACGGCGACCGACTGCGTATGTGATATTTTGCAAACAAGTTATCCGAAATCCAAAAACCAACGATATTCTTAATATAGATGAGTGTGGTTATAGCATGTACTAGGATTTTTCAAAAAAACAAAAAATGGCATAATGGCAGCTATTTTACGATAAAATACTGAATATTTTCATATATTCGGTTGCTTTTTTGTTAATAATAGAAAAAATATTGCATATATCGCAATTATCTTAGTTCATGCTATAGGGAGACCAGTTCTAAAGATACTGTATAAATTTCATGTTGATATCTTGAATAGTTTTTTTGTTAACACATACGCAGTGCTGAAAAATGTAGTTTCGAGAAAAACAGGTTTAAAGTTTCACGTCCAGTTGTTATACCTGCGCGCGGTACATTTCAGCAGGCTATAACTTCGTTAGTTTTTCAAATTTCAATTTAATATTTGGTAGATATATTTTCGAGATTACATATTAAAAGAAAACACAAAAAAAATTCGATTTTTTAAATACCACAAAGTAGAAAGGAATCTTTATGCAAATCCATATTTTTTTAAATAGAATTAACGAAATTAGAGTCTCGTAGAGGGTTGTCTTAAGGAGGGGAAATCACTGTGTCGAAAATAAACGCAATTTTCAAGAATTTTTTGAGCGCAAATATGAAACTTTTTCTGGTAAATGATTGATGTTTTCGAAAGTACGTTTCTTGAACCATTCTTGTAAAAATTTCGTATAAAAATATTAATCATTATAGCCATAATAGGAACCAGCATGAGAGGCCTCCAAGAATTTGTTAGAAACGGACAGTAATTTTTCACTGTAAGTTGTGAAACAAGAAATCATGCAATATTCTTGAACTATAAGACAGTAGCTTCAATTGCACGTGCAGATTTTGAAAAATAATTATTTATTATAAAATGGTGGAAGTTTGAAGGAAAAATCACAAACAATTGTGACAAAATCAATGTTTCTTTTAATACCACGTCGAAACTAATTATTCGATCGAAAATTCTGTACGTGCAATCAACGAAAATAGCATTAGGAACCAGTATACAAAATTTTAAGTAAATCGGATGAAAATTGACTGAGTTATTGAGCCCCCAGTTTGAAAAATGTGGTTTTGAGGAAAACGCGTTTAAAGTTTTGCACCAAATTATCTATGAAATAATATTGGAGTTTCTAAACTTTCAGTACTCTAGTGACCACTTAGTAGTGCAGAAACAAATGAACTTGGAAACGTCTTACTAACCTCAGAAAATGTGACATATGAAGTTTCGTATTCCCTATTTGCAAATAATTGTAATAATAACTAAATTGCAAATAATCGTTCGCTACGTGGTGAGACATTTTTATTTTTAAAGCAGTACGCCTGTTTGATTTTGTTTATAATTTCTTTTTCTTGTTGTTTCGAACTACGATTTCGTAAAAAGAGACAATTCCGTTCTTTTTTCGTCGCGAGGATGGCACCCTTAAAAGAAACGTTCTTATATATCACCGTCCCTTTCCGCTGCGTGTGGGTTTATGATGCGTCAATTGCCATTGAGAGCGGTACGGCTGGACTTTTTCCCAGAGAAAGTTATCTGATATTTCCCAGCAGTATCCACGTCCTCGAGAAATGTATAAAAAGCAGAACCGTGCTGGTGACGGTCTTAAAAATGGTATTGTTCTCCCCGAACCGTGGCGAAAATTCCACTTGTCTTTGAATCGAACCTCCACGCGAAAATAGAACAGTCTAAATACGAAATTTCCGAGACATTGAACATTTTATAACGAGCGAAGAAATTTAGTGCTTGTTTTCTTATTGCTAATAGTAAATTAACTCGAGCCGGGAACACTAAATTGTTGAGAAACAGAGACTTTTTTACGTGAGTTTCGCGTGCAGATTATTTGCACCATTAATGAAATCGCACGTCCTTATAGAACGTGTTTGAAATATCGATGGAGTCACGATTCGTATCGACAATTAAATATTGTATAAACTGTAATATCGCGTGAGTAGCATATTTTGCACGCGTATACATTTCTTCTCTCCCCTGTTTCCACGGTTTCCCCAATAGGCCATTCATAACGCTTTTAACGCTTAATTAACGTCGTCAATTTTTTACGCGCCGCTCTCGTAAACTAAGCAACAAAATCATATTATCGAAGTGGTTGGAATTCGAGGTAACTGTTACGGACGAAAAATTGTGTGTATCAGAAGCACGAATAAGAGTAACAATTTTATAGGCGCGCTTGAAAGTTAATAGTTAATATAACAGCGCGTAGAACTCGTCGTTAAAGATTAATTTCTTTGTTTCGTAATCGTTAAAGTCGACGAAGACACGTAGTTTTTTTCTTTGTGTGTGTTTCCAGATCTGTGATAAAGACGTATCCGGCAGCGGATTAAAGGCTTTCCCACTTTCACATAAATTACAGTATCACGCGACTTGGATATTTCGTTCTTTCTTACACGCTCCTCTTTCTTCCATCAATTTCGCCATTGATTAATAAACGAAACGTTGAGTTTCTCGTAACAATTTCGGCGGCTCCCTTTATTTGGGTAATATTATTTAAAATCAATCAAGATTATTATATCGAATATCTACAGTACAATTTTACTTGTTCTTTTACAAACACATTTACATCGCAAATTTTACATTCTACATTTTCTTCAATTGCACCAAGAACAAGGTCAAACTTCAAAACTCATTTTCGAAACAAGCGCAGAGAACGAAATAGTTTCCAGTATTATTTTCATAAAAACTTGAAATTGCTCTGCTGGGGGAACTTTTGTTATTTGGGTTGCAACCTTTCTGCACGAATGAAGTTTATTATATTATCGTTAATATACGAAGTTGTACGTTCGTGACACGGATACATAATTGAATTATTTTACGTGTTGCAAGAATAGTAATATACATATTAGCTGTTACAGTTAAAATCCTCTACCCTCTGAGTGATAATTTTAAACACGCGATGTCAGAGATTTATTTTATATTCATTTGCTAAGACTAATTTTTCTTTCCTTTGAAAGCCGAGCCCTTTATTAAAAGGCTGACAATGTCTGAAAAGATTGATGTGTAAAAATCTGCACACCAGTTACTCGGCCGTTATATCGCATGAGCAGTTCTGTTTTCTTGATCGTGATTGATTACGACATTCCGAAAAGAACGATGGTTTAATCTTGCATGATTTACACGTGCTCCCTTAAGAGTACCGACAAGATGAAGGTGCATCTGTTTCCATGTGCCACGTTGTTTGAGCAAGATGGAGTGAAAATGAATTTTTTAACGGGATACTATAACTTCTCGTAACTGTCAAAAATTATATTCTTTGCTGTTACAAAATGGGTTCCCGTTTTATCGAGAAGGCGATCTTGATGCCCGTACCACGAGAAGTTATATTTAGTGTGTTATACTAGACATAACTATTCGATGAAACGCAAGGATATAAGAAGTTATTATATCTTCAACGTCAGGGTATAGAAACTCGTTTCAAGAAGTTCAAGAAAACATTTCTTGGAATGCTAAGGGTTAAATAATGTACGTATTAGGTGTAGAAACACATAGCAAAGTGCAACTAATCATAATACAGAAACAATATGAAAGTGAAAGAAATTTAAGTAGTAACTGACCTTATATGGTCAGACATATTTTAAAATCGTAACGATAGATAAACTTGCAAGTTTCTCGCTTCGAAAATAATTTTGGGAAGATTGTTAGTACTTAAGCAATCAAATTAATTGTTTAGGTATATAAAAGCTTAGTTTAAATATTTGCAGGCTCCGAAAATTAACTAGTAAAAACACTTTCTAATATGACAGGTTTTGATTTTTTTTTTTAATGGATTATTTACATTTTCTCCATCAAAATTAATAATCAAACTTAATATCTGACGAGATATTTCTTGAAATAAATTGAAAATCGCCATGAAATTTCAGAAATGGATTATTGAAAATATAATTTGAGCTACATTGAGAATAATTTTGTCTGAAACACATATTTTGGGTATTATTCACGTGATTCATTTTGTACGCGGATATATTTACTCGTATTATTTTTCTAATACGACAGGTTTTAATAATGCTTGGACTGCTTTGATTTTTTTTTTTTTTAATGGATTACTTACATTTTCTCCATCAAAATTAATAAACAAACTTTAATATGTAGCGAGATATTTCTTGAAATAAATTGAAAATCGCCATGAAATTTCAGAAATGGATCTTTGAAAAAATCATTTGAGCACCATTGAGTATAATTTTGTCTGCAACACATACTTGAAGTATCCGCAGTTTTATAATATTCATAGTGATTCCGAAACGGCGGAAATCGGAGGCGACGAAACCCAATCACCGTAAACCAGTTTCCCAAAGACAACAATAACGAAAAACGAAATCGAGCGGACGAGAACGCATTCCAGTGTCCTTTATCGAGCCTCGGGTGGCAAAATCGGAAAAGAATCGAGTGTCGGGTCGGAACGAAACTGTAGAAATCGTATCGATCAACCGTTTTCCGCCTCCGCGAGCATCCTCTGCAGGCCCCTCACACCTTCGAACGGTTCCGGAATGCGTTTTGCCATATTTTTTCGTCCCGCTCACTGACGCCAGCACTCTCGGAGCGGGCGGCAGAAACTCTTACGGCGGGTAAATAGTGGAAAAAGGGGGCGTCGGAAAAAGAAAAGGCGCATAAAGGATGGCCGGACATTTTCACGAAGAAGCATTTCACGCGGCGCTCGCTTCGGAATGTGGTTCGCGCCGTATGCGAAATAACAATTTCGCCGCGGACGAGAACCCGTCCGCCGGCTCGAAAACTTATGTTTTCCCCGTCGACCTCGGCTTTCCTCTCTTTTTATTCACCACTCATCCCCCGCCTCTGGCCATCCCTTCTTCGACTCACCGTTAAATCACGCCGGGGCTGCACCGGTCAACCGTACGATTTAATTACGAGTCGTTTTTCAAAACGTGCACCGTTTCGTTTCGCTTAAATTTTAAATGATTGAATTGAAAACAAAACGTCCTCGACGGGAGATTTACGCAACACTCGAGGAATTTCCAGGCGATTGTTCACCGAGCTTTTTCCCCCGTAGTCGATAGAACTCGATGAGAAAGTCGCTCGTAGAAATTGTTAAGTCCGCGCAGAGGAGCCTCTCTAATAAAGCTGACGACGAGGATCGGGTCGACAGACTTTTCGGAATTTTATCGGGACCGCCTGAACGCCGACGATAAATCACTAGTTTTTATTCTAGCTACGCCACGACGACGACGACTACGAAGACGACGACGGGGATAAGAGGATGAAAGGGATGAAGATGCTCACGTTGAAACTGCAGCGACCACAGAATTCTTGCATGCGGCGAAATCAGAACTGCTGACCGTGCTCCAGTGACTGAATGCGCCCGCCTCCATGAATACACGCGTGCACGTGCATATGCATCGGTGCATATGGCCAACGACGGGCGCAGGAGGAACACCACGGTTCGCTTGAAACGTGTGCTGCGCCGGTACGCGAGCGTGTTTTCGCGATCCAAACGGAAACTTGGTTCATTTTCGATTTGTTTCCGTCTCGCGGAAGGCATTCCTGGCGCGACAAAAATGCAGTCAAATAACGAAACACGCTCTTTAGACTCCTTGATATTTGGGTAAAGTTACGAGAAAAACGATTCTTTTGTGGGGGATGCCAAATGAATAAATTAAATTAGTTTTATTGTGTTACGAGTATGATAGTCGTGGCCTCCAGGTTGAAATCTTGTTCCCCTAGGTCGACTGCAAGCATTCTGTGATCGTGCATTTTACGAGAAAATCAAAGATGTCGAACGTCGAAAAGATCACTGACTATCCGTAACTTCAATTAAAATTTGGATTTTCTGAGTTCTATCGCGTAAACAAACGAACGAGAATTTCGTGGCAGAAAGACTGGCGTTTCGTCCCAAATCCGCCGGAGAAATCATCGGGAAGGCTTTTCCAGCGGATCCTACCTCATACGTGCCTTCCAGTCGGAGGATCGCCTAGATCCCCCAAGATCTCTACCGGATCTAGAACGAAACGTCACGGTTTTGTTGTTTTGATAACCAATAAAATTCAATTGTCTTTATTCTCGCGGTAAATCCAATCTACTCAATTTTTAATAGTTATTACGGAAACTCCTTTCGCTGTAAATAGAACAAAATGGTAGGGAATACACATCGAACGGTGAAATAAAGCCCAACCTTTGTACGTCCGTGTTCCTTTTACGAGTGCAACGATGCACCTACAAAAGTGCAATTGCACTTTCTTCGAAGCAGACAGTTCTCTCAGACATATCGACTCTTCTCGTTATTTTGTCTGCTGCATCGTCTGATTACAACTAATCAGACAACAGTGAATACGGTAATATTCAACGCTCCAATAATTTATTATTTATCAGAGATCTAAAACGAGAAATGCGAAGATAAAATTATACGATAGTCGAGGGTCGGAGAAATCATTTTACGTTGGCGCTCCGGATGTTGACGTTCGAGGGGTTAATATTCGACGAAGGACGTTTAACGGAAGGGGGAAAGAAAATCTATACGAACGCGATATGATTTTTTCGACGGTTCGACAACTTTACGAGCACGCGTGGGTGGCTCGATCCGATTGTTACGCTCGTATTGATTTATGTATCTTGTTGTTCCAGGCGCGGCCCAACGTATTTCGTCGCTGTGAATATTCCCGTCGGTCCGTAAACACCGAGAGAAACACCGCTGCCGGCGTATCGGAGAAATATTTACGATGCGAAACGCGACGGGGCGCACGCGCGGGCGCGGAAAATATTTCGCGAGATAATTCTATTATTTTTCTCGCCGGCGGTGTGTTCGATTTATTTTTCTCGCCGTTTACGAACCGACGGCCGCTTCGCAATCGCCAGGAGTGTCCCAGACAATATCGCGCGCCTCCAAACGTTAATTTACTTAAGTAACCATGATGATCTGGGTTAGGGTTGTCTTGCCAGCAATCGTGGGTTCTTTCGATGCAAAAATCTATGCACGTTATTTTATTTATTTAACGCATTGACTACCATATTTCACTCGCATATGAGTGACACGATTTTCCACCGAGGGACTAACAAAATTCTCAAGATTGGATGGTGAAGAAAAGAAATCTGTAGTTTCGTTTTCGTGGACAATTCGAGGGGTTTATCTGGCAGTCAATGCGTTACAAAATTAAAATAATAAATAATGCAAGATATATTGTAGTAATCGGCACAGAAAGAGCTTTGCAACTGAAAGATTCACGACTGCGAAAGTAAGGGTTGAAAACATGGAGGAAGAACGCAGTATTTTCTGGGATATCCAAAAATATTTCCCACTCGTTTCCCCGGTGTTGACTAACGTTCCAGGCTAACGTCACTAATCCCATATATGATACTAACTAATGAACAGGTTCGTAATCTCGGAGAGGGGGGCAACACCTGTCTGGATTCGCCAGCACGCAAGGCAGACTTGCACAAACCGGCTGGCCTCTACCCCTGCCATCGACAGGGAGGAAATCAGGTACAAATAGACACGGATGCTGAACCCTGTCTCCCGCTGGCATATTCTAGACACGCCAGACGTTTGTTCCTGTCAGTTTGTTTTCGCTTGTGTTGGCGCTCCGCACGAAAATTCGACTTTGTTTTCGGCTTTCTGGCAACGAGATTTCGCTGAAACGGGTTCTACGTTAGAAAGATGTTCTCGAGACAAAAATCACAATCGAAGCGTACGATAACGCGTTGGTACTTCTATTATTGTCGTGAAAATCTTTGGTACACACGAAATCGAACTTCAAGGCAGAGAATATAATTCGCAGCGACGCGTGCCGTTTCGTTTGCGATTTCGATAAGATCACGATCAGAAGTCGAGTTTTCGCGAGGAAAGAGAAACACCCAACCATCTAACACCTCGTTAATCACGCTTGCACGTCCAGCGATAACGCATTCACGTTTTCGCGTTGCTTCAGGATCAGGATGTAGAAAACTAGGATGGCGTTACATGAAATCTACTCGTAAGATCTCTGAACGTAAATTAAGAAACAAAAAAAGTAACTATACCGGTTCGTATAACAGGCAGTAATCGTCGATTTTCTTGAATGTCGATTCAGATCAGACACCTCATTAGCAGCATATGTATAGACTCGCCAGGGAAACCGGAAGACCTGCACCAGCCAGTGGGTTTATATCCCTGTCACCGCCAGGGCGGCAATCAGGTACAATTCGAAAGGAACAAACGTTCCGTACGAAGAATTTACAACAATGGGGCACGCGGTTGTCTAATTTTATGCTATCGATCTTTTAAATTTTGTAATCTGTCGAGCATAATCTTTTTTCGTTGGATCCTTGATGGTGCTTGGGATATTCGAAACTCTACTTGCTTGTGGAATGCTGAATCTTTACGAAATCAATTCGAATTGGAAGAAATTTTAAAAATTTTAGACAAATTTTCTCGTTTTTCAAAAGCTGCAATCGATTCTTTTTCATTTTCGTCTCACTTTCTGGGTACTCGGCTATCTTGGCTTTCATTAGAATTTTAAGAAGTACTTGTTAATGGTGTCTGACTACGAAATAATCGTTTGAAGCTTGGTAATATTCTGAATCCATCGAGAGTACACCTAACTGTTAGCTCGAATCGAGTTGCACAAACGATGAGAGTGTACAAACGATCGCTTACGGTAATCGTCCTGGCCAGGAGCAAGTATCGCGAACGAAGGGGAAAAAGGGACCATTAACCGACGACACGTTTACCATTTAACTTTGCACGCTAACTCGGTGCTAAGCTCGACCCATTTCGCTGCAATTAGTAACGTCGCTAATCTGGTGCAGGTGCTCATCAATCGTCTACCCTCCTCTCGCGGTGCGATGACCTAAACCACCTTTCTCTCGTCGCGGCTATCCGAACTTGTCGACATTTTTAGTTTTACGCCATCAGCGTTGAATTAATCTTCCCACGCTTGTTAGGGGGAGCGAATAGATGTCGTTAGAGCGATTGCTTTGGCTTTGTCTGCCCACTAAACCAGAAACAACGTTCGTTCGAACCAAACGCATCTTTCAGCGTCCATCGATACATTCAAATAGTGTAAATAACAGCTGCAATCTGACATCGTTTCATTTTTTGTACAGATATTGAATTGATCGATAAAGAACGTCGCTTAATCATCAATAATTACTATAAATATGAATTAGTTGCAATGGCAATTGCAGTCTCTCCATCAGCTGACCGCAAATTGTTATGATACTGTTCATAAATGTTATTAACACGAGTGACAGGACGTTTCGCTCGAATTGGGTAAATTTTACGAATTATAACTATTTTGTGTTTAAAGGATTTTGAGTATTAGATTAAATTGTGAATTTCTCGTTTGTCGCTCGAACTTTTCCGAGAATATCTCGATTCCGTGTCGGTGGCTATTAGTCAAAGTCGAGCATCCGTTGAATTAGCCAGAGATTCCATGCACTCAGCATTTTCATTTATTAATCGCGTTAAGTAGCCATTTCGAAGCTAGAACTGTTTCGAGCATCGGTCCATTTCAAAAGCGACGCGTTGCAGATAGCTTCGTCTGAAAGTTCTCATCAACTTTCCATCGGGTCAAGTCGAGCAAGGCTCACTCTTTGTCTGCCACGTCAGCCAAAATTTACCACCATGGATTTCGAAGAATTAATTCTCGAATCGAGAAATAAATTTGGACAGGATTTGTGATCGTGAATTTTAGAAAAATCAAAATTTTAATTTTGCAGAGTATTGTGTGGTTTTGATCTAGTCAATGGACGTGTTGAGGGAAAGAAAGGGGCCATAGGGAAAGTGTCAGGGCTAAAAAATTGCCGTCGATGATAAAACGATGGCGGTAGAGAGCTCGTTATCGCGAGGAACGCGTCGTATTGGTGGAAATCTGGCCTCGTAACCGGGGACGCTCGTCTCGTCGTTAAAATCACGCAGACGACGACGACAAGCTCCCGCGTGAATCCCAGGCCGTCGTTTCGCACAAAAGCTCTGCGTTCAGCCAGGCTACGGCGCGGTTTAACAACCGTGACAACCAGTTACAACCAAAAACACAATCAGTCGGCGCTCGCCTGGCCTCGTAAAGCGTCGCTTTAATTTAGCTATTTGCCCTAGCAATTAAGCTGCGGTTTCACGGTAATTACGCTGCTGCCCGGGCTCGGCCGACCGACTCTAATAGAGTCGTGACCACCGCGCTTCCACTCCTGTTTATTGATGACTTCGACGTGTTCGAACGGCCAAGACACGGTAATTGCGGGACCCACGGGTCGCCAAAGACGCGAAATCGTCGGATTCTTCCTTAATTTTATCATCCTCGAGACGCTTCGCCTTCGTCGAAGACTCTATTCTTCTCGTCTCTGAATCTTCGCTAAAATTTAATGTGCTATATAAATGGTAGAATGTACTTCTGCTCTGAGATATCTTCAAAATGTTTCCATCGACCAGAGATTCGCGAGAAGGTAAAGTTCAACTGATAGTGACACAACTGATCTTAATAGGAGCTGCTCGAAACAAGGCACAAGTGACATATTAACGACACCGTAGACGACAGTTGCGCGAGATATGGTCGATAGGTATATAAAGACATGATTGTTGGTCGACAGTCTAATGAAAAGTAGGCGACAGCAGTCGGTCGATAAATAGCGTTAACAGTATCAACAATGAACGCGCGTCCGAGTTTTCGCCTCGACAATACGCGGCTAAAGGCTGACCGACAGACTGCAATTAGATGAAGCGATTACTTTGCAACTAGCTGAGATTAATAGTAGGCAATTATTGATAATTAGATCGTTTAATAGATAGCCAGCGTTTAGTCGGGATGGCTTACGATCACCTCGCGGCTACATACCTGTGTTTAAACCATGATCGACCGTTGTTTATCCCTTGTTATAATGGTTCTGTCGATTAATTTTCGTTCCACTTTCACTTCCAGTTCTAGCAATCTAGTTTTAATCTTGTAATTTAGCGTTGAAAATTGCCAAACATAAGGCTCTGGTAAAAAACAATTAATTACGAAAAAATGCTGGCTAGTAATTATGTAAACATTCCGTATATAAATGTAAATTCTTTTTCAATTAAATAGACAATTTATAATCCAGTTTTATCGCACATCAGACGTATGATCAATAGAAATTGCTGAAATTTCTCCAGGTGCGTAGAGTCAAAGTTAATAACAAAATAAACATAGAAGACGGCATAAATAATAATTGTTGTTATGTTCGTTGGATAGAGGATGAAATGCCTTTTAAAACGAGCGTTCGAACAAGTCGATAGCTTTATTAGTTCCGGAGATATAGCGATTTTAGTTTCAAGTCGATGCGGTGGCTAGTTCCGGAGATAGAAGAGTCCGAAGCGTTTGTTTACATTCTTACTACGGCCTTGACAAGGTCGTTGACCGCACGTGCTCGTAGAAACAAGGTCACAGAGAGGTCTGGCGCGACGCGTCAGACGGAGACAGAGATAGTCGAATTAAAAAAATTACCTTTTGCATAAATTACGATATCTCGAAAACGGAAAGTCCGATCGACAAAAACCAAAAACCATTTTAAAGAGGAGGCTTCACCGCTACCAACAGTGATTCAATTACGGATAAAGCACTAGTAGTTTTGAAACTGTACGCGTCTAAAGTTTTAGTATTTTTAATACGCGTTAATAGGCTTTCGTAAGACGGCAAGCGGAATTTTAAAAATTACGCCTTCATTTAAATTACGATATCTCCAAAACGGGTAATCGGATCGACAAAAACCAAAAACCATTTCAAAGAGGAAGCTTTACCGCTTCTAACAGTCGCACGGTTATGGAGAAAACGCTAGTTGTTTCGGAGCTGCACGTATGTAAAGTTGAACTATTTTTAATACGCGTTGTTAGACTGTTCTAAGACAGTGGAAACTGAAGACTCTCTTCTTTCACCTTTGCTATACATTTCTTATTTACATCGAAAAATGTAAATCGTTCATACGGTTAATTGACTTGTGGCAGACAAGATAAATTACACATTTTTCTCAGAAAATAAAGAAGTGAATATTAGTGGAAATTTATTGTACGTATACTATAAGAAAAGTTGTCAAGTTAAATAGCGTTAAAATAACATTGTGTGATAGAAACTCTAAACAAAAGTTGTGATAGGTTTAATCTAAGCTTCCAGAAATTCCACTCTGACGGAGATGGGAAATAATTTCGGTGCTTTTTAATTTGCAACGGTGGTGCGCGACGCATATTGCTTTGGACGAGGTGCTATATTCCTGAACCGGAAGTTGTTACTAAAATTACCGTTATTTTCTTACGACGGTCGGTTTACGGGTTTGATACCTCGATAGAACGGATATAGATAGCAATGCTTGATTGTAAGGTGCACGGCGTTAATCCTTGCTTTTCATTATCCTGAATCCACCCGCTGCTTACGAGCCTAACGTTGCACGACAGGCGCTGAAAATCTTTGAATTTACGACGCAGATGGTTCTGACAGCTACAACTTGTAGAAATTTGAATAAGCACAAGCTACGCTATTTCGTTCCCTGGTCACTCGTCGGACTTGATCAGTCTTTTATCACCTACTTACGCGAAGTGGAGCAAATCGATTTACTTTTTAGGTGTTCGTGGTAATTGAATACGTAGAACTCGTCCTTGTTCCTTAATAGACTCTCATTAAGTTCGTAGTCTATGCAATGACACGTTCCACTGAAAACTCGTGAAAATAATTTTCTTTGGCGATCGAAATAGTTAACTGAAATTCTATTTATGGAAAGGTGTAAGTTATTAACGTGGTATGCAACGTGCATAACCACAAACCTCTATGGTTAACAAGCTTCGATCATCGTTGTTCTCATTATGAAGTGCTACAATTTATAGAACGACGTCAGTTTCAATTGTCCGGAATGATGCCGTCACGAATGGTTCCAGATCACTTTCTGGGAACAGTAAACTCGACTATCTGTGATTGACGTTCATTATCGCTAACGTTGCTTTGGCATTGTTCCGTATTTCGCTTAGCGACGATCCTAAAGCTTGTTGCTCGGTGAAAACATGCTTGAAATCATCTAGAAATCAATTATTCTTTAAAAAAAAAGAATACAGCGATTTTCTATATCGTGGAGTTGATTATGAAAATTCGAGAAACTCTTCAAATTTTTAATAAATTTTCTAAAGAACCCAGCGGAAAGAAAACACTGAGTCTCTATTAAACGACTAGTTTCGATTCAGTTTTCATCATTTTTTACTATACAAATAGTGTTTATATATCTACCGAAGAAGTAGCTCCCTTCAATGGGACGAGAATTTTCTTTCAAACGTTGTAAAAACCTTGCAATTATAAAAACTTAAACGCATTCGGGCCAATTAATTTATTTTTAATTCCCGGTTAGCGACCGTCGGGTCCGTAACTTTGTATTCGTTTATTAAAAAGTAGAACGTAAATTACAAGAAGTTAAATTCTAACAGCAATTACCGTTTTTACTTCAGTTACGAACTTTTATAATTTCGCTCCACGGTCACACGAAGTTTCCTTTTTTTTCTTTTAACAAAAAAAAAAAAGGTTCGAGTAGTTTTAAGAGCGTCGACATATTCTTTTTTTTTTTTAACCATCGCGGAGCAACTTCCTCGCCGAGTCTTATAAACGTTCGAAGCGTTAAACTACCTATTATACGTGCAAATTCGAGCGCGCAAGATTGTCCGAATCGATTACGAAAACGAATTTTGCCTCAATTTTCTCCAGAAAAAAGAGGTTTAATAACGTTAAACGCGTAAAAATACATAAAGCTTGGATGCAGACTCCTTTCAATTAAGAACGTCGCTTCCATCGTGTAATTTTAATCGGGACACCAATTTTCCCGTGCACGTCGAAGCCTTTGTCAATTAAAATTTTTTCACCGCGTTTAAAATTACACGTAGAATACGTTTAAAAAGGTTTTAAATATAACGCGGTGAAAACTATTTGTAACGTTTAATAAGTATACGTAATTAAAAACGTGATTCGAAATCCAGAATGGATCGTGAAATATTTGAATTGGGTACGAATATGTGCCGGAGACGTTTGATGAAAGTGGCCGTTCGAGGCATCTGCTGAACGTTCAGGTTACTGAAGTGCCCCCGGCGCATACATATGTACGTGGCTGTCAGAACCATCGGTCATAGGCAAATGCTGGAGGTCAAAATTCACGAGCATTAATCTTGATCGTTTGTCATAGTACTGGATGTTGAGCAAGACCGGCGAGATCCGTCGAGACGAGTCGTGCTTGGATTACAGCGGCACTGATGTCGTCCTCTATCCTTGTCACGGTAGCAAAGGGAATCAACAATGGATTTATAATCCCCAGGTACGCTAGCCTCGTATTTATGCGAAGTATTGATATCAACGATCAAGCAACGTCACCGTCCGCGTCCCGTCTATGCTTCATCGATTGTATTATTAACACTTTCATTAACGTTTTCGCGCCACTCTGCACCCTCTATCGCGTAACATTTTCATCAAATATTTTAGAAAATCACGCACCGTCCGCCCAAATGACACATTTATTATATCAATAACTATTAGCGCCAATCTCGACCCTGCTAGACTCTGTTCGGTATATTAACCCTGGGTTAATAGCAGCCTTGGGTAAAATATAATCTGATTATACTTGCCACGATTACTTCCACGAAATAATTACATTGTAATTACACGATACTCGTGCAGTTTCATGAATTACGATCACGATTAAACGGCAGTTACCGCGATAATTACCGTGTGATTACTATGTAATTACCCGTACAATCACATTGTGCTAGTAGTGGCGAACGTAATCGAATTACATTTTGACCGAATGCTGGCTAGCAGTTCCTTTGTGCTCGAATTCTCGTGTTTCGCGATTTGGTGAATACGTCATTTTCACAGGGCTCTGTGATTTCAACACAATTTTTTAAAAAGTGATAACATTGTTCTGATGGAATATTTTTTAAATACACTCGCCTAGAACGCTGACATCATATTGGTTACGACAAAGCAATAATAACGTTATTTTATACATTTTTGCCTCCGAATGATGCTTTGTTTCTCTTTCTCATGGTTTTAAAATAAAAGTAAGCGAATTGATTGGGTGTTTCGGTTTCCAGACGAAGCAGATCAGACACGGTAGCAGTGACAAGTGTCTAGCGATCACCGAGAGCAAACAGCGTCTGATAATGGAGGAGTGTTCACCGAACGCCGCGAGACAGAGGTGGTCCTTCGAGAACTACGACCCCTCGAAGCTGTGATATCGCGCCTTTTCACGTCGACAGTCGAGAAATACCGGTCGAAGGTTCGACCATGCCGGTACTTGGATGTCTGGGCCACGGTATTCCGTCGCCAAGACCCGTTTCGGCAGATAGATTCTGTGGTTTCGGGGCCTGGGCGCCTCGAAACTCCGTCGACCAGACGCTCAAGATCGACTGCGTGGCAGAAGGGACGCGAGATTTCCCCCGTGAAATCGAGACGAGCCCTTTGGAAACGAGGCTTCGGTGCGTAGGAGGCAACGATCCACTCGCCGAGATCGTCAGCTATAATTTCTAATTAGAGAACAGACGAAGTGCAATAGATATTATCGACTTAAGGGTGAACGAAGAGGGACATTCCCTTCGACGAAACGCTGTAACTGATGTACAATGAGAGACGGGGACGGTCCGTGAGCGCGTCGGGGGCCCGTTTTCAGTTTAGGAAACGCTTTCGCTGGCATTGAAGGAATTTTGAAAGGTTTCCGCGAGAAAGACACGCGACACTGGAATTTTAATAGTTTCCTTGAATATTTTACGAGGCCACGAAACAGTTTTTTTAACTTTGTTATTCGTTAACAGAATCCAAGTTCGTTTGTTGGATAGTTAGGTGCTTATGAGTTGAATCCGTTACGTTTTAAAACATTAATTACGTGCAATGGGTATGAGAGAGCGTCGCGCATCTTTGCGAAGTACTTACTAATCGAAACGAGGTTTTAACGACTAATTGCGTAGTTTAAGGCAATAATTAGGACGCGAGAGAATGCGCCGATGCGTCAATGACAGCGAAACGCGTGTCAGCAGGATGTATTATTTAGATTTTATTCGGGACAGACGGGCGAATGCGATCGGTATCGACCTCCGCGAAATCCTCGATCGTCGCGTTCGTCCGTTGGCGAACGTTTTATGGAGAATCGAGCGATCCGTGTGCGAGTTGCTTATGGCGAGTGCCATCTCGGAGACAACGAGGCGTTTGGGGCTGCCTGGAAAATCAAAGAATCGTTGATCGATAACTTAAAACAATTTCATTCTATAATTAATGCTCAATCGTATGATTGAAAAAATTTTTACCTTCTGCTTAAATCGAAAATAAGACATATGCTACAAGATCGACGGAGTCCTAGATAGATCCTATTATCCCCGCACATCGTAGGATCAAGTTACAGGTAATTTTCAAAATTGTACATTACAAACTCGACCAAGAAAGGAAGGAGACCGTAGAGTAGAATCGATCGACGACTCGATGATCGTCCCGTTGTCTCTCAGTCGTATTCTCCGCGCTTACGGTAGTATCTTACATTCCAATTCGGACGCGAGCAACGTCGTCGACGATTCCAAGTTCGCGCTCGACGAACGAATCTTTCTTTTTTTTTTCTAATTTAGCTCGTACGTAGTGCGTAGAGACGGAGAACGGACGAGTGAAGGTACACATTCCGGATACGGTGTAGGAAGACTTTTGTACATTCGTGTAAAGTATCTCGATGCCAGTTTAGATACCGCCTAAAGTAAGATTCCGAATGTATGTGAGAGAGTAAATAATTTGCAGAATGCGGTGGCGTTGAGTCGCGAGTTCTCGAGGAGTGTTAAACGCGACCCTTTGGTGTCTAATATTCTTCCGATCGATTCGCGAAGTTGTCGAGGAAACGGTGAATAAAATTAGTCGAGTTACGTTACCATAGACGTACTCAACCATGGTCCGGAGCAGAATCGATTTCCCGCCCTGGCGATGGAAGTGACATCTAGTTTTTATTCGTTAAATGTTGGAGGTACGGTTATCTACGGTCGGAACGAAATCAACTGGTCGTTCAAGGCCACTGTCGCCGTTCAATACCCTCACCACCCTGTCTATCGAATCAATAGGCAAGTTTGGACGACGCAAGGGTGGGGACGGGCGACCTTGAGCGATCAATCGAGTCCGATCCACTTGCAATCCCAACTTCTGCCAAGATCTTTTGTACGTTTCTCCCTGCAATTGTTTTATAATCGCACAGCTGCGTTACCAGGACGGGAAATCGAAAATTCCTCAGACAATATCGTTAATTAATTGTTGTAAACACCGAGTGTCCTCAAATTTGACATCTTTTTGGGTTTCAGAAGTAAACTACTTATGGGAATGAATTTGAACAAATGGAAGAATGTTATCAACTTGATTTAACTTCAATCGTTTATAGTTCTGTGTGTGATTTCATGTTTTCAATATGGCCGCCAAAAAGTCTAGAAAAATCAATCGTTGCATTTTGATGCAAAGCCAATAGTAGTTTCCCAAAAACGAGACGACTTCCGAGTTCCATTCGACGCGAAAGCACACAATGCTTCTAACCTTTGCCCTGCCAGCGGACACCAAAGGCTCGAGAACCGTGATTTCATGGAGCAACCCTAATCTGCAGATGTCTGTGCGTGCCAACGAAACCGTGAATGCGGCTGCTAGTGCGTGGACGATTGTATGATATTCAAACTCTTCTCGACCGTCACCGATCACCATCGCGAATCATTTGTCCCGCGTCGCGCACGCCGACTTTATCGCAACACTTCACATATCTGTAATAAAATATCATCGAAGATTCGTGTAATCGAGGAACGAGAAGATTCAATGTCTCGTGCCATCTTTTCCAAAAAATCGAGACAATATCGTAAGCTTGAAGTCTGAGGATTGTTAATCAACGCCAGAACCTGAAATCGATTCAATATACGATTTCCTGAGCTTCGTTGGCAGCTGAAAGAAATCCTTCCAAAGGAATACTCGTATTACCAGGGTTGATTGAGTACACCCCTCAGAAGAGACATTTTATTTAATTAATAAATGAATATAAACATCATATCAAACAGGTATTCGCGTAAGCTTGTATTCGTTCAACTTGAAATTTTATATTCGTAATTTAGATTATGTTCTCATCGAGCAAATAACATATCAAAAGTTGTTTACCTTTTATTCGTCGTTTGAAATTGTGATCTAGGTGAGAATGTTGAATTTTTCTCAGCTGCCAATGCGAAAGGAACAAGCATTCTTCGAAACTTCACGATGAACATTTAATTACAGTTCGATCAAATTCAATTGAATGCTCGAGGCCACTTTGTCGACTATGAATCGGGTTTTACACGGCGTATAAGAGAATATGGTAGGTAGAGTAGGGGTGGATGAGTGGCACGGTGGGAACTGTGGCCTTGAGCGATCAATTAAAAGGGTAGTTTGGCCCAGAAAATAGAAATTTAGACTTTGTTTACATACTAACACTTTGATAGCCGCTGTCACGTGTACGTGATTTTATTTATTGAGTTTATTCAGATTCGAATCTTACGTCGTGTGTTCATTATGGTATCTCCGTGTTTATAGTTCCTTCTAGTAATATTCCTAGTTCCTAACTTTGGTCCACGAACAGTCAGTTCAGGAATTCTTGGTTCACGTAGATTCGTAATTCAGAAATAATTTTTAATAAAAATCCTGAAGAAAGAACAGATACTGATATCCTCGCCGATATTTACAACGAACTATACGAATTAATAAAATTAATATTTACACGTTTAACGGGTGGTAAAATTATGTAGAGCTACAATGCGAATGTTTATAAGCTGTTCGATTTAAAATTTCCAAAGATTCTCTCGATGGCAGACAATAATAGTCTTTCTGTGAAACGTGCGACCATCAAAGTGTTAAGTGTTCAAATTTTGTACGAATGTCTGTGTATAGTTTAAGTATTTTTTGAAATTTTCTCAAGCAATGTTCATTCTCGAGTTACTAAAGTAGTGGAATACTTATAAAAGTTTCAAACTGAAGTTGAAGTCCCATAATTTTGCAAACTTTTCGAATATTAATGATTTGTCATTACATATACCCGACATTTCGAGATTATTGCAAAGAAATATTAATTTACGAACGATTCTAGACCAAACTACACCCTTAGTTTCATTCTGATTTCAGCGACATTCATTCGAAACTTTGAATCGCAGTTTTGCGCGTTTCCTTAGACACTTCCGGATAGAAATAAAAGCGGAAGAAGGACACGCGCGATCGAAGACTTCATTAACGAATAATTGAACGGAAACGGAGAACATGCATATAGATTTTAAGATGGCGTAAGATTCTTTTCTTCGAATTACCGATGAACGGACGAATGGAATTCAACGAGAACGTTTATACAGATAGATATATACATATATTATAAATATATATATATATTATATATACGACATTTTCTACATTTGGTAAGGATGTTGCATATCGTAAGATGGGGGAGATACAATGATGATAAGAGATGTAACGGACAGCCGAGCGACGCTGGTCGCACGTTAATTAATGTAATATCGAACGTGCCTTATTTCCTGTATATATGAATATTATTATCACTATTATCATTACTACGAACCTCTATCGTAACGTGCAAGTATTTGTGTTGAATAAATCGATGTTGTTTTATGTTATTGATGGAGATCGACCTGTTATTATCACTGTTCAATCGTTCATTCACTTTCTCCATAGATTTTAGGGTTTACCAAGATTTAGGTCACCCAGGTGCAATGAATATTCCCTAAACAATTTAATTTCAGTGGATTCGGAAGAGAGGATTGCCTAAACCAGCAAGTATTAAATAAATGCAAGGTACTAGCAAAATACCATACGAAACAGGGCTTAAATAAAAGAATATGCTCGTTCAAATAAAACAAAGGTTTACATATTTCTATCATCGAAGTTTATTTGTTCAGACGAAGTTTTAAAAATGTCTGTCATTTGTCATACGCGAAATCACGTTTCAAAACGTTGCATCATAACATTATGAATAGTGTACAGTATGCATGCGTCACTCGATGATTCCTTTTGTTCGTTTTCCTTTGTGCTTTGTTACTGTTTATTGTTAAAACGTCACCGGCCCCTTTGATGCGCTCGATCTACATAATTGCACATGATATCGAATTGAGAGTTCAGCATGAAAGTCGGTCACGACACAGTTTCGATCAACCTTGAACTATTTCGGTCTGATCATAAATTTACATTTCCACTTCAGCGACACTTCACTCCGGCCGATTATTAATAAATCGTTAAACGCGTTAAAATAATATTTAATTCGTCTCGTCGACTCGTCAATAATTGCGTTAGTTTGAGAAAAAGTTTGTCCAACTTCCTACAACGGTAAACAATAAAAATTTTCGATCGTTTTTTAATAGACAGCAGAGAATAGAAGGAGCTCGAAATTTATTTTTTCAAATAGTTCCACGATCGCGAAACGCTGCGTGTGTTTATCGAACCGTTTACCAATTATCAAGGGGCTGCCACGGAAACCAAAACGAAATCGTTCGTTATTCTCGCGCAGGCGTCGTCGGCGCCGGGACGTCCGTCGACAAAGGAATACGACTAACAAAGGCGTTCTATTCTGAAATTTCAACGTATCAAACCCATTTTTTAACAACCTATTCCTATTAGCGACGTACAAATTTTCTACGATTAACAATTACACCAATTTTTAATTAATACAATCTCTACAAAATAAATTGAACCCAATATCAACCTTCGACATAAATCCATCGACTGTGGAATATTTATTTGGGTAAAATAAAGACTATTCAGAGGCTAGTTATTTTTGTATAATTTTGATAAAGGTCTTCGTAAGCACTGTAGTAATTAAAATGGACGTTAATACGTGGCACGTGAGTCCCTCGAAACCGAGAATTTTCGAACGATCGAAGCGCTTGCGTTCCTTCTCCCGTGTTTTAACCAGGATACCTACTTGTTGCGGTGCCGGGAGTTATTGATTCGTAGAAAGAGACGTTCCTGGATAAAGCGCGACAGTAGTTCCTCCACAGACATGAATGGTTGTGGTCCACAGAGCCAGATTTTGAGCTTGACCCGGATTCGTCACGGTGGAGTTCACGTTACCTTCACTTTCGTTGCCCACGTTCTAACCAAATGTGAACAATCCTCAGCGAGAATATTCACAAATGCACAAAATTACTATTACAAAACTAAGTGCTGTTATAAATTTTCCCTCTCCATCGATTTTATTAAAACTTTTCAACATACAACTCCCGAGGTTCGTGTTATGTTTGGAGTCTCTAGAAATTTTGAAAAATATAATATAGAGCTTTTGTAGTCGGATATTATACAGAACACCCAAAATATTTTCCACAAAATTAATTTAATATGCCTATTATAACATATTTTTGTAGTAGAATATTGTAGAGAACACCCAAAACGTATTCTACAAAATTAATTTACCCTACTCAATACGGTCACGTTGTTATAAGTTTCCTTCGAATCGCCCGTTAGTGCATTATATTATACCGAAATTACGGTGACAGGACTTTGAAAATTGTTTAAATATAGCTTCAGAAATACTTTGCGCGGAGAGATATTGTGAATAATAAAACCGTGACTCGAACCAGCGACCCCTTATTTTGAACCTTGCACGCAGAAGTAGGGAACAATATTACTGGAGTTAGTGTCTCCGCGTAAAAATAGCCCCGTACGCAAAGTTTAACCTTGTTTGTGGTCGGTGGTTTTTATTAATATCAACGTTTAATAATTTCTAATTTTATATAACAGTTTAAATTTTATCGAATCTCACAGTATACATATCTGTCAACAAATATGTATTCATTTTAATAGTCTAGTCCAAATCAAAAGGGTTTTGATTTGTAAACCCTGTATGAATCCCTAGGAAGGCAACGAGTTAACGAAAGAGTGACACTGGGGGTGGCTAATGGACGAAACAAGAGCCAGAGGAGCCACAAAACTCTCCCTCTTTTCTCGCCCCTGCTGGCCATATAATCGACGATCACAGGGGTAGCCCAGCTGACATTTAAAAATCCGTCGAAAGGAAAGGGAGAGGTCCTTCGAGAGGACCTGCAGGTCGCACAGGCGCAGCTACCGGCCAGTTTTCACCCCCTTCGATGGTCGTAGCGCGTGTGCGCAGTGAGGGTGGGTGATTCTGGTCTCGGTGAGTGGATGCTCGGCGCAGTCGAGTCGCTTCGCCCGAAAGCGAGGACCGTTTTTCCTATTCCGTGCGCGGGTGTTCATTCACGAAACCGAGCCGCGAGAACGCCACCCCCGCGCGGCCGCTGACAAGGGCGGAAGCGTGCTCGAGAGCGGTTACGTTCGTCGCGGAAACGAGGTCGTGGAGGAGCGTCGTCGCCGGAGGAACTCGACCGCGAGGCGTGTCCCCTACGCGAGAATCGTTGCTCGTTTTGGGGTGGCCCTGAAAGCAACAAGGGAAAGCACGACGAGAAAGGGGTGGCCAACGTTCGGAAGAGTTCATTCCTGCAATTCTCTCGAAGCGTCGAGATGTTCTAGTAGGTTTGACGGTCGCCAGACGTCGTACGGGATGACCGCGGTGGATTATGCCTGATCGTAGACACGAGGAAGGGAGATAAAAGTGTTTTTTCGGGGCAAAAGCGACCCGGCGAGCGAGGGGGCTCCGGGACTCGAGCAACAGGTAATTTACCCCTTCTGCGGGGGCACGGCTTTCGTAGGAGCGTTTAAGGGAGGCCTAGTTAAGATGACGCAATTCACGCGCCCCACCGTCGCTCCTTTCCGTCCGCGAAGGACTTCGTTTCCAGAGAACGTGACCTTTTCAACCCCTCGACCGGTGTCGCGTATTCCCCGGGATGGAAACACCAACGTGGATTGCCTCGACACCCCCGAAATATACGGATTGCCTTGGATAGCACGTTGACTGCCACCGGTCACCGGAGCTTTGGACTTAGAATCGTGTTTAAAAATTGTTTACAGCGAGAAAGCTAATAACTGTACTGTTTTAAATAATTTTATTTGCATTTGGGGTGCTTTCAAGTAATAGGGACACCATTAGATTATCGAATAAACGTGGCAGTCTACCGTGGTAATTGTATCTGTTTTATTCGGTCGTTAGGGGTGGAAAAATTCTTCAGGATCATAGTGGCAATTTATTTTAATTTTTGACGTTGAAAATTGGTCCACGGTAACCGTATTATTAGGATTCAAGAAATTCTGATAACACGCGTATCGATTCAGGGTGAAACGACGTGGATTGAAATAGAAAATTGATATATGAGCATCTATATAGAATCCTCGTCTTAGTAAAACTCGAGTAATGCTGGTCCAAGGAATGATTAAATACTTAGAGAAGAAGTTATACCAATAGGAAACTGTAATTATTTTGTTTGCTAAGTATATGAAACTCTTTAGACGACATAATTAAATTGGCATTAACCCTTAAGTGGGTTATTGGCCCTCTGCAAGTTTAAACTAATAATTTTTTAATATATGTCAATGTAATTATTTCAAAATTTTTAAAATCCTCCATTAATTCATTATCTTTTAAATACTTTAAAAGAATGTTGATTTCCATTTACCAATTTGGTAAAAATCAAGATTAAGTAAAATAATTCAGTTGAGATTGAGAGTCCACGTAAGGGTTAAAGTAATCCTCCTTTCTGTTATTAACTAAAGACGTGCACGTTGACTCCAATTAACTACCCTAATGCCAATTTAATTTCCAATGTCGTCCAATCGCCTATATTATTATTCAAAGCAAAACGCACCACAGTTTTAAAAACATTGAACATGAAACTGAATTGAAATTAATTTCTATGCCCACATTGTAACGTCTTTTTCGTTTCGAAGCGAATATATTGAATGCATCTGCTCGATTTTTCGATTTTTATCGCCGTCTCGAAGTCAATGGGAATCGAATTTGCGGAGACAGTCGCGAGACGTTGCGAAAATTATTCGTCTTATTTAAAGGTCGAACGTAAACGAAAGTTTATCGTCAAGCTGGGAAGCGGATTAAAGGGGTCTCCGGCTGCAAGTAGGTTAACTACATCGTAGATAACAGACCTTGTTACACGGAGGGGTAGTTAAGTCTTTCGTCGGGTGGAGGGGGAGGCGATTTATCGATGGACTTGCAGATTTCCCTATCCGATAAAGGAAAGTGCATTTCGTTCATTAAAGCGTGCTCTCGCCTCGCTTTTTCTTCAGAAACTCTTAACGCGCTCGGCTCGACGGATGCATTAAAGGCGCTCATGCGCCGACGCTTTTTCGCTAATAACTTTTTTTTATACTTCCCTACGCGTACTATTTATCAAGAAATCGTTTCGCAAAATATTCAATAACGTCGAGGAAATATATTTTATTTCACATTGACAGAAATCGTTTATACCCTGAGAAATGTCACGCTATTTAATTTAAACAATATCGACTTTATAATGCATTATTTATCACTTATTGTACTCGCAGAAAGTGTCCCCGTTAAATTGTTCGGTAGATTTATTATACTTTGCTACTGTGAATAATTGTTCAAGTACAGGCAACGCGTCAAAGTTTTTAATAAAAATCTGTCTATTGTTTACACGAAAGATAATAATATTTTCGTTCCTCGACGATACGTGGAATTGCTATAAATAAAATTAATTTTATTTATACGACACTCTACTAGTAATAGACGCGTTGCTATTACAGCAGTTGCTTAATACTATTTTAATAATAAAACATTCTTGTAGCACTTTGATTAGGCACCGTAGTGGTAAATAACTGGATAATCTGGAACGCGACCTAGAAATTCAAAACGCGTAGATATGTTATCGACGTTCGAGTTATTATAAAATAGTTACTCCCACGTGAATTTCTATTAAACTATATTTAATTTTAAATTCACGAGGAACGTATATTTAGTCTACATAAAGTAAGCATGTTCCGTTTTCAATTGAAACACTATTAAGTGGTTCTGATAGATACAATATTCCTGCATTTTCAACCATGTCAGAAAAGAAAATCGTGTGTTCCTACTTTGAAAAATACAAGGCTAGACAATGTTTCGAAAAATTAAAACTAGTTAGAAGATACTAATTGTAAGATCGACGACGAATAGCAGATAATTCTATATCATTAACGGTATCACAAATGTAAGTAGAAATATTCAGTAATAGACAGACACGTGAATGAAATCGTACTCGAGATAAAGTATTTTTTAAACTTCAATTTTGTAAGGTATCTTCTGACAAGTTTGACAGGGACAGAGTTGAAAAGGACCTATATTTAGGGAGCAAGCGTTAAGTATTCATGCTCGAAGCGACTCTGGACGGAAGTCTATGCTTAACTAAACCGTTTTAGGAAAATACGGGCTCGATGCCGGAGGCTTCGGGGTCGGGGTTGGCCGACGAGGCGGATTACTCGACTTTCGAGAATAAGACCGGCTTGGCCGACGACATGAAGTTTCTGGCTAGAATGCCAGAACTCTGCGATGTGACCTTTCTCGTCGGTGACACCAGAGAGCCAGTGTGCGCTGTGAAGGCTGTATTAGCAGCAAGAAGTAGGTTCGTATCTCGAATACTAATTTTTTTACGTAATTTATAAAATCTTATCAACCCCCAAACAATCGAATGGCTTAAAAAATTGTTCAAAATTTTGCTCAGTTTGCGACGAACCACGTTTTCTTTTTCCCCCACAGAGTATTCCACAGAATGCTTTACCAGGCGCCGAGCCCGCAGCGAAAGAAAGAACCGCCGCCGCGCGAAAACAAAATACGTTTGTTCCTGAAAAGAAGCTCGGAACCGCTGTTGAATCTACAGAACACGGCGCAACAGGTAATTGCAACCATTGTAGAACAGATAGCGATACACTTCGATATTCGAAAACTAAAAACAAGCGTAAACGATATAAGAATTCGCGTGAACCACGAAGTACAGACTGTAAATGAGAAGGTGTACGCTACCAAGCAATCGAGGCCACCGAAAAATATGAAAATGTACAGAATTTTAATCCATATGCATTGTTTCTTCCGGAAGTTAATATTTTCAAGGTCACCCACGTTTCTCCCCGTCCATCGTAATGTGTTCTAACGCATCGTTGCACCCAACAAGACACGGTCCTCTTCGTGCATGATGTGTTGACCTTGAGATGACCTTGAACGAAAGAAATCACCGATAGATCGAGAACGACAAGAGAAACAGAAACTCTGTAGATAAATACTCGGCAGTTTATAGCGTACACGTACTCGTGCTTGACGAAGTATTAACGGTACTTTGAACCTAACGAGGATTGAGCATGATTACGAACCCCCCATAAATATGTTTATTTTAATACACAGGACGATTCTAAATTAGGGATACGAACAGGGGGGAGATTCTGTAGAAATAAAATAAAAATCGAGAATTTCAATTTTATTTCGAATCATTTATCTCCGACGCTGTCTATAATTTTGGGTAGTTCTGTGTAAACGAAACGGAATGTAAAGGGTAGTTGAAAAAGAGTCGACTCTAACGCGTACGAGCACATTCCAAAGAATGTGCGTTAAAATGATAGAAATAGTAAGTGTGGATTTGTTATGTGCCGTGTAGCGGTCAGGGTTCACGCAGCAGTTGGCTCCCATACAAGAGGTACTATGAAAACGTCACTTCTGGATACGATTTTGCATCTGACAATTCTTCTTTTACTCGCCAGTTCTTTCTCTGTCCCTCTTTCACTCTGTTCGCGTAGCTCGTCGGTAAACCCGCGATCGGAAGCCGTTTCGATTATTGGTGTCCTCGACATTCATTAAAAGAAACTGCCTCGCGAGAATTACGATCGGCCTGTTTCTCTCTCGCTCTTTCGGTGTTTGATTCGCGTGTCGCGCGACATACACGCGACATCCAGTCGCCCACGGCGACGATACAACTATTCCGTACGATTGCATGAAAAAAGATACGAGCTGACGTCGTGAAATCGTTGCAAATGCTTTCCCAGAGCTTACCTTTCAATCGCTTAAAGACGCTCCTAAAGCAATTTCACGACTTCAGCGTGTGTAGTGGTTCGTTTCTTCGCTGAAAGACATAAACTCGAGAACTTCGCGTAACTTCGAAACAGTTAGATTTGGATTATCTGGGGTTGCATAGTATTTTGGGAAAAGTTTTGTATACTCATTCATGTTGCTCGACGTTCCAGGATCTGTGTCTTTCGGCAGGCATGCAAATTATTGAACGAAATTGCAGTCTGAAAGATCGCACACATAGATGGCCGTGCCGCTGTTATATTGGCAAATATATGCAGTAGCTGTAGAATCGCACGAGCCACGGCGAGAAAGGCACAAATTTGATTCTGCAATTTTCTGCACCTAACAGTACGAAACGTAGGAGTTTATGATAGTGTTAGACGCACAGTAGTTTGCCTATGGGAATCTGCACCTATGTAAACTGTGTCGCGATCGATCAATTTTTGCCAATGTTTAAGCGATTGGTGATGGACCGTCGAACAAAATTCGTTGACTCATCGAGTATCGAGTAAATTAAATAATACAGTTAAATTAATATCTATTAGAAATTCTTAGCAAGAGAAATTGTAGCTCGGATATATCCTAAATTCCATCCATCACTGAATGCATCGTGCGAGTCGCTTAGCATGGAGTTTCTAGTTCAAGCTTAAGCCTGAACTATCGAGCAATCATTTCGTTCGTATGAATACTTGCGTCTTCTGCTAAGCCACAGCCGAATCAACATCCCATTTTAATCGTCGAGGAGTTCGAACCGGACGTTTTTCGACAGTTGATCGAATACATTCACACGGGATGCGTGACGTTACAGCCTCGAACGCTATTAGGTGAGAACATAACTATACTCCACGCTACACGCATTTTTTTTAAACTAAAGAAATATTTGATTTGAGTTATTTTTAAAAGTAATGTCAATTAATATTATTATAATTTAAAACTGTCACATATTCGTTTGGTTTAATTTTACTTCACGTATAGTAAATAGTCGCTTGAGATTATCTCTTCAGAGGTGCTTAATATCGTCATTGTTGTTTGAAGGAGTAATGAATGCCGCTGATTACTACGGATTAGACGAGCTTAGGAAAGCTTGCTCTGGATTCGTGCAGTGCTGCATTACGGTGGATACTGTGTGTGCTTTACTGGCGTCAGCTGAACGATATATTCAATACAAATGCACAAAGTCCTTAGTCCAAAGGGTAAACCGTCAACTTGTATTTTAAACATCTGCTCCCGTTGATTTAAAATTTAATTTATACTTGCAAACAACATCGTATCAAACCATTCATTTTATCTTGCTTGTTATATAAATTCGTTTTATTTTATAAATATATTTTGCAACATTTTCATATGATTGATTAATACAATTATTACGAAAATAATTAGTCGTGTTTTCTCTGATAACAAAGTGCACGCGAACCTGACGTTTGATCTGATTTTCATCGACGCAACACATTTTAATAAAATCACGCTAATAAAGCATTTATCGTTAACCTTTCTTTTTTTGCCCCCGCAGAGAATATCGATCTTGAACGTTGATCTTGATTACTTGCATTTTCGAAGTTGAAATAAAGCTTATTAAACTCTTGCATGGAAATGTAATTGAAATTCTCTGGAACTAATCTTTTTGTATCCATTTTGGAAGGTGTTGGAATTTGTCGATGACCACGGGAACGAGGTATTAAACTTAGGATCTTTCACCCTGCTCCCTCAACACGTGGTTCGATTAATCCTGGTAAGGGACGAACTACGCGCCGATGAGTTTACCAAGTTTCAAGTAAGTTCGATCAATTACTATTCGCGAAACAATATAATATAATCCAAATTCAATTTGTAACGTAGACATTCTTAGTTGAATTAAAGAAGCGAAAGTAATGAGACAAATTTTAGTTAAAAATTTTAGTTAACGTGTCTTCTTTAGTTAACAGGTTAAACGTACCATTCAGTGTACATAAATTTAAACAACGCACTTAGGGGTAAGTTGAGTAATTTCGAACGTATAATATTTCCATCAAAGTATAATATTGTATAATATTTGTATAAAATACAAATATATTTGTCATATTATTCTGACAACTCATAGAATATTATTAGTCTCGTGTGAGATGTGAAAATGTATCTTGTTCAATTTTTGAATTTCATTTTGAATAAATACCTCGTACCATTAGGATAATATTTTAGCGGAAATACATACTGGTCGAAATTACCCCTATCAATATAATATACAGAACTTCCCATTTAATTTGAGTACCTTAAATGTTTCATTTGTTTTTGATTTTTGACTCTCATGCAAGAATGACGTCAACAAAATTTATTTGTCCTCTCAAAATAATTTATTCTTTCCTGGAATTCCGATACATCGAAGAACCTTACACTTCATCCTTCGTCACTTCGAGAGTCTCTAGTTATTAATTATTATGTTATCAGGCGGCCTTGATGTGGAGCAAAAAGTATTGCGACAGCAATCAGGACACATCTCTGAAGGACGTAATCGGCAACTTCCTGGAATACATACAATTTCACAGAATCCCAACGAACATGCTAATGAAGGAGGTTCATCCCTTAGACCTGGTACCTTCCGAAATCATTATGAACGCGTTGGCCTATCAGGTGCGTGGTATTTCCAAGATGAACGTTAAACGAACAATTGACAGTTCTATTTCCGTCGTCTCGTTCCGCTATCGCGCTATTAACAATCATAATTCGACTTCTATTTCGGATCGAAAGTTGCATTCCATTAGCTGCTTTGGCTTTTTGGGGAATTTCTGATCTCCGTAGAAATCTCTTTCCAAAGTACGCGTACAAACCGTGGAACTTAATCCGACGAAGATTAATTTCTGCGTATACATTGTTGCAAGCGGCGATCTTAACGTAGCACCAGGACTTTAGTATTTCTCGCAAAATGAACTAAAATGTACCATTCTGCGCAAAAGGTAGTAACAGATCATTAAATTTGTCCAATCTACGTGCTCCTATTGGCTGTTGTCATACAATTTCGTCCAAAAGATTTGCGATCGTGCAGGATTGAAGTAAGAATACATTTCTCTGTAAATATTTCGTCCCCTACCTCCGTATCTTCTTGCAAAGCATGATGAAACAACCCTTAACTTATTGTCCCCTTAATTACGTGTCTTGAGTCGCCATCGACCGTCCAATTCTAAACATTCACGAACGTTGTTCGAGCAATTTTACTTAAACTTTCAACGAAAATTCCAGTTTCTACATTTTTTTTATCAGATCGAGAATATTGTCTACGGATCGATGAATTTTTTTTTAAACGTTCGAAAATGATTGCGGACGGTGGATATCCCAATAAGTATACAAATATTTGGTATTTTTCCTCTCCCAATTGCGTTGTGCAATACGAATCCGTTAAGGTATTCAGTTCACCAATTATTCCCCAATGAAACAATGTCGATGTCTGCTTTACGCAGTTACAAAAACAGCTGACTTGCCACTCGTTCCCTCGTAAAATGTCCAATTGGTATCAACGACGGTGTCGAGCATCAATGATAGTGTCAATGTCCATGAACGATGTGTTGCAATTATTTTCCAGACAATTACTCATCCGAAATCATTTATTTGCTAGTGTAAGCGCGGCACTCGTTCCACCAGCGAATGTATATTTAACCCTTTGATCTCCCTTGGAGAGATTCTTCGATCGATTCGCATATTCGAGGGTACATGTTACTTGTTTCGTGCAAAATCAATTTTGAAAACACAGAATTCTTAATTTTCCATCTGTACTCGAGGCTCCGTATCGACTCGAAGAGCCCTTTCCCATTTATGAACCGTATTGAGTGTGAATCTACCGTCCCTTATTCTTGAAAAGGACTCAAGTCGGAGGGGCGTACTTCCATTCGATGTTGCAAAATTCATGATTTTATTAAAAGGCAGTTTTACTAAAAATGTAGAGTCAACATTCTAATTTATTTATTAATTTTTCCTGTTACACGAGACTCAGCTATACAGGGTGTCCCGTAGCATGAACTATGCTTATCTCACTGTTTACAAGTAGCACTCGAACAATTCTTGGACAAATGGAAAAGGTAAGACAGTCAATGATAAAACGTCTCCAGGTCTGGGTTCAGATGCAAGGAATAGAACATATATTTATATAAACTTTTTTTATTGTTTTCATGTGTGGAATCTAGAAGTGGGTCCTACATGCTACGGGGCACCCTGTACAGTAAAAAGAGATTTCCTTTTGTGCCTAGAGGTTTCCAATTTAAAAAATGGAGCAATTAGAGCAAATCAAGCGACCGAACAGACTAAAAATACCCCCAAAAAATAGAGCCACGCAGTGTTCCTTTGACACGTTATTTTTATCTATGAATCTATCGTGTAGTTAAAAAAAAGAAGATAGGGGTAGTTTGTGAGGATGGTGACGCTCCTCTGACCTGATGTCACCCGCTTATACCGAATCGACACTCGTCACACGTAGAAGTGAACGTCGGTACACCGTTTCGGTTGATGAAAGAAGTGACCGGAGGGTTTGTTGCAGGCAGACCCAACGAGTATCGACCCGGGAAAGATCTCCCCCCACAGAGTGAGGCGGCAGGGTCACTGTATATCGGTCCAGTCCTCTCTGGACCCGTATGGTAGCAACACAACATTGAGCTCGACATATTCCGACGCCGGCTCCGATCAGAAACAACATTCAGGTAGCTCCTAACTAACCTCCGGCCACGGCCGCACTGACTGCGGCCGTTTCGGACGAGCCTCGGCGCGAGGAAATTCCTATTAACGATGCGGTCTCGCACCCGCTTGAAGGTAAAAACGGCACAGCGGAGCAGGAAACGACCGGCGAGCAGCAGCAACGTCAACCGAGTGCGCAGAAACAGCAGGAAGAGGAGGACGTGCAGTGGCAGATTGACCAGAGGAATCAGCTGCAGCAGCAACGCAGCCAGCAGGAACAGGAATCGCAACGACAACAAGAAGAGCAAAGGAAGAGGTTGCAGATGGAAGAGGAATCAAAGAAACAGATGAACAAGGAGGATAAAACGGCCGAATCGGAGAAAACGCGGGATGAGGAGCCCGAGAAACAGCAAACTGAAGAGGAATCGGCAGAGCAAGTGGAAAAGAAAGCCACAGAGGAGCAACTTCCGATGGAGGAGTCGAAGCAGGAAGAGTCGCGAGAACAGGCGGCGAAAGTGGAGGAAGAGGATGCAGGAAAGAAAGAGCAACCGGAGGAACAACAGGAGAAATCCAAGGAAGTTGAAGAAGATTCGAAAGCAGAGCAACAACAGGAAGATTTGGAGCAACAGGCAGCGAAGGCTGAGCCAGAGAAAGAGGAAGTACAAAGCACGTCGCAGGAGGCTCCTAAACAGCCTGAAGAGGGGTCGCAACAACCACGAGAACCGGAAGTTCAGCAAGAGGACGCGGAGGAACGTCGACGTAGTCGCGAGGAGAGGCGACTGCGTTTGCACTTGGAGGAGCTGAAGGTGCATCTGGCGATGCAACGGGATCAAGTGTTGCAGAGGCAGGAAGAGGCAGTGTTGCAGGAGATACAGGAGAGACACACCGAGGAGCAGCTGGAGAATCGACGGTTGGAGCAGCTGCAGCTCTGTCTGGAAGGTCGAAGGCCCGACGTCGAGAAATCGTCAGAGGAGCAACAACGACACAGGGAGGATCGTAAGGTGTCGAAGAGGAAGAGGAAGAAGGAGAAGATGAAGGTTCGAGCGCAGGAGGAATCGCAGAAGGATGAGCTGCAGGAGCAGCCGCAGGAGGAGCAAAACGTCGTCGCTCCCGTCGATGGCGTCAGCGGTTTCTATATTAGATTGGTGGTGAGGCAGGAGGGTCGCGCGAATTTGGTTTGGCTCTTGAAAACGCACATGTTCTAAACGTTTCATTTCGACGTCATTCTGGTTTTGCTACCGTCGATGCCTGCGAATTTGTTATTTCCATGGCGGAAAATTGTTTCAGAGTATAACGATTTTGTTCTCTGTTCGTCGAGGCGTTCGCGCAAGGTTCATTGATCCTCGTTGGGAGAACGGTTCTAGACGGTTCTTCGATTCCCATGTTGATCTAAGGATTGTCCGCGGTTGTGCGTAGTTTGAAGATGTTTAAGATTGTTAAGCAATGCTCATTAGTGACGAAATTTAGTAGGAACGGGGGAAAGAAGGTTGCAATTATATTAACGTTTTATTATCTTCGCTGCATTGTTCGGGAAATGTGTATTTGAGAGTTGAGCAAACGTTCTTCTATGCACTGGGACGAAAAGATAAGACGCAGTATTTAATAGCGAATAAAACAGAAATAAATTAGTAAACACTGTATGTTGTAAGAATTGCTGGAAAATATATTTTCTAGTAAAGGAGTATTTTTCGTTGAAAGACATTTACGTTTTCGTGATCACTACGCTATGAAAAATTATTAAGGACAACTTTTCAAATCTATCAAAGTGGTAGGCAATTTGAAACTGTGAATTCAGAACAAATGGGAAAATTTTGGAAATATAAAAACAAAGAAAAGGTCGAGCTTGCAATATTCACCGAACAGAAGCTTGATCAATTTTGCAGCGTGTTATCGTCCCACGGCATTTTCCACGGTTTAACGACAGCAATTTCGTTTTTGTATCCACGCGTTAACAATGTACGTCTAATGGTAACGAAACAATTCATCGGCATCAATCAAAATCTCTCGCTGAACAAAAACTTCCACATCGATCGCTCGATCACTTTTCTACTTTCTCGTACCGAATCTACCGCGAACACTTATCGCTATAGAGACTCGATCGCGATACTACTTGCAACCGACACTGAGCGTAGAACGAAAATCGCCCCGTATATTTCATCGTAAACGATTATCGGTAGATCGATTCTGTGCAGAGGTGGGTGCAACAAAGAGACAAAGGGAAACAGATGCAAAACTATATCGACGATGTTATTGTTGAACACTTTTACTACACGACATATCCATCGATTACTATGAATTATGTATGTCCTAGAACTGCAAAGACTAACTATATACAATATATATATATACAAATAATATATATACAATACATATGTCTATATTTGATACTACACTAGAAGAGAAACAGAGTACGTTACACGCTCGTATTGCTTCCGGACGAGGTGTTACGAGTACCATAAACGACGATGCGATGGCGTCGAGACAGTTTCGAGGTACGACAACCTTCTCTCTGATTTCCGTTTCTCATGCTTCCGACGACTCGAAGCCGAAGCGCTTTCATTGCCAACGACGACTCGAATTTTTCTTTGCCGTCGCTTAGAAAGTAAGTTTTCTCGCATTCGCCCGCGGCGCTTGAGATATTTTGTACGATTTTTTTACTACGTTCTGATTACCATCGTTGCTTCGATCGAGGTACAAAGTGTTTGGTTAGCAGTTCACTATCGTCGGAGAGGCCAGCGGGTTGACTGCTGTCGTGACGACTCGCATCCACCCGCGTTTCAACGATACGAATCTATTTATGACAATGTGAGCACGCGAAATAATAGTTAGTAACGTTTACGGAGCGGCAGCGAGGGGCAAAGTGTCTCCATCGATTTTTTTCCGCGCCACGAACGCCCTGGAACCTCGATGGTTCGAGAAAAGGGCGTTTACTTTGTCCAGAATCGTTTGAGGCCGTTTGATGGACGATTTGACGATTAAATTGATTCAATTTCGTGATGAACTGGGTAATATAGATGCACCTATCACAATGAAAGTCATTTGCCACTGTTTACTGTGCCCGGGATTGTTTGAAGACTCGTTTGAGACCGTTTGATGAACGGTAGAACGATTAATAAAATCTTAAATTGATTCAGTTTTGTTATAAACTGGGTAATATAGAAGTACCTATCACAATGAACGTTATTTGTCACTATTTACCCTGCAAAGAATCATTTGGAATCTCGTTTAAGACAGTTTGCATTGGTCATACATAATTTTCTGTTTGCCTTTTCACGCGAAAACTCGATCCAGGATCGAAATCAGTCGCCCGATTCTTTTGATAACGCCAAACGGACATTTCTCTTCTCGGCTGCCAAACCTGAATTAATCGTTTAAGAAACAGTTATAACAGAGCACCTATAAACGTTGTTGATCAATGTAATACTCAGCATCGGTACAAAGACGAACGACAAATCCTTGATTCGCCGAAATGCTAATGCCTGGTTTCGCTTACGCGTTAAAGTATACGGAACAGTCGATGTCGATCGAGGAAAGCCTGATCGTCGTGCATAGTAAATAAAACGTCGACCGTAATTTTGTTCGTTCCACGTGGACAGACTCGCGTCAAGCGAAGATGTCTGCCCACACGTCGATGGAATAAACAAATCGAGCTCGATTGCGCGTATATAAACAGAGTACCTACATAAATTAAGCCCGCGAGCACGATTGCTGTTTTCCGTACGATCGCGAAAGTTCTTCGTGCGATGCGTATTTAAGAACGAACGTCGCTCGATCGGGAATCAATTTCCTCGATAACCGCGCTTAAAAATTTATTCGACGACCTCACTGCATACGCGTTACATATTTGTTAGGGTTTCACATGTCTCGTCGAATAGTGTGTGTTTAAATTGCGAGGACAACGCCTGACATTGTTAGTACAAATAATTCTTAAGCACAATTCGATGGAACTTTTGCGATGGTCTCGTACGTATTCGTTGTGTATAGTCTGTTCGAAACGATACGAACTTAAGTTGCGCTTGGAGAGTTGCTAAATTGTACGAATAAATTCGCGATCATGCGATTTCCAGCACAGGGAATCGATAGCAGGAGTTTGTTGTTAGCGATCCGCGCAAGCGGAAAGATTTTCTGTGAATTTTTAACCTCGCAAGCCGTACTGCTTCCGTTCGATAGATCTGTTTCAAACCGGACGAGATGAACGCGCGTCGTCGTGATCGTGATCTTCTCGCTATTCCTCCGTAATCGTCAGACTGTCGTGCACGGTGGTGTCGCATTATCGTTAACAAATCTAGGGAAATAAGGGCGACGACAAAAATAATTCCTTCGATTTTGTCGTTCTCCTTCCGCACAGCGTTGACAATACTTTATTCGTACGACAGACTAGGCTCGATCGATTAATAAATAAAACAGTCGTAATTTGTGGGAACTATCAATTTTCATTTCTGAAAAGAAAATTCTCTTACAGAAGATCCTCCGTTATTTATTCCAGTAGAATATTTAATTTCAAGGATCAATCGACGAAACGAACGAAAGAGATGCACCATCCTAACATTTGTGAAATTAATTAATTACCTAAAATGAATTTAATTTTCTGAATATACGACGTCGTTAGGCGAGTGCGTGACACGCTGGGCGCAGTAATGGAAAATCGATAGCGCAACGTTGTCGCGCCATTTTTATGCATTAGGTTCGCCATCGATGAGCCAGCCGTCGAGAGGAGAACGACGGAATCGAGCCTGAAACCGTGAAACAAACCGCAGCCGTCACTGTCGGAGATTGTATTTTATTATCGTCAAGTTGTATGCAGCCCTGTTGCATAAGTGTTAAGAGTATATTCATGAACGTGGAAGAAAAAAGCCACTTTATCTGTGTATCGTTGTCTGTCTGTGCGCATCGTTACTTCTGCTGTTTTGTACGTAAGGTGTGCGTAATTAATAAATAATGATGTCGTTGAGCAGCCTAATGGCGCTAGCTACACGTTGCAGTGTTAAATCGAACACGCGACGGAGCTGTATCGGTCGAATCGAAGCGACGAATACCGCTTAACTGCCATTCGCGAGCCAGCATCTTTATTTTTGCATCTCGTTTCTTCGTAACCGCCTGTTAAAATTCACCGTTACTCGTGTTTTAAACAGCGAACGAAACGAGCGTGATTATTTTCCGACGCGATACAGGTTTATCTTTGTCCCCGCGACACCGATACGAGTCGATTTCCCACGTTTCCGAGCAATTATGGTAGCTAACGTACGACAGCTGACAGGCGTTTCGATTCCGTCGATCGGTTCCCCAGCGATCGGTGCAATTCTATCTAAAGTTCGATCTCTATCATGTTGTGATATTCTGTAGCCAAAATGAGTTCAAATAAAGAGAGGAGAGCGCGATGCGAAGGATACGTGGGCAGTGTCATTCCAACGTTTTCGAAAACCTCATCCTTAGTGTAATTGGTATTAATGGCGTTTCAAGGTTTTTGAGAAAGTATGCAACATATACTTTTCTCAGAAGTACTCCACAGACCACCTATTCCTATATATACTGCTCGTGTGACCATTGAATGATCCAGTGTCTATGGTTGTCTTACTGATGTGTCCACTAGCAGGACGATTTCGAGTCTAACATGACCATCTTCAAAGAATAAAATGATTAAATATAACTTTTAGACCCCCATCACAGTTTCTGTCAACAATCATTCTAGGAGTAGTACTGCATTGGTGAATTTCTTGGTGTTCTTTACGATTATAAAAAGGTGCTCAAAAGTATTAGAATAAGCATGGATCTAGTATGTAATGGTAAGTATAATCCCAAATTATACGTATATATGTCGTATACAATTTATTCTTTTATTTCCAAGTTTTGATCGAAATACAAGTTCAGCTTCTATACCATGCGTGTCGTATAACAGAAGATACACTCCTTCAAAGTGAAAGAAAATGTTAAAAAGATCATGTATCAAATTGTATGGGTTAGTTAATTAATTTTTAACTTCATGATGGTTTTAAAGGGTCATTGGTTATTCGATGATCGACAGTGAAGTTGACACCATGGTCAGAGGTCCGGTGAAATAATTCTATAGATCAATCTGTCAACTTTGACGTTGCGTCTCCCCACCCTTCCGTCATCTTTCACAGTGACATAAGTAGATCTGCAGAAGTCGAAATCCTTTAGTACCCCCGAAACCGTCCGGGGGATCGGGTCTCGCAGGGCTTACCTCTGGCTATTAGCGTGTGCTGACCACTGGTGACCTCTACTGGACACTGCTGGACACTGCTGGACACTGCTGGACACTGCTGACCAGTACTGACCATTACTGACCAATGGTAACCTGCTGAACAGTACTGACCACTACTGACTAGTGCCGGACCGTGATGACCACCAGTAAGAATTATTCAAAATTCCTCTCCCCACTTCTATTTTACTGTTTGATACCAATTTTTCTCTATTTAACTTTCCGATAGCTTTTGTTATATTACGAACTATTCCTTTCTTTACAGTTGACCCCTAACTGATGGCCACTGGTAACTAATTGTCGACAAGTAGTAAGTCCACTCCACTCATTTATATTATTAATACAAAATTTACCTGTCTATTTGGTTTTATTTGATCATTGTGAACGCTTCTTTTCTCTATTTCAACTTTTGCACTGTTTTTCGAATCGGTATAATTGTTTTGATAAGTATATCGAAATAGTGAAATATTGTGTCGATTCGTGTATCATATTTGTTTCAAAACTATTTCGTGAATTTTGGAGTTCCTAATTGGAATAATATTCTAATCTGTTCGTCTCTGAAATTTTGATAGTCCTTCAGGTGATATATACTTTTTCCAATCGTTTGCTATTTTACGTATTGATTCATGTGCCGCATTTGTTTCCATACTATTTCACGAATTGTGATAATACGAATTAGAATAAGATTTTTATTCTATTCTGTTCGTCTCTGAGACTATTTCTTTCTTTGCTCAGATATATAAAATAACTATTTTCACATTATTTCTGAAATTCGTATGATACTTTCATTATGTGTAATATTAGTAGATTTGTAATATGATATATTATTTCATTGATATAATTGAACTTTACTTGTCTATGTTCTTAAATTAGATTTCAGTTTAGGTGCAGGATTCATCGCGAGGACATCACAGAAGACATCGTCATCCGCTGAGGGATCTTTAGACTAATTAGTTTAACTTTCGACTAAGTTAGTACTAAGGCCACAGCTTACTCTGCCAATCAATTGTAACAAAAGTAGCTTCTTTTTAACTCGTTCTCTCGTTCCTTGCTTCGATCACCATTGTTTCATCGAACGAAACATATGATCGGCCGTGCAGTTGGTCAAAAAGATCTAATCGCCTTCCCTTGGTGGCTCGATCGAGGGAAAATGGTTCTTCGCTGGAAGGTGTGGAGCTTCCGTTTTCTGCGGAAATGCACACCTTCCAGCGGAAGTCGACCTTGTCTCAGGAACTCTCTCTTTGTCAGACAGCCTAAGTCGGGTCCTTCGGGGTCCCGACGGGTTGCGTTGGAGAAATGGAGACCTCGATTCAGAGTTTCAGCATCCGTTTTCCTATTAAGATCGAGTTAGCAAGGGCAGTAGATTCGATCCAAAGATCCGCCACACGATTCAGCATCGCGTCGCGTCGCATCTCCTACAATTTTTCCCTCTTTCGAAGGAACTTTCGAGTCCTTCTATCTCCTAAGTTTAGTAATCTAAAAGTGTGAGAAGGAGATCGATGGAACATGGATTTCACCTACCTCCTGTCGGGTCTCCAGTCGCAGCAACCTCTTCGTGGTGAGACCTGGTAATCGGTGTTACCCACGATAGGAAAAGTTCTTCTTCGTGGGTAACACCGAGCTAATGGCTGCGAATTTCACTCTAGAACTACCATCAATTATGATGTAGTTATTTGTACCAAAGAAATTAAAACGATAGTGAAGAAATGTACAATGCGATGGGAATAAATTTTTATTCATTCTCTTGTGAAAAACCACGGTTTTACAAAAATCCAGTCGAGTTTGTAACAATTTTTATTAGAAATTACGAATTTTGACAAGTTCGGTAGTTCTTGTTTTAAAATAGTTTCTCTAAGTTTCGGATGAGATTGATAATAATAGCAACCGTGTACATCGTAGAAAGAAAGGGAGACTTTTTTAAAGTAAATTAACTTGACCAATTTTAGTAATAGTTTTCGTACCAAATCGTACATAAGTGAGCTGTACATTGTATAAGGAAAGGAAGACTTTTTTAGAGTAGACTACCTTTACCGATTTCAGTAATTCAATTGACCCCTAGTTCTTGTACCAAATCGTACATAAGTGGACTTGTCATCATATAAAGAAAGAAAGACTCTTTTTACAGTAGATTAACTTTACCAATTTCACTAATTGAATCGACCCCCAGTTACTTTTACCAGATCGTACATAACTGGAGTTTTCTCATGCTAATAAAGAACAACAGTCTCCAATAGTATCAAATTTGATTTCCCAAGTGGAACAGTGGCTTCACGTCGAATCCGGGGGCACACAGTTGCCTCCCAGCCAGACTCTATCGACCGACGAACGGGTTTGGCGGGTTGTAACACGGTTTCCAAAAGTAACGAAAAGCATTCGGCGGAAGATAGGGAACGGTGGTTCCCCGTGGTAAGCCGCGGCAATATTTCAAGTCCCTGTCCAAACGATCGGCGGCGTAATTGCGCCATTACATCATCGCCGACGGAGGCTGGAGTGTAGGTTCCCGTTACGGGGGGTTAACCGGCGATAATATTCCCGACGATGGTCAAATATCTCCGGCGGTTTTAGAGTGTAGGGCCCCCGTGAAAGGGCAAGCGCGGTTCGCGATCGTCCGCTCGGCGTAATTACGAGCGATCGTTAATCGGGGCTCCCTGCGTTCGGGATCAGCCGCGGACGATGTGCTACGGAGAAGCTCTGCCCGTTATCACGGACGACGCGTATATCGCTCTTCTGCTTGTAAACTACCCGGGCCCCAGACCCATACGATTTCGCTGCAGGTTACAATTACGAGCGAGGCGCGTAATTAAAAGCTGATGTCCCTCATTTATTAATGCTACCAGACGAGTCCAGCCACTGTCGATGCTGCCCCAGCGCGACTCGCTGGTTTTAATGCCAGACGTCATCAGTCTTCGACCACCGTCCCTACGGTTCCGTCCTTCTCCTTCTCATTTGCATACTTCTAACCGATGGAATGCGCATCCACCGCGCCCCGGAATAGGGATTATCGATAAAACGCGATAATTACCGCCGCGGACGGACGACTCAATTAATTTTATGCGTCTTTTCGCGTTATTGAACCCCTGCAAGCTCGTCTGGCACGCTTTTCCGGGATGGACGACAGCTAATCATGCGGTAAATACGCACAGTGTTGGTCCAAACGATGCCACGTTTTGTATACTTGCGTACAAAGAGTGTTGAGAGGATTGGAAGCACAGACCATGCCAGTTTTGACGCAGAACGAAACAGATATATAATAGAAACAACATATATCAGATATTTAGAATTGTTGATCTTTATACCAATTCATATTTTTTGATAATAGAATCAATGAATTTTGTAGAGGGTCGTCCCAACCCCTAAATATAATAATTCGTATTTTACTATAAGTATTTCTTATAGTTTTGCATGTTAAGTGCATTCTGCAGTTTTTTGAGAATTAAAATTTCCTGTAAATGCATAAACATCTGCAGTCTAGTGATAATATTGCGCTAGAAAGAATGTTGACAGGACTGGAAACAGATCACACTGGATTTGATACAGAATTAAACAGAAATATAATATAAGCAGTCATTTGCTATGAGTGATATTCCAATTGTATAATAAATTGTACATACAGTCACTTTTTCTCGAAAGTGCGTAGAATTTCGGGGGTATGTGTATTCATAAAAAATGATTGTAAAAAATTTGTCCACCTTCCTGAATTTTTTTCTCGAAAGTGCAAAGGATATTGAAGGTATGTCTATCGACCAAAAATGATTGTAATTGACTCCTGCAACTGAAAATAATTTTTTTTAGAACGATTTGAAATTTTTTTTCGCCGAAAAATTTCACACCTACTCGAATTTTTTTCTCGAATGCGGGTAGGATTTCAGGGGTATATCTGTTGACCAAAAATGATTGTAATTAACCCCCGCAACCGAAAATGATTTTTCCGTGAATGATTTGAAATTTTGTAATTTAATTTTGTAGTAACTTTAACGAAGCCTCAGTGAAGAAATTGCTATTCTTGATTTGCGTCTTATTTTGACCTCTAGAATCTCCCATTAAAATGTTTCCCAGGGGTGGCCGAATACGCTGTATGTTATCGAATAAATGTAAATACATATGTCTATGGAGAAAAATCAATAGATAGCTCCATAGAACCATGATATTTAGATACATGGTGAACAGGAACAAGACATGCTAAATCTTAGAAAAACGAATGTTCGATAACATAGCTATATATTTCCTATTTAATTAGCGAGCTTGTTAAAATAACAACGTAACACAATATTTACGCATTCCATGCTTGACAAAGATAATGAATTACATAATTATATTCAATCACAGAGAGAGTGAGATTATCAGTGGATTATCAGCACGAGAAAGAAGCAGATTTGTTATTAACGATACGAAGGCAACGCGATATCAAGCATTACATCAGAGACAAATTCTTCGAGCAACTCAAAGTATAAATCTCAGAGATTCTTCGATTTTTTTAAATCGAATAGATAAATATGACAAAAATATAACTTTGCATCGCAAAGCGAGAAGACAGTACTTCGTAAACGTCTAAAAGTGATAATCTATCTATAGTGATTGTTATACATCGTTACACGCGGCGGCACATAAATTCCAGCGTACTCTTCGTTTTGTTATGATTTTTCTGCACGCATGCATCGATACGAGATACCCGCGACTTCTTTTCCCGCGTTCGTTCAAAGTCTAAGAAACGAAAGAGTGTTCGATTAATTCTCGTCGAATGGAAACGGTCGATCAGCACCACACCCACGTCAACAATTACAGTATTCAGTGACGAAGGGGACAGATGATTTACGGTGTACACAAACGAACTATCGCCTCTGTAGACTAAACTATGCGTGGAGTGTAAAACGATTTCCCAACAGTTCGATCGGGGTTCTCTAACAACGAATTCGATTGAAACGATTTTCGGTAAACAGATTGACTTCGAGAAAGAAAATATTGTGCTCGCAATGGGATCGACAGATGTTTCTGCAGATATAATTGTTACGATTTCTCGTATTGTGTTTATTCCCACGCAACGATAAATAACGTGAACGCGAAGATACGATCGTTGTTATCCGTTAAAAAATAAAATCATTGACGAGAGACGGCTGGTGGAAGAAATTAATCTTTGGATGCATGACGGATGGCGGTGACGTAACAACGCGTGGATATATATTGTGGGTTCGATCACTGCAATACGTAAGTTGCTGCGATGTTGTTAATCGTGACTTTGTTGGCCGTGCTCTCGGTGACAGCGGGCGACAGTCCCCACAAGAATCCATATTATGCACCAGGCCATGACACCATGGTCCATCTTTTCGAGTGGAAATGGATGGACATCGCCAAAGAATGTGAAAACTTCCTGGGTCCCATCGGCTACGGAGGAGTACAGGTAAATCGGCCACCATTTTCGGTATTTTTAACCCTCTGACGTTTGATTTAATTCCAAATAATTATTCAAACGTATACTATTTAATTTTGTGTCAATTTGCTCGTTAAAGGAATGACCATTTTTCAACCTCAACAATAATATCTTCATTGTATAATACAAAGGTTTCCTACATCGATAGGTTACATTCTTTGGTATATTAACCCCTGGGCGTACGATTTAATTTAAAATAATTCTTCAAACGTATACTATTTAATTTTTTGTTTGTTTGTAAAAGGAGTCCCCATAGAAAAGAATAGATTTGTTTTATGAATACGATTTTAATAATAAGACTTGATCAGGCTCATCATTATAAGGCAAGGGGTCAATATTTCGATGGTTTAAAAAATCCTGGTTTTTTCCAGTAATTTGATATTTGGGGAACCAAAGCTCAGAAAATAAATCCTGCAGTATCTAAACATTTTTTTTTAAACATTGTTTCTTTAAGCACTGATCATCACGAGAATAATCTTGAAGATGCTCATATGGGCCACATCATTTCATAAAATCATAATGAATCGTTTCTTGCAATAAATCAATTTTGTACTGTACCAGGCATTTGAATCGTACCTTTACAGGTGTCACCAGCCCAGGAGAACCTGAAGATCCCAAACAGGCCATGGTGGGAACGCTATCAGCCAATGTCTTATCTCTGGAACACGAGATCTGGCACGAAAATAGAGTTCGCAGATATGGTAACCAGATGCAACGCGGTGGGCGTCCGAATCTACATCGATATGATCGCGAATCACATGTCCGCTGACAGGGAGAACGCAATAGGCACTGGAAACTCTAGAGCAAACACGTTCACGCGCAACTATTATGCGGTACCCTACACGGACAATGATTTTCATACGCGTTGCTCGATCACTAATTACAACGACGCCGCGAACGTACGAAATTGCGAGCTGACTGGCCTCCATGACTTGAACCAAGGCTACGAGTACGTTAGAGGGAAGATCGTGGACTTTATGAACGAGGCCATTGATATGGGCGTAGCAGGATTTCGGTACAGTAATCTTAAGGGGTCATTGAGATTTAAAAAAGAACTTTTATTTTTGTTAGAACTTCCTTTCCAATCTTGCAATTAGAACTGAATTCGTATCGACCTAATTTCTTTATCGTATTCTGTTCAGTATGGACGCTGCAAAGCACATGTGGCCAGAGGATCTGAATACGATTTACTCCAGATTGAATAATCTGAGCGTGGAGCACGGTTTCCCAGCGAACGCTCGACCGTTTATATTCCAAGAAGTGATCGATTACGGAAGCCACGAGGCTGTCTCGAAGTTCGAATACACCGCCATTGCCGCGGTGACGGAATTCAAACACGGGTCAGAGTTGAGCAATTCTTTCCGTGGCAACAATCTTTTAAAATGGTTCTCCAACTGGGGAGAAAAATGGAGTCTTCTATCGTCATCCGACGCGCTCGTTTTCGTCGACAACCACGACACCCAACGCTCTGATAGCATAAACGTGCTCACCTACAAGTCGCCAAAACAGTACAAGGTATTTTTAATAAACTTAGATGCCTTCAATTTAAATACGGAGCCTCGAGTATACTGGATAGGAAAATCAATTACTCGTTTCTTTTGATATTACGTACGACGATTCTATCGGGAAGATAATAGTGGATGATTCAAATAGAATTTGATAATATTAAAAATATATTAATAATCATGTTAGGCTGGAACGAATGTGCATGAATAAATTGTGCACAATAGACAACTGTGTCTTACCTCATTAATTTAGAAATCATTCCAGAGGCTATTTTTCTATCGTTCTTTTAGTTACATTGTTATACTAAACCTAATTATTTAATAACACGGCTTCGATGTGTTCTTGTTGGATCCCATAAAATACAAAACGTTCCCAAAGTTCGATATAACAAGATTTATTAAGGTAGTACTTACTACTGAGCAATTTTTCTTCTATACGCAATCTAGTAGAATGAGTCTGTTTCTAGTCAGACGTCGGAATAAATCTACTGCGTTGAAGCTTCTGTTTTAGCGTTCCAAATGCAATGGCAGTGCAAGGTTCTATTTACGATCACGTTCTATTAGAAAACATTGTTATGTATATTTTCAATAGATATTTACGTATCGTAGGCACTTTTGAAATCATAATCTTCATCCTTCGATATTTCGTAGACAGAATCAAATTTGATTTCAATAGACTTTCACAGTATGCTTCCTATTCGTACTATTACTATTATTCTCGTATAGGATCACGAATAAAAATATTCTAAATTTCATTTAACCCTTAAGTGGATCATTGGGGCTGCTGCGGCCCACCGCAAGTTTAAACTAACAATTATTTAATATATGTCAATGTAATTATTTGAAAATTTATATAATAGTTGTTATATAAAGGTTGATTTCCATTTACCAATTTGATAAGAATCAACATTATGTAAAATAATTCAGTTGAGTTTGAGAGTCCACTTAAGGATTAAGATTAACACTGTAAAAAAAAATGATTTGCAAAGAGCAAGGAAGGAGATCGTGATTCTCGATTTGTACGTTTCTCGATCGAAATCTTGCAGATGGCGGTGGCTTTTATGCTGGCTCAAGATTACGGAATACCGCGAGTGATGAGTTCGTTCGGTTTCGAGGACTTTAATCAAGGTCCGCCGATGGACAATGAGGAACGCATCACGTCCCCCATTATTCACCCTGACAATACCTGCAGCGGCGGCTGGATCTGCGAGCATCGTTGGCGACAGATTTACAATATGGTGCGTTTCCGGAACGCTGTACGCGGAACGACGGTTTCGAGCTGGTGGGACAATGGCAGCAACCAGATCGCGTTCTGTCGCGGCGATGCTGGATTCATAGCGTTCAACGGCGATCAATACGACATGACTGCGACGATCAAGGCCTGTCTGTCGCCCGGTACGTACTGTGACGTGGCTTCCGGGAGCCTGGAGAACGGAAAATGCACCGGGAAAGTCGTCACGGTGCAACAGGACGGCAACGTTCGCGTCGAGATCTTGAAACGCGAAGATGACGGATTCCTTGCTATTCATAAGAACGTAAGCTACTTCTCATTCACGCTAGTCAATATTAAACTTACATCGATTCTTTGCAAGATTAAAAAACGTGTAATCCGAAGAAAACGGTATTCTGAAAGCGTAAAAAATTATTTTATATTTTCCAGGCCCGAGTTGGTTAAAGGAACATCGCGTGGGCGGACAGCCAGAAGAGAAACACGATAAAAATACCGAGATAATTATGTTTTGATTCGTATTTTTATAAAAATGATGTGATCTAAATCGTGATATAAATCGTCATTCGATTCTAAGACCCAAATCTGGAACAACGACTTATCGATATCGATTCCTATCTCCTTATCAAAAAAAGTTACTCACCTGTAGCGTCGAGAAATCGTAAACTCGTTCTGCAATCGTTACTTGACATATGTTTCGAACAATCCCGCTGCAATCGTACCTGCAATCGAACTGAATGGGCAGACGACAATCATAGACGGTGACTATTTTTCAACAATGTTTATTTTAACAGAAACAATGTACTGTTTTTGTTCTCTTTTCACCATTAATTTCTACTATACATAATATGACAGTTACTCGTAGAATAATACACGACAGACTCGCGATGGAGAAATAAAAAAGGGGTGCCGAAGGATCGGGGTGGAGGGGGTGAAAGGTTGACGGTTGAACGTAATCGTAAAAATTAGTCGCAGAAGGAGACGAAGGGTGAAAAATGGGTGGAAGAACATCGAAGTATCACAAGATTGCCTTATCGCCCGTTCTTTCGTCCCTCTTCTTCGTTTCGTTCATCTTTTTTTCCTGTACAATACTCTTATATTTCCATTAAATAATTCCACGCTACTTTCTCTCTCACTTTCAATGCTCGCCGTGTAAAGTACTTTCTTTCATTTTATTTTTATTTTTTTCGATATCCTTTTTGCTTCATTTCGCACATGTACACACACATTCCGTTCGATCTCTTCTTTTCACTTGTTCCGGTACGAGCGATTCTGCTGCCCGATAATGAAATGATCTCGTGCGACGCAGTAATGGTGAACCCCGGCTACGAAACTAAATAAAATACTACGGGTCCTCTTGTGAAAGCATGATATAAATAAATGCTCAAGCATTATGTACAGTGATCTCGGTTTAAGTAAAAGCCGCTAGCTCGATTAATGTCCGCGCGCGCCTTCCAAGTTTCTGTTGCGATTATTAATCTCGTTAAACGTAAATAATGACCGGACGAATGCAGGAAATCAGAAAAACGTCAATTTGCGTATCGAACGCGACGTTGAAAAATTCGATGAACGATTGTTTCTTCTGTTCCAATGAGTTTTATTCACCGAATAAAAACTTTCGAAACGTTCGTGGTTAATGTTCGAGATGAAAATTACCTGATTGTATCGCGTCGGAGAGAAATTGCCGCGGATACGACGAATAAACGACCAACGTCCGACGGAATACGAAACTGGAAGCACGTGTGAGTGTATGTGTACATAACATTTATAAACGTATATAGTCTGCAGTAAATTCAGGCTAATGTAAATCTAAAAATACTGCTCATTTTTACGAACTTACCAACTTCACGATGCAACACTGTCTCCGACCTTTTCGCCTAGGACATCTCTTTTACATCTTAATTGTTATACGATGAATACAATAAGGCAACGGTTTACTCCTAAATAAATAAACGTCAAACGTTGTAAATAAGAGAAGAAAAAAAAAAAAGTTAATTTACAATTCTTCTAAACTATTTATATTACGGTTCCGTCGCTCGTAAATCTATATCGTTTGCTACGTATCGAGTGTGTGTAGGCGTGTGTGTGTATGTTCGTGTCTGTGTAAGCGTACACGTGTACGTTTATGAATGTATATACGTGTGCGGAGCTGACTCCTTTTTGCACGTAGAACGCTAGCAAAAATATAATTTAGTATATTTATCATTATAATTCATTCATGTAAAAACTTCGTTAAAATATATAAAAGAAACAACGATTTGAGCAAATACGTATCTCTTATCATAGTTAAAAGTACCGTATCGAAACGTTCCTTTATTGCACATAAATTTTCGCTAATAAAATGTTGTCTCTTTTTCCCCCCGTTTCACGCGATTCTTCTCTCATTCGTCCACGCAAACAACAATTTAATACATACTCGCCGATATGTACACGAGAGCACGCTTCTTAATTCTTTTTCCCCTCCCCCTCCCGTTTTCTCTTCGCCGCTGTCATCGTTCGGTTCGTAAAATTATTCGAATTCCCCGCGACTAATTTACTAATTTATCTCGTTGCATACGGTTCCCCGCCGGCAGCGAACGCGGTCCGTACCGTTATAAAATGCTGGCTCGAATCGAAAATTGCATATAATGAAGCTCGCTACAAAATACGGTAGAAATACAAATTCAGACACGGTCGCTTTTTCAGGTGCAATTAAACTCGACGCCGCTGTTCTCGGTTATAGTTAAAAACTGAAATTAGAGAGTCACGCAAGAGCAAGTGTTACATAGCGATGAACATCGGTGCTGGAAATGTTATTCGTTGCAGCGTTAAAAAAAAAAAAAGAAACACTCGTTCGCTTCGTACGCGTATTACGAATCACGTGTTCCTCGAACGTGGAAAAATTCGAATAATTTACGGGTCTCCGTGTTTGTGAGACTGTCGATCTCGGATAACAAGGACAGCAACCGTTGCGGGGGCGGGGATAATTTCAACGAGTCGTTGCGTACGGATCACAAAACAATCACCGACTCGCTCGATGGGCATTCTCTCTAAGAAAGGCCAGCCAATGGAAGACTTTCTGAATATAGGCACTCGTTTCGTTGATCCTCGAAATGATTTCTCCCGTCGATGGACGGCCGTAACGACCACGACCAACGGGCGTTTCGCTTCGAAAACTCCTTCCGGTTCTAACGTTTCCATTTATCCTCGATCTCGTTACCACACCTGATCGATCTCGCGTTCTAACGCGGCAATTATTGACGATCGATCGAACGTGTAATTCCGGTTGGTCAGGCCTCGGCGTACGGTTCTTCGACGGGAGGATGTAATTTGAATTAGCCGCGGAAATGAATGCGGGCACGCAGGCGCGCGTATCGCGTTATCGGTTGAATTTTTCGCCCCGAACGCGCTACAGCCAATTAATTCGGTTATTATACAGCGTCAGCGTCTTAGCCCCGATCGCGTGTTTATTTCTAATTTATACCCGGATTCAGCGGCAACGCAACAACATTAACACTTGTTAGTTACCCTCCGCTTCCTCCTGGCTGAAAGAAGAATAAAAAAAAAAAATACAGAAAAGCCTCGTCTTGCCGAGATCTAGAAGCCCGACCAGCAATACAGGTCTTTCAAGATCGTCGATCGCGTTCGAACCTTCAACACGGATTCTCGATTACCTGCATCGCCGGCAGTCCTTTCTTAAACGAAATCTAAATCAGTTTACGAACTACGTTCGTTTCAGGCACCCGGAGCATCCGCGTCCGACGATCGTCTCGAAAGATGAGCGACGATCATTTTCGGATCGAATTGCGAGTTGCTCGCTTGAAAAATATATATATATATAGAACGTTATTGTCCTCTCTCACCTACGTACGCGATTTTCCTCCAACTATCCGTTTCCGAGGATTCCGGTAATCTAAGTACAACGCGCCAAAGAGTCACCGTATCGCCACCAAAGTCGAGGATCCTTCGCAGCCGTTTTATCCAGGTACTCGATTGCAACGGACAGATTCTCGTTTTCGTCCTTCCTCCTTTCGTTCTCTACTCCAAAATTCTCCCCCCACTCTCTGAGTCTCGAAACGAACACTAAAACAACAGGCGGAGCCTCCGGAACACTAGCGTCCGCGGTTAATCGTCACACGGGGTGAATCTCGCGTGGTACCGCGTCACTGTTTTATGGGCTTCTTGAAGATGACTTCCGGCTTGCGTATCGGTCGCGGTACGCGCCGTTCTATCCTGAGAGCCCTGTTCGGGTCCGAAGAGGGCGTCGACGCGCTCTGCAGACCGAGTGGAGTCCCCGCCACTATGTGTCAGTTCCCCGTGCTGCTCGGTCGTCTGCCGGGCATCTGTTGTTGCTGTTGTTGTTGCTGCTGGTGCTGTTGCTGCGACACCGCCGCGGCGGCCGCAGCCGCGTTCAACGCCGGAAGCGGCGTCTGGTGGCAGTGCGCGCAGTGCAAGCACACCGTGCAAGCGCCTAGTTTCCGGGCCAGCAGGGCACGCAGCTTCAGAGCAGGGCCCAGCTTCATACCCATTGGGCCCGTCAGGTGGTCTTCGGACAGCAGCGGCAGCGCTGCTCCGTCGATGCGATGCTCGCGGAAGTTCTGAAAGCAGAAAACAGGTCTCGTCAGCACATCGGGCTAGAAAACGATAATTCGTGGTCAAAATCCAATGTTTCTGTATATTTATAATTTGCATAGGATTGTTTTTAAATATAAGTTAATAAATAATTTAATAAAAAGGCAACCCAGAATTATTCTAGTCCTATTATTGAGGAGAGGTATTCGAATGGCTCCATCTCGAGTCTCAGTTCTATTACATGGAAGAACGTTCTCTCTCAGGCCTTTTCCATTCGGTCAGCGTTCATATTATTCCAGCAACTCATATAAATTTGATCCGAACACCTTAAGACAGAAGAGAAACACCTCTTTACGTACTCTAATTAGCTTAATTAAAAGCACTTCCGGCAGGAAGTACTTAGGCAGACCAACGGTTCGATACTTTTCGTACGTGTGCACTGAAATATTCCTCGAATTATATGGACGTTGGACTTGCGTACCAAGCACAATAGAAAACGCCGTGAAACGCGACCTTGAGGCTCGTTTCCACGTGGGTCGAGGGTCGAACGCGGCTATTCTGGAACGAGTTTGTCATGGGGAATGCGTGGGCATCGGGTTTCGATTTTTAAACGCAATTGTTAAACATATAATGCCTCACAATAGAACGACTGCGTGGCGAAAAGCTATTTCCAAATTCGGTCGACTTCACGGAGGGGATGAAATTTGTTTACAACGGCCCCTTAAAAGTTGATGTACGGTTTTTTGTTCCCGAGTGGTCGTACTTTTTGTAAGATACAAATTAACGTGTATAATATTTCAGAAGTATATATCATGTCAGAAGTATCAGCAGTGGCCAGCAGATACACGCAAAGGACATCAGAGGCGAGCAGAGGACAGCGGGAGGCAAGCAGGTGCTAGCAGTAGCCAATAGCAATAGGTATATGTATGTTGTCAGAAATATCTGGAGTCGTCAGCAATAGCCAGCAGAAGCCAGCAGAGACCCCCAAGAGGCAGCAAAGGACAGTGGAGGCAATCTGAGGCTAGTAGAGACCAGCAGGGGGAAGTAGTAGCAAGTAGTAATCGCTATACGTTGCCAGAATTATCAGGAGTGGTCATCAGTGGTCAGCAGAGGCAAGTAGTAGCAAGTAGTAATCTTTTTACGTTGTCAGAAGTATTAGGAGTGATAAGCAGTAATCAGCAATGGTCAGCAGAGGCCTGTAAGAAAGAGGTCATGCGTCAGTTTGCCTTTGTCGACTCTCCAAAACTCTACGAGCTCACGTACGCGTGATCTGGCATAGTGTGAGAAAGTGGAATGAGGTGTCCCCGGTGCACCCGGGTCTCCGTCTGGCATCTCTGATCGCGGTCGGGAATCTTGCGGCGCGCGTCGCGAAGCGCAACAAGGTGCATCCTCAACGACGCGGAACGCCACACGGCGCGACGCTCGCTCATTAAACCTCTGTTCCGCAGAAAGTCAGCGCGGATTGAAACAAGCAGAGGCGGAGACGAGGAACCGGGAGGCTGGCGATACGGAGAGAAAGATCCGCGATCGTCGAGAGTGGGGGAACGGAACGCACGGAAGAAGCGGAAGAAGAAAGAGGAATAAAAAAAGGAGGATAGACGTTTCATTCACGGCATCAGGGGGAGGGAGCACGGACGTAATTGCAGCTGCAACTACTGCAACTTAACCGGCGCGGCGTTGCACGCTTTAGCTGGCTGCGTTCGTGCGGCCACTCACACCGTACTACGAGCGTCCCTCCGCTCTGTACACGTTCGCGGAATACGGCGATTGCACGGGTCCGCTTATGAATGAAATATTCAGCGCTCTAATGCATCTCTTGCACGCAAACGCGGACCAGTCTTCTTCGCGCGATCCACCGCGGGAGGGAACGAGACGCAGCCAGAGATCGGGTTCGACGTAGATCGAGGCCGCGGGAGGAGCCGAGTCCTTGGATTTTATGGAGGAATTTCGCGATTCATAAATACGAGGAATCCTTGCCTGCTTTTTGATTACTGTGCTCTTTATCCGGAACCGGGAACTCCGCGTATTTAGCGCTGGATGCTTCTTATGCGCGGAATTCGCGTCGAATGGACGAGGCTAATTCGCGTTCGATGCGTTTGGGAGCGGCGAAACGCCAACTGCGGAGTCTTTATATTCTGCTCCGCGATCTGGGAATTCGAACTTCGATGGACCGGAAATTATTTTATTCGGTTGGTTAATGCTCTAACCATTGCGCCGTCTACATAATGGTTGACAGGGACCTCTCATTATGGAATTAAAGCAATTAATTCTCCAGTTGCACGAAAATAATTACTGAGATAAAGGTTTTGGTTTGGCAGTCAACGCGATACATAATCTCTCTCTTCGTGTAGTTGCAAAATTTAAACTATACAAATTGTCTCTTTCAAAATCGTAAGTTGATGTTTTTCAATAAATAATTTGCCCAGTCAGTTTGTGGAATCACTAAACAAGGACTTGAAAAATGGAATCAGAGGGTTAAATGTTCTGGGAGTTCCGGCATAGATGGCACGGTTGGAGAACGGGTCGAAGAGCGCCTTTTCTCGGTGTTTGTAATGACAGTTATTGTACAACGTGCTCGTTTAACAAACACGAGAACTTTCTCGCGCGTACATTACCTCGCGAGTCAGAACAAATAGAAATAGATAAACTAACTCCGCCCCGTCCACACGGACTGCATCCGACTCATTGTCGGTAGATTCGTACTGCTCGAGGGGAATATGGCACGCTTCGTGCTTCCCCTTCTCGGCACGCTTACTCTTTCTCGCGCGACCAACACGCTTGATGGTGTTGTGTAGCTGTGAGACATAGGTGTGCAGGACTCATTATGCCGCCGACCGCGCGACAGAGCGTTTAGGTTATGTATCGTCCGCGTTAAAGTAACCCAGGATCATAAACTGTAATAACTAGACTGTGGATATTTATGCATTTATGGGAAATTTTAAGTCTCAAAAAAACTACAAAATGCACTTGATATACAAAAATATAAGAAATACTTAGAGTGAGATACGAATTATTATATTTAGAGCTTCAGACAATCCTTTACAAAGCTCCCATTTGTTAATTCTATTAATAAAAACATGGATTTGCATAAAAATTTCCAGTTTAGTAATAACACACGAGATGAGACTTTGGATAAATCTTGAAGCGACACGCATCACGTTAAAAAAAAATCGTACGTCAACTTTTAAGGGGGCATTGCAAAGGGGATGATTTTTACTTTAAACCTATAGCAAAACAAATTGTGAAAAAAATTTATTGCACTTCATAGAGGCGAATTTGGAAAATTTTAAGGGAAGAAAACTATCTCCCAAGTATAAAATCGTTTTCTATTCGATGGAGTATTCAGCTCTCTTGGTGACACAGTGATTCCGCACTTCCAAGTCGCACAGCGACGCACACAATCAACAGTTAGAGCTGTGCGAATACAGGAAAGGGAAAGCACGCTTCCATCGAGCGGTACGAATCGAGATGTACAAAAAGAAGGAGTTTGTCATTCAACTTCCTGTCAAGCACCGTCAATCGCGAGCAAACGCTCGTGGCACAATCAAAATTAGTTACGGTAAAGCTGACAAGATTACAACATCTGTACGAAGTAGTCAATCCCGTGCGTTTGTACATTCTTGCGAGTCCGGCGATAGGAAGTGAACAGGAAGCGAACATCGTTCCATTTCTTTTCCCATTCTAATCCCATCTTGCACAGACTTCGTCGTTGGAACGAATCGAGGCACCGTTCGTCGAAACTAGCATAAAATAAATATCCGTCGAACGGTCTTTCTCTCCTCGAGGGAAAAATAAATCGAAAACGTAAAATGGAATTTCCTCGTGCGAGACTTCGTTCTCGAGATAATTGAATTTGAAAATTTCTGGGGCACGCGTGCGCTTGAATACGAATCGCCTATCGCGCGTCTGTCCATTATTCACCGTTTCTACTTATTATGCTGATGTCCGAGTCACACTCTGTCTCGCGCGTACCCAGTCAATTTTCTACGACCATTTTCTTGAAATCCTTCGACTTGTTTTCTCACGCAGCATCATCCCCTAATTTCACCGCCATTATCGGGGTTCCTTTTATTTATTCCAAGAGCTAGTAAAGCTTCTTCTTGATTCTGTCTCCAAATATTCGAAATCAAAGTAAACCAAAGCAGATTACAAATTCCTTTCTATTATACTTTGAAACGATAAAATCATTTCTCGAATAATATCTCGGACTTTGTGTTGTGTGGAAATGGAATAGTTTCAATATGTGACGCTAGAACTCCTGCACCCTTAGGATTTCTATGATCGAATCGTGCATAATATTCAGAAACGATTGTGTTTCGCGTCTCCCTCGCCCTCCCCAGCGACTAATTACAAACTCGGGAAGGGAACGGAAAGAGCGGACTCCCACAAATTAGTCCCGCGCCGCGTCTCGCTTTACATCCCATTTACTCGGTGGCAGACTCGGCGGTTTTAGCGGCGCATCCAGCTAATTATCCCGTTCGCCCTTAGCCGTGGATACGCGCGAGGCAGCTGACACCGGTGCTAAACGAGCGTCGTACCAGAAACGACGACGAGGTACACGGCGGCCATCTATCACGTCGAGCACACGGCCGACATTGTTTCGAATTTCCGATAGCGACGGCGACGGTAACGGTACAACCGCGATGGAAACAGCGCGTACGGGAGCGAGGCACCCGGCGCGGCGTGTTCGTCGCGGTTCTTCACGGTCGTTTCGCGTAAACGTTAATTAACTAAGTCGTTACGCCGGCTGGAAGGAGACGTTCGCCCGTGGAACAGGGCCGCAGGACCGTTATTAGACACGAACGCCGGGGCCCTGTTTCGCGCAATTGGCCCGCATACTCGGCTTTAACGCTCCCCCCGGACCGTGGATTACGCTAAAAACGACTGGCCGAGTTACTTTTATGAGCCGTGGCGCCCACGAGCCGCTGGAATTATGGCGCAAGATGACCGGTGTCTCTGGCGAATGGTCTCCCCAACGCGATTTAAGCCAACGTTTCACCAACTTTGTTCAAACTCTACCATGGAGTCGTGTCTCGTGAAAAGTTTAACATTCTAACGATTTTTTACACGATACAGAAATTTAATTTCGTTATTAGAAAATTCACGTAACAAAATGTCAAACTGATATCTTGAACAGTGTTGAGATTAGAACGAATGAGATGTAAATAGACTTAACTGTCGGTGAATGTCTAGCAATTACGAAGCTTTTAATAGACGGAGAAGTCACAAGGGAAGAATTAAATGCGGTTAATTAGCAAAGCTAATAAAAAGGATTACGACAAAGCGAAGTCACGAAAAACAATAGAAAGAATCTGAAGGAAAGCAGGACTAAATAGGTTTCATGGTGGTCGAGCGCAGCTTCTAATTTATGGTCTCGTGGCCCGTCAATTGGCGTACGCGAACTATCAAACTTGAAAAGTCGCTTTGGAACGTAGTTCTTTCTTTCTTAAGAACACGTTTCCTTAAGTGGTGTCAAATGTGTCTATCCAGCTACGGGGTTCCAACGTAACACCTTATTTGTCTAATTAAATTTCTACACGTCACATGCAGATCCCCGTATTACTTCTAGCATTTATATAGGAGCAACCTTTTTTGTTAGTGGAATAAAACAATATGTAAACAAACTTTAAAATCCAGTTAAGAATGTGAAAGAAAAGTGCACAGAATTAATTTTGACTCAAAATAAACTGTCCCTCCAGAGATACATCTATAGAATACAAGCTGTTTTGTTTTCAACATTTAATATTTAAAACCGAATACTACCAAACGACAGTCGACTCGTTTTATTTAACTCGACGACGTGTTCCGCCATAAATTAGTACCTAAAGCGACAGGTTCGGAGCACAATTTTCTCTAGTCGTCGCAGGCTCAAAAGTGGCGCAGAAATAATCAAGACGGAAGTCGCGGACGCATTAGTCTCGCGAATCACGGCCGAATGAAATCTGAATTATTTTATTATTTCGCAGCGCGCACTCGCGTCTCACACGAAATTACAGCGTGTCTCTGCGTTCCTCCGGGTGGTAGAAATGTGTAGCGGTGGTTTTTGCTGACGTTGGAGTTCGTAGAGAAATTGCTGAAGTTCGTACGAGCTACAAGAAAAAGGCGTTCTTTTATTATATTAAATTGCAGTTCGGGAATAGAACGTTGCTTACGGAAGGTAGACGATGCTCGCGATCTCTTAGCTGATTATTATGAATTACTGCTCTGAAATCAGAGTATCAATTATGCTTGTAAGCCGTGGCGCCCACAAGTACCACGAAATTATAGTGCGCGATGTCTCCTCGTTGATCGAATCGAGCCTTTTTGCCACGTGGAACTTCTCGAGGAAATTGTCCGGCGGCATCAGCAACTCGCGAGGCTCGTATTTCATTAAAATGTATTTAGAGTAAAATGTTACTCCCAGAATCGCATTATTTCCCCGTCAAAACGAGCATCTCGAGTATTTTTACGACTTTTTAAATTATATTCCTTAGGTTTTCCTGCTTGCTGCTTTGTTTTTTGTTGCTGGAGTAATATTCGTCGAGTTACTCACCAAACTCAGAACAATGGAAAGTGTACAAAATTTTTTTAAATTGTTTATTCAGCATTGGAAACCATATATACAGGTTTATGTGCTTAGTCATTAAATTTAATTTATTTACATTCCTTGAGAATGGAGAAAATAATTTTACAAACCTTTATGTTGGGTTTATAAATAAACAGATCAACGTGATGTCAATTTTAATGATCGTTACCATAATTTAGTATTTTTAAGAATTCGAGCTAAAGAAGAAGCTAGGCTCTGTTGAGAGTAACAATGAAATCCCTCTTTAGACTTTTACAAAAATAGATGGATCTTTGTAAGAGAATTGGGAGTATTTCTCACCCTTAAATAGACCCTGCTCTTTGACGAGGTTATTAAATAAAATTTGATAAATCCCAATAAAGTCAATGACAGATGCAATGGCGAACGGAATGTTCCTCCAGATTGCACCAAGGGAAAAGAACACTTTGTTTCGGTTCATCTCCGACGGAGAAGCGTTGATCAGAGACACAAAATGTTCCGGGACCAGTTGACACGGGGCCTTTCCCAAGCACATATTTAAGAAAAGAGCAGACACACGGATCTCATCTCGGCGCATACATCTCATTGTCTTCGGGCCCCGGAATACAGGCAGAAGTTTTGTAATCTCACGAAACCCCGAGCCAGAGAGCCGTGCTCTCCGTGTGGTGCAGCTGCAGTTGCAGCGAATATATCATCCTCGTGTTGCACCGCGGGCGACCGCGGCCCTCCAAAGCCCCAGCCACGAAGACAACCTATATTTTCTCCACCCAGTTCCAAACTCTTAAGGGCAAACGCGATCCCAGACCTGGTCCGGCATCAATTATACCTTCCACAAACACGCTCTTATCTCTCGCGCTTACGAGCAAGCGTGAACTTCGAGCCTGCGAGCCACGAACGCTGACCGTTCGACGGTTTTCCTTCGATCTCGATTTATTTCGTCGGCTACTTTCAGAAAATCGATGCTTCGTGAATTTTTCAATACTCAGAAACTACTTGCGATTAGAGAATACGAGTACATTTGGTCTAGATTTAGAGAAATTTGAGAATTTTCGTCTCGAGGTCCAGTGGATCTGCCAGAAACAAGAATAAGTCCGATCGAATCAAGCCGGAGAATCCTCTGGAAGTGTTGCTCGAGCGTGAAAAGGATCGAGGATCCTCGAAAAGTAATGGCCTGGTTCTTACCCAGTTCGAATTCTTGACCCCGTAGGACCTCGGAGCCGCGGTTATAACCTCGGAAGAGCACCGAGTCGGAACAGCGTCACGTTAGCTGTTCAAGGCGCAGCCCAGGAATCTTTACTCTCGGTTCATCGGTTTCTGTGCCGAGAAAAACAGTCCGTGGAAATAACTTGCCCGTTGCAAAATCGAGCCTCAATCTCCGGGAACGAATTTACGGAATGCAATGAAAACGCTGCACCGGTATTCATCGACAGCTTCCACGCGTTTCTCGAACTTTGCATCAAGTAAATCCAACTTAGGAAAATGTAAATTAGGCCAGAAAATTAATTTTACAGCAATAGAACGCTTGAAATCACCGATAACCCTCTTGATCTCCCAAAGATTAGATTTAAAAATAATGTTGACAGGTTAATTTATCGCAATTGTATTTTTGCTGACGATGATTTGCAAATTGTTTATCAAGAACTGTCAAGCCTTTTTCCTGCAAAACGTTCGAAACATCGGTTTCCTTGTTTACGACGCGTAAAATTCTTAATTATTCGGCGGTTTTAAATCACCGTGCATCGAGCGTCCTCGGTAGCGCTATAATAAAAGTCGCATGTGACATCGCGTTGCCTCGACCGTTGCTACAGCTGTTGTGCAACCACTTGACGAGTTAATGAGAAGAACGTTTTACGATACGTTCGAAATTTCACGCTGATTGGTCGGTGACAAGCGACATGTTGACTTTTGGTATACGATCCGACGAACAGAGGTTTCCTGGTACCTGCGATTGAATATGAATCACCGCGAAGAGATTCGAAGACAAAAGCGAATTTGGAACAAATTATGTTTTTCGAACCGTGGCCAAACGCTGTTGAAACATTTGTTAACGCTACTGCAACCGAGCCGCTGCACTCGCTCGAAGCTGTTACGCGCTCACGGTAACGCCTTATACGGAATTGCAATATGCAAAACACGGCGTAGGATGAACCGATGCTCGGAATTTACGTTTATGACTCGCTGTCAAGTTGTACACTACTGTACACGATTCAGTTTGTAGAAAGAGACAGACACGTTGAGTTTTCTCGTCGTAATTACTTACGATACCACTGTAGTTCAAATATCGATTACCACTGTTTCCAACGTGGTTTTACGCGTACTCATTTCAATTGTTAGAAACGCTTGAACTTAGAATATTATTAACGAGCTTTTGAAATTTCAAAGGAGGCAAAAATTCAGCTGACAATTTGTCGGCGTTACCCTTCCAGCGAGTTTTAGTTTCGCATCTAAGATTCCAGGCGTGCAAAGAAACCGTAAATTCACGTGGAATTCCTTTGTGTAACGATGCCCCGTGCTAGGTAATTCCATGCCCGGAATTTGTGTCGAACAGGTATCAAAAATTCCGGTCACCTTCCACCTTTCGTTAATCGCGACCTTTATCTCGCGTGTAACTCGCATGCGGGGAACTTTACATTTTCTGACCTTTGTTAACGTTTAAACGTTTCGATGGAAAGTCCAGCGCGTTGCCAATACCATCGATACGCGTTCGAGAAATGATAACGCGAATTAGAATTCCGAAACTTGTTCTCGAAAAATTTTTACACACGTTTCGCGAGTTTTTCCAAGCTTCGTGGTTTGAAAATTTAAACAAAGCGCTGAAGGTTGCAGGGAAAAAGCGAACACCGAATGCCAGAACCGTACGGAGCCAGCTGGCTACAATTCTAGCAGCTCCTACTCGGGTCAGCGTCGAACGACTCTGTTCATCGTCGAAACATGTACATCTCGCCGTCGTCATAATTTACGCGATGACGTTATAAATTATGTGGTATTAATTCGAGTATACGCCCGATAAATTATTACATCCGATGTTAAACGTCTTTAAATCTCGGGGTGCTCATGAATATACATATTTCGATATTTACACCGGCACTGAAATCTTGGAAAGTATTACAGTAAAAAATGGTTTTCGTTGATTCGGTTAAACGAGAGTAAACCGTGACATTGGTGAAATATCGAATAGAGGATTACCGATTTCTTTCGTAATCTCGGGGAAACTATTTTGACTTGCAGATGTTAACATAGCCGATTATACTAATTTCTTCTACATATGAGAGTCGCTGAAGCTGTCGGCGCCGTAGACATTACAAATACAGTATTTTTTAATGGATTAGGTTAATGGATTCGACTCCTCATTACCAGCAAAGAAGTACATACTGCTATTTACAATCAGTTTACAAAATATTTCAATTTAATAATTTCAGAGCTTAAATTTTTAGGTTAAAGTATCTTGTAAACTAATTATTTTAATAACCTGCATATGCCCACACGTTTACTTACGAAGAAAAAATTTACACCAGATTATGGACCTCCCGAAATCATTTAATTTTTGTCTCAAACATTTTGAAAGTATTTGAGCGTACAAAGTTGATGAGACACCACTGTTTCGAATATTGTGCTTGCAGAAATGCAATTGTTGGTGAAGTTTTGGAACAAAATGGAAGCGTTGGCGTCGGTGGGCTGTTCATTGATCGATCGTGAAAGCGGATCGTGCGATCGGATCGAGGCAAGAAAATTCCTCCCGTCGGCGTACGGTAAATCTGATCGGCGGCTACGCCACTGTGCACCAGCGAACAAGAACCGGTGACCTGCCACGCCCTGTGGAGGTCGTCGCGCGCCTCTCCCGCGGACGGCCGGCGCGGCGTTCCGACGTCGACCACGGCGTTCCGACGACCGCTGGGCACCAGCCTAACCAGATCAACATTCGCCCCGCTGCTTCCCGCTATACGCTCCGTCTCCCACTGTGCTTCCGTCTCCTCCTTTCTCCTCTCTCCTTCTTTCCCCTCTTTCGCCCCGTTCGTATCTCCTTTCTCTTGTTTCATTACTTCAATCGCCTCTGCTGAGCTCTCATTTCCTTTCTACGGCCCTGTTTACCGCTGTCTTCATCCCTTGTTTGCTCCTTTTTCAACAATACGTTCACGCGTTCCACTTGCTGTCAGTCCCATCCTCTGTTTACACGACGCACAGTGGGCTATTTCCACTTAAAACGCGAAAGGAAGTCAGTCCTCCATCATCTCTTCATTTTAAACGCTACATTTTTTTTATTTAGATCATTAATTGCACATATTTTTATCGAAAGTTGATGGTTAAACTAAAATGTGATTCTTCATCAATAAAATTTAAGTCTAGTGTCAGACACTAGTACGCAGCTTCAAGATGGCCTACCTTCGAGTCGTTCGAAATTCTTAAAATTAAATATCCCCCAAATGCGACTTTTCGTCACTAAAATTCAACATAAATTGCTTAAAAATAACATTTACGAGTTCTGTGACTTCAAGTTTAGTGTCAAACACTAGTACGCAGCTTTAAGATGGCCTACCTTCGAGTCATCCGAAATTCTTGAAATTAAATGTACCCCAAATATTCTCAAGCAAATAAACTTAACTGTTCTAACGCCAATTAAACGTGGATATCGCCTAGTTACCAACGATTTTCGTACAAAGCGCAACTTCTACTTCGCTCCAACAACTCCGGACAAGGTTAATTCGACGCACGAGGTATAATATGGGCAGGAAATTCGTTAATAAATTGGAACATTACGCGCGCGTGAGCCTTTCTTCCTCCGACACGGCACGTTATTTCTCCAGTTTCCGTTGTGGATATTTTACACGGAGTTATTAATTGCAGCCCCGTTTACTTGGCTCTTTATTTTCTTCTGTACTCACCCACGTTGGGCGCTTCCTCTTTCCATTATCCCAAATGGAATATATGCTGTCCTTTTTCCTTTTATTCTTTCCTCCTGTTTCTCACCTCCTTTCCGGCTCTAAACGAGTTACTTAATCTCCGTCTTCGATTTTATCCTTTTCCACCGGCCATCTTTTTTCCTTTATTTCTCCCCTCCCCCTTGCATCCACCGAATAAGTCGTCTGTCCTGATTTTGTTCTCCCGCTTCCTTTCACCGTTCTGTTCCTATCGATACGAGCTTCGGGTCCGTTCTTAAACAATCTGATTATTTATAGTACAGCATTTCATGGCTTCATCGTCCTTTCCCTCTAACCGTCTCATATTTAGTTTTTAACCTAAAGATTTCTTTCCTTCTTTTAAAGCTAATAGAATTGTAAACGTCTGGAAGATTTATCTACCCTTCTATGTTAACTTAACAGAGTTCAGATATTTATTTTATAATAGTCACTCCGCCCAAATAAAATCAATCTGCAAAACGATATCTTAAAAGCGACCAAGAGTTGCTTTCAAAAAAAGTAAAAAGGTTCAAAAGGTACGATAAAGCGAAGTTGAAGATATTATTTTTACCAGCAAGAAATAGTTCTTAATAAATCAGGTTTTTATCTCTAATTACTATTTGTCGTCTATAACGAGCTAATCATTTTCGTTTCTTATAAACTGCAGACGAGAAAATTGCATCGAATATGCACTAGCTGATAACTATCGAGTAACATTCGCAGCATTACCTCGTTAACCGATCAAATTTTTCCATTGATAATTCAACCAGCGTCATCCCTAACCAGTTGGTCTATCTTGTTAACTCGCCATACGCGAAGCTCCAGATAGAACGGATCGATTTTCTGGGCAAAAATAAATACTTTCCCTTGCAATCGACCAGCAGCAGACCCGTTTTGTAATCAGTTAACGAGGTAATACTATATTCCACCACAGCAGGTTGGATCGAAGACTTTCTGAACAGAAGCTGCTCAAATTCTACATGCCCGATTAATTCTAAGGAATCTGTGAAAATGGCAGATTCAACAGACGTTTGCGTAAACCGTATGTGATAAAGAGCATTCTTAAGCGAACTTCTAAATATTCTTCACCAAAATACGTGTTGTTTGCATTTTGAAACATTAAAATCCTCCAATCCGTTCAGGAGTTACGATGTTTCAAACGTACGCCATGAAATTTAGGGGAACCATTTCTAACCTCATATTCGATTTTCGGTAAGGAATTTTTTTTTCGAAAATGCGTAGGATTTCGAGGGTATATGAATTCACCAAAAATGATTGTAATTGACCCTCGTACTCAGAAATAATTTTTTCCGAACAATTTCAGATTTTTAAACCGAAAACTTCAGGCACCTACTCCCTGTTGATTTTGTTTGCCGCAACTAAAAATAATTTTTTTCAGCCACGAAAGGCCATAAGGTGTAAGATCTACTCGTATGCCTCGTCCGTGGTCCGAAACACTCCAGAACCATGGTGATTATTTCTCGTTTGGTCGCGCGTCGTCCGGGAAACGGGTTTTTCTCATCGCGAGCAAAAAGAACGATGCGAAATTGAAGTGGACGGTAGCTAGGTACGCGGAAGACGTAAAGTGCAAGGGGTTAAGCCCTGTTCGCGCATCCGTCCACGAGTAATATCCCCCTGGTTCGCATCGGTGTGCCCGCGAAACGCAATCAGCCGCACGACCACGCCCAGTTTATTGCTCGGACGAGAGCTTCTATTTTCCACGCGAGTTTTACCCTCATTGCGTCGGGGTTCGTTAAAACACTGTTATCTCCGATTTCCTCGGTCACGGGGGCCCCTTTTATGTTATTTTGAACGCAGTCCCGCAGGCTACGGGGGCTCACGCCCAGCTCGTTACCGGCCATATTTATTCGCGTTTTAATTATTATTTTGTTCCAACTACGAAACGATATCGGGCGTAGTGTAATTGGAGCCGGACAACTCGGCTAACCGTGAATTAAGCCCGACGAGATACGAAGTTATTTAGATAGTCTGTCCCGGGTAGTCGTAGAGGAAGTCGTGAAGATCGTCGTAGCCTCCCGTGAGGACGATGAAAGAATGCGTCCTGCCTTAATCTCGTCCTGTCCATGACTTCCTCGAGCTTACAGGGAACAAGTGTTAATCTGATAAAGAGCACTCAAGCTTCAACGGGAACGCGATACCTTGCTTCAACGCCCTTCCGAAGGAGCGAAAGTATCTTGTGTGCCGACCGCTTGACAGCTGTCAAAATAATTTACAGTCCCGCGTTGCGCTAATGTATTCGAGCATTGTAAAAAACGTGATACGTGGATAAATGTTTCGACTTTAATAGGGTACTTGGCGTTCCTAGGCTCTTTCGACGGCGTTAAATAGTCTATTTGACGTACGCTAATTTGGTCTTGTCGTCGCGATACCATGATTTTCTATAGCAACGAGACACTGGACGTTGGGGATCCGGCATCAAAGCATAACAACACCGTGGAAAAGTGCAGGTACGAAAAAGCTCGAGCCTCGAGGACGCTCGAGTCCCGACGACTACGACGACCGTCCCCGGCGGATTACGGTCGTGTCCCATGTAATTGAGAGACATTCAGTGTGCATTAGCACTGCCGGCCAAGAGGCAGCCAAGCGTATTAATTGCTCATCAACAATAATGAACGGTTTGTAAGCCGATATTAGCATAACTAACAGGTTTCTCGGTAATGAAGCCACGCTCTCTGTCACGACGCCACCGGTCCCTTTATGTCTCCGGGACCTTGTCCGGGCGCATCGGCCAAGAGGATGGTCCGATACCCGGACGATTTCCTATACAAGGAACCCCGTGGAACGAGCTGACATTTTGCTCCAACGATTTTGGAAGGTTCTGGCGGAGATAAACGCGAACCGATGATATCCGCGAGACTGGATTCTTGAACACGGAAAGCTGGACCCGATAAGCGTCCGGCTGAAATAGGAACGAGTTGGCTTTTTGATTTTATGTTTCCTGCGAGGCTGCAGCCCGCGATAGCTCGCCTCTTAATTAGCGGGACGCGTTTTTGCACCGACCTTTCCCCGACGCCGTACGAAAGCCGGAGCTTCGAATTAATTTCAGCGAAAACCGCGCGACTCTTCTGGCGGATTACTTTAATCGGAGTTAAATAGACCGATTCGCGGTGCAGTCGATTTAATAAGTGTTAATTGCCTGGTAAAACGTTCGCACGTTATAAATACAAAGTGGCGCGACAACCGAGGAGAAATTCGCGATACTCGATGTTTATGTCCCCCACCGGAGAAACTCGGTCTTTTGAGACGCAGAATTAAATCGTCGTCCCGGAGAGAGTAAACCGTAAACTCGCTTAACGTTTCGGTAAATCGGTGCAAACTAATGTAATCCACCGGCTGGGAATCGTTGGGATTCCGTGCATACCGACGTTATCGTACCAAAAATCATATGCATCTTCGCGGAGATTCTCTAACTGCTTTGCATAATAGCGAGAATCACCGTTGCTCGAATTGCCCGTGTATCCAATTTCTTAACGGGTCTGAATGTTATTTTAGAGATACCTTAATCCGTGTAAGTAATAGAATCATAAGTACGACACCGTCGAAATTATAGTTCCCCGCGACCTGTAAACTGTAAATTGGCTTCAAACGGTCGCAAACTGGTTCCAATAAAATTCTTATCTCTAACGCCCAACACTTCAGTGATTTCACCAATATTTATCGACCGTCCCGTCCTGTACTGCCCCGACAAACCGAAGAAGAAGAAGATCTTAACCCGTATTCTTATCTACGCTCCGTCGACGGGCAAAAAGAATCGTGTTTAGAATTTAAATTGCCACCGATCCCGGAGTCGCTATCAGCTGCGAAGTCGTGGTTGATCGTGTCCGCTGCCAATGGCGCCACGACGCTATTACGATACTGCGAGAAAATTGCTCCGGCACCGCGATACCCTCTTAGATCGTGTCTCGGGGCGAGATTTCGGATCGCCTCCGGCTATCTGCGACCCGTAAAACTCCTCTCGAAGAAACGATAAGCAACGGGATAAATTGTTAAGGGGCCCATAACCGGTAGAACAATTGGAGAAAGTATCGGTCCCGGGTGAGCGAAAAATCTGCGAAAGGTCAGCTCGATAACGAGATCGTGATAGCCAGGATGGATATCGCCCGTTCTGCCTCCACGCAGCTGCAAACTTTATCACTTCGAGCCGTTTTGCAGACGATTGTCTCTATTTAACCCCTTGATGTACTATTTAAGTTTAAATTTGTTCTTACAAGGAATGTGTTGATTTTAACACTAGATTTACGGGCATTGATCGTACGTATATTTATTGATACCTTTCATATTGACGATTACCTTAAAATACGGCTTCTCTTTTAATTAGAATATGTATTCATACCATTGCACCAAACAAATTCAACAAAAGTTGTTAAAAAATAATATTTACGCGTTTTGAAATTTTAAATATGGAATCTGGCATCCGTCAAATTGACGGCTTTCGTAAATCTACTGTTATTATACAGGGTGAGTTATTTAACATTTGCACCTCAAATATCTTTGTTGTTTTTAAAGATACTTCAAATGTCTTGAAGACAAAATTTTATGGTACAATGGGGCTCACACGATGTCAAAAATATTTTTGTTTTTATGTCATTTTTTTTATAGAAATCAAAGTCACCTTCATTTTTTTTAACTAGAATCACCCTTCTTGAAACACCTACAATGATAGTCCCTTTGATTAGGAATTCAGTGACTATAATTATTCAAGGTCATTCCAGGTCACGGTCGGAGAAAATGTATAAGATTTAAAATATGAAAGCAGAATACTAAGTAAGTAAGTGAGACTTGCAATAAACATACTATAGTCCTTCAATGTTACTGGATGTTTTCAATCATCCTCTAGCCGATTACGCTGCGATTCATTTACTATTAGTGTCTCATGGTCGGCACGTTCGCCTGACTTAAATCCACTGGATCTCTATTTGTGGGGTCTGCTAAAAGAGACCACATACGCGAATGCTCCAACAACAGTTGAAGATATGCATCGGCGGATCATCACAGCATGTGCAAGTATTACCTCGGATGTACTTGTCAGAGTTCAAAACTCCTTCGGAGCCCTTTTACAGCAATGTATCGATGTAAATGGCCATCATTTTGAACATTTATGAAATACTGGTACTCTGCTTTCATATTTTAAATCTTATACATTTTCTCTGACCGTGACCTTGAATGACCCTGAATAATTATAGTCACTGAATTCCTGATCAAAGGGACTATCATTGTAGGTGTTTCAAAAAGGGTGATTCTATTTAAAAAAATGAAGGTGACCTTGATTTCTTTAAAAAAAATGACATAGAAACAAAAATATTTTTGACATCGTGTGAACACCATTGTACCATTCAATTTTGTCCTCAAGACATTTGAAGTATCTTTAAAAACAACAAAAATATTTGAGGTGCACATGTTAGATAACTCACTCTGTATAAGACTTGATGTCGAGTAGCTTCATGATTGTAAAACTTGACATCAAAATTTTCTGACGAGTTGAACGACCCCTCTGTGTAAATTTAATTCTGACTTTAATAATTTTAGGACCAAGAATTGTGTACACAGAATTGCAATCGAATTGAATAGTTCAAACGATTGCGTTTGCTTGAAAATAAATGGCGATGAGGAGTTAAACACGATATTTGATCGATTGCCTGTAAAAGAGGGAACTCTTCGTGTTTGTCTTGTCGTTTCTTCTTTTAAATAAAAGGGAGTTTATCGATGAATGGAATCTCATAGAATCACGCGACACGAGTTGGCCATAATGAAACTTGTCAGCGAGGTCGCTGGATATCGGAGTCCCGATTCCACCCCAAACGTATGCAAAGAAAGGGAGGCAGGAGGAACGAGGCACGTGGGTGGTTACAGTTTATTACCCAGCATTGTTACAAATTGCCGCCTCCGCGTATTGCCTGCGAACCGGCGTATTCTATTATTGGCTAAACCCCTGATAAATGTCTGTTTCTTACGCGGCGCGGTCCTTCGCAATAACTCGTTATTAAAGTGCGGTTCGCGATAAACTGGCGCCGATAAATCGACCCGATTCGTAACGCTCGCAAATCGTATTTCCCTGCTATGCGCGCACCGAACACGCGCGAATCGATGAAACCGAGCGTCCCAGGGACAGGCGAAATTTTATTCGAATAACTAATAAAACAAACGCGTGGCAATTTATTGGACAACTCATTCGATCGAGCACAAAATTTTTATCCAATTCCTCGCGACATATTTCAGATTGGACCACACCTCAGGTTCTGTTGCACCAACATTTCCAAATAGTTCTTTAACATTACTCAACATTTATCATTTTTCCTTGTTCGCTAAGCTTTGGTTTCGAGCACACTGTTTTTCAGCTACCTTGCTTTGTGCTTATTCACTCTGTTTCTTTCGTTGGCGTTGTACCATGGGAACCGTGTCGATGGATAATTCGAATCGGTTTCAAACGCGAGAACTCGAAAAGCAAAGAATCGAGAAGGCTCGTTCCATACACACGAGCGGCTCTCGATCCTGCAAACGCGCCGCTTCACGTGTTTTCGCCAAGAGGTACACAGACCAGGGCGAACCTAACGCTGTTTCTGCTAAGATGATCGATAACACACGAACACGCGTTGTAGACACAACACATACGTAGGATCGCCGGGCCCAAACTAGCCCCGAGCACGTCGTCATCGATCAGTCGATGTCGGCGATTAAATCCGTAATGCCGTGGTTCGCGATTTGAGCCTCGGCGAAACGCAGAAAGATAGACGTATCGCGAATGTTCCACAGCTTGTTGCGATTATCGAGTCCTGCCCGGTCGATCGAATGAAATTTCACGAACCGAAACTCCGTAGAAACTCAAGAAAACGGCATCGAAACGCACTCGAAACGAAATAGATACTTTGACAGATATCTGTTACAGAATTTCTGTGAAGTTAATTTCAATTTGAGAAACGAGCGCGCGTTTGATGAATCTCCAGGTTGGAAAGTAGCAGAAAAACTCGGCGAACAGATGTTGCGCGAACGTGAAAAATTCTAGCAGGAGTAGAAGAACATCGATATGATAAATCACTGATCGGCAGAGGTTCGTTATAAAATATCGCGATGCGTCGAACTTAAACGAATTTAGATCTGGTCTCCCATCCATACGTCCATCAACCGTGGTTGACTCATCAATCATGAATTACTGATTCGACAAGCACTAATATGTACATCGTCCCGAGGAAGTTTGATAAACACCATAGATAGCTCTACCGAACCGAAATGTTGCTTCACCAACGTTGCTATTTATTTATTTCCGCCGCGGCGCGTATTCGCGTGGTGACCAAGATTAATGAACTCCTTCTAAAGTCTGATGCAAAGAAGTACTTAATCCTTTTAACTCCGGCGATTCTGAAACTCGCTATTAATTAATGAAGATAAAGTGGAAAGAACGTACTTTCTCATAAATATGTAGATAACGCCGCGGCACGGTTATATTATCCTCACTTTGTCTTGCAATTTATATTCAATTTCGCCAAAGACAAATGCGATTACCACCGAACGTATAATCAAGGACTCTTATAAATATTTCAATTTCCTAAAAGCTACGATTATGTGTTGCAAAATGAAATAGATTAATCGGCCTTTCGATTATTCTTTTCCCCCTCCTAGGCAAAAGATATATTAATATTAAGAAGCTGATTCAGAGATTTCTATAATTATTTCGAGCTGCAAGCCAGATTCGTATCGTGGAATCGTTTCACGGAGATAAGAGGCGACCATCGAAGATTCTCCGGATTCTCAAGCACGCTAATTCCTCGGTTTTATCCGAACACGCGGCTGGAATTCGGTAAATTTCGAACGTCGATGCGTCCGCCAAAATCGAGACAGTCTCTTTGTATTCTCGTTTTCATCGACGATCAGACACGAATTCACGGTACAATAAATCTTGACGATAATTTACACTTCGCCCGGTTGTACCGTTTTAACTGTACAGCGTGTCGATAGGATCGCGAGTTTCTATGCGGCGCCGACTTCGAAAACGGATCCGAGCCAGCCTGGTTCTCGATAAATTTCGCGAGGGAAACCGTCGAGTGCCTCCAGCCACGGAAACAAGACGTCAGGCCCGTTAATTTGTCGCCAAACTGGGCATAAATTGGCGCGTTTCGATCCTCCACCCCGGGTGGAATGAAAATAAAAATACTCGAGGAATTAAACTGGCCAAAGACGGATCGTATTCACCTGTCTCCGCGTTCGAAATTAACGGTTTTAACGTCGACCATTCGTCTTGCCGCGTTTACACGGAATATATCGGATCGTACCGCACGAAATTGTCGATCGGAAGATTTATCCCGCGATACAGGTAAATTACATTTTCACGCCGGAATATTTTTTACAATATTTTTTACCGAGCTGAACGGCCGTCGGAGCGACTGGACCTGAACGGACCCACCGTGAGTTTTCACCGGAAGTAAGGCGGTCGAGGTCGGGACTAAAGGTCTGAACGCACCTACAAGCACCGTTCGAGAATTTAAATTAGCTTAGAAAGTTCAGGGTCAGCTGGCTGCGAGTCTGTGCGTGCAACACGACGACGAAAAGCGGCGCGGAAAGCCGGTCTGAGATCGAAGGAAACGATAGCCCGCGGCAACAGTGAGGAAATCGATTCGACCGGAATTTTTGCCGCGGAGAACGCTCCTGTGAAAGGAAAAGCAGTATCGTGACTGGCTGCAACGCGTTTGTTTGTTTGTTTTGCGAGAAGGCACTGCCTCGTGGCTTTCGACGACCGAAGCCAGTCATTTTATTACTCCCGCTACTCGTGCGCTCTAATGGTGATCCTTTACGAATGGTAAAAAAACTTGTTTCTTAGGAAGAACTTCGTACGTTGGGATATTTAAGGGTTTGTGTTTGGGTAAATTAAAAACAAAGCGTGGCCGTGGCACGTTGGAAGCACGTTGGATCGGGTTCTCGATCGACGAAGTGAAGCAACGTTGGGCGCGGTCAGTACTGGGATGGGTGACCGCTTGGGAACATCGCCATATTGTTGGAATTATTATTGTTGTGGACTGCTCTATCGGTTTTCTAATTGGGTATCACTAGTCCGTTGATATTAAAAAAAGAATACTTTATAAATAGGAGTTGTGATTATGAAATAGAATTGATACACTTGTACAAAAACTGAAGAATGTTATGATAGCCTTTATACGCGCTGCGGAAATACGCGTCTGAACTCTTTGGCTGCCAAGAAGGAAGGTCGAATAATAATCGTGTGATAATCATATAAGATTATGTGTAATATCATATACGTATAATGATATGGGACACCTCGCGTTATCATTCGCATCTGTATTCGATTAGTATGAAACGACAATATCGACAACAGTAACGTATGTAACGAACCAGATATATAAAATGACGGAATCTTTTCGTCTGTATCAGTGCCAGTGAAGATTTTCTCAGGAACCTAGTATACATTTGTAGTGTAAGAAATCCGAAAAAGCCAGCGAATGGGTAAGATAATGGTCTGTGGAAAAAATCCCGACCTCGAAGCGCATCGACCTCTTCCCCGGCCTCACCTCCAACCTCGGGGCTCCCTCGTTGCACCGGCAACACTCCAAAGAGCATAGCAGGGTGATCAAACGGGGAAAGTGGTCGCCCGGAGGAGAGCCTCGCCTCTTCGAGGCGGTCTCTTCGAAAGGCAACCTTGCAATGACCTCTCCTGAACCCGGGTACCAGCCGCTCGGAGCACAACGGGTACACACAGCCGGCCAGAACGTCGACCAGAGAGAGAGAGAGAGAGAGGGAGAGATAGAGAGAGAGAGAGAGGAAACGAAGGGAGAGAGACAGGTAGTAAGAGGGACTATATTATACAGCCATAACCGTGGGTCTCACACACGCAGGAAACCGAGGGGAGAGTGCACCTATGGCCACCGGCGGACCTCCGTGCGGTTGGCAGTTATCTGCAGGAAATCTACTCTTGTAGGTATGCCAGGAGATCTGGGCGGAGGCGCACGGGGGTGTGCGGGGGAGTGGCAGTGGCCCCACGATGGCCTGGTGTCCCCCTCGAAACCGCCACTGGCATCCGCGGCGGAGAGGCGAATGGCAGCGCCGCGGATAGAGTAGAACACCGTGCTACCAGCGGGGGATCGCGGTCCCGATACAAGATACTGCCACGTGTTACACGCTGTTCGCCACCAGAAGAAACGCTCGGTGTCCTCTCTTTCTTCTTTCGTCTTGTTCTTTCGGTGGTAGCCCGGATGTCCTGGCCGGCAGGCGTGGTTGACCACCTCGAACAATGCGCTCCGGGTCTTCCGGGTGTTTGAATAATGGGGCCGCGCGCTAAGGCCCACGGGACACTCGCCACGGTCGCGTGTGCTGACTCCGGGCGTCCTCCGTCGCACCGGTGACGTTCCACTCGATATATTTCAATACCAGGTTCACCTAGCCCGAACATTGGAAGCTCTCTCGAGCGTCGTAGGGCCGAAACTTATCGACCTCCAAGATTATTTGGAAAAACAACGCGTCGAACAGCCCCCGTAAGTCGTTTACGCAACAAGTTCGAGGGGAACGAGTCTCGGGGCAGTCCGGACGCCCCCCCCCCTTCCGCGACGGACCCAGAAAAATGGCCCGAGGGGCATGCGCTAATATCAGCGCACGAAGTCATTACACGGCCACGTAGTCATTCGACACGCGAGGGGTCAGGCCCGACGGTGAAAAGACTACCATCCTTGCAACCGGCATTCAGCTTTCTCCTTGCGCGCGGCGAGTTGTCATTAATTCGTCGCCCGGATCGTTTATCGCGCGTTTATCCCAGGGTGCGTAAGTGAACGGCTTCGGGGCCTCCTACTCCCTCCCCCCTTCACGCCGTCGTCGTCGTCCTCACGAGCCGCGGCGTTATCGCGAGGCGATCGGTATATATTGTTCGTATAAACGCGGCGCATGCTTTCCAGATGCCATTTAAGATTATGCAAATGCACGACGCTCGGAGCGGCGACTGTTAAAAACCGCGCTCGTAGTCGTCGAAAATTGAGATATTCGCAGAAGTGGGGACCTTACGGCGACAGGAGTCCCTTTCTTTATCGGGGGGCCCGTGCCTCCTTCTGCCTCGGACCGCCGATAAATGAGAGGCTCGAGCATAATCTGTATCTACCAATTAGGTGGTCTCTTTGACCACGCGAATTAATGACCGAGTCGACTGTCATCTAGACACGATTATTAGCTTCGTTTTGCTCGCGTGCGTTTCCCCTTAACGCGCGGTTTCGTCCGCAGGAACGTTTATGCCCGGGCATGCTTTTTGTGTTTCGCGTACACCGAGGCGAAACGGAATGCCATCGCCGGTCTTTATTTGCTCGTCGAACGACGCCGGTATGTTTTCGTTCCTCCGGGGGTAGTTTATCCTTCGCTCGTGTTCGATTTTTTCTCCCTCCAGAGACCTTTCCAGTTTCTTCCTTTCGATCTACTGATATTTGTTTGGAGACTTGATTGGTTTCTTTCGGCGATCGGTATCGCGTGTAATCGGTCGATCTTCCATGAAGGAGATATAGTTGAATCCACCGTTCGTGGATCGAACGACCGTGTGTTATTTCCAATAGCTTTGTTCTACGTGATTTTCTTCGTTTTATAAAAATACAACATTAATTTAACCGAGATTGATCGGTTCTACCGTATCTTTCGTGGCGCCAAAAAATCGAATATAAATCCTCGCTTCGAAATTATTCCATTAACGTCGATTCAGAGCAAGTTCACGAACGTCGCAAAATGGCGTCTCATCGATCACATCCTTTTCAGAGGACGATATTTAACGGTCGGTAAGCGTCGCGCCAAGAGAAATATTATGACAGAACGCGTATGCCGGCAGCAGCGTACGAATAAAAATTATTATGAAGACATAAATTTATCAGTCTCGTGTCATCCGACCGGACAGACTGATACGCTTCGTTACTATGAAATTTATCGCTGTCCCCTGCACTCTGGTACCTGTCTCTATCGCCAACTTAAAGTAATTATTCTGACAATTTTCGTGGAATTTTATATCAAAAGTAATAATTTACGATGTTCTACTATGCTCCATTTAAAATTGAAGGAAACTATTTGGTAATATCTCTGGTTTCGGGGCTCGATTCCGTAGTTTTGCAGGATCGTTATTCGTATCAGATCCGACACGAATGAAGATCTTTTACGGGTAAGTTAGTGTCACATAATCGAGCAGAGTTTTAAATGCAATCATTGTTAAACACGGGTGTCGAGATTCAAGAAGGATAGCGATCGCCTGGCCTTCTGACTCCGCGATTTTTCATTTCAAAGAGAATTGTAAACGATGTCGTTACTCAGCGAACACGCGTGTTGGCGTATGCGCGATGGCATAAACGACTTTTACGATCGTGAAATTTATATCGCTGCCAGTATGAAATTTTACGAGTTCTCACAGTGTGTGTCTTACAAATTGCTTTTCCTTCCAGGTAATAATACCGACCGTTCTTTGTGATTTCGATTTTCAAGGAATGCCAGTTTATTATTAATTGGTAATTATTGGTTTTACTGCAGGAGCAATGCAGGTGGAAAGATAAAATTAAAGCGGGACTCCTTTTCAACAGACTTGTCTTTTATAGTACCCTTTTTTATCCAATTTTATACGTGGTACCGTTTAATTATGTTTGCCTATGTTTAATAGACGGATAAATGACTACGTTATGTACACTGCGTTGCAAGTTTTTACGCAGGCCCTGACAAACCATAGAGATTTTTCTATTGTTGCATGATTCTGCACAAAAGTTCCCTTCGGAATTCGGATTCCCTTTCGCATTATAGTATAATGTATCCACGCATTACCAATTATTATTTTTCTTGCCAATTCAAATTTCTGTTTGCAATACCATACGTTTTAATGAACTTCGTATTGGAGTTTAACAATTGCCATAATGAAAGATGATGCATAGTCAATTTATCCTACGTGACTGAAAGTTTCTTGTTGTTGGTTCATACCTTTGTGCATACTTCTATATCCCCGTCATGTTAGTTATACAATCATGTAGTTGCACAATTACTATTATTCACACTTTTACTCGAAAACGTATTTACTGAATTTATTTCTGTTCTCGTAATATTCGCCCTCTCGAGCCAAATGTTTCGACATTTTTAAGTTGGACGGAAGATCTTGTATGACATCGTTTAACAGAATTGTCTTTAAAAAAGAAACATACCGGTAAGTCTTCAGGGAAAGGAATGGACTGCATGCAAGTAACGTGTTTCGAAGTTCTCGGCCTCACGCCCTATCAACATTGTTGAAATTCTCGACTTCTCGGAGACACGCAACCTGTATAACGCAAGATTGCATCCACTGTTCCGGCGAACGAACAGCAGGTAGCATTTGTTGGAAAACGAAACCCGCGTCCATTAAAAGGCCGATGTTCGATCTACCGTGAACCGCGATTATACCGATTGGACAGTTAATATCTCACTTCGCTAGTCGATTCGTTAATCTTCCATCGCTGAAGTCTTTTTGGACTTGCAGAGCAACTTAGAAAAAGCATCTGCCACAGTTTTTCATTTTGAGTGATTTATTATCAAGCGTTTCCTGACCCACCGTGCTCAGCCATCTTCCTAGCAAACAATATAAACTTGGATTCACACGATATCTTTTAAAATTTTAACTTGAAACTGTATATTCTATATTTAATCATTTTTTCTCGATAACGTGATATTTCAAAAAATATAATTCGCGTTAACAGTTTTTTTGCAAGAGATGTTTTGGTCAAGGTAGCTCCACGAGCTATGCCTTTGTAATTATGTATTGCGAAGGAGAAGAGAACGTATCGAGTTTGTCCACTTAATAAGTTGAGAGTCGAGTTTGGAAGAAAATTGCGAACAACAATAATACAGGCATACAAAGTACTCGATCAGGAAACGATTTAGCGCAAATAAATTTTAATGATCGGCAGTTAAGACGTTTTGCAAGATCGAATAGACAACCTGTGGACATTCGCAACGCTTTCGCGGATCAGTTCGTTTCGCCTGCCGGAGAAGTTCCTCGGCGATACGAAGCCAGTATAAAATATTTTATTATTTCAAATATATTATAATAAGTGCAATCTAGACCTAAATTCGTTGCTGTATCTCATTTCTATCAAGAGTTTCACGATTTTTATACGCGCTCGATCACTTTTACTGTCATCAAACATCGTCAAACGTCATCAAACGTGGTCAAACTTGCTTGAAAGTTGCTTCTTGAATTCTAACAGAGATTTCGAGAGTACGAGAGGGTTGTTAAACGTACTCAAAAACTGCAATAGTGTACTAGTTTGAAGAAGTGGTGCATGGAAGCTCTTGGCTTTTGAACGTAGTCGAAATTCCCGGGGCTTCCGGGAGACACGCAGCTGGAGTAACGCTGCATCCGGAGTTGCAGGTAGCGTACCGCGGAAAACGAAACCGTCGTCCATTAAAACGCCCAAGTTCGATCTACCGTGAACCGGCGCGATACCGATTGGACAGTTAATATCTCACTCCGGTAGCCCTGGCTGTTCGCATGTCTCGTGCGCCGCGGCGCGCGAGGGATTGGAAAGGCGGCTTTATATATTCATTTCTCGCGGGTTCTCGCGTGATGTATGAACGTATGTGGGAGCGGGTTGTTACGTCATCTTCGGCGGAGCGATTGGGACCGTGCAGCTGCGCCGTTCCTCGAACGACGCGATACCGCATCGCCATGGAGGAGCCGTTACACGGGGATTCGTGTAAAATTGATACAGCCGAGATTACGACCCCTCGTGCAAGCTCCCCGTCACAGGACGCGAATGTGGAAAGACCTCTCGCGATCGGCCCGGGCTCGAATCTCCGTTGTACGGTGTCGCACGCTCGATAGGCCCCGCTTTCTACGGTGAGAAATTTCAATACCTGCCACGAAACGTCTCTTTAGAGATCGCTACTGGCCGATCGAGGCCCAACCGACTGACAGCGTTCCGCGTCTCGGTGCTTATAACGCTGATTTTTCGGTTACGATTCAATCCCGATAGATCGATACACGGATTGCACAATTTAACGCCAACTCAGAGGTTTCTGCAACTTCATTTAGGAGGGACTCGGCTGATTTTATATTCAAATATACAGGTAAAGGAAGGTTGTCGAATCGTAATGAACGTGTAAGAATGCCAATAGCAAAGGGAAAGAGTTCCAGATTTGTATATTAGTATTTGCGAATTTCAACGTCGTGAATAAAATTTTCTGTGATCTGGTGATACGTTTGTTCGTTTGTGAACGATTTAGACACCTTGTACGCGGATTTCTCTTTTGCTATGGAAACGGTAGACTTGGCTGGACTAAGAGAGTATATGGTAAAAGGTGTCTGTGGTGCAATGTGACAGTGACGCGTCAGCGTATTTGAGAAGCCGCAAGCAATATCTGCCTGCTCGTACAGCACCGCTAATGAGACAGCTGCCCTTTTCGCGAGCGAATCGCCCATTTCGCGAGTAATAAAGCCTACGCCGTGTCGCCGCGTTAACTGCGGCCACGTCATAAGGCGTATATGACATTTGAAGGGAAACGGGACGATAATGACATTGTAAATCATCTCGTCTCGTACGAGCCTCGAGCAAAAACTACAATTATTGTAATCGAGCAACTATCGACGATGCATTGTAATTTATTAGCAGAAGACTAACAAGATTACAGCTGTGAAATCTGAATGAATTAAATAGCATTGTCTAGGATGGTATTATTAATCCAAAACAAAATGTCTGTTACAATGGAAATTATAAATAACTATTTATTTAGATTTTTTTAATAACGAACAACCGTTTCCTGTCTCGTGTAAGGCTTCGAATAATAAATAATTCTAATAGCGTCCTGAGTATACGATATTGAATATCTGTCTGACACGTAACGTCACATTCTACTGCATACTCAGCCAAAACGGCCGGGCAGGGAATCTCGCCGTGCAGACAAATTTTCATTTCCAATTAGCGGTTTGCCACACGGTCAATGATAAAAAAAAAACCACCCCTTATTCTAGAATGACTACTATGAGTTGCAAATGGGGTGAAACAAGCTAAACGACTTAAATGAAGTTAGATCGTAGAAGGAAATCTTTCAATCCCATCTGTAACGATAGTTCTCGTGCTCGTCACCAGAGGGCTACGCTTTTGTCTCTCCCGCAAGTACTCGACCGACCTTATATTCCTATACATATATACACTCCTCGACAGATTATCAAACGTCCCAGCGTCTAAAGCAGGATCTAATAACGAGTCCCACTAACAGGCCTAGAATGAAACACTCACCACTGCTGATCTATGAAATTATTAATGTCTCGATATTTCTGGCCTCGCCATGTGGTGAAGGCTGGAGGACGAAAAATGAAAAATCGTCGCGTCCCAGGTCCCCTATTATGTACGTTGGTGGAAGGGTTCGTTGACGACGGACAGGAACGTAGCACAGAACCCTGGTTGAGGGGGGGCGATGCTCGCAGGAAACGTGCCGATGAAGAGGGAACAGGAAGAGCGAGGAAGGACAAGCAGAGAAGGAGAAAGGAAGAAGGTCCGAAGTAGGAGGATACCGAGGGTCGAGGGTTCACCGATCGTTCGTGTTATGATAGGCCGCGGGCCCAATAAAAACACTCGACGGACGAAGAGGCAGAGATCGCGAGAGAGAGAGAGCGTCGCGAGCAGAAATAGACAGAACGAAAGAGGAACGACACGGCTCGCGCGGAATTAGAGGAAGGAAGGCAGATACGAGGCGGGGGAGGAGAGAGAGAAATGAATGATAGACGTACAAAGACGAGAGGGGGTGGTTGATGGTGGGGAGGGGGAAATGTACGACGAAAGGGAGAAAGGGGGAGAGTAACGAGCGAGCCAGGGATAAATACATCAAAAGAGAAAGATGGCTAGTCAGAGATAAAGGGAGAGACCCAGGGTAGGAGAGGGAGGGTAAAAAAGTCAATCGGACCCCTCCATTACCATACGTTATTGGCCGGCTTCGGGTCGGTCAGTGTTTGCCATAACTCCAGATAAATAAACCCCAGGGGCAGATAAATCTGCGTGCGCGCCGCGGCGTGTATAATGCAAATGCAATCATGTCCGCGATCCACCGGTCCCACGGGCCTTAAAACTTGGACGTGGCCCCTTAAGAGCCTTGCCTATAAAGGGCACGCAACCGAACCGCGAGCGAATTTACAACTTCGGCTCCGAGCGACACGCTGCAACCCCGCGCGCCCGACAGAACAAAGAGGGAGGGGAGAGAGCCCCGCGGGGAACAACCAACTTAACCGCAAGTAATTAAGATAAGGAGACCACGAGCAGGGGTGTGTAACGACACCGGGATGCTCCGGGGTAGCGATTCATGCCACCCTCGACGCTCGTCCGCCGATCGTACGTCACCAGACACGCTCTCGTTTCCGGTTAAATCGTTGCTAACCTTCTTCGACACGTTTCAAACAACACACTCTTTCAGAGAATGACCGAAGATGTTTAAAAATGTCTGCCTTCCCCTTGATTTCGGAATACGCCATCCTAACGAGACTGTCTTGACTGGACAGTGATTTATGATGTAACGTTTACATATATTAAAAATACTCGCCATTGCGGGAAGGTCACCGAACAGATGGCAAACACATTATTGATAGATTGTTAAGTAAATTCCAATTACCATTTCCTCAACTTCATACGCTACTACCGTTGGGAGTAATAATTTATTTAATGTCTGAAAATAATAACGAAATTGAAACAACGGTTCAAGGAAAAGATATATCACGAGACACGACATAATTGAAATTAATTTAACTCGTCATCTATACTCGCGTAATAAACATGCTCCTGCAAAGAATACTTATATTAGTAATATTTCATAACTTGATAGGAACTCGTTAGTATCGTAAAAACAATGTTTAGATTCGAATGCTAATTTTTAATGCCAGTAATAGTTTTCCACGGGTGTTTGCATCATAAGTTTTTCAAGATTATTTTCCACGAACTAAGAACATTGCGTGGCAGATTGTTACGACATCAAACAACTATCCAGGGAACAATACTAATCGGTACTAATAAAAAGCTTGGAAGGCGATCGTGATCATCAGAGGTCTCGACGACCGCTCGTACGTTAGAGAATCTCTTTCCTGATCGTGATGCCGGATTACAGGTCAATTCCACAATTAAAACGAATATTACAGGCCGATTGATTTATCGGAATCATTGTTGGAAACCTACGCTTCTACAAGGCAGTCTGGTTAGTGGTATATTAATGACGATCTTCCGCGAAGATGGTACAACATGCTCGAACGTTATGTACACCATAATGATGAGAATAATGATCGTACTAATGCACATAATTAAGGCCCGCGTCGATTCCGTGCATGCTGGTGATAACATGTCGTTCGTGCATTAGATTCTCCGCGTACAAGATCTCTGTGTACCGGGAATCGGTATAAACGATCGCCAGAGATCATCCTTTACGTCTACATGTCGATGAACATCGCGCGATAACGGAACCGCGAAATGCTATTCGTCCGCGATTGTCACATTTTTCTTCGAACTTGAAATTATTAACATCAGATCCTTCGAAAATGAAAGAAACCTCGACGTAGTAAATTTTTGAACCAGAGTAATATGGTACAATCCGAAAAATATAAATACCAAAATTGTTGATAGTCTATATAAGACACTGGATGAGATATTACACAACATTTCTCGGTGACTCTGCGCCAACGTTAATGACGGAAACTTTAGAACAAGGTACGTACAATGTCGTCTTGACAAAATAGCAAATGATAATTGCCAGAGACTTAGGAGAGAGTAAAACGAAGGTGCTTCATCATTAAACCGAGGCCCGGGGCAACATGATAATTACATTATTCTTGATAAGATCACGATTCACCATCTCGACATCAACAGTCATTAATGATACAAGGAGAGTTAATTTTACGATTTGCTAACACCCTCTATCATCGTAACGTTCGATCCTGCTTTCACTGAATTTATTTTCCTGACCGTCAAACGCGCGAATGGCATTCTCCCACGTCCGCGGACAGCTCGCGGCGCATTTTTCGAATTCTACAAAATGAATCCGTGACTCGTGCGTGCCATCTTCGATGACTTTTTGCAACTCTGTAGGTATTTAGTGGGCGAGTAAAAAATTATTTCTAAATCGTACATTTCTGACAGAAATTTCCGCTCACTTCACTCGAACGATGAAGAATCGTGGAAGGTTTTCTTACCTGAAACAGAAAACAAACAACTCCGTTAGTTAAATTAGTTTGACTTGATATTATCATTTATATTATTTCCTTTTTTAAATTAATTTCTAAAAAGACCCAAATTAAATATTGCTGAAAGATGCCGCGTGCGAGAGCGAGCACAGGATGATCTAAAGTGTATTATAGATTCTAGGACGAATTCTTTCGGCGGAAGAATTTAAAGAGGAAGAATGGAAAACGTTTAATACTTTCGAATCATCGACGCATTACGAACGCGGGGAATTTTCCAGTACTGTTTCTTTGACGATCGTCGATCGAATACAATTCAAATTTAAGTATTGCACGAGGAATTCCTCTGGAAGGAAGAATGTTCATCGCGCGTTGGAAATTCCGCGAAACGCGGAATGAAGAATGCATCCTCGTGTTGCGAATCCGAAAAAATTCCCGATCATTCGGTCGCGTTGTTCGCGCAGACAATCATTGACCTGATTACCGTGAGATCATCCTAAGAATTTGTGCATTACGAATGGCGTTGAACACTTGCGCAATACTCGACGCGAGATATTTAGAATACTACTCGCAGGATATACTGTTTTATGTATTTGTATTATATTAATCGTGTTTATTAAATATTAAACGCGTAAAATAATGTGTCTACAATCGTTCAGAGAGAATATTTGCTCTATTCTGTAAACAGATATGTTTTGAGCGCGTAAAGTAATTAAATCGCTGCCTATGTCGGGTGATTTCAATGCTGGGTAAAGCGACTAACAGCTTAAACGATCGATAGAAATATTGTTGTATCGAGTTCTAACGTTTCTTCCATGTAATTTAGCTTATACAATTTGTTGAAAAATGCAAACAAAAATTGAATGAAATTTAGATAGGATGTGATCTCGATCAGGCCTCGATTTCTCTGCCGTTCAGTTACAGATTTCATTTAAAGGCCGTGCAAGTTTTCGATTAATTTCAGAGCCGACAGGCGGGCGAAGCCTCGTCGGAGGAACATTCTAAACCGATGTAACGATATTTCGAGAACCATTAGGAGAGGAGCACTCTTCACGAGCGGACTCCGAGAGATAAACGAGGTACACGGGCGCAGCAACCGCGGGATGAAGAGAGAGGGTGAGAAAGAGAGGGAGCCGTGCAGCATTAAATTGGGATTAGCCGTTGGTAGAGATGGCTGTAAGTACAGGACGTTGAAGATCAGCATGGCGACAAAGCTCAGCCTTTGGTAACCTCTGATGGGTACTGCGGCACCGTGGACGTGAAAGAGAAGACAACCAGTATCAAGATCGCGACGTGTGTGGTCGTCTTTAAGGATGGTTCGAAACGCGCCACGTCCTGATCATCGGGGACTCGACGCGGGATGAGAATTTTAAAAGGTCTCGGCGATCGCGACTACTCTCGAAACACTCGATACCTTGGTCCAGATTCGTCACACAGAAATTCACACGCGAAACATTCGACACGCCTCGCTACAGACGTCTATAAGCAGTTTTAAAAAATTGTTTGATCTTTAAAAAAAACTGTCGTGGCGTATGCTTTTCGTTCCAGATAGAAAGTGTGTAATTAGGAGCCAGAGAAATGTCTGAATTTTTATAAGTATCAAAAGTGGCGGCACTCGAAAGTCAAAGTTTTGGTTTTATATCATTTCTTTGTCTCTTTGTCCATTCCAGGTGGTCCGTGAATTTATGAGCCTCGAAACGCGGAAAGTCCGTCATCTATAACGAAACTAGTACCGTCGAGGCGCATTAAATTTATTTCGTCGGTTCAGTGGCTCGTAACACGAATCGGTCCCGCGGTAATTTTATTAGCCGTGACCGGGCGATCCCTTTTCTCAGGCGATCGTTTCCCGCGTTGGCGGTTGCCGCGACACGGTTTTCGCGATCGATGGTTCCGCGTTTGTCGCTCAGCTTCTGGAAAACGTCGCTGGAAAAGTCCGCCCTTTGGAATGCGAGCTCGTACACGTTTCAGTTCGAGTTAGATATTCACGCCGCCTATCCGCGCTGCTTATCAATATTCATACCGTATACACGGCCGGCGTCACACATACCAATCAGCCGTGGCTGGTTAAAAAACGAAGCTGGGGGCAAGATTGCCGGCCGTGTTGCTCGTGTTGCGACGCTGGCCAAATTCGCCCTGCCCTAAACGCTCGTCGGACGATTTCGGACAATTTTCGCGCCGCTCCTCCGAAAACTTTCTGACATAATTTTATCGTCCAATATCAATTTCATTGAGTCGCGTATAATAACAGAGAGGCGATTTTTGAATTATGAATCGAAGACTGGATGATTCGAATAGAGATAACTTTCTATACTCACGTGATATTTCGATCAAAGTGAAGTGGACGGGGATACTGGGAATATTATTATCTGGTCAGTTGAGGAAATTGTCTATAAGCAGTTGAGAGAAAGAGAATGAAACGTAGGTATGGTACATATATGGGTGTTACGAGCCATGATTATAGGTAAACGATGTGCTTGCTGAATTTGGAATCTCTTAAATTTCTTGTCCAAAATTATTAATGGATCGTAGTCAGCTTTTATTAAGTGTAAACTTTTACGTTGTTGCAAAATCCTTTAAGCTTGTTTGCAATTTCATCTCAGAGCATTACATTTCCCGTTTTCTTAACCCTTTGAGAGTCATTGAATTTGGGCTATGAACGCATATATTGGTTAGGTCTAGGTTAGGTTAATTTGTACAAAAATGAGACATGTAAAATGTGTTTACAAACGCTGGAAGAGAATATCTGCTTTGTTCCGTGAATGTATACGTACTGAATGTGTAAAGTAACTAAATCGTTGTCTATGATGGGTGATTTCAATGAAGGGTAAGGCGACTAAGAGCTTGAACGATCGGTAGAAATTATCGTACCCAGTTCTAACGTTTCTTCCATGTAATTTAGCTTATACAATTTGTTGAAAGATGCAAACAAAAATTGAATAAAATTTAGATAGTTTTACATTTAAATTTGCAAACGTCTGGATAAGACTGAATGAAAAAATTGTCTTTTATTTTATTAAAAAAATCTGCAGTTACTTAGTTGACAATAGAGCGAATGGATATTGACGCGAAACGGTGAAATCACGTTGACGTGAAAGCGGCGGTCAAAGAGTTGTGATCGAGGACTCGTGTCTCGGACGCCTCCGGTGAAAGAACGGAGGCGATTCTCGGCTCGAAACGCGTCGTGGTGAAGTCGGGGCTTGGAAAACGAGTGCCGGTGCACGGTCGGGGCATTCCTGCACGTCACCGTGTCCGCCCAGTGGCTCCGCCGAATCGCGGGGGGACTCCTTATATAATTAACCATTAAATTATAAGTTTGGCTATCGAACCGCCGGCGAAGCTCAGCGCCGGACTAGAAGTAATTACTCGGCCCCGGAGGGACCTCGGAACGGCAGCGATCACATTTATGGACGGGAAAAGAAACCGAGAGGACCGAAGGGTGTAAAGGGCAGAGGACGGGGCGAGTAAACGAAACAGGACCAAAGGTGGGACGGAGAGACACGAAGGAGGAGGTGAGAGAGCCGGTCAGGGAAAAGCTGAAAGAATAAAAAAGAGGGAGAATAAGAGGGATCGCGACGGCTACCTTACTTCGAGCACGAAATTGCCCAGCGCCGTCGGTTCCATCGTCTAATGATCGGAGGCGGGACTTTTGCCTTTTTAATCGGCATTAATCGCGCCGGGGGCTCTATCCCCCCTACCCCCCTCTTCCCTCGGGGCCCCTATCGTCGTTATAGCTCCGCGTTACAACGGCCCCGTAGCGATCTGCATTAATGCGGATGCCCGGCTTTCCGTCCGTGTCCGCGTTGAATTCTTTCGGCGGGATGAAATATCGAGGCGGCCGAGTTCCTTCGTCGGGTTGTTAGGAAGTTATGAGGATTGGTCGCGGGGAACGCTCAGCGGGCTCAGGTGCAGCGGAAGTCCCGACGAAAAGTCGAGTTTGTAAATTGGACCTCGGTCGTCTCGATTCTTCCGGATCGAGGCGGCGCGTTTCTTTGCGTGTAAACAGCGGGGCGAATAAATCTTTGAGATTTAAATGCTCGGAAGTGCAATATGAAACTTAGCTGGGACGACCGACAAAAGACCATTGACCATGTATCGTGGCGATGCCATTAAATTAAAATGAATCGTTGTCAACGTTCTACTTTGTAAACCCACAGTAGAGAATATTGCAATTTTTTGATAACTTCTGGTACGTAGGATGCAATACAAGGTAATCTGATTAAATTTTTCGAAATAAAAAGAATTTATTGCTATTATTTCTCAATGAAAGAATTGTATGTGACTTAAAATATGCGTTCTTCATCCCCAAAACCCAGAAGATTTTAAGAAACGATACTGCGAATAAAAAATTTCTGTAATTTTCCGGTTCGATAACCCTCCGTCGTGTCGAGCGGTTTTCCACTTGGCGTTCTATTGGGAATCAGGGCATAAATGCGCTATGGGAATCGCAAATAAATCGGTGGCGAAACGATCGAAGAATGCGGTGCTCCATTATAGCAAGGTTAAAGTATACTGTCATCGAAGGGGAATAAAAGTTCCGAGGTAACTGTACCTAAAAACAAAGGAGCCTAATTACCCAGACGACGAAGAAACGAGAGCCAAAGTGGAGCGAGGCGATTAGGAGGGATCGAAGACTGGCCTGATACGCATCTGTCCGCGGCGTAATAGGCCGACGAAAGAAGACCACGGGGAGTGGGTTATCCAGGAGAAAAGGTGTCCAGCAACAAAGTCGAAAGATTCCACGGTGAACCTGTAAGTCGTTCCGCGTCCTCGCACACCAGGCGTGTCTCTTCTTGCTCGATAGACGCCCGAAGCTATCGACGACCAAAGCTTCTTGCTCGATTTCTGTCCATCCGAACTGTCCATCAAACCGTGTCGGCGCGATGGATTCCTCGTTACGGTTCGAATCGGTCCATTCTAGTTTTCTAGGCGTTTGCATAGCCACGATTTTGTTCCTCGAAACGCGTCGGACTGTCGGTCAACGGATTACAAAGCTACGCGAAGATTGAATTCTTTCTTAATTCGACACGGTCAATTTGGTATTTAGGTTCTCCGTTAATGCTGCACGGAAGACAGTTTCGGTCGAATCTGCTCCCGTGTATCTGTGTCAGAAATTTAGATTAACTGTCTTTTCTGTTCGTTCTTCGACAGGACAAAAATAATTAACTACAACTTCCAATCTTCACCTCAATATTTGTTTTTTAGAAACAGTAAGCGAAGTTGTGTTTACAGATTAATTCCTGTCAATGACGCTGCAGAATGGCTTATTCGGCTAGCAATTATTATTGTAATGGACTTGTCCGTGTCGATAGAACCACGCAATATTAGCATAGCGTACGACAGGAAGACGATAGGACCCGTTTCCAGCGTATAGATCGTTAGACTCGATCCCATCGTCGTTCCTGTCGACAACAGGTCCCATTCTCATCGGGAACTTCAGAAGCTGCCTGCAGAACACTCGATCCCTCGACGATATCATCGTTTCGTGTAACTCCCGCCGCCTGAGAAACCGAAATAGAAACGGAACAGGGAGTTCGGCCCAACAGCTTCCATGGGAACGTCTAATCACCATATCGTCCTCGTCACTCGTCTAATAACTATGGTGACTCCTAACGGTACATCGTACGTCGCTGTAATCCATCTCGAAAGAGAATTATCGCTCTACCGTATCCTCGAACCAGACCAGTCCTTCGCAAGTCCGTTACTTTTGAGACAGAAATTACGGGTCTATTGTGACCCAGACTTTGATTTAATTATTTTTCATTCCAGTGCAAGGTTTATTATTAAATTCACGTTATTAAGGATGAATTACTTGAAGTACTGGATGATAAATATTGCTATTATTATTGTGTATTGGAAATCGTAGTTTCGGGATTGTAGAATAAATAGTTTGCTAGAGTTAATAACTTAATTAAATGAATTGACCCAGTGAGATGACGCGAACGTGGCCACGTGATTTAATAAGATCCTGAAAACGGTCGTTACCGAGGTGAGAAACGTCGGCGGTGCTCGCGAGGCAAACGCATCCTGGTACAATTAATTAGTTCGGCTTCTCGTCGTAGCTCACGCTTGATGCGCGTAATTGTCGTTGTGTACGAAGCTTCCTGCGCTTTCTCCGAGGTGTTACGTGAACCGACCGCCGCAAAAACTGTGTAAACTGCTCTGGGAATTCTCTCTGTCGCTACTGGAATTCTCCTTTCCACGTAGTTTTCGTTCGATCGAATGGAATGGACAGTTTCAAAATCGCGGGGAACAATCGTCGTATCGTCTCGAGTCGATGGGAAAGTCCAGACGATCCTCGCCGCACTCTTCGAATAACTACACTCGGAGGAATTAATTTGTATAATGCAAGTTTCGGTCGTTTTTCTTTTGGTTTCATAAAACAGATTCTCTGGACTCTATTTCCTATAGTAATTTCATTATTCATTTTTTGATTCGTCTGTGTTTTAAAAACAAACTGTTAAACTAGGATCTTGTTAGTTTTGAGTCCGTAGGGCGCACCTGCGAAACTTTCGACTCATCGTGTCTGTTTTCCTTCGTTGGAAATAACTGTGAAGTTAGATCTGAAAGCAGTCTTCGATTGCACCTCGCTGGAATGCACTGTATTTTTTCTTGTATTCGTACACTATAATGGTGATTCATTATAAAAACTTGTTTCTTATGAAAGATTTTATACATTGAGATATTTGAGGGTTTATGTTTGAATGAATTATAAATAAAAAATGTCAATGGTGGTGCCCCGTTGAAAACACTGATTCTCGTTTGATCACCGAAGTGCAGCATCATTGGGTCGCGTGCAGTATAGGATGGGGGTTACTGCTTGAGAAGAAGAAACACGTATTGTTTTACGTATTACATATCGCATTACACATTAATATTACAAAATATTACAAAAAAGTACTATTATAAATAGAAGTAACCATAGTGTAATTAAATAAAATTTGGTAAAAGTAAATGGGAAAGAATTCTTTAAAAAACAAAACTTTCTTTCCATTTATAGTGAACCGCCGTAAATGATCATCAAAAATAAAACTAAATAACCAAATCGTAATGAAACAGAGAAAAACCAATGTGTAACGTGACCATTAATCAATCTAACGGATGATAATAATTTGAATTAGCGAAAATCTGACACCTCGCACGCACCGAACTAATAATAACTCCGCGTCGAATGCACGCTGCCTAGTAATTGGGTAATAAAGACGTTACAATAATAATAATAAGCCCCGAGGGTCCGCGATCGGACGCGAATTGAAACGACACGGATCGCTCGAGAAAGAATGATGAAGCTGGGCCCAATCAGATTAATAATCGTCTTCGAAGGGGAAAAGTTCGAGTGCCACGAGAAAGAGAGATACTGAGCGCGTGGAAATGAGCCGGCGCGGTCGCCAGTGAGACCGACTGTTATTTCTGCGTTATGAATAATGCATTCGCGATTGGCACCGCTGATACCGAACGAGTACATATAATTACGATCGTCCGTGATAATTGCAAGGAACGCGAGGAGAGAGATTCTCCGATTTGGGGTTGAGCAACGTTCGGGCGCCCTTAACCGACCTACGTCGCCTCCGAGACACCGAAACGGAACAACCTGTAACCAGAGCTGCCATAATTAGCATTCTGCGAAGAATAACCGTCCCTACCCCGAGGAACGAGACTTGAACGATCCCCAGACTCCGTTATAATATGATAATAATAATCATTCTTTATTTGACGAGTTGATTCCCCTTTGCATACACATACATTTAAAAATAAAACTTTAAAGACTTATACAGAGAGTTAATTCGTTCCTAAAAGGTGACGAAAATAAATCCAATTGTTCCCAAAACTTATGTGCATGAACTATAGTGCAACTTATTAAATTCGAGGAGGCCCAAGTTGTCGTCATTTATAATAAAAAAAATGCATGTTACGGTTCGTTGGTCACTATTTTGCTAATTCCACGCAAGTTCCACACTCGCCATTGCCACTCTGTCTATGCATAATTCATGCGCCCTAGCGATCGCTCATTACGCTCTGGGCCACGAACGGACGGATTTCGAAGTGGACAATAGCGAAGCCAGGGGGCCCGCGATAATTAGCCAATCGAAATTTCCATAAACAAGTGGGAGGATCTACCCAAACGGGCAGTCGTACGAACGATTGCATAATTCATAATTACAGGCCAACGCCGCGGAATCAGATAAAACCGTCACGAAAGCGCATTCCAGCGACAACGTGCAGTATTTGTTGAACTTAGACGCTCAGTACACGCGTATATTCATATTTACCTTTCTCCAAGAACGATTCTTTCATGGGAACTTAAAAACGATTTCCCGTGTTTAGAATTCCAGTCGACGTCCGAACGGACTCGATTTTTCGTCATACAACGCGAGACTAGTGCAGGAATTTGCTTCGAAGCGATTTACATACGCGCGATAAATGCAAAAGGAAAACGAGCAACGCGTAGAGACTTGCCTGCAAATTCATGCAAATCTCTCGATAATAGGTTCATAATGAAATCACGCCCGTCGTAAATGATTTCCATCGTCCTTGGGTCTGATGGAAGTTCGGCGCCACGAGTCGCGGTCGATCCACGGGGCGGATCTTAAAAAGATAATGAAGAAAGGCCGCGGATGTATCCGAATAATTCGAAGGGCCGTCGAATGGGAAGCCGAAATGCCCTAATTGTCGATACAGAGACCCCCTATTGGCCTCGCGGTACGTATAATTACACGAGAATGACTCGACGGGCTCTTTCGGCTCTTATCGCTCCGGTGCTGGCCCTCTTCGTTCCAAAGTCATTTAATCCCATGACAACGTCCCGGAGGTTCTGACCTCCGGCTCCGGTAAGGTATCCCGAGTCATTTTGCGGATCATACTCGGTTTCTCCGACCGCTTTGAACCCCGACCGAACGATGAGTAACAGCCCCACCGACGCTCGATTCCACCGATCGCGCCGCCTTTATCTCGACATCGTTGTTATTAATTTTCTTCCGCGATTATGCTCGGTCTGAGACTAAGCACGAAACCGGCCGACACCGAAAACTAATGGGATTCCTAACACGAGACACACGGTAACCGCGCGGGAACGAAACTTCTACGATTCTACTTCTAGTATTTCAAAAGATCCGATATCTCGCGATCGATAGAAAGTGGAATCGTATGAAAATTCGAGTCTCGAAAAGAGAAAGAAAATTAGATTAGTGTTCCAGTCGGTAGTCCAGCGTCCATCGCGAATAATTATCTCCGTAATAAAGTAATTAAAAAGCAGTTATTCCGCGGAGATGGATTCGCAGAGAACCGGGACGTGGATTAGATTCGAATTGGCCATCGCGATTCGTTCGTTAACGAAGCAATTAAAAACGGTTTCTCGGATTCGACGGATTCGTTGTGTATCCATACGGTGTTCCAAAAGAACGGTCAAACCGAGACAAACGCGAAGAGAGGCTGGCCAAAGGCGTACACCGAAGCCACGTGGCGTGCGCGCTTCTGTGATTGCAGAGTTCGGCCCGTCATTACGTGACCTCAGCGTGGCCTTTTCGCGAGGGGCCTTCGAGGTTCAGGCCGACGATGGACGTGCACATACAGCGGTACAGAGGAGTCACGTAATATCCTGGAAATACCGGAACGCGTGTTCCAGATCGCGGAAAATAGAAACTTAATCGCAGCACGGTTATTGAAAGACCGCCACTAAGCTTTAATACTCGGATCGATCGAATCACCTACTCGTTAGGGCCCGATAGATATCTCAAACGCCGTATCGAAACGATTTGGCGCCGATGTTGCTAGGAATTAAGTATCGTCGAGACCTAGACGAGACCGCTATTTTATTTCGTTTCAATTAAACCCGGTATCACCGATGATAAATAGAGCGAAGTCGAGCATAGAATAGAGCACGTAATGGTAGGTTTTGGCAAATCTTCGGATCTCTACGTTGACGTAACCGGTATGGAGATCTTCGTGACTCGCGATTACCGATAGAATCTGGGACATTTAACGCGATACGCAATCGTTCGACTCGAAAGATTCCCAGAGTCGTATTCCATATTTATATAGGAGCAATTTGTTTTCGATTCAACGCCGCTGATCGACGACCTAGTAGCCGGTTATATTTTTCCGAACACCCGATAATTCCGACGGACGCAATTACGACCGGGTGTCGGATGACTCGACGATTCGTCGATTTAAAGAATACACGGACGTCCTAGATTCTACCGATGAAACGTTTTCTGATTGTGAATCGGTATAATTGAGCCTCGACCGTACTATAAATCTCCATAACAATCATACCTAAGTAAGTAAAACAGCCACGGTGTATAACCAATGGATCACAACACGATTTCTCAACGACGTGACCAACATAAACTGGTCGCGGTCACGCGTTCCGTATTGAAAAGAAATTATGCAAACCCGGGGATGAAACGGTGCTCTCCTAATTCTCGTCGAACAGATTGCTCGATTATAGATTTTAATCACCGACGTGTTATTTGATGGACTCGAAGACGCGTCGTAAATTACAATCGGGTACAAATTGACCGTACACGCGGCGACAGTTGCGCGATGGGAGCTTGGAAACGGCCAGGAAGTGCTCGTAATCGTTCGTTGATAAAACTTCTGGACTTTTTAAAACGAGCCTCCACCGTTTCGTCGAAACGCGAACACTGACCTTTGTTTTATATAGAATACATATTTCCGTCGAGAATGACTTACTTTCGTATCTAACGACGTTTGAACGCGAACGGGGCGGAATTCCTGGGCACAAGGAAGAAAAAAGGGTTCGCGGTTCGCAGTTCGGCACGACTACCGGCACCGGTGAGCGAGTGCATTTGTTTGCCGTTTCCATGGGTTTCGACCTTAAAAGCCTGCCGACGAAACCGACTTCGCGGATATCCTATCTCGCGAAGGGATCTCGCCGGAGATTTTTGCGGCTCGCCGCCTGCGCCAGGAGGAATGCGTTTACGCGCTCCTGCCTTCGAGTAAATCTCGTTAAAGGCTTCCCCGTGGATTAAGGGAAAAAGAACGCATATATACGTATATATAGGCGTATATGCATAACAATTTTGCGCGAGGTTTCATGGGCCAGCTGAAAGAGAAATTCACCGGTGGAGATGGTAATCTGATGTTGCGTTATCGGAGAATGCTGTGAACAGAGGAGATTATCTGGCTCTCCGCTCTCGTGTAATTTAGTATGTATCGTTTGCTGATGTACGCGAAGAATACCAACCGTACACGTGTACTCGCGGCGCGACGATTAATGCGTTTACGGCGTGGGCTAGGCCCAATTTGTTCTCGCCAACTAAAGTCCCTCTGGAGCTCCAAAAACGCAGATGATGACGTAAGAACTTTGATCCAACAAAAATTAATGGGGTTCCAATTTACGAAAATTTTCTCGACACTGTTTACGAACGTTTTCGTCCCACCAACAAGCGAAAAAGTTTCCAGGCTGGAATTCCTTCGGTACGGTTAAACACACGGTACGCGTATCGCGTCGTACGGTTATAATTACGGGCGCAGCATCCGACGTAATTATATACCGAACAATACATAGTAGCAAGCACCGATGAACCGAGGCAAGAGCCCCGTAAACCATCGTAGCCTGTCTCGCGAAGGGAAAAATTAATTTCGTGACCTCGTTCAGGAAGAACCTGCCACGGCGAAGGCGTAGGTGGGTCAAGAAGGTAGACGAGGAGAAGCAAAGAGAGCCAGAAGGTCCCACAGGGGCTGACCCTCTGACCCTATCAGCCAGGCCTCTCTCCGGTATTGTTTATAGCGCTGAACCGTACACCGGCTACGAGACAGCCATTGTTTCCCGAGGACCCCATTGTCTCTGGGCCCCTTCTACTTCGTGGTTGGCCGCCACCGTGCCACAATTTACAAAGATATAAACCCGGGACCTAATTATCGCCGGGTAATTGCTCAATTCGGATCGGACGCGACATCAATAAGACGCCACCTTCCACGATTTTTAAAGAAACTCGAACGTTACGAATCAGGTTTCGATCAGATTATACATGGATACGAAATAAATATATACTGTTGGAAAGAATTCATGAGAAGCAAGTATCTTTTCGTTTGTAGCGAATCACCATAATAGTGTACGAATGCAAATGGAAATAATTGCATATTTAGTGATACGATAGACTCGAAACTTTGTAGAAATATTGACCATAGATTTGCGTGTTGCAATATCATACGAGTGTAGTGGCAGCTACGAAATTCTAAACAGTGTTCCACGTACGAGCATTGAGACGCAAGAGCACTCGGAATGATTGGATGATTCTGCGATTCGTTTGCAACACGCCGTAAACTTCGACGTCGAAGTGAAATCTGTTACGATCGAACAGTGTGCATCGATAAGAAAGAGGCACGAAAATTATTAGGAGAGAAGAACCGCCGTGGGGCTGATTTTTCCAGACATCCGTTTCTCCCGATGATCGACGCTGAAAGTGCGACAGTGCGTGAAATTAAGAACGGTACGGGAGACATGCGTGTCTGTTCACATCGGTCATCGAAGTCGTAATCACTGTGATCGAAGTAACGTCGGAAGAGCTAGAGGTCGAAGACTCGTGTACGTATTCCTCGGGGGTAGAGCCACATCCTGTTCCCCCACTACCTTTCCGCCCTTCATTTGCGTCTTATTTCTCCCTGGTTCGCGTCTTTCTCTGTTCCGGATGCAAACGATAAATCTTTCCACCTTGTACGACCATCGACGTATTCTTTTGATGGTCAACTACGTCGACAATGTAGCAAGTCTATTGAATGATGAAGGTCGTTCAAAGTTTAAGGACTCTGAATAAAACATTTGACAATAGTTGGCGTTTGAAACAATCACATTGCATTGCAATTTTCAAGCTAAATTTACTAGACGTGTTTGGAGAATATTAGAATTCTTCAAAGTAGACAAACGATAAATCTTTCAACCTCGTACGACCATCGATATATCCTTTTCATGGTCCATTCCGTGGACAATGTAGCAAGTTTATCGAATGGTGAAGGTCGTTAGAAACTTTAAGGGCTCCAAACAAAGTGTTTGACAATGTTTGATGTTCGAACCAATCGAGTTGCATTACAATTTTCAAGCTATTAGACGAGTTTGAAGAATAGTGGAACTCTTCAAACTGGACAAATGATAAATCATTCGTATCGTTTTGATGGTCCACTCTGTAGCTAAAGTAGCAAGTCTATCGAATGGTGAAGATCGTTCGAAACATTAAGGACTCTGAACAAAGTTTCACAATATTTGACAATGTTTAACGTTCGAAACAATCGAGTTACATGGTAATTTCCAAGCTACTTTCATTGCATGAGTTTGAAGCATATTAGAACTCTTCAAAGGGGTCTGTGGTGCAAGTCTATCGAATGCTGAAGATCGTTCGAAACTTTAAAACTCTGAACAAAGTTTGACAATGATTGACGTTCGAAGCAACCGAGTTGTATTACAATCTTCGAAGCTACTTTCATTGAAAGTGTTTCAATAATATTAGAGCTCTTGAAAGTGGACAAATATCATGCTTGGCAGCTTCGATTCGTATACCCTTGAGCGCATTACGAGTAAAAAATACGCAAGAAACGGATCGAGATGATTTTCGTGACACGAATTCCGAAGGATCGTCGACTTTAAACACTCCGCAGGAATGGTCGAATCGGAATCAGCCCTGTCTCCCAGTGGTCCTAATGAAAGGGCACCTCGAGCGAGGGAAAAGCAAAGTACCGAAGCGAAGAGCTGGACGCAAAAATTTGCGTACGCGGCACAGAGGATCGACGACATAATCACAGTGATTGACATAACGTCGGCAAAAGTAGAGACTCCGGTGTTCCTCGAGGACAGATCGCGTCCTTCTTCAACTTTCATCCCCCGGAGAGGAGGCGTCGTTCCTCCCTTTCTGAGTTTTTCATGGCCTCGCTGGAGCCGATGCAGCTGGACGAGCACACGATCATCCTGCCGGCGCGAGGCGGTGTTCGTAGCGGAGTTTTAAAAGTGCCGTCGCGGCCTACCTCTAATGACAATGTAGATGTGGATCAAGGTAATGATGATGCGTGGCTAGGCCGACATGGCGGACGGTTCACGGCTGTGCGCGCATCCGTGCGTAAATCGCGACTCGACGATGACGGGGAAGCTGTTGACGCGTCGCGACATGCGCTCCGGCGTGTCTGAATTTACCACGATCATCTGTTCTTTCCGTTCCACGTTTTTCCGCGAAACTTTCTCTCCGAACGACGGATCGCCGGGTTTGTCGCGATTCAGTTCGCGGCCACAAGAAAGTTGAAACTCTAAAATAGACGCGACATTGTTGCTTTCCTTTTGTCTCGAGCCGTTTCGAGCGACGATCTTTCTTCCGCCTCCGGCGTTTAATCGCTCCGGGTTTGGAAATCGGATTAAAAATCGGTGGTTCGAGGTACCCGGAGCCAAACGAGCCGCACGAATTCAGCGTCACGGCTCGACGATATAAATCAATCGTGCGGTAAAAAGAGGTCCCCAGCAGATCGTCGGCGATAAAATTGAATTTCGAGCCCGAAAGGTCGATCCGTGCAACGATCGCTAAGTCGCATTGCGTAAGATCGCTCGTGGCAAGCCGCTCGGAATCAATCACTTTAAACTCACGAAGGATGCATCCAGGCGACGTTGATCCAATTTTCGTTCAACGTCTGGCGGAATTCCGCGTTACGTCAACCGTGAACGCGACCCCGCGGTGCCGAGCCATTAACCCCGGTAAGAACGAACGCAGACCGAGATTGTGCTTTTAAGTTTAATTGCGGTGAAAGTTCAGCGCCGCGTGTAGACGCGGAACGCGGTAGAACCGCCACGGAGCGAACCTACGTGCTTCTGTTTCCGCGCGCCTCCGTGCATCGCCCGTTCCTCCTTTTAATTGCGATCGTTCCAATTCCGAGACGCGTTTTCACCATTCGTCTCGCTAATTCGCGGAATCCGTTCTTCCACTGAAAGCAATCGAGACATTCCGCGGCCACCGTTGCCGCTATCGGCAATTTTAACGGGGAACGTTCCCGTCTTCTAAGAACGTTTCCCGCTTCGATTTTTATGTTCTTTGGATTTTTTTTACGCTTTAATGGACCGAACGTTCGACGAATCTAATTCGAATAAGGCAGCTGCCCGAGCGTTCGGACGCTGGGCATAGTTTAGACGGTTCACGCGCTCGCCAGCAGAGGGCTACGCTCTGGTACCTCTCTCATAAGTACTCGATTAACTTACTTCTATACAGGGTGTCTCACCCGATTTTGACATCTTGATTTTCTCGCTATTGTTACTCGTAACAAAAAATGTTTCAGCGGAGGCTTGAATGGTATTGAGTGGGTAATTGAAATATCTCCTGAACTACTAATTTTTCGACGTTACATAGTTAGTACTTTTTTATAACGATTGTCCAGCTGAATCGATTGATGTATTAAAAAATACCTCATTCCATTTAAAAAAACAAAGTTGACCTTTATATGACCTTTACGCGTCCACTCACGAAAAAACTAATAACATCAGAATATGCTCCACTCGATACCATTCAAGCCTCCGCTGAAACATTTTTTGTTACGAGTAACAATAGCGAGAAAATCAAGATGTCAAAATCGGGTGAGACACCCTGTATATACACTCCTCGACTGACCATTCAATGCCCACAAGGAGGTGTATGAAACTTTTCCTTCGAGCACTAACATGAAGCTGTCACAAAAAAACACCCCACCCTAACATAACCTCAGCCCGAGATGCTGCTGGCACCCACGAAAATAATACCAAAAAAAAAAAAACTATTCAATATCCATTAGCAGCCTCAGGACGAAATGTTCCCCTCTCTTATCCTTTTCATTCTTCCCGCTATCTCGCTAAAAGAAATATCTTTATACAACATCAAACCGCCACAGTATTAAGAAAACAGGTTGCATTCGATGATATATAAGCTCTCTGAAACTTCACACGGATGTAGCTTGGAAAATAAATGAAGAAGTTTGAGCCTAGGCACACGCGTCGATCCATTGTCAAATCAGAAGGAATCCGTGGAAGAAAACGGAACAAGGGCTGCACGATGACAAAGTGTAAGAGACGTTGACGTTAATCGCGAATGGTTTTCTTTGACCTGTAGCCCAACTAAGTCCTTATTACCCATTAGGATCAATCATTGTTTTTATTGGCTGAACGGATAGACAGGATGTTCGAGGAGCGACAAAAGGGTGGCCGCGGACTTTCCCCTCGAGCCGTTCAATACCTTTCTTGCACTTTCTACATTCCATCGCGCCGCTTCACGCGCATCGCCGATTACGCGGCAATAAGTGCTACACGCTTTTTGCCGCGCTCGTGGTTTGATTAAGTTTTTTCGCGTTATGTAAACAGTCGAGGGTGGATACCGGTAGCTGATCGTACTTTTTTGCTCCTGGGGACGAAGCCTGACAACCCTCTGCGATTCTACGTCGAGCAACTTTGCGACACGATAAAGTTTGACGTTGTTTGAAGTAGTTAGAAAACTATTTAAAAAATTGATAGATACAATATCTCCTACGCGATCTTTAATTCTAGAGTAACAGAACACCAGATGCAAACGATTATCCGCCAAGTGGAAGTTGACCAAACAGCCCGATCGAGGATTACGCATAACTCAGCGAGGGGAAGCATACCACGTCAAATCGGTTCGTGAAATCCACCTTTCCGGTAATAAGCACCTTTTTCAAGGATCCTTGATCCTTGGAGCCACCTGGTACACCGATTTACCGTCCTTCTATGCCCGTGTCCGGCATCATCCTCCTCTAACGTCTTCGTCGGACGCCAACATTCTCGAGCGTCGGAGCAGCGGCTTCGACTCTCGGAGATCTCTCCAAACGGCCCGGGGCGGTGTTCCAGGAAAGGTGAAACTGGCAGGATTTTACAGGAGGATGGTCGGAGGTGGACGCACGCGCCGGGGGCAACCGGAGGCTCGAGCTCTGTAATCACTTTTCTCTCTTTCTCTTCATCCTCCTTTGCCGGGTTACAGCCTCCTCCTACTCTCTCGCACGAAACGCACACGTGTGCCCGCGCACAACCGGAGGGGGAAGGGCTGTCGTCCACTCACACATCGGTGTCCGCGCGGTGCATGCTAATTCTAGACGGGAGCATGGGGGGTTTCACGGTCGCGTGTGTGTGTACGGTCGCGCACGCGCGAACGCGTTAGGGCAACGCGGTGGATCCCCGAGCTACACGGCACGCTCACGCGTCCCGCTCTGCCAGCCACACATCTGCGTAATTGTCCCCGCCGGCAGCATCCGACCGAACGTTCTGTCGGACATAGGTCCATATCGTACAGGCCCGTTCAAAAATGTCGACTCTGCTATTCACTTTTTACCGAAATGTTCCTAACGAACGCTCAAACAATATTCAAACCCCCAAAGAAATTACCTTAAATAGTTTCTTAAAGTCACGTAACTTGAGAATGTCATACGTAATATTTGAGAATAATAATTTGATTACGAGTATGCGAGTATGAGAGAAAAGAGGGTGAATTTCGGTGTGCATCGTGTGCTTTGTAGTGTGTGTCCGCGAGAAGTTGGCTAGTGAAAGGAATGCGAGTCTGATTGGTACCTAGATCCCCACTCTAGTTTAGAGTTTGGCGCTATTGGCTGAAACGGTGGTGAAAGTGGGGATGGGTGGAGTCAACGAAGTACGCCCCTGTCCCCTATACCGCCCTCTATGTATTTTCATAATAACTAAATGAAATTAGATCGTCAAACGATACGTGTACTGCGAATCTTGAGCAGAACAAAGGTTGATCCGTGTTGGGGCGTTTTGTCATCGTCCAAAGTATCCCAGTGCTTTATTGTTGTTTTAATAACCAGTTTCGAAACAATCGCGCGACTCTAAATCAATCGTGTTTTAGCATGGCGTGAAAATAGGAACGGTATCCGAAATGATTTACAAGTCGAACAGTCGGTCTCGAGCCGCCAATTGAGTTTGATCCAATTGTAAATCTAGGATGACGGAAATAATGCATATTCCCAGATCAAAGAGAACTGTTCACAGTAAATTTTGTTTTAACAACAAGAACGGCAAAACAAAAATAGAGCGCCGAAAGTCGAATTGGATGAGACCATTTTTAGTATCGTGTACGCTTATACGATGTACAAGAAAACTGGAAACTAAATGTTCTACCTGTAATACTTTCGATACTCAAATCGTAAACACTTTTCGCGAAAGTAATTGCGCATTGCCCGATGTGGTCTTCGAGATTATTTTAAAAATCGTTTCGCAATAACTCTGGTCAACGATGGTTGGACCAGCCCACTCTTACTTGTTCTGCATTCATTGGAGCATAACGTCATAATTCGATCGTTAACATTCATCGAATGTTACATCACAATGGAACTTGATTTGCAAGGAGAAATATCGAAATTATTAGCACCCATTAATAAATAGTTGAACGACAGAAATACCGAATGAAAGTGGACAAAAGTATAATTAGTATAATTTATACGGAGTGATGCTACAGTCAAAGAGTGAGTGAATTATTCACAGAGAAATAGTATAATAGAATACACTTTTTCGTTTTCGAGACGAACGACCATGAATATCTACCATCCACGCAGGTATTTGACTCTCGACCTTATCCAGCCGTATTACCACCATTTTCTACCTTCCATAAATACTCTCAGAACGTCAGAAAAAAAAATTATTCCTTCCTTTTCCCGTGCCCCGACGTTCAATGGAATCTATTAAACGTAACGTTATCCTGAATTCTATGAAATTCACGTAGGAGTGTTCTATCGCATACTACGATGAGTGGAATCTGTTACAGAAGATTTATCAGGTCGTTGTGCCCGCATTTATCTCGCTGGATAGCGGATAATTTAGTCCTACGTACGGAGGTGTAATATTCTGATTACATATTGTGATCCGAAGCGTGGGCCGTTGGTGGGATGTATCTAATTGATAGTTTCAAACAAATTTACAGGCTACTGAATGGATTAGAGATCGCGGGAGAACGCGATAAACGGGCGTTAGGGATAATCAGTACTATTCCCGGAGACAACGAGCATAAATCTGCCTGTGAAAACGCTAATTGCGCTCGAATCTGATAAAACGGACATTCTTCGGGCACGGTTTTAAAATTGTCGCGATCAACGATCCGGAAACACCCTGGGCAATTCTAAAGACTATCAGAATATGAAACAAAGGGGGAAAAAATATTCAAAATTGCCGTGGAGAACAATTTCAAAATAACGATAGATCAAGTTAACCTTTTGGGTTTCTAAATTCTTTTCGTTACGATTTATCTGCAAGCGATCGTTTAGAGATTATTATATTACTTATTTAACACTTTCACTGCCACGTCACTCATATACGGGCAACAGGATTTACCACTATGATACTAGAAAAATTAATTCTGAAGTTAAGACGTTGAGGGAAATAAATTTGGATAGAAATTGTGGAATTTTAACAAGGTTACAAAAATAAGTACTGAAACAAACTTTAGGTTATCTGGCTTACAATAGTCTAAAGCAAAAATTTTACTTTTGCAAAATCTCATACTGTTTTGATCTGACAGTAAACGTGTTAATTGAAAATATATTGACGATGAATACAGGAATTTAAAACAGCAGATGTGTAATAGTTTGGAGGTAGATGTTGACTCGCCCTGTACGCGAGATTATCCTGAACCCTTTGGAGAGGCAGTCCAAACAACAACTCCAAGCAAACGACTACCTCTTTGAGGCCTATCCATCGAAAGTCGCCCTCGCCTGATTTAAAAGCTTCCGCAGGACCAACCGGTGGACGTTATTGAGCCGCAGGTAAGCTAAACGAGTTTTGGATTCACGCGAGTATTCCTAAGTATTCGGTGGGTTGGGTAACTACCAGCCATCCGCCAGCACACGTTGCCTGCATAATTCCTCGGAGCTACGTTGGCCTTTTTCGTAGGTACCCCTACTCCCATTTCTTCCTTTCTCTCGATCGCCCCCGGTCCGAACGAGGCCCTAACGATCGATGTTGCGTGATTTATTTTTGGAAATGGCCGCGTCGACGCCGCCGTTCCCTTTAGATAAGAACACCGATGGCTCCGAGAAAAGTAGGGAGCCCCGAGAGGACTCATGATCGGCCCTTTGGCCGAGTTTCGTGCCCGGAAGGAACGTCTAGGATCGTTTTGCACATTTTAACCGAGCCTGAGAACCAGACGAATCCTTCCTGGCTTTTATACGCCGGGAAGAAAACTGATATTATCCCTGCCAGCACAGGGTAGGATGTATCTACTTATTCCCCCGAGAACTCGAATTATGATCGTAACACAATAACGATTTGCGAATTGTTACGCAACGGGTAGCAGTATGGTCGATTAATAGAAATTGCTGGGACGTCGAACTTGAATTGCACGATCGCTAGTAATAAATTACAGCGCTCCTCGGATGGAAACGTATCTAGCATTTCCCCTGTTTTAAATATCGTTAAATATTACGGGTAGAACGATGTTCGGTATCGCTCGTTCCAACGCGAAAATATGCAACGCCTAACGGTACCTGCAACGCTATATCAACCGAGAAAAATACTGTCTCTGAAATTTACTAGGCCTCTCGCGAACGAACGCTTTCTCAGGGCGTATGTGTACCGACATTCCAAACCGTCAAAGGGTCAATATCGTTTTTTAACGGTCGGTTTTACGCTCAGAATCGTTCGATCCGTGGGTTTCTGCATTTTCGAGCGACAACCGCCGTTAATCAAGCAACGAAACGTTAGAACTCCGGGATACGCGGTCCCCGGGAACGTTAGCCCGATCCAGTCGCGGGCATAAATTTCCCACAAAACCGCGTCAGCTAATTGAAAAATCCCCGATGGCTATGCATCATCCTCGCTTTCTAAATTATCCGCTTCGCGAGCAACGAGTTGGGTCTCCCGAAGGTGTGTACGAGCAATGACGCATTAACAGGCTGCCCTGGCCTGAGAGACAGCGTGATCACGAGCTCACGATCGCCGGGGACCAGAAAGATACAAGCTTAGCTTATGCCCGGAGACAAACTGCACACGTTTCTGGGCGGCCGGGAGCATCCTTCTTTCCCCTTTCGCGGCTTCTCCTTTTCTTTCGCGGCGCAACATGTGTTACGATTTCGACATGGCCGGGGGCCCGGCGCTCCGGCGCGTTTCTAAATCACGGCGTCGCCGTATTCGTCGTCGTTGTTCCACAAGATATATCCACAGAAACCGAGCCCGGACCGCCGTCACGATTACCTTATTGTGTTCATACTAATGGGCTCGAAACAGCATTACCTTGTTCGCCGTGTGGCGGGGATACAGGTCGTCTCAAAGTTCACGATTACCGCCTCGATCCGGAAAGCTACTCCAACAAGATTCTTCAAACTCGAAATCACTTGAACGCGATACGATTGCAGCTCGTATCGAAATGAAAATACACGCGTGTACGGTTGCGCAGTCGTTCTTCGGAATTAGCACTTTGCACTTAATTAACGAGCCGAAAGTGAAACTTTTCCTGACCAGGAAACACGCGCTCGCTCATTGTCCGTTTCCTACCGCGACTCGCAACTCTTTCTCTTGGGTTAAAAAATTCATCTGTTCTTGGATTTCTAAAGATTTCCTCGTTTGATTGGAACTCGAGTAATCCGTCGTTTTAAACGTGTTAAAATTTATCTCGTGCGAGGAAATACAGACGTGTTCGCAGGCACACAATAGAGACGAGATACAGAAGAGATACAAAGTGGCGAGATGGTGAAGAAAATGCAATGTAAAATGTCGAATGGGTTTGGATTCTACGCTTTTATGCAATCTCTGAGGTCCTAACGATGTTTCAACCTTTGTAAATTCATAGAATCGGGTTGATTGTTCGTGGAAAAATAGATCAGAAATGTAGAATAAAACTTTGGAAAGTGATATTTAAAATGAGAAACACGACTTCCTTTAAATAAGTGTAGAATGAATGTAGAAAGATGGGTGAGATTAAATACTACTTGGCTGACGTGTCTGTCCATCACTAGCCATTTCTACTGATTCTAACTACTGTGCGTCCGCGAGAAGCTGGCTAGTGGGACGATAGAGACGTTTGTTTCAGCTATCCCCACTCTCGTTGCACATCACGTGGTCGTTTCAACCAATGATAGGCCATGAGCTAGAGTGGGGAACCAATCAGACTTACATTTCTTACTCTAGCCACCTTCTCGCGGACACACAGTACTCAGAAGAATGAAAACCAGATAATATTGAGAATTCTGATGCTCCAAACTCGAAGCTATTAACAACAGTATCATAAAGATTGACAATTCCCCGATCCTTTAATATTCTTCCTTTGGACACATTCTGACGCGAGAAATGGATTTCATTCCAATTCCATCACTAATGAATCATTTTTAGAGTGTGAAGCATCGTTTGTGAGTCGATATCGTTTTGTCCCACGCTGTAGGCGGCGCGGAACGGATGAAACGGAGAGCGTCTGGTGGTTGGTTCGTCGGTTTGGTCCGGTTACGTCTGCCAGGGAAAGTGTGGAGCTCTCGTGGGCAGACGCACACCGCGGAGGTAATATATCTTCGGCACACTCGGAGGCGTAGAGCACGTCTATTCGGTCCACGGGTTCGCTTCGTCTCCGAGGCGCTTATGACAATCCGTGCTAGCATAACCTGGCGAGCGTTGCCGGGGCGATCGCGTCGGTTGTCGCGTGATCGCTTGGATTGCGACAGAATTCCGCTCGAGGGGTACGGCGAGGGTGCGGGGGTGGAGGATTGCGCGACGAGCGAACAATTTGTTAACCCCTTGCACTCGCGTCGCTCTTTTTACATGGGCACGTGTGCTGGTGCGTACGTGTGCATCCTCGGCGCAGCTAATGAATGAGATTTATTGTGCGCGTCGATTAGCTCTTCTCCTTGTTTTACGTTTCACTCGCGCGCCTGGTTGTTAGGAAAGCTTTGTCGGGGTTCCTTGATCGCGAGGCTTTGTGATTTACACCTTCTGCTCGCGTTCTTACGCGTTCAGGATCTCGCTAACGTAACGAGGAACGCGGTTTTCTGTACCACGGTATCCCCCCTTTCTTACGCTCGTTTGGCAAACGAGTGGGGAAACCAGCCGAATTTTTAAAATTCCAAATTAGTCGGGGGATCATTATTTTAACGCTTTAGATTGATTGCGAGCATTTTTATCGAAACCCTTCGCGTTGACGGTTTATAACAATATATATTGTTACATCAATATAAATTGCTAATAAATAGTATCTACGAGTCGAGTAATTTTAAGCGTGGAATATGACACCTATCAAGCTGACGTTTCAATATTGCTACTCAAACATAGTACAATTTTAAAGTAAGCTTCTAAACGTCCACGTCTAATATCCATCGATGTAATAACTCTCTCGTTTGATAATTCTGTGCATCCTGGTATTCGTGACCAGCGAAAGAGTATGTTTCCCCTTGTACGCGTGCAAATTTCACACAACAACGGAGCAATAGAGCCGCTCCGGGGCCCGATTCCGGGCGGAACGGCTTTATTAAATACGTTCATCAGAATTAGTTGGCTGTTAAATTGCAATCGGTGGCGTTCGATCGCGGCAAGCGTCGTTTGTCGCGCTCGGCGCAGCGAGCGTTTATGCAACCGCGGGGCACGCCGCGGCGGTGCATTTAGATGATGAAAGATAAAATGGGTGAAAGAGCACGAAACGAACGTAATAATCTTGTTAAAATTCTCGGCGGCTCGCGGCGGTGCCGATCGCCCGACGGAATCCGTGGAAACGCGCGTGGCGTATCTCGCGGAAATCCGCGCCGATGGAAATTGTTTATTGGTGGAAACGTAACGGAGCCGCGTGGAATTTCGGTTAATTGCGACATCGGTTCGCTCACCCCGGGGGCTCGCGTTTCATAGCGTCGGGAGTTCAAAAGGTGGTATCGAGCGAATAAAAGTGTTGCGTCAGCCCCGCCGCCTGAAAAGATCCATTGTTTCCGCTCCTGGTTCGGGAGAAAAAATTCACTTACGGCTTATAATTGCGCCGCTCGCTATCTCTGTACGTTTATTGTTCCAAGTTTATCGGGCCAGGTTGTTTCTTCATGGTTCAAAGCGTTACGAACTTGTGCAAGCATCGCTGATCGAAGTCCTTGAGTCAAAGAGCCATTCCGTTTTTATTTTTGGGGGAGGGGCAGGGTTATGTGGTGATTTATCTCTCGCGAAACTACGAGGAATTTTAATTGGATTTTCTTAGATGCTTGATAAGTATTTTAAAAGCACGAAAATTCTGTATCAATTTAAGGAAACTGTCGATGCATTTTGGTTGTACAATTTATCAGATGTAAAAAGAAAGGAACGCACGAGTCGATGAAATGGAGAGAAGAGGAAAGTAATCGTGCAGCAGGTGAAAAAAAAGTAACGACTTATCTCTGTAATGACGTGTCTATCTTAAAACAATCTTACATACTGAAATTGGTTGGAGCACGGAGAAATATGTCCTTTTACAACAGCGATAGAAGGCTATCTTGATTACATTCAACGAGTCAACTAATCGGAAAGATCTTCTCTGCGAAATAGTCGTACTGGGTACTCTTTGAATCATTTAATCTAGGAGAGCTATGGCTATTCCGAGGTAAAGTATTATTCAACCGGAGGGAGAGCAACAAAGGAAGGAGAATTAATTCAAGGGTTGAAGGAAACACCTGTAAAGTATATCTGCGCGGTGTTTCTCGCAGGAATCTCGCATTTTTCATCGAAAGAGAGACACGATGAACACCAGAAGCACGAAAGATTCAAAATAAAGAGTTATCCATAATTCTATAATTAAATAGCGATATTGGAGTATCCTTTAACTTATACAATTACATCTTTATTCTACTGAGATAAGTCTAATTTTGTTCGACTGAAATAAAAATCAGTAATTAAATAAAGATTCTTTAGGGTATGAGAAGATACTCTAAAATTTTAATAAATTTTCTGTGAAAAGCAGGAGTGAAAGAGGAAGAAGGTGAGCCGATGGCGCCGCGGAGGAGCGAACGAATCGAGGGACAAGCAACACAGAAGTCAAACGACCGTTAAAATTTCCCATTAAATAAGCAGGCCAAATGGATCCTCGTGAAATTGCACCGCCGATAACTCTGTCCCCCAGGGTTATAATCAGCTAGCTCGACCCAGCGGTAGGGTTCTTCGAACCCGAGTCTCTGTGCAGGTACCGTTCTCCAGGGTCAAGACAGGGAGGAGAACCGGAACGGTAACGCCATAGTAGGTGACGTTATTAATTGGTTAATGGAAAGAAAAAGAAGATTCCGAAGAAGGAGGCACCGATGGACGAGGAAGAGGAAGGCAGACGGAGGAAGGTTCTCGAGGCTGACCTCAGGCGCCTCCGACGTTGACCACCGAGGTCCGGCTGAAAGGAGCGGTCCCTGGTGGATTAATTATTATTACCCTCGTAGAAGGAATGGGATCGTGTGTACCCCACCTAACTTCACCTTCGCCGTGACTGGCTACCGCGCCCGTGCCACGACCCACTTCTGTTCCTCCGGGTATAATGAGAAGTCCGCTCGCGAGAGGAAGGAAAGGGAACAGGGGCCAGAGAAAGACGCGAGAATGGATGAAGATGGGAACATCGTTTTTGCGATCCTCAGATTGCTCTGCCTCTAGTCCTCTAGCCGTGCTAGCGATTGTTAAAACGTTTTACTCCGACCACGACAACTATTTCAATACTATGAATCGTCTTTTAGAAGCTGGAACTTCGATTGTAGTAGATATTTTGAAAATTTATACTGACACTATTCTTCGAATCTCGAAGGTTTACTGAGTCATGGATAGAAATTGGGTCGACAGTAACGAAATTGCGTAGGAGTCAATACACGTGTACTTAATTAAGAACTGATGTAAGTTTTATTTAAGATATTAATCGAAATGTTTTTTGTCCTAGTGTGTAGATACTGTAAAATATCTGTATATAGATTTGAAAAATAATAACTAACTACATAACGCAAAAAAAAGAAAAAAGTGATTTTTAATTTCCCAATTACTTATTACCCACCTAGATCTCCCTAAGCTGAACCAAGACGCCCTAGAACTAAGCTGAAAAATAGAAACTAACCACATAACGCGAAAAGAAAAAAGTGATTTTTAATTTCCCAAGTACCCATCCCCCACCTAGATCTCCCTAACTAAACTGACCTAAGACGCTTTAGAACTAAACTGACAAATAGAAACTAACCACATACCACAAAAAAAAAAGAAAAAAGTGATGTTTAATTTCCCAATTATCCATCCCTCATCTAGATCTCCCTTTCGAAGATGATTGTTCAAACTTTGCTAGAATATAACTCCCGTAGACTGCGTTACAAAGAAGAAATAGAACCTCGCGATTGTCCAGATCGCTGGCAAGATGATAAATCAGAAATAAAGAATACGTAATTGCCAGCAGAGGCTCTTCGAGACTGAAACGAGCATCCTGTTCCCATATTCCATGTTCCAAGGAATGGGGTAGCGAGGAAGATGACGATCGTGAGACGATTAGCCGGGACACCCTGAACAAGTAGATCGGCACGAACGTACACGCGTTCTGTTCGCATCGTGGACGTCTCTCCTCTACCCGTTCATCAAGAGCTGCTGGTTCAGCGTCGTTGCGTTAGTCGTTGGCCAGGTTAGGCTAGACGCTGGCTGCCTCGACCGCGTACCGACACGCTCCTCTCCTTTACGTGAACGGCTAACGATGCCCATTAGAGCACGAGGACTTCGAGTCTCCTGACTAATCGCAATGCACACGACTCCATAGCTCATGCAGATCGGCTATTCGTCTTGCGGTATCCTCCAGTTTGTCAGCCGAATCGATTCGATAAAGATACCAGCTGTCTATGACGTCCGACTTTAAAGCCGGCCTGAAACGTGCCTCAGCGAGGTAAAGGGATCCACGGGTCGAGATACCTTTCGATGCGACAGAGACGAGCGACGTGCAGCTACGTACACGGGACGATGAGGGGGGGGAGAGACGGGGCCCATCAGGCCCTTTAAAGGCAGCGACTGTTCGTTTACCGCATTTCCAGCGTGTCACGGGACGGTCTCCGGATGCTACCGGTGGATCGATGGGTTTTAACGAGACGATGATGGAAACGAGACCCTCTCGACAAAGCTCTCTGTGTCCCCCCTCCCCTCTACGTTAACCCTTTCTTCCTTAATGCTCCTGATTTTTTGCTCGCCGCGACGGGAACCACGGGAACCAGAGACCGGCTGCTCGGTAACGGCCGCGCAAAAGTGGAATCGAAGCTTTGTCTTAAAGTGTCTCTTCGCGGTACCGATTGTGAATTCGATAACAGGTTCCTTCGAGGAAAGAAGAACCGCCGGGGACGACGAGAAACCGAATTGGAAATTCTTCGTGCGCCCCTTTTCTCGACTGCTCCTCGTACAGGGAATTAATACATCGCGTTATTATATCTTGATACTGTCTTTAAGTTCCATTGTTACGCTTGATCTTCATTTTAAATTGTAAACAAAACAACTCAGGTTGCTGATGACAATAGTTACACTCGTATTCGTACGCTATAATGGCGATTCACTATAAATGAAAGAAATTGGTTCTTATGAATTGAGCCACTGATTTTGCAACTGGTATCAATTTGAATAAATTAAAAAGAAAACTTGTCAATCAGTTTTGTAATTGAGCATTATTTACCAGTTAATATTAAAAAAATTTCATAAATAGAAGTAGTAGTAACAGTATAATAAAAGAAACAACATTTGGTAAAAATAAATGTGATGAAATTCCTAGCAGACACAAGATTATTTTCTCTTATACTGAATCATAATTACACTGTACGAATACAAGTGGGAGTGATTGTACATTTGAACGAAGAGCCTGAAGACAATAATTTGTGAAAATTTTAAATTAAGTTGTGGAAAAGCCTCCCGATGTGCAAAATCGTCGGAAACGGGAGATCCACGGGGGATAATTGAATCTCGATGAGAATGGAAACGGAAATTAAATTCTTCGTTCGATTTCATGTTTAATTAAACACGAACCGAGGGAGAAACGCGTGCCATTTAGGAGCAATGCTTAATGATCGTGTTGCAAGTGAACTCCCAGGGGAAAGGCGAAAACAGTTTATGGAGGACCGACGGGGATGGCTCTACTTCCTGGACGATGATCGACGTAGAGCATCGTCGGCTAGGACGGAAAGATCAAAATGCCACATGCGAGCGACATGTGTTACCCTGCAGGCAGCATACATTGTCTACGTCTCTTTATTCGTGTTACTGTAAAATTTATTGGACGTTATTATGAACCGTGGTATGGTGGGTAGTTGTTGTAAGCAGAACTGTTTTCTTATAATAAATTGAACGCTTCTTATAACACGGAGGTTAGTGTTACGAATTACTATCGGCAATACAATTGGCTGAACACATGTTCTTATTTATGAACACTGGCATTACCTGTCAACATATATTTCTCTCTTCACGAGACCAAAGATCGACTCAAACCGAAGCTGTATTCTTGTATTTATAGTTATTTCGCAAAAACAGGCGAAAGCATCCCTAACCAGTTGAGTCGTTCTCTTTAATTAAAATGCTACAACACCTGTCTCGAATTTATATAATCTTGCCACTTTGATCGAAATCGAATTATTGAACGACAGAGAACCGAGGGAAAACGTCTTATGAATTATCCCTCGATGGTTCTAATACAGTAACCTGAAGTAATCCTAATATCGTGTTGCAAGAGAGAAAGCAGTATTGTGTAATTTAGCAACGTCGTTAACTTTCAGACGGAAAACAACGTTGTCTGGAAGTTAAAACAATAATTAAACATAATTTCAGCTATCGTGCGCAAAATCTTTATTAAAACTGCAAAACCTCGTCTTCCCTCTAAATTGGAATTAATTCTGACGTTCGATAATAGAGAAGTGGGAACGAGAGAGGTTCGAAAATAGACTTTCGATGGTGAAACGAAAGTATAGTTGCAAGGATCCAGGAGGTTCTGTTCGTATGATCACGAGCGTTTGAACAAAAATGGAGTGAAGAGGAGTACGAGGAAGAGACGAAGAAAAACGAGGGTGACGTAACTCCTAGCAACCCAGATCCGTCACCGAAGAAAGAGACGAGGGAGGATCGAGCCTTGTAAGAGAACGAAGCGAAAAGACGAAGACGAGAGGCGGCCATTCATCAGGCCTGTAACTGGAAAGAGAGTACATCGAGAGAGTAGAACAGGTCACAGGAATATCGTCGAAGAGATTGAAGAGAAGAGTCTAAAACAACCACGTCGTTTCGTGATTTCAGGCCTCATCATCGCGCAATCATCCGCTGAAAGAGGTCCGCGAGCCTCGCCGCGTTTTGTAATCATCCTTAAATGATAACGAGATACGTGTACAACGTCACGAGGAATCTACTTGTGGGAAATGGACATAGGTGTGTCTATTGCTGCACGTGCCACCGGCGGAATACTGGAAATGTCTTTGGAAAAGGTACATGGATGCGAATTACGCGAAATTGAGACCAGACGGTGCGCGCTCCGCTATTCAAGGACGCTCCTTTTAAAGCTCCCTGCACTCCTGGGTCTTTCATTTCCTTATACACGCGAGAAATTCTACGGAATTCTAAGCAAACGCTGGAGAGAAAAAGAAAAAAAACTATCGAAGGAGAATATTCGATATCGTTATCTTCGTTTGCTCGCGAGTAAATTGAATCAGGTTGAAACCAGTCGCTACAACATTGCCTAGATTATGACCCTTAATCCCAGCCAACTCGTTTTTACTCGCCTAGATAGCTGCGCATGAATCTGTGCGACCCAGCAATTCCATACAAGCTACGCTCTACCTTATGGAAAATCAAAACTAACAGGAAGAAATAAATTTCCGAAGCTTATACGAAACTTATCTCTACGGATTTTAATCGAGCCTTTTGAACTATACGTTTAGCCAATTATTTTTCCGAGAATTTATCGAGGAAACTACATTTAGAATTAGAATTGCTTAAAAAAATTCTCTTGTCTAATATTCAATCCTTAAAGGAATAAATAATAAATATTGAATGGAAACTACATTTCCCAGATTGTGGCCTTTGAAATTCGAATGTATAAAGTTGCTATGAAATGATCCAGGTTTACGGACATTTTATTACAATTACCGAGCGATTAAGGTAAAAGTTAATTCCTTGTGAAATTCTAACGAGACGAAGTATAATATAAATTGTTCTTCGACGTCGATGGAAGTATTTTCCTTTCTCTCCGAGTGGAAAGAAACAAAACTCTCCCTGAAATATTCGCAACCGGAGAGAAAAGCCGGGATCTAAATGGCTGCCAGCCGCATCTAAAAAGGATACAGATATCTGTGCTACTATTTCAAGTAACTATCCGCAGTAACTTAATCTGAAGCATGCACCTACAACGGCAACTACTGCTGGAAAGATGGGACTGGAGATGTTTAGGGTAGAGGATCGCAACGAAGAATTTCATGAAAGCAAGAGCGTGCATCTGTGCGCTACTGTGCAATGCAAGGACGTTCCTTTTAAGGATGGAGCCACTATTTTATGCACATGTTTCTACAATGGTGCACTAGTTTAATGCTGATACCGCGATGCGCTCACTTCCTACTGCACACCGTAGGTGGATTGTTCTCTGAACACATGTCGTGCAATATTATCGAGTCGTGGGTCTGCACATGTTTATTTGCCTACGAGAGGGGAAACGCATTTCTTTTTTGCGTTTGCGTGTGAAAACAGGGAAAATGTATATTCCGCGCGGAACGAGAGAAATTCACCCGAGTCATTAATTCCTTATTCGCCTGTTGGTGGAATGTTTCCTACGCCTCGAAAAATAATTACTTGTAAAATTCAAATATTTCTAAATACAGTATAATCTGGAAAAAGATAAGACTTCTTTTTATAAATTAATAATGTCGTTCTGACGAGCCAGAATGAAATTTGTAAGTTGAAGAATGACAAATATATTCTAATCGTTAATTAGCTACGAGCCGGACTAATCAGTTACATGAAAATCTGAAATTCCTTGGCCCGGAATCTCGTCTAAAAATGATAGAAATGATCGAGGACGTTTCAACAAACTTCACACGAGCTATTCATCACATACTATCAGATGCTTCGTACTAATACATCATTAACGACTGACAAAATTAATTATACCGTATCCTGCCCTCGAGCTGACATTTCCATCTTTTTACCGATACTCTCTAAAAGTTGTACCCTTCTTATCAGATTCGTTGTACATCTCCGAAGTGATCGATCAACGCGTTAACCGCACGATTTTTCCCTCGACTTCTAAACTGGTTTCGGAATAGTCAGCCAATCGAGCGCGTTGCAACGCTGACGGTACCCTAATTATGTAGCTTCCAGTCAAGTAAAAATTTATCAATTTTTAAACGAGGGCGTTCGAGACGATTCTAAACATTCATTAATAGCCAGAAGTACCGTAGAAATAAATCAAGAAACCCAGAAAATATGTTTCGTTACAAAATCGAGGTTGCATCAGGCGTATCTGTATCCCACGAATAATTTGGCACTTAATGAGTTAACGAACGAGTTACGCGTGCCTTAAAATCCTGCTTTCTACTGGAAATAGTTCCCGATATCGCCGATAATTGACGACATTCGTGCCGGTCGATGAAGCCCGGACACAGTTTATTCGTTCCCTGACGGATTTTCTGTAACAGAAGCGTGGGTGTATCGTCGATATCGGGCGAGTTTATCGGAGTGATTCCGATCCGGCTCGTTGGGACATAACTAATTATAGCCCGTTATAGGTCAATGCTTAATTACACCGCGGGCGAGATTCCACCTCCGCTTTCGGTCTTATCGACCTCTCGATCTTAGACACCGCAACAGGTTCTCCTCCAGACTGGTTTCATTTTACCATAACTTCTGATCCGAATATCCCCGGAGCCTGTTAACCTTTTCCCATCGGCGTGTCACAAATCCCACCACGGAATTTGCCAGCTCCCTATTTAGGTGTCGACGGATCTCACGGCGGGTTCGTTAATCCTGCGGATTCTAATTACTTTCCGCGATCGGTGCATCCCCGCGACAACCGAGAGATAGAACGCAGCTTCTGTTTCGGTTAACAAGAACCTGGCGATCTCGACCACCGGTCGCTTTATTAGCTGCTTTATTAGTTCGCGAGAGAAGAGAAATCTCGTATATTTGTCAATGCGGGACCCATTAAAGATATTTCTGCATCATTCGTTTTTTTTTGTGCAAACTACAATAGTCGAAACGAATCACGAAGGAAACACAACTCGAGGAGGATCAAAATGGTCGTCGTTCCGGGGGTTAAACACGCGGTGGATTCTGAGAAGAGTGGGCTGATAAAAACTCGTATTCGTACACCATAATGGTGATTCACTCTAAGTGTAAAGAAACGTGTTCCTTTTCTTATGAAATGCATCTTTTCTTATACTATGTTACTACTTCTATTTACAAAGTATTTCTTTTTGGTTTGTTTCTTTAATATTAACGAGTTAGTAATGCCCAATTACAAAACTGATAGAGAATAATATAAACAGTATACAATAATAATGCCAAGAATACGCGGTGTTTCCAACGTGGCACGTTTTATTTATAATTTATTTATTCAAACACAAACCCTTAAGAATCTCAATGTATGAAGTCCTTTATAGGAAACAAGTTTTTTGTCGTTTATAGTGAACCACCATTACAGTGTATACGAGAGGTAGCAAACTATCAGTAATAGTTGAATAAATAACGTAGACACAGCTTGGGCGTACCAAAATGGCCGCTGTACGAGCATCTGGCTGACAACCACGCGACAATTACCGAATCACATATACTTGTTACTACAAAACTATTAACAGTATTACCATAATGGTGATCCACTCTAAGTGTAAAGAAACGTGTTCCTTTTCTTATGAAATGCATCTTTTCTTATACTATGTTACTACTTCTATTTACAAAGTATTTCTTTTTGGTTTGTTTCTTTAATATTAACGAGTTAGTAATGCCCAATTACAAAACTGATAGAGAATAATATAAACAGTATACAATAATAATGCCAAGAATACGCGGTGTTTCCAACGTGGCACGTTTTATTTATAATTTATTTATTCAAACACAAACCCTTAAGAATCTCAATGTATGAAGTCCTTTATAGGAAACAAGTTTTTTGTCGTTTATAGTGAACCACCATTATAGTGTATACGAGTGGGAGAAAACTATCAGTAATAGTTGAATAAATAACGTAGACACAGCTTGAGGCGTACCAAAATGGCCGCTGTACGAGCATCTGGCTGACAACCACGCGACAATTACCGAATCACATATACTTGTTAGTACAAAACTATTAACAGTATTACTGTATCCTCTGTGGAGCAAGCTATCCAGCGATAGTTGAAGAAATAACAAGGAAACGGTTCGAGGGGGGTTAAAATGGTGGCCGGGTACGAGGGTTAAAAAGCACAGATTCCGGGGGGAGAAGCATCTGGCTGATGGACACGCGCTCGTTACCGAATCGCATTCAAGTTTGTCAAACGCGAGCGTGCGCGCGCTAATGAGGAATCAGCGACGGTAGCCGGAAGAAGTGCTCACCGGTCTTGGCCGAAGAAGGGCAACGAGAATTATAGCCAAAGACAGCCAGTGGAACCAATAAGACGTTGATTGCGGCTTGACTACGGCAACCGGCTGTCGATATAGCGAACGCGCGTGTGCCTCGTATACACGTACGTGTCACGACCCTGCTCTTTCTCTTCGTTCCCCTTTTCGCTCGGCCCTACGTGGCTTCTTCTTTCCTCTTCTTCTCGTTGTTGCCTGCACGGGTACGGGTTAGCCTTAACTAGTCGGGAATATGTGGTAACACAACGTTTAAGCCGGGGGCTTATTGAACCGCCACGTAGGAAACGTGAGTGATGGCTCCGGGACTCGATCATATCGATCGTAGAGGAATACGAGGGGCCATCGAGCCCGGACAAAAATCGGACGACTGCGGTCGTCTACGAAAAGACAGGCCATTAAATTGGGTTTAACGCTCGTTTCGAACGGAGACTGACTGTACAAAAGAAAAGCGTGAAAGCGGATCGACGAAAGGATCGATTTTAATAACGCTCGTTCGAGAAAGCCACCAGGAAAGAATAGAAACGTTCGATACCGGGGCCTCGTGGCTCTTTAGCGGTCAAACGCCATTAATTACACGTATCTGTCAGACTTTTTCACGTATTCCGTGAGAAACGCGGTGTCTCGAACTCGTTATCGCCGCTATCGCCGTCGTCTATTCGATACGCGACACGCCGACGCAACGAAAAAAAATTCTTAATTCAACGACAGTCTTTCATTATCATAATGAACTCGTGTAGATACTTCACGGTTAATGTCCCCCTAATTACGCCTGCGTTCGACTAACGTATCGGGAGACATTTTCATCTGGAAATGACAGAACACGAACGCTACTGAAAGGTATATCCACGGTTTATCGCGGTACACGTTTCTAAACGAACGGTAGCGATCTGTCAGTCGAAGAAAAACGGTCTGGCTGTAGAAGCGTACATATCGCCTTACGTACACCTACCTACGTGACTCTGTATGAATTTCTCTCTGCCGGCTGTTTATGTAGCTATTCGAGTGTTAAACCAGACCGTACACGATGTTGTCCCGGCCCGTTTGTACGGGGCAGAAAATGGTTAAACATTTTAATTTCGCATCGAACAATCGTCGAACTGGTTTGTCCAGGCTTATAAATTTCGCGCGGGCTCAAAAATCGCTGGCCAATCGCTTTCATACACCCATTAAATATCTTCCGTTGATAATAATTAAAACGATGACGTCTAATATTCGTAATAAAGCACGAACAGATTCTCTCGAGTCATCGAGAATAATGTTCCCCTCCACCTTGTTCTTCCTTTCCATCCGAGGTCGGAAACAAAAAGATACGATGTGTTTATTATCTCTGATTGCATCCGAGTGTAACATACTTTCGTTGTATCTGCCGCGCGGGTAATTTCGCCATCGATCACTCGAATCAATTTGTTTGATCGCGTTTAACGGCGTTTCTCCGCTGGCCAAGCGGGGGAAATTTCCTGCAAATAATCGATTTCCCGATACCATGGCCGCGCGATAAGAATGCGACGGGCTTCTGTGCGCGTAGCATTTTTTCACAGGTGGTTTAAAATTCCGTTAAAGAATCCAGTTACGCAAAGACCAGTTTCTACTTCAAATAGGCCAACAGAAGCACGGTTCTGAGTCACTCTGCAGAAATGCCTGTGCGCGCAGAAACATTTTCTGGTACAATAAATTTTTAAAAACGCATATCTATAACCACTGACGCACCAGTCCTTTGCTACGCGTTACACATTCCCCTCCAGTTCGTGTTCCAGCGTATACGAGTCGGCTCGCGTTCGTTGCAATTGCACGCACGCACCGTGCAGGGAGAAAGCGAGCACGTGGTCCCCACCAAAGAGTTAATTAGCGATCCGGCGATTAGGTGGACGCCGACCACGTGTGGCCATTAAAAACGTTCGCGGGTATTTCGTTGAAAACCGTCGAGCCCCGGAATCGACTTTCTATCCGGCGATCCGATTCGCGCCGGGCGTAGCAAATCCCTGGCGATCCTGTCCGAGCTTATCGTCCCGGGATAAAGTCGTACGCTCCGAAGTCGATCAAGTAACTGTTTCTATCGGTACACGTCTCGCGTTGAGGCCTGATAAGGGACTCGGTTGTTCGGCGAACGCCGGATTTTTCTCGGGACGCCGGGACGATGCGTGTAACGATTTATCAGCCGGAGTTGTAGCCGAAGATAGAGAAGGGACTCGGAGAAACTTGTCCCTTTGGAACGCTAGTCGACACTTTTGATACCGACGGCCACGAATATATGGACACGGATGCGGTATACGAGTGAACCTTTATATCCAATGTATCCTTTCGGCCCATTTTTCTGGAACTCTGGAGCCCCGTTGACATTTTCGTGTCACTTGCAGCATTACAGGTTACAGAAATGAATACAGGAAGAAACGAGACAGAAAATGAAATTAGAGACATTTTATTACTTTTTAACGGAATGAAAGCTGCACGGTCCAGAATTAGACATCAATCGATTGATTTCATTGGAAATATAAAATCATTAAATATGGCCTTTAGCCTGTGTTGTAAAATATAACGCACTGTATGAGATATAATAGTATATTTAAAAGGAAAAGAAATTACATGTGGTTACTTTGTGAGCTCGTTAACGACTGCCTAATATTCAGCGCAGATCGGCATCGCGGTGCTCGCGTACGCAGCGACGCCAATCGTTCGTCAATTGGTAATGTCGGTTACCGACCATCAGCCTGCATCATAGTTTCTGTCAACTAGCATTCTTAGAGTAGTATTGCTTTATGATTACAAAAAGATGCTTAATGGTACTAGAATAAGCATGGATTCAGTGCCCAGTGAAGTAAGTATAATCCTAAATTATGAGTATTGTTATAGGGTTTTTCTCACTTGACGGGGTTAAGGAGCAACTTTTCGAACATTCTTAGAATTTCTACATATTCTTCACTAAAATACGCGTTGTTTGCATTTTGAAACATGAAAATCCTCCAATCCGTTCAAGAGTTATAATTTTTCAAACATACGTATGTGGGGAAACATCTCTGGCCACACATTATATTTTCAGTCAAGAATTTTTTTCTCGAAAATGCGCAGGATTTATGGGTACGTGTATTCGCCAAAAATGATTGCAACCCACTCCCGCAACTTAAACTAATTTTTTCAGAACGATTTGAAATTTTTTAATTTCGTCGAAAAATTTAGGCAACTATCCGAATTTTTTTCTCGAAAGTGTGTAGGAATTGATGAGTACGTCTACTCACCAAAAATGATTGTAATTAACCTCCCTAGCTAAAAATAATTTATTCAGAACGATTTGGAATTTTTTTTTCGCCGAAAAATTTAGGCACCTACCTAGGTACACCCCTTATCGATTTTTCTTAAAAATTCACGCTACGGAAAAGTTGTCTAATACTTTTTTGTAGGTACCCATAAACTCTACTTCCCTCAAAAAATTCATTGAAATATATTCACTATTATAGGAGTTATGGACGTTTGAAAATTGGGCCATTTTTATGTGGTTTCTCTCATTTTACGGGGTGAAGGAACAACTTTTCGAATATTCTTGGAATTTCTACATATTCTTCACCAAACTACGCGTAGTTTGCGCTTTGAAACATTAAAATCGCCCAATCCATTCAGGAGTTATGACATTTTAAAGATACACATGAAGTTTCGAGGATCGATTTCTAACCAGATATTATATTTTCGGTACAGAATTTTTTTATCGAAAATACATAGGATTTCGGGGTTATGTTTATTGATCAAAAATGAATGTAATCGACCCCTGCAACTAAAAATAATTTTTTCAGAACGATTTTAAAGCTTTTAATTTCGCCAAAAAATTTGTCCACCTTCTTAAATTTTTTATTGTGAATTTATTATTTATTAGTATTAAAAGTTATTTGAGCATAGGCCATCTAATTTTCTCCGTAATTTTTTTTATAACATATTCATGTACTGTCCTTCAAAAAGTATTTTTTAGTTTCTGCTTTGGACTCGATAGTCCAGAGTAAAATTTTTGCAAGGACACTGTGTGACTCTTGTAACGATTTATCAGCTGGAGTTGTAGCCGAAGATAGAGAAGGGACTCGGGACAACTGTCTTGTCCTTCGTAAGATTTGCGAGTGTACGTTTTCGATAGCAGCGACCATCGACGTACAAACGAAATTGTCCTTCTTTTAAAACGTATAATATTCTATTTATATTTGCACTCTATTCAACTAGGGTTAATTCTCTACGTCTAGAACTAGAGTTCTCATAATATCATCTCGCTCTGGCGCGTACAATTCACCCCGTAGGAGGATCGTCATTAAGCATCCAGCAATCGCATGGAAGGATGTCGAAAGAAACCGAACCCGGTTGGCATTCGACGCGTTAATTTCTTTGGGCTGTTTTTTCCCCCCTGCTTTTTCCAACGGGTTGCCCGTCTCTCGACCGTTCTATCCATCTTGGCATCGTCTCGAATTGGCGCTGGCTGCGTAGGAACGTCTCGCTTAGGAAGAGAGCCATCCATCGAGCGGATGGTTCGTCTCGATTGCGAAGGATCTCGCTCGGGCGCTCGTTGTTAGCGCTTTCTGCGAGATGAAAAGGGTTCGCCTTCGCGGTCGTTACGCTGGAAAAGTCTTGTGTAATTGAAGATCTTGTAGTACGTTACCTTTGTACGTGTACACGGACACGCGTCTGGTAACGTATAAATCAGCCTGCCTTTGGGCCGGCGCGTCGACGAGGAAGCGACGAAGGAGCTCTTTGTTCGACTTGTCGCGAGGACTGCACGGCGGATTTTCTGCATTTCGTTTTCACGATTTATTGGCGCGATTCGCGCCGCGTCACCGGACGCCGGGATTCGGATGACGGATGGCGAAAGAGTGGCTTGTTACTTACAAGCTTATCGGCGTTTAAGCATCGCCGCTAATGACGACGCGAGACAATGGATCGCGCTGGATTATCCCGGGACTTTGCAACGGGCACGATTTGTGGAAAATTATGATCCACGCAAATAGAATTTCTACGCCTCTCGCGAACGGAACATTGTTGATAATTCTCGTGATCTCGGCTACGTTTCACCGGTGCACTTTTCGCACGTCCGCGTATTATAATCAATTTCATTCAATTTGGTCACGCCTGTCACGCTCGATCTCCGTTCCGCTCGACAGGCGCGGCGTAAAAAAAAATAGCAGCGAGATCGGATAAACACGAAAAAGGTAGGAGGCGGACGAGTGAAAAATGGACGCGGCGCCGTGGAAAAACGAGGGATAGACACGCGGCGGTGGAAGGATTCAGAGCAGACTTTCTAACGATTCGGCGCGGAGCGTGATATGACCCGGGTCGACCTCTCGTTCTGGAAGCGTATAGCTAACGCGCCGAGCAGCCTTCGCACACGTAAACGCCGCGCCGTCTCGACGTCGATCAATTAATCATTAATAGGCGATAATATTCATCGGGGATCGCGTCGATCACGGACGGGCATGTCGAATGATCCGTCCGATCCTGCTCGCGTCAAAATCGTTCCAGATCCCTAGGCGGCCTTAATGCAGAAATCCCCGTGGCCGGCTTCCTCGTTATATCGATCGACGATTTACGAGGATCGGGCTCGTCCGACGTAACACGATTCGTCGGTAATTGCACGCCACGGACGGCCCCGCGTCGATGTGTCTGACGGGTTCGACATTTTTGGAGCGACGACGTGGAATCGGTGATGAACGATTTGCATGTTGGGCGATGCGGAGGATGTTGCTTTCTACCTCGTTCCACGCTTTTGCTCGGCGCTTTAAATAGACGCGCGTAACCGTCCGAGCTTTACGGCCCAACTTGTGCCAAACTTCGACTCGACCGCGAAACTTGGCTTTACAGAAGAAAAGAGTACGATCAGCGATGGAAACCATCGGCAAAATTAAGCTGAGAACTCCTTTTTGTTGAAAATAAACATTGCATGCATTTTTAATGAAAATTTGTATCCATTGGTGCAGCCCCCTCCCTTGCAAAGGTCAGTACTATCTGAGAAGGACACTCGTTTATTACACCCTCTGAGCGTCTCGTTTCTTCTTTCCGAGCCTCAAGCTCAGTTAGCAGAAAACCGTCAAGCTAAGAACAGCATTTTCTTAGGTCGAAACTCTGTCGTATTTATTTAGCAAATAAATATTCAACACTTTTGAACCCACAAAAGGATCGAAAATGTCAGGTATTCACAGAACGAAGATGGCGACGTTAGGTGTTCGCTCGGGTGAGAGAATCTTGACACTTTGTCCGTGCGAGGAGAACAAAGCCCTGAAACGGGCGACAAGAGCGATAAAACGCGAACGAAAACGATGGAGGAGTTTGCATGAAGATCATGCGTAGGACGCGAAGACACGATATCTTCTTGTGTGCCACATCACGAAAGACGTACGAACCGATTCGATTCACATTCATGACTTTCTAACGATCCGGGACCAAGTGTCTCGAGTCCGCGTGTAAGCACACACACATACGTTCGTGCGAGGACAGTTTGCGAGGATGCCTCGACGCGGCCGTTTAAAACCCGTCCCTCCCCCCACCCCGATTCCGAAACATGCACGGTTTCTTATGAGTTTCTTATACGCCTCTGCGACGCTTCTTGTTAGCGTAAATTACGCGACGAGTACTTATCAAGACTTCCCTCGCGATTCGGTTGCTAAATAAGCGTATCAAAGCGAAGCTAACATCGCGATTCGCTTCCTTCCTCGAACCGCGTACACCGTTCGACTACATTCTGGACGAGAAACGAAGACCGGACGCTAATTTTACGGCCGCCCTTGCTCGCTTGGGCGAGGAAATTCCCAGGAAAGTGAAGACACTATAATTTTACTGCTGCACCTGTCGATTATTTTAAAGGAACGTTGCTCGAGTCGTTGGTAAACACGAGTGGTTGAAGGAATTTGATCGTCTGTTATATTTATTTATTTCAACGGACTCTGGTCCATTTATAGAATGTTAAATACAGTTACTTCCTATTAGATTCGTACACTATAATGGTAATTCACTATAAATGGAAAAAACAGACTTGTTTCATGGCACGTTGGACCTATTTGTTCTCGTCCAATCACAGAGGTTAACCGGTGTTTGACGTGGTCAAGTACAGCACTTTGGGATGGATGGCCGTTTGGGGAAAAAATCAGTTTTGTTATGTAAGAAAATTACGTTGAGAAGGAAGAGAATCGATGGTCTAGGGGTAATCGGGAAAAGAAACACACTTACCGCCGAACTCTGTCTGTTTACTTTTCCAAGGCTTCGCAAGCACTGACGCTCTCATTAAGAGTCCGTGCTATTTATTTTATATACCACGGGTTTTGTGTATATTGCCACCTATATTATAACCGCGGCTATTTTACGAAAGTGAGGCAAATATTCGCCTACAATTGGAATTATTATTATTGTATATTGTTTGTATTCATCCTCTGTATCGGATTTGCAATTGGGAGCATTATTACCCGTTAATGTATTTAAAAAACTACTTCGTAACATAGTATAATTGAAACAAAATTTAATAAAAATAAATGGAAAGAATTCATAAAGAAAACAGGTTTGCGTTCATTTGTAGTGTATCAATCATTTGTAGTGTATGAATACGAGTGGGAGTAACTGTATGTTGATGGATTATAATAACACTGATAATCGTTATTGCACCAGAACGGGGAATAAAATGAAATAACTAACTGCATAGTAATGCTTTAAATTGTTATTATTCTAACCTGAGCAACTGCAAAGAACCGAAGAAAAATATGATTACGAAACGTTTGACAACGAGGGTTCCGGTTTTACGAGGTTGTACGCGTTAAAAACGGTGTCCTATCGTTGAGTGTTTTCCTAGTCAGACGCAGTGAGTTCACGCGGTGATTGACGACGAAGGCGTACCCAAAGGCATCGTGACGAATCGCAGATAGCAGAAGCACGAACGGTACAATTTACAAGGTTTTCTAGTTCGTAAATACCGTATCGCGTCGCGACGTCTCGAGATTATCTTATAAAGGATACCGCGAACTGATCAACGGTGAGAGCGATCCTTCGGTATATCCCCGTGGAATTATAGCATCGATCCTTATCTAGATCTGGAATAGTGCCGCGGAACGTACGCTCACTTTCGTTCGAACGTACGGCGAGAAACTATCGCCGAGAAATGTAAATAATTGCCGCGAATACTGCGTACTTAATTATCGCGGCGCGTTTGGCAGCCGGGATTTATGATCTTCAATAAAGACATGCGTTTAGACTAGCACGGTTTAATTGCTCGTTAATGATGCGTAGTTTAAATTTGTATACCGTTTCGCTCCGACGCTGGCCTGGCTTTTAGACAACTCTACAGCCATTTTCTCGTTTCCATCGGGGCTCGCAGATAAGATTCGATACCTTATCCGTACTTGTACTACAGAGTGTTTGTCGATAGAGCAAAGAAAACGACCACTAATTCTCGTTCTCGGACTAGCTGTTCCTACTTCACCTCCCGACACGTTCTTTCGAAGACCGTGATTAGACATTTTAAGCACTTCTGCTCGGTGTGTCCATAAAACGGTTTATTATTTTATTTTTCCGTTCGTGGAAGAATCCCTCGCAAGTTGTGAAAACACGGGGTTATGGGAGACCATTGTTATGTAATTTAATTCCGGAGCAATTTGCGTGACTCACCTAGTATATCAAAGTAGGTACTGGACACCTAACCGATTGCAAGCAACAAAGCCATTCGAGTAGGTGTCGTTCCAACTGTTTTGAGCAACATGTCGTCAAACATCGATTCATGCGACACTCTGCGATCGCGAGTCGCATACCACACCTGCCAATCCGAGAATAATGGCAACCATAAATTACTATTTCGAGATTAAGGAACAGGTGCTTCGACTATTGGATTTCAAACTTCGTTTAAGAAATCGCCCATGTACGATTTTGGACTAATGCTGTCACATTCTTCAAACGCACGAATTTGATAATTAATGATGAATATCGTTCATTAAAACTTCTTACCGAATTCGAAATATAGCCAAGGTACTTTTAAGGCTGAAATGCGATTTCGGGGCGTTTGCCCTACGAAACGGGGCCACGTTTGGAGACGAGGAGGCCCCGGAGATAAATTCCAGACGCAAAGAAGACCGTGACGACTCGATCCGCCAGCGAGAGTATTCGTATTCGGCCCGTAGTCATCCTCGAATCCGACTGGACGACCGATCGAGATGCTCGAGGACTCTCTCCCTCGGGTCCCCTCTCGTTCTCGGTTCGAGTGTTCATGTATATGCATGACTAGGTAGATAGCCCCGCAAAAATTTACAGACCTGACAGCCTGACGTTTCGAGGACCGTGGCTCGCGAAGGCCCCAACGATAGCCGGGCCGCATGATCGGACTTGACAGTTCTCGAGGAACCACGTTACGCTTCGAAACGGGCCCCGAAGATCGGTCAATGTTTTTGGAACGTCAGTAAAGGTGTTCCAGAGAGGTTTCTTGTTCTTGGTGGGAATCGTGCGTGTTATCGGAAACGGCGCCAGCCGAATGGATCAACAGACAATGAGGATTCCTCGAGCGGTGCGTCAGAGGTCTGACCTGGGCCCAAAGAATGCAGGAACGCTCTTGTTTTTAATGAAAATACAATTCGAGTGGGACCATCTAGAGAAAATTTCTTGGACAACGTTCTTTGATTCAAATTTTGTCGCGATTCAGATTCTTCTATCTAGTTTTTAATTACTGTTTTACTTTGATAAAAGTTTGCAATTGCGTGTATCTTTAAGAGAAAATTGACCGTAGGTAAAGAGTCGTTTAGATAATCGATCTTCCAGAGGAGTAAAAATACAAGAAGAATGGTCTTCCGTGTCGGTTACAAAAAGGAACAATGGCTGAACAGCGAGCAATTCAGAATCGTCGGTGTCTGTCGAGTGTGAGTGACCAATGTGACAGGCTAATAACTTCGCGGAGAAAAAGCAACCGCCGGAGAAGTCGAAGAAACTTATTCGTTGCTTCGTGAACTCCGCAAGAAAGGATACCGCCTGCTAACGAGACGGTAACGCTAAATTGTCTGAAATTAATCAATTCGCTTCTGCTCCTATCAGATCTATAATTACAGCATCGCGTTTAAGCTCCAATTATAAAACAATCCGTCGTGTCTTTGACGATGATTGAACGGGTACTTGAACGAATCGTTTGTGCGAACCGGAATATTAAAAATTCTAATTCGAACAGGTTCTCTTAATTACGATTCATAAAAATTGCAACCCTTCGTCACGTTCTCAGAATTTAATTTCTATAATTTAAATTAAATATATAGTCTCGAAGTTATAAAATGGTGTGCGAACAAGAAACGAGTTTTCTTTTTAATTTCATCCCTGTTCGAGAGCTGTAAAATTTGTTTTCCTTGTCGTGGGACAAGTTTCGCTGGCGGACGTATCAGCCGTGAAAATAAAGAAACGATCGAGGCGTGCGATCGCGAATAGCTTCACGTTCTCCGCGGAATTTCGCCTGAGGGATAGAAGCTAGAGAGTTCGCGAGAGCGAACGAGAAAAAGGGGGAGAAAGTGTGGACACGAGGAACAGAGAGGGGTGCAGGGTCGATTCTAGCTTCGAGGGGTCATTATAGAACTCTCCTAACGGGCGCACCGTCTCCGCGCTGATGCCAGACTGTCTGGATTGACTGATGTCAGGTCATTCAAAGCTTCCTAGGCCTCCTCGTTGCCTCATCGCCGCGTGGATGTCGAGAGGAGGCTGAACAGTTCTAAAGATATTGCGCGACGGATCTCGATACGCCTCATTACGCGAACGACTTTCAAAAGCAATTAAAACTGGCACGCTGAAACCTATTCCCGCGACTCGCCGTGGCCACTCGTTAATTTTCGAGACGCTGATGCAACCCGATTCGAGCTACGCGTGCCTCTATCCGCAAGTTCGACGATCCTTTGTTCGCCGCGAGAGAAATTTGCTGATACGGAAGAAAACTCGTTCCGAAAACTACTACGAGAGAAAGCTCGACGGGAGATATCGTAACGACGGGGTGGCAATTCAAACCCGTAACAATTGAAACTGCTTTTCAGAATGGTTGATGTTTCACTCTGAGACGCGACTGTAACGTCGTAAACACGATGATTACCACCGGTGGTCACCTACCACGTGTCGATCCTTCGACATTTTGCTCATCGACAATTGGAAACTCGTAAATCTAATATTTCTGTTGGTATTTAATTTCTTTGATATCCAAGCCTGGGAATCTTTTTAGTTTCTCTAAAGCTTGCAATAAACTGAATATTTGTAAATTTTTTAATAGTTGTGACTCACCTGTGCGTACTCCGCGCAACTGTCGATCGATGACACGTAATTGACGACGTCCTCGATGGTCCATCGATTGACAGCCTGCCCATCGCCGCAGGGCATGTGGCCGCAAAGGGACGGACACCTCACAGGGGGTGGTGTAGTGGGCCTAGGGGTTGGTTTCGGTTTAGGAGACACGCTTCCCGGTCTCCTGGTCTCCGCCTTCTGCCTCTTCCGCGGTGCGAATCCCCCGGGAGTCGAAAGATCCAAGGGACTCGTCACTCCTGCGTCTCTTTTGTTCGCACCTGAAGAAAAAATCTTTCCTACAGTCTCGAATTTAATTATTGAGTGTCTCGAATGGCCGCTAATTTATCGTTGTTCGGTAAAAATTGTAACATTGTGATTCTAAAATAAACTGTTGGATATTGTATGGAAACCTAGTTTATCGACTGATATATGGACGAATTATTACCCAAATCGCGACATCTCACATCGGAATGTATGTATGTATGTTTTTTCCTTATGTATTGCGATGAGCCATGCTTAGGCGGACGCTCACTCTGTCTCTAATTACACATGTGTGAAGACCGCCATTAGTCGAGTGTTATTAGCCAAGTGTGTCGATATTGTATTCGAAATATAGACAATTATTTGTGGCATAAATCCCTGTGCACTAAATAATCCAACATAAACAGTGTCTCATAAATTAAATAATTAATTTTTTAAGGTCGTCCCATTGATACTATCTTTTCTTTCAAACTGTTTTCAAGGTTGTACCATCCCCGAAGAGGGTCATTGAATATTATCAAACCAATCTTAACGATATTAATACGTAATTAAATAAATTTGATGAAACCAAGTTTATCTCGTATGGGGAAAAACCATGAAATTGGAGATAACGATTTTACGAATAGTTACCTTTAAGGTAGGTTTCCAGCTCAGCTGCATTCTGCGCGGCGTTCGCAGTCCTGACCATGTGCAATAGCGCCTGCGTCGACGACATATCGAGCATCGGCGGAAACACCGGGTTGCCGAAGAGGCTGTCTTGCTTCTGTTCCTTCGGGTCTTTGCTAGAAAGAGGTGAGGTGGTTGGTACAGTCGATGGTTGAGGTGCACCCAGAGGCGCCATCAAACCAACGAAGGGCGTCGCGGCCGTTTTAAACGCCGGAAACCTTGGATCTAAACCGGGAGGGTAGCCGTTCCTAGGTGAACTGAAGTAACTGCAATTTTGAATAACGTCTTCTGCTTACATTCGTCGACAATCATTTGCGATACTTCGTTTACCCTTAAATGCCAATTACACGGATATTCACCAACTATTTATAAAAGCTGAGTTACTTGAATAGAAATTTTGTATCGTACGAAAATACGAAAATCGAGACGCACAAAAGGAGTCAGAAACATATGAAAAGTTGAACTTGATTTTGATTTGTTCCATAATAATTTTCTAATATGTAGGATTGGAAGTCAATATTTACGAGAACATTTATAATTGCGCTCAACGCGAGTCCATAATTGGCTCATAAGTAAGAAAAACACGTGTATAAGCGTTTTTTGCGTTATTACATGCACCGTGTCGAGTCGTTCTTTACTCCGTTACGTAACGTCGAGTAATTCTGTAACTACAGAAGCACTTTAACATACGTCACTCCCATTAATTAACCGATCTGCATCGCGTCGAACGCGATATTATGCGCGAGAGTTTGGAAATTCGAGCTCCTATCCCGAACGAGATTTCTCTATCGCCTCTACGCTCGCCTAGGCGAACGTAATCGAAATCGTCGACGAGCGCATCATGACGAATCGTAAGCTCCTCGGTTTTCCCAGCGTTCTGCATCACGATAAGCGCATTATGCTTACACGTGGAAGGACGCTGGATATATTTATTCAACGAATTGGAACGACGAACGAGGCACTTTCTCCTCGAAATGCCACAGATCGCAAGCATCGCGAGGGCTTCCAGCGTCCTCGTCAAGCGGATCTATGCCCGATACTTGAATGATCGACCGAGCACCTTCTGCTCGACCCGTTCCTAGTGCCGGAAGGTACATAATTGAAAGTCGAATCGGCAACCGGTTCCGCGCGACAATATTGCACGAAACAACCACTCTCTACCCCCCTTCTCGAGCATCAATATTTCAAAGACACGTAACAAGACGATCAATATTTTCCCATCGTTGCTTTGTGTCCCCTGTCCGACTGTCCACCGGCACTAGCTTCGAGAATCGCCTCTTACGCGTTTCTACGTTCCCACGTATGCACACGGAACACGGAGATCGCATAGAAGAATGTCAAGGCAAGCGTCATGACTTCCAAGGTCTTGACGCTCTTCGCTAGACTCCGATAGATCTCTAATTGCTCGAACAGGAAGTGTCACGCGAATTCTTAGACTTTCTATACGTTCTCGCCACGAGTTGAACTTTCTTTGTCTTTGGAATTCGTCGTAGGTGATAAAAATAGTGAAAAGTTCTTGGAGCAGAGACTTCCTTGGCTATTAAAATAAATATTCTCGAAATTTGGTATAGAATATTAAGAGTAGATTTATGAGAGATCTAGATCAATACTCGGGATGTCTCAGACAATGTAAATTTTAGAAAAGAGGGAACTTACTCGTTGGGGTTGGCGTTATTGTACTTGGCAGCGAGCCTTCTCATGAAATCGCTACAATTTTGTTCCATCATCTGCTCCATGTGCTTGAGGTGGTAGGGTGGTGGTGGGCCCTCCGGTCCACCCAACGGGGTAGCATTTGGCGGCGTTCCTGGGTGGCTGGACGACGACGGCGTCACGCTCCTCGAGGACGTCGAATTATTGTCTGGCGTGAGACGCTCGGTTTTGACCTGAAACAAAATCACCAAACGATTGGACAAATATACAATACCCCTTTTCTCGAAAATACTACTCTTCTCATACACGTAGGGGGTGTTATTTTATCTATAATCGAAGCCAATATTCTCTTTCATACTTTTAATAGTCGAGAAGAAAAATAAATATTCAAGATTGAGACTTCGATTGCAAACTTTGAAATATAAAAATGATAAGAAGACGCCAAGGAATAGATCGAGAGTCATCGCGTATCGATTGGCACCGTGGACGACTGGCGTCCTTGGTCATAGAAGACGTCATCGCGAGCCCAGTTTGGTTTCGCTCGGGAAGCATCCGATCTAGCAGGAAATATCCCGGTGCATTAATTCCCGGGAACAGATTGCATCTGAGATATGGTAATGAAGGCAACGCGTGGCGTAAGAGTTGACTCCTCTTCGGCTGCGAGAACGCGGCGTGACACTAAGAAGAACGAGACTCGATTGGCGTAGAATAGGGTCCCGGAGGAGTCCGAGGAGCCGCTCGGAGAGGCCACGGTAAATCTCTTTCTCGCCTCGAGACCTCTTCCTGACAAGGGGCCGCTCCGGGTCTTGCGACGTAGACACGATCCCCGTGTATACGTTTCAAATGGCTCTGCTCTTCGTCTAGTTGCCAGTTTCTTGCGAAAGAAAACACCGAAGAGTCTCTGTGTTCTTTCGAACGGGGACTGAATCATGCCCCCCCCCCACTTTCTTTCCAATTTCCTTTCATCGATGCTAAATCGCTTTTCTCGACTAAGAACCAACTGAACTATTATCATTTTTAAATTTAGTTCGATGTTGAGACAGAACTTTCGTTAGTCTATTTAATCTATCGGAGACATAACTAGCTATTATTCCAGTAAAAGAAATACGAATCTAGTAAAGTCTCTCGTGTCTAGACTCCGTCTCGATCATCCTGAGATCTTCATTCGAAAAAGAATTTTCACTTATTTATTTAATTTATCGGAGAGATAGATATTACAGAATTTATTTTGTATAATAACTATGTAGCTATTGTTCGAGTAAAATCGACTGACAGAAATACGAATCTAAGTGTAAATTCTCTCGTGTCTAGCCTCTGAGATCTTCATTCGAGTTGCGACGAAAGATAGTAGCGATCAGCAACTTCCACGCGTCATTCTTTCTGGACGATGACCGTCGATGTTTCCTGGCCACCCTGTCTCTTTTTTTCGTTCACAGAAGCGTCGGACGGCTACACCGAATGTCAGCGACGGAATGACAGTGCAATTTCAGTTGACATCGCTGTCATAGAGCGGTCCGGACGGGTTCGAGGGGAGTACACGGCTGCCGCTTGAACCGGAGGCTCTTCTGCGAGAACCTCTTCCACAGCTACCCACACGTGTTCCCGATGGCGATCAAACACTCTAATCCACGGACGATACGCGTCTTTCGGGAATTTGTTAAAAGGTACACACAGCGAAAGGTATAAATCACACCATCTTGATTGCATTAGAATTATGGATAAAATAATTGAATAAAATTCTCTGTTATATCTGTCTTTCGAATCCCCAATTCCTATCTGCTGCTTGAGTAAACATTCACTTATTCTCAAAACCATGAAACGATTCACTCACACACTCGAGATTAATTTTTGTTTGGAACTAGAGTTACTTTTCTATAGATCGTAAGGATATTTTGTTTCCTGTCTAAGTATTTTGGAGACAGGATGTGTTTCTTCTAGTGTTGTCGAACTTACTTGAGTAGTGTTGAGACCATTCTGATTCTGCCGCCTTCGACTCCTGGGCGGTCTGGGGGTGGCCGCACCGGAGAGGTGGGCGCCCTGGGGGCTTCCGCCCCTGGCGTCGACCGCTGTGTTGGCGGCCAGGGTGGCCCCGTCGTTGTTTTCCGCGTGTGTGCCTAAATCGGTCGCCTCTCCACGATCGCCGCCACGTGGTCCAGAACCCGCGGAAACGTTTTCACCTGACACCTCACCTGCGGGGCACAAAACATCCCATCATCAATAAAAACCATCGTGACGGACTCTACGACCACCTTCGTTCGCACAGAATGTGATCCATAAATGTTTTAACCCCGTACAATGACGAGTCTATCCCAAGTTCTTGCTGTCAAGTTTCACAAGTATGAGGTACTCGTAAACTAAATCTATTCTTTTTTGTGGCCATTCCATGCACGAACAAATTTAACCCTTAAGTGGACTCTCAATCTCAACTGAATTATTTAACTTAATGTTGATTTTTACCAAATTAGTAAATGAAAATCAACTTTCCTTTAAAGCATTTAAAAAATAATGAACTAATGAAGGATTGCATAAATTTTCAAATAATTACATTTACCTATATTATTTATTTTAGATTTATTCCAGAAATTGGCCAGCTATAGTTCTTACTGTCATACGTAAATAAATCCATCGTAAGTAACACCGAAGTTTGATTCGAGCAAACAACTCTAAGAAGTGGGGATAGACTCGTGAGCATTTAAGCGGACAGATTCGTGGTCACACAAGCGGGCAGTACTGTACAGTGGAACCACGGTCGTTGCAAGAATTTGAATTCCTATTTCGAATCTTAATACACAATAGATAGGGTCAAGTGTAAAAATCTTGAGAGAGAGACTAAATAATATAAAGCAAATGTAAGGAGAGATACGACAAGGAGCTGTTATCGAATTTAGTCGACGGAAAAAACGATTGAAAAGGACGAATCGTGGTACGTTGGTCTCGCTCGTGACGCTGTTCGTCCGATTACCGAACGAGACGAGTTTAAAAGCCGCGTTTCCCGCGTCTTTGCGTCACCGCTAGATCCCCGGCTCGTATTTTGGCGCATCATCGTGCCGATAAATCCGCGCCGGATTGCACGGCCAGGCTCGTACGTTTTCCTCGCAACGGCGGGAGCCCGAGAGCCTCTAACACCGGTTTCGTAACGAGGCGGTAGCCGAGGGTACGTCGTAAAGCTTCCTTAACGTCGGCCCGTGTAAACGGTGTCTTTCGACACCAGGAATTTCGATGAAATACGTTAAGAGGGATAACCGTAGGACGCGATTACACGGTGGCTGAGAGCGCCGCTAGAACTGAGACGAGAGATTTACGCCCAATAAATGAACCCGTCCTGGCACCATTATCTACATGCTCGATCAGCGGCCGCGTATCCGCGTGAGAAGTACACAAGTTTTAGGGGCCCAGGGATGGAAGGGTGAGAGACCAGAGAAAAGGGGGCGGAAGACGAAAACGACGAGAGTCGCGGAGCTTGGAACGAGAATGAAGGGGGGAGGTCACTGGCCACATTAGCCACCAAAAATATCCAATAAATTCTTGCCGTCGTTAAATGACCGGAATTTTATGGCGGCTGTAACTCGCGCACATGGCCGAATTTGTTGGACGATAGGATCGAGCGCGGTTCGGATGGCTGCATGCGATACTTATCCTCCTCGCCGCGGCTAAAGACGCCTGCCATCATTTCGCCATCGATGCACACGTGTACCAGGTAGCGGCGAATTTGTTCCCTCGCGTTAACTTGCTCGCGATTAGAACGATCGCTCGGAAACTAGACGATATATGTGCACGGAGAACTCTGTCGCAAGTCTCCTTTTTAATTTGCGGTTAATTTTAACGTATAAGATATATTGATTCCAACGCTGTTTAAATTTACACCTCGATTCGAATGCAAAACAATGTATCTCACATTTTTGATAAAATCTTGAGACTATGTTTATAATGTTTATTTGACGTTTGTTTGAAAATTTTTATTACGACGTGACATTTCGTTTATCTCGTGTCGTCCTCTTCAAACACGGTGTTGCATCATGCTAATCGTCGTCCAACTAGTAAATAAAATATTCTTTTTCCTCGTGCAACTCATTTTTTTTTTTATCGAGAGTTTCATTGCGTACATAAATTTTCGTGTATATACAGCTGTACGTTATAACGCAACATCGTGTACGACGAGGACGGTAAGAGATGGTTTAAACGATAAACGATAAACTTTTTTTATCGGAGAAACATCAACGTACGATCGAGTCATTAATTAACGTAAACATCATTGCTATCGAGCACCGTGAACACGACCATCTTTTCCTCATTGATCGAAGGCGTTGATGGGTTAATCTTAATCTTTCGAATGCCCCAGGGAGGAAATAATAATGTTCAAACGATTGTATCAAAGTTCTTAGACGTCGAGCAAACGCTGGACCTAAATACAAATAATAGAACTCATTAAGTAACTTCATCAGCGAAGAAATGATCCAGATAAGTTATTTACTAGGATCCACGGCTAATGTTTTTAATCACGATTTGTGGTTATTACCGAACAAGGACATTAAAGTCTAAATAACAAAACAACTTTTCCAATTTCAATTTACTTGAATTTTACGTTACAGAATAAAATCTAAAGAGATTAAATTGCAGCGCGTTGTCGTTAACGACGTATCAATAAAAGCGTAAAAATACAGACTAATTTGTTTTTATAGCTTCTGTCTGGATAGAACGAAATCCTGAAATTGGTTTAGTTCAGCTACGATTGACAAAAAGGGTGTACAAGAACATCGATCGTAAAAGCCAATCCAGTGACAGTCATTATCCAATGACTTCATCGTTTCAACGCGGAATATTTACAGCTTCCCATGAAAATTCTATTAGATACTATCCTCCAACAGGAAAATGACTTTCATTTTTCTTGATACATCCATCTCGTGCCGCGTCGCGGACATTTACAGTCCCCGACCTTCTAAACGCTTAAGAAAATGAATTCCACATGTACTTTATGAGTTTTTGTTAATTTCCCTATTACGCGTACCGAGCCACGAACGTACAGAGTTTCCAGATCGATTTATCGCCTCGGTTGTCCCACTCGGCCTAGGAATGGGACAAAAAAGAAACCAATTAACCGCTATGGACGGTTAGAATTATTTCCGTTGTCGTCGCATGCAATATTTAAAAGCGCGGCGTTAGGGAATATAAAATTGTAAATTTTAATGGACCGCCGAGACTATTAACGTCGCCGACGAAAGAGATTAATCTCACGACGATCCTAACCGCGCGGCGTCGAAAATTCCTCCTGGGAATCGACGAATTAACTGCGGAATTTACTTTCGCGGATTCGCGACGCTGCTAGGATGCAATAACCAGCGTGAAACCAACGTAAACGGTACCAAATGGAACGAAACGCTGCGTAGGCAATGGAAAGCATCCTTAATTAAAAACTTTCTAGAGAGTTTCGACTTTTTGATTTAGACCGGCCGTAAGAAAAGCTCGTAAAACAATGTAGGAACGTTTCTAGCGCATACCTACGCGTTTCCTTCGAAAGATACATCTCGACCGCAACTTTTACGAGCGCGGTAGCGCGGCCAAGTCACGTACGACAAATATCATAACTCGAATTCCGGAACTCCCGAAGCGCCGAACTATTGTTTGCGGATCGTTTCTTCCTCTCTTCCTAGTTATTTGCGGATCGACTGAAAAATCGTCGACCACCTGGCACGTGAATTGTTTCTAAATCGCCAGGCTGTTTGTCTTCGAACATCTGCTGCTTCCATGTACGAGGAATTTCATTTTTTTCCTATTTAACTGTTTGACGAACCCTGATGCAAAATTTAAATTAAAAATAAACTTAACTCAATGCAATATAGATACGTTCAGTTCGTTGTGAATTCTCTCAAACGTGTTTCGAGATCTTAGATATCCGTTAATGGATTCGTAGATTAACTATACAGTCGTTAAAGTAAAACCAACGTTTTGGAGCCTGTGTATATGCATCGAGTCATTTTCAATAAAATAGTCAAGACTGGTGTTTGGACAAAGTTGGTCGAGCGTGATTATGCGATGCGTGCGTGATCGTGATCGCGGTGGCAATTTAATTTATAGTCTAAACGAAGGACGGTGACAGGCGACGAAGATTAATAGCGTCGGCGAAAATTTCCATTAACATTTTTGGTGAGGTCTCGTTAGAAGAAACAATTACGCTCGCATTAGGTCATTTAGTGCTTTACAGAATCGAGAAATAAAAATGGCACCAAGATGAATGGCCTTGCGAGATTTAGAAGTATGTCTTGTGGCATAAACGATCATCTCGTATTCCGAGAGGCTAGTTTCCATGACAGGTGAGTTTAGCTTCAAGGTGCGACGACACGCTATTGTTAGCTCGTATTAACAAGTAGTTACGATATTTCACACTCGAACCACAGTATTGTTTCTAAGACCAACTAGAACTTACGACTCGCGTGTATCACTGTCGACTTCGCGCAATCGAAGTTCGTTGTTTCGACTTCTAACGACTCCATTGTCCGTCGCGAAGAGAAACGTTTCAGTAAAAAATTGGATAAAAATATATTCACGGCGGAAAGAATAAGAGCGACGTAAAATCGTGGTTGTTATTTTTTAGTTATTTATTACCAGTGCAATTTAAAATTGGAGAAATGATGCATATATACCGTAGACATTTAAATACGTGGGCTTTTAAATTGGTAAAAATGGCCGCCCTCTGCCCGGAAACGAACCGGCTCAGCGAGGTTACAAATTACTTAATTATCGTACTGTCGGTCGAAATGCGCTTGAAACGTGGAAGAAAAGCTAGGGACACCCGGAACTGTTAGCGATGGGTGCCGGGCATAAATTATTTCGCGGGACTTGCGGTTAAAACGAATTGACCCTGGGGGTCAAGAATAGAGCGGCGCGCGACGGAAATAAAGACGGCAAAAGGTGTTCCGTTCGGTCAGCTAATTATTCCCGCCTCCGGGTGAATCTTTTCGACGTATTCCGCGCAAACATTTCGAGAACCGCTCGTACGCCGAGGAGAGAAAAAAAGGAATAATGGAGACGCTGTCAGGGCCGATGACGGATCGTCGCCACGGTCCTCTGCTCTCGCGTTCCACCGGACGCTGGGGGGAGGGGGGAGGAAAAAAACTACAATGACCAGAGTTGTCCACATTCGATCGTAATTAACGAGGAAAAAAGTAATTGACGCCGGGCGTCTTCTTCCTTTTCAACTTCCACGTTCCTTTTTTGTACGCTCGATTAATCTTTACTCCTCGAATAGAGTTGTATCCGACGTAATCAGAGGCGACTTTATATTGCGAAGGTACTCTTCGAGGTTTCCTCGAGTTACGTTTTACTTTGCATCAACTCACAGAAGATATTTTAACAATATTAACGCTCGCGTAGCCGACATCGGGTCACTGTCGACCCAAAACAGATGTTACGTATGTACAGGCAACGGTAATAAATATGGTGCCAAATGTGCCAAATGTACACAATTTATATATAAAAAGATAATTTATATAATAGATATATATATTAATTAATCTTCTCTCCTCCCCATATTATAAACATTACCAAAAAGTTAGGTGCACATATAGTAAAAATTCAGCAAAAGTGACCCGGTGTCAAATTTAAATTCCACTTTAAATAAAAGGGTTAAGAGTTTCCGAGTAGTGGGTTCGAAGTGACCCCTGGTTTGGCCTGTGCGGGGTCGAAGATCGACTCGAAAGCTGAACAAGCACTCGGAGAAGCGGTTAAAGGAGAACACGCAAGACCGGAAGCTGTCGTTTCCTCCATTTGCGCCGGCCTCGGCAAGGCTGGCTGCTTGAAAAACTGTCGGATGATCGGGTAAGAGTTTTGCACGCGTGCAGCGCGCGTGCGTGCACCTTCTTCGTGTGCCTGCATCCGGGGTTAGCGTCTAATGAACGATAAAGGTGCCTCTGCCGCGGCCAGTCCGTCATTATAAATCCCACGCGTGATGAGCCATTTATTTTCCGTACGTTTAAATTTATCGAGTCACCGTGGAAGCCATCGACAAATATAATATCGTTGAAGAAATCGTCGCTAAACGCGCCATCAATCGTGCGACGCTCGCCGGACTCGTCGTTTTGCCCGCTTTCTTTCAACGTCGACGAGGAAAAGTGAAATTCCGATCGGTGGAGATTAGAATTTGATCGTCTTTCACGTAAGAATTTGTTGCTTCTATCGTGTCATAACTTTAGAATTTAAATATGCGGTATTAATCTCTTTTTGTATATTTTACAAATCGTGTTTCTGGTCTATGATTGTAGAGAAATTGGAAAATAATTAATCGCCTGGGTTATTTTTTGATAAAGTTCTCGAGAACGTGACGTCCAGTGCGCCGCTCTGTCAGCTGTCTTATTGCTATGACAAATACCATTTTAAGCCGGCTAGAAAGCCGCAGATGTATACATCAATCTGAGTGGTAACTACACAATAACCGAACCGTTAAATCATTTTCAACCATATCTTCGGTTGACCAGCAGGTTGTCCGACATTAAATAGTCGTTCTATAAATTGCTACATCACTAACCTCTCGAGCACCTTACTTCCTATAACGTAGTATAAACACTGGTGGAACTTTGACGATTTCATGAAAACGTCTTTCGTCGACGCGTGGACGGAATTAACAACGAGTGAAACTAGAGGCGGAAGTAGCTGGTACATAGTAATAACCATGACTTTTTCTTTTCTGTTCCCGGGCTCTGTGGTCTACAATATAACGTTTGACAGTTAATAACGTATCTAATAATAATTTTACTGGCTAGCGTTGCACCTGGAAAAACGATAATTCTTCATGTAGACTTAATTCAATAGTTAGAAAACTCGGTTACTGTAATTTCGCCAAAAAGAGTGCTGTTTTAATGGAGGTTGGCTCATTTATGAGATAAATAATCACACTTTTCTATGCTATGAAGAAAACAAAATATTGACAAAGTCTATTTATCAGAGTGGTCATAATTCGATATAACTTCCCATACGAGCGAGTTAACCAAATGAAATTTAAATCAAAGGGCCTGTGTTATGATTTCAACGAGCGTCGGTGGACGTATAAACGCGCCTTTAATCTGTCGACTCCGGTGGTGTTCGCAGGTGACAATAATTACCGAGCGAAACGACCTTTAAAGGCCGTCGCTTAGGGGGGCAGGGAGGGTAAAAGAAACGCAAACGTAGGAAGAAAGAGAGATTAGTGTCACGGCGTTAACGCGATCAGCGCCGTCAGCGTGCCGCGGCCGAGCGGACGCCGCGGCGGATCCTCGGCGTTGTAAATCTGCCGTAAGTTATGCGCGACCGGGAGGGCCGGCCGCGCCATTAAAGCGGGTTATGCCCGTTTCAAGTGGAAAATCATAAGCACCGCAAATACGCCGTTATTACTATAGACGCGCCACGAGCACGCCACTTACTTTGTAATCATGACTAATGCATAATGCAGTAGCCGGTGCACCGGAGACCGTGCGTGTGCGCGTGTCATTCACTGTGGCTCTATGTGGGTGCGTGCACCGGCCACGCTGCGGGCCTCGATATACGTACAGGTATAAATATACTAAACGCGCCTATGCTTTACAATTAATGCGCGATTATCGTTATACGAACGCCGCTATTATTATTCCCCCTAAGCTCATACGCGATGCCCCATCGTCGCTGGAAAGGACAAAGTTCAGGCCATCTCACATACTATATTTTAAACAGTAGAATTATTTACGGGGCCAAAACTTTAATTAAAATGTGTTTTAGCTCGAGAATATTTCGACTCGAGTATTAAGTGTCTTAGTGAAAAGTCAAAGTGTTGAGGAATCTCGCAAAAAATAATTTTCGTATTTTTCTTTTCTTGATAGTAAATGTAAAATCTCTTTTTCGAGGTCCACGATATTAAATAAAGTAGAAAGATCGAATGTCAGAGAAACGTCAAACTCTAACACGTGGCGCCGCTTCCCACACTAGCCACCAGAGGGCTACACTCTTGTCTCTGTCGCAAGTAATCGACCAACCAATCAATGTCTCCTATTCTCGACTACAAACATTTGCTTCGATTTAATTGCAGTGACGTTCCGCGGAAAAGCAGCGTGGAAAGTGACACGCACACGCATGTAGTAACGAAACCGAGAACGCTAGACAGAGGGAACATACACGAAAGCGAATTACTGTTAGCGTGAAGTAGGTGAAGGCGCTTCGAACACGCGAGAGGTATCCATCCCGAGGGAGAGGTACGTCGCGACGCTACTATGCAGAACCCCGGGATCCCGTGGTGTGAAATATGGACGTGATGAGGTCGTCGTTATACGTCCCCGGCCATATACAGTCTGAAATTACAGACGTTCTTAGAGTGCTCGAATATCATCTCGTTTGCGAATTTTAAACGCGATTCGCTGGCCGCAGACGACGCCTATGAATCTCTACCCAATGTTTCTCCCAAACATCTTCCATAGTCGAACATTTTTCGCTGATATACGGAATTCTTCGCGTTTGATAACATTGTATCGCGTTACGTTCGAATCTGGTGTTTCCTTCCATTTCGTAACAGGAAGTTCGAAGGTGGTTCTACGTAATCGTAAAAAATATGCTGCGATCGCTCGTGATCCAAAGTCTGTGTTTACTCATCTTAGAAAACGTTTACTGCGACGTGAAAATGGAATAGTTGTGAAAAATGTGAGTTTTCCTAGTCTCAGAGAAAAATGCGTAAATTGATACGAACTCTGTACAATATTTGAACGTGTATGGTCGTTCCTGGGATCCCAATTCATCTTGCTTCGTTTGCAAACAAGAACTCCAGCTACTGAAATGGCTGGAGGAAAAGGAGGATAATGTTTCCCTTCCCCGCGTAATTCGAACCTTCTCGACTTCCAACCGACGTTAACTCCGCAACACGACGTGTGACACCTATCGATAATTTTAATGAACAGGGGAAAAAAGAAAAAAGAAATTATTATCTAAGTTGAAGAGGTTTACCTGCCAAGCAACCTTGCGTTTAATACTGTGAACGTTATTCGAAATAAAAGAAAAACTTGTCAATGCTGCAGTCGGTGTATTTTGTGCTCTGGAAACAAGTTCAACTCCTTTTCACTGTCAGCCATCAGATCTCCCCTTGACACTTCTGTCGCGATTGACAGAACCGATACGGGACACGAGTTTCGATTTCTAACTCGTACGCGTTCTCCAAGTTGCGTTCGTTTCCGAATTATTTGACCAGGTGGGCCAGTTATCGCGGTCCCAAACGACGCGGAGGCGGTCAAGGAATGCTGGTTCTACGAAATCATCGGAGAGCTCGAGATCGCGAGCGCCTGGCTCAGCATTCTTATCGAGTATTCCGCGGCCGCGAACCAGCGAATGCACAATCCGATCGAGAGCTGACGGTAGACCGCATAATAAGACCACGTATTCTTCCCGTCGAGGCGTAACCTTGGTCGTGCGGAGAATGGTCGAATCAGCTGTTTCAGGTGGAAGGCCTCCTGTGGTACACAATGGACTATCACGTGACTGGCAAGCGTTTATTAGCCGGCGCGAGACGAGAAAATAGGTGCTGAAAGAACGAGTAACGATATAATTTATTATGGTTCCGGTTAATTAACATCCCCCGGGCACACGTGGCCGCGACACGGACAAAGATCCATCTACACATAATGCGAAACCACGATGACACCGAGTGGCAAACGGGGACAGCGAGAAAGATGATTCGATTTCGGCTCGACTTTCTCAACCGATCTATTATTCCTCTTTGTTTGTTCCCGGAGCGTGGAACGATCGTAAAAGCGAAGATCACGATAGAAATCGTGTATAAAATGGATTGAATTGTCTGACAAAAAAAAAAAGAGAATTCAAATCGAATGTGTTTTGCAAACTATGTTGCAAATACAGAACAGGTTTCCTCAAATGAGCATATTTAGCAGAGATTATAGAAATGTTTCAATAATTGTACGTGTCAAGTTAGATCGTTTTGGGGAAAACATGTTATACAATGTATTTCAGATTTAGGTAATCGTACGTTTCTGGAAATTCTTTTCGCGATCAATCCGCTGTTCGTCCTTTTCAACGAACGTTGATGTCACTGCGTGTTTTCCCTCCCCGTCGCCGTATCACTTTTTCATCCGACGAGCATTAATAATGCATGCTTAAAGGTAAAAAATTATTTATAAGAAACTAATTGAAAACTTTTACGACCATTAATGACAGTGTACAGATACATACTATAGTCTTGTACTGATGATTTGATTACTCGCATTACTAGGGCTGCTGATTCTATTTACATCCGTAATGGTTTAATTTTCCAATTACAATTAGTTCGGTATGACACACACAACTGTTAAAGCATTAACGATGTTTGCTAACTCGTCCGAGGAAAGCAGTTCGCGTTTGCTTCGCGAATCGTTATCTCAGTAGCTTGCAATTTGGTCGAGAAAACAGTATTTAGATGCAAATCCATCTATGGAACTTATTTTCTTCTATATTCTTTGTGGAATCGAAACGAAGGTCTAGGCATGTGAAGTGTATCGACAGTTCTCGCGCTGACCACCAGAGGGCTACGTTCAACCTGTACCTCTCTCGCAAGCACTCGACCTACCAGCTATTTTTCAGGCTTTCTGAGACCACTGACAGGCCCAGGAGAACAAAAGACAACAGATAGTGGCGGAAAAGAATCGTTCTATCGCATAATAAAGTTTCCTTATACTTTCACTTCGGAATGTCTTTTAAAAAACCGAGAAGACTATTTGACAATAGTCTAGACAAAGAACTAGAAGTCTCGCAATAGGATTTCCGACGTTGTAGGATCACAAATGCCGAAAACGGGAGTTCCACTTGCTCCGGATCGTCGCAAAACGATAGAAAAGGCTCGAGGAAGAGCGGTACGCACTTGCACTGTTCACCGTTTGTTCCGGCAGTGGCAGACAGCGTGCGGTGACCTCCGTAGCCCCGTCGTACGGAGCCCAGAGCTGCGCGATAAAGGGTACAGGGGGAACGAAAAGCACAGAAGAAGAGGAACGACGCGGGAAAGACGAGGCAAGGTGCGTTCCTGCGTGACGTAGCTTTCGCAGCCCATCACGCATATGTTACCCTCCGCGAGGGGGCCCCATACGCGCCTACAATGCGATCCGCGGGGTCATTCCACCTCGGCCACCTCTTCGACTTCTTCGTATTCGTCGACGTCTCTTCCGCGGACACCGTCGTCACCGGCCTGCTCGTGAACTTTGTTCCGCCGCCGGGGACGTAGGTGTCGAGACGCAAACGTAGGCAGGAGGGTCGCCAAGACTCTCCTGAACTCTCGAGGGATCCTCGTCTACCGTAAACGGGGATTCTTGAACTCTGACCAAAGACTACGAGTAGACCAAAGTGGGGTAAAACCATATACCTAGCTTTTGTTGCCCGTAAAAAATTTTGCGAAGCATCATCAAGCTTGAGTAGACTTTGCATGATCAGAAAATAAGATTTTTGATTTGAAAATTTATTTGATTATTCGGGAAAATGAGACATTTCGACTGTAGAGAAATTTCCATTTTGAGAGCTTGTAAAACTTGGTATAATTAAAACATCATTACTAATATCGGAATTTTACTTCCCTCTAATTAGCTCGCTCAGAGACCCATAATTGTCGCATAAATATAGGATTTTCTAATAAAAGTCTCGTTTTTATTCGATTGCACTTTGACTTCTGGTAAACAGAACTTACTATTTGCCTTCCACTAGACAAATTTGAAGCAGACACACAAATTTAAGCGAGTTATTTTTTAAATTGAGGATTGGAATTTCAGCTTTTTAAGGATGAGGATGAGAATAAGGGGATTCAAAGTCAAAAGGGAGTGCGGGTCGCAACGGTAGGTGTTCGCAAGTTTCGTAGACCGTGTCTCTGGTCTGTTTCTTCAGGGTCGTGTGCGAGGGAAGGACGTAGGTGTCGTGAATGCTGGGCGTGACTCGTGTGTCACTCCCGCCGGATGAAGATCGACGACACGGCGCGTCGAGATAGGTACGAGCCCGAAGGAAGTTCGCGCGGGTCGAAGTAACGCGCCTTAAATGATAATTTCTGTATGTGTTCCTCGTCACTTTGGAATCGGAAGTAGGCAGGGAGCCGGAGCCAATGACTGCAAGTGGAAACACAGGAAGCGAAAATTGAAAGAAAATCTAGGCACAAAAGAAAAGATACTATGGAAATAAACATAGGAATGATCGTAGAATTCGCCATATTTTGATCCTGAAAAAGATTAAATAATCACTGGTATAATTAAAATTTTCAATCGTATTTCTGGAGTGTCAGAAATTAATTTTAAGAGCTCCGAGTTCGTAACGGCGAGGCGTTTGTAATAACAACAAATGTATCAGTCGGCGTTGGTCACACAACTGAAACCTTGTTATCTTCCCATTAAGTGGAGCATCATAATGCAAATATTAAATGGTCACGTTCCACGTAGGCGTAGACTAGTTGTCATGAATTTAATTTACTGTGGCTGGTTATCGTAAAAGTTAACGATAACCAGTCTCGTACTTGTAACTAGCGAGTATCGGTAGAAATAGGTATCAATACTCGAACGCGAGGAATAGATATGGAAGCAAAGACGAGCTCGAAGCATGAGAATAGAAATAAGAAACCCGCTTGCAAAGTGAATTGAAACCTAAAGTAAAAATATTGGGAAACAGAAGTGGAAATCCGAGCATCGGGCACGAATAAAAATAGAAACGCGAGCGTACGAGGAATTCGAAAAACAGAAAGTAACGAGACGTTGAAGAAGTCTCGACGCTCAAGAGAAATAAACGGTTAGGAAGATGAAAGGACAGACGCAGAAAGAAGCGAATCAACGAGAAAGCACTTAGCGTAAAGATAAGTTATGCCAAAGGCGATGTTCTAAAGTGACGTTTAACCAAAGAGAGCGCCCATTAAATAACTACTAAAGGATGTTTTAATTTCTAAAATCGCTGAACGAAAAACAGAGGAGTTTCAGTGAATCGAGAACGCTAAGAATATGGAAAGCAACACCTGCTACTTTTCCGTTCGACGGTTTTTCTATCGTGAGTTGCGAAATTGTTTTATCACGGCCAAAGCAAACGATACTCCAAAGGGCACGGATAAATAACCAGCGAACCAATCAGTCGTTCGTATGCCATTTCCGTTCGCGAGGAAACGATACGTGACAGCTGGAAAATTGCAAGAGCTCGAGCGACGCGCAGAAGCATTTAACATTGCGCGAAGATAAAAACGATTAGATATGCATCTAAACAGGTTAATAAACCACCCACACATTGGTCCGCGCAATTGCACACCGCGTACTGGAAACTTTCCACACGCAGTTGCAGTTGGAGTCTTACACGTCCTGGCACCGTTTCTCTCTCTCTCTCTCTCTCTCTCTCTCTCTTTCTCGCTCTCTCGCCCCTCCCCCGCTGTCATCTTGTCTCTCTCACCCTTTCTTGGCCGTGTATGTTAAACTCGACAAACCAAGCGAGTTACGGAGCGGATGACAAACAAAGAACGACGCGACCTCGTCGTTTCGTGTGCGAGGAACGATTAACGCGAACGACGGTAGAGCCTAGCCTTCCGTGTCATCGATAGGTGCCAGAAAGACCAAGGAAACAACTAAAATCTAGGAAAACAACGAGAGAAACGAGCCTCGAAGCATACTGCCAAGGATTTGGTATTCTTTTACCTCCGTCGATTAAAAGATACGTAGGTGAGGGAGACTCAAGGCTCAGGAATAAATCACATTATCGATTTGCGTATCTTGATTTCTCATATTGTGCTCGTAACGATGCAGGGAACGGGAGGATCGTTGCTGTTAAGAGCCTTTGATTGTAGAAAGACCTTGAAATAAAATTCAAATAGCATTCAGGGGGTTGAAAATGTTCTGATCTTGAGGGCAGAAGAACTCGTTGACGGTACCAGCAGAGTCAGCGGGGGAGTAAAATTCAGAGATGGGGGTCCACGTGAACATCCTGGCGATTAAAGTACTATCTGTGCCAGCAATGGTAACCCGCTGATGGTCGACAAAGAGCAAGGTGGCTTCGTGCGCGAGAAACGATTAGCACCGACAATCCACTCTCGTTCTGCTGCTCGAGAGAACAAGAGGAGAGGAGCTGTAGGACGCGGAGAAGGAGTGGAAGTCAGGTACGTGGGTCGACCAAGGGTCAGAGCCGGACCACGACGAGTCACCTGCGGTGTGACCGATGCGAGCAGCCAGCAAACGCGCTCGCTATCATCTCACCGAGTCCCTGGCCTTCTTCGTCATCATGGCTAATGCTAACTGCTCGGCTGGTGGCGTACAGTCCGTCACAAAACCCAACGACATCTGACAACAGCCGACCTGGTGCCTCCATAGTACAATTACCAAATCCTCATACAACTAAAATAGCTGAATTGCACATAATTCTCAAGATTAGATGTTAAAGAGAATGAATCTAGATAGAACTCTTGAATTTTAACGAGACTGTGAATAAATGAATTCTATGAGAAATTATGAGTATACTAATTTCCAATTGACTAAAAACAAAATTTGATTTTCGTGGACAATCTGAGAAATTTGGTCTGAGAGTCAGTTAACGAGACTGCAAATAAATGAGTTCCATGAGAAATTGTGAGTATACTAGTCTCCATTTGACTAAAAACAAAATTTGGTTTTTGTAGACAATCTGAGAAATTTGGTCTGGGAGTCAGTTAACGAGACTGCAAATAAATGAGTTCCATGAGAAATTGTGAGTATACTAGTCTCCATTTGACTAAAAACAAAATTTGGTTTTTGTAGACAATCTGAGAAATTTGGTCTGGGAGTCAGTTAACGAGACTGTAAATAAATGAGTTCCATGAGAAATTGTAAGTATACTAGTCTCCAATTGACTAAAAACAAAATTTAGTTTTCGTGGACAATTTGAGAAAGGTCTGGAAGTCTCTCTAAAATATCAATAAATCAACAGGTGAAAATTTCGTTGTTGAGAAACTTGATTCTATCGTAAGGGAATTAATAAAACAGTCTTCGGGTATTTGAATTATCCAGCCGCGGTTCAGAAAGGATTTGTTGCGGCGAGAGTGAGATTTCCAATGACAGGTACTCGGAAAAACAAAGATGTATCTTTAATTAATCAAACACCGCGCACCGAGTCGCTACGAGATTGGATCGAAGAGATAATATCTAATGGAATAAAACCCCGTACCACTCGAGGTCACTACCTGCACGACCAAACAATGGACTGGCATTTTTAATTTCCACATATTTCAAATCACCTATAATTCCATCGGCGGAACAGTTGCGGCGTTGCTCCGTTTCATAAGTCCTTAATCGTTCGTAACAAAAACTTTTATATACGTTCGTCTGTCGTGTTTCTGTAGCCACGTACTCTTTTTTATCGAGATAAAGTTACATCCGGACTATAAAAGCGAGCTTCACGTTTGTAATATACGGATGGACTTAAGAACGTTTATTGTTCTTAAGAAGATTCTGAAACTTTAACTTCGAGATTATGATCGTTTTACCCGTGGACTTTATGCGCGGACATTTAAACTTTTTACGTTTAAAATGAACATCCTTAATAATTCCGCTCGACACTGTAAATTGAGAAAAAGAAATTTCAATTTGAAAAATAGCCTTAGGGAAGAATGTTTATTATTTTGTCAATTTATCTGCTTTTCCGTTTTGTGAAATTAATCGATTTGCCAAATTAGCTACTGGCTGGTTTAATTATTTTGGAAGGAACTCGTGGCCTAATGCAAAGACTGTACGATTATTCTCGTGACCGATCGTGGCACAAATCGAATCCGATTGTTCATCGTCGATCCAAGTTCGGCGCGTCAAGGAGCTCGTTGGTAATTATTCCGACGACAAGAGACGCGTTTAACGAATGCAGTCGGTGTATCGAATGCCATTGATCGACAGAACGGGTGCCCGTGGTTTCGAAGGACGCGCCGCGTGTACAGGCGCCACGAATAAGTCTCGTCCTCCCCCTCCCACTCCGTGACATCCTCGTGTCGAAAAGAGGGGGAAGGAGGGAAGAGTGCTCTCTGCATATATTCGTTAGCGCGTATCATTTCGAATGATGTATTATTCGCCGAGTGTCATCGGGAAACGGTTATGTGACCCTCGATGACTCCCGACGGACTCCGTAACCCCTTCTAAGCTATATTTTACACGACTATCCGTCGTTCAGGTACCGCGTGCATCTGGCGCTTGATAGTAATTGATGCTGGTTTAACAGTAATTACTGGCATAATATATTACTGCTCTAAGAGTGAGCATTCCGCTTCTTGCGCGAATGGAACGCGCCATGGTCAGCGAGGTGGTTGACTAATAGGTGTCTTTCGCAGCTTCGCGGGATGGACGTTGTTACGTCGGTTCTGATGCTTGATTCGTACGTGACTGGCGCTGGCTCTTTGATTTCTGATTCCGCGGCACGGTGACTGAGCGTTCCGCTCGCGGTGGATATTATCCGTAAGCATCTCGTCAAGAATATAATTGAAATGCAGGAAGTACGGACTAAATATGTTAATTTAAAGTCAACGTTCCCCGTGTATCGGTTCTAGCAACGACCGGCGCGTACAAACGGTTCTAATGGAATCTGTCAACGGGCCATCGGAAAACAAAAATTCCGCACAAGTCTATCAGACAGCCAACACGAAACCAATTTACAATGAATGATCTTCCAAACCCTCTATCAGGGTGGTCCACGAGTCTCCCTTTTAAATAAAATTATTTTTTAACGAAAACTCCATTGTACTATAAAATTATTTTGCACTATATTAGAGAATTCTTATTTATATTCTTTCTGTGCTGTATGGATAGTCTTCCAACCCCCTACTAGGGTCGTCCACAGGTCTCGCTTCTATTTAAAATTATTTTTTAATGAAATCATCATTGCATTACGAAGTTATATTACACTATATTACAGAATACTTATTTATATTCTTTTTGCGCTACATGGATAGTCTTCCAACGCTCTATTAGGGTGGTCCACAGATCTCTCTTCCATTTAAAATTATTTTTTAACAAATATTCCACTGCACTTTCTATATTATATTACAATGTATTCAAGAATACTTATTTATATTCTTTTTGCGCTACATGGATAGTCTTCCAACCCTCTATTAGCGTGGTCCACAGATCTCTCTTCTATTTAAAATTATTTTTTAAGAAAAACTCCAATGCATTACAAAATTATATTACAGTACATTACAGAATTCTTATTTATATCTTTTTTGCGCTGCATAAATAGTCATCCAACCCTCTATTAGGGTGGTCCACAGGTCACTCTTCTACTTAAAATTATTTTTTAACGAAAACTCCATTGCATTACAAAATTATTCTGCACTATATTACATAATTCTTATTTATAATATTTCTGTGCTGCATGGACAGTCTTCTACCCCCTACTAGGGTGGTCTACGAGTCTTTCTTTTACTTCAAATTATTTTTTAACTAAAACTCCATTCTATTTAGAAATTATTAGGGTGTTCCACGAGTCTTTCTTCCATTTAAAATTATTTTTTAACGAATATTCCACTGCACTATCTATATTATATTACAATGTATTCAAGAATTCTTATTAATATTCTTCGTGCAAGAATGGAGACCGTCGAATACATTAACCAATAATATATCTATTCATGCAAAGTAAAAGAAAAATGTACCGAAATTAATACAGAGTATAAAATTATTACGTATGGGTGCACCGTTTGAGATCGGTAAATGAAAAGGTCCCCCAATCCGCATTCCTCCCCACGATATAATTCTATCCATACATAATGCGACCTATCGCGAAATCTTTCGGTCGGAGATGAACGCAAGGTTGCCCAGTCAGTGCGCATCGTGCAACATAGTGCAATCACTGTGATCAGCCGACAGGAGGATCGGCACAGTCATGGCCATCCCGAAAAGCGTGACTGATCCCGCCGATTACACTTTCGTTCGGCGATATCGTTGGCCTGCTAATTAATCGCGAGCATGTCGCGGTATTCGCTCCGGCGTAGGACCGAGGAGGAGACGGTGGACATATCGTATGGAACGACGCCGTGGCGATGGGCCACCCACGACAGGCCCTCACGGTATCGTCGGCAAACGTAAATTAGCGACTTATCGTATCGCGGTGGTCGTTAGGCGGTTCGACTGGACGATCGGCGCGAAATTCAAAGACGTTTTCGTGACTCGGTGATACCGCACGGAGAAGAAGCTGCTCTTGAGATGGCTTTTGCTAGCTGTTAGGCCACGATCCACCGTCCAACATACGAATCTGGTGATCGATGAAAAATATACTTGTATCCGAACGAAGAAGACCTGATATAAATCGTCCTTACGATGAAATATAATTGGAACCAAGTCGGTTTGAGTACCTTTCTTGGATGACACGAAATATTGACTTGATTATTTTGAGTCTTAACACTAGATTTACGGGCATTGATCGCACGTATATTTATTGATACTTTTCATGTTGACGATTACCTTAAAATACGATTTTTCTTTTAATTAGAATATATATACATACCATTACAATAAACAAATTCAATGTAAGTTGTGAAAAAATAATATTTACGCGTTCTGCAATTTTAAATATGGAATCAAACATCCGTCAAACTGACGGCTTCCGTAAATCTAGTGTTAATCATCCTTGGTATAGTGGAGAGAAATGGAATACTTTTTTCAAAATTGAAAAGGACCAAATAAACTTTACTAATCTAATTACATTTTACGTTCGAGCAAGTAAATATATGGGATCTCGGCAAGCTCACTTGAGCGTTTAGTGCCGCGCGTTTAGCGCAAGAAAAACATGCAATTATGTTATTATTTCACAATTAAATTGCGTTACCAGTGTTTAGATTCATATTAGGTTTAATTGCAGTCGGGACTCGCATTCAGTATCGCTCGTATAGAATCCAATAAACACGTCAATTACTCATTAATTTATGCCTACCGTTACAACATTGAATGCGCAGCAAAATATTGAAAAGCGACGACTTTTTTTTTTATCGTGGGCACCTGGCATTTTATACTAAAACCACTCACGCAAAGTCTTCAATAATTCATTTAAATCCCAGATCAGCAATTTACGCATACTTTCATAGATATCTTGCTTTTCCCCCGTTCGAAGTATCGGAATCGTGTCTCTAATTTCTAGTGTACCTAAAAATAAATACTCTTTTTTTCCTTAATCCTTTGTAAAAAAAAGAAAACACTCGATGAATCTGGACGTGGGCGAGACACGAGGCTGAACAATATATGAATAGAGCTGAAGGATGGGGATTTTTCGATTCACCCGGTAGAAAAATTGCTAGAATCCTTGACCCGAACCCGAGGCCCAGAGGTCGACATGCGAGGAATGCCGAGTCCTGATATACCTCGCTAATGAACCTTCCATTCGCGTCCATCCCGTCTATTTACCGAAGCACGGGGAAACACAGTGGTAGTCGAAAGCTCGCCAGGTCGTTTTCGACCGGCAAAACGTCCTAAAAAGCCATCGAACGGCCAAAGGCCAGCCAATAACTCCGCGGGCCTCGACGTCGGTTAGCCGTGAACGTCTCGAGACGTCCAGTTCCTCGTGGCATTTCAATGAGAAGAGATTAGAAGGTCTTCGGTAAACTTTTCGCGATTACCCGAGACGAGTCAATAAAAGCTCTCACGGCTGTTAATGGGTTGTACGAAGCGGTAAACTTTAACCTCTTCGTGTGGGCTCCTAGATGCGCGCCCATCAAGGGGGAATCCCATAAAACGCGCGAGAATGCAGCCTTTACGATAATGCATATTCTGATTGCCGTTACTACTCTGTAATGCGACTGTTACAGGATTCATGTGGCTTGATATCGTGAAAGAATGCAATCAACTCCCCCCTCGCGCAATCTTCGCCGGGACCAAACACACTGTTAATTATGTGATTCTGCTACACTGTCGTACAACCCACATTATCGCGATTCCACGTACAATTCCTTGCCCTCTATTCCACGATCGCCAACTTCACGGACGTTTCCCTCCGTGGCAAATATTTCTTTCGCAACGATCTTCGAGCGCACTTACCAAAATATATTTTCAGGTGTCTATTCAACTTTACAGAGTAATTGATTTTTAAAACGAAATCGAATAAATATGAATTACACCAATCGAATTTCTTCAAAGGGTAACAACTAGAAGAATATATTACTCGAATAAAAATTATTATGAGAACCGTAGGCGGATTAAACTATGAAACGCGATATTATTTTTCCCATCGACGGGATAAATATTTATTTTTATCCGCATGAATATTCAATGGAGCTCTTTGCAAATTGCAGCATGCGAATGCGGCTCACGAATCGCGTCTCCTTGACCAACCCTGTTTCAGCAGCAACGAAGAAACACCTTGCCGATCGACGCGTAAATAACAATATTACTTTCGTACGTGAAAGATATAACGAAGCGACACGAAAGTTGATGTTCTCGTCTCGCTAACTCGTACGAAACTATTCGATTTCACATTTTCAGATCGTAAATTAATCTGTACGCGACGGAGAAATTGCTAGGCGCCGATGGAACGTCGCGGAGCGCCCAGCGTCGTTTCTGACACACAGAAGTATCTTTATTAGACGCTCTTAATATCGCAATAAACATCAAACGCCACAATGTGCCTTTATTGCTCGCCTCTAACACCACCATAAAACCTCCCAGAGCCCATAAACCGTGGAATACTTTTATCACGTAGACTCGAATTTTAATAATATCCAGATAATTCAGAGGCGGGTTTTTCAACCGTAAACGAGCCAGACGCTCGCGAGCGATAAAAGCATCGTTTAACGAGCGCTTTTAATTGCGAGAACGTACGCGTACGGATACTCGAACGCGATTCGTCGATAGGACAACCTAATCGTAATCGAATGGGTCCCAGGGAATGCAGAACCCAAATCCAATTTTGGTTACACGTCCGAGTCCTAGATCGAACCGTTCGGGAAACTGCCGTTAGATGGTTTTTAATTGCCCAGCGACGGCCAATTAGCGGCAAAGACCTCTTCATCGATATACTATCGATCGCCATTTGTATGTGTCAAGGTGTCGAGGCCCTCTCGGGCTGTTCTCATGCATAAACATCGTTGTGACAATGAGAATTATCGTAACTTCGCGAACAACACGCGAGCAAATCGTGGGGATTTATTTCCGCGAGAGATCGATGAATCCGTGCATAATTCGTACGAGCAAAAATTGACGAAGAGTTCAAAGAAATAAAATGCCCCTTGTTTATTTTGCTTTAATCGAGTACCATAAAGAGGAGCAGTTAATTGCAAATTTATACGGCGCGATAAACTTTCTGTTCGGCGCGAGATAAACTTGTTGTTCTCCAGTTTGTGGCCGTGATAGACATTGGGAGCGTAATTCCCGAACGACGCGTCGCGAAGAATGAAAACGCATAGGATTATCGTTCGCCGATTGCATGATATTAATTATCTCCTACGAGGCATTCCCGCGTATCGAGCGTGACTGAATAAATTGATGTGCCGTACTATGACAAACACTACTGATAAGCGACTAGGTCAACAAACGAAGACTGTAAACATTAATAACAGACAATTAAAGTGACTCAACTGATTAGAATTTTCTTTACAGTGTTTGTAATTCCCAGAAATAACAATTTCAGCGTGTACCATCGTTAAATATTTACGCTACGCATTACACGGTCCGCGGGAACGAACAGAAAAAGAGTTGATCCGGTCTCGCGGGTGTCGTATCCAGAGTACGATTATAAACGCATCTAATGTAATGAAGAAAAAAGAAGGAATCGTTACGTAACCGACGGGAACAGTGTCAATTTGATCAACGGAATTAACAGAGCGTAAAATTCATTTTCATAAAAGCGTGAGTGTGGCTAGCCTCAATGACGAACCGACTTTTTATGGAGAATATGAACAGGAAAATCAACGTGATCGGCAACTTATTGTGCTGGATGATGGATCGAGGGAATATTTAAATCCAGGAGCAACGCTGACTTGGTCGTCTTACACAACCGGAAACTAAATGATTGAAACGGTGACCTGTGAGCCAAGAATACCACGGTTGAAATTACAGGATATTTATTTTTCGTGGGAAAGTGTTGAACGAAATCAACAGAATTAAATAAATTATTAGTTTTCACTCAGAATCCGGAGGAAGCATCTTTGAAATAATTTCTCTGATTTCATGACGCTCGATCAATATCGAAAGTTTAACATTTTGCATTCTACTTACGGAGCCTTCTACAAACGTCCTGAAGGAGAAACAGTGCCAAGAAGACGGGAAGCAAAGAAGGGAACAGAGAGCAATAGAGAAGCGGGCCCGATATGGTCATGCTCTCTCGATGCAAATGAGAGGCCCCGAGAAGAGTCTCGCTTCAGCGGTAGGCGAATGAAAGCTCGAGCAATTAAATTCTCATTGGAAGCCAGACACGTGTTACCGCGTGTCTGACGCGGCGGTCATGGCGATCGCGACCTCGAGATCCTTGATATCGCGCATTACGCGACAAATCGTCGGCCCTGCTTCCTGTCGCTGTAATGAGAGATTCATTGGTTCGCCCATTGTGTGTCGACCCCGTCGATAACTTTATTCCGTACTCATCGCGAAAATCTACTACTAACTGCCTGGTCATGAAATTTTTATAAACAACACTGGTCCACTATTCTTCGTCTAGATAATCATATGATCTCAAATTTTCAATTCTACCCTTGTATAAAAATACCGAATAAATCTGTGCATACAGTATTCCCTAAATTAATACACCTAAATCGTCCCCCTGCTGTCATTTCATTTCAGTACAAAGACTTCACAAACACTGTAACGTAAAAATTCGATGAAAAGTCTGGTACTTGGCATGCAAAGTAATAAAATACAAACTTCACAGTCATCAAGGATTCTGAGATAATGTATGCCCACAGGTAATCGTATGATCCTAAATTTTTAGTTCTAACCTTGTATAACAATACCAAATAACAATACCGAATAACCGAATAACTAGATTAATGTACCACAATCGTCCCCCGCTGTTGCTTCATTTCAATACAATGAGTTTACAAATTCTGTGACGTAAAAATTCAATGAAAAGCCTGGTACTGGGCTCTGAGGCAATGTATGCCAACAGGTAATTGTATGATCCCACATTTGTAACTCTAACCTTCTATAAAAATACCGAATAACTCTACGTAGAGTATTGTCTCGATTAATGCACCAAAATCGCTCTGAAATGAATTTACAAATACTGTACCGTAAAAATTCGGTAAAAAAATTGGGTATTGGAATGCAAAGTAATAAAATTCAGAGTACCCAGTCGCCAAAGGCCCTGAGACAATGTATGTCAACAGGTTAGTTCAACCTATTTACACCTGTCGCACGAATGTTATTCCACTCCGATGCGTCAAGCGTTCGAATACAAAATCTTAAAATTTGGGGTTATTCGAAAGCTAGTTAGGATGAAAAATCGTAGCGTGGAAGCCGAAGAAACGAGGTGGTTGGGGCGCAGCTCTTCGACGGGAGACTTTAACGACACCTCCCAGGCCGTGATAAAGATGTAAATCTGGCTGTAAGCGACGAGAAGTACGAGCACAGGCAGCGGCCGCTATTAATTCATGCATGCATTGTTACGTGTCAAGGCGCGCGGTGTATCTGTCGGCAGATCGTCGTGACGAGATAAGCGAGTGAAAACCTTCCTCCTCTCGATCGGGCGCCTCCTCCCGCGCGTTCGCTCCGCCGTTCGAAGAAGCTTGCACGACGAAAAGGCTCCTTCGCACCGGCGAAGATTAATCGTCCACGTCGGACGGACGTCGTGATAATTCCTTTAAACGACACGCGGCTACGCGAACGGGTCCCGGGTGATACGGTGAAACGCGGCCCCGTCGATGCCGCGACGGTGGTAATTATTTCGTTTAGCAACGCCCGGATAGACGGCTGGCGTTCAGCCACCGACAACGCTACGCGAACCCGCTACCAGAATCGAATGACAACATAATATCCAGCCATAATCGGTTACCAACCATCTGCTTTCAATACCCAAGCGCTACGCTCACGGAATTATCGATATTCCGGTGGAAAATGAGGTGAAAATTACCCCTCGAGTCGAGCAAGTCTGGAACTACACTTGTTACTAAACTGGGGGTGTTTATGGATTTATGGGTAATTTTAATTCTCAAAAAGCTATAGCATAATATCCATCCATAATCGTTCAACAACTATCTGCTTTCGATACGAGGAGCTACGCTCACAGAATCAGGGTTATCGAGTGAATATTCAGGTGAAAAATGGGGTGAAAATAACCCCTCAACTCGAGCTCGTCTGAAACGACACTTGTTACTAGATTGAGGTTTTTATGCATTTATGGGAAATTTTAATTCTCGACGAACTACAGAATGCACTTAATTAATTTCATTAATTCTATCAGAAAAGATATACCATATACTCATTACCATGTACATACACACTATAAAATCTAATCTTAGTAAAACTTAAAAATTCCAACAGCAACAGATAAATTTCGTTCAATTTTTAATATACAAAAATATACGAAATACTTAAAATAGCATACAAATTTCTACTACTGAAACAACCCTCTACAAAGCTCCCATTTCATTAATTCTATTAATAAAAGTATGACTTTCCATAAAAATCTGCAGTCTACACATTACCATACACATACACATTATAAAATCTAATCTTAATAAACCTTAAAAATTCCAACAGCAACAGATAAATTTCGTTCAATTTTTACTAGAAGATTCTCTCCATGTCACTTTCGACAACAGATTTTCTTAGAATATAAAAAACGAATTTTCTCAAATATGGTAAAAATGTAAACTGAAGGGGAAACGTGGAAATCTAGCATACTTTTCCTCCGTTTAAAGTTTACAACAGACTGTACGACGAAAAGGATATTTTCCATCGTTCTTGCGTACTCGTTAAATCCATTTTTTCAAGAGCGAAAGATCGTTTTACAAAGTAACCGAGAGCCACGACGCTCCGCGATGCGAAAGTTTCTCTAATCTCGATCTCGCGCGCAATCAGATAAAGGACTCCTCGCTTATTCATGTCTTTGAACAACTCTGCCCTTCGGAGTAATTAAAATTAGTAATTCGCGCAATTAATTGAATCAGCAATTAATTAAGGAACACTGTTCGGTGTTTATCGAAACTCATCAAGGCCTGTTAGACACACATCCTCAAACAGCCACCAACAATTGATCCAACGATAGAGAAACCGTAGACACGAACGCAATTAATACATTAAATACCGTTGAATGATGGTACTATTTCCAGCGAATCGGTTTTACGCGAAAAAAACCAAGTTTAGAAATATTTCGCGCGACCTCAACGTCGAGATTCGTTTCTCGTGCAAGAAGTTTGAAAACCACTGCAGTGAAGGGTTTTTCGAGCGGAATTGGGAAAGATCATTTGATAAATTCGCAACGAAACGAAGGATCATAAATAGAGAAGATCTCGTTACCAATTCGTAAAATGAGTTTTGCGATCCGGGAGAATGGCGGAATACGTGATAACGCAATATTAATGATACATTCGCGTGGAGCAAATTAGCCGCGGTAATTAACTCATATCATAGACACAGCAATTAGCAGTGGATCGAATACGTCAAATTTTATGGAACAACTGTACAAAGCCGAGGAACGATAGAGCGAATTTTGTACGGGTCATTAACGAGATACATCGGTTGCATGGTTGTTCTATTCTATTATAGTACGTTCGCGATAGCAAAATTTCTGAATCTCTTCTGCCTACATCCTCATATAATTTTTTCATTAATATAATCACGAACGTTCCACGCCACTTTGTGCTCGGTTAAACGCGAATAGCAACGACGTTCGTGCCGTTATTCTGGATCATAGCCCTCCATTCGCTGCCTTTTTTAATTAATCCACAATGTTAACACATGTTTAATTAATCCCACTAAATAACTGTGCAAGTTCAATGTGTTTATTACTCGTTTCGACTCGCTAACATTGCTTTTTAGAAGATAGCAATTTCAAATAAAACAGTTCGAAACGTTTAATTCGCTCTGTCTCAAAATTCCAAAGGAATTTGAACGGTGTGGAAAAATATTTCCGACAACTGCAATTAAAATAATATCGCAGATTAAAAGCCCTCGAAGCTGCATTGACGGGAAAGGTTAAAGCTTTCATAAATCTTTCGGCCTACGTCTCTTTAGGCGCTCCGTGTTGGTGGAGGCGCCGATTCTTCCGCGATTTCCCCGCGATCAATCACAACAAAGTGTGAGAATTCCTTGGGGTCTCGTAGACCTCGCTGTACCGAATACAAAAATTCGTTTATCGAGGAACAGCTTCGCTAAAATGCATTCGAGACGCGCGAACAAATTATGTTTCTACCTTCGACGCCAATACCATGGGACGCTCGAGTGCTCTAATGTTTTTCCAATCGTTGGTGTTTGCCCAAAGTTTGCTTACCTGCAACAGAAAAGGAACAAATCTGGTCAGAATATTAATTTTACAAAATGGTGTAATCTTATAATATCGAACGCAAAGGAGTGTCTTATTATGGAAGAAAGTAAACTTCCAAGGTGAAGTGCGTTTCTAAAATGATTTACCGACAAATACCGTAGGTTAGCAATGATTAATCAGCCAACGACGGCCGAACGGTTTAAACGACTACGCCTCGTAAAGCACAGCTGACGATCGAGTTGTCGATGCCGCGTTAATAAAAGGAACGGTTCGTAGAGGGGCGCGAAGGGAGGGGAAACACTTGGGCGTATCTGCCTACGACTTGACCTCGGTATTGCACTAATGCTTTCATAGATTCATCCTCGAGCAGCCTATCAGGAAATACATGGTACGGTTGGGCGGCACAAGGCGCGTTGTCTCCCGATTTGAAGCATTGAAAATTAGCATTCCAAGTTAGAGTTCATTGGAATTTCTAATGACGCTCTTGTGTACCATGCAACGTCGTCCGTTGAAACTAGTTTAATGTCAAGCACCTTGAATTATGTCAAACGTAGGTCTGCCAATGGCAATTGATTTGGAAAATCTCGCTACTCGAACAGTTACGTAACCATCTCGCAACATCTGGACAACCTGGATGCTTCTACAGGCTACATCAAAAACTCTGGTCTTTAAAATAAAAGATGGATCTCGTTGACAAAGAACTGACACATATACGGGGGAAAATCTGTTCTTCGAAACCCTAATCGCCAAGCCTGCAAGAGGGTAGCAATTTACAATAAGCGAATTAAAGAACAGTGGGAACAAATATCTCCGGATTATTTCTGAAAATGAATAGAAAGTATGTCGAAGCGAATTAGTGCAGTTTTGCAAGCAAAAGCGTAATGGACAAAATATTAAAAATAAATGACATATTAATTACTGACAAGTATTGGACGTGATTCAAAACTGAGTCAATCTATTCTTTTTTTCATTGCCAAACGAGAAGACATTAACTTCTAACTGTGATAAAAGTAATTTTAATGTTATAAATAATGATTTATACAAAAGTTGTGGTTATTGGTTCAGTTATGCTCGTTACAGTATCTCCCCGAAACAGAAGGTAGATAAATCAACTCCCCCGCAAGGATCGACCCAATATACGTATCAATGGGAAACCAAATATTCGAAGAATAGCACCCACGCCTAGACTCTGCCGGTCTCTGGTTACCAGCGATCGGAAAATAGAATTCCCCCGTCGGAGTCCTCGATTCCTCCGTTTGGTCGAGTCCTGTTACACGTAGATCGGTCGCCCGGGTAGGATACGAGGAGGTTTTACTTCCACGTCGTATTCCCGGAGCGGTGAAATTCCAAAGAGGCTCAGCTTAGAGCTTCGTTGCGTGTTGGCGTTGCACGTGGGTTGGGCACCACGTTGAGCCCCCCACACAATGGTACACCTTGGCCCGTGTACACGGGAATAGGTCGGGACCTCGACGTGTCAGAGGTGAGGCCGCACCCTGCATTGTGTCCTACCCACGTGACCGCCGTACGAGTCGTCATTCGTGTCAACGTTTGCCCCATGAATCCTTCTCTTGACCGTAGAGGCGCGCGACTGTGTTGGTAACGAGTTGTGATAAAGGCTGCTGGCGAGCCAGATGCGGTTGTTGCAGTCGGTTTTACTCGCTCTCCGATGGGGAAGAAGCTTTAATGGAACGCTATTCCAACCGTGATAACTGTACACTCGCCACTTTATACCGCACGCAGCTGGTGGTCGATATTCGAATATGGATTCCTAGCTGCTTGGCAAATATTTCTATTCGGATCATCTCGCAGGGTGAAACACAAACCCTATGCGTCTATTGTACCTTTAGAATTAGAATTTGCACTATCGTGGCACCATACTCGAATTGAAATTTTTGCAGAAATCTTGATACACCCTTGATACATGGACACACACGAAGAGTCGATTTGCGAATAAAAGCACCATAAATTGGACGTTCCGTATTAAGTAGGAGCGAGTAAATTAAGATTTCAGCCATTCGTCTTAGATCGCTCCTAATCTGAACGTCTCGGCTGTTTATTTGGATCAGCGTTCTAGTGAAATTGCTAGACAGCCTTCAAGTTTATTCCGTGTATTTATGCATTTATGAAAGTGACAGGTACCATTCGCTAGAAACTTCTGCGCTAGTCACCGGTAATCAATCGAGTTTCACCTATTTCTTTGGTCACTCTCGTTACTAGGTCGATTCTTCTTTCCTCGGCTAAAAGTCCCGGCGATCCGCGATAGAGGAGCATATAAAACTAAGCCCGATTCAATTTATCGACGGATAATTTATGCAAGCAGTTACGCAGCCGCCAATTATAAGCTTGATGAATCGCGGTGGCGCGCGGTTTGACCGAGCAAGTCGGTACGAAGGTTCTAACCTTTGAATTCGAAACTTTCTATCGGCACAGAAACCCATGGAATATGCTAAGTTCAATACTAAAACGCCCCGTTACTCCATAAATCTTGCTTGGCCATCGAAACTCTCGGCGCGTATAAACCGTTCGAAATCGCGGGGAAGCTTTTCACGGATATTCTGTCATTTATTCCCACTCCTCTGATGGAACGTTTTGCTAATTAGGAATAGCGCGATGCATGCCGGGAGCTATCGAGACCAAGGATCCAATTAGCATTTCCTGCATCGATTTTTCTTGCCGATGCGCTCGCAACGCACACTAAAATAGCGTGATAAACGCGAGATCCAAGAATTCAGAGAATTCAGAGTGTAAAAGAAACAAATACCTTGTATCTAGTCGACTTTCTTTTAAAACATTACAGCTATTTCGAGGTTGAATAATATATTGATCGCGAATCCTCCGGGTTAAACGCGACTTTTTCCACTTCCACGTTCCAGGTCGAGAGGCACTAATGTGACATTTACTTGGTCGCAGGGGACGCGGAATTGTCCATGGATGGAGGTAAGAATTCAAAAGAAGAGGCCGAGAAAGAGGTAAAAGAGGGCGGGGGGGGGCGATGGGGGGAATAACTGGAGGAAGAGTGACATCAGGAGGAGCGCTTTGTGCATGGCTTGGAAGACAAGTAAGTAGGTGGGGTGCCCCGTGCGAGGATTGTCGTAAATGTCTTCATCCGTAAGATATGAGATGCCGTGGGCGTCCACGGGCACGCAGACCCTCTGGTGGACACCGCTTTCAGCTGTATTAACCTCCCGGCGGAAAGAAACCGAGGTGAAGGTGAAGAGGAAGCGAGGAAGAAAGATGTCAGCCGGGCTCTCCCGTTTCGCGGAATATCGCGGAAGATAATCGAGCCGCGAACGATCCCTTTCCTCCGGGAGCCTCGCGATATCTCCTGGTAATACGTTTTGTAATAATCCGTTAGGACGAGGACGTTCTGCCGGAACGCTCACGATAGTAATCGGCAGGGTTATCCACGTTCCCGGGAATGCGTGTTGCGGGAATAAATTTCGTTCGTCCAGCAGTCGAAGGTTTTCACTGTAACGTTAAGATAGTAGAGGAAATGGCAGAAATACCAGATTTATTTTTTAACCTGGAGACTCTCAAAATACTCAGAATTTAAAAATTTTGATGAAGTAATTTAGAGAACTTCACACGAAATAAATTGCATGAGTATAAATATCGTGGACCTCACGAAACCTATGAATTTTTCGCTTTTTCTAAATTGATGCAGATTGCTGAAAAATAGGGTGGTAATATGAATTTTTTGCTCAAAATCTTAGTATCTCATATTTCTAACTTATCTCGTAATCCTGTTTTCCTCTATTTTTTGAATGACTTAAGGGGAAGTCTTGCGTAACAGCGTTAAAATTTAAAGTTTCTATTGGACTAGACTTTCAGTAGTCTGCAGAGAGACCCTCAAACTATACGAAAATATTTTTTTAGTCCATTTCTTATTATCTTTTATCAAATAGAAGTTAAGTCTTTTAATCCCATCCGACGATGTAACCATAGTTGAATTTCTACACGAAAATAAAATTATATAGTTTAGAATTATTAGCCAGCTTGAAGAAAATTTTTCGTTTGTTGCGTTCTGATCTGTATAATGAAGGTACACCAACTATAATTACAAAGTCGGATAGAATTAACAGACTTAACTATCATTTATTAAAAGAACTAACAAAGTATTTTCGTATAGTTCAATGGTCTCTCTTCGTGCCACCAAAAGTCTAGTACAATAGAACTTTTAATACTTTACGAAAAAAATTAATAGGTCTCTATGAGTCTACCAAAATAAGAAATAGAAGATGTAATAGATACTAAAAGACTCTGATGAAAAGAAAATTGATATTTTTTATGGTTCCCAACGAGAATTCCCTTCGTGCGTGATAAATATTCCGCGTCGTTGAGGCGCGATACAATGGCGGTAAATTACGATCCCCCAGTGAAAGTTCATCAATTCAGGAAGAAAAAGATGGAATCTAAATTCTGACAGCAGACACGAGGAACTCGTGCTCGCGGTATTTTTTCGAATACCGGTCGGTGATTGCTAGATATCCCTAATGCGAAAGAAAGCACGCTGAAATTTGCGAAACGAACGTGCCGGCGTAGTACTTTCACTGGCCGCACAATAAGTAATAAATGCCATGCACATAATGAAACAGATAATGTATCAAACGTTGATCAACGATTCTGACGTAAGATGCCTTTTTCGGTAACCGTAAAAATATTAATCCCCTCGGCTTTCTAATATGTTAATAACGACGCGAGCGTCACGACGGTATTAGGCATTTCACGATCGAATAATGAAGACTTGTTTCCTACCGTCGAATTAAAGGACACGGGGAGCTTTTACGAGCCGCGGTATGACTTCTGCCAAGTCATGTACCGCGATTATGATAATCTTTTACGACTTCACAGTTTTAATTTAATTGGCCGTCGCTTCGACAGCGACATCATTAGAGGGATCGGTCTGATCCTGCATCGAAAGCATTGTAAAATTGATGGCTACGATCAGTCGGACAACCATCATGTACGTTCTGTATAATTGAACAATCGAGACAAAAAACCATATGCTAAATGTTCGGGCCGCGTGATTTATATTTTTTGATTAATATAAATGAGCAGCCTACGGGCAATTGACGACTGCATTTACATTCGACAGATGCTAGTGACAATTACTGCTGTTTGCGTTGGTAATATTCCCATCGGTAAAATCCTAGACACTATATGTAAATACCGTAATTAAATGTTATTAATAAACTGCGGAAGCATTTATGGGAAATTTTAATTTTTAAAAAATTATAGAATGCACTTGATATATATAAAAATGTAAAAAATATTTAAAGATACGATTTATTATATTTACGGGTTGAGACAACCCTCTACAAATCTCCCTAATTATTAACGATTAATAACTATGATGTTTCCTCGGGGTTAAAGAGCTAAATATCTCGAAAAGTTTCAGTCTTTTCGCGTTAATTTAGACCTGAATGTTCGTTGTGTAACGCTTATGGTTGAAGATTGTCTAACGCGTGTAGTACCAAACGATAGTCGAGCAGAAACAGGAAATCGTTGATTCACAATTTAGCCACGGGATTCCTGCGGATCGAATCGAGAGAGCACCGTGGTCGCTTGAAAAACACTCCCGACCGGAACAATGTCGCTAGAATGTACGCCGCGACCCTGAAGCACTCGGAGATCTCGTTCACACGGCGCAGCCTTCCTCCTCGCGGAAGGATTTGCATTTTACAAAAAGGACAGGCGAGTGTTCTATCGAACGGCTCGTGGGATACGTGCGGGCAACGCTTAAGTGTGGCTCGTAGTTGTCGGTCTATGAACCAGGCTGGACCAACCGCGTGTTCGCCGAACAAGAGGCTGTCTCCTCCAGGGTCGAGTCGTTACTTATTTACGCAGGCTGCATTGTCGGGAACAATTGCGTAGGCCAGGCCATTAAATCTTCGACCTTTGTGTAATTACGCCGAAGGGTCAGCTGGCCCGACCTTTCGGCGAAGAAGTCGGAAGAAAATGAATTGCCGCGCGAGACGTCGTAATTCTGAATCGCTTAGCTCCTAAGAGAACGGGGCGCTCTCTTATGAAACAAAAATTCAACTCACCTCGGATATTAAAGATGCGTTGAATTTTATTTTTATAAACGATTATTTATTCCCTCCGCGTTTATGTAAACAAAACTTGATTACCTCTGCGTATCGACTATTTGTACAACGCAAGAGACTTTCTAACGTGCATTTTATAGGTATGATTCTTAAAATGAACGTGTGATTCATAACTTGAACATTTCTATCCTCCCGAACTAGGAGGACCAGCGAAAGACGACATTTCGTCTCGAATGTCGCCTCTGTTGCAACGTTGTTCATTTTAAGAATCATTACTCTACTCCAATATTCCAAGAATACGTTTCTTCCTACATAACGACGACTCTTTAACGCCTCCACTTGTTTTGAATAAGAAATTGCAACGTTATCGTGATCCCCAACTGGGGGGAAAAATAAAAGATATCGCTGTGTATGAGTATCTGGTGTGGAATTTCACATCCGGTGTACGACAGATGAACAAGAGCTATGTTCATTTTACGAATCATTATTGTAGTTTGCTAATTTGGAGATATGTTCTCAATTTTACGATCAGATAGGGCCGAGCTCAATCCACAGTGTACTAACTATGTTAAGGAAAACTAAAATGTTGCATCGGCCAGAAATTAATTCAAACGATTTCACCGAAGTTTACGGGTTTCTGAAGTCCGAGACTTTTCTCTTCGGCGAGCGGAGGCCGGCGCGAAATTAATATTGCATAAAAACAGGAACTTATGGGCCGACCCGACGCAAGACCCGAGTCGTTTCTATCGGGAGTTGCGGCGAACGGAGATAATCAACGCCCACGCGTAACACCGTCATCGTCGGTTTAACAACAATATCAGCGCCGGTCGAAAAAGTCTAGGGAAGCGGAGAACGACTACGGGGAGTGGGGGGAGGGGGGGGGGCTCGAAAGGGCAAAGGCGACACGGGATCTCACGGCGGATTTCTCGAACGGAGAATTTCCAGACGTAGAGGCGGACAAAGATACGTGCCTGGCCGTAGATATGCAACGGTGCAGATTAGGCCGTTTCGAGGAACGTGCCCGGAGAGTAGCGGCCACGTTTGCTTCTTGCGCGGTGCAGCACGTCGCAAAAGTCAGAGGTTACGTGTCACCGAAGGTGACGACAATTCCGCGACGTTCTTGCGCAACAACGGCGAAATAACGGCTGCCGTTGCACGCGAACCGCCAACGAAGCCACTTTTTCCTGTTTGCACTGTACAACTGTGAGAACGCACGGTTTACGCAACGCGGCAATTATGAAATTCGGAAACGTGTCGATTTATTTTTACCATCAAAGATACGCATGTCCTAAAATTGCCCGAAAGATCCTCAGAACTATTTCTACGGTCTCGAATTACGGACAAGGAGAATCGAATACGAGAAGAATAATTACAAAGGCCTCTTTTCTAGCGAATCTGCTAAAAATTTAAAAGATTTTATGCAACGTGCTTGCCAGCGAATATAAAAATTGCGAGAGTAGAAACGTTAACAATACAGTCTCAGGAGTCTAGTAAACGCGAATCGTGTCAAGTACGATATCGCAACGAAAGAACCGGCGTTGTTTGCGATGCATGTAGAATATGTACGCTCACAACTAAATCCATTTGCATGAGACGCATCTAGCGATTCACTGTCGGTTAATATGAAATAATAAAACGATCGCGCGCGCATGCGAGGAAACGTTTCTTTCGTTGCAATGGCCGTCGAGGAGAGAAAAATTTATATTTCCCATTGTGCAACGCGGACAACGATACCGCGGAAGTCGATGCAGAAAATTGAGCACGATCGCGGTCAGTTCTTTCCTATCGAGCAACTTTTATGACAATCCGCCGAGGAAGCAATAACGTTCACCTTAGATCCTGTCCGCGAACGATTCTCAGATCGAGATTAGAAACTACAGAATTAATTAACCGTTAATAACGCGACGTGACAGTTACATCGAAACCTGTATTTAATTATTTACTGACGTTCGTTTGCAGTGTTTTGATTGCGCGATATCGTGTTTATCGCTTGAATTTTCATAAGAATTTGCTGTCCCGGCAATTACGGTTGACATCAAACCTCCGGAGGTCTTGAACTTGACAGTTAAAGATTAGTTATTGAACGTCATGGCGTCGTGTTTGCATGTTAGACAATTTTAATGTGTTAATTGAATTTAATATATGACCTATACGACCCCTTTGGGTTGGGTCCTAGATAACCTTTCGATATATAAACTTGTACGGACTAATTAATAAAATAGTTATTAGGCGGCTGTCGCGAAACTATTTGTAACGATGAAACGTGGCGAAACAAACGTTCGAATGTTTGGCTTTAAGCTAATAAATTCCCGTGTGTCGGTTACCGTTTAACGACTGGTGGCGTAGAACACGGTTTTATGTCTTCCTCCCGACAGTAGAGTACCTTGGAAACGACGTTTGAAACTCTGGACGTTTGTTTATCAGTGAAAGATAAGAACGTTCCAATAAATTTCTGCGTTCCCTTGGGAATGGAGATCAATCTCGTTCGTTCGTACTAGAAGCTTGGAAAGTCCGTAAGGTAAAATTGAAACGTTTAGGACGCCTCGAGTGTGATTCTACTGATCAGCCAAATTGTACCTATTCTACTCCCATCGAACGAGCACTGCTAATTTCATCGACGATTTAAGGGGGTCTGGGTGATTAAGTCGTCTTTTTCTGAAGAAATAGAACTCTTTAATACAGTGGTTTAAATTAAGACTAACAAAAATATAATTCGATTCGTTTTACTATTTTCTTTTAAGTTTGAACGACAAAAAGCAGAAGAAATCGATATTTCAGTTTTAATGTGTTATCATTTTATTAAATCTGAAGATTTTTAATTTTTTTTTTAATTTGAGCCATAAGTGTATCCTTACTAAACGGTATGCTTTTCGATTTCTCTCGTTTAGACTATGCCAGGCAGAGTTGTTAAAACACCTTGTACAAGCGTTCCAATAACTTTCACAATAGTTACTATATTTCACTGAAAAAAATTGTGAGTGCTCTCAGAACATATATCGATGTGTGACAAAATAATTGCAATAAAAAATCCTGCAGTATCTTCAGAAAAAAATGATTTAAAAATTGTTTTCTTTCATCCCCAAAGCCTCTTAAGAACCGTTTGGTTTTCAAGCAATGGAGAGTGCTGTACACATTTCTAAGATTGTATTTTCTCAAAAATCCACGGACTGGTGATGCAGAGGGGAAAAACGACGAGGAGCAAAGGGTGAATAGACGTGGTTCTAGGTTGAGAGTCGCTGACCCGCATAGAACGAGCACGAGGCGGACCGGTTCAGGTCACGGAAGAGGCTTGGGACTCTGATCGTGTCCTCTTGGAGCTACGAATGAACGCGAGCCTCCCTCTTCGGCCTCCCCTTCGCGTGACACGCACACTCCGTGCGTGCGCCTTAGAACGCCCGGTTTCTTCGGCGAAGATTGAAAAACGACGCGCGAGGACGAAGGAGACAAACGGTGCACGCGGATGGAAAAAGGGGTAGGGGAAAGCAACGGGCGACGTCGGAGGTGAGAGAATGGACGGAAAAAGAAGAACGAGCTCCTCGCGACCGGCGATACAACGATACCGTCGATCGATGTCCTCTTGAATGTCAAGCCGAGCGAGATTTCACCGGGCCGATAGCAGCGTCGGACTCGTGTCCTGCCTCCCATAACCTGACACGCGGCCAGATCGCGAGAAGACGCCTTGTAAAACGATATTAAGGGATTAGTGTCTCCCTCGGTAAGACGTCGGGGGACCTTGACGAGGTTTCGACCGGTTCCCGGGCACGACATTCGTGATATAGGCCGATCGGACTCCGTCCAACGAGAGAGATCGATCGTCTGTTTTGAGTACCAACTGGACGTCGAGATTGTGCTCCAAGTTTTCATTTAAAGCTTTATCGAATCGCGAGTGCATGGGAGTAACACGTCTAGTGAAGGATTAACCCTTTGCACTCGAGTCTGCCCTCTGAGGTGACATCAGAAATCTAAAATTCGAATATCTCCTGTGAGAGGATACAAAGAGACTGTTGTTTTAAGGCGATAGTATAGGCGTTTTTAGTAGGTATTTTGTGTGGCGTCAGTCGTCTAGTATTCATTATCAGAGTGGTCGCTCTCTCGCAAGCGCTCAACTGACCCCTCCGTTCCTATCTCTACAAATGTGGTGATAAAAACGGGGAATATAATCTCAGATCTCTGGCCACAGATTATATTTACGGTAAAGAATTTTGTTCTCAAAAGTGCGTAGGATTTCGGGGGTATATGTATTCACCAAAAATGATTGTAATTAACCCCCGCAACCAAAAATAATTTTTCCAGAATGATTTGAAACTTTTCATTCTCGCCGAAAACTTTAGGCACCTACTCGAATTTTTTTTTCGACGACGTATAGGATTTCGAGGGTATGTCTATTGACCAAAAATGATTGTAATCGACCCTTGAAATCGAAAATAATTTTTTCAGAACGATTTGAAATTGTTATTTTTCGCCGAAAAATTTAAGTACCAAAACAACCATATCAACAAATTGGTATTCTTGATTTTCGTCTTATTTTGACGTCTAAAATCTCCCATTAAAATTTTTCTCACAGGTGACCGAATACCCTGTATATAGAAACGGAAGGGTTACTCGAGCGCTTGCGAGAGAGACAAGAGCGTAAGCCTCTGGTGACGAATACAGGAAGTTGACGTCACATTTCCAAGAAAGTGTGCTCGACTGCAAAGTGTTAAATTAAAATGTCTCTCGAAAATCGTGGTATCGTTGATTTAAAACTATCCCGTACGATCGCTACGTCTAACCCAAAAAATCTTCGCGTCTCTCGGGTCCGTATCGGGGCCCGATGAAAAAACCCGCGGGCGCGGCGGGGCCCCCGGTCGGTGGCCGATAGGTAAGCCGATTTCGAGAGCGGCGGAAATCGTTGGCCGGCGGGGCAGGTTCGCGGAGCCCACGTAGAAGAACCACCGAGCGTCCTGGCAGCCTGTTTCTCTTTCTTTTCGAGCGAGGTCGCGTGACCCCGAAGCGTAGACGCGACCGCAGGCTTCCAGGTTCAAACAGTGCCAGCCACACACCGTGCCGCCTGGTCTCTGTATGTATGCGCGTGCTCGAACATGCGTGTGGACGCCTCGTAAGGCGATGGAATGCGCCTGTCCCCCGGTCTTCTCCGGATGGATGGCTTTGTCTTCGTGATCTGACGTCTCGCTCTGAAAGCCACTCGTCCGGCAAACGCGCGCATCGGACCTCCTTATCCTTGCGACGGCGAGGATGTACATCGACAGGACACGCTCGTAGCTGCTCGTCGTTCCCCTCTGCTCTGTCCTAATCTCCGCTAATCGAATTCCTCGCAGTCCCGCTTCTTCGGGTCACCGGATCGAGATAGACGCTCCGAGCCTCTGTCACCGATTACGCTACGGCTACTTTTATAGATGGGCATGCTTCGGCTCCCAGGGTTCGCGACATTCCCAACCTTCAATTTCTCTATTACAATATTTCCAGTTCATGCTTTTTTTTAGATATATTGGCGATTCTTTGGCGCCTCTACTTGTTTCGAATGAGAAATTGGAACGTTATCGTATTGTAATACTTTATACGATGTCACCCTGGAAGACTCTGTAACCGATTACAGTGGTGATTCTTAAAATGAACACGTGATTCGTAAATTGAACGTTTCTATACACTCTCAACTAGCGGGATCCTCTGTGGAATCAGCGAACGACGATATTTTGTTTCGATTTTTTCCTTTGCTGTAACGATGCTTATTTTAAAGATCATTACTCGTATGCTCGAGTTACTTTTATGGATTGACACATGGCTAAATTTTAATTTCTCTACTCTAATATTTTAACAACAGGTTTCTTCCTACATTATGGCGACCCTCTAACGCTTCTATTTGTTTTAAATAAGAAATTGTAACGTTATCGTATTCTAATACTCTATACGACGACACACTGTGAGTCTCTGTGGTCGATTATATTGATGATTCTTAAAATGAGCACGTGATTCGTAAGTTGGACATCTTTATCCTACCCAACTCCCTAATATTCTAAGAATACGTTTCCTTCTACATTACAACGACCATTTAACGCCTCTACTTAAATAAAAAATTGTAACATTATCGTATTCTAAAGCCTTGTACGACGCTTTTTCACATTCTTCACTATGGAAAATGTAAATAACACCTAACAGTCCGAAGAATTCTAGATTCCAAATTACACATTTTCTGTGCCTCGTACGTCTAATAATAGTATCAGGCTTTGATTCGTAAATTGATTTCGTGTCAATAACTGGCTAACGAGTCGCTCTAAATAAACGACGCTGTCGTCGATCGAATTTAAGGCGGCAATTAAAAATGACGACGGCTGTTCCGACGAATGTACACGTAATGACTCTATCCAAATAAACGTTTATCGCTTATTCCGTCACGGATAAATATTCATAAGCTCGTCCCAGCTGAATAACTTTCTAGTCTAAGTGCCTTAAATCTTGTACCGTCGCGTTCGTGCAATCCATGGAACTCATTAACCCGCGGGTTAATCGTTTCATCTTCGGTGGTCTGCTGGAGGGGGAAGTGGTTGACAAAATACTGAAACGTTCAATCTACGAAATCCATCGATCGCTAAAAACTTTTATCAGAATTTGAAGAATCAAAATTCGTCCACCGGGTCTAATTTAGAAAAAAATTTGATTTCTAATCGTAATCGTTCGTTTTAATAGCATCGTCGTCCCGATCGCCAGTCAGTTCGCAGTTTGTCATCGATTTAGCCGCGCGCGCGATGCAATGATAATTTCGCGGAGGAAAAAGAGCACGAGAGGCTGCGGAGTTCGCAAGAAATTGATTGACTTTCTGCGTACAGTGGCGGGGCCACGAGGCAGCCCGGCCGATGCGGCGTAATTAATGGATTGTTCACACCTCGCCCACGCTATTTGTCTCCGTTCCTCTCTTTCAACCGTTGGTGCGAGCCAGTCTTTCTGCCCGAGTCCGCGAGAGGAAGATCGTTCGATAATTAATCACTCGGTGGCGATCACCGGTTGCCGGGATCCATTAACGAACCGATCATTCCCGGTTTCCTTTTATACGAGAAGCCTTCGTTGCACTTCCGACTTGGCCGCAGAATGGCTTCGAACTCTGAGGAAATAATTTGTTTCAGCGCTGGGGCTGGTTCAAGATTAATACGTACAGGGCTCGGGCCACCGTTGAATTAATGAGAATTAGCGGCGTGAACGGAATCATTGATTGCTGGCTCGCTGACCGCGATGAACGCGAGTAATTGTTTCATTGAATTATTCAGCGAGACGAAAGCACCCTGGATTCGTTTTAGCCGTACTCGAGCGCCTTTCCGGTGCTTTAATTACCGCTCGACGTCCACGTTCGAATTATTTAGCTGTCGAAAATTGATATCGAGTTCCATGCACTCTGTATTTATCGCTCGATCCAATGTTTGCGATTTTCAACATTCCGCAGGAACGTACAATTGGTTCCACGCCACCCACGCGGTCCCAAAGGCTAGACGATCCATCGTTGGACCGTTAATCGCCGTCCAGGGACGACAAGGAACGTCTTCCACGTGACAATAACGAAAGAGTATCATCGACGACCGGCTGAAAGACAAGACCTTGCCGATGTTGTATAATGAATGGATCGTTCGCACCTCGCCCACGCCGCTTGTCTCTCTTTCGCTGGTCGCGGACAGTCCCGATCGGCACACGATCTCCTAGGAGGCAGAACCCCGGCTCGATAATTAATTACTTTGAGCGATCGAGGGCCGTAGATCCTGCGGAGCGGAGTCCCCCATTGGGAGTAGTAGGCCAATTTGTCAGGGCAGTCACGCGCTTTTCTACGAACCCACCGCTGACAATGAGTAAAAGGGCCGTCGTGGCTGATTACTATTCCGCGTAAGAGCGTAAACGCAACTTGAATCGAGGCGCAACGAGGCTCGAGCCATCCACGGTTTCGTTTTTCACCTTACTTTGGCGCACCAAGCCTATTAGATAATTAATGACGCCCGCGGCGGTAGAGGAAAGAAAGGAAGGCGTTTTTGCGAGCCCGATGCGCGATGGACGCGGATTCGAAAGCGGAAATTGTTGTTTGGACTCGTTCGTGTGGGGATCGGTCGCATTATGTAGAAAGCGCGATATTGTTTATGGGTTTAGGAAAAGAGTTATTAAGCCCCCTGGGCGTCGAGAATGTTCATTTCTGTGTTTTCTAGCCGACGTGAACGTGTGCTGTTACTAACTTGAAACGATAAGAGAATCGTCGAGGTCCTGAGTGGGTGGGAGGACGTCTCGCACCGGTGAAATCTACAATCAGTCAAGCAAAACCAACGTTTGAAACTGTTCGTGCTCGCGACAGAGGTACCGCGGCGATTATATTTATTTTACTGGCTACGTTCCTCTCGAGGAAGCAAATTATTTAATAGACCACCTGCAATCGACATTCGTACGTTGGTACGAGGTGTGAATGATTGAAAAAATTCCGTGCTTAGAAAGGCAAATTTTCCGGTTAAATAGGTGATACGTGCAGTGATATCGCGTATCCTTGAATATTAATGTTTTGTATAAGATTTTTATTGATGTTTAATATTCACTCTCCGACGACGTTGATAGCTAATCGTATCGTCGGTTTGGAATTTAGGTGCATACAGGTGTCCGTACACCTGACTCGTAACTAATTCGCGTTCACATTTTCTCGATGTTTAATCGTCGACGAGCGATAACGCGAGATTGAGGAAGCGTGTCTATAATTCGCCTCTTCGAACGTCGATAAAATTTTCCCTGATGATGCTCATTTGCTAGCACAATACACGCGATGTTTCAAGTATCCACGATAATTCTAGACATCATCGTCGACGCGCGACGATCGTACGACGAATCCAGCCGGAGCCAATAACTTTGAATCCTGAAAGCTGGAATCCGGTCTCCGATTCCGCGGACAAATTTGCTGGAACAATCGTTCGCCTTACAAGGCAGAATTGACGAGGCTCCTGGAAGGGCAGACGTGTCTTATTGGTTATTCCGTCTCGGAATAGAGTCACGTTGGCTGCATCACGGGCGACACACACCAACACACACAGACACACAGACACACAAGTCGATTTTCGCAACATTAATCGTTGCGCCAGGATTCATTTCGATACGAATGCGCATGCATTATCGAGCCGGCTGGATGCGAATTCTTTTTCCCGCCGCGTCATGCTGCTCGATCCGTTCACGGGGAAACGTAAAAGCACGCGGACGCTGTGTAAAAAAAATTGACGCGGACAAACCGCGAATGAATTAATTCGCGGCGCGATGCCGTGCGCGATACGTAAGGATGCACTTAACATGGTCGTGGCTGGTTCTTACGAGAATCGATTAGCATCGTGCTCCGGTGTCTCGAACGCGTCTCTATATCGATGCCTGCGCGGCGGAAGTTCGTCGTTGTTTATTATCCCGAAGAACGACCAAAGAGTTGGCAAATTGACGCAACGATAAATAGAATTTTAATCGTCGGGTGGAGGCATCGCGATTTACTGTAAATTTTGAATTAGTATTTCAACCCTTTGCGGATGTATGCCTACTCTCAGCCACTATATAGCAAGGAATCATACTGGTCTTATGTTATACTGAGTCGATGAGCTTCGGAGATACACAGAATTCGAAATAATATTTCACGAATTGAAATACTCAAAAATAGCAATAAGAAAGTTAAAGAATTTTATTCCAACTTTTAGGCTAAATGGCAAGCTACGTAAAAATTGGTTTAAAAAATTAAGGGTGGAAGACGAAAAATAAGGGAAAATACTAATTATTTTTCCAACACATGTTTCACAACAAGGCTTCGTGTTAGAGACCGCTTAGAAAGGTACCACACGATGAAAAACTACAAAATGCAGTTTTTACATACAATTAAAACATGTTATTGTGTTACATGTATCTAAAGTTTAAAAAAGAATCAATTTTCGCGCAACGAAAATTAATTTCGACCAACATGACACCTAAATATAAACTCGATACGACCATAAAGAGTTAAAGTCCCCATCGTGGAACGTTTAAAAATTAATAATCACGTAGTTACAAACAATTTTGTATCCAAAGGCTGCGAGAGAACCCAGTCGATGAAATCCTCGAATATCTTCTTCCAAAGTTTCCCCTTTTATCTCAAAACATCGTTCCGCCATTAGGAGCGAACTTCTGCGCGCGATTTGCTAACAAATCTTCGAATTGGTCTTTCTTTCGAGTTTCAGGCCTCTCTCACCTGTCTATCGATCCCCGTTTCGGTCAATTATTCGAAAGAACGCGTTCTTTGGGATCGAGGCTAGGGACAAGATTCGACTCGGCCTCGCGATCTTGCGGGCGTTTTCGGAGGCGTCACGTACCCGGGTGGCCCTGTACGAAGAGGGCACGCCGCCTCTGCACCTGCCAGGTCATTAGGGTAGAAACGGCAGGTAGAGATCCACGGAGGACGAAGAACAAGAGACACGCCGCTCTACGGGGCGGAATCCGAGGTGAAATAGAAATGACCGGGCGAGAAAAAGTCGGGAGCAGAAAATGAGACGGCTGGAACCCGGGTCGGGAAGGATCGAAAGATCGACCTAACCCCCACTATGGTGAGCATGTAGTCGATTAATTGGTACCAACCACGTCTGCAACGATCGTGATCGTGTACTTGATTAAGTAACAAATATTTGTGCAATTATAGAAAAGGACATGTTAAGTCGTTGGTACGTTAATGAAATTCGGCCACCCACCCGTAGGTATTCGTCAAAGAAGATAAATTGTCACGTAACACGTGTACGTACACTCTAGGAATCAGGAAATAATAGTTACTTAATAGTTATTTAATGGACACGCGGAGGGAAAGTCGTAATACACGTGTTCGAAGGTCGGAATGTTGCAGCGAGCACCGCTCGTCTGATCGATGAGTTTCATCCTCGTCCTCTTCGGATGATAATCTGTTTTTGAAGTATTCGTTCAGGAAATCGTTCAGTATGTTCGCGGAACGCGTAGAAAAACGACGAAATTATGAAACCGTTGCATCCTTAACGGACGTAACAGTGGAACGTGGTTGACTTTAGATGCTTGGCGTACAGGATACCCAGTTGTTGCTGCTTTATAATAGCAATTTTACGATGTCTTCTGTTTTCAAAACCTTCCACGGGGCTTTTTGAATGCTTCAAATTAAAAAAGCAAATCCATTGTTGACGAAGAAGAGATGGTATATCACTCATAAATAATAGTTCTGAGAAAATAATTTTTGGTATCGTGGAACGTGGCTGACTTTGGATACTTGACGTACAGAATACCCAGTTGTTGCTTCTTTATAATAGCAATTTTATGGTATCTCTGCTTTGAAAAACCTTCCACAGGGCTTTCTGAATGCTCCAAATTAAAACAGAAAATTCGCCGACGAAGAAAAAATGGATCGCTGATAAGTAAAATTCCTGAGAGTTATTTTTCCTCTTGACTTATCAATTTACGGTATCGTGGTGGACATTTTCCAAGCAATTTCAGAAGCACGTGGACAGAATCGGAAGCAGTAAATTGCGAAACAGAAACGGAGCTTGCCCTCCGTTGGAAGAATCCACGAGGATTTCTGCCGCGGAACGGCAGAAACAGCGACGACAAAACAGGCAAGGAGGCACAAAGGGAACCGAATAAGATGAAAAAAGGAATCAGGATACACAGTGGTAGACCGTGCAAGAAAGAAATAACGCGGAGCGAGGGAATTGCGGTTGGCTAGAAGAGCCAGGGAATGCAGGGAGGAAGAAGAAAGGACGAAGAAAGAGAAAGCCGCGTCCGAGAGAGGACCAAGGAGGAGGTACCCGTCACGAACTGCGGGCTAATTGTCCAGGAGATTGCTCCTGCAGCCTGCTGTGCGCTGCTGTTGCAGCTGATGCTGCTGTCTGTCCTGCACGTTGTTTCCTCGACCTCGAGCCAACCTCCGAGCGTCCTTAAGATCTTGATCCGCTCCGGGCATCGACTGGATATTCGAGCCACGACGTGAATTATTGTTTTGTCGCTGCGAACTTCTGTTATCCCTCGTGAATACCCTGGTACGCTACAACCGCGAAATGAGAAACGAAAACGCCACGCGAAGGGCAATTAATACTACCCCGGAGGATCGACCCTTTGGCGCCGTCCTCCGCGGAACTCGCGTAGGCGCCGCCAACAATTCTATTTCTGCTGCGTCGTGCAACAATGAAACGTATTTAACCAAAGGAATTTCACGGTGAATATGTGGTGTGTATATTTACTACTAAACTAATATGCAAAAACATAAGAAACACTTAAAGTAAGATAGGAAGTATTATATTTAGGGGACAACCCTCTACGAAGCTCCCATTTCGTTAATTCTGTTAAGAAGATTTGCAGTCTACTTATAACAGTGCACTGTAAAATTTAATCTTGTTTAGTAAAACTTAAAAATTCTAATAGCAACAGATAAATTTTATTCAAGTTTCAGTAGAAATTTCTCTCCGTGCGCCATCACTTTCGACAAGAAATTTGATTCGAATACAAAAAACGAATTTTCTCAAATATGATAAAAATGTAAACCAATGAGGAAACGTTCAGAAGTAACATCTTCAATTTGCGTTTTGGGAATGTCGAATATAACCAACCCTTGCACAATTTTTACCAAAATACCTAATATTAATTTATGGAATAATTGTTTTCGATGATCGATAAGGTACAAAATACCACAAGCGATCGAGGAGTATAGTGATTGAAACTTTGCCGGTCAGGTTTTTACGTTTGTTTGACGCAAGGTTGGGGCAAGTGCGAAAAGGATGATTTCGTGGTATGAAGAAACCAATCAATAAAGAAGATTACTACAAGCGGAATGAAACAGCGCGTAGAATAAATAGCCTGGAGTCGCGCCAATATTTTTCGAGGCATCTCGCGATAGGAATCGCCCGAAGGCAACGGCCGATTCTGAGATCATTAATAACAACTACGTAGAAACGTATTTAATTGTGAACGGTCCGCCGTGCGTTGCGTGCTCGAGCGGAAAGGTCGCGTAATTAAATCGCGAACGAACAAAAGCACGAAAATGATAAAGAAAGCAGAATTACCAAGGAACATAATCGGTTATTGTGCGACGTCGTTCGTACTCGGCGACCAGCGAAACGATTAACTTTTAACTGGTAATATTCCCTGGAAAATTTATGCGGTTTCGATCGACTGTAATTTTATAACGCGTTACGCAACTCGACCGCACAATGGACGGTGCCGCAAACATAACAAGTCCCCGATAAAAGTCGCAAAAGTATAAAGGACGGAGCTACGCGAAAATATGTAATTCTACTGATGGCCACCGGTGCATTAAACGCCGGAGATTTCGCTTCCTCTAGGATAAATACCGAGATTGCGTATTCGATGACGGTGATTCGACATTGCCGCGAAATCGGTGTCGTTTAACGTAACGAGGGTCTCATTGGAAATTAAAATTGCTTCACGCGACTGCCAGAAAATGTACAATATTCTGCGAGACTAAAGTTTCGATTTTAGACAATTGTAAATTATGTAACTTAAATTTTGTGCTATTTAAATTTGATTTCTTTAATATTTCCGCTTGAGAAGTAATTGTTTTAGTTCCATATGGTCCCAGAAAGAACTGTACTGCAGTATTCACTAGCAGAAACCGTACAATTTTTTACGTGAGCAAAATTTCGATTTTAGATAATTGTAACTTATGTAACTTGAAACTTGTCCTATTCGGATTTATTTTTTTGATCTTTTCAACTTGAGAATTAATTGTTTTAGTTCCATATGGTTACAAAAAAGAATCGTATTAGCACATCGACTACCAGAAACCGTAAAATATTTTACGAGATTAAGATTTCGATTTTAGACAATTGTAAACTACGTACCACGAAATTTGCCCTATTCGAATTTATGTTTTTGAACGTTTCGACTTGAGAATTAATTGTATCAGTTCCAAATGGTCCCAAAAAGAATTGTATAATTTTTTACGAAATTAAGATTTCAATTTTAGACAATTGTAAACTGCCCAACTTAAAACTGGTCCCATCAAAATTTGCTTTCTTTAATATATCAACTCGAAGAATGAATTGTTTTAGTTCCATACGGTTCCAAAAAGAACCGTGCTAGCGAAGGAGCGTCCAAGCTAACGAATCTCGAAGGGAAGGTTGGAGACCGCGAAACCACCCCCCGGGTTGGCGCGATTCGCGTGGAATAAAGGCAAACAGGATCGGGTGGAAAGAATCCCGGGGTCTCGCAACGAGTCGGCTAATTATTCTACGCTATCCTTAGGCGCACGTAAGTCAGACAGAAGCGAGCAATCTTTAAAGGCTCCGTTAATATTCCCGCAGAAATTTATGCGGGCCGGAGCTCGGCTGGCTCCGCCATAAGTTACGTAATCCCACACATGGTAGCACGTACTAGCCGAAGTAGCGGCGACGATAAATCTTCGAAACGCGGTAACTCACGATGTTTCTCGCCTGGAGAGGCGAGACACCGCGAGAGACACCGCTTCCAGGAGAGAAATGAGGAAAGGCCGCGAGAGGAGGGAGGGATCGGGAGAAGAAAAAAAAAACCGGGTTACGGACGGCGATGGTGTCGTGCGCCAGGAAGCCGGGGCTCTCGGGGCTAGATCGAGAGACGTCGATCGATTGCACGACACACTGCACGGGATATAGAGAAATTTCTTGCTGCGGCACGTTTCTCCTTGTTTTACAGAATGACACGACGCCGAAGTTGAACCGCTCCTCCGCCACAACGGAGTATTAGTTGTTGCCGCGATCGTTTCTTCACCCGGAAACATCGCTGACTATGATTCTTTGGCACCGAGCATCCCGTGATTTATTAATCGGGCCCCGGGTTTCTTGCGCCGATTTTGCAACAAAGTACGCGCGTACATCCCCTGCACACCTCGTCGTTCCTGATGGAATCGAGTTTAGCTGCGTTGGACCCTGTCGTTCTAAACAGGACGATCGATTCAACGCTAGAACTACCACAATGGTCAAATGACCCAGTAGTTTCTAATAGAAATTTATCGTAGTCTTTTTATAAGAAAATGAATAAACATTTATTTTGATTGCATTATTCTTTGGTACAAATATGTACACTATAATTGTTGGTAGTTCTAGTGTTAACTCCCAAAATGCTGACCAACGATGAGCAAACTACTATTTTCAATTTAAATGTTTAAACAAAATTCATTTAAGTGTTCTTTTGCATATGCAAGATATAGTGGAAAGAATTTATGTAGAAATTGATTTAAAAAACATACATTTATGTTATGTAAACATACACAACATTTAATAAACATACATGGAAATATTAAAATATACTTATTTGCTTCTATATTTAAACTTAAAAAAAGATTAAAAATAAAATCTTGAATCCATCAAAATTTATTTCTTTTTTTGGCCCATCCCTAAAAAAGTTTACCCATCATTGGTGTACGATGACCAACCTTCTTTCCCACGCGTAGATACATAAAGGAACCATAATCTAAAATAGATCTAACGAAGCTTTCATAGAGTATTTCATAGTATTTGTTTATGTTCAGAGCTTCAAAACGTTTGTTATAAATAGTCTGATCTTTATGTAAATTCATATTTGTATTAATAGAATAGAGAGCTTTGTAGAGGGTTGTTTCAACCCCTAAATATAATAATTATCTTACTTTAAGTGTTTCTTATATTTCTGCACATTAAATGCGTTCTTTAGCTTTTTGAGTCTAGTTCTGTTACAATCAAAGATAATGTTTCAAGAAAACAAACTGTTTTTATTCGGAGCAAGGTCAAAACCTAAGCCCAGAAGATTACTCCAAACGATGCTGATTAAATCTACCGTTAAGTTCAAGCGAATTTAGAATAGACTTACTATCGATACTTTTTGTATCATCAAAGATACAAATAACCAATAAGAATGTACTTACAGACCTATTTGTTGTTCTATGCTTCGAAGTCTACGTTCGCCTAAACTCTGCTTTACGTGTCTAGCAAATAACTGTCGTCGACCAGACATCTGTTTACCGAGATAAATGACTTTGAATATTTGTCAGGTACATATGTCCCGCCTGACTCGACTCCAAATCTCTTATCAAACTTTTTATTGCGCATTTCTGTATCCATTTTAACACCGTTCGGGACTCAGAATTAATTAGGGTTATACTTTGGTGCCTTTCAATGGTTAATATATTATATCGTTAAGATGAAAGCAGACGCTGTGTCTTTATGATGAATTTTAATTTCGGAGAAAGGTTTCCAAGTATGGATTTTATTTGATACGGTTCGAAATATTTGAGAGAATCACGCGTATTGTATCTTTGAACAGGTCTTATCTCGCGAACGACGATGAAAATATTTCCAGCGATGCACGAGGAAATGTGAACGAAGAAATGTTTTCGTACGTGGATTAGTTCGCGCGATGGGGCTTAAATAATTGGCAAATATTTGAAAAAACGATAATTTGGTACTCGATGGAGGGGGAACGTGTCTCTCCGAAAAGTCAAGGTTCCTTGACTTCGGGAAATATTCGATCTCATAACATCGGTTTTAAATTATAAGTAATTTGTAATGAACCACAAGCAATAACAGAGAATTGTAAACTAACTGATGCACAATTCGTCGAACGCATATTTGATATTGTTAAAAAGAGACACATAAACGTTACTCGCTCATTGTTATATAGTGTACAAGTTACATATATTTTCTACTTATCTCTCTTTATTTTTGCATACAAAGTGATCCACACCCGTGAGGAAAGAAATAAATAAATAAACCGGAACGAAACGTAATTGTCTGGAATTTATCTCCGGAGCCCGATAAGTTCATCCCAGAAGGAGACGAATTTATCGTTTTCCATCGAAAAGCCAAACAATGTTTAAGACCGACGGTTTGCCATCGAGCTAAAAATCGAGAGCGATGTCCTGATAACAACCGGAGCGCTCGACGCCCGATAAACCTCTGGAAACAACCTAACTTCGCCTCCAATTATCACCGCGGCCAGTACGGGAGAACCGTCACAGGTATACCGGTTCGTTCACGTGCTCGACAACGTTAAATCGCGATCGGCTACCGACCAGCGCGAATACAAATACAAGAAATATCGCGTGTAAAACACGACTCTCGATCGTGTCTTGGTCCCCTGACGCGTAGGACGACTGCACCTATCCAACGAAAGTATACGATGCGTGATACGACGAGTACTTTCGAAGATTTCGGACCGTAAAACCGGAATTTCCTCTAAGCAAATCAGCCACCTTTTCTTGAATTTGCATACGCTCCAACAGCCGTTGCACGGAAGTCGGAGGTCGTTCGAGAAAGAAACCAGAGGAAAATAACCGCGTAGGCGTGTCGTAAGATTGCTTTCTGGCAGCTCGGGGAGCATTTATTATCAGAAATTACGAAAAACGTTTTGCTCTGAATAATTCGATTAAACCTCGTTGGATTTCAAACGGAATTCTAACAGCGAACCGGGTTATCGAGATTTTACAAGATTTGGAAACGAGCAAATACGCACAACATTATGAACTTTGACTTTCTGGTTCGCGTATAACGCGTTCGGGTCTAATATGTTTCGTAAACGTTACGTTTCAATTTTCTGTAAACTTAAAAAACATGACGAATCGAATGATACTCGGATAACGAGTTTAAACATTGTCGAGTGTCTGATACTCGTGACGTATAATAAAACATTTCATACATAAATCAGTGTTACGTTGCAGACATCGTTTTTACGGTTGACTTATGTCACTTGGCTATGAATTTTCGCTTTAACTGCGCGTTGTCTCAAGAAAAGGACTCCTTTATTTTTTTGTCGGTTCTCGAGTACCGATTCTTTCGACCGAGTATGTTGGTTCCTACCCAATCGTTGTAGAAAATTTGTGGGGAATATTATTATGTGACGTTAAAACTTCGATTTCAGACAATTGTAAACTACGTCAAGTAAATTTTGTCATAGTGTTTATGTTTGTAAGGTCTGTGAAATTTTGGAGAATTAATTTGAAAGCGTTGAAGAGTTGGAGAATTCAATTTCGACTCTGCAAAGATCAGTTAACCCTTTGCACTTCAAGAACAAGCAATTGCAATTTTTTGATGTGACCTTTAAAAATAAAAACACATTCTTTTCCCCGCGAAAATAAATAATTGAAATTCATATATTTCAAATGAAACTAGAGTGTAGTACAAAGGATTAATAGTACAACAAAAAAAACCAGAATATTTAGAGTAATTATGACTGTGGCAGTGCTGATTCTGCAAATTTGAAAGACTGTTTTTATAGAGATTTCAAGTTGTAAGGGAATACCGTGGATGGAATGGACGCCATGGTTCGTAGGATGTTGAATGCGTTGCGTTTGCAGAGGATCGACGAGGATCAGATATACAGGGACGTGCGTAGACGTGATTTCACGGAGAAAGGTGCACGTCAACGACGATAGTCGGACAGCGGAGGGTACGGATGGGTGCAGAGTACCAGACGCGTAGCAGGAGTTCGTACCAATGATGGAGCTCACGGCCAGTCAGCCAGTACTAATTAACCGTGGAATGCTGTATCTAGATTGAAATCTGGGTGACCCGACGCCCTGGGGCCACCACCTTGGCTCAACCTCGAGGCTACGTTCTCGAGGTGGGTTCACCGGCTCGGTGGCCAGCCACCGTGTACCTGCACGGGTTCTTCGAGTCGTACTTGTACACGTGCTACTTTCGTACGAGACGTTTTCTTGCACGCGACTATGTATGGGCGGCTGACGCGGCGTTTATTTCGCTGCTTCACCGACGGCTTGCATCTGCTTCTCAATATTCTCTGATTTATGTTCCCCTCGTGATCTTATTCGAACGCCAATTCTTCCGCCTCGCGGCGAGTTCAATATTCCGTTTCGCGCCTCTTCAAACTGGCAGCACCATTCGACGGGCAAACGCGTCGATGACTTAAAGTTTACTTCGATATTTTCTGGAAAATTCTTACCTTTCTAAAGAAAATCACGGAAAACCAAGTACCAGTTGAGAAACACAGGTTGCGTCGTTTCCATCGCACAGATAAATATGCAAATTGCAAAGGCAAAAGTCAACATTCTTGCATCGAATCTGCACTTTTGCTCCGACGGGAGAAAAAATTGTTTTCTATACTAGAAGCAAACACTGTTTTTCTCATTGTTGCGCTATATACGATGCTTAGAAATAACGTAAAATCGTTATATACTCGCGATTATCCTTAATATTCCTTCCCGTGAATTCTTTCCCGTGGAATTCTTGGTAGATTATCATTGAAACGCAGCAGACGTATTAACGCGTCTTGCTAAAACAACGAAACGCCGTGGTCGCTGCGAGCCAGAAAGAGCAGAAGCGTGTTCAAAGTCCTCGGAGGATTCCACGAATTCCCGGCGCGATGATCTAATCGCGGACAAGCCGGAGTCCCACTTTTTATCGAGGATCGTCGTAACATTTAACCTACGACATGATCCTTCGCAGGCGAAAGGTTAATCGCGTACCGCTGATCGATTCCAGGAACGGCCGTAAAACCGACGCGAAATTTACATCGATTCCCGCGCAACCTTGCGCGTTCGCGAGATGATGCATCGTCGTTCGACGATGTCCAGCTCGGGAGGAAACGTTTCATGGAAATCTGGAGCGCGACCACCGTTTATGGCGCGGCGACCTCATTGGACGAGACATGCTCCGAACGACCGGGGACTCCGAAAATTCCCATCCCACCGTCCAGATGTCCGACGATCGATTTTACGCGTACTGTGGATCGACCTGGTTTCGATAATTCGACGACAGAATTTTATTCCTTCGGGTCTTCTCCACAGGATAGAGTGTTAGAATTTGATCGTACATCGAGTCGTTCCACCGGACCGATCGGTATCAATTTTATTCGAAAACTATTACAACGTACACTTTTACGTATTGCATTATGTTCCCTTAAGTCTTTTCTACAAAATGGAGTGTTAGAATTCGATCTTACGCCGAGTCGTTCCACCAGACCGATCGGTCGCAATTTTATTCGCGAGCATCTCGAAAACTATTACGACAACGTACACTTTTGCGTATTGCATTGTGTTCCCTTGACTTTTCTCTAGAGGATAGAATATTAGAATTTGGTCGTACATCGAGTCATTCCACTGGACCAATCGGTCGCAATTTTATTCGCGAGCATCTCGAAAACTATCACGACGACGTACACTTTTGCGTATTTATACACTTTGATTTGTGGAGGAAATAAATTTGGATGATCAGGCGTTTGACTGATAATTATTTTAGAATAATTAAAACGATGTATCGTGATTTTCCCAGTCTGGAAAACAATGAATTCCGGGGTGGCGGAATGAGATCGTTGCACAAGACGAGGCATTACGATCGACGCGGACAGATAATTCGGTTTGCACGTAACCGGTCGCAAAAAGTCTCGTAATCGGGCGAACTGCGCCCCACGCCGAGCATTATATCCGTATCATATGGCCGATCGTAAAAGGTCACAATGTTATTTTACCCTTTGCTATCTGCTGTCTAACCTTTACGATCGATATCAGTGATCTCATTAGAAGTTAACAATAAAATGTCGTGCCGCCACGACCTATCGTAACGTTCTTGAATTTGTATTGACTCGTTGCAAGCGTCGATTTTCCGATGTCTGGCGAAATCTGCTGACTTGTAATCTTGACACCAGAAAAATTACCGTACGAAGATACGTATGTATGTACAGAGATCGATATACATTTCCGTGGATCGTTGATTTTCACCGGTGATTACGTTACGCAGTGAAAGGTGGCGAGGATCGCCGTCGTTTTCCCCGATCGCGCGAAAACGTTCTTACTTTCCGTGGATCGCGGTATCGCCGTGGCGGGCAATCGATCGAAAAAACGTCGGGACGTGACCCGTTTGTGTATCGCTGAATCTCGACGCGGCCACTCAATCACTTCCTTTTGACGCTTAGTAGACCGCGTCGATGTTGCCGCCAGTCGGTATTAATCTGGTCGGTGATATAATGAAGCCTTTTTATCGAGAGACCGGTATCCGAGATGGCAAAAGTGCAGAGGTTGCTACCCCGGAGGTGAAGCCGTGTACCGTCGTTTTTTCTCCGTTCATGCGTCGTCGGCCACGGGATCAGGAGGTCGATGGACAGAGATCGGTGGAATTCAACGATCGTCGGAAACCGCGGGCAACGATATCCAAGCAACGCCGTATCCGGGAACGACGTAGCGCCCCGTGTCTCGATCCTTGCACGACCGCGCTAGATCTAATTCATCATTACGATTCTAGACTGCCAACGAGAGACCGGCAATCGCGCGTACGATGCCCGCGATAACGATACGATACCGCGGCTCGGCATCAATCTGATCGGTAATAATCGGCTGCCAGCCCAGCCGGAAATCCATTACCGGGGGACGCCGATGATTTAGCCTAGATCGTGGCGGTGTCGGTTCCCCGGTTCGAGGCTGACTCTTTTATTCGCTCGAGCAACAACGTCGCGCGACAAGAAGATGGAACCGCCGGAAATAGGCTGGCACTCGCACGGAAGTGGAAATACTACGGTATTACACCGGTACTCTTTCATTCCTATGTATAATGAAAACCGAAATTTTAAAATATCAGTATATTTACATATACTAGCTAATATTTTACACGCACATTTAAGGAAGGAAACTATTGGGATGAAATTTTTTTTTATCTCTTTTCAATGCTTGGGGGTTTAAGAATAACCCCCTAAAATGACAAAGTTACAGAAGATTAAGTAGATATAGAAAATGTAATATGCGTAATTTCGGGACATTCATTTGAAACTTTTTTATTATTTCTGCTGTGGTAAAGGTTTCATACGAATGGAAAGTGTTTTGATCGAAATAACTATGTCAACCAAGTGAATTTACAAGAGTAGAATAGAAACCGAGATTTAGTAATATCTATATAATTATTATATTAGTCATTTTTTCAAAATTTTTATCGAAAGAGTTAGAAATATATTCCACAGCTGCATTAAAAGATCGCCGACTGAACACACTTGCAATATGATTTATCGAAACCAATTTTACATTAGCTTTTTGCATTGGCATTTGCTGTGGATTAATTTTATATAAGCTTTTCTATCGTAAATCAAAATATAATTTATAACAGCATAAATATACTTACTCGTATTTCTTTTAAATACCTTTTCACCGTTAATAGTTTCTCTTTTTTACCAACAAGGGGTGGAGCGTAATGATATTTTCTACCCGGGGGTGTGGCCAAAGCAAATCAGGAAAAGCTTAATTTATTGTTTGACGTTTCGATTTTATTTGCAGAGATATATCAACTATAGAGTATAAACCATTAAACGTTTGCAACTAATCTAAACAAAATTAATGTTTGAAATTTGAGCAATTTTACGAGTAATAATTTCCAGTAATTTTTACATAGAAAAAATATTTGAAAAGTTGTACGTCCATTTCGTTTCACTGATTTTATTCTACGTTTTGATACAAGTGTATACCGAACACCTTTCGGATATTTCGTAGGAATAGAAACGAAATTATTTAATTTCATAATTGCCGCGTAAAGTGTGCAGCTTGTACATTTCTCATTGCCCCATAAATTCTCTATTTATCATAAAGTTAACATGGCAATTAATTAATGCCAACGGTGGCTTTTAATGCGACTCCGCGCAACGACGATATCGACTCATTAATATTAATCGCGCTGAGTTACAGACGCTTAAGTACTTAATATTTCTGGTTAAATACCCAACATTTTGGAATCGAGGTGTCTATCGGACCGAAGAGGCAGATAACCATGGATTCCAATCTCGGTGAGAGAAATTAAATGGACGAACAGCTAGTTTGCAACGCTTGTTAACTTTACGCCGTCGAAACGCTTCTAAAATACTGCTCGAACGATAATCACGATTGCAAATAAACAACGTGAACCTATAGAATCGTCGATTTAGATAAGAAAAGGCTCGAAAGTCTGATGAAACTTTTACGCGCGAATTAAGTGCGTGTTGCACAACCGGAGCAAATATATTTTGAAACATACCTAATGAAATAAAGTTATAGACGCGATCGGTGTTCTTTTATTGTAACTCTCGAGCATGACGTCAATCTTTCACACCAGAATACTCTCCAGTCACGATACTCGACTAACAGAGACTCGAATTTCAATCTACCGGCGCGTAATAAAAAGGCAAATAATTTTTATTATTTATGGAACTTTGGAGCGCCCTATTTCGTACGGCGCGCCTAGGTCACTGCCCAGGTTTGCCAGCGATTAGATCCGGCACTGCGTATAGATATCGGTATGTGACTTCGGAGTCATACAGGGTTAGGCTAAATTCCATTACACAATCGAAGTTCGTAAAACGTACAAGTATGAAACATATTTCGCCGTGAGTCTCGTTTTGTTTCAACTTTCGTTACTCTCTGCTCTGGGCAAAACTGTCATTCAAACAGACGACCAAATACACCATTCGTAGAATTTGTGTCGCCAAGAAATGTTTATTCGTAAAATATTTTTGTACTTTTCTCAGGTATTATAACCTGTGGATTTGGATATATTTATCTCTTTGGAATTTTTAATTTCATTCAAACGGCGGAGGTCTTTGACTGGTCGTTGAAATTTTTTGTTCGGATTATTTGGCCATCGTTGCAGGCTAGGAATGACCGATACCTTTTGAAAATTGCCCGTCGACGGCCAGTAATAGTTTCGCGTAAGAACTCACGCGGACCGTGAAGGACAGATTCCCCGCGATACGCGCGTATCGAAAGCCGAAACATATTGGTTGCACTTGTGAATCTGAAATATTGACAAGCCGATATACACGCAGCCATTCAAGCCAGCGGCTCCGATTAAGCGATAGAATTAGCGGACCATGTCCGAGCGTTAAACGGCCAACGTTTCTTCGAGAGGGATTATTAGTTGCGCAATAACGTAGCCTGAATTATGAAAGTCGGTGAACTCCCGCGACGAACATAACTCGAGCGGTTGCCCCCTTAAGTTTACCGGATAAATTAGCGCGCGCCGTGTAACGAGTGCAATCTGATACACGCACGATGTTTACAATACCATTATTCATAGCGAGTATCGCGTTGGCCGGGGCAATTAATTCCTTTAAAACAGGCTCCGGGACGAAACTTTTGCGCTTCATTTTTCCTCGATATGGAATAGAAAGGTCCGTGTAATGGCCCGTTGAATAAAAGCGACTCGCGCTGGACGTTAACCGTAGCAAACTGGTTCAACTTCGACGCGTCGTTTCGGTCGAAAGAGGAATTATCATTTTTCGGATCGAGGCAAAGTTTGCTGATAATAATTTACTACCGGTACGGATTTATTACGCAAACATATTTGCACGCGAATGTATTAAGTGACTTGGTAACAGAAAAGTTAGACAAAAGAAATTCGTAGAAAATCGAAGAATGGTGAAACGATAAATACCTGTGGCTAGAAATTTCTTTGGAAATTGACTGTGAATTCGTATGTGTCGAGACTTACCTGAAACAAAAAGAAAGAATCAAATTAGTGACAAGGAACTCGGTGCATAATTATGTCAGGACTGTGAAGAGACATTTAGTTAAATATATTTTCGTATATTTTTCGTGTAAACACTGCAAGGAATCGTAGAGATTCTTGGAGTTAAGTACGTATCAACTTTATTCCACATTTTCGGTATTTTTACGTGTAGAGTCACTTCCATTTGGGTTGTATCGAGCATTACGAGACACTCTGTATAACGTGTCTTTTTTTTTCGTTCGAGAGCCCGCGGACCCCCTGGAGTCCACAGTCTGAGAAAGACTGGGTATAATTTACAAACGAAGAACATACATAATTGACCAGATATACGAAAAGGCCGCACCGAACGTCTCAAAGGGTCTCAGATTCCTTATTGCTGGCCTAGGCCATAGTTTCACCACCCAATCTCGTTTCTACCGCTTCGAGAATCTTAGTAACAATTTACGTGCTACTATAATTTAATTTCTGAGTCGCCTACAAATTAAATTTCAAGTGCGAAACCTCTATTAATATCGAATATCTCGATACCAGGACCTGGGCACTTAGGAAACAACACTATTTGAAATATTATTTCAAATAACATGTTATTTTATTTTATAATTATTTGTAATAATTATGAAATTAACTTTAATATTTGAATTTTCGAAATTTTGTTTCAGTGGAAATTGCGTTCTAATTATCAATTCTGCGGCAATTTCATAAAATAAAATCTTTTTCTTGATTATCTTCAGGATTATTTCTTTTGACCAATTTGAAATAAAGAAATAACGAAATAACTCATTAATATCTTAAATACCTCGACGTAATTCTTATTTTCAAATGAAGGTACTGAAAATAAAGGTCTAAAATAAATTATTTTAAATTAAATTTACCCAGGTCTACTCGATGCATCGCAAGTTAAACAAGTAGTTGAGTATCACAGCCATTCGAGCCCGGACCGTTAGAAAGAAAAATCTTTTATTAGCAAGATATTTAGCTCCCGGTGTCATGGTACGTTCGCGCAGCAGAGTCAGTCGTCGTTAAAGCACGCTAACGGAGATTCGGATAAAGAAACATCCAGCAAACCGAAGTACTCGAACCTTCAACGCGTCCGAGTGTAACGACCGTTTGATTTCTATTTCGTACGTTTAACGCGCGTATTTGTACGTGTCGGAAATGGACCGTTCGGTCGTCAGAAATAGTTAAAACGCCTATTCGCGCGACACGGGGACGGGTAACGAGCGTCAAAATCGCCGTTCCGTCGATCGTAACGCTCTCGTTGGAAGCGGCCGGGTCCAGCTTGACGCTTCGACACGCTCGTAAAGCCACGCTCGTCGCGCGGACGATCCCCCGGGTTAAGTTGTCACCGTGGCCGCTTCGTAAAGAGGTTGGCCACGGCTTGCCGAGGGGGGGCATTAAGCGCGGAATCATCCTGAAATATGGTCAGATAAAAACAGCAGGCTACGACCTGCGGGACGCAGGCAGGTCGGGTTACGCATTGGCTTTACAAACGACTGACCTCCGGCCCGTCCGCTCGGATCGTTGGAATGGAAAATAAACCGAACGGCCAGGTAAAAATGCGAGGATCCGGGGAAACCGGCAGATAAAGTTCCCCCCCGGGGAATTGGGGGGTCCTCGAAACTCCTTTTCGGACCCTCGAAACCGCTTTTCTGCTCGGGAACTTTACAAGTTCTTACGTGGGGCTCTCATATAGGTTCGAAAACCAATATTAAATTGCTCGTGTACACTCTTAGCAGGTACTTGTATGTTCGTAGAATTCTTTAAAATATTATGTATACAGATACCCCCCCCACTCGAATTCGTACACTATGGTGAGTTCTTACACTGTAATACTTCTTATTCTCGTAGTAGTTTCTTTTTCTTGACTTGTTTCTTATACATTCTTTCCATCTTTTTACCAAATGTTGTTTATTACCGTGTTATTTAATTCTTCTATTTACGAAGTAGTTTCTTTTGTTTCGATTTTTTTTTTTGACTTGTTTCTTACGAATTCTTACCAATTATTTTTATAATCAAATGTTGTTTATTACACTGTATATTATTCCTATTTAAAATAGTAGATTTTTTTTAATATCAACAGACTTGTGGCGCTGCTTTGATGCGGCTAGGAACTCGTGAGAATCTCGTAGGAGGCGTGAAAAGGAAAGGAGGGGGCGCGTTTCATTCGGACCTGCTAGTGGACTCATCAGTAAGGCGTTCTAGCAGGCCCTGCCTTAGACGACTGGGATATTGGGAAGTCGGTCGAGGATAGTCTGTGGCGTCGTCTCCCATGCTTGCTGGTATTCTTGATTTTCGTCTTATTTTGCCCTCTAGAATCCCCCATTAAAATTTTTCCCAGGGGTGGCCGAACACCCTGTATATATGTATAGCTGGGTCGAGCGCTTGTGAGAGCGCGACCCCTCTGGTGGCGAGCATGGGAAGCGACGCCACAGACCAATAAAATATACCCAATTACTCCTTAAGTTTTTTCTCCCCCAACGATAACCCATCCTGTACTGCACGTGGTCCAATGATGTTGTACTTCGATGGTCGGATGAGAACCTTTTTTTTTCTTTTTAACAACGATTTATTAACAATATATTTACAGTTGTACATGTATGGACTTAACCTAGGTCAATCTGATACAGTCTTTTCGCATATATGATGTTTGAAAGTCCCTGCGTCTCTTTGTGGCACTACAAGTTTTCTTTTTAATTTAAAATCCTTAAATACCTCAATGTATAAAAAAAGAGATCGATGCAAGCAACTTTTGTTCATTTACTAAAGTGGACTACCGCGTTATAGTGTACGAACACGAGTATAACTGTACACAGTCCACTAAATTTATTTATTAATCAAATTCGTCGAACCACTTTCCCCTGGACTAATCCTTGATCGCTTAACAATCACAATAGGCCTTCCTACGCTTGTTTAAGGACTAATTCGGTCCACGATCGATAAATTTTAGAGCTCCCTTCGCGAGATGTTACAGTCATATTAAGAACATAGGCCACATTAAGGTGCCCTTACCCTCCCACTGTCCCTAATTTCGGTGAATCGTTGTTGTCACCTAACCGCTGTCATCGTTCCCCGACGATTGCTACGTCCTCGCGTAGCCACTAAACCGAGAACCGAGATTATCTGCACGGATGCAGGGCTCACCATAAAATCGCTCCATTTCCGTGGCGCGAGCAAGGTCAAGCCCGTTTCCTTCGAGTGCGGAATAACGCTCAGCGGGTACGCGGCTATTCGCGAGAGAAGATACGAAACGAGCGTGTAAACGTCGCGTATTTCACGCCAATGAAAACCGTACGGATCATTACGGGCGATCGCGCTCCGACGAGGAAATTCCCGACGTTGCGTATATAGTAGGCAACCTTACGGGCGTACCGCTCCGTTGGAAGGACAAACAAGGCAAAAATCACAAGAAGTATGGAGAACTGTACACACGAGACAAAAGTGAAAATATCGGACATAGGCGGGGCAAACCTAAAACATTCGATGGGGAACTTTGGAGGATTAAATAGCGTATTTTATTGCTTTCGTGGCTTCTAGTTTCCTACAAATTGAGCTACGCCTTAGTAGATATGTAAACACTGGACGTAGGAAATAGTCCATTGAAATTATTCACCGAAACGATTTTCGTGTCATCTGTTTAATAGAATTTGCAATACGAATCTAAACACTCACTTTTGCTTGCTTTAAAAATTCAGTCTGTGTTGGTAAAACATTATGAGGTCTAGAATCAAGTTTGAAACGTATAATCATTTTTAATAGAGTACGGTCCTGATTTTATTACAAGGCGAGGCATAAAACGGAGCAAACGCGACTCTTATTTTTCCTAGACACCAATTGCGTTATTGTAATGGGAGGTTTCGTTTGTTCCACTGAACCGTACGGTAAAAAGGAGAACTAAGGGCAAGAACAAGGAAACGAAATCAATAAGAACAGAGTGAGGTAAGCGCCAATAAAGAGGGCGATTAAAAGGTACACGAGCGTGCTCCGCGCCGGGGAAAAAGGAAGATGAGCCGCGGCGAGGCGGAATTAAGCGACATTAAAGAAAGGCGCTAAAAAGGACGAAGTAAAATAAAAAAGAAGAAAAAAAGGAGGGGATTCGAATTAACGAAGAGTCCGAGTTCGAGGAAATCGCGCCCGGGAAAAAGGAACGAGCGACCGGAGTAAACGGAAAGGAACGAATCGCGGGGAGATTAAAGAGAAGGTCGAGAGAAAGAGCAACGCGATAAAAGAAAACGAGCCTCAGCTGGCAAAGGAAGGAATCCAGAAGGAAGCAGCGTTACGTTTACGCCCACCGAATCGTACACGGTCACGGGAGCGACGAGGAAAAAAGGTAGAAAAAGACATTAGAGAGGCCTGAACGGGTATGCCTTTACGATACCGTCCTCCGCCATAAACGTCACGTATCTTTGGCTAAAGAGAGCTCATAGTGGCGCCCCTTGCGCGCTCACAGTCCTTTATTAACGACGTGACTCTACGGACTTCCGGGACTGACAAAGAACCACCTCCCCGTGGAACAAAGGCGAAGGACCAAGGGTTTCGTGCGCTCTTCTCCTCTTCCGAAATAATTATGTCGCCGGAAGGCACGCTGGACGATATACGAGACGGGGGTCGCGACCCCCGAGTGGTCCCGAGTCACCCAAAAAAACGAGAGATAAAAGTATTGGAACTCAAAATTCCATTTTTTTTTTATTAAGTACAAGGATGACCTTTAATTTGTAATTTACAAGCCTTTACGTTGAGTTTGTAAATAAAGAGATTAATGCTTATATCCGTCAAGGGGTTAATAATTGTTTATCGTCAAATTTTGTCTACCCTTCACCGACCATTCTGTCCATCAGTGTTCTTTAATTTATAATTTACTAGCGTTTACGTTGAGTTTGTAAACAGATCAAGGCTTATATCCGTAAAGAGGATAATAATTGTTATGTATCCTTCACTGGCCATTCTTTCCATCAGTGAGTTAATCCGCTAAAAAACTGCGCAAGTTCGTTTAGTCCTGGCCGGGGGTTCGCAGAGGACGCGGAGGAAGGTACAAAGCAAGCTTCGAGCGATCGAGTCTAATCCGATTAAGACCGACCAATATCTGGAATCTTCCCTGCGCGGGTCGCTCGATATCGTTCGCGACTTCACGGTCCGAAATATCGACGTAAAAATGCAAAGCAACGATTCCTCCGGGAGGGGCTAGGTTGGAGGGCGAGCAGCCCGGTGTCTCCCGATTAAGAGCGAGCTTGCGTTCCGAGGCGGTCGTAACGCCGCTCTAAGAGCCCGTACCTGTCCACGGCCGGGTAATACCTGAAAACATGTCTCTATCACGAAGGGGAATCTCCCTCGTCCGGTAACGCCTTCGCATAAAACCGACGTTTTATCCCGTCTCCGGCGCCCGCGACGTGTTTACGGCGTTTCTATAGTCGACGGTGCAATAACCACCGTCCCTCACCGCTGGCCAGCATCCAAACGGGGGATGGGGAAGATGGCCGAAACGGGGGTTAAGGGGAGAGAATATTTTCACAGGGCGGTGTCTAAATTAAGAGACGGGAGCGTAAGGTGGCGCCGTCCGGTATCGGCCTTTTCTGCCCTTTTCCGGTTTCGCTTCGCGGCTACCAATACCTGTGATTCCGACAGCGATACACGACCAGCCTTAAGTGCCTCCCTCCCCATCGTCTTTATCTCTTTTACTTTTTTGCGTTCGTTCCTCTCGGACGTCCTTCTTTTTTTTCTTTTTTTTTTTTATTTCCGTTGCTTTCTGGCCGTCCTTATCTTGGGTGCACTTCCACCGACTGTCCTTTCACTGGGCTGCTCCTCCGATGATCGTGTCTCGGGCAACCTGGCCTGACGGAACCTGATCGATGCGCTTGTCCGATTGGATATCGGTTAATGGGCCGGGATCGTCGCGCAGAATATTTGTTTATAAGCGTGCACCACGAGAAATCTCGTCGTTTAGTACGGACGTTGTCCAAGTAAATTATTTGGAAAACGATCGATGAGATTGTACGTAATTAGAAATGACTAGACGTTTATGCATTTATGGGAAATTATAATTCTTAAGAAACTACAGAATGCACTCAACACTAGGTTTACGGAACGCGTCAATTTAACGCATTGAGATTCTAAACCTAACGTTAGAGAACTCATAAATATTATTTGTTAGCGGTTTATGTTGAATTTGATTGATATAATGATATGGATATATACCCTGATTAACCCTTAAGTGGACTCTCAATTTCAACTGAATTATTTTACTTAATGTCGATTCTTATCAAATTGGTAAATGGAAATCAACTTTTCTTTAAAGCATTTAAAAAACAATGAACTAGTGGAGGATTACATAAATTTTCAAAGAATTACATTGATATATATTAAACAATTATTATTTTAAACTTGCGGAGGGCCGCAACGGTCCTTAAAAGAAAAACTGCATTTTAATGTAACTGTCAATACAGCGAATTACAACAAAAATAAGCACAATGAGTAAACTTAATATTAATATGCAAAGATATAAAATATATTCAAAGTAAATATACCACCCTATATTTAGGGTACAACCCTTTACGAAGCATTTCATTAATTCTATCAACAAAAATATGAATTTGCGTGAAGATCCTCAGTCTAGAACAATGCAAATTTCTGTAAGCTTTCTCGTATTAATACATTGTCGAAGGATAAAGAGATATTTCGTAAATGGCGCCCGATCAACGTCGATTCGAGCGGTATTTGCACCGTGTAACTTTGCAAACGCCCCTGGTACGACGAACCGAAAGAATATATGCCACGGTGGAAACAGAAATCGAATGCGAACGCACGGTTGAATTTCTCAGCGGACGACCGGCAACGACGTTCAAAAGATACGATTCACACGGTGAAAGAAAACGGTGAACGACGAAGGTGGTTCTCCTCTGCTAGCCCGTTCGCAAGAAGGACAGCGTTTTCGTATTCCATCGGCGTGTTGTCTGGGTTGTCATACCGACACGCCAGCGACGACACTCCGAGTCTTCGTACGTAGTTGGTAGGCAGACGTGCCAACCCGACGGCTAAATATGCTCAAAGTCACGGATCCAACGATCGCCGAGGCTCGACGAGTATGCACGCACCTGTGCTTTTGTTTCCTCGCGCATTCAGCTTTCAATTTTTTAACGGGCCTCCGCGCTAAAGTAGCCAGCTGCGCATAAATACGTCTGCTTTCCAACCTGACAAGATTTTCTAACCAATTTCTATTTCCCACGTCCGAGACGACAGTTTCTTTCGCGACAGACTCGAATCAAAATCTTTCTTAAACCGTCGAGAATCGTGAGAAAGGGGTCAAGGGGAAAGAAATTGTCTTTTTATCTCTTTTTAGCGTTTGGGGTTTGAAGAATGACCCCGTAGAATATTAGAGTAAAATTCGCAAAAATGACAAAGTTGCAGAAGCTTTAATAGATGTAAAAAATGATTCGTTTGAAACTCTTATTATTTCTGCTGTGGTCGAGTTTTCATACAAATGAGAAGTATTTGAATCGAGATAACTATGTGGACCAAGAAGCAGATGAAACTTTAAGCGCGTGGCTCAATAACTCAGTCAATTTTTATCCGATTTACTCAATATTTTGTACAGTGACTCCTAACACTATACCCTTCGGTTGTACGTACGAAATTTTCGATCAAATAATTAGTTCCTACGCGATGTTAAAAGAAATACTTACTTTTTCACAAGTTCTACCATTTTATAATAAATTATTATTTTTATAAATCCCTAAGTGCAACTGAAGCTACTGCCTCACAGTTTAAGAAAATTGCATGATTTCTTATTTTAGAATTTCCAGTGAAAAATTACACGTCCTCCCGTTTACAAGAAATTTTTGAAGACCTCTCACACCAGTTCCTATTACAACTATAATAATTAATATTTTTATACGAAACTTTTACAAAAGGCAGTTCAAGAAATGTTTTCTCGATCCCAATAAACATTCATTAGAAAAAGTCTCAAAGTTACCCCCAAAAAATTCTTGAAAATTTCAAGAGTCGTCGAGCAATGATTGCTCGTCTTTCCTTCGTTGCTCGAAACTTTTATCGAAAGCGATTTCCATCCCCGGGATCGAGTTGGATCGAAAACCAGGAAGTTTTCAAGCTTTCCATTTCACGAGTCCGTCCCCTCGCGACCGTGCATTCGATCATCCAACGGATAACGATCTCCGCTCGATTTCCTCGAGCAGCGCGCACGGTACTGGCATGATCGATAAAAATTCTCGGGCAACTTCGTCCGATCGACAACGATCTCACGATTAAGATTGACTTCCGCCGGTGTGCAGTCGTCGGTCACGCGACCGAGATTTGTCGCCGGATCGCGGCGTTGTTCACCGCGACGCGGATCGACGTCATCAGTCGCTGCGAGGCGTCGCCGTAAAAATCGTTATCTGACCGTGGCGCAGCGTCATTTGCATTTTCATAGGGCCGCGAGGTGTAGTTCACGGCTCGTTAGATCGGCACCATGCAACGGGAGCTATCTGCACGCGCTTCGACACATTTCACGCATCTTATTCCACTCGTTAAAGGTTCCGGGATCTCTTCGCGCCCCGCCAATTCGGCCGAACGCCGACGATCGTTTCGCGAACGAAATTATCGTAGCGCGCAGTCTCATTAGCGGCGAGGGTTTTCGGCCGAACTTTTTAATTTCGAGCCTCGACGGGACGAGTAGAAGAATCGAGATTATGCTACCGGTTCCGAAATAACTTTTTTGCTACATGGGTAGAACGAAGAATCTCCTTCTCGAGGACTCGTTCGTTTTTGGATTAAACGGGATTCTCGGCGGTGAAGATTAATGTATTCTATCGTGGGAGAAAATATGTAACAAAGAATCCAAGGGAGTGTTAATTCTAATTAACAAAGAATGATTTGATATAAAAATGATTTTGATATAAAGAAATACTATTCAATTAGAGGGTCTCGTAAAACTCGAACATATTATCGATAGCAAAGCAATAAAGAAGTTCGTGTAGACTCATTTCCTTGTTTAACCGTGTTTCCAATACACGGCCATTTTAACACGTGGACAGCCATGTACGAGCTACCTTGTAATTGACGACCTGTCACCGGCCACCATCTACGAGTAGATAATGAACAGTGGGCGTTTGAAAGAAGAATAAACATCAGTATACATTAGAGGCCTGAATATTTATTCACGAACAAGAAAAATAGGTAACAAATTATCTTGTAGCCGGTCGCCAGCGCGAAGAGCGACGTTGGGAACTGTTTCTTTCAGCGACACTGTGACAGTCAACGTGTTAATCTCGTTATACAAATGATCTCTAAGATCGTATTGTGACATTTAACGTTATAGCGTTCGATTATTTACGACGCTCGACAATATTCGAGGAAAACAAGATCCTGCGTTATCTTCTTTTTTACGTGTTCTTAAGACTACGAAGCACTATGATAGAGGAAGTCACTTCGAACGAAGACACTTATTATTTTACACTTTGCACTCCAAGAGTTCATTTTAATAGAACTGGCTACTGGAATAGAATTTTTTACCGCCATTTTAAGGAATATTAAAAATGTTTGCAATTTAAAATTTCTTCATTCGTTTTATTAATTTGTGTTGCTATACAAATTATGGAATTGTGGTGTACATTATGTATGTCGCCAACGTAAGTGCAAAGGGTTAATACTGTACTGAGGATAGAATTTTTAAAAAAAGACCACGATTCTCTTATTTACTCAGTCCGTTCGCAGAGACAGGTCGCTTTATTAGGAATAAAATATTCACTGAATCTCGAATCATAATATCCAAGATAATTGCTTACTTTCTGCAATCTACTTATCATAGTACACATCAGCGCTGATGCGTAACAGCAGCTGGCGTGACGGGCGTACAATGTTAGTTAATAAGAGTGGAGCTGTCAGAGAGGCCAAGTACCAAAGTTAGTCACGTTTTCTCTAATTATGCTAGGTACCGGCGCGCCATTGTCAAGAACCCGAGAAGAGGAAATCGCGTTGGTTCGCGATATATTTATTATAAACGCGTCTCAAGAAAGACAAGAAGCAAAGAAAAATTAAAGCAAACAAGAAACGACGAACGAGAAACGGAGCGTTGAAACTGTCTCCGGACGTTTCCACCGCCATTAAATTCAGCCTAGATACAACGAATAGGGACGAATCGCAGCGGACTTCTCGTCCGCGGCAATTACGCTCCAACCGCGCCAGAAAGCCTCGCCACCTGGCGTCTCGAGCCGATTTTTCGAGTCGAACAATCTCGATTCGATCCTCGTTTTATCGAGTCGACCGTCTTCTCATTCTGATAGCTCGTTATCGACGGCCTCCCATGGCCACCGCGCGCCGGATAATGGCGCCAGCGCCGACACGCGCTTTCTGTTACTCCTCTCTCAGGGCATCGCCGTTTCCCCCGAAAGATAAACGCGTGCCGTGACGTCGCAACGCGCACGGCAGGCATTCAACAATTCGCAGAGGGCAATTAAACGACGTGACTCGCTCGATTCACCGGCATGGAAACGTCACGACGCGATTAAGGAATCGCCTCCCCTCAAGAGCCACATGCAGAAACGACAGGGCGCCCGGGGAACCGTTCGCACGCGCCCCTCGTTCCGTCGGAACGACCATCCGGTTCTGTCATTCATCATTCCGACCGAGAATCTCTTAAGGGGGCACTCTCTGGTCTAGACGCCAATTTTTTAGCTGCTTGGAATTTCGAAAATGAAAGAAAAACGTCCACGGGGAATTCCAACGTTAATTCGAACCATCCTTTTCGACGGGAGATGACTAATTCACTGTGCACTTTAACCCCTCGACGTACGATTGAAGGGGATATTCTTGTCTGGATTTCTTCTTTATTGCATTTTCTTAAAGTATAGATTTGTTTTAATCCGTTAATATTTACGAAGTTACAGCTCGTAAACAGTTGCATGGACTATCCTGTATAATTATACTAGTAGCAGAGGAGTAACACTACAAACATTTATTTGCATTGCATTATACACTTCTTCAAGTATCTATCATTTCATACACAAATGAATACACTATAAGTGTCAGTGGTTCTAGTATTAAAGTTTGTACAAGGAATGGCCACAGAAAAGAATTTTTCGTTTCCATCTCATATCGATGATACAGATAATACTTCGTCTCTTGCCACGAATAAAAAAAAATAATAAAATTTGAGGAAACAACTGTTGGTTGTCTTTGCTACGAAGTTCCAAGTATAGAAACCGACGATCAAAAGTCAAATGGAGTTCAATGGATTCATCTTCGTGGCACCCGTCTGCCAAAAAGGAGGAACGTTTCAGGTGGATGGTTGCAATGGGAGCACCGGTTGCACAGAAGCAGCGTGCAAACAGAATCTCGATGGAGGCCCGGAGGTGTGGGTCGAAGGAACGGAGGAAGCCGAAGGGAAACGGCAGCTAATTTCGTTAAGTTCGTCTCCCGCTGTTCGAGATACTAATAGGCCCGCCATTATGACGGAAGCAGCGGCCACCTCAAAATTGCACCGCGACGATTCCTAATCACGTTTCCTCGAGACAAAGCGCGCGGCGCCCGGTAAGAAAGACGAAAACGAGCAGCAGGAAAATGGTCAGAGGAACGGACGAGAAAAAGTGCCAAGAACCGCGGCGAGTTCGCTCGAGGTGGGAACAAAAGCCACCTTTTCTCCCCCTTTACTTGTTCTTCTTTCGTCCTCCTCTTCTTCTTCTGCATCTACCGGGGGGCTTTTGGCTCGCCACGTACAGGGATCACTCCTCTCGTCCACCATTGTGACTTCTTGCACGTATGAAAAACCACAAACCGCCGACGTTATTTCGCGGCTGCGAACACGAAGGGTCTCCCTTTCCACGAAGCCCAGACCACGTAATATCCAGGACCCTTTCGTTCCTTCCTTTCGCTCCTCCGGCTACTTTGTCCCTTCGTTTGATCCTGGTGTGGCCATTACCGCGATACGAAATCGCCTCCTCGTTTGATCGACAGTCGATCTCCTCGTGGATCATCGCTGTGTCGCTTATCGAGCAAGGGTTGAAAACACGAAGGCGAAATAAAAGATCGCCAGGATCGGCTTCGAGAACTCGATAATGGACACGGTCGGAGAAACGAAGGGACTCGGTTGCGTGTCTCGGGCTCGTATTCTTAGATCCCTTAGATCCGCTAATGGGAGAAAATCGCGGATTCCCATTCGAGATAATTGGTTTGATTCTGTCGAGGAAGATCGTTTCCTGGATTTACGATAATTGCAAAAAATATGAATCGTGATATTTATAATTAATACGCTCGCAAAGAAACGCGCCTCGATGCATCGATATCGGGTGGAACAACGTTTTTAAAACGATAACCGGATAGGAAGGTCTCTGTTTCTGAGACTAGAATGGAAACACGAGCTTTAATTCGATTGCATAAGCGACGGAAAATTGTCCCCGCGCATGGTAGCGTGTTCCAGCGAAACGCTCGCCAGCAGCAACGCAGAAAAACGAGCCGTTTCGGTCGGCGAGTTAAGTTTCCAAACTGGCCGCGAACGAGTCGGTCGCCGAGGCGAGTTTTCTCGGCTGTTCGAGCCGCAAACGTCAGAGAGGAACCCGTTGAATGGATCGGCGTGTGGTCGCGGAATCGTTTCGCTTCCATTGTAGCCGACAGTACATAAAGTGAGTTTCCAACTACGAGTATCGCCCACGTATCGCCGACACGTTGTCATGTTTAATTTGTCTACGATCCGACAACCGGCGGACGCATGATTCGATAGTTTGTCTCAGGCCACGCGATCGTCGGTTGTGATAAACGTCAACGTCGACCGCGATTTTCATGCGATCGGGGGGCTAGATCTGGGCTAACTTAACGCCAAAAATGGATCGTTTCTGCGTACGTTCTCCAAACGTTATCTCGAAACGATGGACGGCGATATTCGAAGAATTTGCAATATTATGAAAGGGTGAATTAAGGGAGATTCGTGCAAAATGGTGAAACGAGAAGTGATATTTGCAAATTATTTTACAGCATAAGGGTTTGATGAAACTTTTCGCCACTTTCTAAATATATTCTTTAACATTTCAGGATACAAATATTTTTTTATGTTACGTTTTATCGACTTTGGATGAAATAATAAATATTATTCTTTATGTCGACGGTATTGATCGGTGGGCAGTCTTGCATTTTTGTTCAAACATTTTGTTCATAATAGTACTACGCATCGTATGAACTAAAATTCACTTTAAAAAATGCAAAATTGTCGAAGGTACACGGCTCTGAACACAAAACAATGATCCTTGCGGTCTATCGGCGGAATAACATTTATTATTTCATCCAAAGTCGATGAAACATAACGAAAAAAATATTTGTACCTTGAAATGTTAAAGAATATATGTGGAAAATCGCGAAAAGTTTCATCAAACCCTTATACTATAAAGACTGTCAAATATCACTTCTCGTTTTACCATTTTACATGAGTCTCCCTCCGAAGAACGTTAGATTTTAATTGGAAATTATATTCGTATCGTTATGCCAATCAAATTCAACAGAAATTGTTAATATATAATACTTATGGGTCTTGGAATTGTAATTATGAAGTCTGAGACTTGTTAAACTAATGGGTCTGTAAATCTAGTATTGATTAAATTTTTGCTCGTCGGTTTAAAAAATCTAAGAAACGTAAATGAAATTTGTCTAACTTTAATAATAGGCTGCTGACTTTCAACGACTAATGTGCCGAAAAACTCTTCTCAGAGATCATTATTCTTCGCTAAAACAACGAGTATTAGGATCGACCAGACATTCCGTAATTGGAAATCTCGAACCATCTGAAAGTCTACGGATAAGTTGTCTTCGCCAGAGTGGAACAAAGATACGATAACTGCTCGAATCTATTTACTTTCTCCGTAAAAACGGAGCAATTACTGGTATTTATTGTCACTAACGGGACTCGGCCATATTTTTACACGGGGGAAAATAATGTAGAAACACCGTGGTCGAAAACTAGCGATGTTAAACGCGCCGCGGCGTCGTTAATCATTCGCTTTGAACTTTAGCACTCCGTGTATTAGGTTTGAATGATGTTAATTGGATCGGAAGAACCGCAAGTTGATATAGATTTTAAATTATACAGCGCGGTAAAATTTAATTGATTCCAGGGTGGATGAGCGCATGACCATTAATAATCTCGAGTCTACGTAAAGCTGATTATCCCCGCATGGATCAAGTTTTCTCGATATTAAATCGTAATTAGGGAAAAATGTAAAGGTTTCACCTAAGAACTATGTATATTTCAAATTGCAAAATTTCTGGCTAGCTTCTGGGTAGTTTAGATCGTCCACGATCCACGTACGAAAGAAAGTTTCACTTTTCCCAAAGAAAGCGTCGCTTCCGGTCGCGTCGAGCCGATCCTTCGCTGCGAGAGGAAAGGAAAATCTGAGAAACCGTTAAAGCCACGGCCACAGGCTACCCTGACCCACAGAGCGAATCCATCCTCTGGTAGGACGCGTTGAAACAATAACAGAGCCCGGCTCATGGGCTGTCGGAAACAATGGAAACGAAGCCGCGTTCGCGATTCATACGGCAGCCGTAGAAAAGATGAAGCCAGATGCTTTGTGGCCCATAAATAAGTCAATTGGCAACGGCGGCCAGTCAAGGGGCTATTCAACGACGCGACGAGCAATCGCGTTTGTATTTTGAGCGACAGCCAATATTTAACTCCGGCAATGGCGATCGGTACAACCAGCTACGACCCGAGGGGACCGCCGAAGACAAGTCGTGTTCCTTGACGTAAGGCTAAGGTCGGGGATAACCGACGTCGGCTTGCCAAGCCTCCGCCAGAGGAGAAGACCCTACATGGCGCTTTCGACGAGACGCCAAGGGATGCTTCGCGATTCCTAGAATCCGACGACGATGCTTCGAGCCTCTCGCTGCTAATCGCGCCACAGTGTTCGAAAATGGCGATTTAAACGCGGAAAAGTCCAATTTAAGTCCAATCTCTAATCATTTTAATTTAAGTGTCATTAAGTTTGTAAATCCTTCATTATTTATCCCTAGAAATTGTTTAAATAGGTTAATTTTTACTCAGAAACTCGACGTTTATCCTTTTAGGAAATAATGATATTACAACGATTTCATTTTGTACTTGACGAATCTTGCACAGGAAGGAACGCACTTTATTTTAGAATAAAAATAATTGGTCAAAATTGATTATAATTTGAAATACAGGTAATCAAAAAGAACCAACTTTAGATTGTACGTATTGGTCAAAATTCTGACATCAGCTGCTACTTTTTTAATAATATAACTTTAAAGTTAACGAATCTTATTCTTATTATTCCTATTTTCTATTATTTTCTTCATTATTTACATACTCATTATACAGGATGTTCGGCTACCTCTGGGGAAAATTAAAATGGAAGATTCTAGAGGCCAAAATAAGACGAAAATCAAAAATATCAATTTGTTGATTGAGGCTTCGTTAAAAAGTTATTAACAAAATTAAATTAAAAAATTTCAAATCATTCACGGAAAAATTATTTTCGGTTGCGGGGGTGAATTGCAATCATTTTTGGTGAATTGACATGCCCCCGAAATCCTACGTACTTTCGAGAAAAAAATTCTTTACCGAAAATATACTGCGTGGCCGGAAATGTTTCTAACTTATACTTAACTAATAACTTTTGAACGAAGCCTCAATCAACAAATTAGTCTTATTTTGGCCTCTAGAATTTCTCATTCAAATTTTTCCCAGGGGTGGCCGAACACCCTGTATAATTTAAAACGTTATACAGCAGTGAAACTTTTATAGTAAATACATTTCATTTTTCTCTTTAATTAAATAATTTAATTTTCATTTAACATAAAATAATATAAGGATTGTTAAGCAAAATTACTGTTAACAGTGTTAATAATCGTTTATAAACTTGTTTTTAAGGATTCATGCACTTTTAAGGTGAAATATAATGTTTCGCGTCTAAATCGCCGTTTTCGAATACCGGCATCGCTCAGATATCGCACGATCTTTTCGACAACCGTCTTTTTCTTGTCGAAATTCAATCGACTTAGTCTTTTATGGAAATTATCGCAAATTTTATTTTTGCATAAGAAACAAATATACTGATTATCTCTGTGGCCTGACGAGATTAATAAACCGAATACTTACGATGTATTTATCGATCTTATACTTCGTTCAAAAGGCAGCATTTGTCTTCATTCGTCGACTGACATGCTCCATCAGTCGAGCGTTTTTTTATATTTCTTGTAAATTCTCGTTGAACAAGATATAGAGAAGAGCAAGTTCCATCTTACGAAACGTGATATATTAAAAGCTACAATTATGCGAGGGAAAAGTAAATTAGCGATGTACCCTTTCTGTTATTGTTCCATGAAACGTTGTTTTTAAAGGCACTACAAAGCAGCGTGTTTGAAAGTACCGTGACACGTTCGAGTTAATTGACGCGGAAATAGCTACCATTAAGTTAATTTTGTAAGTCGATCGCGTTTTGAAAAATGAATGACCGGTATGCCGATGTTTATAATCGCTCGAAAGAACGACCTAACGAGTTTATTTGTTTCTTCGTAACAATCGCAAAGTTTCCTGGCAATTTCGTCGAGCAACACACACCGCTGATAAGATAACCGATCCGCGGCTGCCGGAAATTGCGCTCCCGCTGATAACTCCGAGATCGTTCTTCCGTGAATTCTTACGACTTTGAACTTAACCCTTTCGCGACGGGTTTCAAGATATCCCCGAGAATTCTGGGTATTTCACGAGTCGCGAACTCAACTCGAAGATCAAGTTCAGCGCAGCGAGATAACGAACAGTTTACTTTACTCGACTTTGTTCGCAATTTTTAGCAGCCTCTGATATATCTTATTTCAAAATTATTAACCAGCACCAAAGAATAATCAGTAGACGGAAAAATGCAAAATTTGAAACACGTACGTTGAGCATGTTTCACCCTTTACACTCGACTTCAGCAAAGAATTTGGGTGTATCCTCTAAGGAAATTCAACGATATTATTGTTTTAAATTGATTATGCAGGACAAAGCACATAAGCAAAGAATGTAAAAAAAGCATTTCGTTGATCGAAGAAAAGTCTCTCAGTGCATATGGTTGAAATATATGTAACTATATAAAATTAATATATTCTACGTGTATATTTTGCGTACATTTATTGACGCTAGTAATAAGTATATAAATTGCTCAATATTATCGTGTCTGGGAAGCGGGTATAAGTACTCCCGTTATTAAAAATGCTCGTCGAGACTTTAATGGCGACCGGACCGCCAAAATAATTGAATGACTTCCAGAAACCGTGGTTGTCCGAGGAACGATTCAGACGTCCACCTTGATTAATCATCGGGAAACGAGAAACGGTGTCCACGTTTATAAACCGGCAGCGGGAAACGAACATTAATCCCATTAGTGGTCGCGACAAAGAGCGGCGTTCGCCATTACCTCGGCATTATATCATGACGAATTCGTTCCGCGGGATCGGCGCTGTCACCGAATCACAGGCCGCACGGGGGTACCAGTTAACGAAGAGGCATCAGCCAGCCGGAAGATAATGTATTCCCCGTGAAAAAGCCACTGATTGCCGTCCCCATTGTGCGCCAAGTGTTGCACTTTCTGGCACACGGGACGCGGAACATATGCAAACGACACAACACGGCTGGTCCATCATTCTCGATACGTCAGCAGTTGGATCGAAACCCCGCTACCGAGTGATTTTTCAACCACTGACGTACGACAACTAGGGGGAACTGTCGATGAACGGATTGATTGAAAATCCCGTGGCGATAAACGTTGGGAAATTTCATTTCGAGCCTATAGAAACGAGCAAAATTGTAGGCTTCGTTTAAATAGAATAAAGTATCACTCTACTTCAACCGTCTTCGGGAGAAATTTCAATCTCGAGTATAGGATAGAGCTGATTACTTAAATTTTAGTGGCGATAAACATTGCGAAATTTCATTTCGAGCCTATAGAGCAAAATTGTGGGCTTCGTTCAAATAGAATAAAGTGTTACTCTACTTAGATCCTTTTTGGGAGAAATTTCAATCTCGAGTATAGAATAAAGCTGATTATTTAAACTTTACTGGTTTTAGTAGTTTGTTGTTCGACGCGTTAAAGAATTCGCTGACGTCGAAATAAATATCATAAAATAATTCGAAGACAGTAGCCCGGACAGAGCAATTTCGCTGGGGGAAGAAAACGATCAGCGGGGACCCTCATAATTAGAAGAGCCCGAGCCAGATTCGGCGAGATAAGCCTGCTGGAAACTACGGGGTCTAAGTGGGTGCCTATTCGCTACCGTCAGCTCCGAAAGACTCCTAATTGTCAAGATTGAGAACCGTAATTACACGCTTCGACATTCGCTCTTCCTACTCGAGACACCTCCGAGTCCCCGGGAATCGTTTTTATGGCGAAAGGGTTTTGAAAATACGTTCCAACCCACTCAATTTTAAAGGCCATGTTGATAGGGGATGCAGACAAAAATGTTCGAAATAAATTAACGTCGATTTTATTTTGTAAAAAATTTACTTTACTGGCGAAAATTAATCCTACCGTGGCAAGTAAAGTTTGAATCATATCAAAACAATTGGTCGCCGATATTTTTGTCGAATTATCAACGTCACTGAGATCGCCAATGGGAGGTTGGTCTATCGAAAAATGACCTCGTGCCGATTAAACGGTAGCCGAATGGTGCTTCCATTCGCGTTATATAATTCAATACGATCGTAAAGCAGAATTCGAGATATCTTATCGACGATCGTGTTTGTTTTCCGTACGTCAACTATGAATAGTCGACGGAGTATCGAGTACGGATTCCAACAGCGGAGAATAACGCCTACTTCGGTACACATGCGTTTCATAACTTTACGCATGTTGCCACCGCGCATTCCGTTGGATCGAGTTTGATACGATTTTGTCAACTGTCAACGCGTGTCACTCGAGAGTATTAATTTACAAATTTTCGCGTTGCATTTAGACGCATAGAAATCCCGCGAGTTTCCCGAAGATCGATCAAATACGTACGTTTTACGCGGAATAAATATTCTTTCAAACCGACGTACACCTTTGGACGCGGTTCGAGCCGACGAGAGGATTGCACGTTTCGAGCTGGCAATAAATGTCACTTAGTGGGAGGAAAATGTTGCTTACACCTGGAAAATTGTGAAGCGAGGCCCGTAATTTACGACGATTGCAACTGTCACTTCGTTGGTTCGCCGGCTATCGCGTGTAACTAATATCACAGTCAATGAAAACCATTGTTCTCAATGAAACGTAGGAATGAATGGCAACGCGTAACTGAGACCTTATTCGACGCGAATACTTTGAGAGTCCAGTAACCGCGTCGAAAAAACAGCGGAAAAGATTAGAGAAGCCACTTGGAAAGTTTTAGAAACGTCACGCTGCGAAATGCCGCGGGATTTCTTAACCCTTTAACCTGAGGATCACGGGTTAAATCGTTATGGAAATTAACTTATGGAATTTAAATTCCATATCTGTTGTTTGTTTCCTCTCAATAAGTAAAAGGGCACGCTGTTTACCGTTCGTGTTTACGTTCGAGTCAGAGGTTCGACACATTCGACGTTCTGGCGATCACTACGTTTCTACGTTTTCTTTATTAGGAAAATTGGGTATGGTTTGGTTGTCAATCTTTGAACTGAACATGGTTACTCCAATGACAATTATGACACTGTTTTTGAGAAGCAAAATCTCCGATAAATTGACACGAGGAGTCATCGCGAGGGAGTAGGAGTACGTCATCGTTTGGCGTTATGAAGGGATGTCATATGTAAAGTTGATGGACGTACTCACCAGTATAGCACCAGGCCGGCCAGACAACAGGGCTTTCGGTGTCCAGCTCCCTCATTCTCTCAGCGACCCGCGGACATCTCCACTCCGTACGTCCCGACGTGGCGGTAAGTATGTCCAGTTTGATCTCTGATATGAACTTCCGTCGTGAGAAACGACTGCCCGATGGACGTTTGGAAGCGGCAGGTCTGGCTCGCGGAGGCTCGTCGCTTCCGTCAGCGTGCAACCGACCACCTGTTGGACGTCAGATCAGTTTCGCGCGCGAACGCAGTGGAAGTCCGTCGAGGATCATGCCTCCGGGTCGTCGGTACCGACGTCGTCGACGGCGGGAACGTGCTGGCCCCGGAGTGCAGAGGTCGTCGAGCCCCCTTTTATCGCGTAGGTGCACGTGCACGGGCCGATTCCGAGAGACAGATAACGCGAGATAAGCCGTGTACGGCGGTGATAAGGCACGGGAGAACCGTCATCGACACGATTCCCTGCCCTTGTGACTTTCTCCGGCCTCCGTGGCGGCCGGCGGGGACGATCTCTCACGCGTGTTACACGAAAAGGTGTTTCGCACTCGCCTCGAATCGCGCACTAAATGTCACGGAAATGTCAATGAGGAGTCGCGGACGTTTGACACCTTCACTGTCCCCTTCCTCCGCGGTTCCCTGGGGCCGCCAGTGGTTAACCAGTCCTTCCTCCTTCTCGCGACGACGAACTTCGTGCACTCAACAATTCGGCGATATCACACTGACACTCGCGAAAAATCAACGATCGTGGCAGCGTTCCGGAGGGGGGGGGACAGCCGGATAAACACTTGACGGAGATCTCGTTCTTGGGAACGACACCCCACGGAGAGTCGTTTTCGATTGTTTACACGCCGCGAGCGACGGGTCGCGTCTGCAACGAGGCCCGGATACGCCTTGTCCACGCAGAAGACCGGGTCACCAGGCAACGACCCGGTAGCGAACGGATTTCAGAGAGGATACGCGATCGATCGTTGCCTCCACGTTCGGGTGGATCGTTGACGTAGCGCAGGATGACACGACACTACAACACGGCACTGCTGCGTGAGGCGTCGTCCAAGGGGACAGACGGAGACAGAGGGAGAAGGACGAAGCCGGGTAGGGGGTTGAGAAGACGAGACAGAGAAAGGGGGGCAGAAGAGGGAGGAGGAAAAAAGAAGGGAAAAGTGAGAGAGAAAGAAAAAGAGAGATAGAGAGAGAGAAAGAGAGAGAGAGAAAGAGAAAGAAAGAAAGAGAGAGAGAGAGGGAAGAACCTGACCACCGGACACACTGGCTTCGGTAGGCACGACACACAGGTAAGCGGAGTGGCACTTAGGTTGGTGCACCTGCCGCGAGAGTCCGCGTCGTAATGGGAGCGGGGCAACGGGCGGCAGGTAGGCAGGCCTACCGCTCGTCAACCTGCGGGAGAAGGGGAATCAGTCACATGGCGAGGTGCCCCGCGTTGCCTGCGAACAAGGAGGTGGTAGCTCAACCAACTGCTGGTGGACAAAGGTCCCCGGTGGTGGTGGCGGTCGGCACGGAGGTGGTGGTGGACGACGTGGTAGGATGCAGGACCAAGGAGTAGGAACCGAAGAGGACCTCGAACGGAACGGACGCGGTGTCGGAGTAACCTGTCGCGGGAGTTCTTTGTGGGTGATTCTTCCCAATGGGCCACAAAGATAATATTTTCTTTCGGTAACCGACGTGGAAGCTGCGCTCTCCAACCCATCCATCGCGAACTGGAGTATCTCGCCTCTCCTACGCCCCGGGGTTGTTCGAACGGGAAGACGTGCGATCGAAAATTTAGCTCCTTCGTGACTATGTGCATGCATTCAGTGGACCGGAATTTCTAACGGAATTATTTTGATAATATTGGCGAAGAAATGGATGAGTAGACTGCGGATGTTAAGCATTTATGGGGAATTTTTAATAGGCAAAAATATAGGCAATACTTGGAGTAAGATTCGAATTATTATATTTAGGAATTGAGACAAACCTGTACAAACTACAGAATGCAATTGAGGTGCAAGAATATAAGAAATACTTATTATATTTGGGGGTTGAGACAACCCTCTACGAAACTCCCCTTTTAATTAATTCTATTAATAAAAATGTGAATTTGCTTAACTCTTAAGTGGACTCTCAATCTCAATTATTTTACTTAATGTCGATTCTTATCAAATTAATAAATGGAAATAAACTTTCCTTTAAAGTATTTAAAAAATAATGAACTAATGGAGGATTATATTGACATATATCAAACAATTATTAGTTTAAACTTGCCGCAGCGGCCCCAATAATCCACTTGAGAGCTAACGATCCGCAGTCTATTGATGAGTAATAGAGAGCAGAGCAAATTCACCCCCTTGCAAATCAAGATTTTCTCCTCAAGCCTTTCTACTCTATCTTAAAAATACAAAAATAATCGCGCCTTGTAAATTTCATATTCCCACCCAAACATCTTTGAAATATTTATCACGAAATATTAAAAAATGACGTACCTAAACACTAAATCCATTTCTCAAGTGGAGTACGCGTCTATTTTCCATCTTTAGAAGTCTATTTTTTCCTGTACCAAAAGAATTATTTCCAACACCACTAAATATTATAACATTTTATTTACAACGTCGAAGAGTCGGTCGCTTAAGAATAGACCTAGAAATATTTCCCTTCCGAGTTTACAGCTCGTTAGAGTCGCGCATCGAAAGAACTGGTTGAAGTGGAATCCTTGACAAACGGTGGCAAGTATCACGATGCTGTTTTATTGATTGTCGGGCATTCCTTACGTATTTCGAATCTTGTGACAACTGGCTACAATGTGGTCACGGAGATCTAGTAGATTAGTAACTGGTTTTTATCGAACAATCTGCTCGAAGTGTTGTCAAATGAAGAAATCTGAAGGATTGAAGCCCGATAAACGTATGAACGGTTCGTGCAATTAGTACTCTTTCGCCGACGTAACGAGCTGGATCATTATTTTTAAAGAAGTTTCGACGTAATTAGCTTTATATTTTTTTGAACCCGATATGTATAGAGCCACTTAACTCTACCAGCTGAAGTTACTTGAAAGTTTCTGTATTCAAAAATACTTCACCTTGAGTTTCTTAATTGTGATGAGTAAGATTTACTGTTGATGTACGCTATATAGTTTACAAGTAAATTCAGATGGGATAATAAATTTCGTTTGATATCGTTTGGAGCATTCTATGAAGATTGAAAACGAAATTGCCCAACGAAAGCGTCCATCGACGATTGCTTTGAACATTCTCTATTACTTTTATTAAAACGTCGGCAACGTAAGTAAATATACAACTTTGTAAAAATTCTTTCCTGCCACGGAAACATAATAGGTGATCATGTATATAGTTTCCAATAAGAAATTAGAAAGTCTGTTAAAATTAGAAATCTCTCCGCTTCAATAATAATTGAATAAAATATGAACTACGCATTCGAATTAAACTGATATGATTTATTGCCCCTATGCATGATCAAAGTTACGAACGTTTCATACGCGTAATTACTGCCTTATAAATAAAATATAACGCGTTTACAACGTCGGGTGAATAAAATTGCGTTGTTAAATAAATTCAAACCGTCTCGGGAAGTTTATTAAACGCGAAAGAGAGTGTCGGTGAGCGTCCAACGAAAATAGAGGACGAAGTAGAAAGAATTCTATCTAAGGGAGAAAGTGATTCGTTCGTTTCGATTTTATTGCTGCTCGGGACAAAAGACATACGCGGTACTTTCGTGTTTCCATCGGCGACTATGGCTTCCTACAAAGATCGTCACTGAGTTCCATATTTGGATTCGCCGAAGGTACCCTGAAGAGTATTGAATTCCAGGCGTTTCCACCTATCCACGGTACAGCCTGATGGCAGATTGTCCCCTGACTCGTCGTCCAAGAACGTCGTACGCTGTCTAACTACGTCTTTCTTTACGTCTCTAGCTAAGTGGAGTTGCGTTTCGTCTAGCTGGACAGTATATCGATAAAACAAGACAAGTATGCCTTGTTCCCCCAAACAGGGGATAAGCTTGTACTTTCAGAACGACTCGCATCTTCCAAGATTCGACTATCTCTATCCCCTAAGAAACTATCGAGTACCTTTTGAAATTAAAATTCGACATTCCTTTTGGCTGTAATCACGGGTTAATAAATATTCCAGATGCTATACGCGTTCTTGTTGCTAATAAAACATCGTTCCATTGTTCTGAATATTATCTTATCACAACGTCGCACAATTTTTGGTATTTCATCTGTAAACATACTCTCTGCGTCTCCGGGGTGCGACGATCGTCGTTCGACCCATACCAGCGATCGTGGAACTTTTTCTTTCGAGCGATTATTTATAATCTACCGCTGACTTGTAAATCAATCTACATTATCTTGCTCCGCGCGTTCCGACTCGTTCGAGTTTTTATTATTCTAATTTTACTGACCAGGAAATTCAATTTACAAACCGGGTTGGAACTTTTCTTCGTACTATATTTACGATACTATTAATACGGTATTCTTTCCACTATTTTTTATCGAAGTAATAAATCATTATGTGTTTAGTGGATGTAAATTTTCAAATACAAATAAGTCAACGAGTTTCGAATAATATTCACGACTTATGTTGGGAGTTTTCTTCTCTTCAGCAAATCAACCCGTTGAGCAAAGAATTATTATTACCCTAAAAATAGTTAGCAAAGGTCGCGCAATTTGGCGATTTCGATGATCGTAATTCCATCGAACCCGATGGACGATGATATTCAAAGTTGTGTTCCAGGAATCGTTCCGGTAAAACTTGTTTCGACCGCAAAAAGCAACCCTTCGATTACTGGTTAACGAAACGAGCGTGGTCCAGGGCGGTCCTGGTCACCAGAGGCACCGGGTTCGTCGAGGGTCCGTTGATAGGACCGTAACCCCTAGGATCCCACGACTTAACTCGCGTATGTCGCAACATCGTTATCGGCGTAGAATATCGGTATATGGCAGTGTCCTGGAAGTGTTGCCCTAGGCGTCTCTCCGTGGCGAACGCGACCAGGACGCGGAGCGAAACGAGCTGCAACCGTGCACCACGGTAGGGTACCAAGCACGTGAAGCACGGATGAGAGCTTGTTAGGTTAACCATCACATTGTTTCACGAGGGCGTGGTGGTGTGTTGTTTTGTGCGTCGAGTGGGATCCTCTTGCTCTCCCGTTGCCAGGACTATCTTCTCTCCTCTCCGGTCTGAAGATCGAGCCGTACCATCGAGAGCGATATATCGCGGCCGATATATATCACTCGGTGAGCACTCGACTTCCATACGTCCGTTCGAGCGTACATATGTACGCGTACATCGCCCGGGGGCTGGCTTCAAGGTCCTCGTTTAGATATCCGTTCGCTCGGAGATTATTCGAGGCAACGACGTCGCCTCGTTGGTACGTCCAACGATGGCCGGGGCGTTACATCGGCGTCCTATCTGGCCTGATCGGTCAGCTTCCGGAGCTAACGATTACCACCTCGGCCATTTTCTTTCGCGGCCCTGGCCGGACGATTAAACGGTCCATCGACCCCGTCCCCGCTGTCTCGACGCGGACGATGTGGTAATCGCCGTGCCCCGTCGATGCGAAAGATTACCTTCAATCGGACGTACCGCCACGCAGACCGATCGATTAGCTATGATAATGTTTCTCGAAACGACTACTTTCTTTATCCAGCCGAGTAGATAACGAATTAGCGTCCAAACATAGGGGAAAGAGTCGATTTTCCAAAATGTGTGAAAATAGAATTCAAATAGAGTGGAAGATAGTGGTGGAAATCAACGAGAGTGTCAGCGCTTGAAATATAAATAGACTTTAAAGTCACTCGATTAGCTATGATAATCGTCTATGTACAGTGGTCAATGTTTCTGGAAATGACTACTTTTTTTATCCATTGCATACGTAGAGAGCATTCTAACACGGGGGAAGAGACGTCAAAAAGATGACTTTCCAAAATGGTTAAAACTAAAATTAAAATAGCGTGAAAGATAATGGTGGAAGCCATCGAGAATGTCAGTGCTTAAAATATAAATAGACTTCGAAGCAACTCGATTAGCTATGATAATGTTTCCAGAAATGAATACTTCCTTTCTCCACACGCGTAAATAACAAATGAGCGTCCAAACACAGGGGTAGAGACGTCAAAAGAGTTGACTTTCCAAAATGTGTGAAACTAGAATTAAAATAGCGTGGAAGATAATAGTGAAAGCCACCGAGAATATCAGCGCTTAAAATATGAATAGACTATAAAGCCTCTGTGCATAGTAGGTCCGTTAGGCTATTAAAACCTGTATTTCAGAATATAAAATTATCCAACTCGGAGGTAACTAAGAAACAACTGGAGTATTAAACGCATTCGTTACTAAGCTCCGGGCGGAGACTAATAAAATTCCTAAAAACCATAACTCTATTTTGTTTTCCTTTTCCTGCTAGCAATTAAATACCCATTTCTCTATTTTTTTAAATGTCTACCACCACCTGCCGAGTAGCTGTCTATTCAATCAATTTTTATTAGAAATTACGAATGGGTCATTTTGACCATTTCTAGTATTAAAGCTATGTAATTCGGTGTAGATACCGTATAAACCATACGTCTAAAAATTGTATAATTAAAAAATAGAGGTACAATTTTCTGTATATAAATCTATTTCCAATCGATGCATAAATTTCAGCCAACTCTAGAAGGAACTCAAAGAATCCAGAATTCTAAAAACAATTTAAATTCGCATGGAACACCAAATAATTTTTAAATACCGTATAAATTACACGTTTAAAAATTGTATTATCAAAAAGTAGAGTTACAATTTCCTGTATATAAATCTATTCCCAATCGATGTAAGGTATCAGCCAACTCTACAAAGAACTCAGAGAATCCGGAATTCTGAAAACAATTTGAATTCTATGGTGAAGGCTAGGATCTTACCTGTCACATAACGCATCGAACATCCTCGCGTCTCAATCTGCAATCTCGATCTGCATATTTATGGTCGAACGGTATTACGAGAAACACCCGGTACAATTTGTATTTGAGAAAGAGTCGGACAGACGGAAGACGATCGTCTTCGAAATGGACGCGTTAAGGCGTCCCGCGGGACTGGAAGCCGTAGCTAGCCATAGCTCATCTTCGGAGTTGAAGTAACCAGTGGCGTTCATGAATACGTGTTCATTATTTATGAGCAACGCCTCTCGGCATCAACTGGACCAGCCTCCCTATCTACCGGTAGGTACGAAGAGAGGCAGCCCGGATAACGTATTACGTCTTCATATTTTTTTCCCCTGATGCACACCCGGTAATTAAAGGTGCCCCGCCAAGGACTCGGATGATTTATCGGCGGTGCCCGTTCAACCTGATAAGATGGGACCAACTGATAACGAGGTGCCTTTTGTACATCGAGGCCCCCTGATCGAACTGGAACTTTTCTCTCTTTCTCTTCCTCTCCACGGAGCGGTGTTATTCGAGATCCGCCGCCAGTCTGACCCTCGAACGTACCTTCGACGTACAACCGGGGCCCGCTCTACCGATCTCGAGTATTTCCCCGCCGCGAGGACGTAGAAAATGGTGAATTTCGCGAACAAACTCGTTTTCGACACGCCTTCGAAGTGGAGAACGACCGAAAGATCCGACCAAGTTCATCGTACGCCAGAATATTTCCGGCGTGTTTATGTTCCTAATTTACGCACCGAGGCGGTTACCAAGCGTTAAGATACACGCTGTTCGTTATAACCTAACCCACATACGCCATTAAAAGAGGCACTCGGTCTATTACGAGCCAGTAATTCACCGAGTCGGTCCTGTTCTACGCGAGAGGGGCAGTATTTCTCTTCGCCTCTTTGAAATCGCGCGTGGACGTCATGGGTCCCGTTGACCGATGAAATTTACGCCCACCGATAAAGCAGCCGGGCCGAAGCACACGGTGACAAGGAAAACGACGACCCCGGGTCCCCGATGATGATTTCGAAGATTTAATTGAGACGTCGAGACGGTACTAAAAAGACCCCGGCGCCTCGTTTCTCCTCTGTTCGCGTTCCTCTTCCGGGGGCGAGAGGGACGCCCAATCGGGATGGCCCGTCAGATTTTTCGACCCGCTTCGAAGGACGTTTTATTGGTCGGTTTGATTTACGAGGAGCTTCGCTCGCCGCGTAATTTGTTGCGCCGTATTTAATTTGCTTTAAAAGCGTCCGCGTTAAAAGCTGAGGGGACTCTCGGCCGCCGAGAGGCGTAAAAATGATAACGGGCACCTGCTTTACGGAATTTTTATTATGATGTATGCGGCAAACGCGCGACACGACGCGCCACGGCCTTAATTAGCCCGAGATATCGGCGACACCGACGAAGATTCACTATCGAACCGTGAAATCGTCTGACTTTTTAACCCTCGATTGTCAAAAGTTGCCTAGTATTAGAAAAAAGCAATAGTGGTCGTGTAAATAATAGGGGGAGTTCCCCTAAAATCGGAGAGTAGCAATATCTTTACAGTGTGAAACGCTTTGCGATTGTTATTTCGCACAAACAATAGTAGGGATAGAATAAACAATGTATTTAACATTCTAAATTAGTGGAGATGAATTAAACCAAACGTCGAAAATAGTATCATAAAGTAGAGACTTGAAGCTTTAATTTAAAGGTAGAATCATGATCTACGATCATTTTTAACGGCGTTACACTAATTCAAAAATTGAGAATAATTACTGACACTCGATTTCGTAATTAAATGAAGTGGACATTGAGAAATTGAAGCTACGAACAAGCTTTTCCTTCCATTGTTCGTGTACTATTGATTGTTATTAACAGTTTTTCGATCGAATCAAACAAAACAGTATAGAAGGCATAAAATATTATATTTTTATAATGATTTAACATATATAGAAATATTATTTTCGAAACTGTTTCTTAGAGTGAGAAGAGGAAAGTGTTGTTTCGCGAAGAGATTAAGCAAATTATTAAGTAGAAAAGGAAACGTTAGGTTCGCCATGCGTCATAGAAACAGCCCAGAGAATGAAATACAGCAAGATTTCGTCCTGGTTGGCTACGAAATGTTACACGAGCCATTATTAAGCGCAAGGCGAAGTCCGTAATGCATTAACACGTTTAATTTTATTATTATAAAACCACGCGTCGTGGTAACATGCCTGTGGACATCGGTAGAGCCGTATTCGCGAAGGCGTTTAATGGTGTCCAGTGCAAAAATGACCGCGTATCACGTCACAAGGATTCGTTAACGTAAAGCTCCGCGAGACGCGAGCCGAATAAAAGTATTACGCGCGTTTCATCGTTCGGGAGCGTAAAGTTCTCTGGTGAAAAAGTTTCATGGCTCTGAAACGAAACCACGCGGTACCACGCGAGTTTTTTGCCCCGCGCAAGGAGAAACGAGGCTGCTTTCGTAACGTACGGTTAATTTCGATGTAATTTACACGAATGTTCCGCACGCAGGAAGAGATCGGGCCAAATAATGTCCGCAGATTTACTTTAATTAAATACCTCGTTCGGCGAGCGTAAGTATAAAGGTTAAACGTTATGCCTTTTCTTATTAAGTATCCTCGTGCGCTCTTAATACTTAACACTTAATATAATTTAAAAACATAGTTGTTTCGCAAGGTACGCGTACTGCTTCGAGCATCTTTAAAGATGATTAAGAGAATTGAGGATTAAATGAAGGGTGAAGCGAGACGCGTGTAAAACGCTTGCTCCTCCATGTGTGTACAATTTCGAAACGAAAATAAAACACACGAACGATAACGGAGTAATTCAATTAATCGTGGATCGAGGTAAACGTGCCCAGAATCCAATTTAAACGAAAGTTCTATTTTTATCCAAACATTGGAATTACCTAAGTTAAATATTTCAATACTTATCGAGGGAGTACTCTACCTGACAGAAATTATTTATAAAACATAAAATAATGGCAATACTTTCGAATACACGTTTTCAATTACTCGAATAATCCGTTCTGACGCGCTACACGGGTTGTTCAAACGAGAAATAGAGAGAACCGGAAGCAGTACACGGCGAGGTTGCGACAGGAAATCAGTTAGGGGCTCGCGGCGCGAAGCTTCTTTCCGTTTAAAATCCCGACGTGGCCGTGTTCTCGCCGATTAATATCGCGCGCCGCGCGAAACGATAAATGGGATGATAAATGTGAACACGCACGATTATAGCAACCGAGGTAACACCCCCCAGATGTCGATGAATCAGCGGTGGTAAAGGTCAGGAGGATAAACGTGCGCACAAAAGGTCAAGGAAACGGACGGCCGTCGAATGGGATTCCCGGCGACAAAAAAAAAAAGAAAAGAAAAATATAAAAGAACGCGTAAACGCGTTTCTCGAATTAATTATCGAGGTTTTTTTTTTTATTCGACGCCTCTCAAAACTGTTTGCCTTCGTTGAACGGTAGTTACGCAACCCGCTCGAGGAACTCGTTAATTATATCGCTACTAGTCGAATACCTACAAAGTAATCGACGTGTAATTGAAATGGACGGGCCACGCGTTCGACGTGCAATCTAATTAGCGTCATGTTTCCCCGGTGCAATGCGCGAGGACGATTGCACGGAACAATAATCATTATGGAAACTCGTTTCGGTCCGAGGTTTCCCAGAAAACGGCGTCTCGCGCGTTTCTATTGAGAATAATAATAATTAAAATAGTAATAATAATGATGCGTTATTGTTCTATCCAAATTGTGTACGTCACTCGAAGGATTAGATGAAATATGATATGTAGGAATAAAGTTAAATATATAGCCACGATGCAAAGGCGGGTAACAGCTGGTTATTAAACTAATTACAGTTATCAACCTAACCTAGGACGCGTGAGGTCGAACAAAGTCAGGTATATTATTTTATGTTAAACTTGGCGTTTGGCAGATTTGGAAGTCGATAAACGAACGTTTAAAACGTTTAGTGGCTCAACGTATGATACAAAATTTCGCTTTTCTTCGAGAGAATGTTATACATATTTGACGTTTATTTCCAAAAACTTGATACTTGGAAGAAGACCAACTTCCATTAAACGCCTTTTTATCGATGCAATATTGAAAAGATTTTTACAACTTTCATTAACGTATGATGGAATTTGCAATGCAGTTAAATGCCTACTGTGTTCGATCACGACTTTTACATATTGGACTTCTCGACTGCTTGACACTTTAGGTGATATTATTTCTTAGACGTTTTCCAGCGACCTAACTACGAGTTTTAATATTCAAAGTACTCGATTCGCTTAAAATGCTTAAATAAACGTTTGCTGAGTACTTTTTCTTCAGCCTCGAGTGTCAGAACGCGCACCTGCCCGGGCTTTTCAGTTGAAAATTGCGATCGAACCGTTTCTTCTAGAAACGTCAGCGTACTACGCGCCGGTTGTCACCGATCTCGCGTCAGCGTATAAAATCGACGCTTTACGAGCAATAATTCCCGTGAACGTTCCCCCCTCGCGACGCACAGAAGGCGCTTTTACAAACGAAGGGGATCACTGACCAATTTATTATTCCTTGGCGCAAGACGTTGACGCTTTCGTCGATAAAAATAAAAAAAAGAAGCAAGCCTTTAATTAACCGTGAAACGCTTGACGTTTCAACGACTGCCACAAAGTTCTTTATGGCAGACGATTTTTATGTTGTCGAAACGTGAACCGTCCCTCGCGACGCGTTCGTTTATTAACATTTCAGCCGCCTAGACCCGTTGTAATTTCCCTTGTTTTTTCGAATTAAACGACTGTGAGTATACGCTATAAATCCACGGGGTCCTCTAATTTAATAGAATTTCGTCGATCGAGACGGAACGTCGAAGCGAACCGCGCGAGAAGAAAACATCGTAAATTCGTCATCGCGACGTTAAGCACGAGAGGAGGATCGCTAGGAGCCGGGAATAATTGAGAGAAACGGCCCTCGGAACGTCAAATATTATTACGGACAACACTGTACGGATAGCGTAATTTTCTCAATCGCTGGAAGCGCCTAAAAAGAACAACTCAACCGATGTTTATCTAACGTTCTAATAGCGACGTTACGGGCGACGCTGTCGGAACAGAGAGTAGTAAAATATTAGAAACAGTCGTAAAACTTAGGAACAGAGTGTACCGAGTGCTAGATACGATCTTGCTGTTTCGTTTCTAAACGATACCATTGAAAGAACCGCGTAACTGCCATTGTCGTTGAAGAAGCGCCCGAACGTGCGAGGAAAATTGAAAGGCTACTAGGGAATCGCGATCATGGAACGTTAAGTTCAATTTACAACCACTCGGTGAATTGGAATATTTACGAATAACTTGTTTTGTCAGAGAAATGAAAGAAATCGGAGCCTGTCTCTTTTACCGACTATCGTTCTAGAAAGTAGCTAGAAAGTGGTTGGGAAGGAAACTGGAGAGAAGTCGTGAGAAAAGCGGGGTGAATCGTCTGGGGGCGGGTTCGTCGACGTACTCGGAGCTCGCGGGCAGCCGTAAGAATAAGGGAAAGAAAGCCAGAAAGGAATAAGGAGCAAGAGATCGGGGCACGCACGGCGCACAAAGTGCAATTTCGCCATTTTTGCCTCGTAAAATCCGGCCAATGAACGGCGTAAAAATGAATAACTGGAGGATCGTTCACCCTGCGGAGCACACGATGCGCTATCCTCTTTCTCTCTCTCTGTTGTTCGCGCTGCGTTGGCCCCGGCTGTTCAGCAGAACGATTTTTATCTTCCGGGTAGAATAGATTATCTTTATTTACGAGCAATCCGTGGCGTGGGCAAATTGTTTGGGAACGGGAGGGCCGCTTATTTAGAAGCCGTAAACTATTCAATACGCGAGCGGACCGAGGAGAATCCGGCGCGCGCGAAACAGGGGCGCGCAACATGGCTGACAGGGTGAAGAAGACGCAACATAGCTCTCGAGGATCAATCAAGCCCTTTTTCACGCTACTCAGAGACTAAGAGATCTTTAAGAAGATAGGCACTATGAATACGAAAGCTTTAGAATAACCAAAAATGTATATTAAATGCATAAGAAAGCATAGTGTGTTCACCAATAGAGAGTGAACACAACTGAAAGTTATAAAGTGCAACTTATTCATTGCTCATTCAATTTTATGATAATCTTGCTTTAATGTCTGTTTATACCATCTGAGAATCTTATAATAATTAATTAAAATTACTTTATCGAAGTGACTCTGTCGTGTACGTCGCGACAACACTGGTATGCTTGGCTCACGACGAAGAAGTATAAGCTGGTTGGTTTTTTAAATTATTTATTGCGTGAAGTGCGATTGAAGTCCACGGCGGGGAACTTTGACAATGGTTGTTTGGATCTTACTGATCTTCGGAATTTAGAAGTAATCTCTTTCGGATTTTTTAGAGTGCTCTGTCGTTTTGGGGGGTTACTCACTGTGTGTTTGCAGTACCGTGGGTTTACTCCCTATAACCTGCAATTAGCATGTTAGGTTGGTGTTGTTGTGGAATTGTGTTGTGTAATGTTTTATCTAGTTAGATTTCATGTTTGGAGTTAGAGGGAAAAGTTTCAAAAACCTCTACGACATGCATCTTGCGATGAGAATGATGGGTTGTATGTCAAGTTATGAAATGGTTAGTGTAGGGGTTTTTATGCGCATTTTGAGGGGAATGTCTTCGGGTTTGTAGTTCCCTAACGCGGCTACTAGGGAATTTGGGTGGCTGAGGTTGGCGTTAAGTGTTTTACGAGTTATCCTGTTTATGAATGCGGAGATGAGTTCTATTTTTGCCTCTATGTGTAGGGAAACTGTGGTGTGATATCTGGGTTTATTGAGAATTATTTTGAGATATTTGTTCTGAATGACCTGAATTTTGTGGAGGTAGGGTTTGGGTGCGGTGCACCAGACTTGTGCGCCGTATGTGATTATGGACCTGATGCAGGTTTTGTAAAGGCGAATCTTCGTTTTTAAGGGGAGTGGGCTATTGTTGGCAAGTAGGGGGTAGAGTGTATGTAGGACGCCAATGCCCTTGCAGGCTCTGTCTTGGATGTTGGGGAGCCAGCTGAGCTTTTTATCAAACCATATGCCTAGATATTTGATCTTGTTAGCCCATTGTACAGGGTGGTTGTTTACTCTGATGTTGTTTGCGTTGGGGGATTTTTTTCTGGTAAAAAGAATGGCCTCAGTTTTTGTGGGGTTAAGGGTTAGTTTCCAAGTATCTGTAAATTGGGAGATTTGATCTAGGTGTGCTTGTGTATATTTTACTGCCTGATTTGGGTTCCAAGAAGATGCGTATATTGCTGTGTCGTCTGCATAGAGGGCAATTTTGGTGTTTGAGTTTTTGGTGATATCGTTGATGAATATGTTAAATAATACTGGGCCTAGGACTGAGCCTTGGGGGACCCCTGTGTGGATAGCTTTGTATGTGGGCTGGGAACCGTTGAGGGATACAGTGATTTTCCTGTCCGAGAGGAAGCTCTGTACTATCTTAATGGTGTGTAAGGGTAGGTTGATTCTGAGGAGTTTGAGGAGGAGGCCATTGTGCCATACAGTGTCAAAAGCTTTCTGTAGGTCTAGCAGTACTAGTACCACTGATCTGTTCTTGTTGATCTCAAGAGCAATGCCCTCCTGGAGTCGGAGGGCTTGATGGATGGTGGAGTGGTTGGCTCGAAAACCAAATTGCTCCTGTATCGTAATACTTTGAGCTTGAAGGTGCCTAGTTAGCTGAATTAGGATGATTCGTTCGTATATTTTGCTTAGCAAGTTGAGGAGGCTGATTGGCCTGTAATTGTTGGGATTTAATTTGGATTTACCGGGTTTGGGTAGTGGGATGATTTTAGCAGTTTTCCAGGAAGTGGGGAAGTAGGCGAGTCTGAAGGATTGTTTATAGATGTAGTACAGTTGAACTATGATTTTTTGTGGAAGGTTTTTGAGTTGGATGGCTGTTATGTTGTCTGGGCCGGGGGATTTCTTGTTGTTCATGTTTTTTATTTGTTTGTGGATGAGTGATGGGGTAATGTGAGAGTTGTCTTGAGGAGCAGTAGGGGTGAGGGTTAGGGATCTGGCAAAGTGATTTGCTTCCGCGTCTATGAGGGAATTCTTGATGAGCGGGGGTTGAAGTTGGAAGTTATTAGCCAGCATCTCTGCTTTTTCTTGGTTAGTGTAAGCTGTGGTGTGGTTGTCATTTAGTGGTGGGATTGTGGAGAGTTTGGATTTGAGTGATTTATATAGTGTCCATAAGTAGTTGGGGTTAGCCTCGGATTGTATTAGTTTTTGCTGCCATGAGTGGATTTTGATTTCTTTGGTTTTCGCTAGAATCTGTTTTGTGAGTAAGTTCCTGAGGTGTTTGTGGAGCGGGTTAAGTGTTCGCTGGTATCTGCGTCTGTATCTATTGCGAAGCTTGATTAGGTTTAGGAGTTCAAGGTCAGGTTTGATTGTTTTAGCGTAAGTTCGGTTTTTGGTTGTAGCTGCATTAAAATTTGTAGTTATGGTGTTTTGTAGTCTGTTTATCTCTCTGTCTATGTCAGGAATGGTGTCAATGTGCGGATTTATCAAATATCTGCTGCACTGGCTACGGAATTGCTGCCAGTTGGTGTTGGTGATAGTGCAGTTTGTGAAGTGAGTGGTTTTGTTGGTGTGTTGTAGGATAACCGGGAGATGATTTGAAGGGAGGTCGTGGATGGAGTGACATTCAGAATAGTGCGGTGAGTTGGTGAGGAAGATGTCTATGTTGGATGGTCTGGCTCTGGGTTGTAGGTGCGTGTATGTGTCACTGTGCAGGATATGGTAGCTGTTTTTTGTCATGTGTTTGTATAGTGTATTGCCATTGGAGTTGGCTGAGGTGTTGTTCCAGCTAGGGTGTTTTGCATTAAAGTCACCCCCGATGATAAATTTGGCAGAGTGTGTGGTTAGTGCGTTTAGGTCGTGCTGTGTGAATCTTTTCTTGGGTGGTAGGTATGCGGCCCCAACTATGATTTTGGGTTTGGATGGAATTTCGATGAAGACACCCTCAACGTTGTCCAGAAAAGGTTGGGGAAGGTTGTTATATGCTAAGGATTGGTGAATTATGATGGCGACACCCCCGTGTGGCGTTATCCGGTCGTTTCTTATGATTCTGTATCTGTTTAGTTTTATTGTATCTGTGTCCTTCAGCCATGTTTCTGACACAAGAGCAATGTGGATTCGGTGGTGTTCAAGGAACATTAGAAGTTCTTGTGTTTTATTGAGGATGCTGGTGGCATTCCAGAGTAAAATTTTCGTAGGCAGGTTAGCCATTGATTAACTCAGCGGCTTCTAAGAATGCTTGGAGTTTTTGAGCCTTGGTTTTGCAGGTTATTAGTTTGTTGTACAGATGGTCTAAAGCAGCGCCTATGCCGGTGATGTCGATGAGCTCATTTATGGTCTGAACCTTGGAGAAGAGGTCCGATAGCTCGGGAGTTTTGTTGGGTTCGATAGGGGCAGTCTTGGGGATTTGTCTTGCAGCCGTGGCAGATGCATAGGATCTTGATGTGGTTGCAGAAGGCATTGGGTGCGAGTGGAGTGGCTTATTGGTGGCACGTGTAGGTTGCGGTGGGGTAGGTGCTGGATAGGAAGCAGGGGTTGTGTGTGTTAGGGTGTGTGTTCTTTTTTGTATAAAAGCGAGAAGCGAGGGGCATTGGCTATAGTTTGCCGGGTGAGGGCCGTGGCAGTTACAGCAGGTTGCCGGGGTGTTGGGTGACTTGACACAGTCTTTGGTTGGATGTTTGCCTGCGCACTTGACGCATGTAGGGGTTTTGGTGCAGTTGGCCGAAGAGTGGCCAAAAGCCTGGCATCGGAAACATTGTATATAAGGGCGGGAGTTGTTGAACTTCTCCCAATAGGCTCTGGTGTGTCCTAGCGATCTGACATGATTTATCTGCTGGAGAGTGGTGCCCTTCGCGAAGATTATCTTATAAGTGGCTAGATAGCTGGCCTCTTTTCTTTTTAATTCGGAGCAAGCTAAGGCATTTAAGCCCTTGGCTTGAATTTCTAACAGGATTTGCTCGGTTGGGAGCTTGGGTAGTCCTTTAAGGACAACTGCAATGGTCTTATCCGTGTTAAGAGTGTATGTGTGCATTTGAAGGTTGTTTTTAATTAATAATTCTTTGACCGCGAGGTGGTCGCTGATTGTTGCGAGTGTTATTTTAGCCTGATTGGTGAGGTATTTAATTTCAAATTTATCTTTTACCGTACTTTCTAGTAGCCGGCAGAATCCCTTGTGGTCCTTGATCGTTGAGTGTATGAATATTGGCGGTGGCTTACCTTGTGTTGTCTTGTCAGAATCAGCTGGGGTTACCCGTGGTGGCGTAATGAGGGTGATTTGTTCGACATCGAATATGTCCGACAAGATGGCGAACCTGTTGATTACTGGGACGTTGTTTGTGGCTGCGGGCGTGGCGTGGCTGGCCGATGCTGATGGGGTGGTAGTTGATTCCTTGGAGGTTTTCCTTTTCCTTGGAAAAAGGAAGCCTTCATGGTCGGTGTTCGGTTTGCTGGTGGTGTCCATTGGTGCTGCCTTGCTGAATTCGACTTCAGTGAATAGCGTAGTGGAGGGTCGTCCGGAGTCCGAAAGTGACGCCGTGCGCCGCCTTATTATGTGGATATATGGCTCACCATCCTGCTTGGCGGCTTGACGGTGGCGGAAATTTGTTTTCTCTGGCCCGGCGGCCAGCGCTGGTCTTTGGGCCGTGCCTTCTAGTTAGGCGGGTATTTTCCGTGTCCTGCTCGTATGCCTGGTCAAGTGCCTGGGTCGTGATCCTTTGTTCTTGAGTAAATTCACTTGTGAACTAACTTCGCTTGTTGAGAGTGCCTCGATGTCGACTCGATGAGAGTCTCCGTGAGAATTCTGAGTGCTCTGTCGTAGCTCGCGGGCTACCTTATATACCTAATTTTGGTGGGTGGAGACGCCGGAGTCGGAATAGAAAATTGGGAGTGGTTTATCAGGATTGGCTAGTTGGGAAAAATGTAGGCTGGGACCTAGGAAAAGGAGTGGAGGTATGCATAGGGCTGTTCTGGAAAAGGAAAGTCGGTTAAGAGGACACCAGGGTAAGTGAACACATGTGGGAAATATGGGTGGTCGAGCGGCGCCTCCAACCACCTAGCCGACGTCTGGCCTTGAGGGTACCACTTGCCCAGGCGACGAAAACTGCCTAATGAACAGGCGAGCAAGTGGTTGGGCCCTAACACTTGGGCCTACTTTACGTATTTTATTGCGTCGCGACGGCACGCTCGAGGGTCTGCGACGCAACAGACTCCCTTTAGCCTTTATATGAGTGGTACTTGGGTAGATACTAGGGTAGCTGATTAAGGATAATTACTACCCTAGGCAATATAGACATTTTGTTCGAAAAACTGATAAAAAAACCGAGTAATCTGTGACAAAGCTCCGTGCCGCAGAGAAAGTTGACTGAAAACAAGGCGTATAAAATAGGCAAATCTAAAGAATTGAATATTATAATACAATGTACTATAAGCACTTTGCATTTCGAAGGAAAATTGTAGCTAATTGTCTGTTTCATTTCATTTTTGTATTATTGTTAATTAATTTTTTCTATTTCAATACTCTAACCTACCATTAAATGTTAAAAAGTATTCCAACTTGGCACCTCATTTTGATTAATTTACGAATCTTTCACGAATATCGAGGTGGTCGAAAACTTTCCACCTGTAGCATATATACTTCCCGATTAATTAAGCGTTCGAACGTACAAGGGGAGCAAAGTTTGCTCATTGGATGCTATCAAACTCGACGTTTGACGCTACCAACCCTTTCTGTGTAATACAGAGTCAGCTGTGCAACCACGAGACGATCGAGGAAGAAACATCGCGGTTTTTTCGTTCGTCCTGCTTCTGCCATTTCTTCGGTGGCACGATTCGTCTCGACCGCCACGTTACTCTTCGGTGTCGAAGAGGCGACGATGTCCAGGCTCAAGGTAGCCCGTGTTTCCAGGTCTAGGACGCTCGGACCGGGAACCAGGCTCCTGAATGGCGCGCGGTGCGCGATCATCTCCGGACAAGAAACACGGAAGCCCTTATCTGATACACCGCAGAGGCAATAAACTTTAATCAGAAAGGCTTGTTATCGGCCGTAAGTGGTACAAATCCTGCGGCGACGGACTGTGAAGGGAATTACGGGTCGAGGTCGATAAACGTAGCCGCGTTCGATGCGCGCAGGCCTCCGGTGCACGGCAAAAACCGTATTCTGATGGATTTCCAATTTCATCGGGGCGAACCGGACGCTCCGCGAACGTTATTTGTCGTGGCTTGCGGCTAAATGGAATTCCAAGTGTTTGTCGATTTGTATGGCGTTTACCATCGCCGTGCCGTTTTTATCAAGGGAGGCGCGCTCGTGTTTGACGTGCAATTTAGTTTTCAGACGAGACGGTTTGATCGATGCGCGTTTTTCGATCGCGTTTAACGGTGGAAGAAAGGACGAACGTACTCTGGAGAAACGATACGAGACTTTTGTTTTTGGGAAAGGTGTCGAAGCAGATTTTACTCCGGGGCTTCCTGACGATGATTTTCAGCCGGAGGAAGCGATTAAATCGAAGTTGCGGATTCGTTCTTACAGAGACCTTGGGCTCGACTCGTTAATGATAATTTTTGACACGGATAAGGAAGAATCGATGAGTTATGGGTTAGGCTAATATCCTGCCTGCAGCTGATGTAAAATAATTTACCCGGATGGTAACGCTATCTAGCAGAATTTTTGTTTCGTCGCGAATAAGTGATATACGATGACCGGCTGGCGTGAAATAATATTTACCGTGTTGGTATTTATGGGCAATATATCGTAGGGTTATAGTATTGGACTAACCCAAACGTACCTCGAATCTAAATCAAATCATAGAAATACCCAGCATATAACTTTCAAAAACAAAAACAAATATTTATTTGGGAGGAAATTTCCCCCTCAAACTGTTTCTGTTTCCCAACCACGCTTTTGAGGAAACCCCAGACAGACTAAATTGACAATAAGTTCTAATTTCCATCGACACCCTGGTTCGTCAAAGCTTTCGAAGCACCTCAACGTCCAGAGTTTCGCAATCCTCGGGGATCGATCGGTCAGGGGTCAAGCGACTGGCGAACGCTCGGGACTCGGAATGTTAATCAACCCCGAATAAAGGAGCCTAGAAACGAAATACAATTAAGGAAACCAGATAGAGGCGGAACGCCATAAAACGCGGGACGCGTGAAATGCTACGTATCGACACTCGCGAACCGCGTCGGTGATCAATAATGGCAGCGAAACGGCAAGAGACGAGGGGAAAGAAAGGGAAGAAGAAGAGGTACGGGCAGAAGGTTTCGCCAGAAGGAGAAGAAGAAGCCGAGGAAGAAACAGGAGAGGAGAGACGATGAAGAGGAGCAACAAAAGGTGCAGCCTCGGGTGCCGGGCGGGGCTCAGATGTTTATCCCGGTCGACCTCTTCCCCTAGCTCTCTTCAGGCCCCTCTTCGTGGTCCCTGGCGTGCCCCCTTCACCTCCGTTTCTTGCGGAGAAGCGCGCCCTCGGCGATCCGGAGCCGCGGAGCGTTGCATCTACGTTATGCGTGCTCTTCTGGCTCGGATGTGCTCACAGTGGCGTCGCAACCGTCACTTTGCCCCAGCATGACAACTCTCCCATCAAAATTCATTTAAAAACGATCGAGAAATGGCCAACTGGATGCAGAATATTTTTATTAAGAATCTTTTTCTCTCTTTTTCGATCACTTATATGTATATCTGTCTTCTTTCTTCGCTATGTATAGTCTCTGTACTCGAAATGGGTTCTAACCTTACAATAAATAAATAGTTTCCTGATATATTGGCTCAAAAGTAGCCCTTAAACCCTTGTCGTACAATGATAAGTCTGACTCGTGACAAGTTTCACAATCATGAGGGTATTCGTCATCAAGTCTTAAGTAGTATAACTAGGTATAGCTTCTGTTATGTTTACGTTTAGTTGTAATTTATCATATCATCACTTGCTCATTATTATGTAGTTTATATAGTTTATAAGTTTATATGATTTTATACTTATGTCTCTCTATCTTTATATATAAGAGAATTCATACCCGTAAATAAATAAATCTATTCTTTTTTATGGTCATCCCTTCTACGAACAAATTAAAACAAAATTAAATAATATACATTTGAAAATTTATTTGGAATTAAATCGTACGTCAAGGGGTTAATCAAACCAATGCCACCATTCTTACTTATTAGATCGTTTGTTTACAATATTTATTGTTCCAAATAACCCTATTACTCTGAAAATATATCAATGTATTTTCGTCAGAAAATAAATATCTTTTACTCTATGCTTGACATACAATTATTTAGTCCCAAATTTTTCCACATATGAAAACTAGCTTGGACCCAGAGGAGTAAATACTTCTAGATCATCAACACTAGAACTACCGACAATTATGGTGTATTTATTTGTACCATGGAAATTAAAACGATAGACACATGAAGAAATGTATAATGCAATGCAAATAAATTTGCAAAAATCTAGTCGAGTAAATCTGTAATAATTTTTGTTATAAATTACGAATGGATTATTTTGACCAGGTAGTTTTAGTGTTAAGGGTTAAATTCGATCGAATCGAGTGTCGATGTTTGGGCAATCCTCTGCAGAAGTTTCATTAGAGGGAGATAATTGTCAAAGCTGGTCGCTGAACCTCTCTGAACGCTACCGATCGCTTACGTAAAAGAGTACGTCGAGACGCGGAGGATCGTGTAACGCGAGTTCGCGTCGATAGCCATATTTGCTCCATAATCGAGTCGACCGGAAAGGGAACGAAGAGGGCGAGGTCGTCGGCTCGTGACGAGCGGTCGGGACGGTGGGTACTTGCAAAAAAGCAACGTTAATCAGACACTTCGTATCGCCTCTATTCAGCTCCCGGCGAGAGAAGTGATCTAGCTCGCAGCAGGTTCTTCGGGACAAAAAATCGATGAATGAACCTTCGCCGGGGCGGAGTCTCTCTCGGTTGTTCGCTTTGCTCGACCGAATTCTTCTCCGCGCGCGGTACGCGTGAACCTCGAACCCGCCGCTCGTTCGATTCGTAAATCGTTCCGCATGATTGACCGCCCTCGCGATACTTCGACGAACAATTAATGGATATTGTGCTTTCCGTTTTATCAAGGTTATATACTAGAAAATCGAACCAGAGATTGCGGCGCCGTTGAATGGGAGGGGCCGTTTCTACCAGGCATCCGAGCGCGATGTTGAAACACGCTGATTGTTAAAGGCACTGTGCTCCGTTTAATCTCTCGATCTATCTTCCAACGATTATTCCGCGAGTTTACATTGAATCGCGTTCGAGAATCAAGCCTGCTCGGAGATTGGCGTAACGTGCAAACGTTCCTGTCCAAATATTTCCCTTTGAATTGAAACTTTGGCGCGCGTCGTTAAAATTCTACGCCCGCCGAACACCACTTGGTCGCCATTTTCGAGTAGCGAAAATTCTTCTCCAGGTAATTATAATGACTTACTTATTAATACTAGCCTTCAAATGTTGCATGATAGGAGAAATATCACCGATATTATGTATGCAAATGAACTAGTCAAAGGTCGTATTTTTTATTTAACGATTATTCGTTTGTTTCCTTTGTATGTAAAAATATTTAAGAAATCACATTCTATCTTATTCTGAATGACTCTCAGAGTTGTATAAATAGAATGATTAAAAAAAAGAATAAATTGACTCGGTTTTGCATCAGTTCGTAAAAACAATATTTATATAGAATGTCTTAGCAATATGTTTGCTAAGTTTCAAATGATTACAAATAACTATAAGGTTTCATTTTTAAAATTCTCTTACATTCTTACCAATAAATAATGTTTCGTACAAAACTTGTGGTTATAGGTTCAGTTATGCTCCTCACTGTATAAAACGAACAAGTTCTCAGCGTCGCTCAGGAGCGTGGAAACAATTCGCCTCGCGTAAACACTACTCTTCGCAGCCCGTATCTCTCCGGGAGGATCAGACCACGCCATCATCGTCCCGAACAATTAAAACGATACAAACCCGAGAACGTAGGCTCTCCGGTAAGGTAGCGAACAAAGGATCGCAGAATCCCGCAGGATCGTTACCATCGTGCACGTATCCCACTGATGACGCACTTCCGGCCCCCGTGATAATTCCGGTGGATCGAGAAAGAGCTTCAGGATCCATCCGCCGTGACTCCGTGGCCCCGTGACGACCCCGAAGAGATGTTTGCTCTTGTTGCGGTGCGCGTACCGGAGAGACCGGCAGCCGGTAGGAAGAGAGGAGGCGAACGAAGATAAAGCAGACGAGGAAGGAGAGAAAGGAGACCGAACGGGGAACAAGAAAAACAGGAAGACGAGAGCCAGGAGAGGCGCAGGAGGATGGGCCTCGACCCGACGCCTAGCCTCCGAAGGAGCTCCGCCGAGTGGCAGGCCAGCCGATGGTAGCGGTTCGCTCATCATTGTAATTACTTCGCGAGGATGTACCAGTATATTGGATCATTATCGACCGCTCCATATCTACCACCTAGCCCATAAGTATAGACTTATGCTCCCGGGTGCCCCGTAACTGCCCCGCGGGCCTCAAACCTGCGTATATCTCGCGGCTACGAGGCCATCCTCGAGACGACCAACAGGAACGTAGAATACCCACTACACTTTTTCATCCAGAGTCCTATGCTAGAAACAAGGAATAGACCCAACTAGAAATCGTTGAAATTCTAACACTATTAACGTCGTTAATAATTGAATTGATCAAATCTGGACTCTGGTTGTGCCCACTCCATTTTTTCATCCTGAGTCTTATGTTAGAAACGAGGAATCAAGAACAGACCCAACTAGGAATCTTTGAAATTCTGACACTATTAACATCGTTAATAATTGAATCGATTAAACCTGTACTCTCGGAAGAAGCTCTGGCTGTAAGTGAGCAACGACAGGAATAAACTCCTCGATAACTCAGACTTAATCTCGTTAATAGTTAACGATTTACGACATCCTCCGTGTTCGCCTATCTCGTCCCTGTTTCAGGCCTCATTTGCATACATCAATGTACAAATCACCGGAGATGGATAAACGACTGGACGGCGTCGCAGGGGGAGAAAAAGTACATTCCGCCATTACCGTGTCGCGCTATAAATCACAGAAAAAAATTCCCCATTCATGCAAATCCGTATCATCCAGCTCCTGAGCATCGTTCAGCTTTATTTAGCCTCGGAGTTATTTCGAGTGACGATGGTTATTGCCCCACCCTATATATCGAAGGGAATATATACCCTCGTCGATGGAGTCACGTATGTCGACGATACGGGAGCACGTGCAAGGGTATTGGTGTCCACACCGTCGAATCTCGATCTTGGCACGTACGAGCTAACGACTCGTTGGTACGAGTCTCTGATCAAATAACAGCGACCCAAACAACTTTCTCAGAGGATCTACATCGCTGTCGAAAAGGCACGTTCGCGTGGATTTCTGTGCCCGCGGAGCGCGTGGATCGCGGAAGCTCGAATCGAACGCCTAACGATGGCTGACATTAGACGTGTAATTACACGGTGGGCTCCGGCCACTCGCCGGAACGTGGTTCGCGCATGATTCGTTAATGAACGATTCGCTATAATTATCGACGTTGGGTGATTTATGAAACGCGAGTGCAACTCGCTGGCGGGTCTTCTTCGTGGGCAATTTGCTCCGCCGGATCATTTTTGGGGCCGATTCGAACTGTCGGACGAGACGTGTACGTTCACCGCGAGTCTACTTTCCACGATGCTTCGCGAACAAAGTACCCGTCTTACTTATTTTCGTGACTGGAATAATCGCATAACTCTCCCGCGGAGGAATCTTTGTTCAGACTGGTTGGAAACCAGACTTCGCTAACCCCGTAATGAGTAATAACTTTGGCGATAATTAGTTCTATTTACCGTGATAAATCGAGACGAGAAGGTGGTAGTTTTGCTAGTAAATTCGTTAGCGAGACCGTTTCGATAATATTATATTAATTTGCGAAATATACTCCGCGCGTTTTCCATGTAAATTAGGCAGTCTATCGGATCGAAATTCGATTTATTTAAAAATAATAAAAGCGGTTGCACGGCTTTCAGTATTCCGTGTCTAATATCAGTCTGGAAGTCGTTCTACGTCGTAGAAACTGCCCTTCGGAATGCCGTAGAAATTCGATCGCGAGCTTGTCAACCCGGTCGACGCGACCGCGAAAAGAGAGATCGCTTCCGCTCGAACGATAATCATCGATACATCTCGATACGTCGCGGAGGATACGGGGCGCCTTCTTTGTCCGCGAGATCTATCGTACTCGACGTCCTCGTGTCGCAAGGATCTACGATTTTCAAGTTCTAATACGCTTCAGACTCCGTTCAAGTATAAGGAACGTTTCTAAGAAAAATACGTTAATATAAGTTATTATAGGTTCGTGTAGTTCGACTTTTTCGGATTGACGAGGGATAAAATTCATGACTGAAAAGATACCAAATATGTCAAAGTGCTAATCGCTGATTTCAATGAACTTTAGCAAAATATCTGACCATTATTTATTTTTATTGTTTATGTTTGAAGGGATGAAATTCATCCTCAAAATAAAAACAATGAAACGTATTTATTCTAACCTGTTGCAGACTATTAAAAATACTGGAAAGTTGTAAAGGGATTTTATATTTTATGGGGAATTGGTAAACATTGCATTTGTTTAAATCCTATGTTGAAAAATGAGCTTAACACTAGAACTACCGACAACTATGGTATAGTTAAAGAAATTTATAATGCAATGGAAATAAATGTTTATTCATTCTCTTCTGGAAATCTACGGTAAATTTTCCAAAATCCATGTCGAGTAACCTTTTTACAATTTTTATTAGAAATAACAAATAGGTCATTTTGACCACTATGATAGTTCTAGTGTTAAGAAGGATAAGTTCCATTATAAAACTCCTAATATATGACAGTGTGCGACAAAATGATAACACTCCCTGAAAATATACCGTTTTTAATTTGAAAAACCTTTTTCTATATTTTAGACAAATGTCATAAAAATAATTAAAATTGAATACAATGTAACGTGACCAGTTCCACGACTCACAGTCTGAAATTGAAAAAACTTTAGACCACACTATCTATCCGTGAAGACTACTGTTTACAATATGAACGAAAATTATACATTACACCAGAAATAATATTTTTCAACCACCTATAAAAATTTGTACCGAAATTACAAGATGTGTTATCCTTCTGGAGATTAAAATATCGCGATCAAGCTCCATGGAGTCGCTTCGAACTCCTAAGAAAAGCCATTCCCGGTGCAAGGCGTGCATAGAACGTCCTCGAAATCGATCATCGGATCCCCGAAGCGGAGATAACCCGGGCCAGCGACCGTTACCTCGAAGGAACGGCGAGCAGGACACTCGGGGCAGCAACCAGGATCGATCCAGGACGTGCAACGGGAGCCGTCGAGGCAACGGGAGCGTATCGAAAGATGCGCCGTCGATAATCCTTCAGCGTAGGTCGGCGTGCATCGTGCTCGGGCCTATCGAGCCGATGCACAAGCCGAGGCGAGGCAACTTGCTCGTCGAGGATCAGAAGCAACCAGCAGCAAGCAGCAGCAAGCAAGCAAGCAGCAGCAGCGGAGTAAGAAGAGGCAAAAGAGGTTGGAGAAGGAGGAGGAGGAGGAGGAGGAGGCAAGAGGGAGAGGAAGAGAAGTTATCTGGTCTGTTTCTCCATCCTTTCCTTAACCTCTGGCTCGCTTCCTCGGCCGCCTTCGACCTACGTGTAGATGCTCAGGTGTAAAACCGTTGATTGCCACGGCAGTATTTTCTCTTTGCACGGCACGATGGTAGCAGCGGTGGGCGTGCCGGGCACGACCGAAGGGAGACAGCCAAGGCCTCCTCTCATCGTGCTACCGCGATTATGTTTATTATACTTTGGCACACGCGTGTGCGTACGTGCGAGTACTTGCATCTGGCCGCATTATCGCGCCCGAACGTGACGCCAGGACTCCGCTGTTCTCGCGAACGCCACTGGCCACCCACCCCCACCGTCCCTTGGGCGCTTTCGATACAAATGGTTGTTAATTTGTAAGCCGGGGGTCACGCGGAAAACTCGCCGTAAAGCTAAATTTATAATGTGTCCGACGTGAATGGGGCCGCTGAGAAACTGATAAGTGAATAGGCCGAGTCTGGATTAGCCGACAACGAAAAGGGTGAGGTTAAACTGTCCCGACCCTTTTAAGGCGTGTATTCAATAATATTTTCCCCCGCGGTGTCCGTCTTGTTATTTTTTTTCTACGGTGAATGATATACGAGCAACGAATGTTCGGAATGCCTCTATGATAGAAAATAATACTCAACTCGAAAAGTGCTCTCGTAATCGGAAACGAGTACTTTTCGTTTGCCTTTGATTGCAGAAGAATCGATATTCCGGTCGGAGCATTATCGATGACGTTTGCGCGCATGCATCAGGTTGGAGACCGATATTCAGACGTCGAGGATGAGGAGGCTTAGAATTCCATCGAGGTGGAGCCTTGACATTTCGTGGCCTGGAATCGACCGGCATAATTGATCGGACTCCGAGGCTCCCATTCGACGAACGACAATGCTGTTCCATTGCGTCTGACACGCGAAACGCGGCCGCCGTTGACTTCGTGAACTGAATTCCTCCGCGACACCGGAACTGGAAGGACTTTCGAGGCCTCAGAGACCTGGTCGAGTCCACCAACGAACCAGATTCGGTGAAATTCAGAAACTGTGGTCTGGAAGCAGTTATTCTAGCTTCCGATGAAGCCAGTGCCAACTCGCCGTTGCTAGTCAATTACCGCCACGGGTAATTGTTACGTTTGAATCTTACGACTTGGACAGACATCGCTGACCGTAAAGCTACTGGTCTTTTTTTCGAAAAGCGTGCCACCGGATAATAATCGAGAACGTAAACACGTTTACGACTGAAATTTGCATATCTTTTTTTACCAAACTTGGTGTCGCGCATAAGTTTCAGGAACTCGAAGTGAACCAACGAAATTATGGCGTCCGATTTCTAAGATCAAAAGTGGCACGATGCGTAGCACTAATTCTGTTTACAGTCTCGACGAGAACGAGAGGTCGACTGTCCTGATCCTCGTCGAACGGTGCAACGTTTCGACGCGACGATTGTAAATAAACGCGACTCGGTGCGCAAGCACCACTTTCATAAATTGCAGGTGTCCCCGTGGATGTTACGCGGAGCCAAAAAGTTACAACTATCGTCGGGCAACTATCCCGCACGGCGTTTGCGTCCCTCAAACGTTCGACGGCGATACTTTCCATAAATTGAACGTCACGGCACACCGATAAATCCAGGGGCAGCTGTGATGCGAAAAAGAGGAAGAGGAGGGAAAAAATGTGACACGGCTACCACGGGAGGGAAACGTTCTAGCATACCTATCATTACCGCGGACCGTCGTGCAATTCGTTCTGGTTAAACGGACGTTCGGGCGCGGGCAAATGGTGGCTTGCTGGCCACGACAAACAAATGCCACAAGTGCTGCAATTTTATGTCGTTAACGACGGCCGGGCGTCGAGGTTGAAACGCGCGTGTGTGAACGTACCAATAACCGAGCGCGGCGCACTAAAAATTTTATAGTCGTCGCAGTTCACCGGGCTCGACGCGCGATGGGGAGAGGGGAGGATCGCGGTGGCGAAATCCTGTTTAACAAAGTAATGACTACAATTATTCTGCTTTACATCTGCCTCGCGAAGCCAGCCACGGTACACTCGCAAGGAAGACGATGCAATTTACTGCAGATAATCGTCGATCAGGAAGAGTTACAACTGCTGGATCGTCAGCTACCACGCTCACGTCGGGACCGTGCTTTTTTCAATGGTTGAGCGACTGTCAGAACACCGCATAAACAAATGTCCGTCGCTCGGTGCATCTCTACACTATTCCGGGAGAGGATACGCCAAGATACCGTTCGTTTCAAATGTTTTAAACGGTTGAAATAGATGTTCGACTTTAGAATCGAGAGTATCTTCTAAGATGAGATAAATTGTAAGGGGATCCTTGTAAAGTGGTTTTAATCCTTGACTTCGTAATGGCTTTAATTGGTCGTTATTCAATGGCGAACAATGGTCTGCTTATGATCATCGATGGTCAACAATAGAATTGACATGAGGGTGTTACAGGTGCAGTTGACGATCCAGAAATTACCAAGAGGTAGAATTAATTGAAATATTCTTTAGATGAAACAGTAAAATTAAGTGTCAATTTCGATGGTGCATCTCACAAAAGGTTATAAGTAGACCATTCGTGGAATGCTGATCACTACTGAACACTGATGACCACTAATGACCATTGATAACCAATGTTGACCACTGATGACCGTTGCAAAACACTGCAGACACTACTAACCACTGCTTGATAACCGCTTGTAACTATTTATCGACAAGTAGTACGTCCACTCACTGAGCCACCCACGTAACAAATGGAAGATAATAAATACAATATTCCTTTCCTTATAATTTTTAAACCACTACAGTCTCGAACCTCTACCAAAGTGCATACAACTCATGACCGACCCCTCTATAATATATCTGAAATTCGACAAAACTGGAGTGGAACACCCTTTACAGATTATTATCAAATCGAAGATGACAGTTTTTGTGCAAGAATTTCTAACAGACGACTGATTGAAAACGGGATTTAAATTTAGTGAAGTTGAAACAACGTATACAAGGTTTGGGACATCCCACGAGATGACCAGACCCGTCATCCAGAGGGTCAGTGGCAAAGGATGCTTGCGTGCAGCCAGGATATGTCGTCTTCCTCGTGAGATAACAAAGCATTCCTACCCTTGGTCGGCATGGGGCTCGACCGCATAGGAAAAGTTGCTCGCGTGGTTCGTGTCGTGGCTCGTTCGATTTACATAAACACGTACTCATTGATTGCCAGGCCAGATTGTCGACCGTTATTACTTCTACGACCGGTTAACTCCTCCGTAGGACCGCGAATAATCGTTAAACCCTAATCGTTTGGCTACGCGTCGACCACGACCCCGGCTCGAGATCGATACACCGTGATTTCAGGGTGTCGGAGCCACTTTATTTGGGATACGTGGCCCCGTTACGCGTAATTAGCCACTGCAAGGGGAATTTCATTGTCCCAAGACGATCGTTCGATCGGTCGATCGTTCTGCTTAGCACCTCTACGTGCCTCGTTTTGTGGTATCGCATCTCTTCCGTGCTTTATCGCGTGGTTTTAATCCGGAGAGATTCGAAACGGTAACGACACGGGGACAGAATTCTATCCGGACTCGTTCGAACGATTATATCTCGATTATATCAGTATTCTAGATTTTAAAAAATTAATTACTTAATTTGGCGAATTTTGAGGGGCATTAATCGGTATCAGGGGTCATTATTCGTTATGTCTTCATAAAAAGATTCGTTTGAAGAGCGAAAGAAATTGGGAAAATTTTCTCCGCGACGCAATAATTATTGCTTCGATTGCAACGTAAAGAGTGCAGTAAAGTAGATGGAAGGACGCTGAAAATAATAATAGTTTCGGTTTCGATTCGATGCACTCACCAAATTGGCACGCGTAGGGACCACCGCCATCGGGGAATCCGTTCTTCTCCGAACCTGAAACAGTACGAATACATCGTTAGATCGAGAAGTCGATAGCAGGTTAAATGCAGACGGATAAACGGCAGAATCGAACAAATGCAGATGCACGCACCACCCACGACGTAACCCTTTCCGTATACTGTCATTAAAGGGACCGCCCTAGATGTCGGAACCGACGATCCGAACCAAGTCAATGGAAAGATTTTAATCAAATCGATCGAGGATTCGAACCAGACCCGTGGGATCTACGATTCATTGTCTAATAATGAAGAGTGTGCGTCCGACGATACGTGTGCGCGCGTGCAATAGTATTGTTGCGCTGGAATCGGTGAGAAGCACACGAGAACCGTACAAATAAATAATTAATTAATTTTTCAATACGGCCAAGTACGTTGCAAATGATTTTAATAAACGTTTTTCAGACTCATTTGGAAAAATATGGAAAAATCCATATCGACAAATATATTTACAATCATGTTTCTGCAATTGACATATTTATTTACGAAATTAATTTATAAAAATATGAACTTACTAAATAGACGAAATCTCATAATAGAAATATTGTTCCATTACGATATTAGTGATCAAATGACAGAATGTAAGATCGTTTAAAAAAGAGGGATATTTCTCTAACAATAAGTGGTGTTTGAAAGTAGGGCGGCGCACTTGTAAAACAGAGGACGAAAAGTAGAAGGTACTGTTTGCATTCGGTTCGTATGTTCGACAATGCGGAACGCGCAAGGGAGGGGTAGCAATTCCAATCACTCGGGGATAGAACGCGTATCGATCGATCGATCGGCGAATACCACGTGCTCCGCGGCTGCAACTGTAGGTGGTGGTCGGGAGCACCACCCACGAAGTGGCTACTTAGCATGCAAGACCAGCTAGAAGGTAGCTACCAACCCATCTGACAAGGTTAACTAATACAGCTTCCCTGATCGCGCGTCCTCTCGCACGCGAGTGCTCTCTTGATTAGAAGTACGTTGATAAATCAACTGAGGGGAGGCTGCCTGTCGACAGCCGAGCAGGAAGCGGAGGAAAGTAACCAGAAGAGAAAAAAGTCGTTCGACGAACAGACGGGGGAATGAAAATGAAAGAACAACTTTATACCAATTGGAGTTCTAGCGCAACTGGAATGTACTTTTCAATTAATACGCAAAAGTTTTTAAAGAACTAGTCCTTGATAGCAATTGTCATAGTCTAAGAATATTTAGGAAATAAAATTTGAAAAATCTTCTCAATGAAATTTATTTATAATGGTTATCGAACGTGCAGGGGTTGTTGACTTTTATTCCGTATTCTAGCAATTTTGTATATTCTGAAGTACGAAAGCATCATATCGTCTGGCCGTGTTCGTACTCGAAATAAAACGAAATGCTCTTTACAAGGAAGGCAGACATCTGAACAGAAAGTGAAAGAAGTCCTGTAACGATCCCTCCGCTGTCTACCATGTACAGCTACCGCGACACGATAATTAAATCAATACAGTCGGCAATGGAAGAGATGTTGCGGAACGGTTTAATTGGTCTCCGAGTACGACTATGCATTATTCCAGACTCCGCGGCAGACCGGGTACGTCGAGTCACGTCAAAACGTTCAAAAGGAGAAAAATTCGCAGCAGGGCCACTGCTACCGTAGCTTTCCTGAGTTCGAGAACTTTTTTTCTGGCGTCCATACGTTCAAGCGAATTGGAAGCCGCCGGTTCAGCGGACGCCCAGCATGAGGTGGCTTCGCGCGAGAACGACGGCAATGAAATTGCGCGATTACTCGTTTTCTCAGTGTTTCAACGTCAGCGGTCGTTGGATGAACGACGTATTAAGTCGTAAATGCATGATTTAGGACTCTGGGGGAAATACATTTCGAGGACGGTGAAAATACCCGTTTCAGAGACCGCGATTAACAAAGAATCGACCTTTAACTTCGATACGTTGCTCCGAATGGGGAAAGTTGAATATTTATGGGTTACAGATTTCAAGATGCAACTCTGAAATTTTTGTTAAAATCATAAATCTAATAATTCGGAAGGGCAAATATTAAAGTGTTCTCGAGGATGTATTTTTTCGAGATATTCAGATGTTTGAAATTTTGTCGAGCTTACCTCCGTACTCTTCAGGCAGGAAATGGAAGCCCCAATCGAGACTGAACATTTCACTGTTCTCTCCAATCGATGGTTCTTTAACATTAATTGTTCGTAGCTGATCTTGGTACGATCACAGGTCACCACAAATTCCGTAGGAACTCATAACTTGCACAAACTCAAGTCACTTGATTCTAGTTGTTCAATACCATTATAAATAACTCTAAATTGGTAGTTAGTCAATTGGTAACCTTCGATAATTGCAAAGATTATAAAGAAATATTTCTACTGTCTATAGTGAACATGTAGTTAGAGGGTAGGATTCTTCAACACGTATATTCTGAATTTTCATATTCTGTTTAGAAGAGGAGCTACATCAGAGCAATACATAATAAAATTAAGTAGCTTTCATTTTGTATGAAATAAAGTAAACAGTAAAGTAGCGTATTTTAACCATCGCCTAGCTGACTCTATTTGGATCCATATTTTAAAAATTACAAAGATTATAAAGAAATATGTCTACTAGTGTCTATACTGAACACGTAGTTAGGGGGTAGGATTCTTCAACACATATAATCAGAATTTTCATATTCTGTGTAAATCAGAATGATACATAAAATTGAACCCTCGACTAGCTGACACTCAATTGTATTCCAGATAAGGATTTCCTCTCGATCAAGCTATTTAAGGGTTGCTTGTTAAGAGTGTCCTTTACGATACATTACGATACATTACAAAATCGTAAAATAGTAATAAAAATATCACTAAAAACTCCGTCGTATACGTCATCGAATATACAAGCATCGGGAAATTCGCGACATTTCGGCGACCAGGAAACGTTTCACGGACAGATCGGAATAATCGTCCGCCGCGGAGGAAAGCCAGCCAGGATTCCGGTCGTTCCCGGCACCACGGAGACCATAGATTACTGTTTTATAACACCGAGATGAAACTATCTCTATGGTAGGCTAGGCCAGGCTAGGCGCGGCCACGCTGCTGGCCGACAAAAAGACGGAAAGGAACGAAAAACCGGCGCAGATTTCCCTCTGTGCTCCCTTCTGCTTCGGGATCCCGGGTACCATTGGCGGTTTCCTTCGTCTGCGTTCCTTTATCACGATGGTTTTGCCACTTTGCCGCTAGAAAGGAACGCGCACTTACCCGCGGCTCATAAAACACGTCGTAACCGTACTATTTCGCGCGATCCTTCCCGATAGTCTGCTTTGTATACCACCGTTTGCCACGCAGACGAGGCGTGTCGTCGTTTTACCCCCCTCTCGGTTGGTCCGGCTACTGTTTTTCGCATTCACGCGGGTACGCTGTAATGGGGCCCGCGTATTCTATCTCCTATTCAATCCATCGGATTAGATGTTTTCAGGAACCGTGCGGTCGAGGGAAACGCTCCGCCGTTTAAATTCGACGCGGTGAACCGCTTCGCCGCCTCCTCCAGCGGGGACGACCTTCGTCGATGAATTTTGCAACCGGTCGAGAAGGGGGCAAAAACCGCTTCAAATTACGAAAGTTATCCCTCCGTGTGTTCGTTACTATTTTCTGGCAGCCAACGAACCGTGCTAGACTCGCAGAAAACGATACGAGCGGATGCAAGGAATCTTTTTATTCCGTATCAAAGGCTCTTGCGGATACGATGGATAGTTAAAATCAATATTTATCCAAGTTTTTATGCCCGTAATTATTATACGTTGCAGTTCATCGTTGTCGTGGCACGAGAAAACTCGGTTCAACCAAGATTGCGAATTTAACCCTTAACCGAGACTAAAATGAATAGCCCTACTCGCTCAAAACGTCGCGTGTGATCGATCGTGGCAATCGTACATCACGTTCGTTCTATTATTGGAGACGCGTAACGTGGATAAATTGCGTAAAATAAGTTGAATTTATCGCGGTCGTGCCAATTTATTAGAAAATAAATATCGCGTAAATGCAGTCGTTTGTTTACTCGAGCAGGACTTCGACCAATTATAATTTCTTCGATGTTTTCGTTAAACTTTGTTGTAATATTTTGTAAATAATATAATATGCTACGATACAAAATTCCTAGCTCTAAACCAGTCGAAGCGTGTAACGAACGATTCTCACATTTCTCTATACCACTTGACCATGAAGACGTAAATCGCACGATCGCTGCGCCGATCATTCTTTATCCTTTAAACTATGACTCAGAAACGTGTACAGTTACGAAGGCGTAACGTAACAGTTCTGGACGAGAAAAACTGAGGAATTTCGAAAGAAGTCATGCAAACCAGGCGGCAACACCTTTCGGAAAGAGAGTAAAAAAATATTAGAACGGGGCAACAGTGAATCGTAAAATTCCAGGCTAAATCAATTCGCGTCTTTCGAAGCGTGACTCGAATAGTATAATTCCAGTAATTAAGATCCGAGAAAAAGGAAGTTGATGCTCCGAAGTCGTTTCTGAATTCGCGTTCGCTTCTATGTAATCAGTTTGAACGGTGCTTTTTAAATTTTATACCTTCGCGGATAATTTCTTTCGCGAAAATGGATACAGGATTTGGGTTATGGTGATTTTGGTAATTTTGGCAAGAGTCGAGCTTCCCGTGGCAAACTATTTGGTACGAAAGAGGCAACCGAAGGAGTCGTGAATGAAGATGCGCGTGATGGATGGAGGATGCGTGGTCTTCTCGGTGGACCAAAAGAAACAGAGAAGCGAGAAGGACGAGCACGTGGCGTGGGAGTACGCGGGGATGGAGCGAAGGGAACGAAGGAGCACGCGTTGTGGGCGGACCTCGAGGAGGTGGTGGAAGTTCAGGAGGCGGCGTTGGTAGGGGCCACCTCGATAAAACCAGAACTACGAAGGTGAGGCGATTCGAACTTCCTCCAGAACCGCTCGCGAAGATTTTCCTCTTTCTCGCTTGACACACCCAACCAAATTTCGCAATCTTTACCTTCTCCGGAACATCGAAATTACCTTTGAAACTTCCAATTCGGCGTTTGCAAGTAATCTGAACGCTTCGAGACGTTTACTTGGAATTTTAAAATAACAAATTAAAGCCCGTTCTTCTCTAAAAAAGGATCCTCTAAAGTCGATGAAGCGTACTCTTTCGGATCGAATCATTGAAGGATGAAATGAATTATTCGCAAGAACCATCGCGCCTCTGTAAACACTAAAACACTGTTTTACCAGTAAATGCTTCGCGATTCTTTGTGGCGAATCTCTGCAAAATTGTCCTCTTTGAAAGACATTGTTTCGAAGAAAACAATTAGAAAAAACCTCGATATTGAAGTCGATAACAACTAAATACGAATTTTCTTGAAGCCGCCAATTAGCCCGATCGTTAAAAGATCGAATCGCGGTGGTTCTCGCGTAATTATCGCCTTCAGAGTCTCGGACGTTTGATTTCTCCATAGGATCGCCTCGGTGATTTCCACTTCTTTTTCAAAGAGAACCTCCTCGACAAGGCGACGTAACAAACCTATCTTCTAATCACTTTCTCCGGCTGCCCTTTGGAGACCGGATCTGCATAGAGCCGCGGTTGATTGCTCGTAATTAGCGACGCGTGGCCCGCGCCCACGTCGGGTCAACATCGTCAAGGTAGACGAGGAGGACGATCCTTGCTAACGAACCGTAGTCTAAGGTCGTTCACGAGCCACGCGTAAGCCTACGATACCTACGCACCTACGCACCCACACACTCCCGGGCTCTCTTCTCGGGTAATCAACGTGACGATTCACTCTGCGATCAATGTGGCCAATGTTTCACGTCTGGTCGCTCGGTGACGCTGATTTCCTACACCGCGGACAAATTTACGATGCTGCCTCTCGCCTGGAACGACCTATTGCATTCTCAGTATTTGCAAACATTTTTTAACGCGTCAAAGACTGGATATTTCTATCAAATCCCTGAATTATTCAATTTTTAAATTTCTCTTACGTGGGTATTTTCAAAAAATGTGTTACTTCTAAAATGACTTCGATGTGGGGTAAAATGATTCTCTTCGATATCGTAATAGTGGAAATTCATTAATAGGGGAAAATATATACTTGAAATGGATGTTATTAATGGAGATGGGTATCTCATAACTTTTAGAAAACTGTTACGATGAAAGTAGTTGAGAAATTTGTAACTGAGGTATTTATGTAAACATTTGCACTCTGAACTTTTGTTGCCGCGGAAGTTTATCCCGATTTATCGTTTTATCGAGTACAGTGTCTTCCGATACACGAGACGATGACCACAAGAAATCGAAGATACAACACCGTTGTAAACATAAAATTAAACAATGATCAGTGTATTGGTTATCAACGCGTTGGGCATACGTAAATAGTTGTAAATGAATAAGTATGCAGAACACTTGATCCAATTGTATAAAGAAATCTGTTACGATTTCAGGACGCAATAAAAGAATATAAATACCAGCTAATAGACAAAAAATGAAAAATTCGTCCCTATTACCAAATTGTTTTAAATTAATTTTAAGTACAAATATTTCAGAAAGACACTTTTAGACCATGAGGGGAGGAAATCATTAATTCCCACCGAACTTAATCAATTACTGTCAACGTGAGATATTTAAGCCGTGGCCTAGCGTTATCTCGCAAAGGAAGAACACGTTTCCTGTTAAGCAGAGGAGTTTTTTTAAAATAGAGAAGCCTAACCCAGACTGCTATCGTACTAGTTATCGAACGAACGAGTTCCAGCGACTCGAGATGAATAATTCTTTTCATACACGACGAAAGTGACTTTGTCTGTAACGTGGACGATGTCCAGCATTTATGATTACCTCTTACGATTAAAATTGATGAATTCAGACACGATTCCTATATGTTCTGAGGTTGTTAAAATTGGATAACACGGTTCTTAGCGGCAGGAGGGTTCTGATTTTGCTCGAGGAATTCCTGGCGATCGATCGAGAAGTAAGAAAATCGCACGCCTCTTTCGATAGGAAAGATATTCTATTATCGTCCGTCAACGGCGTCCGTTAAACGCATGGACGAACGTCGCTCGTAAATCGGCGTTAGTACCTAGTAACATTACTCCAGATGCCATGCTTTCTCTCCGAACGCGAGTGTCGCGCATTACAGTCAGCATGATGAATGTAATGACAATAAATTATTCCGGATATCGGCAGTAAAGCCGCTTTATCGCGCGACCGTACGTAACCGTGGCTTCCATTAAGAAAGAAATCGGTTTCGCCGGTCGGAATATCGTTCCGCTGGAAGCTTTTATTCAGACAAATTGCTCGTACGTCTTCCGATTCTTTTCTCATGACTTTTCACGCGACCGGATCGTAGAATTTGCTTGGCGGGAAAATGACATCGAAACAAAACAGAAACAACGAAGCTTCGATTCATTAATTGTGTTATCGTCTTAGAACAGTGGCGAATTCGAGGAGGGAAAGCCCACTATTTTATTCCTTGACAATTGTTGAACGATCATCAAACATTTTTAGAAATTATCCTAGACTTCTCGAATTTTATCAAATTAAATAAGTTTGCAATATTTCTGGATATCTTTAATATTCTGAGAGAACTAAAATTGATTCGAAAATAAAAAGAAATGTTTTTAAAAAGCATTTTTAATAGAGATATATATTTCTACCTTCGTGTAGAACTCCAAGATTTTACACGTGCCTCCAACCAAATCACATAATTCGTTTCGTGTACGGAATTTCGAGTTTCCGTCCACGTTTTACTAATAGACTCGTTAGTAAGACTGACCTATCAAATCTTGAATTAGAGATTCGACTGACTGACCTTATTTCAACCAAACACTCAGCAGCGAATTGACAATCTTATCAGCAGACATCTTGCGACGAGATAGAGCAATTTTGCGCAACGTAATGATTCATTGCTCGCTAAGAACAGTAAACACTCCTTCTTCTCTTTTATACAAAGTTCCATATCTGAAATGAATGATGTAATATTTTGTAAACATTAAAACTATGAAGAGTAGTCTCTCGTGTTGCATTATTTTTACCTAATAACAAATCCAATTTTTCAGAATAAAATTGTATATTAGGACTACGCAAACCTTCCAGTCTTTATTTGTTTAATTTTCTTTTACTTATACTAAGTATAAGTGATGCAAATCAATCTTCAAAATATTTGCCCCCATTCCGTACGACTGTCATCGTTCTGTTTACAGTTCTCATTGATATTTTATGAATTTATCATTAAAACTCGATCATGAAGTATTCAAGATAGACGACTACAAAACAAAAACACAGAAAAGAGAGAAATATTTTACAATAATTATACTTCGATGCTTGATAAACGGACTAAAACCTTTGCATACACTTAATAAATGAATATAAAAATTTAAAAAATTCCCAAACGAATAATTTTTTATATCTGGGACGATGAAGGGCCGCGGGGAAAAATTCGAAAGCACTTGTTAGGGGATATAGTCGAAGCAAATGTGGCGATAGAGCGTACGTACGAAGCGCAACAAACGCGATCGCACGCCACGAACAACAGGCTCCATCAGCACGGTCGGCACCGTAGCGGCCGTTGTAAAGATCAAATCGATGCGTCGTTACACCGTGTCACGAGGCTGCACTGCACACGGTAGTGCATGCGTCTGCACCAGATGCACTCACTGCGCTTGCACGACACACGTACACGGAGGCACACACACGCGCGCGCGTGTGTGTGTGGCGAGCCGCGAGCCGACCCGTCGGACAAATCCGAACCGTGTCAAGGTTTCGCGGAACCCAGGGACACGTTTTTCACACCACCCCCGCAACCCCGAAACCGAGCACCGGGTGGACACGGTGAACGAGTTTTTTTCGCGGATAGGAACGCGGTGACAACGCCGAGTTGACGTTGAGTCTCGGAAGCGTAGTCGAACGCGAACCGGAGCCGAGTTCTAGGTACGACTGGTAGGGGTCTGCACGGGGTCTCGAGAAGAGCTGGAAGGGGATAAGGTCGAAGGTCAGGGCTATGCCGTACGACCCGTGACCCCTGACCCTCTCGATCCCTCCGACCCGGCCGACCCTCCGCTCCCTTCCTTCTGTCTGTTCTTTCTTCTTCTGCGTTCACATCTCTAACGCCCTGGCGTCTTCTCTTACACCGCCGACAGCGTCGTTGCCACTTTTTGCGCTTTTCTCTTGGCGCATTTTCCACATTTTCCTACTCACGAGGCTCTCGACGAACGTCAGCGAACGGTAACGCTTACGGTGAACCCTATATTTAATTCCTGGGTTTCCTCGATGAGACTCGATTTACTTCCCCTTTTCCCTCTTGCAATTTTAGACTGTAATCTGCAATGTTACTGTTTCTTAGTACAATTTCTTTAACGAAAAGTCTAATTATGCGGTGAGAGTGGATAGCTTATCAAATTGTACAAAATATGAAACATGACTCGAGACAGAGATTAGGGAACTTCCTCAGTTCTTCGTGACTGATTCTTTTTACGAATGACCGTGTGCTCCACAGCATTCCCGACTTCTGAAAGAAACGGCGAAACGTGATCGCCATCCTCTTCGTGAATACGCTGCGATTCCTCGTTGCTTTTCAGCGCAAGTCAACGAGGAACAAAAGTATAAAATGCTACCATCGTTTTATTTACTGGATTCTGAGTAGTTCCGAGTAAAATTATTTTTAATTTCAAGAAACACTCCGATAATCCGCTTTATTATAATTTCAGATTTATAGCAAGTAGTAAATTTGAACTTTCTGTAATTTTAAATAATCTGACGAGCTCGTTGCGTCACCTTCGTGCCAAATATGAACAAACTCGTCTCTCTCCTACTAACACTATCTATAAAGTAATGCTTTATTAACTGAAAATACGAGTGACCCCAAGTTCGCGGAATCCGCCGCAATAAATGAACTGCTTGTTAATAGATTCATTAAAAATTCATAACACATCACCCAGAACGTACACACATACGTTTTGAGTATAATAAACGCAAATGAAATAACTATTTTAGGGAATGTAATAGAAGGGAGACATATTTTGAAGAGTAATTCTCGCTGAAGCGTTTCGACAACAAAAGATAATTGTTTATCGAATTACGGTTTACTCGGTGCAGCGATAGAGCAAAAACATGTTCTTATCGAAGATTCTGTTATTGGCAATATCGAGGGAAACTTGTTTTTAAAAATCGATTACTTTAATTTAGTAACAAATATTCCTCCCTTCAATTTTTCTATAGTTTTGTTCGATAATAGGCAACAACATGCTACACGATTAGTCTACACGAAGTATATAAATAACAATTTCTATAATCACGCGATAGATTTGCCTGGAACGGCAAAGGTTAAAAATTGAAACGAACGCAATTCAAGTGTGCACGTTATACGATAAGGGGTTAAGTATCATTGCTGTTTAGTTCTGCCAAGTATCGTTTACATGCTCGAACATCTACTCACCTACACGAATATACATATACACAAACGTATAATTAAAATACGTACCTACGTAAAAGCCAGGGTTCTGTTAAAAATGCACAGCCTAATTTGAAATGTGATAAACCACCATTAGGCTATTAAACGTACGCAAGAAATTACTAATGGGGAAAAGGAGCACAATAGAGCACAGTTCAAAAGAGATCGTACACACATGTAAATAACTTTCTAGAATCTCAAGATCCTGAAAAAGCGAAACGTATAATTTAAAATTGGTACTTTTACTGAGATCGATGGATCGTTTAAGAGGTACTAAATTTGATAGAAATCGCAGATTGGAGATCGCAAAGGTGCGTGGCGCATAGGAAGAGGAAGAAGAACGAAAGTGGAGATTGTTTGCAGAGTGGTGTGCGCAGAAGATCGCGGTTGGGAAACGCGATATTTTCGCGACGATCAGAACGGGATCAGGGTCGCGTCGCGCTGCGACAACGGGTCTGTGTCCGTTCGTTTAAGAGCGTTTCAATGTCCGGCCGCGTGCGTGAAAATGAGCCACTTAATATGGATGTGTGCGGAAGACCCGCATCGGACCTCTGAACCATGACCCCCGGCATCGGGACCATCAGCCGACCGGCTGGCATGAGCGCTTTGAAAAATTTCACGTTACGCGGTCGAACGTGGCCAATTATCATCCACGCACGCGCTGCGTTATCGTATACCCGCGTCTCGTGCTCGATCTCGTGGAATTACGCGCGGATGAGTCAATCGATCGCCCCTTATCTCCGTCGCGATCGCTAACAGAAACGATCTATCATCTTCCAGCAGTTACAACGCGATCAACGTTGCTAGATCGAGGAAGCTATTCCTGACAGATCTCCTTATCCCTCGTGAGTTCTCGCTGCTCGAAATTCGAGAATACGTTTCAAGATCACGGTTTAATTGTTTTGAGAATATTTAAAGAATGGATTTCGATCGCGTTGCGCGTGTCATGGCAAAGGGCACGTCGTTTTCGAGGCATTCTTACGTAACGCGGCCAATAAGGTCGTCGCACAGTTCAGGAAGGTTGAAGTGCACGAAAAGGGAACGCGTAACGAGAATCGTAATCGCGAGATCGCGGTAAACGAATATGCGCACGTGCACGGCCGTTTGACCGCGTTTTGCCCAAGCTTTTGAATAAAGAACGTTGTTTTCCCACATTTTTGTAGTGACGTCAACGCAGCTGCAAAAGTTTCTGTGCTTTGTTCGAAGCGATCTTTCATTTGTGACTCTCGATGTAAAATAGTATTTTGTTTCATTATAGAATTTTAGCAACGATTAAGGAATATATACGAGAAATTCAAGTATTTGTATTTGTGTGTATGTGTGTTGAATTTAATCAGACGTTGAAATGTCTGACCGCTGCGCAGTAAGGGTAGCGAAGTAGTTCGAGTCAGTTGGTGGTCAGGCATGTTACAATTCCTAAACGAGCAATTTATTAGTTCCCGATCTCTCGATATAACTAACTGATTAAAATCAATGGGTCACGAGCTTATTGCTAATTTCTGTAATAGTGAGAGAAGGGAAAATTTGAACAATATTTCAGTGTGTCAAATTAATCAACGAAATCAGAAAAAATTCGAGAGTAAAATAAGTGCATTCTACTGACGATTATTGCATATTAGAACCAAATTGTATCCTTCTAAAGAGTGTTTCATCTCACAAATAATTAAAAGTCTCTATAAACGCGTAAACTTATTTCGACAATTTAATTTTTATTGTAACTTTAATCTAACCCAGACCTAATTAATAAGTAGTTAAATGCGACTAAGAATAAATAGTATACTATACTGGGAGCAGCAAATGTTTCGAATACAAATTTATTTACGTCAAAGTTGTCAAGAATACCACTCCTCGATGAACCCTCGTAATCATCGAGTAGTATAAATAGCCGTCACGAAAAATTCGCTTAACGACCACCTACGAGTACCATTATTAATTACACGCGACAAGGGGACGAACGCGACGCGGGTTTGCATCCCTGCGCGGCCCGCGGTTAATTAATTCCCGTGTCCCGATAATTAAAACGATACCGCACGATACACTTTCCCGCAGCATGCGACCGAACAACCTCGTCAAACCGAACCGGCGAGAAAAGGAAAGGAAAGACGCTAATAATGTAATCGAGTTAAGTTTTGATTAAACATTTTCCTGCTGCAGTTTCCAAGAAAATAGCGAGCGTCTTAACGCGTAGAAACCGGTCAAAATAAATGGTCCGGCCCGGCACGTTCCCATAAATATCGAAACGCGACGATTCCAAAGGAAGGATCGATTTCGTGGTACTTTCTTCTTAGCACGCACAGAGCTCACGCAGAGTTGACGTTCGTGCGCCCGTTGATTTCGCCGCGCGAGAAACAGGCAGCCGGATCGGGCATTAAAAAAAATAAGAAAAATCTCGAAAGAACGAAGAAGGAAGAAGAGATCGAATGCAAATTGCGAAGAAGGATTTCGATAAACAGGTACGACATCAATATTTATCGCGGTCCTGGTCCCGTGTAACCGCCGTGGGCCGGCGTTTCTCGTTAATCATACGCGGCCTGGCTAGCACGTAAGCGCGCGGTCTCTACGAATTGATGGTTCCTAATTAAGGGCCAGCGGCGCAATTAATGAGACGCGCTCTTTTAATTGCGACGATCAATAAAAGGGATGGGAGGCCCGCGGGCCCCAGTGTCGCCCGATAAATGTTTTCGTGCTACCGTATCTGTGCCCACACCGCCGTCGATCGATTTCAAACACCGTGGCCACGAACTCTCCGACGGCCACCGGAATTTCTCAAATCGACTTCCGCCCGGCCGATCGTTAATTACGACCCACCGCTTTTAATCCATTGCCGTGGCCGTGATCGCGGTACTCGATAAGCGCGCCATTTCTTTCCGCGAGAATCGCGAAAACGAACGATCAATCCTTTCCCGCGGTTACCACGATCGACAAACAGGGTTTAGTTTTCGAAATAATCATTTTCGTTCGTTAACTCCGTCGAGATTTAAAACGTTTTACTCGCTAAGCAATCACCGTAGCAACGATTCGTAATTCCATTTATCTCGACTCCGAGAAACGAGCCCGCGTCATCTTCCCTTAATTGCCGTTCGTTGCAACAAACTATCGACAGCGACAATAATAATCATTCGACTCCGCGAATAAGTTCACGGTAAGCGACGCTTGATTGCTCGTAATTAAAATCTGCCTTCGATACTGCGCTGAAAAAACTCCGTGGTCGCAGCAAACACGAACGAGCGTTCATTAAATAAACTCGAATTATACGCGAAACCGCGGTAGCGTAAATCAAACGCGAAGAAGTGTTTGTATATTGCCGCTTGGAACTTCTCAATTTGACTTCCGTTCGCGGACGCACGATAATTGCGGTTCCTTAAGAGGCGAGACGAAGACATCGTCGCGATACCTTTGCCTCGCGTTTTCTTAATTGGACCGCGATAGACTGGCCCCGCAAATATACAAGATTAACCAACGTTCCCCGGGGCATGCCAGGAATTATTCGGAATACCAATTATTCCGTGTCGCCAGATATCGCCGCGCAAACCACTCGCTTCTTAAATAACGAGAAATAAGGTCCGTCGCGATGCGAAATTAATGAGTCTCGAAACTAATGAAGCTCCTCTTTCGTGCGACGGAACGGTTCAATTTTCCTAGACGGCCATTCGCAATTTTTGATAAAAGTGAATAGAATATTGCGCTTAGATCACTGTTTCTACCCATAGTAAACGAGTTATTATTAAACTGCGGATGTTTATGCCATTTATGGGAAATTTGGATTCTCAGAAAACTACAGAAGGTTGAGACAACTACAAAGCTCCCGTTTCACTAATTCTATTAATAAAAATATGAATTTGCATAAAGATCTACAGTTTAGTTATTATTGTAAGATCATTTGAGGTCCAGTTGGACCGTTCGAACCATTTAGATGTTCAAAGTTCGTCTACTATTGTTCAGCGAGAACGCAATAGAGTGTTCCCTCGTTAATGCTCCTTAACTCGCGAACGTTATTGAGGGGGATACTAGAAAATTGATAACTGTAATCTATGTTCAATTTGATTGCATTGAAGGCGAAAGTAAAAAACACTGAGAATTAGTGAAATGGAGAAAGAAGTTCAACGTTTGTTTATTCTACAGATTCTAAAATCATTCAGTAATTAAAGTGCATATGTAGCATTTTCAGAAATTGACTTAAAAATAGCGAAGGTTGATTTGTTAATAACGTCAACAATCGTCAATCTAACCTTTCGTAACGCATTTTTAATTACTGTGCATATTTTTAGCAAGTTCTTCCTTAATTTTTAATTTTGTTTCTCACGTTTTCAAAGAAATAATCTTATGTATGAACATTTAACGACTTACAACGTTCACTTCGTCGATGGAGTTCGATGAATCGGTGGGGATGAGTTCGCGAACAAAGTCGAGGGAGAAAGTAGCGAAGATTAGCGAGGGGCTACCGTGGTTTAGGATGCGCGACACCCCGCGTTCAGAAGTCAGGGGGCCCAATGCGCGCGCCCCCATTGGGAATTTCAAATCGTCGGCGGATCTAGACACTAGAAAGATAGGAGGGTAACGTCTGGAACTCGGTCGGCCGGGACAGGTCGGCTTCTTTTTTGACGAGAGGGAACCCGGCGAATCGAGACGAATAAATTCCGTTCGTGACAAAAGGAGAACGCTGTTATACGAACCTAATAGCCTCTGTTGGCTACCGCGAGGGACACACACGCCGAATCTGTATTCCTCTCTCCTGGAACCTGGACGAAATAACGACCCGACGTCTCCTGCCTCGGAGCGGAGTCGCTCTTCAATCCGGCGGAAGCTGAAACGCACGCAGGTGGTACCAGATCACGTCCTGAAACGAACCCCCGAATTCCGTTTCCCATAATTTAGTGAACGATGCAAATAGCGGTATACAAATTTCACCAAATGCCACCGTCGATCCTATTGTCTGCCTTATGGCCGGACTCATGCCAGAAATGAGTACCGACCACGAGATGATACACCTTCGTACCCGATGCTTTTCAGCCACGGAATCGCACGTGGGAGCGTATTTCCTTTTCGAAAAGAAACAGGAGGTCGCCTCTAGCGTCTTTGATATCGACTGAATTCAATAGAATCTATTTCAAAGATAATCTCCAATTATTTATCGTTAAACTTCCCGAAGAGAGACACTAAATCATTCGCTCTTTTTTCGATCTTCTAAGAGTCAAGGTCGAACTTACGAAAAATTTCGAAGTAAAGGAGAAAAACGATGGAACGTTCCTCTTTCCAATAAATGCCCGGTTGTCCAGGGAGCATTATTTCCGAACTGTCAGCATCTTCAATCAAGGACAGATAGAAATCCCGGGCAGTCAGGGTGACCACGATCTCGTGAGTCCCGATGGGCTCTGGATCAAGCGGGGTCCACGGGGTCCTGGGCCCGATGTAAATGAAAAATGTAAATTGGTCCGATTGCCCTTACCGATCGCGGCCTTTCGGCCCGAGAGACCTCTGTCCGTGAACGGAAAAAAGATCTAAAACGTTTTACGCGGGTTCGGCCGGGAGAAGGGCAGGCGGAGCCCGGAGAAAAAGAGGGAGATGCAGCCTTTCGCTAGACTGAAGAGACAATGCCATTGTTTTTAGACTTCAAAGGGACCTGGCCGCTCGCGAACTGGGCCTTTGCTCTCGCCGTCGCTCCTAAATTCTTCTACGTCAAGCCACACGGTCCCCGTAACCGCGAATCCTTCTCTTCCCCTCCACCTTCCACCTTCCTCCTTCCACCCCCTTTCTTACTCTCTGCATTATGTACGAATACTGCCCGGAGGGACGTTCGTTAACTCTCACGAACAGGATGCGTTCCTTTCAACCCCGCGAATCCCTCCCGATTTCCAGCCGGATGGACTTTTAATCGTTCCCCTTAATTGGCCGCGAACCAGCAACGGGTAATTATGATTAAACGAACCCAAGGATTTGGTGTTGGACGGAGGGTGCAATGGCTGTGCCCTGGATATTTAAATGACTTCTCCCTACCGAGCTCCGTATAAAGAGGAAGAAGAAACCCAATTACTCATCAAACTTCTGCTCTCCCAACATCACTATCGCGTCCCCCAATTACTCTAACAACGAATCGCCGGCGACAAGAATCGAAGCCAAAATACTCGAGGGAAACAAAACGATGCGAAGAGGAGGACGAAGAGGACGAGGAAGAAGGGAAGAAAAAAGGCACCGGGGAGAAGAAGAAACGAACACCAGACAAGAATCTCCGCAAAAAGAAGACGCACCCCTATAAGCGCAATCTCCCCATCTCCCCTCTCGCTGCCGGTAGCAGCCGAACAAGCGGGAGAGAGCCAAGAACGGAGACAAGAAGGGTACGAAAAAAAGGGGAAGAAAGATCGTGGCACGAAGAGGGTGGGGCGGGTGGGGTGGAGGGGACAGAGACAGCCACTTTGATGCGCATCCGAAGAAGCCGGCGGGCAGGAGCGCGGTAATTGCCGCGCTGGCGCGGCCTCCGCTCCAATAAGCCATGCCATATGCCCTTCGCAGGGCAGGCCGGCCGCGCAGAAAGCCTTCCACGGGCCTAAACACGGCTACACGCCGCGTAGGAGCGCTCGCGCGTATGTAAATGCGTATTGTCTTACTCCGCCGATAAAAAGACCTCCGCCGCGGCGGCTGCATTACCGGGACCCGCAGTATATTAGCCCTTTGATTTATGCCGGATCGCCATATAAGCCCTACAATGTCCAGCGGGCGAACGAACCGTATACACTCGCTTGTTCCAGTCGCGAGAGGAGACCTTAATGTCCTTCACTTCGCGGCAAAAACTTGTCCCTTTTCGAAATTTCGCGGACCGGCGTTGGTCTCGACGACCGTACGCGGTTCAAAGTGTGGGACTTTTTCTTGGACGCAAGAAACCCGTACCCCGTCCAGACGGAATTAAAACGGAGCATTTTTGCAACCCAAGGAAACGAGATACGTTTGTTCCATGGGAATTCTTCGATGGTCCAAACTTATAGGGAGAGTTCCCCTAAAACCGGACAGTAGCGATATCTTTAAAGTGTGAAACGCCAGATCGTTATTTCGCGTAAAGAATAGTAGGGATAGAATAAACAATGATCAAGTTTCTGGTACTAGAAGTTTGAAATGTACTAGAATTTATCCTCTGGATAGGAATATATTGCGAAGTAGCAGATATTCCACATGAATCAGCAAAATTTGACTTCTTCGAGATGTTCATTAGCAAGAAGACGTTAAACGTTGAGCCATCTATTAGTTTTGCTGATAATATTTTTGCAAAATAATTCTGAAAGTGCCTCCCTTATCTAATGTCAAGACAAAGAGAATTGAAACAAGAGCAAGAAGATGTGAAGATGTGTTTATGCATTTATGGGAAATCTTAATTCTCAAAAAAGATAGTGAACGCATTCAGATTCTAAACCCATTTTAGAGAACTCATAAATACTATTTGTTAGCGATTTATGTTGAATTTAATTGATGTAATGATACAAATATATACCCTAATTGAAAGAAAAATTGTATTTTAATGTAACTGTCAACACACAGCGAGTTACAATAAAAATATACGCAACGAGTGTCCGTAAACCTAGTGTTGATATAAAAAAATATAAGAAACAGTTAAAATAAGATACGAATTATTATATTTAGGGGATGAGAGAACCCTCTACAGAGCTCCCATTTCAATAATTCTATCAACCATTGAGTGAACTCTCAATCTCAACTGAATTAGTTTACTTGATGTTGATTTTGGTCAATGGAAATCAACTTTCCTTTAAAGCATTTAAAAAATAATGAACTATTGGAGGATTACATCAATTTTCAAAGAATTAGATAGATATATATTAACCAATTATTAATTCAAACTTGTGGAGGGCCGCAGCAGACCCAATAATCCACTTAAGAGTTAATACAAACATGAATTTGCATAAAGATCCACAGTCTAGTTATTATTATAAGATCATTGGGGGCTCCAGTTGGACCATTCAAACCATTTGGATGTTTAAAGTTCGTCTACTATTGTTCAGCACAAACACAATACAGGGAGTTATTAGAAAATTGTTAACTGTTACCTATGCTGAGCTTGATTGCATTGAAGGCAAAAGTGAAAGTCACTGAGAATGAGTGAAATGGAGAGAAATATTCAATGTTTGTTTACTCTATAGATTCTAAAATCGTCCAGAAATTAAAGTGCATATGTAGCTTTTTTATAAATTGCACGATTTTCGCACAGTGACTCAATTTACAAATACCGCAGGTTGAAACAGATTCCAAAATCGTTCAGAATTTAAAGTACATACGTATCTTTTGTGCAAATCGCGTAATACACGGCGAGAAAGTCGAAAGGATCGTTCCCAATAATTCCAGGGAGCAACATGCAAATAAATCGATGGAACTGAACAAGGTTCAAAACTTGGACGCTTCTCCCGAAAGGGGAAACGCGTTCCTCGTTAAAAGTTCGCTTTCGCGCGTCTCTTTTGGCGGGCCTTCTCGAACATAGATCGAAACATCGCCGGATTTGGATTACGTTCCAGTGGCTGTTTATTGAAGGCAACCAGTCGCGATCTGCGATAACGTTCGCGAATAAATTTTCGCGCAACGAATTCCTGGCGTCATAAACGTAACGCGTTAAAGCGGCCTGGCCGGGAAGTGGCTCGGTCAAAAGTACTGGCTCGAAACAACGAAATAAATACGGCGTTTAAACAGGCGTTATCTCGAGGCGCGTTCCGCCAGCACAATTGCACACGGTACGCAACGGATCAGCGTTAAAACTCTTATCTAGCTAATTTAAGAGCCGCAGTTTTCTTTGCTTTCCGAGGCGGATTTACGCCGCTCTTGCCGTCCAATATGGTCGTGAACGGGACGGTGAACAATGCCGGACAATAATGCTCACCGCTCGATTTGCATGTTCACGGGAATATCAGCGGATTCGCATCGTGCAATTAATAAATTTGTCGGACTGATGCATTATTCATTTGCCACGGTGCTCGCGTACGCCCGTTACCCCGCTCGTTCCTCGCCATCCCTTTTTTCTAGCCTCTCGCGCCTCTTTCGCGCTCCGTGCCTCGCGAAACATGCCAGAATCTCAGAAAAGAAATCGAATCGGAAGCGTACTGTTATATTTAAAATTCCCCCGTCCGATCTGCTGCGCCGGCGAACGAGAGACCGAGCGGTTGATTGTCCGGCTAAGTCAGTCATATTGTAATATCATTATTCATTTGTAATGCATTTATAATTAACCTCTTATATTAACTGTAACAGTACGAATTGCAACTCGAAGATACTTGAAAGTAGACGCGACATTTGTGTGGATCGGTGGGTCGAGGCAGGTTTTCGTGTAGAGAGAGAGACGGTCACTGTATTTAATTGGCGAAAGCAAAAACTCGATTACGGGCAAAGTGCTCGCCCTCGTCTAATGGCTCAGGTATAGAGCCACTTCTTTTGGCGATCCACACGAAAATTCAAGAGCCCGTGAAAGCTTATATTTCCAGAGCACGAGAATATTATTAGGTGCACAAATGAATAATCCAATTTTTTCAGCCACATTCAATGTTTATTTTAAACGAAAGTAAATTGAATTGTTCAATCAAAGTATTCGCTGTTACTTTCTATAACTTTAAGCCATCTTTCAGGCAGCTGATGAATTCCATCTCGGAAAAATTTTACATTTTTGGACCCAATAAAGTTGTCAAGCCATTTTCGGATCTCATCCACTGATTGGAAGTACATATCGGATAAGACGTGTTGCATCGACCGGAACAGGTGATAATCAGATGTAGCAATGTCTGGTGAATACGCCGGGTGCTGCAAGACGTACCAGTCAAGACTCATTATGGTCTTTTGCATGGGAAGCAATATGTGGCCTGGCGTTGTCATGCAACAATTTCACTGGACGTTCTCCTTTACCAGTGTACGGACGTTTTCGTTCCAATGCTTGATTCAAGCAGATTAATTAACGTTGGTAGCAGTCCGCAGTAACTGTTTCACCCGCTTCCAACAACTCATAATAAACCACGCCCTTGATATCCCACCAAATACAGAGAAGAACCTTCTTTCCGAAGCGATTGGGTTTTGCAACCGGTGCTGATGCTTCGCCGGAATTTACCCATGCCTTTTTGCATTTCGGATTGTCATAGAGTATCCACTTCTCATCGCCCGTAACGATTTTCCACAAGAAAGACTTTCGACGCTGCTTATTGGGAAGAGAAAGACACGCTGCCACTCGTTGATTTTTGTTGGTTGCAGTGAGTTCATGCGGAACCCATTTTCCTTCTTTCTGGATCTTTCCCATCTCATGTAGGCGTTTGGAAATCATTTGCTGGGTTACTCCTAACTATTCTGCCAGTTCTTTTTGCGTTTGTGTCGCATTCTCAGCGAGCAGTTGTTCCAAATTATCATTGTCGCACTTCCTATGGCCTCCAGGGCGTTGTTTGTCGATTAAACTCAAATCACCGCTTAACCAAAATGTGCACACATCATACGATACAACACCTTCACCGCGAAAGGAACAAATCGATTCGTATACCCTTGCAGAATTTTTCGCTTGATGGGATTCGTAAAGAATACAGTGTCGAATATGCACCTTATCTGTTGCCATTTTCGACTCTACTAAATTGAATACTTTTGAAGGTTATATTGGGCCTTTCGCTAAACTATCTTTTGTTTTAACTAACTATATGTCAACACTATATGACCGCAAAAGAGCGGGCAAATCTATTGACTTTAAACTTGATTTTATAAGTGCTTAAGATAATTTGGATTATTCATTTGTACACCTAATACTTCGGTTACTTAACAATGCAGCGAATCGACAGCGAATTTCCGTTCGGTTGACGCACAGAAGGCACCCAAAATCACGACGAATTCAACGGAGGAGCGGGGTCCGACCGGCTGTAAATTATTACCGGACGTGTCGAACGTTTCGCTGGACGCGTCCCCGCTTTTTCATTCGCCGGGACCCGCAGCAGGATCCCAGAAAGAAGAGGGACTCGCCGGCAGCGGGTTCGTGCGGCGACCAAAGTTAGCAGCGGGTCCGGTCGTCGGCGTCTTCCACGACCGGTAGCCTCCCGGGGACCTCGTTATCGGTACGATGTTGATATATGGCGTGCATTGCTCCTCCATCCACGCCCTGCACGCTGCTCGGTGCTCCGTTTGCCCCGGCTGGTCCCGAGCGTGGATCCTTGTTACACACAACACCGTCGGGGCCCTCTCTCCGCGGATATTCAGCCCATTGTTCGGACCGCCCTCTGTGGCGGGGCCCGATGCCGGCCGTTCATGCGATACTGTCTTATTATAAGGCGGTAATATCGGGGCCCCTCTTGTCTCACACTTGTAGACACGCCGCAGCGTTCTTTATTCTAGCGGGCCACGGGTCGTCGTCGTCGAAGGGGCCGAGGGAGGGGAGGGAAAAAGCCGCGGCAAACCCAGGAAGAGGAGAGACAGGGGGGATATACAGGGCGGATTTACTCCGGCGAGATGTTATAAATTTCGCTTCGGACTGCCGCTGGAATATAGCCGGCTTTTTTAATCCGGGACCCCGTGTATGACTCTCCTCCGGAGTTAGACACGACGCAATAATTTTTGCTCCCCGATCCCGAGGCCCGCTGACGCGCTACGGACGATAGATTTATGGGGGACGATGGATTTACGCGCCGCGAGGCTCTACGCGAGGCCACGGTTCCGACCACGAAAAAACGCGACCACTGGAAAATACTTACCGAGACTTGGACATTTTCGCGTTGGTATCGTTAGGCCCTTGGCGTACGATTTAAGGGGGTCTTCTACTATAAAATGCGTTTTTTTATGGTCTCTTTGATATTTTTTTATGAAGAAACTATGCAAGTAGTAGTCTAAATTAGTGGCAGTACAAAGCCTCAAAAAAGTATTCTAATGGCTTCCATGATGCCAGCCGTTCTGTTTGTCTAAGTCAAAAAAATGAAAAAGATTGTTAATTAGGATACATTTTTCTATAACCGTTACTAAGAGGGAAGAAAAAATTGATAATTAAAAAAATGCATTTTGCAGCATTTTGAAGTTAAAATATCGATTTTCTTCTTGTTTTTAACTTTAGCAGGCTAAAAACAAAATAAAAAGAATAATGATTTTGACTTTATTCTAGTGCGGGCTATAGCAACACATGTACTAGGTACACGCCAAAGAACGAAATCAGTCGAGTATATCTTGAGATATCATGGAAGCTAATTCAGAAAAGATAGCATTATTTAACAATTTATGTAATCTCCTATTAGTTCATTATTTTTTAAACGCTTTAAAGGAAAGTTAATTTCCATTTATCAATTTGGTAAAAATAAACTTTAAGTAAAATAATTCAGTTGAGATTGAGAGTCCACTTAAGGGTTAAACTTGCGGAGGGCCGCAGCGGTTCCAATAATCCACTTAAGGGTTAAATTTGTTCGTACAAGGAATGGCTAGGAAAAATAATAGATTTGTTTTACGAATACCTCGAAAATGTAAAAATGTGTTGATTTTAATATACATATGACTAATAGTCTTATGATTGCGAAACTTGACATCAAGAACTTGTGACAGATTCGCCATTGTACGGAAAGGGGTTAAAAAAAATCTGCTCTATTTTAAAAATCAGGCCTCTACCATCGAATAAAAGTAACAGCAAAAATTGCGAAAGAAACGGTATCGGAAAACAAAGGAAAATAGTATTAAGAGGCTACGTCGTCGCAAGCCGGAGCCCGCTATGGCAAAACACCGCTGTTGGTTTAACCGGCTCGCGACAAGAACTATAATTTAAATTATCCACGCTTCTTATCCCGTCGTTTCTTTTTTTCTAAGGTAACAATCATCGAACGACGTTCTCCGCCCGCGCATGGGAACCAAGATGGCCGAGGGGAAAAAACGACGAGTCGGAAAACGAAGCGAACCGACGAGGAGGGGGAGCCTAAGGATGCGTTCAGAGAAAGTAAATACGCGTACGAGGAGGGAAGGAACGGAAGAGAGGGATTCATGAATGAAATTGTAACCTGCTGCGCGGCTCTACGATAATGTCTTCTTACGCAACGCGTCATGATCTTCCTGTCCCTGGGTCAACGACATCCCACGAGGCCTTCCACAATGAGTGGCAGCACTATGGAGAACACTCGACGTCTTTCAGTTAATATTTCTATCCTAATTCGACGATTTACTTTCTGCGTTACCTAGATGTCCCTTTCAATTCAAATTGTATCGAAACAACGGATGATAATTTTAAGATCGATTCGTGAATGATCCATCTACGCATTGCAATTTATGATATTAGGTCTTCCACCTTATATTTGAACGAACAACCAGATACGTACAGAAATCCGCGTTATAAGAAAACGAAGCGAGAAGCTATCCGTAACTTCAGCAACGTTCGTTCAGCAGACCTTGAAGGCTAATCGCTTCTCCGGTTCTTCGTAGTGCATTTTACACGCTTGCATAAAAAAAGGAGCCAAAGGATGGAGTAAGAAATTCACAGAGCATCTCTCGTTGGGTTCCAGGTGATAAGAGGAAGAACCGTCGGAGATCGCATATCGTACGAGGTTAATTAATTTTTTTTTAATCGGACGCGTGCGTGTGCTCGTTGCAGAGGCCCTCGCGGTCACTCCTCGCGGGTAATGAGACTTAATGCAACGTGGAAAAGCCGGTGAATGAGTTGCGTGACACGTAGGAGGTTCGCAAGGCCTCCATGCGAAGATCCGCGTGACTCCGGCGTCTTGGTATAGGAACCTGGACTTCCTGTCCGCGCTCACATGTCCGGCTCCCAACCATTATAGCATCATCTACTACCGGTGGTCGTTGTGGGAGAGTAAGCATCGCTCACACGTCACGTTATGCGACCGCTCGAACGATGGTCGGCGCTCTTCATCTTCTTCTTCTCATTCGCCTCCTCCTCGTTCCGCTTAGTTCTTCCACTCCATTCAACTTCTGGGCTTCCTTCATTCACGAATCCACGTTCGCGTTTCGCGTCCTCGCTCGTGACTTTGCCGGGGCTCTTCATTTTTTGCGAATCGACCGCGAAATCGTTGGGGATCCTTTCGCGGACGAGAATGCGGCACGTGAGCCTCCTCGCGAGCCTCTCTTTTCGCGGAATTCGGAATTCGGGATTCATGATCGACGATGATAGTCGCGACGCCCATAGACAAGATTTTATTAACACGTTGACTCTCGATTAAGAGTTATATAGTTTGTTTATTTGCTATATTTGTGCAGCTACGATGAAATCCGTAGTGTATAGTTTAATACTAGAACTATCGATAATTATGGTGTATTTATTTGTTTGTAATCAAATACCTTCGTGACACATGATGAGGAGCTCTGATCCTAATACGTTAGTCACTCTTTATGAAAGCTTCGTTAGATCTATTTTATATTATGATTCCTTTATATACCTACATGTTGAAAAGAAGGGTGGTCTTCGTATTCCAATAATGGGTAAACTTTTTTAGAAATGGACCAAAAAAGAGACAAATTTTGGTGGATCACTATAATTTATTATAAAAAGCAATGAATTATTTCAAAATCTTATTTTTATTCTTTTTTAAATTTGAATATAAGAGCAAATAAGTATATTTGAATAATTTTATGCATGTTTATTAGGGCATGCTTCATTTTGTGTACACACAGACGTTTTTAAATCAATTTCTATATAAATTCTCCGAATTATATTCTGCATATATGCAAAAAGTGAAACACTTAGATGAAAATAGTTTGCTCATCGTTGGTCTGTCAATTATGATGTATACATTTATACTTCAATAAATGTATAATGCAATGAAAATAAATGTTTATTTATCCTCTCATACAAAACCACGATAAATTTGCAAAAATCCAGTCGAGTAAAATTGCAACAATTTTTATTAAAAATTACGAATGGGTCGTTTAACCTCAAAATTTATTAATAAACGAACGGGTAACGTAATCATAAAAAATTGAAAATCAACGATCAAAAAGAATATTTGTACACCGAAATCCTGAAAGGTACCGAGGTAGTCAACGCGTTAAATAATTTTGTCTGGGTTTGAATGGCATTCTCGAAGATAGAAAAATTTAGAACGGGTTTTGAGAGACGGTGGGTGGCGACGACAGGAAGAAGGCCGAAACGCCGAGACGGGAGACCGGAAGGGGCCGTAGGTAGCCGCGCCAAGAATCGAGAGAACAAGACGGTAAATGCGTGCGCTACGTCGTGCTGGCTAGTCGTTACTTTCAATCAACCGTTCTCGCGGGGAACGCGCGTATAGCGGTCCCAAGAGATATTCGATCGAGTCGAACGATCGCGTGGATTCGACCTGAATGCCAGATACCGATTTATCTATCGATCCCGGCCCGTGACGTCATAGTTGGATCGCTCGCCGGCGGCCGTCACCGCTGGCTACCCACTGCCTCGGCAAATAGGTGAGGAACGCCGTTAATTGCCGCGACGGTCGCACAACCGGTAGCTCGTTAATTGCCACCGGCACCGTGCACTCTGGATACACGCGCGGCCGTCTAATAACACGCGGTTTTTTTGGCGCATGCCGTCTGAAAACCCACCTCCCGCGACCTGTCGCCAACTCGGTACCAACACAGTGGCTCCCCGCGTCACCGTGACAGTAATTATTTTCTGCTCGCGATATCCTTTTTAGCGATGATTGATGCTCGATATCGTGCGATCTAATTGCTGGCCTCGGTCGTTAGACGGTTGTTGCGAAGTAATTAGAAGGCGATGGATTAAGTAACGGATGACTGATCGGTCGAAACTTTCGACTCTTTGCGCTAACGATCCTTTTTTTCGAACCCCTCGCTCCCCCGAGGTCCGATTATATCCAAGCTTTCGACGCTATAGTCTCGAAAGCTGCGGATTGAATAAAATTGCTTGGTAACGGACGGTTTTCCAAACGCTGTTAGGAAACGCGTTAATTTGCTTACAAACAAAAACGTCGAAACTAAATCTCGTTTAAAGATAAATAAATCATCCTGCGCACTTTGTTTCGCGAGTACGCTAATTTTTCATTATAAAAACGGAATTTTGTTCATCTTCCTTATGGATCTAACCCTTAATCACCTTCCTGGAACATTAATCATCTTCAAACGGAAAGCAACAACCGAGTTTAGCACCCGATGGCGAGCGCTCGCGAGCCAATCTCGTCTAAGGACTTAATTTCCCTGGCGCGAAATTTACGAATGCCCGATATCGCTATAAATCTTCCGGTTTAGCGCTCGAAATGGCGGGGCACGTTTCGCTTCCTCGATCTTGATATCGACAGACAAGCCGCGACAAAGCGGAACAGGGTAATTAAGCGACGATTGAATGGCCGTTTTCGCGCTCGCGATAATCAAGATCGGCCGTCGTTAAATTAAGAATCGTAAATCCCGTCGGGACAAATGTCGCGGTACGCGACAGATTATTTAACAAATAATATTACGTCGCGACCGGCGCACGATAGAAGTAACGACGTACAAACGGTAGAAACCAGTTAGCGGATACCGGGGGAGACCTTACATCCCGACAAGATCGACCTAATGGGAATTTATTGAATCGATGAAACTTTGTTCTCTTCCCCATGGGTCCCACGAACGCTCGCGGCCGGAGTAAGAAACGACCGGTGCCGAGAGAGAGCCACAAACGAAGCCGCTCCGGCGTGTCGTACGCGGAGAAGCAACGCTCGAATGCGTATGTCGGACCAACGAGTCTCGTTGCATCGTTGCATCGTTGCACCAGTGCGTTATGCGTCCCCGCAACATGCGCGCCGATCCGTTTTTACCACGGCGTCTGTCGGTTGCTTATCCTACGGAGCGTTTACATAATCCCGGGAAATTTATATTCCAGCCTCGATATTCCCCCCCGATTCCCTTTCTAAAGAACGCCTAACGCCGATCGAGGGCACATCGAGCGCAGGATTTGTTCAACAATGAAACGGGAATGCTGCCTGCCGATCGCCGATTCAATCGATTCGATCAAACTGCTCGGCCGTTTGCGCGTTACCTACCGTTTTATGGCTACTGGTTCACAGCGAAACGCTGCGTACCTGATTTCACTGGTATCTTCGATTTCCAAATAGATTTCTTCGGTAGTGTAGAAACGGATGTGCCGGATAAATGTTCATTAATTGGTATGGCTGAGGAATGTTTCGCGTGCGAATCTATTGCAGAGCGCAGCGTGTTTTGGTAAAAGAGTGTTTAAAGCAGACCACTTTGAACTCTTCACTGTTACTGAGAACGCTTGGACTTTAGTACTGAACTCGAACCAGGTAGCGGTAGGGAAACGGAAAACGAGACCCATCACAGGCAAAAATTATAAGAAAGATCTGAATAACAGAAGACTATGACCATGTACTTGAAAAATGACTTCTGAGATCTCCTCTTCTACTAACCCAACCATCAAGCAACTTTTATTAATTCTCGTGAAAAAAGGAAAAAAACCTTTTCCTAGTACGATGTAAAGAAACGTAATTTTTTGACACATGATCGTATGTGTCTCCGTGTCCTTTCAATTGAAAATAATTGTATGGCAAAACGTAGCACACCTACATTCGGTTTCCATCTTAAGGAAAAGCCACGAATTATGACTCACTCCCTATGTTATATGCGATGTTTTGAGAGAGTTGTCAAATATATATATATTATTAAAAGCCGAAAAGTTGTTTTCCTGCAAATCCTAGGCATACCAAAAATTTATTTATGATATCGAGGTGTTAATTTCGCGCGTCGTAGAGACAAGGTGGTCGTTCCAGAAAACGGAGGGACATAACTTGTTAGTCTCGATCCAGCGGGACAAAGTCTCGAGGAACATTACCGGGGTCTGAGAGTCCCGAAGGAGCAGGGTAACGCGGTTCTAGCCGGTGTCGTACCAGGGTAAATACTCCGGGACACGCACGTATCGTTGTTTCGGTTTCATTAGCGGTGCGTTATGCGTTGGCATACCGTACAAGGCGGCCGGTTTCTGTCGATCGGCGAGTAACGAAGTGCGTTAATGCCGCGAGCGGCTGCTCATTGTGGGAGCGGCTGAGTTACGGTCAGACGCGATATCTTTTTACGCGGACACCCCGGCTTGTTAACGATAGAAATCCGATCGGTACAATGCCATTATTTAGCCGCTATATACGCTTCGCCATTAGCGGACCCGCGGAGCCAGGCCTACGCTCGGACGGCTAATGATTTCATTTCGACCTCTATCGCGGGGGAATCGCAGCCGGTCATAGAAACGACGACGTTCCATCCATTTCAATCGCCGGGGACCGCGACGCGGTTGCGTGCGCGGCATCGGTAAACGTCAACCGTCGGCTCGTCATCGGAGAAATATCATTCGACGCGGTAAATACAGTGCTCGCGTTACGAAACGACGGACAAATTGGACCGAGACTTGGAAACTGTTACGACCGTCCATCCAGGTCGTTGATTCTAAACCTCGACGACTACAGGTTCTGCAATCGATGATTTCCACGAGGCGTATTCAATTTTAAGGGCGCAGTCTCGTATAAACGTTACAAAGTTTAAGTAAATGTTAAATCTAACGCTATCACTCATATTCGCTGTTTACTTAACTATCCTTTGGGAATGCAAAATAAATTTTTTAATCACTTTTATTTACTTTTCATGTTGTTATCACGCCCGCGATAAACATGCGTTTAAACACTGACTTTCTTTGAGGCCTCACATGAGACTGTCCCCTTAGTCCTTTTCGAAGAAATGCTCAAACGAGAATAAATTAATTAATATGTTTCATTTTGCAATATGAAAGGCTCTCGTTTCTTGTTATTATTTATTAACTTTTACTTACGATCGACGATGATGAGCTATTCTGGATCACCAAATGTAAATCTTAATTCTCGACTTACCTGAAACAAACGAAAACGGAGAATTTATTAGAATAAAGAAACAAAGAATGTAAAAGGGAGTCTTCTACTGTAAACTGCTAAAAAATTCCATTTTTTTTTCTTTGTTGCATTTTCTTAAAATATATAATTTTAAAAATATACGTGCAAAAGCATATCACCGAACTCATAAAATTAATGAATTTATACGTATTGTTCGGTCGAGCTATACCTCTTTGAATGATTTGACCCTTCTGTTTAACACTAGAACTACCGACAATTACAGTATACTTATTTGTACCAAAGAGATTAAAACGATAGTTACGTGGGGAAATGTATAATGCAATGAAAAGAAATGTTTATTCATCTTTCTCGTATTTTTTATTTTAAATAAACAGAACGACTGGGAACCGTGGAAACCATGAGAACGTAGGAGGCTCTGTACTACAACAAATTTTGACAATTTCTCGTTGCAAAAATTTATAGATTTTATTGAAAGAGTAACAAGTAAGTTTCTTTATAAAAAAATACTAAACAAAAAAGAACGCGTTTTACAGTAGAAAGACCCCTCAAATAAATTCGACGCAAGTCCTTCGACAGACCAAATCCTCCAACGCGTTTCGAACGATCGACCAACGAGAATTAAAAATGTACGTGCACTGGATAAAGCCTAGGAAAAAAGAAGAATAGGAACGGCGTAGCAGGATTTAATCCGAGCCATCTCGTTCATCGCTCGACTATGAAAGTTGACCCGGGGGGCCGGAAGCGAACGCTTACGACTGGCCGTTCTCCGGATAAGACCCGGCTACGTTCTGACCTTTAATTAGTTACCGTGGGGCTGCCAGGAGTATTAACGGCTTCCTGGCCTGCTAAATAAATAAAAGAAGTCTGCGCGGTAGAAGCTGACGGCTAAAAGAGTCCGGAGATCTTTCGCGCGGAGAAAGAGGAAAACAACCGAGCGAGAAAGAGGAGAGGGAAACATAATCGAGCTTCAGGCCCGCTGATTATATGCGAATGCCACGCTCGGTGGCTCAAGCACATCGCGAAGAAACTCGCGTGGAAATTCAAACGCGCCCGCGATCCATGCTCCTTCCTTCCTTTCCCGGTAATTAATTGGCTGGTTCTAGCCTTCGAGAGCCGCACTCGACCGAATTTCCACTCGACCGTGAGCCGGGTTTTCGATGGGATCTAATGAATTCGATTCCGACCGCGGCCCCAGGTATGGTAAATATTATATTTTCGTTCGTTAAATGAATTCGTTTCACCGAAGAGACCACGGTTCGTTAAAGGTATCCAGCGTGCATTTGAAATTAAGATTATTTACCGGGCTCTTAGAACGGCACGAACGTTCTGTAACGATAGAGACTGGCTCGATTACTCGTTCATACGGGATTATATTCCGCGACCAATCGCGGCGAGAATGTTACCGAACCTTTTTTTGCCGCAAAAAGGGATTTATTTCGTACTACTTGATTAGCCTCCGCTTCGAGATTTAACTTAAATTGCGTTATCGAATAGTTGTAATCGGTTGCTGGCGCGTAAAAATTTGCATTGAACGTACGTGTAATTCCATTACGATTTTATTTCTTATCGAATACGAGCGGCCCGGCCGTGTAATCAAATTAGGAGATTAGAGGATCGATAGCAACTTCGATATCCTTATAAAACTGCACCTGCAGGATAGAATGCAGAACGATCAACTTCCGTGACGATGAGGAAGGCTGCCCATCTTAATAACACACGCCGACATTTTCTTACCTCCGACTTAGACCTGGCCCATTGCTAACCGTCACGCTGTTGGTCCTAATTAAATTGCTGCTAATTAAGATCGACCTTAATGCACGCTCTCGCAAGCTGTATCGTCTATCATGTATTCATTTTTGCGCGTGCAGAGGCTCGATGTGCGTTTCTAGGCTCGCGTTCTGCAATCGAATAGACCGAACGGATAGTTATCTACGGTTGCAGGCCATTTTTGCAAACTGTTTCTTGCTAGCTGCGTTAAAAACGCTGCGAAGCGTTTTCTGGAATGCATCGAGCGCGCATTCTCGAGGCTCCATTGGACTTCGATGCACGTAAATCCCTATTTACGAGAGAGAGGGGGGGGGGGAGTATAGAATCGAATTACTTTTATAATTAATTAGCCCTCGCGTAAAATTTCGTCCGTTTTTGAGTTTGGAAAAGGATCTGGTACTGGCCTAGCAACGAATTTAAAAGGTTAATGAAGCAATTTTCTAAAGCGGGAAATAGACCTTTACCGTACATCGAGCCGCAAAATATTATTTTCGCTTTTTAATTATTTAAACGTGTAATTGCATGCAATCGGCAGCACGCATGGGCGGTACGAGAGAATCGTGAAAACATATCGTTACAGCAGAGCTACGCGTACTTAAGCCCTCGCACGGTGCCCCGGATAATTAGATAAAATGATACACGCCGTGGCGCACACGAGCCAGACGTACGTGGGCACACCGATCGCGATGCAGTTCTACAAAAGCGTGTGTTAATTGGACTATGTCTAATTAAGGGTCACAGCCGAGGGTCGAGTCGAAAGCCACGACGTTCCACTGTTTTATAAAAATGTAATTAAGGGAACGCGTGATGTCAACGATCGGGGATTAAAACGGAAACTAGCATGGTTTTAGTCTCTTAAAAGTTTTTTTAAGGGATTCTATTATAATTAGACGGAGGATGTATTTGTACGAAATTTGAATTCTCAAGAAACTACTGAATGCGCTTAATATGCAAAAATATAAAAAATACTTAAAGTCAGATACTAGTTATTATTTTTGGCGGTTGAAACAACCCTTTACAAATCCCCACTTTTAATTAATTCTATTAATAAAAATGTGAATTTGCATAAAGATCCACAGTCTAATTATATCTGCAATAACTTGGCATGCTGGAAATTTAATTTTGCGTCGAAGAAGAAGCAAAAGATAAAATATGTGATTGAGATAAATAAGCTATCGCTATCGTAATAATAAAACAGACCAATTGAGAAAGATAAAATAGTGAATATTTTGAAAATCAAATCTCGAGTGTTTCGAGAGCTTTTAGCATTAAGCTTAGACTTTAGCCTCAAATACTGAGCCTTTAACCCTTTGCACTCCGAATTACTCTTCAATATTTTTACCAGCAGCTTCCAACGCTTTTAAGTGTTTTATTTGACATTTACGTTAACTAAAAAATAGGGCAATTTAAACAAATTCAATTAAATATATCTGTTTCATTTACACTATTGTTGTATTTTGTCATTTTCAAGTGTATGATATCTCTTGAAACAATTTCCAGAATGCTATTGGTTTGGATTTGAAAAAGAAACTCCTGAGATACAAACTGATGTCGATATAGGGGTATAAAGGGTTAAAGGTTAGAAGTTCGAAGCTCGGGGTTGAAATAACGCTAGAGCAAGGAGTCGTAGACGAAACTGTTCGACCTTCCTTCCTCGCGACCCTCTCTTTTGCCACTTGCGTGGCACTCGTTCCTCTTCCTCGGTTCCTCCGGGTCTCCCTCTAACACGGATGGAATGAATAGCGTGCGTTCACGGTAAGGCGCTCTTCGTAATGGTGGCACACGCCGTTACCACTACGAGAAAAGAGGAGGAAAGGCAGCCGGCCGGCTCTCTGCGGCTGCGACCGCGGCGCGCAGCTCTACTTACAATAATTAACATGATTGCCATTATACGTACGTGCGCCGGCGTGCGTCCTAATGGCCAGCCAACGACCACCGTTGCGAAACCTCGCCAAGGCTGAAACGTCTCGCGGATACGTCGAGGGTGACTCCCCCGGTAATCGAATCGGAATGAAATTATCGGCCAACGGGATTTTTTGTTTGCAGTCGGGGAAGGGCTCGGGTCCGCAGGTCGTGTGTCGACCCTTCAGGGGGAAGGGAACACGATTGAATACACGTTTCGGGGATTAGGGTTACAGGGGATGCCTTCTAACGAGCTACACTCGATACTTTTCGAATAATTATTCGCCATTCGTGCTCCATCAATAGGAGGAATCGAGGTTCCTTGCAGTTAACCCCTTGATGTACGATTTAATTCCAAATAATTTGTCAAACATATACTATTTAATTTTGTTTAAATTAGTTCGTACAAGGAACGACCACGAAAAACAATAAATTTATTTTAAGAATACCTTGTGAATGTAAAATGTGTTGATTTTAATATACGTATAAGACTCGATGACGAATGAGTAGTCTCGTAATTGTTAAACTTGACATTAAGAACTTGTGTCAGACTCGTCATTGTACGGCAAGGGGTTAAAATGAACGACGTGATTCGTAAATTGAACGTTTCTATACTCCCTCCCTCGGTTGGGAGCCTCCTTGAAGCTAGTGAAGCATAAAAGATCATTTAATATCCACCAATGTCGAATTTTAAAAGATGAACGTACCAACCCCGGAGCTATGGTGACTCTGGTTATCGATCATCCCACATGTAATTATAGCACGATTGGCCTGTAATTGCCGTACGATTGAATGCAATAGTATCATGAAGAACGTAATGGTATAACATTTTGGTTGACTCTGAACTAAGAGGATGCAGATATCGACTCTCGATAATAAAACTCTGGATCGGAGACGGGCATAAGGGTCGGGGGGGTTCATCGTACCGTGGCGATTAAAGTGATGTAAGGCCCCCGACGGCGAGAGCGTCGGCGGCGTTCAGTGGCTGGCATTAAATTAGCTAACGAACTAGTCCGGCGCGGGCAGCGCCTAGCTTAATAAAAGAATATTCGAGCACGAGCGGCGGCTTGTACGGACGCCAAGCTGGTGTATAGAGGAGCGGGTCTCCGGGTCGACGATGATGCCCTCTCCGCCTCGGTCCCGTGGCGGCGCACAATCAGCGGAGCGTGCTCGTAATGACCATTACCGTCCGACTCGCTACTTCGCTACCTTCGGCCACCACGGTAATGGCTCGTGTCTGCCAACCTCTCGGCCATGTGTTCGCCGATACACCTACTTCAGGGACGGATAACCGCTATCTGGCGCCCTCCCCGCATCCCTGGCTTCCTGCTGGACGCCGGGTTCGCGGCATCGGGACAGATAAGGGAGCCAGAGATTAACGTGCGTGCACCGCCGAGCGGGCAACTTGAAACTCGCGTCGGATTTCATGGAATTGCGTGGGCATATTTTAGACGCGAAAAATGTTCATTTGTAGATACCCAGGCTTAAAGGATGGCCGATTCGGGATATCGAACAACGCGCCGCGTCCGTTATGGGGCTACGATTCTTAGGTATCTTTACTTGTTTCTTTAACCCTTTGCACTCGTATTCGTGTTTGAGAAGGCTACCAATCGACTTGACATTTTTTTTCATGTGCGATTAAAATGAAAACATTTCTGTAAATATCATAAAATGAAAATCTGTATAATATGTATATATAAATTTTGATTTTTCAAAACATTTAAAAAATAAATAAAATTAACTTCTAAATTGGAAGAAATACTAAAGGCTAAAATAATGCTGTACTACATAAAATATGAGATTTCAGTATATTTTGTAATGCCAGCCTTTATAAATGTATGAAATAGAGTTCCAACGTTCCCCTCGAGAATACAATCTTGTATTACAATTTTTTATTTTTCTTTGATGATTTTTTTTATAAACAAATGACGTCGGGAACAAAACCAATTAGCCAGAACAAAAGAGGAAAAATCTTTTATCTTTTATTTATTTATTCGATTTTATATATACATACACATTTAAGCAGAAACTGAAAGAAAACCATCCCATGAATACCAATTTTTTTGCAATTAAAATAACGAATGCTCCGTGAAAACAAAACGATATCAAGTATACATATAATAGAGAAACGAAGGGAAGCGTTGTTTCAAAGTTTGCGTAACAAATTCTCCAGACAATGTGTACTCGCTCCTTTGTTACGCCTAATTCGATTACATTTAATTACTGTAATTATCGTCTAATCATCACAGAAACTCCGTTCGCGACATAAAAAAGAAATTACAATTTATTGCACCATTATTATTTAAATTATTTATGTTTGTCAGATAACGGTGATAGATCGACGGTTCGTAGCACGTAATTAGATTAATTTATTCAAATTTCTTTATTAGAACAATATATTCCGTAACGTATTAATTAGTAGCATGTATACTCGAAATGAAAAAAAATTGTAATTACTGGCACATTATACTAGCTCAATTATACGAGTCATAAAGACGTCTAAATATTGTTACTCAGCATTTCATAACTTGTACAAGCACTGAACTGGTTTTATAAGCAAAACCACCGCTATTAAACGATGCATTATCGAAGGATATTTATCTTTATCCAATTAAAACGAATCTTCGGGCTATTCTTTGAGCAAATTTTTCCATGACGGTAACGTACAACTCTGCATATGTTTAACTGCAGGATAAAAATTATTGGAGCTTGATTAGGACGTTTACCTCGATCATTGTATTCACTAAACTTAACATTTTGGATCTCAAAATTTTCAAAGGCAATTATTTCCTTGAAAGAAAAATATTATATAGGTAGAAATGTTCAATTTAAAAATCATTGAGCAGTGATGAGTCTCGATCACCTATCTACCTTGTTTCGATGGCGGAAGAAGCGACTACGAACAAATCAACGTTCAACGGAAGATCGATCCCCTTTCCGTGCGATCGAAACCCGGAATTCCAGAAGGATCCAGGCATTCCTGCCAAGACCCCCGTGGAGTCCCGTGGGTGCAGGTGGCGTTGGCACGTTCTAAGCCGCAGTCGAGCCAAAGTAGAAGGGAGCAAGCAGTCCCAGTAATTACGGGCCAATATGCAATCGGGCTGCAGTATGCACGCTGCTTAAAGCCGCGGAAGCTGCGGCCGATCACGAGATAGGCGTATCATGGATACCAGTTTCGCGTACGTACCTCCGCCTCCTTCTCGAGCCTCCTCCTTCGGCTCGCCGAATGATTAATACGCTCTCGGGTGCTCGTAACACCTGATCTGTCCCGGGTTGAAATTACGCTGCACCCCGACACCCGGGAGCTTCGCCGCGGTATGCGCACGATCGACTGGACACCCGGAAGATCGGACGGGAGACCCGACCTCCGATCGTTGAACCCTCAAAGGTCGCCTGCGGAGCTTTCAAACCCACCACGCAGCGCACACACCGCCATTTGCCTCCAAAAAACTGTCAAAACTATGTTTCGCATCATTTTTGTTCATTGACAAACACCGATGCACTAATTTAACACGTTTCTTTATCACTAGACTAGACTCAACAAACTACAGAATACACTTAATGTGCAAAAATATAAGTAATGCTTAATGTAAGATACGAATTATTTTACTTAAGGGTTGAGACCGCCCTCTAGAAATCTCCCATTTCATTAATTCTATTAACCCTTAAGTAGACTCTCAATCTCAACTGAATTATTTTAGTTAATGTTGATTGTTACCAGATTGGTAAATGGAAATCAATTTTCCTTTAAAGCATTTACAAAATAATGAACTAATGGAGGATTACATAAATTTTCAAATAATTACATTGACATATATTAAATAATTGTTAGTTGAAACTTGCAGAGGGCCCAATAATCCACTTAAGGGTTAATAAAAATATGAATTTGCATGAAGATCCGCAGTCCAATTACCACAGCCCAGAGTCACGTACCTGTGTATTACATGAATGTTTATTTTATTTATTTAGAATGTTTCAAATATATACAAGAGAAGTCTATACCAATCAGAGAACGTTTTTTCAAATAGACCCTGATAGTGAATGATTTTAAGGGATAGCTAATATTTGGTGGTAGCGATCCCGTAATTTATATAAAACAAATTAAGAATGGATAGCGAAATGGAGACCGAGAAAACAGCAACGAGAGTCTACCAACCCCTCTCTGTGACGCTTAGTAAAACACACGTGGGATTCGCGAGAGACGAATTAATGGTTCCCCGGGTCCACCCTGTAGGCAGCCACTGGCGATACGCCCACGCACTGCTGGTTACAATGTAAAACGGGCCCAGATGTCGGAAGATATACCGAGTTCGGTCGAGCGCCGCTCCCCCATTCTAATTAATTATCCGACTGGGATATTACGGGTGTCACGAATACGGAACGCCACACGATCTTTCGAAATTCAGGCATCAGGGTCGTCAACCCTGTCGTTCCAGCGATTGCTTCTTGCAAAACGATCCCTGGATATATAAAGAAATATATATCCTGTACGGAATTAGTTTAATTTTATTCCACGTCATTTTCCATCGCCATGGTATAGATACACCAGCGGATGCGGTACTGTACGCAGACTGTATAATTGTTTCCGTCAAAGTCCTCGACTCCCGGGTGGTTTTTTTTATAAAGAGAAAAAGGAAGACCTCTTTTAAACTTTGAGCGGAATAAAGTTCGAAGCTCGTCCGTGTGATTTATAATAAGGAGCGTCGAGAGTACGCGAACACGTTTTTAATAAACATAATGTAGCGTACGCGAGATGGCTTATCGTAGATTAAGTGTATTATAAGTGCCGCGATAGACAAGATAACGTTATAGTTCCTGTTAAGGCTCACGCTGAGATGAGTTCAAGGATCGTTGATTAGGGTTGAAGGGATTCATGAATATTTTAATCTGCGGTCGATGTTAATAGTGCGTACGATCGCCAAGTTGCAACGCGAGATAAAAAGCAGTTACCGGGGGAGGAGAAGGTATTTACGTACAAGAATCGGAAAAGGCCCATTTAAATTAATAAACTCGGAGATAACTTTTTGATAAATTACTGCGGTGTGGAAACCCCGCGAGAATTCGCCACGATCTCGCGATAGCTTTAACGATAGTTTACATATGCGTTATACGCTTGTGAGAGGATGTGGAGAAATTTAATAATTTTATTATTTTTGTTTGCTTTGGTAACCAGAGGCTAATCCATTTTATGTTAGACATTGAGTCTGGAGCATCGTCGTCGTCGTTGACGCACACACGGTTCCCTTTTCGATATCTTCGTACACGGAGATTCCGTCTCCCACAACATCATCAGGTATTGCTTACACGTAGCTATAGCTCACGACGGTGCAACGGCAATACAGTGGCGCGGTGCATCGGTATGCACAGAGCGGTTTCAGGTCCGCGTAGTCGCAAAGAAAATCGAAAGTAAGCCGACGGCAAAGAGGCGGCTCCGTTGTGAACGCGGCCACGTTACTGTATGCAAAACAGTTTACGGGTAAACCATCCCACGTATGCACTCCTGTAAGTACCACGAGTTTATTCGTCCCCGTACACACGACTCTGGTCCGTTCAAGGGTAAACAGTGGCGAGTGAACGGGGTAGTTTTATTGGTCGATACGGTCACGGAGGATTGTAGACCGCTTTTGCAGGCATCGCCGACGTCGCGACGAGGCAGAAACCACGGCGAATAAGTGGGGAAACGCGGGTATGAATGGGATCGAGGATACGTGGATCACCATCGCCCGTTTCACGTATTTCGCCAACGCGTCACGACGATCCTTTTGTTCCTGAATTATTTAACAATTGCAGGGGAAAAAATGCCTAGCGTACTAAAAACCTTCTTAAGAAATATATCCTCCGGTTGGAGCGTGTCTAAAACATCAGAAAAAGAAATCCTCGATAGAAGTTAGAGTTGGTTCCTGAGAATTACGGTACCATATGTCGCTGAGTTAGCAACATTCGCTGTTCTCTTTGACCGTTACGCTGAGCGTCGAAGTAAATCAAACATCCCAGACATTGTACAACCGTCGTAAGATCGGCATCGACCGACGGTCGAAGGTCACCAATAGTTTATTTGACCTACGAGCGCGTGCTCTTTGTCTCGGAAACGTGTTCGATTTCCTATCTTCTAACTAACGAAACGTTTAAGATTCATAAGTTGGGTGAAACAGGGACGCTATTGTGAATCGATCCTAACAAGATTTGAGAATGCTTTTACTCGACAGGAATACAAAATGGAATCACTTTGCGGTAATCGAACATGTGTAATAACAGTAAAACGTTCTACGTTATTTACTCAGAGCCGAATCGCAGCAGGAGAGTCTTTCTAACCTAGATAAATCCTGAGTGTGTAAAATTTCTACGAGCTAATGGACGTCCATCGATCACGCAACCAAAATAATTTCTCGTCGACGTAACATCGATCTGTATTTAATTACAAACGCAACAAAAATCACTGAAACTTAGCAACGAAATTTAGAATTGGGGTAAAAATGAACCCTCTGTACGGTGTTTCGAGGATTATTAATTTGTATAGGTAATTCGAGAACCACCGTTTCTAATCTAGATAAACCTGCGTAAAATTTCCAAAAGGTAATGGACGTCCATCGATCACGCGGCGAAAATAATTTATATCAAATTACAAACTTAACAAAACTCACTAACTCTTGAAAACGAAATTTAGAATTGGGGTCAAAATGGACCCTCCGTACGGTGTTTAGAGGATTAATTTGTATGGGTAATTCGAGAGCCACCGTTTAGGCGCGTTAAGCGCGAGCCTTACACTTTAACGGGGCTAAAGTGCGTGAACACGAGCACGTGCATAAACACACCGGTGGTTGGGGCGCGTGTGCGTGCGATCGGAACCGAGGTAGCGCACACTCTACAGTCCAGATTGTGAGATTTCATTCTCTGAACCTGTAATTTGCGAAATTGACGGGGCAATTTGTTTACCGGTAATTGCGATACAATCCGGAACGGTGCTCGTTATAAACGGGCTAGAATCGGCGTCGCACGTGAAGAACGGATATCGGGGATGGCAAAGGAGGGAGGGAGGGTGGGCAGGAGGGGGGGGATCGTTACACGAAGTGGCACGCGTGTAAAATTTCCGTTCTACGCGAACTTGGCGCGCGAACGTCGCCGTCGTTCGAAATACCGTTACCGTTACTGTTCTCTGAACTTAATTTCGGGAATCTGGTATCGCGTCAGCCTCGCCCGCCCCTCTTAAACGTCAGCTTGATTTAATAGAATGCACCTTCGGGATAATAGCTTTCGGGCCATTGCCGGCTAACGCGGATGTATATTTTCGTACGCGTGTACGTGTTCCTATTTACTGCCTCGAGCGATGCCAAGGGGAGGAGAGAACTTCTCGCGTCAAAGCCTTTAAACAGTTTCCTGCAAGCGAATCGTTCTGTTCCTCTCGGCGTATCCGAGTTTATTTACCTTTCTAACGGCTCGCGGTAGAAATTAAGGAACTCTGATTACGCAAAATGGTTGGTAAATGGACGTTTGATCCAGGTAGATCGACGATCCGTCAGCCTATTTGCCATGGCTGATCTAATGCAAAGCCACCGAGCACTCTCAGTGGGGAACAACCCTACATTGTATCGCGGAGACCACCTCCTAGCCCTCATGAGACGTTACTCGAACCACGGCGTGCGTGAACGCCCACATCCGCGCAACAAGTATAGCCCAATAGCCCAGTGCCGACTCACGCTCGCGTCTTTCGAGGCCGGACACAGGCCCCCGATCGACACGCATCATCTCAGGGGTCAGAGTGTAGTTGGCAACGATATACCGGTTTGCATACTTCTTAGCGATCAAACGTCACCGTCCACACGGCTCTTCGAGTTCCTGCTTCGTGTGCACGAGGATCAAAGCAGAAGAATGCCGGTCGGAGCCGGGCGATCGTTCCCCCTTGCCGGGGTCATCGCCGAAGTCATCGATCAACCTCGGTCCGGGGTCACTCTGTGACCCGGCAGCAGCTGTTCAGCCGGCACGGTCAGTCATCGATCTACGGATCCCGCCGTAGATCACTCGACTCGATATACCTATCCACCGCAACGGTTTCCGTGCCTCCGTGCCGCTTACACGTGCGTACACGAACGGCCGGCTATTGCGCGTGTACGTGTACACGAGACGAAAATCGTGCGGCCATTATTTATGAGCTCGTAATCTGTCATAACCGGAACCCCCTCTGCCCTCCCACCCTTATGCAACCTGACAATATCGTTACGGTCTAACGGAAACGCCTACCGGCTCTCTCTTTCTCCAGAACGCGACGACAGTTATCAGCCTCTGAATCTGTCGGCGAAAAATTACGCCCCCCCACCCCCTCCTCTACGCTCGAGTAGCCGTCTAATAGTTTGATGATACCTTCTGTTTCGCGAGTAGTAACTCTACCAAGATGGCTACCGTAACCTTCTGACCCGTCATTTTTAATGCAATTCATTCGAAAACTAAAGAAACTATATTATAATTTTTGCCTCAAGCTACTACCAACTTCTAAATAATATTGGTTGATTATTGATTACCAATCGTTACGACACAATTACAATGTGCTATTTCGATTCTTCTGATTCGTTTCTGTAATTAATTGTGAATGCAAAGGTAATTATAGTGAGACGAATAAAATAGTAAAATGTAAATTAAGACACTATGTTTGAATTGCAAATGCTTCTGATCCGTAATTTTTAAAGTAATTCATTTTAAAACTAAAGAAACTATATTATAATTATTACCTCGAGCTACTACTAACATTTAAATAATGTTGCTCGACATTAGTTACCAATCGTCACGACACAATTTCAATGAGCTATTGTGTTGACCTATTAGTAACTTTTAAATAGTATTGCTCAGCATTTACGTCATTATCCCGACATACGTCATACCTCATCTACATATAATAGATCCTTTTTTAAAAAACTCCAGAAACAGATTATTTAAAATTCACAAGTAGATTAATTATTTTCAATATTTGACTTTGATCAAGTGCCCCTGAAAAATCTATCGATGTACAGAAATAAGATGAGCATCGAAAAGAAATAATGATCGCTGCACGAGGGGTTTAAGATAATGGCTTTGGATTGAATTTCTCGGATGTTTGCGTTGGTCGAGCACCCCCAGGGGGGTTTAATCCCCACGAAACCGGTGGATCGACGCCGGGGTAACAATTTTCGAGCGTTATCTCGCCGCGTTGATCGTTTCTCGGCTACACGGGCCCCGGTCGGTCGATATATTTTGAATTGACACGTCCCGTTCTGACGGAAAAGTCTCCGGTGCAGCGTGATTTATCGTTCTGGCGTGTGGGACTCGGGTAAGCGGAAACTTCGGGGAAAAATCGAGCGTTCCATAGCTGAGTCAGCGATCAGGCGTTCATTGTGTCCGACTTTCGTTCGCGGACACGATTATCGCGAGTCTTCTTTTTAAGGTGGAAAGATATCGGTCGATCGATTTACTGGACAAGCTTTTCAACAGAGATACTTCTATGCAATTGATTGAGCTGTCGAGATTATTTTTCTTAACAAAGAGAGAACTAGAAATGCGAATTTTTAACAACGATCCAGTTATAAACCTTGATGATTTGTTTGTCCCGGGTTACAAACTCGAACTTTGCAGTAACACGAAACCCATTAGAGGCACGAAAATTACGCGGAGGAAACGCAAAAATATTTGCACCAGGATTATCCACTCGTTGAGTAATCGAGTTAGCCGATTAAATCATCTAGCCGACATGCCCCAGATTCTTGAGTCTAACGTTCTATTAGAAACGACTGCCCGCGAGTCCACTAGTCTAGAAAATATGGATGTCGTCTGGAAATTGAAACCTTTAAAGGTAAAATAAATCGATCGATCGGTTAACCGGGCCACAATTGGACAACTGCTCTAACTATCTACAATCTATCGATAGAGTCCTTATTCTTAAGTCTAATGTATCTCCTATTACAGTCCAAGATTGGTGCACAACAAATTACTCTGTCGCTGACATTTTCGTAAACTGGGAATTCTGGTCAGGAATCGTGTTTAACCTTTAACCTCTGGAAATTAAGAACAAGGAATTAGCAACTTTCACTCTTCTACGCCCACGATGTTGCGGCAGCAACACCCACGAAAGCACAGAAATCGCTAATTCAATTTACATCGAGACAATTAAAATTGGAAACCCTTCGACAATTTTGAACGTTCAAACATATTGAAAATTGCATAGATCATAAGCAAGAAAACATTTTTAGAATGTTATTTAAGAGCCCTCTTTCGTCTCTTCTTTTATCTTTACAGTACTTTCCCACATCGTTCCCTCAGTTTTATTTCTTTGAGCTCGAATCGTTCGTCCTTTTCGAGTGAATTTTCTCAGGGTTTCGTCGATCCGACGAGGACACGCGAGGTCGAGGTCTTTGCACCCATAAAAGTAATTCTTCTGTTGCGCCGGGGGTCTCGTGAAATTTCGCCGCGGTTTTATAATCCGACCGCCGAATTGCAACGGGCTAATAAACGCGAATCGTGCGTGTCGCCAGGTACTTTTATAACAGTGAATTCTAAAGGCGTAAAAAAAGGACGCGCGGGAAATACAGACGACTATCTCGAGTGTTCATCAACGGCTCTCACGGCGATCTTTTAACTCCATTATAAAACCATCCCTTTCGTGCCGGCGAAATCGGAAACCCGACGCGCGAAACGTTTGACGATCAAAATTCTTAGCGATCCCACCGATTATAATTAAACACTGGCCAACTTTATTGCGGGGCTAAAGCTTCAAACTTTTTCCTGTACAATTCCTTTCTTTCACTACCTTCCTCCAGGATCAAAAAGTAAAAAAACTCAAAAGCAATTTTTTTATTATCAACTTGTTGCATGTTCTTGATACCAAGTTTCACAATCATGAGGCCACTTGTCATCAAGTATTATTAAAATTCACACATCTTTACACACACATACATACAGTGCCAACGAAAAATTATTTGGAATTAAATCGTACGTCAAGAGGTTAATCTTAAATAAAAGACTGCCCACATATAGGTCATATTCCGTCTAATAACGAATATTCAAAGTTTGAAAATAGCTTTTCTCTAACGTTCTAAATTTAGAAAATCTTGTTAGCCCTTTGAACGGTCTGAGTAGTTGCGTTGCACGCGGCGAATGCTTAACCAACACACCTGGAGGATTTCCGCGCGCGTTGCATGCCGAGCATACGAGCCTCCGCGGCGAAAGGGTTAAAGCAAGCAGCGATTAACCCGCGTTAGAAAAGAAAATTGTCGGCGATTTAGCGCAATCAGCGTGGTGGCCGCGGCAACGAGGGAAACGACGGTGTTCATAAATAACGGAAGTGGCCGGCTGAGATTCCGATCACGTGGCACCGTAGCAGATACACATGCCGTTTCCCGCCGAACGCACACGGATTCCCTTTTATCTGACCCCCGGGGAGCACCAGGTATTCTCTATGACGAGTCGTCGAAACGCTTTAAGCACCTCGAATTCCCCTGGTCCTGTTCCGGCCCCTCGACCTCGACCTCGCATGAGCGAGGAGCGCTCGGTTCTCCCTCAAGGACGAGGCCGTGGCTTCCAGGACTGCGAGAATTCCCGCGGAATTCTGGGATTCTTCGGCGCCGTAGCTCGGATAAAAGTCAACTTCTAATCGCTGATCGTCGTAGATAATGTCCTACAACGATAGCGACTTTAAGTTCCCCGCGTTTAGTCACACTTTCCGCGACTTTTCTCTCTCCCTCTCCCGCCCCCCGCAGCCTCCGATTAGGGCTCGTAATTTCTGGCTTCGAGGAAAAGGTGTACAGGAAACAAGGATCTCGAGTAGGTGGAATTAGGAAGTGCCGGTGCGTCGTCGAGATGAATTATACACGGTAATGGTACACACAATAACGCCGATTATATTTGATCGCTGGTAAATTTACGCCCCGGTTTATTGCTACGCTTCTCGCGACGCGTAATAAATTCTTTCTCTTTATTGTGGCGATAATTCCTCACTGACAAATGCACTGATAAACTTATTGCCGCGTTACGATACGGTATTGAACATTTTTCAGGAATTATTACGCGAGCGGTGGCGATCGATTTAAGTTTTATCGCGCGGACTAGATAGTGTCTGCGTTAAGATTGAGAAAATAGCTGTAAACCATAGCTATTATTTTACACCAACGTAGTCGCGAAATATGGTAGCTTTTAAATAATTTATAGGGAATCGAACTTTTTCTTATTCCTAACAAAATTTTATGTAGATTAACTTAATACTAACAGACCTGCTCGGAACTGTTCAAAATGTCTGGATGCTCCAAACTAAGATTACCGTGAAAACATTGCTCAACCATTGTATTTATAACTATCATTCAGAAGTCAGAGAGTATTTTTTCGGTGGTTTCGCATCCAGAACCCGAGGTTCGGGGATCATTTGACGTGGAGAGATCGATTGCATAAAAGAGGGCAGCCACAAAAAATCCACTCGAGCTATTTCAGATTCCCTTGGCGGAGCTGCTCTCTGTTTCAAAGGGAGGTTCGGGAATCGATGACTGCACGTTAGGTATATACCCCTTTCTGCGTCTACCTTATATGGAAATTCAACATAAAAAGCCGCTGCCAGGTTCTGCGTGTCTGCGGTCAGCAACTGCGATCAACGAAGGTGACACCGTAGTTATTCTAACCAGGATTTTGTCCAGGACGAACATGGTCGTGTCGGTACCACTTAAATTTAGGATCGAAATTCAAAAGTTTTCATCGCGTGTTATAAAACACATCAATCTGTTCGTGGAAGACTGAAAATTATTATCTGTAGTGTTTTGCTATTTTCCAATAATTGCCTAGCTTTTAACCAGCCTATAAAATCCTAGTGCAACGAACGATATTATAATGTCGCGTGGAGTCGATAAGATAATAAATAGTCGGTAAAGCACTAGCAATAATCCTCTGAAAGAATCAATCATGTAATTTTTTACAAGGAGTACCCCACTTTCTACCGCTAATAATCGTTACGAGATGCTCTCTACATATTCAATAAGCTGCCATGTTTATGTTCTCGCGAGGCTATATTAAGTCTCCGTGATTCATCCTGGCGTCTGATGCAGTAATCCATTGATCTATGAACACAGTGAAAGTGCCAGTTTTCAATGAATCTCATTTATTATCGCGTGACGGTATTCCGTACTCGTCCAATCCAATTACCAACGCATGATTCTTCCTACCGAGACGGTTAATAAATTCCAGATCGAGTTTAAAGCTTAATTACTTTAAAACTATCAATTACGTCTCGTTTCACTTAACGTAATCAATAATTTTTACGCGGGCTATGTTCAAATATTAACAGACGGTTGACGTTCAAAGGTTGTGGAATGATAAATTAATAAGCATTAATATCGAATGCACATTATTTTATACGATTTCTGCCACTTTTTACTGTAAGATGTCAGATACGTTACTTAACTACGAAAGTAGGTAAACCTTGCTAAGAATAGGGGGTAATTCTTCGTACGAAAGCAAATTGAAAACGCAGAATAAAATTGATGTCCATTGATTGAGACATCCTATAAATTACACTATTCTTCGTTTCGTCCGGAGTTTTTGCATCACGCTAATCTCTTTGCTTCAGAAACGGGATAATTATTTCTTTACGTCAGCCTCCCCGTCGAAGCGCAACAAGCAATAACTCTGGCAAACTCTTTCAAACAAATTCGTTCGACGCACGGACGGGCTCGATCGTAGACGCTTAAACTGCGACCCGTCGTAAGCATCGCGAAAGCTAATGAACGGAGAGACGGTTAGATGTAATTGCAAAATTTCGCAAACTGTTCATCCATCTCTCGAAACGTTTGAAAAATTTAAACTCATCCGCCGGTGCTTATCGACCGCCCTACTAATTTCCTTTCCACCGTGCGTCATTAGAGCACTACCTAAAAATGACCGCATAATCACGATTTCATCCGCGTAATGCCATCATCGTACGATGCCTCCACTCATCAATTCCCCGCAGACAGCTGGGGAACCATTGTCTCGCTGACGGATCGCGTCCATTTCTCAAACTGCTTCGTATTCACTGGTACAGCATAATCGACATCGGCCCTACTCGGGGACATTAACTCTTTCGGGACGGTGCACTTTTAAATATGATTATCAGTTTAGACGAGACGGCTGTACAACTGTAACCGGCGGCGTAACGATCCCATAAAAATGACTTCATTCCCCGTTAATAAATTATGCTTGCGCATGGGAAGAATAATTTCTTTCGAATAATATGCATTCCTCGGGGCACCGAAAAGCTACCCCCATAGATGGGGCGATAAACGACTATATTATTAATTAGAATTGCTAAATTTCGAAAGCTATTGTTACAAGCGTCCACTGCCCCCCTTGGTCAGAAATCCACCCACCTGGCTGTCGGGCGCGTGAAAGCCGGTATCTGGTCGCTGTCTTCGTAGTTCAGAACGACGGCGGCGTGCATTAAAAGCGTGCATTAACCCGGTCTCTCGAGAGTACTCGTGCACACACCGGGTAACGCGATATTAATAGGACACGTTCGGTAGCCCGATGTCGAACGAGAAACGATTTAAGCGACTACAGCGAGAGCCTGAAATCAGGTCGAACCGGGTAACCGAAGAGGAGGGTGGAGAAGGGGTGGAGGCACAGGGACCCCTGACCGAAAGAGGGAAACGGCGGGGCCCGTTGGAAGGTGCAGCGCGTGCTGAAAATTACGGCGGCCACCGCCGATGACTAATGAGAAATTCACGCGGCCGCTAATGTACCGTATCGTTATCACCTTCCTCGAACGAGCAAAGTCCAGGTATCCGGCTGCGATTTACCGGCCGGCCGGGAAGAAAGGGGGCCCCCGTCGAATCGCGCCAGGTGAAAAACAGTCGTGGCGAGGTATCGTCTTCCAAAGAGGACGAGGGGGTGCGCGAGGGGGCAAGAAACACCGTGGAACGCCGGCAGCCACGAGCTTCTGGCAGCGTCCGTGAAACGTTCCTCCGGCGAAGCTCGATTATCCGCGATAGCGGCGGATAATTTAAGACGGTCATTTAGAATATTTGCACGCGAGAGAATTATTCGAGCCGGTCCGGCGATTATTCGGGCTCCGGGACGGACGCCCCCCGACGGAGGGGTCAATTAATTATACCGTAAATTTCGGTGGAGAGTAACGACGCACGGGGGAACCCACGCGGTAAGACGCACGGGGACTCCGGGTAATTTCGTTTTTCGTTGCGTATCCCGAAACGTTCTTACTTGCCTCGTCGGCCGTTGCGCGACAATACGCCGCGTATCGCGTCTTCGTCGGGAAAGGGGCGCTCGATGTAGAATTTAACGCGTCGTTAATTGCCTCGTTGATCATTACGCGACGCACGGAGTGAATGGCCACCGGGATTAAAGGACTCGGCGCGAAATTTAAGGAAGGAACCTCCCGTAAAATTTATTTTCGAATGTTTTATGCACCGGTCAGGTGTTTCTTCGAGTCAAGTAAATGTCTCCAAGAATACGTTTTTAGTTGATGGAGTTATTCTGGTGGACAGCGGGTTAAGTAGATTTACACTCTACGGGCACAGACCATCAGGGGAGATTCTGGTGTAACATAAAATTTAGAGTTTCCTTATTTTTTTTCGTAGAGAATTCAAAGTTCTATTGTACTAGACTTTTTGGGACATGGAGAGAGACCTTTAAACTGTACGAAAATATTTTTTTAGTCCATTTTGTATTATCTTTTATTAAATAGTTGGTGTATAATGAAAGCTACACTATCTTTAATAAAAGATAGTAAAATGTGAATTAAAAAAATATTCCTGTATAGTTTAAGGGTCTCCCTTCGTGTCCCTAAAAGCTCGGTACAATAGAGCTTTTAATTCTTTTCGAAAAAAATAAAAATTCTGCTACACCAGAATCCCCCCTTAAAGAAGCATTGAAATATGATCTACAATAACGGAGATTCTAAGAAGGTAGTTTAAAGCCCCGATCGATACCGATTAAAATTGGCCGGAAACGAGCGCGATCGTGATATTTCGCTTAATCGCCGCGGAACGATTGTCCTCCGCGCGGGTAAATCGTTGGTACTCGGCGAACCGTGTCGTCAAAGGGCGACTGTCGAAGAATGCTATTCCTTGCAGCGAATCGAGGGTGCAGAGGCAGGGGCACAGCGTGCAACGGATAATCACGATATATTGTCCGCGGTTATAGGAGAAACGGCGCGTGATCGTGAACAATTCAAATCCCTATCTCGTGTATGAACACGCGGAACCGTGTTCGGTGCATATTGCTACACGGATTTAATTAATTCGTGATCGGTAGCCCGTGCACTCCACGGATTCTTTATTTCTCCCACCCATGGACGCAGCCACCTTGCAACCGTTCCTCTCGAGATTCCTTCGTAATATAGCGAGCACGGCTTGAAAAGTCTTCCACGCGGAATGCGCATTGACTCCTCGGCTGTTACGCAACAATGCCAGCGAAGGAGTACAGAGTGCATTTCGACGATACGTGGTCTGGGAAGAGAAACAGCTGATACGAAGGAAACGTTCCAGGCTTTATCGATCAAGAGTACACCTCGAAATCGTGGCATAACTTTAACGAGCCTGATTTCGCGTGCAGGAATAAGTTAAAGATGTACCGGTACAGGGTGAGTCTCGCCACGGACGAGGTATACGATTACCAACAGGTAACAGAAATGAACACAAGAGAAAGTGAGAAAGAAAATGAAATTACAGAAATTTTATCGTTTTTTAACGGAATGAACACTGTACGGTTCAGAATTGAGCATCAATCGATTAATTTCATTGGAAATATCAAATCACACATGTTATAGTTTCGGTAACGAATTTTTATCTCGAAATTGCTTAGGATTTCGGAGGTATGTCCATTGACTAAAAATGATTGTAATTGACCCCCGCAATTAAAAATAATTTTTTCAGGGCAATCTGAAATTTTGTAATTTCGCCGAAAAATTTCCCCGCGTTTCTGAATTTTGTTCTAGAAAGTCCGTAGGATTTCGGGGGTATGTGTATTCGTCAAAAATGGTTATAATTGACCTCCGCAACCGAAAATAATTTTTTCCAGAACGATTTGAAATTTTTTTTTTCATCGAAAAATTTAGACACCTACTACCCCCTGTCGATTTTTCTTAAAAATTCGTTTTTGATTTTTAATAAATTTTGTTTAATACTTTTTTGTAAGTACCCATGAGCTCTATTTCAGAAAAAAGTTTCATCAAAATATATTCACAATTGTCTGAGTTATGGCTGTTTGAAAATTGAACCACTTTTATGGGGTTTTTCGCACTTTATGGGGTCAAGGAACAACTGTTTTAATATTGTTGGAATTTCTACATATTTCTCATTAAAATACGCATTATTTGCATTTAGAAACATTAAAATCCTTCAATCCGTTCAGAAGTTACGACGTTTTAAAGATTCGCATGAAATTTTGGAGTGACATTTCTGGCCAGAAATTATATTCTCGCTAAGGAATTTTTTTCTCAAAAACGGTTAGGGTTTCGAGGGTATGTTTATTGACCAAAAATGATTATAATTGACCCACGCAACCAAAAATAATTTTTCCGGAACGATTTGAAATTTTTCAATTTCGCCAAAAAATTTCTGCAACTACCCCCTGACCGCCATCCATGAGAAGAGAACGCTAAAATCACCTCCGAATTTTCAAGTTGATATGGCAATCAGATTATGCCACGAAAGTCCATAAGGTGTACAGTCTATTCGTATTCCTCGTCTATGATCTTACATTGCGAATAATTTCTAAAGGAATTATCTAATTATCTGTGTAATTAAAGTAATTTATCGCGTTGAATTAGAGAAAATTTCGAAAGCTTCAATTTTTCTAGACGACGAATTACGAAACGACGATTACAACGGTGGAGAAAAATCGAGCTCGCAAAGGCGATGCGAGCTCCTAGCGAAATGAACTCTATTATGCTGTATTTACTTCTGGATCAGTGGAGTCACGATCGGCCAGCATATTCCTGGCTGTCATCGAGTCACGGCAGGCGCTCGGCTGAACGTTTTCACCGTGTTCGATTTATTATATCCGGTTGGTACACCCGGGACACCTGCATATACATATGTTGTTTGCACGATTCGGTCCCGATGGTAAATGCGACGCTGATTGTGATCACGATTCGTGAAAGGAGCCTTTTTTTCATAATTACAGCGCAGATGGAAAACAATCTGAATTCTACGGAACAATGACTCGGTGGCGGCGTTGTTCCCTTAACCGCCGCGTTTTGCCCTCTTAGCGTTTTTACCGCACCGCCGTCGAGGCATTAATACAGAAGATCGAAATTGTTGAAGCGCAAAGACCGAGCGTGCATGCAACTTTCTAAGACATTATCTAGACACTTTGTACACCAGATGCTTGCCTTTCGAGATCGTTACCGGTTAAAATGTTCGAACAATTCGATTCACTTAAAGATCGGTTCGGATTCAGGCATTAACGGATTTTTTAAATGGCCAGGCGAGTCGAGCCTCGGGCGAAAACTAATTTTCGAACGTATCTAAAATTTTCTATTCGTTATTCGTGAAGAGAAAATTGACTCTGGCTGGAGCATAATTAATTACGAAGAAACAGATCGAGGATCCTTGGACGCGTATTTAAAACTATTGTAATTCGAGCGGCTTCCATTCCGCTTCGAAATTGAACGAGACAGAATGGAGACGTAACATCTTATCAATTAAGCGCCAACGAAATACCTTAAGAGGATTAAATCCTTAACCGAACGTCTCGGAGTCGCGCGAGGAGACAGTTTAATCGAAGAGGGTTTGCGTTTCGCGCGATGCTCTTTGACAGCAAGAAACCGGGATATCACGGTGTCACTTTCGGAGCATTTGCCATCCGACTGGACTGGGTTTCCTTTCCGGATGCGACCTTGGACAGAAGGTGATCCGACCGCCCTGTTTACGCGCTTCGCCAGCCCGCGAGTCTTCATCGCGTGCATCGTAAATGCAGCGTGCAGATGCATTCGCCTCCGATAAGATTTATCTGATGCTTTACCGTTTTGTCGGGAGGCAACGTGAAAGGAAAATGAAAGATACAAGAAAAGACGCGAGTTTCTCTTCGCGACGACCTTATAAAATCGACCGAAGGAAAAGCATTCTTTGAATTTTCTTTGCATTGTTTCGTGACATTAAATGATCCGTTCTCCTTGGACGATGTTTTCTTTTTTCTCTTTCAATATATTAAATCTTGCAAAAACGGTTGAATTATATTTTTATACCAGTAGTTAAAAGTGAAAGAGCATTAGGAAACCTTTAAATGGTCGCTCGAAGCCGTTCGGTAGACATTCATAAATAAAAATGACTATCTCGTACTTTTAAATCTAGAATACGCGAGTAACCGTTGCAATTATCTTAGTCTAAATTCAAGTCTCCGAAGCAGAATGTCTTAAAGTGGAACATCAATCTTGAAAGTCACGTAGCATTATACAGGGTATCCTACTTTAATTGGTCAAAGGTACATATACGTCGAAGTTATTATAATCGAATCAGAATCAATTAGACGCTCGCAACCGCACGGAGGTTTCCGACACTTTACAATTTCAAATGGTCCCGGTCAAACCCGCGCTTTCTCTGTCTCCTGGCTCTTTGCAAAAACCTAGATACACCTTCTGCCTTTAAAACGGAAAACTGTCGATCGGTAGCTGTATTTTTTATCGAACAATCAGTGATAGTTTCTCGATCAACATGACCCTGCATTCGTCTTAAACTGTCTCAAACCTAGATACACCTACTTGCGGTCTTTGAAACAGAAAACTGTGGATCGATATCTGTATTTCTTAATCAAAATGACACTGTATTCGTCCCAAACTATCTCAAACCTAGATATACTTACTGGTTTTAAAATGGGAAGCTGTCGATCGGTAGCTGTATGTTTTGTTGAACGATGAGTGAGAGTTTCTCGATCAAAATGAACCTCATTCGTCTGAAACTGTCTCAAACCCAGATACTGTTACGACGCGAAATAACAATTACGATTTATTCTGTGTTGCAGCGTAACAGTAAATTCATAAAGCCAGCGGATGTAGAGTCAGACCTTTCATACAATCAAGTTTTGCTTATAAACAAATGCCATTAAGACGGCTATTTAATTATTAAATTCATTCAAATCTGCATGACCCTCCAAATCCAGGCGTTCTATGACTTTACTACCTGCAATAACATCGAAAACCGGTGCTAGATGTTTTATGGCGGGTCAGGTATAGCAGAACACATCTGGACACGGAAAAACCCATACGAGGGAAAATTATTAAAAATAACCGTTACATGCCGCCTCCCACCGATCAATTTCGCCTCCAAACTGATTGGCCAGTATATTGGCAATTTTTGACCAATCTAAGACCGATGCTGCCTCCCATGGCCTTGGGTACGCCCATGGCGAGGTTAGCTTCGTGGGCAACCTTGGCCCAGAGACCAGATCAAAATTGACTCTTAAACACCACTCATCAATAGTATATTAAAGAATTTGTACATTTCGGCTATCGGACGTAGAATAAATTGTTATTGGTTGTTATAAGATTCCACTGATTGTGATTCAAGTATTTACCTTCCGTATCCCACAAATATTCACTCGTCATTAACGTTGACGTGTGAAGTTGAGCACATCAGAAAGCTTCTTTCACCAAATTTAAATTATTTTGCTCAACCCCTCAACAGATACACTTGCTGTCTTTAAAACAGAATACTGTCGATCGATAGCCGTAGTGTTTATTGAACGACGAATGAGAGTTTCTCAATTAGAATGACCCTATATCCATCCCAAACTGTCCAAATGTTCCGAGAGTTAAAAAATGGAACCAAAACAACTCGATACGAACCGATACAGCAAGAAAGTCAACAAACCCATCTCACCGAGCGAACGACGAGGGTAAGTTGGTACTCGATGACCATAACACGATGTTTGGGAATTGATACGCTGCAGTATTAATGGTTACATCGTTGGAGCGGTGCCATCCCAACCCACACACGAAATCTCTATAGACGTACACCTGTTACATCTGCACGATGAGGCTGAAACGACCGAAGGCCACACAGAGAGGAACCCGTAACACGATGAAGAAATCCATAGACACGCATCAAGGATATCGAAAGCGAGGTTGATGTGGCTGGGTACGGGCGATAAAGGCGTCCAAAGGGAGCAAAAGGGACGAGCTTCGGGATTCGTAGCGGCTCTTTACGGCGTGTCGCGGATGAAATCCACCGTCATAAAGCCGACTAAGCGAGAGGATCGTAAATATTTGGACGATAGAATCCCGATAGCGCGACCCCGGAGTTGCGTGCGGAATGGGAGATGCACAGGCACACCCGAAGGCGCGACTGCACCGGTTGGTACACACCCAGCTCCGATCTCGAATTAATCCGCGTAGAGGTTAGCTGCTGGTGCACCGGTAACTTGACCGGAGCTCGACCGCAAAGCCCGTGGAAAGAGACGGCCAGACAGGTAAGAGGGACAAGAACCGTGCCAGACAAAGTAAGGGTACGAGTCCGTGGAAGAGGAGAGCGAATGGCGAAACATTCTTACACGCATCCTGTTTGCGGTTGACGAAAACGTATCGGGGCACGAAATTTCTGGGAATCGCTGCCGCCGCGCCGTGACACTGTTCGCCGGTTTTTTCGACGCCTCGTGCGTGGATGTGTGCCTTTCGCGGCGGTTGTGGGTCTTTCGATGATAGGATTTGGGTTACCTTTCCACGGGATAATGCAGATTATATCGACAGCAGTCGATTTTTAGTCACTCGATACTTGGGTGGTACTCTGCTTCTTCGATAAGGGGCATAGAACTGTTATAGTACTCTCGACTGGATCGTAAATTAAACAATTCCACTCGACGCGCCGTCTACCGAGATATAAATATGTCGATTTATAAATCTCGAATTAAATAAAACTGTCAGAAGGACGTATATCTGTCAAGCCGCGATCGTTCCAAAAATCGCAAAGTCTGTCTCGCGCGTTGAAAAAGAATCGAACTTAATGCCTTTCACTTTCACGGTTATAATCTCGACTGTCTTAATCTCACGTGCAATACTAATGACGCATTGTTAAGGCTAATAATTCGTGCGGCCTGATTTTAATGGAGCAGTGAAAACGTCAGGCGCACTCGTAACCCTTCTACGACGCGACGTGGCATGTCTTTACAATTACACCGGCGCGTCTGAATCGGGCCGATCATTAGTACGTGCGCACACACTCTGCTCGATAACTGTATAAATCAAAGAACGTGACACACGCCATTATGACGATTGTTACGCCTGTCCGTGGAACATGGAACGGTCTAATGGCCGCTGCTCGATTAACGGATGGCAATTTCGTCGTACGCGAAAGCTGAGACGACACGCGAGTAACGGTAATTAAAAAAGCTTACAAGCTTGTCGCTGAACGTCCCTTACATTGATTTGAAACGAATCAAATATTTTTTATACGTCTTTGTGGAACGAAACTACTTTTGATTTAAGAAATTTGTGATTGGTCTAGTAAAATTAGGGACGTGGAAGAATTTGCGTGTTGCGTTTGATGGATGGCTTCGAGGCAATGTTTACCGAATCGAAGAAAACGCACGAGATAAATGATCGCTTCCAGCGAAGTCTTGTTAAAAGTAATAATCGATCTGACGAACTTCGTGTTGTTGTTACTTTTTGAGACGCAATGAAAGGAGCATGGTATTACCTAAGATATAACTGCGCCGGCTTCCTGAAGGGGCACAGACTCCGAACCGTGCGTTTGAAGTCGCTAAACGAGGCACCCCGCTGATTTTAAGAATTCTTCGAATGAAGTCTTGCGAGTATAATTATGATGGGACGAACGAATAACAAAACTGCTGAATTGAAGGGTACGAAACGAGAACGCACCGGGTATGTTATTTATGGGATACACTGCTCAATCCGGGATTATTTTCTTTATAAATTGCCGGAGGTTCTGTTGGCGAATGAAATTATTGCTACCGAAAGAAGAGATAAATAAGATAAGTAACGAATTCCCCTTCCCCCCTGGCGTGGTTTTATTTTAGACTCGCGAACACTGGGGCAACGTTTCCTGGAGAAAACAACGGAGGATCCCGTAAAGAACTTTCGTCAGTATTTCAAAATTCACAGTTTTCGGAACTTCTCCTCTTACGAAACAGTTAATACTTCCAGAACAAGTACAATGATCTCCACGGTGTTAGGGACGTTGAAACATTCTATAACCCTGTAGAAATGAGGCTGTATTGGGGGTTGAAAAAAATATTCATTTGTTTACTAAGAATTCCCAAAGATACTCTTCTTCTCTCTCAGTTATCCTGATACTTATTATCCGATTTGTGCAGTACTAGAAACATTGAAACATTCTATAACCCCGTGGAAATAAGGCTTTACTAGGGGTTGAAAAAAATATTCGTTGGTTCGCTAAAAATTCCCAAAGATATTCTTCTTCTCTGTCAGTCATCCTGATATCCCCTTTTAAACACACCTGACCGACCGACGAAATTTACAGAGTGTCGAAATATTTTTGAGCGGCAATCTGAGTTGGATGGATCGTCGGGAGGCGTCTGGCGTGGTTAGGTTTTTTTCGGGTTTGGACGCGTCGCTGGCCCTTAATTGCTTTTCATCGACGATGAGGGACAAACGGAGGTAGCGTGGCCGGACGTTTCGTAAGCTTCTTGAAATTCCGGGGCGCGAGTTCTACGAGAATCAGCGACTACCCGAACCGTGGCCACTAAATGAAGATTTATAGGGGGGCTGGTATTTGCACGCCACGCCACTCAGGGAGCCCCGTGGCACGCAGCGCACACACGTATCCTCGTAATCCACCGATACGGCCAGAAATACGAGTGTCCCTTTCGTGAGCCTCTAGCGTGCTCGCATTCGTATGCAGAGTGCACGCACCGATTACACAGAGTGCAGAGGGAAAAATAAGTGGACGCCACCACCAGGGCCCACCGGTTGAAAGCACGGTTGCAATTGGTCGCGATTTTGTCGATGATACCCGTCCCGATATTTATGAGCCACCGTTGCTCGAGAATCGACGCTGCGCGGCGTCGGTAATAATGAATTACGACCGCAGGAATTATTATAAATTGTTGCGTGCATGATGTATTGTTTCGCGGACCGATCGTGACGCTGATAACCGTAGGGAGTGAAAAATCGACGGGGACTTGGAATTTTATCGCAACGCCGTTAGCGTTCCGTCGATTACGCTACCGGGAAATCCGTGAGTTCGACGTTAGGATTTCGATATTTGAAAGCGAATCACCGTTACAGCGAAATAAATATGAATGAAAAACGACGGTGTTTCGGTCGTTTAGCGAGAGTAAGACGCTTCCTTAAATTGATATTACTTGGCCATTACTGTAACCCAAATAAAGGCCGAGAAATACGGTCGCATAAATCTAAAATGGTCTTTCCACAGTTCGATATCGCGAAATTGTATGATATAAGCGACCCGAGCGTTAATTGCGAAAAATTCACACCATGAAGGATTGTTCAAACACGGATTACAATCCTACTGACGCGGTTCTTGCGCAATAATAAATATTACTCGATAAATCATCGCGGGCAAAGTGTAATACACACCGGAGCACTCGTACGCATATTATTAATCATACGAAAAAGCGTTAAGTACATAATAAATTACTCGAGCCACTTGGAAACCCGCGTTACGTGAAAACTTCCCAGGTATTCAATTAGCCGTATCTGATATCGCAATCCGACTCGATATTTCAAACTTTCGTGGTATCCGTGCGTTGCCACTAAAAGTCCACCGACGATGCCGACGAAAGTATCGGCTTGTGGCCGGTGAACAGACATTGCGAAACGTTACACGAATTTCTAATATCCGTTCGATTGGATATCGTTCAAGTATCGGCTCGTAATTTCCAATTTTTCCCTCTTTTCGATTCTCCCGATCGTAAAACTTTTTGTCATTCTGCGCGTTCTCCGCACGCGGCGGTTAACGAAAATTTTCCATTTAACCCGGGTAATTAATTCTCTGCCTTGTAAATCACTTCGTCTTTCCGTACACGATCCCTATCTTATTTATCACGAAGTTCGTGTAATTGAAACACGCCATATAGTTCCGAGCACTGGTTCGTTATCGTGCGGCCAATTATTCTATCTTTTATTTCGTTCAATGACTTTGTTCGCGGTTCTTCGACTTCGTTTTGCTATTGTTCAAGTTCTCTGCCGTCTCGATTTGCTTTCAAAGACTTTTCGGTTCGCTAGGTTTAATGGAGCGACGAGAAACGCAGTGATTAGTATTTTAGCTTTGACAGATTCTATTCTTAGTTGGACAGTTCTAAATAATTCATAAATGTGTTACGATTGTTAAAATCCAGGTAATAATATAAGAAAGAAGTAAATAGTTTTTGTAGAGAAACTTCAGTATCAGTATTCAGAAGAAAAATACAAGTGTGGACACTCGAGATAATTCTTAAATACGCAGATGGTATCGTTGGTCAATCGAAAAGCTTGAATCGAGTTTGTTAATCTAATTAAATATTCTGCATTGCGTGCCTAATAATGATATGCTCCTGATATTGTTGACCGTAAATCAACAGCATTAGCATACTGATCCTGTAACATTGGAAAGGTTTACGTCGATAGAATTAACATCGTTTAACGTTTTACGAGCTATTAGCAATTTAATAGCGATATACGATACACACCGGTATTTATTTACATCCCGATATTAGATGTGCATGAACTAATCGAGATTATTGTATGACACAAATATCGATGGGACTTTCTTATCCATAATTTAGAAACCGTGTTACACGCATTGTCCAAGAGAACAGAATTATGATCGATCTACGTAGCTGTAATATTTTCATCGAACTCGATTTTGATAAAGAACGTGACACGATACAAGAAAACGTCGAAAATATTCATAATTTACAAGTTGAAAATACAGTGGTGTCAGCATTGCGTGACAAAATGTCCAACGCGCGTTGCTAATGGGTCTCTCGCGTAAAAAATGAAATTTATGAAACGTAAATTGCATTCCAATAGCGAAGTATGAAGCGATCGTGAGTAATTGACCGGCGCTGTGTATATGCAAAACGAATTTGAAATAAAATAGTACATCGAACGCAAATTGCATCGAGTTATTCGTTGGCAGATTTAAATACTTATCAGTACTTTACTCTTGTCGCTTTCTATATACCGGCGAGACTGACGCTGGAAAACGCAATATCAATCGTCTTTAATTACCAACGGAATCCATTGCGCCGCGCGTTCGAGCGGAAGCAATCTCGATTCCGTCGGAGAGGCAGAAGGATGAGAAATATCGAGACAAGGGATCATCTCATTTTCGATCTGGCCGCAACGAGGCCTCGAGAGAGAAGGTCCACGTTCGATTTTTCTTTCTCGCTGCGAGATACAAGCGAACACGGTGAACGCTGCATAAGCGTTATGACGTATCTACCATCGGTAATTATTGCTGATTAACGACTGGCCGTTCCGTTATCTCCGCTGCGACGCGCGCGAGGCCCTCGATACCTTCGATCGGCCTCGATTTCGGCCCCGAGACGAACTTGTCAAACGGACTCGAACGCGCCATAACGGGTTCACAAAAAACGCCGACCACCAGCGGAAATAAATTTTCAATGGTATTCAATAACAAGATATTATTGGTACGGTTACTGATCGTAATTATCGATCATTCCGCGCCTTCGGTATACCGTGCTCGAAGAAATTGAGTGGCTTCGGGGTCAGATGTTAAGGAGGAAGTATTATATCTAAATGAAAACGAAATGGAAATAGGATTATCTTTTTCCCCGCAAGCGGATATTAACGAGAAGAATTAACAGTGAATTCGTGGAATGGGTTCTTTGAGAAATTGGAGAATCGAAGATTGAAATTTTCGAATCCTGACATCGATAGAGTACTGCAAATGGAACAAGGAACATTTCTATATTTGTTCCTCTAATTGCAAAGATCTCGATCTTTTAATATGTCCTTGTCTTGAAGTAATATCGAACGGTGTGTACAAAATGGACACGTCCTGATTACAAACCCAAGATTGATCACGAAGACGATGAAAAAATGTCGAGACGCGTGTACAACGATTTTCCGCAATTTCTTCTGTTTTGCACTCGGTGCCTCGAGCGTCCCGTTTTGATCCAGTGTTCCGAGTTTGTACGGTAACTGCGGTATTCGTCCAGGAGGCACCTTGCTCGGCTCCGCGGTTCTCTTATTTGTCTTCTTCGTCCTGTCGGTGAAGGGCCGCGCCCGAGTTCCCGGCTGCAGTCACTCTTTCAGCTCGCTAACCCTCTTTTTTTTCTCGTTCCTCCTCGTCTCTCGGCCGCATTTCTTCGGGGCTTCCTCTTTTTGCTCCGACTCTCGGTCCTCCTCTCGCCTCGTCACCCTCTTCTTCATCGAGTTCCCGGCGACTACCACGGGTCGACGCGATTACTTATGGCCACTCGAGAAACGACGTACGGAGAGGCAGGGTGGAGGGGGATATAAGGTCCCCACTTTAATCCCTCCTCTTCATCCATCCTGATAGAAAGAGATTAGGGCCGTTATAAGGCGGACACCAGTTTGTCGAGGCTGATCGATCATCGAGGCGACGACGAGGAGAGACCGGTACGATACACTTCGGTTCCCCGCGTTTATGATGAGGATTACTGTCCGGGGGCCGCGAGCTGCAATTTCTTCGGCTTGGTTGCTTACTGTAATTATTTAATAGCTTTCTCGGTACTCGCAAAGCTCCATTCTCAGATGCTACTTAAACTTCGGTTCAACGTCTGTTCTCGACTCGATGAAAATATTCGCTGATATCGTTATTATGATGCGCGAGATCGAAATACCAATCGTGTTCGTAAAAAAACCTCTGTGAGATCGAAGACTTTTTTGAATAATATTCGAGCCATCGTGCTACCGAATCATTCGAAGCTCTTCGGAGCCAGACATTCGAACTGGCATCATTAATCCTCGGATCTCTAGTTACGGGCACCGTTACCTCGGGCAACGAGATTCAGTAACGACCAACGTTTTCTTACGGTACGAAAGATTACACGACAGGCTGGCCCACAATCAGTGGAAAGCATTTTAGGTATTAGCTCGAACACGTGGCACGTGGACCGTGTCGCTCGATCACGTGGCAAAAAGTTAACTACAGCGGCACACCAGTCGCGGGATAACTGGGGGAAAAAGAAGAGGCAAGAAGTCGTCGTTGCAGTCGACGACGTGGCTCTCTCAGAAGCTATTATACCGGAAGCTGAGAAGCGACCATTACACCAAAGGAGTGGATGCTCCGTACGGTTTGCCTGGCACTCGCGTTGACACGGAACCTTCCACACCCTTCCAGGAAGGGTGGAACTTGTAACGCTTTCTCGAGAATTCAAAGACACTTCCCACAAATCTTACCCTTTGAGGATAATAATTGTACATATATAAAATACAATAAACATAGACGAATATATAAATAATAAATCCTTCGAAAATGAATATTTATTTCCCGTAGAAACTATTTTAATGGATGGTGCTCCTAGATGTATATATGTTTGTCGGAAGCCTTACTTCTAATCGCGTTAGCGCGATTATGGGCAACGAAAAGTACCGTGAATCATGGTCGGGGAATTCGAGAACACTTTCGTTACCGTAGACCCGCGTAACAGCAAAATTGTACTAATCAACAGCTGCGTATGACGCAACAAGATCGAGCGAATTCATTTCGTCTAAATACCCGGCATCCGAAAGAAACGTAATGGCCGCGCAGCTGTACCATAATCGCCCACGAAGATTGCAACTTTCCAGGAACAAAAACGGATGTACCGTTTTCATTTTACGATTACACACCGAGCTGTTACGCGTAATAGTTTCGAAGCGGCGTGTATGTCGCGCAAATCGCGCGATAGGGTTCGGAAAACGGCAACTGCGCCGGCCCCGGATGTCCAGGAAGAGCGCAGGCGGGTTAGAAAGGCAGGAAATTGTTTTCTCGATGTACTGTTTTATGGAAATCTATGACTCGATACGAGCACCTTTCAATTACCATCATAAGATACGCGGCGTACTAAACGAAACGTGATTGACAGTAATACGACCCGCTTTAGCGTGCCTATGCGCCTGCAAATTAACCTCCACCCGAGCGAATATTGCGTCATGAAAATATTGTGACATTTAAATGCTATAAAAAATATTTTCCTGCCGTATGGAAATGAAATGTAGCGGGCGCGGAACAGCTACGCTTTTACGACTCGAGAGAAAATTCTGAATTATATTAGTGAACATTCACCTGCGGGGAAACATTATCTTCCGCACCTGACTTTTATGGCTAGATCCGCGCGGCGAAATTATGGATCGATGATTTAATATTGATTAAACGAGAACGCCACTCGTTCTACGCAAACTATTTGAAAATAACATAGTAAAATATCATACATTTACATATTTGTTTCGATTCCATCCCGTTCACCTTTGATCCTCGTCTCCTTTTACACTTCAAGGAACGTTCACTTTCTAATGTGTCGCTAATATTTATGGATAAAATATATGTACACACTCCCTGTCGCTACCATGTAAAGAACCAGCGCCATTGTCTCTTGCAAAATACTGTGCGACCCGAAACGCGAACATGCTCAAAGAAACGTCTGAAAGAAAGTAATACGTTCGCCACATGCTGTGTCTCGACACTAACTGTATTATAAATCTCACGACAACATAATAACACTATACGTACTGGCCGTACGTGCGACTCGTTACTACCACGTTTAAGGCTAGTACGGACTGCACGAACCGAAATGTTACAAGTCATTAATACGAATTTAGTTCTAATAGAAAATGAGTCGAACGCGTGGTGAACGACACTCGTGGAAACTAGTTAAATATTTAAGGATCGCTCTTTCCAGCAGTATCGTTCGATCGAATGAGTTTTCGAAAGAAAAATAAGAATGTCTCGAGTCGTTCGAGCATCTCGCCTTCCCCCGAAATCGGTAAGGTCCGATCGAGAAGAGAAAGCGAACAAGACGGGCGCAACGAGATAACAGCCCACCGACCAGAACCTTTGACGCGGTGAGCCTAATTGCGATCTCTCGATCGCGACCGTCGCCAAACAAGGAACTCGGCGTCGTTTTATTTCTGGCCAATGCCTTTGTCTGGTCCTATTATACACGGGCTTACACGCGTAAATCGCAGAACCGATTCTACTCAATTTCCCAGTGTTCCCCTAAACTGAAACCGATTAACACGTACGGGCCAACTTGACAACGACGATCTATTTTATGGATGGACAAAACTATTCAGACTTTGGTACCAACTTACGCAAAATTATACTGTTTACGTGACAAATTGCAATTTATTAAATGAGGATATATCGATCTTACTATCAAAAAGGCTACTCCGATCGTATAAGGGTAGAAAACTAAAAAGTAAGGTCGCCGTACGTTTCACTTGTTTCGACTTCGGAAACACGGGCCCATCCACAATTTATTGCTTGCCCTCCGCGGCAATTACAATTGAAAAGCCGAGATCTTAAAAATTAGTCGGACCCTCGGAGCGGCAAGATTTATTCGGTCCCCGCGAAAAGGTGGAGCAGGTACGGCGCGGCGATTTTGTTTCTCGTCGAAACGCAAACCCGCCACGGAACAATGATATCTTAACTGGGATCTCAATGGGGTTAATTAACACGAGCTGGTACCGACGTTTGCGGAGGCGAGAGACAGAGAAGAGGGCCCGGCTGGTTTTAACACAGCAACGCTGCGACGGACGATACCGCACGCTCGCCGTGGCGTTAACCAAATTGATTAATCTCCGCTTCAGCGTTGATTAATTATTGACACGCTTTTGTTATCCAGACATCGGCAATTATCCGCTCGGTAGTAGCGACTTTTACGTGCGAGCAACGACTCGGCGAAGGAGAAATCCCTTCGGACGATTTTCAAATCGCCATTGCGTTTTTCGTCGATAGAAATCAGAAACACATTAAAGAAAACATCGAAATTTGTGGCGGATCAAAAATATATTGGAAACAATACAAATAGAGAAAATTGGACCTTTGCGTACATGGTACTTTAATCACTGATAAAATAAATTATACTAAGTATATGAATTGATCTTTTAACTTTGAGTGTGTATGTGTATGAAAAATAGAAAGTTTGTATTTAGATACAAGAATAAAACGTCGAATTGCGTCTGTCGTTGAAGCTAGTAGAAACAGTACCGTTTGAGTCAGACCAATCAATCTCGGTGCACGTAAATAAATAGAAAGCTTAATCGTGGAGAATACAAACTATCGTGTAACGATAATGCAGGCTCGAGGAAGGAACGTGGAATCCTAACGTTGCCAGGAAGCGTATCTATATGCATTTAGTGTAGGTCGTACAGAAAGTCGGGCAGTACCGTCGTTGCGAATTCTCTTACGACCGCCTCGAACGGGAAATCGTAACGTCCACGGGGCCCGTTTGCAGTTTTACCTTCGCCTCAGTAAACTCTGATTTCAATTATTCCTAACACACTCGCGCTCGATCTCTCGAATCCAAGCGTCACGCGAAACGACACCGGTTCCTGCCATTTTTATCGGGCGTCGAATTTACGAGCAGCGTTTCACGCGCGAAATCTCGAATTGTTCCCGATGATCTGATCGATAAGTGGTTGCCTACCCGCGAGGGATTTCACGATGGATCGATCGTAATCGCGAGAACGTGTCGTAAAAGATGGAGGATAAAAATGGTTCGTCGAAAGATCCCGGGCTGCGCGGCAGCTAAAAGGTTAACCGAGCCGGGCTCTATTGCGCTCGGACTTGGCGTGAAATCGCGCAGGTGTACATACCGAACCAACGCTAATTAACGGCCTAACGGTGATGACGCCTACATTAGTCGCTCCGTACCTTCGATTACGATTTTTCTCGAACGCGTGGGAAATTTTGACCAGAATTGGCAACGAGCTCTACGCAAGAAAACAAGGTATAGAAAAGTAACGAGCAAATGCAAATCACGATGTTACAGTGTAAAGGGCGAGACTGTTATTAAATTCACCCCGAACACAACGTAACGTTATAATTGTTACTTCGCCGTCCAGGAGATATTAAATATCGTATGTAATTTGGCCCGCGTACTCGAGATTTTCAATTTTTAGAACGTGTCCAGAGCGTTAAACGGGGTCTACGGTGCAACAACATTACCCTAATGTGCTCTAAAATCGTTCTCGAGATAAGAGGATCGCGTTTACCGGCAATTACGATCGAGTTTTTCTAAGTCCTGACGCGCGGAGCCACACCCTCGATCGGTTAATGAAGGATTGGACGGAGACTTTTTCTATCGACGAATAGGACGAACTTCCAGGAAACGTGCATTGCAAGGCGTTCATGGGTCCACGGTGGTTGAGTGAAATTATTATGAGAGCCGGTTACGTATGTAAGAGCCATGGCAAGATGGTGTTCGCTCGCTTGTCGCCGCCCCGAGCAACTAACCTTCCTGTTGTTGCATGACCCATGCCTTCTTCAGCATCTCCTCGGTTTTACCCTTCCCCCCTCCCCCTAACCCCTGGCCTTTCGCCTCTTTTTATCCTCCTTCTTCTTTCCACCCGGCAAAGACACACCGCACGAAACGCCGGTGTTTTATATATCGCAACACGCACGGTTTCTTCGAAAACGAGCGCACGCAGGATAATTATTTCGGGATAAAGGGTCCAACAGAGGTTCCGTTCCGTCGTATTTGTCGACCGCGAATCAGGACACTCGTATACCGCGGTCCCTTCTCGAAATATGGGAAATTAAAAACGGGGGCAATTAACCGACTTGTGAGGGTATGGAGTAGAAAACCGGAAGGGGACGCGATTTAAGAGTGTCTCCGGGACCACATTTAAAGAAAGAGGATCGGGCTTAGAATTTGCACGGTTATTGGGAGAATATTTCACCGAGAGCGGAGGGTCTCTGTTCTTGGTCGGCGTGCTCGCCGAAGAATCTCGAGCCTGGTTATTCGCTCGTCGATGTCATCGGTGCCTTGGGCAACTATATCCTTCTCGTACAGCTGACCTCGGTGGACCTCTAAGAAGCCCAACCCAGTCTACCAACCCACCGACCTACCAAGCCCACCATTAGTAACCTACTCCGTTACCGCCGACGATCAAGGCGATTTCGATTCTCTTGTTCCTGCTCGCGAGCAGCAACGATGCATTAAAGTAATGATACGCCGCGCATAGAAGAACAAAAAAAAACACAGCAACGCGTAAAAATACGTGTTTCGCGTTTTTCCAGGGGAAAACCCCCTTGGACACCTGCTCGTTTGCTTGCACAGGGTACGTAGCACGATAACTCCGCAACAAAAAATCGCACATCGATTTTTAAGGGATTTGAACTTCCTCCAAAACTAATCGTGAAAAAAATCTAAAATCAGAGAATTTAAATTAAAAAAGTGTAGAAACTTTGCCTTCTATAACTGAGGTACTTTGGAGATCGGCAATATTTCGACCCCCCAAAATTAGCAGTCCCTCTGACCTCTATTTTGAAACCCAGAGAGAATTGCAGAGTGACGTAATTTGTGAACCAAAGGACGGTACGCAACGTGGAGTTAATCGAATACAGAAAAGATACAATGGAACCGGTGGAAGCAGACGTCCGTCGTTGATTCCCAGCGCAACGCTCGTTTCCGAAACAAGACAGCCATTCGATTATCTCTCTTCACGAACGCCATTACCGCCGGGTAAGAATGGACGAGGCAAAATACAGCGGGATCGTGGACAGGCTACCGGATTGAAATGCCAAACGAGCGACGTTCCTCGTTCTTTTCGAGTCGCGCACGTAAACGCGTAATTCCGGGGGCCGTCGTGTGTCCGGTGGAAAAAGAGCCACGGTGACGGACATTTTTCTCCTGTTTCCTTTCTACGACGCGCGACAGACGTGGGCGGACTTCGACACGGGGTTGACTCGCGTCTCAAGGGAAACTGGATGGAAAGAAACGATCGAGGCCCGACCGTATTATCGGACGTGTTTCGAACGCGTATCGACGCCGACCTGTAGGCGTACTGGTCGCGCGTGTGCCCGGCTAAATGATTTGTGGAATGTTGAAATTATCGGGGAACGTAGGAAGGTGAACGCAATAGACGTCAGTGTCGAATAGATCGCGCCAGGGAATCTCGACTGGTCGCTGATTCGGCCTCTATCGCCGATTTAACTCCGCTTATCGAAATTTTTGTAATACGCTGAGCATCGTATCTCGACGACGAACCGTAGATATGATTTTATGGTTATCGCGGCGCGAATTAAATGGACGAGATTGGACTGGGAAATCAATTATACCTCTCAACGCGATAAGACCATCTTGCGTTCCGAGTCGGTTTATGGAATCCAAATCGACCACTATATAAGCCGTTCACGGGACAAATCGATTAACTCCACTTTTTCAAATATTTTAAATTTAAGTATTAAAACTTAATTTGGTTCCATCATAATTTGTTTGGTCGTTGAATAATAAATAATTTATTTCAGAAGCCATTCTGATTAACTCCTCTAGTCACATAAAAATTGTAACATTACTGAGGATTACTCTAAGGCTATTCTATTTTATATGCTGTTATACGAAAATTACATCTGTATGTATGCATTCTACAAAGTTTATTTGAATTTATATTACAAAGGGAGTTTTAAAAAACGATGTACATTATTTCATCACGTTCTGTCATTTTTTATTTTATGGAGTTAATCGAACGGCTCAATATAATGATTTTTGTGTAAAACTATAAACTTCTTAGAACTTAATTAATAATAATTAATAATAATAACACACAGGAAGATAGAAAAAAGAACAAAACCCTTTGAGTAAAAGATCAGGGGCTATTGTGACCGGATGTTGTATTTGACGTTGGAGGAGCGAGGGAGATTCGCTGGAAGTTCCGTGTCGAATTGCGGAGCTTACTAAAAGTACGCTTTACATCGGTAATCCCTGGTCGGACGACAACCGGGGCTCGGAACCTTAATAGAGAATTTTCCTCGTCGACTCCCGCCGCGAAACTCGCGAACGCAATAGCGACCAGGCATTTATCACCGTGCGAACTTAACGTATGGGACCGGCGGGACGAGGAATTAATTTAAATTTCAACGTGCGATTTCCATGAAATCGCCGCTTTGTATACCGCAAGGTAAGAAGCCCTATTGAGAAGAACAGGAAATATTAATAAATCCGCTGGTAGGAGATATCTTAATTATCTATGCGCGTACCCGTGAAGAAGGTCGCCGCGTCCGAGCAATCCAAAGAGTCTCGATGGGCGAGAAGTAGTAAAACTTGATTTCACGATTTCGCATAAATTATCGGCAAGGGTATCTCGCGCGAATCGCTCGGAGGCGATGTAGAGAAAGGCCACGGGAGAAGCACAGGAAAGGGAAATATTAATAATCCCATTCACGAGCCGTCCGACGTATCCCACGTCTTTATCCGCGCGGAATTTGATAGCTCCGGGGAAGACTATATCGGCGGACACTTTTTGTTGGTAAAATCCGACCCTCTTACATCCATCGGATTATCAGCCCTTTTATGCTACTTTCGTCCTTTCTTACAACATTTTCCATCCTTCTACTATCTGCTTACAGGGCTCTCGTACGATCGATTAGAAACCGTATTCCCTGATGTTGTTCAACGCTAAAATTCACCTACGCAATCTACTCGAAGAGCATACGAATATTTTACATTTTTTACACGCGAAAGATTCTTGACTTGCACCACTAATTTTTTTTCAAAATCTTTAATTTCTTGCGAATCATACAATTTCTATATACCTGTTACCTCGTCAGGCTGAGAATGACACGAACCAGAGTAGAAACGCTTCGTTCGATCGGATGCGATAGGCAATAAACACGCAACTTTAAAATAGAAAATAGTACAGAAGGAACGATACCGGAGTAATTCCGAAACCAGTTTTATTTTACTGAATTATCTGCGAAATTACGAGAGCTTCCATCTCGTAGCGAGGTATAATAAAATCTGCGCGCAGCGTTAATTTAAACTTCGGTGTGTCTCGAAGGCATACTCCGAGCACAACGACGAGCATTGCTTATGCCTGGGAGGCACATACGGAGACTGCAAAGGGTTAATATATTCTGAGATAATCACACTCGTAATGTTCAGCTATACGATATACATCGAGTTCGGGCTACAACTTCTGAAACGGGATCACTCTTCCACCGTTTGCTTTTATTTGGAATTTCGAGTTTTGCGCGTGTCACGATGGCCGGAGCCGTAGGTGGTAGCCATTACGGTTATGAGACTTCGGAAGACAACAACTTCTCAATAACCTGGACACTTTAATCGATCGAGATCCTTATCAGATACAGGCTTCAAAGGTGTCATTAAAGATTCAGTCTACAGATATAGAGTTAGATTTTACTTATCTACGAGCGAGTTTCACAATTTCGATTAGACGACTTGTTATTCTAAACTTCGTCTATAAATGAACCTTAAAACGCTTCTTGCACGATCTTCGAGACAATCAATCTCTCAACGGTCATAGAGAAATGTCTGCAACCAATCGTGGTGACGCGTTACACGAGCCCGAGTTTGTAGGTGTCCGAAAGACAATGCTTGACCCTCGAAACGGCTACCTTAAGAATTCCAAACAATAGATCCATTACAAGTAATTTCTAAACGCTTTGCAGATGACCGACATTAATTTTCTATCGCCTCCGCTAGTCTGACTACAAAATTTCGATAAATAACGGTACAATTCCTCTATGAGGTCCTCGGGGAGAGACCCCAAGAAAGCGGACTCGGGAATCGTGTCCGATTCGCAGTCTGCATCGCTGGTATTCACAAAAGAAGTACAACCGACACCCACATAGGCGTCGATTTCCATCGATCTCGACGCTCAAGTAGGTCAAGAATACCCGTCGAAAGCGTCTGGCGACAAAGAAGAAAAAATCTCACGAGGCGCGGATTACAATAAATGAATATTAACAGTCGAAGCCGGACACGCCGGGTCCCCCGCGGCTCGCGAACGATCCTCGAGAAAACACACAATGCGCGGATTTCCTCGGTGCTCCTTTCGAGCACGCACAGGCGTGGAATCGCGATTGTTATCGTCGGATAATTCGTTGCAGAATCCTCGCGCGCGAAGGGGTCTTGGAGTTTTCCTCCGGGGCGCTTTAAGCGGATAACAGGATGCGGAATATTAATCATTCCCATTCACCCGATATCCGCGATCGTTTATTCAACCTCTCGCGTGCGCGGTCGTTCACGATCCGGCGAGCCCGATCGCGACGATATAATACAATTTTCACGATTCCCAATAAGACACGCTTTACACCTCTATTGTCTGATACGGAGGTCACGGAGGCTTTTTCCGATCGAGCAATAACTTTAAACCAAACAAATTAGCCACGCGGTTTCGCCGCTCGGAATTTCTAAATAACGTAGCGAACTCTAGAATCTCAAGCACGATGATCTATGGTCTCGTAGCGTCGTTCTAAAAGCAACCGCATTCCGCTGCAACACCATGCTGATCCTTTCGATGCAAAAAACTACGCACATCCACGTTTGATGTCGTCGTGATTGATGAATCACTTCCCGCTCAAAAGGCGCGCCATTGCTCGGCGAAGGCGATAGTCGAATCACCGTGGGTGAATCGTACGATTATAATTTATTTTCTGTCTATTCGCAACTAATTTTGAAAACGTAAATTTAACGAGACATATTTTAATAATCGGTTCGAAACTGTACGAGGAATACGTGAGGTATGCAAAGTTATTTTAATTTCTTATTTTTCGCGAGATATTATATTATCGTTGAATAGTTAATCGTGCATAGAACGCGGATAGGTGTGTCCATCGCGAACCGAACCGACGACATTATTTGCTACGTCTTAATTCAACCGGGGTAGTAAAGCGCAATAAAAGCGACGATAAAACGCGCTCGCCGAGCAGGATTCGACCAGGTTCAAGGGGTCGTAAACGTCCGAGTTAATAAGCAGCGGTAAAGAATAAAATACAATGATGGCGCACCGTGGGGATTCCACCGCTTCGCGACACGTTTCTAGGACAATAGGAAGCGCGTGCCAGTCGTAATCTCGTCCCGGGGATTTTTATCGCGTCTTCGTACGCCGGGTTCGCGAGATTTATGCACCCGGATCGATCGTTCTAATAAATCGACGCGGAGCGAACGCGAACGAAGCGAACGAAGTAAAGGATGAAACGAGCCACGGCGCTGCCGACTGGTTAGGCGGGTTTAAATTAACCGGACGAATTGTAAATAAATGTTATTAGCGATGTGAAAAAAGAAGAGGACGCTCTCAAGTATACGATAAAAGAATAAAATTGCCGTTAAAAATTCCGTCTGTTTTGTCAAACTAGAAATTAATTATCCAAGAATCGTCTCATCGACCAAAATTGATGATAATATTTTACAAAACGGAAAGATCTATTCGGATATTGAAATTGTATGATCGTAGACGTAATAATTCGTTTCAAATTGAGATTATTCGCAATGGAAGGTGGTCGAGGAGCCGGGACGAGTAATGACAGCGATTTTCGCGGCTAGTCCCGACACGTTAATTCCCAGAAACTATTAGAAGCCGCTAGACGAATGCTAAAACGCCAATTGATCATCGCGAAATGGCCGTAAAGAAAGATCGAGAGAGGAATAATTCCGTTCCCGATGGTGCGGGACTCGATATCTTAATTCCCCGAAGGTGCTGAAGGGGTCACGTTACGAGCCATACGAGAGCACGAACGAGTACGACGCTTGGTTCCTGGTTGTTGATCCAGAAGAGGAGAGGCCGGACGTAACTGACAACGACTAATGGTCGGGCTGAGGCTCACGAAGGGTACGAGATAAACCCGGCCGGACAAGGGTAAGCCAGCTCGTTCCGTTTTCTCGTTTACACGTGGCCACGAGGGCGTTTTGTGCCGCGAATTGATCGGTACACAAACTCGAGTGGAGTCGTTAAGCGGAACCTGGTCCTGCACGAGGACATCGATGCGAGGAACGGAGATCCGAACGCGACCCCACACCGTACAGTGGTCCGGAATTCACGCTAAAAAATTCAATTTTTCAACATCCAACAAAACGGTATCCCCATTAAAGTTTCAACTCTATCCTGCGTCTGGTAAATTATTTCGCTTTAATTTAAGCGGTCCAATCGACTCTCTCCTAAACTCCGTCGTACGTCTTCCCTCGGAACGCGCCTAATCGCCGCGTGTACGTCATTTCCGCGTTACAAATCGTCGTAAAAGCAGCCCGTGGTAAATTGGATGACCAGCAACAAACGCGGAGCTTCATCACGAGCCGCGGCGTCGGGTTGATTAATGTCGCCACCCACGTGCAACGCGCGATCTAATTTCCAGGATTCACGTTTCTGCGATCGCGGCGGGACCAAAACGGGGCGACGAGCCGGAGTGGGAGGGCCACGATAAACTCAATTAACCGAGTGAAAGCGAATTCGTGCACGCGTGATTGACACGTGGACGACGAGGAGCGCACGTGAACGGTGAAAAGCAGTCGCCGCGACTTATCCGGGACCAGCGACGGGGGCACCGTTGCAGATAATGCATCTATTCGTTGGTAGACGCCGTGAATAAAGACATTAATAAAGCTCTCCGTGCCGACGATGGAACGCAGAACGCAGCCAGGAACCCGGTGGAATACAATACGCACCGGGACCCGGGCCCGAGTAATGGATGCTGCTTGGCACTGGATGCTGTAACGGATGGTGCTCTAGATGGTGGTGCTATCTTGGGATTCTGATGGCTACTCGGATATACGTGTTATCGGCCAGAGAATCGTGAGGATCGAACAAAAACGGGCCCCGGCCAGGGCCTCTCGACGCGGAAGCCACAGAGAATGGAGATGACAGGGGGATGTTGTCTTAATACGAAACGTAACCCTGCGGTTGCTCTCGGTTTATTGTTACGCAGATGCGATGCTTTCCTTTGCTTTTTTTTCGTTAGCGCCTCCAGGATCGTTGACTCGCGCTAGAGAACGCGCACAGGAGGATTCGACTTATCTTTTGCGTCGTTCCTCGAAGACGATCAATTCATGAACCGAGAATCTCGACCTAACGATTTACAATCGAAAAATTTGTAAGATATATTCGCGTTAAAATCACGAAATTAAAATCTTCCGGGTCTTCGATCCAGAAATATTAGGATTCTTGGTCAAAGCGTTGTCGATATTTAATTTGATACGAGATAGAATAGCTGGGGACTTCGAGCAACGAATAGAAGATTTTATTCCTTAATTCTAAATAATTTTTCAAACGTATACTATTCAATTTTACTTAAATTTGTTCGTACAAGGAATGGCCAACGAAAATGAATAGATTTGTTTTACGAATACTTTAACAACGTAAAAATGTGTTGATTTTAATATATAAGTCTCGATGATGAGTGAGTAGCCTCATGACTGTGAAACTTGACATTAAGAAATTGTATCGGACTCGTCATTGCACGACAAGGGGTTGAATAGAAATAAGATGAAATACTTCGTGACGGATAAATAAAAATATCAACCGTAGAATCGAATAAATGTCGCGAGTAAATTGGTTGGCGTCGATTTCAATGGTTATCTATTATCTGAATAAAATTTCGCCCGCCTCCGGGTTACAAGCTTTCACGTATCCGATTTTCAATGAAGCTTGAAACTCTATAGACTACTATGCCCGTGATGCAATAGGTGCAACGCTTTGTGCAGGCTCGAGACGCGGTAGGAAAATGCAGAAGGCACGTTCACGGCGCAATCAATGAGCGATTATCGTAATTACGCTCGCGATTAACGGTTCGAGCACGGCTTTGCCTCTTTCACGCCCGCAACCGTGCGCTCGTCTTCCTTTAAGCCGTAGGAGGGAGACTTTCTAATATCTCAACGATCTGAACATTATCGACTACCTGTGCTGCTCGCGGAATGTATCGGGTAACCATAAAGTATTAATACGTCTGCCCCTAGCTTTTTTAACACCTGCAATTATTTATAGTATACAACGAACGTGGAATTAACAGTAACGGTGAGCCTTGAAAATAAAATAAAAATTGACCTACAGCGAAGATACAATTAATTACTTCCGCGACAAAAATCATTCCTGTATTATATACATGAAAGTAATTGTATCGATTTGTATTGCAACCCGTCGTTGCGTGGTCGATGAATCGAACCATTTTCCTCGCGCTGGTCTTTTTAGGAATACATTTTCCGGTTCTGTTACTCACTCCAGCAAAGTTCAATTTCTTTTTGCCCCTTACAGGCGTTCAGGGTCGCCTCTATCATTAGGCGCAATAACTTATGTCGGCGATACGATGCTAATGAGGACTCGTTGCACAAGCCACAGCCGTTATTTACAGCCACGTATTTTTACTATTGCGATAAACGTAGCTGCGACCGGCCAGAGATGCGTTTTGGTACATCCGCCTCCGACTTCAGGGCCTCTTATTGGCCATCGAGTTTCCTGTTTTCAGAATACGGCTATCGCGACGAGTCGAACAGGTATGACTTATCTCAGAGCCTGCATATTATTTCCACGGGTCAAGACGCACCGGGAACTCGCTAAATTTGGAAGTCTTGGAATACCATCTAATTGATCTAAACGTAACAGCCATAATGGATTGATCCCGCACTGACTCTATGCAAAATCGAATAGATTGGTTCGTTTCGTCTGCTGAAGAAGTTACTTGTAATATTTTATTATAGGGTGAATAAACAAGTCACTGGTGTTATACACACCGTACCTTACAATATACATAATTGTCACGACTTCTAAACATATTATGTAACTGTTTTATATCAAAGAGTGAACAAACCTATAAACAAATAAATAATTTCTAGCAGCTACAGAGAAACCTGAGACATTCTGAGAGATTAAAATTTGTTTGGACAGGGTAGCGCACAAAAGGGTTAATATTATTATTATCGCGTAGGAAAGTTGTTGTTGGCGAGGGAAATTGAATCCCGCGCGGTACGGCTTGGCGGGTAAACGTATTCCCGAGGTCGAAGCAGGGGTCTTCTCGTTCCTGGTCGATTCCAGACAGCATCCTGGAAGCGACGATTCGACACGGCAGTAGGGGTAGCGCGTTGCGCTCCGCGCTCGCCAGGATGTGCAGGCGCATGCACAATTTATAATGCAATTAGAGCCTCGGATGGTAGCGCTCGGATTTATGGCAGCTGGAGAATCTACCGTCCGGAGAGGGGAACCGGCGAAGGAAGCGCGGAGAAGAAGGAGAGCTGCTGAGGCCGACGCGAGGGCTATATTCTCGCGGAATGAGTTATACGCCTCCCGCGGTTCCGATACATTATTTATCGCTTGGCTTTTCATTATTTCTGCGTCGTGCGCGCCCGCTGATTCAGCCACAAAACGCGGTTTCCGGCGGCGCGCTCGACGCTGGATTTTCAAACCGAGATTGTAATTGGCCTTATCGGCGACGCTGCATCGGAAATCGTCCGCTCGTTGCGAACGAACGACAACTCTTTCGTGAAACGACTTAAAGTGGAATGGATTGATCGCTAATGATAACGAGGCCGATACTCGACAACTGAGATCTGAAAAACTCAGGGCCTTTTCTACGCAAATTAATATATTTTTTAATTACTGGTGATGTCCAGTGAAACCGGAAGAACGGATTTAAATCGGAAATTCAGTGAAAATTGGGCTTGACGAGATGGACGAATAACTATGCATCTATCATTCTATGGGAAACAAAGTTCATTTTGTAGTTGAAAACTGTAAATGTTTTGCAATAAAAATCATTCTGTAATGTGGCTAAGATTTTCTGGTAAATAGTATAAATGGAAACTATGCAAAGCACAGGTTTTTATGAAGATCCCAATACAAATACTATCGAGAATTAAAACTTAAAAGAATACCTATAGAATACAAGTTCAGTTACTGTGTACACACGCTGACGAAGCTATAAATACTTTACAATATATAATATGTTATATCACAATTATATATGGTTGTGAATAAACTTAATTCGCAGAAATGAAATTCACTGGGCGCGTAATATCGTTAAAAAGAGTTGGCAGACTCTGAGCAGGATAAACGCGAGCTCGGAGTCGGAGTCGTCCATATTCTCACCCAACGCCAAATCGATTCATCACTCCCGAAGGATTTATTCGCAAAGTCCTGCATCGCGTAATCGTCCATCGATGCCAAAAACAGCGTTTCTAACAACGAGCTTGTTCTTCCACCAGCGAAGCACTCTAACGGTACCGAACCTATAAAACACTTTTGCTCGAAACGAGCGTTGCTACGCGAGAATCAAGAACCTAGGACCGCTCCCACAATTGACAGAGCAATTCGAATTGAAATCGCCGCTAATGACACGCGAATCTATCTCAGTGGATCATCGCCAGCTCCTTATTAGGAGGGTGCAACGAAGCGCTGTTCGCGGACGCAGAAGAAAAGAGAACCGAGCAATGGAATTATCTAGAGGCGGGCAGAGTCCATGATGTCATCCGGCATGGAACGAACACGCGATAATAACCGACGATCATCCTGGAATAACTAATCCCGAGACAATCTACAAACTCCCCGGCACTTCGTTGACAGGGATAAAAGAACGTCCTTGGAGAGCATAATCGTGTCTTTTTGACATTTTCCTATCTTCGATTCGAAACGCGTCATTTCCTATCCTTGGCTACGCGAATCCTTGCATCTGACATTTCTATTACTCTATTCGACGCACGATCGACCTGCGAGGTCGCTAGGTAATTATCATGCAACGGATTTTTACGATCGAGGTAGAGGAATATACACATATAGAAATACGCGTAGAACGAAATAGAATCGATACCGTGACTTATAATTTAATTATAAATTGTAAACCTCTTGTCGAAGCTAGTGTTATCAAATAGAAAATATACAGTAACGAGGAAAAGTGTAAACACGCGACTCTAATCTCGTAATGATAGTAGTGGAATTTTTTTTCAGCTAATAAAAGAACTTCTATCGTGGACTTAAAAAAATGTATTATCGTTCCATTATGAGATTAACGTTGCGTGCTCGCGCTATTGCTAGTCACTGTACACACGATGCAGTTATTTTAAAATTAAAAGTTTCAGATTGCCAATATCTAACACAATTTTTTACATTTTGATTATCTTTTGAAAAGCTTCCTGCTCGAAGACACTCGGGGGAGGAACAATAACGCCAAGAAGGAAATGATCCCAAAAGTTCAAGCCCTGATTTATCACGGCGGATCAGATAAACCGGCGAACAACCAAATTGCTTCGGGTCCGGGGAATTACTCGAGTATTTCGCGAAAGGTCGATAAACCAATCAGGCAGAAACACGGCCGAAAGACCGTACGAATCTAGATGACCCGAACGCAAAAGAGGAGAGGTTTCGTGCACTCGGTTGCTCGCGGTTTTGAATGAATCCGATTCCCGGGGCCTCGCTGAGCATCCCCGTGCAGTCCTAGGCTGCCTACTCAATGGGCAGATCGTTAGATAGGATCGGTGCCCGGGACCAGCTCTATAAATCCTCCGCGGGCACAATTATGTGGGGGATATAAGGATTATTGTTACGGTCCGAGCCGCTTCGGTGCCGGCTTTCGTATGGCCGCGAACGGCCGCGGGGATTACCCTCATAAATATATTCAGAGCCCATTATGCGAACCCGGGGACGTTGATAACGTAATAATGAGGGCGTGGGCTAATGAGACGCGCGCTGAAAACTCATCCCGTAATCGTGATTGACGTCGAGATCCTCTCCTGCTAGCTTCTTTTACCCTGCATGCCTACCGGCTCGATGCTTATACGGGGCTCGAACACGATCCACGAACCTTCGGAACCTCCACTGTTTCCGGTTTGATTGGTCGTTTCTCAATGCACGGAGGATTCTCTAATTAAGACGTTAATTTGGTTGTGTTTCGAGCCGATATTGCCACCGCACCGCCGCGGTAATGGGGAAGATTGTACGTCCACGCGGAACCGGTTGCAACGCTTTAAAAAAATCGATTCAGGTTTGTTTATCGCCTGCTGGCAATGTTTTGCACGATAAGTTTCTCCGTCTCTCGATACGCGGCCTTTTTTCGTCTTCTGGTTATGGAAATCGTAAAACGATTTTATAATGAAAAAAAAAAATAACCAATAATAAACGACGAGCGAATAAATGTATGGGCGCTCGAGAATTAACGAAACTCTTTCGCGGAAGTTGGCGATTCAATTTGTTCTTAACGATAGCGATTATTATTATTCTATCTAACGTCTAAATGTTAACTAATTTTTGTGACCTCGACGAGAAGTCTTGCGAAAAAGAAAATATTATAAATATGTTAACGTCCACTAGTTTGTCCCAGTGGCGGAGCAAGTCGTTCCGAATCCCCGAGTCTCAGCGTCGGTCAATATCCATTTACTCTGTTCGCGAATCAATCCATCCAACCGTTCCTTTCGCGTCCCGGTTTGCGACCGAAGATCTGTTCATCCTCCCTCCACCCTGTCTCGATTCGTTTGTGCAAGGACGCTAACAGAAGACGAGAGCCCGTTGACGTGAAAAAGGTAGTCAGGATGGGGACATCCGTTTCACTCGAGAGAACCGGCGCACTATAACGTCCTGTTTATGTGCATCCTTGCCTCTAATTACCTCGAATGAAGACATCACCAGAGTCTCGCTGATTCTCTCGAGAATCCCAGTACGACTACCCGGGGAACGAATCGTTTCGTGGTTTTATATTTCGCCGATTATTTATTATCGTTACGAGCGGCAGTCATCACTCTTCTGCTTATAGCATAGGCGGGCTCGTTACTTCTAATGGCCCGTGTGTGCACCTCCTTCCAACGTAGATTAGGATATTATGGAGAGTCTCTGTGAAATCCTATGGGATCTAAATGCTACTGTGATTCTCTCGCGCTAATTGGGTTCGAATCTTGCGATATTTTAGGCGTTCGATCAATGGTACCAAGCTTCGAATGAAATCAACGGTAAATTAAAAATACAAAACATAGTGGTCGCTGCTTGACTTTTGTAAATTAAAAACAGACAAACCTTTATCTATTATTCATTACTCGAAACATATATTTAGATAAGAACTTTGACCATCTTCGATTTCAAGAAATCGAAATTTTAAGCTCCACGAATTTACCTCTCGATGAATTTTTACAAAATCACGCAAATGTTTCGAAAAGAAAGGCACTTGGTTTCGGATAAAATTAATTCTCGAGACTGGAGATTGTTCTTTCTGTGACTCACCATTGTGAAGTCTGCTTTTGGAGGTGCGTAGGTGCTCGATAATGGAGGTGAGGGGTCTGCGGCCACTACCGCTGCCACCCCCACAGCTCCAAGGGGAGTCACGCTCCGAGCCGTCCGCCAGGTTGTCACAGTCCTAGAAAGTAAAACGAAAAAAACGGAAATTAGATGGAGACACGAGGTAAGCAAGGATGACGGAGAGACTACGGTTCCTACCATTTCCCACGCTTCGCCGCGATACTGTGAATTGCGGTGTCCTCGTACTCGTCGAGCACGGCGATTCAGGTAAACGCAATGGGATTCTCATTGGCTATAGTAATGAGGGTAAAATGGGGCAACGTCGTAGAGGAGAAGGATAAGTGTTTTCAAAACAAATCGAGTCGAAACGCTACGATGTCTACATGGTACTTCGAAACAGCGAAACTCAACCTTCACCAAATTGTACGTCGACGATGTAAACGTAACAGAATTCTTTTGAATATAGTTGAATATTTAAACTTGAGAAGTAAGTTAAGTTTAAAGCAAATCAGAGTGTAAGAAACTGTAGAAGCCTTTTTACAAATTAACCCTTTAATTCCTCGATTTAAAGTTTATGTATTGATAACACAAAGTTAATCGACGAAAGAAATGAACAAATTTTAAAACATAATACTACTGCAGCGTAATTATATGTAATTGGCCAACTCTGACAACAGTTTGTTCGTTTTGCCGCCTCGTCTAAACCACTAAGCCCCTTTCGACCAAAGCGAACGCAAACAATGCCTATTACCGTAGACCAGCAATTTTTACAAGCACAGAGATCCAGGAACTACAACGGCGGAATCATATTTATGGCGGGTAAAAAAGGAATCCCATAAAACAGCCAACAGGTTACGCCTCCTAAGGTCAGGTTAATCTTAAATCTCCCCAAACCGTTTACGCCGTCGGATCACCATAAAAATGCAGTTATAAAAGCCACGGAGCACCCCGGAGGTCAGTGCGTTGTTAACCCGCGGGTAGAAACAAATTTAATCAAAGCTCGAATCGTTAATCCCGGTAAATCACATTTCTCTTCGTCCTTTGTCCCTACCTCCCCGTGGCGCGACTCCGACGGAAACAAACGTCAATGTTCCACGTTCGTGGTACATGGGGAGGGGAATTTTATTCAGCTTTCCTACGCACAACGAAGAGGCAAGTACTCTCGTTGTCGAACACGCTCGTTGGAGCACGCTCGATCCACTCCGGACTTATGGTTAGGTCGGCTTACAACCGGATCGGATCGATTCCCCATGACACGTATGGCGGTGTCGCCCGTGCATTATAGAGCCGCATCTCGATCGCTCGGAGCGGACTGCGGGACCGCTGGACAGGGCCCAAGTTTAAAATTCCCGCGGATCGTAATACCCGGCGACGACGAAGCCCGGCGGAACCGTTACCGAGAAGTCGTTAAGCCCCGTCGTTAAGTCGATTATCCGCAGCCCTTGACGACGAGGATCCCGCATCGAGTTTCCTCGCTCCGTGGGCCCGGGCTGCGTTTATCGGCTGGCAACGTGTCATGCCCGTGAGCGTTATCCAGGATCCCGCCAACGGTCCCCGATAGATCCAGTTTTATCGATCGTATTACGATAAGGCGTGTTTTCGTCGCCGCGAACCAACCACTTTTCACCGTCTCGATCCGCGGCGTTAATCCCCGCGCGCGCCAACGACCAGACCATCAGGAATTTCTTTGCGCTCGCTGGGGACCCATTTACCCTGACCGCCCCTATGACACATAATTAATTTTCGAGAAATTAAGAAACGAACACGAACCAATTCAATCACAAAAATTTTTGTAATGAAATTCAAATCTTTCGTTGTAATACAACCCCTGGCAGAAAGTTTCGATCATACACATTAATACAAATTTTACGAAAAACTGCCGTGTTTTATGGTTATAAAATGTTATTATGTATAATTAAGACCGATGGAAAATAGAAGGGAGTTTTGTAAGGAGCAATGAACTATAAAATAACACAAACTTTCATTGTCTGCTTCCGTTGTAGAAAGTGCTAAGGAGTAACAACTCCATGAATGTTAATAAAATAATAAATGCACTACATTGTCGTAGTAATACCTCAAAAAATTCAAAAACATTTTTCACTTACTGTTTACATTTATAACACTAATGAAATACATATGTTAAGACACTTCTGATATAATATGACACACATAACAAGGGATGGGTCCTGAGGCCCATGAAATTTATTTATCGTAAACACGTATGTACCAAGAGCGACACGCTGAATTATTCGAACGGAACATATATAGTGGGGGTTGATCCGAGGTGCTTCGTTATTGTTTTTTAATTTCGCGATATGGACACGCATAGTTGTAAATAATTGCTGGTAAGGCGACCAGTTTCCACCGTCGCGTTTTGCGGCGTTAATCCGTGCGCGTACGTATGAATTTATGGGGGCCCGAGGAATTTGTCGATCGGTAACGTACGACGTACGGGAAAAAGTACACGATATCGGCTGTGAGGCCCCGCACGATGATTCATGGCCGGTGTTCGTCGCGCGGGACTCGTTTAATGCGTCATTAGTCGTCGAATGCAAGAGTCGTCCTTTTTAATCGGCGTCGGAACATAAAGGGACACGGAGGCTGTCGAAGGTCTTTATTTCTTTGCGTGGCTAGACACTGGCCGTGGTCTCTCGGAATTGCGAACGAAAAACGGTAGAACGTCGATTATCCGGCCTAATAGGGAGACAAATTCGTTCCGATAATAATTTTTCGAACGATTGGCCTGGAAAAAGTTGCGACAACGTAACGAAGTAACAGGAAATGGAATAAGTTTGAAAGATGTACATTCACTTATTATGCTTCTCCATATTTAACCATGGTCAAAGCGTGGCGATATTAAGGTATCTCAGAAAATATTACGCGCTTGAAAAGCTTGATTTATTAGGTGATAACTACAACAAAATCTACTTTGGAGCCTAATGGTCTATGGTGTTCTGGCATCGTTCTAAAAGTAATTGCATTCCCCTGCAATACCATGCTGGTTCTTTGAATTCGAAGAACTCGGTACACCCACGTTTCATGTCGTCACTATTGAATCACTTCCTGCTCAAACAGCGCGTCGTTCCCCGGGAAAGACGATAGTCAAAGGTAGCAAAGTCTGAACTGCGCGCCAAGTGAATTACAATTTCAATCGCGGGGTTATAATTCTCTTTCCGGCGATGATGCAGCGTGAAATAATAATTAACGTTCGTCGTAAATATCGAAATAAATTTATTCTCTCGCCCAGCGTAACTCAAACCTATCCAAAATTTTAGAAAAATAAATAAAAAAATTTGTTTGATAGATTTAAAGGTATGTTTCTTGCGAGAGAAACGTTTTGAAAATTTGTCACGATTACGATCCTTCCAGGTTGCAGCGTAAAAAAGGGAAATACCACACGGACAGGTTACGCGTTCTAAATCTCGGGGGGTATCGTAAAACGCAAGAACAAGACTTCTCGCGGGATAAATAGTGAAATATATACCCTGTCATAAATTCGCAGGAGGCGCTAGGATAAAAAGGAACCCTTAAGTCGGCGCGTACGACCTGACGCAGCCTACCACCTGTCTCTTACGGTGCCACTCGAGCTGTAATTGCCGAAGAGAGACCGTCGTATTCGTGGTCGTCAGCGACGAGGGTCGAGCCTCTTCGAGGAAACTAAGCGCCGCTGCAGCAGCCCGTTCGAGTGGCGTAGAGTGTCATCAGCGGTTTGCAACGGCGACGACAACGGTCGACAGTTTTCGCGAGAACCTAAAGGCCGTCGACAGTCCCGACGGACGTGCCATGTTTGCCATTACAAACCGGCACACTCGAGAGAGGAAAAGGTTTGTCGAGGTTGTTCCTCGTCTTCTCGAGACATCCTGCCGTTAATAGCGAAGAGGAACCACCGGTGCCTGTCCCTCCGCTCGAGGTATGTCGAGCGTAGCCACTCGTGAAAATGATAAAGACACACACGACGTACTCGAAACTACTTTCCAGGAACAATAAAGTTTGAAGAGGCTTCGCGGTTTAGGAGGCCTCATCTGCAAAACGCTCCGACCAGGGGAAAATAGTGGAGCACGGACGACGATCTGAGAAATCAACGACCTGTTTTCATACCCAACGCGTTGGCCAAATTATTCATTCCTCAACTTTGCGAACGTCTAAAGTATAGGAACAGATATATATATATATTGCGCGCCGTATGAAAGCAAAAATGGCGAGAACAGACGCGCCACCGATAAGAGGATTGTTTACACTCGATTGACGCGTGATTGACACTTTACATCGTTCGATAAAAAAAAATTGCTCAACTGATACTGCATCGTTTAAAGTGCAACGGTGCAAATACCTATCGCACTATCCGATAAATGTTTCACCGTACATGTCTCTCGACGTGACAGAAATTTCACAATGTTTATTTTTATTTGAACAAAAGGCTTTTGTATATCAGACATATCCCTCGGGTTTACGAGTGACTCTACAGGATTAGTATACAACTCGTTTTCTCTGTCGCGTATGGATGTTCACTTGCTCCGAAACCAAAAACGAGATTTCCTTTTGAACATTTCTACACAGCGATAGGAAGTACACGCAGTTGTGAGACGAGGCTTTTGTCCATTCGCTGCACCATTGCGAGGAAAATCTCGTGGGTACGCTTTAACTATCTATCTGTAGCTGCGTGTTCATAATTCTTTGTACCGCGGAGAGATGCGCGCAAGAACTTTTTCGTTCCAGCAGAACACGCTGGATCTACGTGTGGTTCGCAGATGTTACCAGCGGGAGTTCTTCAGGTACGTATTTGAAGAACGAGCGCTCATTTGAGGCCAGGCTGGCTCCCACTGCGACGAAAATTCAAATGTTAAGATGTGTTTCTCACTGAAAAGATCAAAGACTACTTCCTAGCTCACTTGATGCTTTAATTAATTGCGTACCTTTTGTCCCATTAATGAACATCTTGTCCATTCCCGACGAAGGATGTTCGCTTCTTGCGGTGAATCTCGCGTTCGTAAGCGTAAATTTTCACGACAAAGTCGATTTATAGATAACTCTCGAAAAGGGTTAGCTATTCGTATAATATATATTTAGTTAAATAACTGTTCTCGTTATCAGAACCGTGTGTACTCAGAGTTTTATAATTGCTTTTAATATTTATCGACATCAACGGGACATAAAGCGCATACGAAACCGAATACACAGGTTGGGAAAAGATTAATAATATCTGTAGCGCAATATCGGGGCACTTGCAATGCGCCTAGTTAGTCGTTTACTTGGGGTTTTAGTGCTGTACGTAAATTAGATATGAATGATGTTAATGAACCGGATAGAATTCCATAGAATTGTCGTAAAAGTTCGCTGCAGTAGTAATGCGTATAATTGAATCGCAAGAACTATAAGTTATTATAGGCATTATGGAACACAATTATCTCTTCGAATGGCATAGATGACGCGTAAAATTTAATTAATTTTGAAAGAGGTGGGCACATGATTAAACTATAATCCTAAATAAAAACGATAGATCAGCTACTCGAGGGTTATTAAAATTACTTCTCTCTCATTATCCCTTTCAATATCGATCCTTGACAGTCTACGTTGCACTCTTTCTAACAACAAACTTTAAATCAAGATTCAGGAAAGGAGTACAGCTTTATTTTAAGTCTTTATTGCACATGATAAAATCGAGGAAAAATGGAAACTTCCGCGTCGACTAAAGTTTGAGGTTTTAAAGTCCGTGGACGATCGAACGCGGCCAGCTCCTAAACGGGATCCTGGTCTGAAATCGACTCGCGAGAAAGTAATTCGCTTCTGTATTTAGTAGGCGATCCACAAACGATAGCATCTCGTGCACGCTCGCTTTCATCTAGCCACGTACGCGGACGGTCGAGCGAGGAACCATGCTTCCATACGAAGCACGCATGGAAGAACAATTACCCGGCCGTTTGTTGGCGAGCGCTGCCAGTAAATCGACGCCACGAATCGCTGCCGTGTTAGCGAGTTCCGAGCGATTAGCTCGCTCGCGCTGCTCCGCGGAGGCAGCGTGTAACCGATGAAACCTTTCCGCGAAAGCGTACCGCCGTTACACGGATATATCAGTATCGAGGACCCCCCGCGCAAGTCGACGAGCCAGAGGTATGTCGACACGGCATTGTGAAGCTGATCCCCAGGAATCGGCATGTAATTAGCTTGGCCCCCGATAGTCTACCAGCTGCCCGACGAGTTGCGCACGCTAATGTGCCTCTAATGTCGTCGGTCCTCCACCAGACCCCTTCCATTACCCTTTTTACGCCAGGCGACTGGCTGTCTATGCCTCGGCTTTTACAACTGGAACGCGTTACACTGGAAATCGAAACTACAGGGTTTTAACTACCAAGGGTTGTCGCGATATTCCCGCAACCGGTACCCCAAACTACCTATTAAATTCAATCTTTCTCAAAACATACAGTCTTTAGATATTTTGTTAAAATTCAGGAGCTATGCACCGAAGGTGAATATTAAAAAGTTCTTCTTGTGTTTCCAGATGTCTATTGCTCGGCTTTTAGAACTGGAACGCTTGTACAGTGGAAATTGAAGCTATAGGGTTTTAGCTACCAAGGGTTGTCGCGATATTCCCGCAAACGGTACCCCAAACTACCTATTAAATTCAATCTTTCTCAAAACGTAAAGTCTTTAGATATTTTGTTAAAATTCAGGAGCTATGCACCGAAGGTGAATATCAAAAAGTTCTTCTTGTGTTTCCAGATGTCTATTGCTCGGCTTTTAGAACTGGAACGCTTGTACAGTGGAAATTGAAGCTATAGGGTTTTAGCTACCAAGGGTTGTCGCGATATTCCCGCAACCGGTACCTCAAAATACCTATTAAATTCAATCTTTCTCAAAACATACAGTCTTTAGATATTTTGTTAAAATTCAGGAGCTATGCACCGAAGGTGAATATTAAAAAGTTCTTCTTGTGTTTCCAGATGTCTATTGCTCGGCTTTTAGAACTGGAACGCTTGTACAGTGGAAATTGAAGCTATAGGGTTTTAGCTACCAAGGGTTGTCGCGATATTCCCGCAAACGGTACCCCAAACTACCTATTAAATTCAATCTTTCTCAAAACGTAAAGTCTTTAGATATTTTGTTAAAATTCAGGAGCTATGCACCGAAGGTGAATATCAAAAAGTTCTTCTTGTGTTTCCAGATGTCTATTGCTCGGCTTTTAGAACTGGAACGCTTGTACAGTGGAAATTGAAGCTATAGGGTTTTAGCTACCAAGGGTTGTCGCGATATTCCCGCAACCGGTACCCCAAAATACCTATTAACCCTTTGCACTCCTATGTCGAGTGTGACTCGACATCAATTTTTATCTCAGGAGCTCCTTCGTCGAGTCCCACTCGACATTTCTTCAAGTCCGCACCAAACAGATATCATACACTTGAAAATTACAAAATACAACAACAGTGTAAATAAAACACTTATTTTAACAGGTAAATTTCAAATGAAACACTTAAAAGCGTTGGGAGCTGCTGGTAACAAAATTTAAATATAATTCGGAGTGCAAAGGGTTAAAATATTTAGACATTCTGTTAAAATTCAGGAGCTATGCGAGAAGGTAAATATTAAAAACTTCTTGTGTTTTCAGATGCACATATATGGACAATAGTGTGCACGCAATCTCCCTGACCGCGTGATCTCTTTAGATCGTTCACGTGCTTTATTGCTCGTTTCGCCTCGCCGTAGATCCAAGGCTGAAGTTACGAGCATCGTTCCTAGATTTTTGCAGGTAACGTTTGCCACATTCGCCGGCGTTTCACCTCTGCGTTTTACCGTTGCCTTGGAATTCTTTTCCCTCGAGAAGAAAGCGCGCGTTTCGTAAAGAATCCAAGATATTAGCCTTGCTCGACGATTTTTACGGGTAATTTTCATTCCCTGGTCGGTGGAATTTTACTGACTCTATCGGTAATTCTAAAAATTGATATTAACTGTTACGAACGATAGGGAAAGTTTCCTGAGATCCTAGTCGACGAGTGAAAAAGAATCCGATCGTTATTTCGTTGCCCCGTTCCTGTGTTCTAAGCTCGTTAAGACCATCGCCTGTCTCGAACACCCAACGGAACGCATCATTTTTCATCGGAGGATTAGACCCGCGACTCTGGAAGACGATCTTACGACATAGCTGCTAAAGGAGCTCACGTCGTCGTCCGAGAGATTATCCCGCCTAGTTGACCGCGTCGCGGGTCTCTATAATGCTGTCAGAAGAAGTTAACAACCGGATGACCCGCAGAGACGATGACGAACGCGATGAGCAAAATAATCGTCCGCATCGATAAACCGAGTAATCCAGAAGGGCGGGGAGGACGCGCTCTGGCAAGGTTAGCTCTCATCAAGGACGCATTAGGGAAGGACTCGATAGACGTCCCGCAGGGAAAGGGCGAGAATGTGCTGCTACCGACAAGGAAGAATAATATCGATCAAGCCCGGGTTCGGTCTAATACTAGTCTCGGGAGTCCCGTCGCGGCATGAGTAATTGGCAAAAAATCGATGGTAATTCGTTTCGTATCAGTTTCATGAAAGTTCTGAACGACGTGGAGGAGAAGGAACGATTGTATCGTCGATGAAATAGCATCTTTCTAACAACAATATCGCGTGCCGCGGGTACGCGATACGCGAAAGGTACCGCGGCGCGTTTCCAACCGGACGCTAATGAATTAATGCCGTTGTAACGCGGAAAAGATTTCGTGTCCGCGCGCATGTCAGTATTTCAATAATTTTAATACGTCCCTGTAAATCACCGGCTACGAGGCGGGGTTCTCGAACGATGCATCAAATTTTGACACGCTTTCACCGTTGCTTTCTACAATGTTGTTGCGGCTCGTTCCGGCCGTAACGAGAAACGCGGGCCCCGTTAAGTGATCGACAATCGACGATTATCGCTCGGCGCAATCTTCAGGAAGCGCACCTGCCGAATGAAGGTCGCGGCCGACGCTTCGAGCTAATTCAATTCCGGCCCTTTCTCTCCAAACGGACCCGCGCCACGCTGTGTCCCGTTTCTCTCCGCTCGCGTACACTCCTGGGGCCTCTTTCGAACAATTAACAATCGAAAATGAGTCTTTGCAAAATCATTGTGTTGCTTTAGGCCTGGGCCTTGTTCGTAGAAGTATGTATCGATTTGTCCCGTTCCATTTTCGTTGGCAAGCTGAGAAATCACAGAGCCGGAATTAATGTACCAGAGCCTAGCTCCGCGGCAAACAGGATAATACTTCCAGCAGCGTAACAGAGATTCTCATTTTCGCGCAAGATAATGCCGGAAAGTAATTTTCTACACAATATGAAATACGATCCTTTCAGGAAGCGACGCGACGTTCTTCGGGAATGAGTCAGTGATGCGGTGGTGCAGAATAGCGATTATCGCCAGAAATTCCAGGTTTCTTTGCGGCCTCCGTCGTTTCCTTGTGGTGGCATGCAAAGAGAGCCGCGGTTTTCATGGTTCGCCAGGCTCGTACCGAGTGCCCGGTGGTGCCAAACGCAAAAAGCACGGCCGTTACGTAAACACCATAAAGAAAGACGCAGCGTTAATAAGAAAGCATCCTTGTTGCGCTCGTACCACGGAATGAATTCGCGATGCGATTGCGTCAAAGTGCCAGTAGTTCGGCTTTGAATAGACTCTAATTGCTTCTATTCTCGTCGGATGACCTTTCTTTTATCCTTTGCACCCGCCATTTTGCAATTTGACTCCGGGATGTTTCGCACGAAACTCACGGTAGCTGGTAACAGACAATCAACCAGAGTGATTGATCGGGTAATTAGTCCGTGAAATGGTCGTTCGCGATGACGAGAATCGGATGAAGGGAATGCCTACGAAGAGCAACGTCGAACGATACAAAAGAAATACGCATTGTATCGATCTTGCCTCGTTTGGTTGTTAACGATTAAGAACAGGAGCATAGAAAGCAACTCGATTCAACGGATCCTTTTAACTTACATCGTTCCTGTACTCGGATACATCATTTTGTCGCTTACGAGCCTTGTTAATATCACGATTTTTACCGTACCGTTTCGAATAGGATTAGCACTTTGAAATCATAGTTAATGAATCGTACACGGTTCCGTTATTACCAGGCGACACGGCGGCTGTTTCTTATCCGATAATTTAATCGACCGCCAAGTTATCGTTCCGTCTACTCGTATACCCCAAAGACGAGAAAAAGAAAGAGTAATTATCCGAAAGATTAAAACATCAAACGCGAGCAGACGACGTCTAATCTCTTGTAAAATCGCTCGAATTGCTGCAGAAATTAACATGAATTATACCGTTGTCGTTGGTATTTATGCGACGGAAATTCGTATACCGCGTATCGCTGTCAATAATACTTAATTCGCTTTACGCGTTTATACGATCGAGGGAAAATAAAGATTGCGGACAAGCCGGTAATAAACAATGTTGGACGGGGGAAAACATTAACGATCACCTTTCGCGGCGTAACCGCGTGTACGCGTGCACACGCGTGACTAAACTGGAATTCCAGGAATCGGTTCTTGACATTCACGAGCGACGCATTTCTTGCGCCGCAATGCCAACCGATTATGTGCCAGAGCAATCGATCTCCATCATTATGCATCTCCATTCTCACCGGTTCGCGTAACCTTTCGCATTGATGAGGAAAATAACTTGTGGCTAATCGTAAAAAGTGGCGCAACCTACCATTTAACGGGGTCAGAGTTGACCACCTTTTAACATCGATATGAATATAAATTACGTAAATGGAGAAAAAAATCAGCGTGAGAAAATGTGCAACGCTAACGTGCAACTATGTACTACATATTCAACGTTTGCAACAAATCAATCGACAGATCATATTTGAAAGCGTTTAATATTTAGTTGAATGCAAATCACGATTCGCTTGAATTCATAATTCAAAAATACTTGATACGTACAACGAACATACTTTGATATTTGAATGAATAAAATTGATATTTGCATGTTTATTTAAAGATCGCTATCAAAATCGCCAGCAGCAGAGAACGTCGATTAATATCGAATAGAGTTAACTATTATAATTAATTCCAGGTGTCCTGGGGTTACCTAAGTCCAGTATGTCCATTCGTTATTTACATTGTAGAGGTGGATTATAATTTTCAACAGCACGTTGGCTGAAAAATATAGAGTCTTGCCCCAATCTTGTACCGGGGAAACGAGCAACTCGATTCGAGCATTAATCAGACATATTCTATTTGAATTCTTGTGGGGCCCGTGTTGGTAGGTACTCAGAGGCTAATTGAAACTCGAACACGCCGAAGATAATGGCACATGCAGACCGCGGCGGTGCATCCTCGTGCCGCGAGCGTTGATTATGAAATCACGAGCTGGTAGGTGGTCCCAGACGATTAGCGCTCTTGGCAACGTTTAACTATCCGCGAATTTCCTTTTGTACCCCGATGCACGTGTCCCCTGCGTGCACGTGCGTACGCGCTACTCAGAATGCATCTCCATGTCCATTAACTAATTGAGTGGAGTTTGCAAATGCAGGTGATCGCTGCTCATACAAGACTTCGCTTAACCCCTTCGTTCGTAACGCATTAAATTTAGCACGTTCAACGCGCAGGATGATTAGAGAAATTGGGTCGTACAACACTTCCTTCTCTACTATGTAACTCTTTGAATTATTTAAAATTTTAATGTCGTAAATAAATCACTGTGAGTTTTCATGCTATCTATTATTGGAACTAAATTTTCCCTATCTTTGGTCTACAGTTTACTCTGTTCCAACGTAGTATGAAATATCAAAATGGAGAGGACCAACATGTTAATAAATTTTTAAATTATGTTGATAAGCGGAAAGAATCGTTTAATAAGGAATAATGTAAAAAGTAGAAATGTCATGTGTTAGCAGGTAAAATTATATAAGTGGTAGTATGTACGTACTTAATGGATTGATTACCCCGATCATCGCACGACACTTGATACGTACATGAATTCCAAGTTTTTCTGCAATTACCGAGTTTCTACTGCGTGTATAACGATAGAGAAAATTTTTGTATGCTTTGATGAACTTATGATATTTTATGTACAGTATGGACCACGAAACTAAATTGAATCGACTCGTTAATGGTAAAATAATCTAAACAAATCGAGTTCCATGTTCCATCTTGTATAGTCCAGTGACGATATATATTTGTCATTTTCTTACGAATAAGTTTCAGAAATGATATTATTATTGTTGGAATATTTCTTACGTTAAGGTATCTCGTTATTGCAATTTATTGGGTTTGCAGACTTTCGTCACTGACTGTACATTGCTTAGGATCCGTTTTTCAAGTTACACCGAATAAAAAAAAAATGATTGATGCACCAAACGCGTATCCATCATTACAGCATAAAAATAATCAGCCACTTTATCATTTCGTCACTTCGGATAGAAGTAGTAGATGGCATACAGACACAGAATGCCTACAATCGGAACAAAATAAACCGATCACTCAAAACCACTGAGAAACTATCCCCGTCGTAACGTTAGCTAGTATAAAGTGATCTCGAATCTATAATTAATTAATATTACTAATTTAATTTGAATTTTAATATCTTCAGAAACGGGAAAACCCATTAGTTCACCGCAAACATCTAAAGATACGCCAAATGGATCAATTATCTGACAGTAATTATTAGCCAAGTTGGTGATCCGGTAAATTAGATCTGCATTGCAAAAGCGAGACACACATTTATCCTGCATAATTATGAATTCCATAGTAATCGTATCGATGCGACGTTTAACTTTTTCGACGAATTGTTACGCGAGAAGACGTCTTCGCCCACGATGAAGACAATGAAAATTATGCACACACACCTAGATTCTGTTGGAGGCAGTTCGACTACGATTATCGTAAAACATTTCTGTGAAGTATGAAGTCATCGGAAATTACTGATTCAAATGAGTTCTGCAAAGGTCCTTACATAAGTTATGAAACTTATCATCGAATCCAATCAACGTTATACCTTAGGCGTCTCATTATATTCTAATAATTAGTTTTTTTTACGCGCGTTTTAGACCGACAGTTTTTCTAACTTGCCTCGGTAATTACACCAATTCGTTTTCATTTTTCTTTTCACTAGATTCCAGAGTTTTAAATGTATAATAATTATTATGAATTTCGAAGGTAACCTCGTTCGAGCATTCAGAACGTTCAGAGAAAGCTTGTGTAAAATGGAGTACCGGCGCGTATGGTTGATTCAATTGTGTTGTTAGGGGTCGAGTATGTCTTAAGTGGCCGGGAGTGTACGGTTCATAAGTTCCATGGTATTCCAGACTACATTCTTAGCCGAGCCTTCGAATGCGTTCTCGTGTCAAGAGGTGAAGGTCCAACACGGCCTTGAAGAGCATCGTACGTTCCGCAACACGATCGACGCCATTTCCTCGTTGAACTTAGCGAGTCTCTTCCGCTAACGCCAAATCGGTTGGTTCGCCGTGCGCAAACTTTCCCATATACGGAGACTCGCGGCACTCGAGGATGAAAATTACCCAAACGTTTCGAAAATGAAAATTCTCGACGATTAAATCTCGTAGCAAACAAACGTTGTGTGATTTATTCGAAAAGTAACGATAGATGACTTTTACTGGACGCGGTGCACACCTAACCGAGAGTGAATGCGGGGACGATTTAAATACACGCGTGATCCTGTGTATCTGCTGACAGGAATCCTCGCGATGCATACCTGCTTGATGAATGTATTTGATCGACTGCTCATAATTGTTGATTTACGATCGACGCGAAGAAAGAGCAAACTACCAGTTGATCTACGATTAATAGACTGAGAACGAGACCGAGACTAAACTAGAATTGACAGTCTGTATGCCTGCAATAATGCATCTACCAAATGAAAAATTGCATATAAAATGAAACTCTTTGCTGGGGAAAAACGACGATATAGAAAGAAACGTGCCTTTCTATTTCCACTTAAAGATCATATTATTATCTTTTCTCGATTACGAAGATTTCATTAACGCCTGCGTCGTTAAGTACGAGTAGGTAGAATGGAACGTGTCTGATTTCTGTTTTCCAGTTCTCGAGTTAACGTCAAAATGTCAATGCGCACAGCTAAATGCTCGTGGAAAATGTCTGATAATTATCGTGATTACCAGCATACGTCTATCCGCGGTATGTTCTATCGCAATTGATGCCTAACGCAGCCACGCATACGTTCCGATCGGCAAGCATCACGCACAATTTCCTTTGCTCTTACGAATGTAATAGTTGCAAAATATACCCTGGGTAGCTGCCAGCGGCTTGTGCCACTTTAGAGAACGTTTTGTTGATAGCACGACTTGCAACACTGTTGGAGAACGACCGACTCGGCATCAATTCGATTACGTTCAATGCCTCTCGACAGGTTCGTGGAATTTTCTACGATTCCAACAGTGTGTTTACGTACGATTGAAATTCAAGGGTCCAATAATACGGATATTCTACCAACTTCTCTGTTATTTTCTTTTCGAAGTTCGCTAACGACCGGCGTTGATACGAATGGGCTTGAAAATATTTTTGACCTTAGCAGAAAGATTGTTAATCCGTGGCCCCCCACATGGTAGCAAAGTACAGAATTGGCCCCCGGGCAAAAATGAGGTTCGCATGGATGCTACATTGTAACGAATGTCCAACGATATTTCGCTCGGCGTAGCAGAGAGTCGAAAAGGCCGAAACGAGACGACCGAAAGTTACTTTCGGTTCATTAGCGGCGCTCGTGAATCATATCAGAACGCATGCTCGCGATTCGTGGCGAACAAATATCCTCCGTTCGGTGGGTTCGAGGGATAGGAATGCTCGGGCCCGTCGTATGTAGATTGCAACCGGGCCCACCGGAATCGATATACGTATGCGCACCGAACGCAGAGGGCACAGTAGAGATCGGATAATAGCTCTACGCTGCGCGGGAGCCGGGGGCAAGCCAGCCATCGACAAATGGCCGTGGCCATGTAATAAACAAGCCGCGCAATTAAGAGAGCAGGTTAATTAATGTGGACCAACTAGGAGGAAGGGTATCCTCTTTTTCTCTCTCGCTTTTCTCCTTCCCTTCTGTCCCTGCTCCTCTCTCCCCTTGCGTTTCCAGTAAGCATCCTCCACTGTTTCGCGACTCTCCGACCCGCTCCTCTTCCCTTCCCGTCGACGTAACCACCGGCGTGCACGGTAGTTATCGAGAACCAAACCGACCTTTTTTTGCGACCCAGGGGGAGTCAGGACATCAAGAGATTTTCTTGCCTGCTGTCTGACGTGCACGCCGGAGGAACAACAAGGCCACGCGGTGGCGAGGGCGGGCGCCGAATAAAGGGCGGAAAGACACAGTGGCTGAAAATGGATTTGTTGTACGCGCTACGAGAGTCGTAAATCATTCTCTACGGGTTTCGTTTCGTACCGGGTGTTCGTCGACCCCGTGTCACCAGACGTGGATGAATGAAATCGCGGGAGAAACTGCCCTCGTTGAATGAAAGTCTCTGCCTGAGAAAAATACGAGATCGAAATAATTACTTAGATCGTGAATATAATCTGCAAAAGGGTTTAATTTAAAGAGCAAAAGTGAGACACTAAATAATTAATAATTTGGAAAATGCTACAATATTAAAAATGTCTCCTTCTTCGAAGCGCTTATGGCATTAGAAAAAAAGATTATACCGAGGAGAACTACTCGTGAAATCACTCAAACACCTATCAATGGAATCGGAGTGAAATCAGTGAGATCACTTTAGTATAATTTTTAGATGAAATCGAGAAATCGATTATACGAACAAGCGTAAACAAATTTAATACACGGTTTTTATATTTTACTATCTATTTATTCCATAGAATAGCAAACTTTGATTTCGAATAATCTAATCAACGAATGCAACGAGGTCTTTCAGCACGCGTTGCTAGTCTAGACACGAGACCGTGTAACGTCTTTTATTTCTTTGTTGTGCAGTCGGTCGGATTTGTCGCTGATACGACATCAGTTAGAACGCATCCCGAGTGGTCGTTAGCTCTAGCGTTAATAATTCTTCGAGAATGGAGACCGCGGGCAGAAAATGGAACAAAACTCGCGCCTCGTCGAGCGGTTTCCAGGGAAGACATTATTCCGATACAGAGAAGACACGAACCAATAACGGCTCCGAATTCAACTGAAAGGGAGGCTGGACGGATGCGGCGCAGGTGCAGCTGTCTAATGAAGCAATCCCCGAGCAGGAAGGTCCACGTACGAGGAATCCTCTGCCATTCCCCCCTGAAACGCGGCTGAACGTCGATGGAAGAAGCATTCGAGCAACCGGTTGACTTTCACGATTCCGAATGAAAAACGGTTCTGGATCGTACGGAAGAAAGTGGCGGACGTGGGTCGGAAAGCGCTGATGAACCAACGACGTGAATCGCTAATTAAGGTACGGGGTGGCAATTAGTAATTACGGTAGCCACGATCGACGCCGGCAAACTCCAATCAGAGTTCGCCTCTCTCGCTGCAGGCCACCTTCGGTCGATTCGAGCATCCTGTCGGGGCCACACGGTATCATAAGTCGAGTTTTTCATTGACGCCGGTAGCCGCGGGTCGAAACCGGTCCACGGAGGTCGAACCACGAAGACCAGCAACGACAGCGGCTACAGAAACGAGGGAACAAGAGGGAGGAATGGGGAGAGACCGCTCCTCCACCTTGTTGCACGGCAAACGACGACCTCGTGAGCCGGGCGAGGCTTTCCTGACCGCGTCCATAAAATGCTGAAATGCTCGGGGTAGAACGACACGCGATATTCCGTCCGCGCCGCGCCACGGGATATATTCTTTCGCGTACGGACGAGTATCACCTGGGAGGAAGCTCGTCGATCAGTCCACGACGTTCGATCGAGGGACCCGTGCACGACTCCGCGGCTCGCACGAGGGAGAACTGGTTCGTGGAAAGCGTGTGTTTTCGAACATCGCGTTTCGAGGAATGTTTCGCGATGTCCGATACGGACGTTCGCGTTCCCGAGCGCTGGAAATATTCGCCATGTTCGAACCTCGGACGTTGAACGAGGGAAAATTATAGAGAATTTGCAAAGTTCAAGGATTCCAATAAAATTGAACAATGTACCTATACCAATTTGTAATTACCCCAAAGAAACAATGTCCAAGCACAATTTTTTTTTAATACAGGTTCCAGGTGGTCGAAATTTAAAGCGAAATATACACGAGGTACATAAGTCAATAATAATAATCTTTCGAAAACAGACGACGATAGCGTGGTCCAAAGGGAGGGATAAGAATGAAGAAGTGGATTTAGGAAGAAATGGATCGCCGTGGACCTCTTCACTCCGGAGCCCGCGAAACGAGAAAGAAAGGACTAAAGAAAACAGTGAAATGGAGAGAGACCGCATCGAGTTACGAGAGCCGAACCTATTTTCGGTCGGCAAAATGCAAGCAGAACGATAGTCCCGTGATGCATCGCGGCATATGGCGTAAATCAAGCAGCTGCGACGACTGATTCCAGTGGTACCAACCCACGCTCGCATTATATCAGCCAGAGAGGCATATTTATTACCCTGGGCCGCTTAGATTGGAACAAATGCTGCGTTGCCGCGGACCCATCCGTACAAGCACACAGATAAGTCACTGAATTTTGTATTATTCGATCTGGATGCGCGTCTTTCCACCTCTAAATAATGCTTTCCCTATTACGTTCCTCCATAAATTAGAACGCGAAACAATCCATTTTCTCATCGCCTACAGTGGGTGGCCAAATCATTGGTTACGGAGCGTTACATTATTATTTACACACGTTCAAAGTACATTCTGATCAATTTATCGCACGTATTTAAAATGGAGAATCGTTAAAACATTATTTACGAGGTGAACTCCATCGTTTCAAATTAGTGAAATATACGAACAATGAGTATTGAATTTTTTAATTTTACTACGCTTTTATCTACCAGACTAGAATTTTTATCGAACTTTCGAACGACTATTTTTCTCGAAAACTGAAAGTACGCGAACGCTTTCGCGTTAATACGGTCACCGGAGGGAGCTTTCCATTCGAGCAAAACGGGAACCCTTTTACCGGGACGACATCAAAGAACGTCGCGCTCTTATATGCACTCATGCGAGTTCCATATACATGAAGTCATATTGATAATAATGCGTATGGACGGGCACACGTGCATACGATAACGCGATGCAGCCCCGGGGTACAAGGAAGTCAGGATTTGTGGTACCAAGAAGCCGTGATTGCCGTGGCCTTCCCTGCCACGTTCATTACATAGCGCGCCATTAATCTGGAACGGTCTGATGGCTCGCAGGCCAGTAAATATGTAGAACGATAACATCTGCGACTTAACATTCGTTCCACGGATCGCCAGAGTGCAGGTCCTCGACTTTTCATACCGGGGGCAACTCATCCTCACCGGTGATCAACCGGCCGAGAATCGCTCGTCGAAGAGGAAACGAAAGAAGACCGATCTCCGTCGTTCGATTGCTCCCATCTCGGTGTCTCCTTCTCCTTTACATACTTAAAATAGTCTAACTTTCTTTTCAGAAGCTATATCTATTCAAAAGACACTTTTTAAAATTCTAACTTGAAATTATTTCCCAACTTTAATCATTTTTAAACACAATATTAACACTAAAACTACCCACAATTATGGTATATTTATTTGCACTAAACGATACTTGAATAAATGTACAATGTAATGGAAATAAATGTTTATTCATTCCCTTATAGAAAACTACGATAAATTTTCAGAAATCCAATCAGACAAATTTTTTACAATTTTTATTAGAAATTACGAACGAGTCATTTTTACCATTTCGTTAGTTCTAGCGTTGAGAGGCTATTTGATCGAAATAGCTATGCACAAAATCGCGACAGAAATATCAGAAGAGGAAAATGTCTTGTTCGAGGAGGGCTAAGAACGAAACTATTCGTAAGTTACTCTCTGAACTTTAACCGCGTTCGTCGTGAAAATAGAAAACATCGGGTGTCGTCGTGTGCGTGAAGGCATTCGGGCTTAGGTCGTTCGAGTAATTAGATATCCCTGGAAATACGTTAGGTTCTGAGTGGCCAGCCGAGATCCCTCTCCGTGAGTTTGTACGAGATCGCGAGAATCGTTTCGTACTGTTAGGGAATAAGCGATATTGGCTTACGAGATTGGGAAAGCGATAGCCTTGCCCACGGAGCACCAACTCTCCTTGTACTTGCCTAGCAAAGAACGTTTCTACACACCGAGAGCCCGTTGTCGCGCCGCAACAATCGTACGCATAATTCATAACGCGAAACTCTATTATTTAGTTCCTCCAAATGAAGTCGAAAGCATCTTATTCAAGCACGCGCGTGTACGACCGTCTAGTCAGGACGGTGGTAAGACTGTTAGACCGAGATTAGTACATGTTCAACATTAATATCTCAATGACATTGACTATTAAAGCATGAAATACGATCGCCGGTCACGCACGCGCGGCAAAGTTGGAACTACGTATTTTCCGCCGGTTACTGTTTAAGGAGGTTGCATGAAATTTTCAAACCGGCAAACCAGAATTATTAACATATTTATAGATTAACTCGCCTGGCGTCGAAAAATTACGAAATGCTCCGGAATCGATTAGCTAATTTCCGACGTGATTTACTACGGAAAAGTATCGGAATCCGATGAAAGTCAAAAAAGGGGCCGTTTGGATCGTTAAAATCAAATGATCTCTGGTTTCTGATCAGAAACCTAGCGTGACAATTAATTGATTTATGTAAGAATCAAATAATTAAAGAGTATTCAAGGAGTCGTATAAAAGTTTATTGGCGGACAAGAGACACGGATAATAAAAACAAGAATTTCAAAGCTTTAAAAAATGCCTAAGTCTCTCATACTATTCACATCAATTAGATTTTATTCCTCACCCTATTCCTTACCCAACTCCAAGCGTTACAAAACAAATTTCGTTCGTTCGATACCACGACAACAATCGAATAGCAAATAACACTGATCAATCCTGGTCCAGAACAATTGTTTTCGGAACCTTTTCAAGCCTTAGTTGCGAGCGAATTTTTGAAGCCGGCGATCTGGACGCTCTTCGACGAATCTCGACGATTCTATTTTCTGCCGAGAGGAACGGTATTAATCGGCATCGTGGAACAATGGCAACGGCGTCCGGATAGTCTGAGAAAACGGCGGGTTTCGCGTAAACGTCGCGACGTCGTCGGCGAACCGTCGACGGGGGCTATTTTCAGAGGCGTCGTTTTTCTCGTTGGCGTCGACGGTAGCGAACAGCAGCCGAGGAATTATGACGTGGGCCGCACGGTAACGGGTAGGTAGGTAGGTAGTTCCATTAAGATGCAAATTCGCCAATAATTCCGCGGCGCGGCCGCTTGTCGCCCTGCTCGCGTACCGGCTCGTAATCGTTCATGCCGCGACCGGATCGAGAGCCCGTTTTCCAATTCCCCGTGCATCACAGGCGCCTACGACGCCGGGAGTTAATTATTGTCCCGGGGATTTAATTGCCCCGCGTATCGTGATACCCCGTTCCTTTTATGGGGGGAGAGGTGCCCGATTGTAGGAGGGGACCGTAAACACAAGCTGCGTGCGTGTGGCGCGGAAAGCCATATCGCCGGTGTTCTCTAGTATGTAGTACCAGTATCTGTTACAAGCCGATGTAGTAGATATTTGTTTGGCCGATACTCCCAGTTGGAACGTATTGGGTACCTGTTTTCTGGGATACGATCGTGCATCAATTTATATTAGATGGCTGCGTAACTTCCACTCGTCGGGTTCTATACAGGGTGTTCGGTCAACCCTGAGAAAATTTTAATGGGAGATTCTAGAGCCCAAAATAAGACGAAAATCAAGGATACTAATTTGTTGATTGAGGCTTCGTTAAAAAGTTATAGCAACATTTCCGGCCACACACTATATTTTCGGTAAAGAATTTTTTCTCGAAAGTACGTAGGATTTCGGGGATATGTGTATTCGCCAAAAATGATCGTAATTGACCCCCGTAACCGAAAATAATTTTTCCGGAACGATTTGAAATTTTTTTTCATCGAAAAATTTTGGCACCTACCTGGCGTTTTTTCTTAAACATTCGTTTTTCATTTTTAATAATTTTGTTTGACGCCCTACAGAAAAGTTGTCTAATACTTTCTTGTAGGTATCCATGAGCTCTATTGCAGAAAAAAGTTTCATTGAAATATATTCACTATTGTAGGAATCATGGCTGTTTGAAAATTGGACAATTTTTATCATTTTGCGGGGCCAAGGAACAACTTTTCGAATATTTTTGGAATTTCTACATATTCTCCACTAAAATACGCGTTGTTTGCATTTTGAAACATTAAAATCGTCCAATCCGTTCAGGAGTTATGATGTTTTAAAGATTCGCATGAAATTTCGGGGTAACATTTCTGGCCAGAAATTACATTTTCGATTAGGAATTTTTTTCTCGAAAGTGCGTAGGATTTCGGGGGTATGTGTATTCACCAAAAATAATTATAATTGACCCCCGCAGCCAAAAATAATTTTTCCCTGAACGAATTGAAATTTTTTATTTTAATTTTGTTAATAACTTTTTAACGAAGCCTCAATCACCAATTAGTATTCGTGATTTTCGTCTTATTTTGGCCTCTAGAATCTCTCATTAAAATTTTTCCTAGGGGTGGCAGAACACCCTGTATAGTTGCACGCGTAGTAATAATGTTCCGTGAAACGATCCAGATGCACGAACGATCGACCCTCTGGAAGAGGGTGGTTCAAATCTATATTTGAAATTTTTTTTCATCGAAAAATTTTGGCACCTTCTGTCGATTTCTCTTAAATATTCGTTTTTCATTTTTAATAATTTTGTTTATAGGCTCTATAGGCTCTTGTCGAAATATTTGCAAAATTTTAAAAAAATAAAAGATTATTTTAAGTAATAATTTATCTACCTCCGTTAAATAAAATGAAATGGAAGGCATTTCCGACAGCGAGACGCCTACAATTTCGTTTCCCTCCGGAGATCGTTCCCTCAAGACGCTTGGCGGGAAACCCACTGTTCGGGAAGAAAAATATTCCCCGACAGAGTTTTAAATTCACAAACGGTCAGTGTATAAACATTTTATTCCAGAATTCCCGAGCCGTCTGGTGCGGCTCTCTCTCGGTCCCCCGTGGTGCAAGAGGGGAAAATTCCGAAATAGAAATGCAGGAGAAACGAGCCAGGGAACGAGAGACTATTTCGGGTGAGGTCAGAGGCTGAGGTCAGTCTATAAGGCCTGGTCAGCCTCCCACGAGTCCTGGAACCCTGCCAAGCTCGACACCCACGCAACCGAGCGAACAGAAACCTGCGGGAACTCGAGCAGCGTGCGTTTCGTGGATCGTGATCTACGAGATCCGCGCAACGAGAATTCATCTTGGTACACCGGTTACCGTGTTCGCCTATGCAATTTGTCGAAACGTCCACGCTATTCTATATATAATCCCTCCACGCACATCTCTCATTAGAAAATAATCTCGCCCCGGTGAGTGTGCACGCACGCCGGAACACGGGCCTAACGATTACGAATTAGCGGCAAAGTGAATGTAGTTGCCGCGAACGAAACTCGATATGCGTGCCACGGGAGGATCTCGATCTCCTTTCCTTTACCTTTCGTTACCCTCTGCCAAAAGCCATCGATTTTCCAACAATCCCCTTTGCTTTCCTTGGACTATCGATTCCTAGGACGCAGAAAAATCTAGAATAATTTCAATCTTCGTCGACCAAAACCAAGACCCTTTCCAACCGATGCTCGATCGATATCCGTGGCATTCTGTAGATCACGATCTACCGAATACCGGGGGTTCCAACGCCGGGCGACGCTCGCGTGTCCACTGGCGGCACGTGGGAGAAGCGTAAAAGTTTCATTAATTCAAAAATCAATTTGTAATCCAAAGAAGGGTTAATGGTCACGAACACGGTCTAAAAAAAAGGTTTGAAGAGTTCGATAAGAATTTAATTTATATAGTAACTTCAAAGACTTCCACGAGTTTAATCGAAACTTCGGCGGTTCCCTTTGATCGAGACCCTAGGCAGACGTTCTCTTTTTTGGCTATAGGATAACGCCACTTCCTCGAGATACGACAAAGCTCTGAAAAGACCGATTGAAACGCCCAGTACGCCCCGGCTCCGTACCAAAGTATTTACTGCTACGTCCCCGTGAAATATGGTAATAGCGGTTACATGACAGATATTAGCAACGATTACTACTCGCGCCACTGGTTTGTGTGTATAGAAATTTCCATCGCCTCCTTCGACGTTAACAACGCTTGAATAATGACGATATTTCGCCGTTACGGAATGCGAAACCCTCGATACGCCGGAGTAATTCAGCGATAATGGCCGCACAGATTTTGTTCCGACTACGACGATCGAAAAAACCCTCCGAGACTTATCTCTCCTCGGGTCCACGAAGCTCTCGGTCGGTCGCTGGCCCAATTGATACAGACGCTCATGTTCCAAATCTACCTGGATCTTTGCATGGTCTCCGCGACGAAATATAACCCGAATCTAATCGAGTAGTAAGGTTTCTAACAAAGGTTTTCTACATAAAAGGATCCACATTTATTTTCCTGAACGATATATTCCACCTACCATGGATCATTTTTAACAGATCATTCGCCACTTTAGATTTCCAGTACCGTAACACTGGTTCGCAAATTCGACATCGTCTAGGCTCTAGGGCAGGAACGCACAACACATGGTCCGTCGAATGATTTAACATGGCCCGTGGCCTGATTTGAATAAAACAGAGAATTGTGTTAACTCTGGCATGAGCAAGACTGGGTCACCGGATATCCACCAACTTTAGAATGATAGCACACGCTACGATGAAACTATTTATGTTAGCAACGGAACGACAATCGTTTCGAGAACGGATCTCTGTTGAAACAAACAAGCCTCTATAATCCGGCTGCTCCCTGATCCGACACGTCCAGTAATCCGGTCCATGGCGTTCTATGTTTCTCAATATAGAACGACGTTTTCTCATACAGACAATTAATTCATTTTATTTATTCTCTTTTCATTGCAGAGAAGCTTGATTCGTGAAAGGGTTAATTTGAAGAGCAACGCTGGAATTTACGCAGATTTCAGGAAAATTTTCAGCCCCATGGGAACGTTGTAGCGTGTTTGCTATAGACGATACCTAAGATTTTCGTTCGAGGTATTATCGAACGCGATTCTACTGGGTTTCGAGCGCGCAGGCGACACCATTCGTTGGAGCCACGCCAAGAAAAAGAGGGTGGCGTGGGTGACTCGTGTGAGCAAAGCGAGCTGACCCGAACTCATCGCATGAGACTCGACCTCGCTCCTCTCCTCTCACCAACTACCTTCTCTGAAAATAACCTCGCTGCCTCGTTTGACGTCACCGTCGATCCGAATCAACCACCCTCCGCCCCTTTGCCGCGGTTTCGACGATTTTACGGCGCGATGAAAGCACAATTAACTCGGTGCATCCTTCGGATTGTCCGAAATCTGGATCTTCGATGGTATTTAAGACGACTCCGAGCGAGGTCGTTTCCTACGACGTCGACGCCGATAAATGTGCCGCTAGCGGTACACATAATTCGGTTGATTCGACGTAGCATGCACCGTGTGCATCGCGAACGTCGCGACGCCGCTATAAAATACAAGCAAAATCGCGTACACGCGCGCACAATGACACCATTGTCGCGTATCTTCGTTTTTAGCAAGAAACGATGCTTCAGGAACGAAACGAGACTCTCCGTTGTTCCGAATTTTCTCTCGTACCGTGTGTAATATTAAAATTAAATCCTGTTATAGCGCAAATACTTGAAAATCTATTTTCCCCGGGTCGTAGACGCGACAAAGGCGTGTGTAATCCACAGCGTCGGAGAGAGGAACGAGATCGAGGCGACGATCGATCCCGCAGCGGGGTCAAACGGATAGCGCAATTTCAGCGTAATGTTCCAACACGACCGCGATCGCGATCGACGGCGATTTGCCGAGGGAAAGATGGCATGAGATACGTGACGGTGCTCTCTCGGCGTATCAAGAGACACATAGGCCAAGAGAAAGGAGAACAAGGGGGAGAGAAACAGAACGAATAAAGAGGACGGTAAAGAATCGAATAAGCGGATGATCGGTTTCCGATCCTCGAAAGGTCGGCCGCCGTCGTTCGGGTAACGCGTAAAACTGGCTCGTCAAGAGCGTTAATGCCTCGGGAGAAAATAAATTGCCTTCCACGACCGGGTGAATCGCAAAAACCGGCGAACCGTTCGCTGGAAGGACATAGAAAATCCACGACAATTACGCGAGTACGGTAAGGGAGGATTAGCAGGCGATTCGCGGGGCATTCGTTTCCGGAAAAACCACGATGGTAACGACGGTCGTACAAGTTCCAGCGTCCGTTCCCGGTTAGAAACGTATGGTTAGTTAAGTGCTTATAGAAAGGGTCGCTATACATGCCAATAAATAATTGCTCTACTAGCGCGCGGTGATGGCGCTCGAGGTCCGGCCAGTTAATTAACGAGGCGGTTTACGACGTATATCGCCAACGTCACTAAAACGTACCTTCATTACCGGCCAGCGGCATATCTGAGCGTGATCTGGACCACGTACGAGCGGATAAAGTCGATTCGAGGCCTGCAAAAATTCCGTGAAAAAAAATTCTCCGCCTCTTATATGGCGTTTGATGCAAGACGCGGAAGTCTGACGTCGAGCGGTTGAATCTACTGGCGCGCCAATTTTTCGGAGGAAACGGCGATCGCTACCCACGGTGCTGGGGAATACTTAAGAACTTGCTCATTTGATCAAAACAATTGATCGTGCCAAAATATATTTACCATTTTAATAATACGAAGTTTTATACGTAAGAGAATTCGACAAGGCGAAGAACCATACGAGGATTACAATTTCATTCTACCTTGGTTTCAAGAAACAAAGCAAGACAGAAGACGAACGTTCGAGCGCGAAGAAATATTAGCGGTGCTTGTAACCGAAGAATGCGATCGTTAGAAAAGGCAAACCGAGCTGACAAATAATGAGACGAAACGCACCGCGATGCATCGAATAAAGCTTCTAATTAGCATCTCTGAAACAATATATCGCGGTGAATTAAGTAACATCAGACCAGCGGTACGAGCGAGTAACACGCAAGCGAACGTATGTAACATTAAAGAGATCCAACTAACATGCTATTCACTATTGATTCGATTAATTAAACAAGATCCGCTCGACTTCTCTAGGATCTGTACATATATTGCTAGCAACGCAGCAACGTATCGTCAGCTGATCAACGTCCACGATATCTCCCGCGTAACTTCTGTGGCAAGCGACCCACGGGGATTTCTCTGAACGAATCAGCCTCGAAATTAGTATTTTAAGAACGATTTCGAGACAAATTGCTACCGTGGTTGGCGCAGGTAGCTGCCTAATTAATATACCAGAAGGAACATTTTGTCCCGGTTACGAGTACGTTCTATCAAAGCGTAACGGCTCGCCGTTGAACATTTCAATTAATTAGATACCAAACGTGACCACCCACCGGCGTATCTAGCTACGATCTGAATCAGCTTTAAAGCACACACGTGCAACCCCCCGGCAACTTTAAAATCAAAGGTCACTCGAAGCGCATAAGAGAATTAATACGCGCTGTAAATCGCGCAGACAAATTATGCTGCCGCTCCGGAATCGGTTGCTCAACTAATACCGGCGATAACCAGTATTTCGTCAATTTAATGATATCGCCAGTCCGTTTAATGCTAACCGTTTCAATTAATTAAACTCCAAACGTGCCCAACAGCCGGAGCTTCGCGGAACTCATTCGACTCGGCCTAATCGCTGCGAAAGCCACCGAACGACAACCACCGCGGCGATATTTCACGAACAATCGGAAAAACAAATTGAGCGCGAACGTATTGATTAATTTCATCGAGCAAAGTTAAAACGAAATTAATCGTAACAACGAGATCGTTAAACGAAGCGTAAGTAGTCGGAACTGAAGCAACGCAGACGAGTTTATTTTATCGTAGCTTCCTGAATTGATTTATTAATTTTTCTTCACGTTTGTTAACATTTTCGAAGGATCAAGAAGCTATGGGCGCCTTCCTCGTCGCTATCTTCGAGCAGTAAACTTCTCGGAAGAACATGTAAATGAGAGTATATATTCTTTAGAGCTCTCATTTACATGTTCCCCTGAGAAGTTTACTGCTCGAAAATAGCAACAGGGAAGGAACTGATAAATAATAATAGTACCAATAAAGAATATACTCTCATTTACATGTTCTTCCGAGAAGTCTACTGCGCGAAAATATTAATAAAATAGGACCTGGTACCTTCTTGATTCAAGAAAACTTTACAGATTTGTATGTATTCGAAAACCAGACAATAAAGTATTTGCTTGTTCAAAAATATTATAGATAATTTGAATACTTTACATTTCGAAAAAGTGTAGCGTAGCTAGGTCGGATATTTCAGTCTCTTCCCTAACAGATCCTTAAAAATTGATTCTAATCCATTATTATAAATCGGTGCTGCTAAATAGGTGACAGTTTGAATAATATGCGAACGGCGATAAACCTGTTGCACAGCAAATTTCCATAAGCTTGCGTCGAAGCTTTCATTGCTGTTTTGCATGTGTCGTCCAAGACATCACTCCCATAAATCATACATCGACAAATCTTTATGTATGGGCGGATTACTCTCGTACCTTATCATTATCAAGAGGTTCGCGAATGTTTTAAGTCTTCTTCGTTCAGCCTGGTGCCTCGTACCTGGAGCATTTACGGATAACCAGTCTGAGAAATCTCGGGACCATTACCGATTTTATTCAAATTCGACAAATTGCTGTGCGTAAAAAAAAAAATAAAATATTTGTCTTCTAGGAGTATACCGATCACGAGCTCCAGGTGTTTGTTTTAACGGAATCGAGCATGAAACGACCGATAAGGGTTCTCGAAACGCGACGTGCTTTGGCATAAACGCGCGAACCGTGGGAGAAACGAATGTCCTGCGCAGGACATTCAGCGAGCGCGACTAATTGCCGATCCGGCAAAATCTGTATAAATCGTCCAGCATAGCACCGACACGGCTAATTACAATGGCGATTTCCTTATCGATTTTTTTCGATCTCAGGGCGCAAAGTGCCGCGAGCGGCTAAGGAGCGGTTAACGCGAGCGCTGATGTAAATTTCTTCCCGTGAAACTCGAGCGGCCCGTTCAGCGGGCTAGATTAATTGCCGCGATCTAGAAGATTGCCGGCGTACATGAAATCGGCTATCGCGTGAATCCGACGGCCCCGTGTACATATTTAAATACGCGCAGGTGTACGTGTCGCGGCGCGGCGGTACGGTTCCTTGGGTTAGGTAGCGACAGTGGAAACGAGAACGTGTAGCTGTACGTGGCATACTGGGGAGACAATGCAGACATTCGTTTATCTACGACAACGCGTTGATTTACGAGAACCCGACTAATCGTCGGACATATAACGTGTTCTACGATATTTCGAGCCTCGACCCGGTACAATCGACCGATTGCGTACTAAGGACAACGTTGCTTAAACGGAGCCTGACTCGTGTGTCGCGCGACGTCTTGCAGCAAGTTTATTTTCTCGGATAGTGAATCACTTAAACCGACGTTTCGTCCCAAGTCGTTCCGAGGCTCGAAACATACGAGGATGGAAGCGATATGAAAATGAAGAGAAAGGAGTACACGGGATTGTTTTCAATATAGCAATTTCCTTTCGACGGAATTTCCGTGGAAACGGAGAAGAGCGCGCAAACAACGATATCTGGTAGCGAAATATCGAACGGACTCGATCGCAAATATTTAATATCGTTCGTATCGCGAAAACTGGATATTCGACGTTGAAACCTCGGTTCGGCGATAATCTTATCGAGGTGTAAAAAATTAACGGCGCAATACAAAGTACGATAGCCGGAACGTAAATCGTGCAAACGAGCCGGACGTGGAAAAGGCGAGGCACGGTACGATCGCGCTTCTGGATACGCTTAGAATATTATTAATAAAGCTCCGTCTTTTTCTAAAACGATCTCGGCGTTCGATCTCGCAATTACACGGCCGTATGAGCAATGGTATCGACACACGTACACCGGCGAACCGAAACGCAGAAATCACCAGGCCTGCGGAGACCGGTGCAACTGCATTCTCGGCGGTCTTTGCGCCGAAAGAACACACGCGCTAGATGAGAGCCTCCGCGAGCGGATTTTTCCCGCGCGAACCTCGAGGTGTCACTTTCGGTTCGACACACTTTCGATCGAATATCGAAAGGGAACGCCGAACGGCAACTAATCGTGGGCGGCGACAGACGGCTGGCGAACTAGATTTCGCCTGGCTGTTTTCGAAGAACCAGGATGTCGGAAAAGCTGCTCGAATTGGTCTCGCGAAGCAACGAAATAATCCAACGGGGACAGTTTGCTATCAGGGGTGGAAAATGATTGTAATGTTGGCAGTCATGGATCGAACAACGTTCAATTAACGAGTACGGATCGTGTATTCGGTAGAAGGTGTATGTACAAATACAGGTTTAACGCCACGTTAGCCATATATGGATGACAGGACTATTCGCTAAAGAATTAGCACATTTAATTCTGAGGATTAGATGATACAGATATGTCTGGATAGGACTAACGAATTTCGACGAGGTTTTTAATTACCAAATAAAAATAAAGCTTTGACCTGGTAGAAAATTTGATAATTAGCCATATATGGATGACAGGACTATTCGCTAAAGAATTAGCACATTTAATTCTGAGGATTAGATGATACACACATGTCTGGATAGGACTAACGAATTTCGACGAGGTTTTCAATTACCAAAAAAAAAAATAAAGCTTTGACCTGGTAGAAAATTTGATAATTTTGGTCCGACAGTCGACCAGAGTATCTCGTTTTCTAAGAGGAGAATTGTTAGAAAACGGCGATCGTTGGTACCCGTTTGATTAGGTTGTTCGAGCAATGGAGACAAGGAAGTATGTACCTTGTACTATTATCTACAGAAGGAGTTTTGGTTCGATCGCTGGCTAAAGAGAAATCTGTATCCGCGCTATTCCGGAGCGTGTCGATACGCCGAAACATGACACCGGGAGATTGCTCGCGAGAAGAAAGAATGAAGTAGTTTTTACCTTGCACCAATATTGTCCGTAAAAGGAATTCCGTGCCAATTTATCACCGCGTTCAATTTCCAGTATATCAACGCGGACAACCATGCTTGATTTTCTAAGTCATGTCGAAATGATCAGGCTTAATGTTTCTACCATTTATCCAACGGTGGCAGTAATTGGCTATTAAAACGAAATCTGTTTTACCGGAACAACTTGATTCAAAGGTAAAAGAGCAAGTTCAATCGACGCGAACGTGTAGCTATAAATAGATCCTTGTTTTCTAAATTTATATGTTGCTGTGGCTGAGAGAAACGCTTCGGCGATTTACCGGGCGCCGAATTTTTTTCCGTGGCCAGCCTTGCGAAATAAGACGACTAATTGGAGGACGGCAATCAGCATGTATTCACCGTATCTAATTAACCGTCGTCGTATATTTACGAGTAGACTCGTATCCAAGAGCAGCTCATCAATTAAAGGATCGATCTTAAATGACAAATGACTTTCATTTATCAGTAATGTTTCCAGCGTGCCCGAAGTGGTGACATGAAATATCGAAGCGATTTTCTGTAATATGATCACCCTGAAAACCGTACGCGGACATACCAAACGGAAAACAAGACTCAGAAATTAATGATTCTGCGTTACTCGAATAAATATCCGTGCGCGAACTCGCCGGCCGAGCGATATCATTGAAAACGTGTATTATAATATATTCCTCGTAATCGTAAAGAAAATACAAAGCACGAGAATAAATCTATCGGGTGCGTTACTAGGGCATTAATCAAACCGCGGCGCCGTATCAGAGTTTCGTGGGATAATATAATTTCTACTTCTATCGTGGTAAAACGCTCACGCTCGAACGAGGAATATTTAAAGCCTTTAGAAAGAGCCGGACTAGGGTAGGAAAGCGGGACCAGCTATTTCGGTGTCAGGCTCCACGCGTTCGTCTATTTCTCCCCCCGAAGCGATCTCGATCGCTGGAATCGACAAGACGACGATCCGTGGAGCGCATAAACGCGACACGAGCCGCGAACACGGTCCGTGGATCGCGTCGCATTACGGCCACGCATAACCGTACAATATTACAAACATTCAGCGCAAAGGTGAGTCCACGGATGCACCTGCAGTAAGCAAACACGAGCGGACGGAGGAGACAGCAACGAGACTCTCGATCCTCTCGAGCCTGTCCACCTTCTCCCTCTGGCGTAAGGGCGCGCGTGGGCAGGCGTGAAATACTGCCGCACGACGAACATTTTATAGGTGGAAACGAGGCACGAGGTGGGCCGAGGTCGGGGCTCCGGCAGGCCGATTAAAAGTACGAACACGAGGCCCACGGGTGATAATTAATTCACGGCACTGTGCACGCCAGACGGTTTATCCGTGCGATCCGGACGGGCCGCTCTTTTTCGTTCTCTCCACGCCACGAGCTGTTGCTGCTCCTTTTCGTCGTGTCTCCCTACTAACAGAGGATTTAAGAGTACGGTTCACCGAGCCGTCGATGGCTCTGTTTTTAATTGCACGGCCCGTCGATCTTGATTATACTCGCGGAAAAGAATGTCGCTCGGGGGTCGACATACCGGTCGGATCAGCTTTGCGACCCGAGACGTTTCGTCCTGATCGCGAAACCCACGATATTGCACCTTAAACGGACAGCTACTCCGACACCACCACAGAAATTGAAAAATCCTCTCAAACGGACGACTAACTCTGCAAACAACGCGATCCGAGAAACACTGGGTTTTATAAGATTCTCGAATTGCTTGACGCGTTAAAATTATTAATCCTTTGCACTCGGCTGCCCCCCCTCTGAAGGGACATCCAGCAAAGAATTTGGATGTACACTCTAAGAAAACACAACGATATTATTATTTTAAAGTGATTATACAGGGCAAAATACATAAGCGGAGAATGTAAATAAAAGGCATGTTTACTTGGATATTTATTATCTATCTCGTAAGAAAGTGTGTTTGAGTTAGTAGTAGGTGGTCGAAGAAAAGTCTCCGAGTGCAAAGGGTTAAAATTTATTATAAATTGGGACGATCGACCTTTGTTTTCGTTTGTATTACAATTATCATGGTGTCTTGTACCCCATCCTACTCGCAAAACCCACGATAATACACCTTAAACAGTTATTACGACACCACCACAGAAATCGAAAAGTCCTCTCAAACGAACGACAACCGAATGATTCTTGAGTTGCAGAAATTAATAAAATTTATTACAAATTGGGACGATCGACTTTTGTTTTCGTTTGTATTACAATTATCATGGTATCTTGTACCCCATCCTACTCGCAAAACCCACGATAATACACCTTAAACAGACAGTTATTCCGACACCACCACAGAAATCGAAAAGTCCTCTCAAACGAACGACAACCGAATGATTCTTGAGTTGCAGAAATTAATAAAATTTATTACAAATTGGGAGGATCGACCTTTGTTTTCGTTTGTATTACAATTATCATGGTATCTTGTACCCCATCCTACTCGCAAAACCCACGATAATACACCTTAAACAGTTATTACGACACCACCACAGAAATCGAAAAGTCCTCTCAAACGAACGACAACCGAATGATTCTTGAGTTGCAGAAATTAATAAAATTTATTACAAATTGGGAGGATCGACGTTTGTTTTGGTTCGTATCGCAATTATCGTGGTATCTTATGCCCCAATCGGATGCACGTATAAAATCGTTCGAAGCAACGTTTGCTCTCCATTCGCTGGCCAGAGAGTACTCGCAACGCTATAAATCGAACGAGCTCGAACCCGAAGCCGTTTCATTGATCGCAGTTCCATTAACAAATTCTTTAAATAAATTCCACCGGCCGGTAATTAAAGTCCAGACGGAGTTCTTTCTTGCTGAAGCGGTCGGTCGCGACGTGACCGAAAGCAGATCAATCACAGGCCGCACGAATCGACTTTTTTCCACGGTGAAGACGCATCGGGGCCCCGGGAGCGGCTCAGCGGATGCAAACGAGGATTCGTCTCGCCTCGCCAGCAGCAATTGGATTCAGCGATTCCTTTTCGCTAATGAAGGAATCGTCGGTTCGACTTTGTAATTAACCCACCATGGGCACGACGACCACGTCAATGAAACTCTCGTTACAGATATACAGACGAAGACTGCCTCCGTCTTCCTCGTTCGCTCCGTCCTTCTTCTTTCTCTCTCTCTCTGTTTGCCTCTCTGTCTCTCGTTCTGTCCTGTTCTCATTCTCATTCGACCGTTTCCTTCTTCAGCCCCGTGTCCCTCGTCGCTGTTCGCGGGTTCGAGATCGTGGCTCGAGGAGCCACGGCCACGTCGCAGAAAGTAATTACAATAATGAATGTTTATTTTCGCAATCAGCTCAACCGCGGTAGGTAGACTTATACCATTCCGTAAGGTAACTTCTTGACTCTCTTTCTCAACCCCTGCGGCAAGGTGGTCCCGTACTCTTCGTCGGAGGCATCGACGTGACTCGCCGATCGGTATACAGCGCGTTTCTCTCCGATTCGTTGCCGATTTCGTTTTGCCGTTCGCCGATCTCGACGGGCATCCAAACGCAATTGCAAAACCCCCAGACCAACCACGCGAAACCCGTAATACGCGACACGCATCCCACATGCTATCGACGACACGGAAACGATTTAAAAAAATATATACACAACTCAAATCAGCCACTTATAAACAAAAATTTACTCTTTCCGTCAAGAATTCTGAAGATCGTCTATTATATTATGAACGATTTCTTTGTAGCTGTAACTATGTTCGAGACAAGACGGAGGTAGCGATGGCTCAATAACGTACGATTAAGGACTGCTTTCCGGGAGCGCAGGATCGTGTACGATAAATCGCGAGCTTTCACTCCGTTTTTCAGAAACGCAACAGGGCGCTCGGTGGACGGAGAAAAAGAGAAGAAATCGTTTCTTTTCGGCGATGATCGCAGCGGACCAAGATAGATCGCGAAATCAATTTCTGAATGAAATTACGAAATCACTTCTGCAAACGAATATCCGCCTTTTTTTTTTTTGCCCGCCGGAGATTTACGCGATTACTTATCTGCGGCTTCGCCGCGTTCATGGTGGACGCGACTTCTGGCCATTTATCCCTGCCGATCGCCGACGTATGTAAATTTACGGAGCCGTTAATTGCGGCAAACTTCTTTCGGCCCTTTCGGACCAGAAAAACCGCCGACGTTGCTCCGAGGCATGCGCCGCCACTTATGCCCCCGTGTACCAAAACCATATACTGCTACACACTCGTATTCGCGCAACAAGTATCTGTATTCAGATATCGACGTTAATGGCGATCGGCGGGGTGTGTTGCGAACATGGCCCGGCCCGAGCTCAATAACTGGATTTTTTTATTGATTAACTCGTACTCTCCGCCTTCTGCGTTTATCCTGGCGAAAATTGTTTACCGTCTGACCGCGTGAAAAGGAATTACACGGAGTAGGAAATTTTGTTTCATCTCAATTTGCACGAGTCGATACCCGTTTGTATTTAAAAAGAAAAGAAGAAAATTTAAGGGTGGATTAATATGGAATCAACGCAAAGATAATTGTGAAATAATACACGCTAATTGATAGAATTTGTGAAAAGTGATGGTAAATTTTCTGGTCAATTATGATCGTTGATAGTAATCGTCGATAAATAATATTGCAATTATCGTCTAAACGTTGCTCGAAACATCTACGTCCATTCTGGAATCAGTACCCGTTTTATCATCTTCATCAATGATCAGCGCGTACGCTCGAGAGTATCCATTACAGGCCGCAGTCGTTCTGCGTTCCAGGGTATGCAATTGTATCGATAAAACAAAAGCATCCTATCGAAGGTACAGTACCATTAATGGTCGCCCGTCCCTTTCTTGCTTCTGTTATGCGATAATCCACAGAAGCAGCGGCTGCCCTAGGATTATCCTTTTGTATCCATTAGCGAGAGGAGGCGAACTAAGAAATCGTAACGGCGGCGCGATCAAAAAACCACCATATGTTCCCTCGGCGATGTCTTAGGTGCCGCCACGAAGAAGGAAATTTATGCTAAGCCGAGACAAAGCCCTTTGTTCGAAAATCGCGTTAGAGCTTGGAGGAGTTACGTCAAACGCGTCATCGGGGCATAACTATCGCTGTACGTTATTATCGCTGTACAACTCGACATTATTTGCAACTAAAAATTGCTCAAAATGGTAAAATTAGCCGATTAGGAGACAACGTTGACTGAAAAGTAACGTTTGCTTTTGTTTTGAGTTGAGAAAAAATTAAATTATTATGCAGAAAATTATAAAATTGTAAAAGTTAAAATAGTAAATAAATACATTTTATATGATTTTCCATAACGCTTGGAAAATAGAAAATCTGAAACTACGATCGTATAAGTAGAGAAATGTGGAAGTAGAAGTACGGTGAAGTTAAGTAGAAATAAACGACTATGGACAGACGTCGAGATGAAGTTATGATCATCACCGCGGCTCGGTTTGTAATAAGCGTTTGAAGTAACTGTTTCCGTGAAATTTTTCTTATGGAAGCTCTGATATATCCATTGCATAAGAGCAATGTTTAGAACAATTCTAACAATGAGAATTTTATCCATAAAAATAACGTCCCACTCGTCGTTCGCCTCTTCCATTACCTTATTCGTGCTGCCCCAATTGCCGTATCAAAACTAACTAAAAGTGACGCTTCGTCGTTTGTTTTATCTACTGGGAAACTGTCGATAATGAATTCAACCGCCAATTAAAATTGCACGTACCGTTCAGCATATTGATAGTGGTTGCATAAACGTCGCGTGTAACGTATGCAAACTATGTATGTATTAGGTTGTTGCAGACGGAATAGCTGCATTCCTAATGGAGCTTAAACGGCCATAGTTTCCTCGAGAACATTATTTATTATATGAAATATAGCTTACTCGATCGGTATTTCACACAAATTGTAACTACTTGTTCCAATATTTAAATGCATCGTTAATAAGGATGCCTTCGTCGATTCTATTAAATATTTCCCTGAAAAATCTATCTAAAAGCACGAGGATTTTTATAGACGTAGATCTTCGAAGCATCGTTCTTACTGGTTGCCAAGATCACCAGGAATTTAGATGTTTAAATTTTGCTACGAGGCAATATTTCACGCGCACGAAACTCGAAGAAAATGTAAAAGAAATTGAATTTTATGAAACCGCGTACACGATTACCGGGACAGTTATGCTAGTTAGCGAGCAACGATCACGCGACACGTCGAAACATTTGCAGCTCCTTGGCGTCCCGGTTTATGGGTGCCGTTTAATTCAGAGACGGGATCATCGTTTGCGTGAAAAGGGCAGGCGGCAACGACGAGGTAGTAAACGTCAAAATACTCGAGCAACTCGCCACAGGACGAGCCTCGGCAGCGTTCGCGTCGCTGCAAGCTCCATTAGGCGCGAGAGGGGAGAGAACGCTACCAGTAGTGCACCTCTGCACTAGGCGATATGCATTTGAACCAGTTGCACCGGGCTGGCGAGGTCGGGGTGAACGCCCAACGCCTTTAAAGAGAGCACGCAGATGCGATACGAAGCGCCTCGCCCTGCCGGCCCTGCTTCTTTCATTGCCTCCGGCATAAGGGTACGTTTCCACCGGTGTTATGCGTTTCACTGTTGCAGGAATCTCTTACCGAACCGCTTGGTAATCAGAGACTGGCAAATTTCGGCTAACGAGCAAAGAATACACAACCTCGCGAATACATGTACAAAGTAAAATGAACGTTGGTAACGAAATAAATCTACGTCTGCACTGAGATTCTTCAAAGCTCAGCTGATCAAATTAAAGAAAATCGCCGTTTCGATACTTTGAAATCTATTAGGAAATCCCAGAAAATACTGCACGATTCTAGTCAATTTTTTTCCTATTATTTTTAAATCATTTATCAAGGTAAACACATTCTTGGAAAGACCCTTGCAGAGTCGAAAATGCAGAGTATTCCTACTTCAATCGTAATTGCAATGACTTTTCATCAAATTTTATTTCTATTACAATTACCAAAACAAATTTCTAAAGTTGATTTGCAAAAGGGTGAATTTGGAGCGCAAAGCCTGCTCCGTGTTTCGATAAACGCTAGAAACCGCGGAGTTACGTACTCGTTGGAAAGAAAAGCGCAAGAGGAAGAAGGAACGAGGAGGAAACGAAACGATATCGATGAACGCGAGTCGCGTTGCCATGTATCACGTGAAATTATCGGTAGAATAATCTGATGTTCGACAACAAGAAGAAACGGAACGCTTAAGCAGGATGCACGCGCAGATGCATGAATGTATAAAGGATGCGTCCGTACAGGTGGGCGGTAATAAAATGAATTATAATGATACGCGATGGATCAGGATATTACCCTACGTGCGTCCACGCTTCGTGGATGAGTGACCAGTGGGAATGCGCCCTAACACGTTGCATCCAATTCTTCTCGGTCGCCAGAGACACACATCGGGCATCAAGGAGCGCGATTCGCGATGCACTCGACCCGATGCGAGATTAATGGAGGATATCACCGATGAAGGCGCGCTTTAATCAACGAAATTGGCGAGTACATAAACCTGACGTTGCATATTCGTGCTGAGAGGGAAGGATCGAGGGGACGATGAATCCCTCGATCACGATCCGCGACCACGTGAGTTCGTATTCTCGATAGAAAGAAACCCCGTGGAAACTCTGACAGCTAACATATTTCGTTTTTCTATGATCTATAATATTCCGCGTACAAAAGTGAACGATATTACACCGGAGGGAGGAGGAAAAAAGAAACAAACTTTTCGTCCGTCGAGTGTGAATAATAGATGCTTAGGGTAGAGATCGAGCGACTGTTCGTCCGCAAAGATCGGTAACAATATGTGATTCGAGCTGCGCACGTGGCGTTTTCAGAGCAAGAAGATTCATTTTACGACTGTGTAATGCATGTATCGCGTGATTTACGAATAGACCTCGGTCGTAGTTTAAGGTTACTCGATAGTCGAGCGTTTAAAGTAATTTAGAGTTACCGGTCGAGTCGAGAATCAGGAATTAAATTTAGTATCGAGTTTAATTCGAAATATAAATACCACCTGTCCACCACGTGTATTTGAACCAGCAATTTGACGGTTCTCCTGTCGCGGGTGACAGATCGTTAACGAACACGATTACTATGGAACAACGAAGCGTAAACATTTTAATCACGACAACCAATTATATCTGTAGACCGTTGCACAAAGTAAATCTCGTATGTGGAGCGAAAAACCGCAACAGACATCCGTAAGTACAGACCTCGTTACCATATCGCACCGCTGATAAAAACATGTTCCGTGATAACGGTGTACGAGTATCGTTCGTTTGGCCACCGACAACAAACGTTATTTAAACCTAATGGCAATTGAACCGCTCGATAAGTATTTTCAATGACTCGCGGCGAGAATGAATTTGTAAAATATCGGTCGAAGCAATGGCTAATCTCCTGGAAAAATTCTAGGAGCTGAGATATTCGCGTAACACCTGTTTACCAGCGATACCGAAACTCGCGGATAACCGAATAAGGGGAGCGACGTTGGTCGCGGAGTGGCAGGAAAGGAGAGTATTTCACTTTTCAGCGTCAACAAACTTTGGTCCGGAATGGCAGAGCACGGGGCTCACGGCACTCGAATCGGCAGAAGCAAAAAGCACCGGAGTCGAGCTATTTTCTTAAACACGTCTTAAATTCCTGCTAATAATTGAGCAGCTGAACGGCTGGGCGGGGATACTGGAATTATGCAAATCGCGTCAGATCGGGATCGTATCCCGAGGGCGCGACGTCCGAGAAGAAGAAGAAGAAGAAGGTTGGAGAGGCGACCGGGGGAAGAACCGCATCGGGTAAAGAGGAAGAACAAGAAGACGAAGAAGAAGACCACGAAGAAACGGACCAAGAACGAAGGAGCAACGAGAGCGTACATCACCGGGAGAAGGAGCACGGAGAAGGAGACTCGCCCCATTGTGATTGCTATACCCAAGGGCAGAATGTTTCTCCGGTGTGCCGTCTCATGCCGACCCGCAACCAAACCCGAACTCCTCTCATCCTACCGTACGTTTCTCGTCCCAGCAACGAAGCAACAGGTTGCACAACCTTCCACCTGCCCCTCTTGTTTGCCGGCCGCCATACATACACAAGATCCACCACCGACCCTTTTGTATCAGCACCGAAAGAGGCCCGTGACTACCAGCGCGACGACTATGGGTAGCACGATGTACCAAAAGTGTTCGACAAGTCCGAGAAAAAGACAACCGTGCACCGTGATATTAGGCGCCATCCTATGACGGATAATGGGGGCCTCGATGACGCGGACATCTTAATGCCCCGCAACCTACAACACAACCTTCACCGTTTCTATTAAATAGAGCTTTACTAAGGCTTTACTCATAAAATGCACCTGAAATTTAACCCTCAAACGACACGCTTCTTCCACAAACCTGACAAAGCGTTGTACATAAATCTCTGGAAAAGAAATACCGATATGCTTGCAGGCCCTACAGCTACTCAAACTTGTTGAGCGACCCAAATCCCATCCCGGTACGATTAGGGTTAATGACGGAACAAACGGACACCATGTCCTCGATTGACTCGTCCGTTCGCCCCACATAAAAAAATTATGTTATTCGAGTTACACGGCTCCACTTATGGTCTTGTTTACATTTTGCAAGTTTGTACGCTATCCATATACTAACAATAAGTAAAAGTACATGAAGTATAGTCTAGTCCATGTATCGCCTCTTTCGAGTAATGGTGTGTGCTTTCTTAACAAGAAACGATTCAACAATGACGAGGACGTCAAGCATGGTTGAGCGAAATTTTTTGCGATGGAACACAATTGCTTTCAAACCAGTGACAAAACGAAATAATTTTATCGTCGTAAAATGATATTTGGGACTTAAGAGTTTAATAAAATTGTTCGATCGATCAAGATCGATGTTCGATGCATTTTTAGGTGTTTCGAAGCGGCGAACGTTTGTCGCGTATCTGTGGATTTCATCGACGATGACCCGATGACCGATTACATTATCGCGCACGGGTCCCCGGAGAGGAAAAGTCGTGTATTACCGTGGCGCGTATCGATCCATAGGAATTACCACGATCGATCGAGTCGTTTTACGAGTGGAAGGCAAACACGAGCGTCTTTCCTGTCAATCGAGGCTTCACGTGTCGATGGTCACGCAAACGCTCCGATACACGGCGAGTTGGTGGATAAAACGAAAGAAAACTAGTCTTAGCGCCATTCGAGGTACGATCAGATACGATTTGATTTCCCGGCTATCACGTGTTCGTTGCATTTCCTGGAAGAGTCGATAAGCCTTCTTTTTACGATACACGCACGGCTATCGGGTGTAATGACGCACCAGGATAAGCGACACGACGGCCGATAAAGCTTTCCTGGCTCACGGCGACGGAGATTACTTCACGCTCTCGCGGCTTTTCCAGCGTGATCGTAAATTATCAATGTTAGCATAAAATCCTGGGCGATCGCGGCCAACAAGAAATCGGCGCGCACCTGTCGCCATGCTAAAATCAAAATATCACGTTATCGGGTGAATAACGCACGATCCTCGTCTCCGGTTTGAAAATAAAAAAAGAAAAGGGAAAGAAACTGGCGCGGATTGGTGGTACAGCGAAGGATTTACTCGGCTATAAGAAACATGCACGACGTGTCGGTGGACGATGGGACGAGAAATCATCGTGGCCGGACAAGAAACACGTAGAGAGCGCGGTTATGACGTTCCAGCCGAGCGCGGTCGATTTTTTGCGGCGCATCGAAGCACGACGAGGAACGTCAACGGTGACGGAAGTCCTTCCACTAAATAGAAGAGGACGATGCGCTCTCGACGAAACGAGATTTACTTTGCAAAAGTGTCGAGACCTCCGCAACGAACCAACCACCGCCATCGCCACCGCCACCACCACCGGTTCGCGCGTACCCGACGGTTATACCCCCCTGCCCGATACTTTGACCCTTTTTTCTCCTCTTTGGTCGCGTTCCACGTCTCCGTTGAAATAAGAAGAAACGACACACGCGAGTCTCGAAACGAGATCGACGCACGCTGCTCTCTGTACGCCGCGAAGGCGTGGTCGGTGGACAAGATCGCATCTTCGTGGAACGTGGAGAGAGAGAAAAAGAGAGGAAAGGAGCGAGACGGAGAGGAACCGGGGGAAAGGTAAGATCTGCATGGCGGGGAATGCGAATAAGACCGAGACCAACGGTGGAAAAGGGGGTACGGAGGAGGCGAGGACAGAGCCAATCCTGAAAATTGGAACGAGCGTGCGTGAAGGTAGGTGGGTCGGTGCACTGTTGCGATGTAGACATTATAGCGAAGGTATCGTCGTGCATACGGCCAGACGTTTCGTGTCTCGCGCGATATCAACCGCGCCGTACGGAGCAGAGGTCATAGATAAAAGGCCAAGATAAGAGTACTTAGGACGCAGGTGAACCAAGTGTAAGCGAGTCGATAACCGACCGCTATCTTATCTCTTCACTCCGCTTCGATACACCGCGGTCGACCCGATAGACCATCGGGCTAGATTCTAACGCTTCCACGATCGTGTTCGACTATAACGTCGATCGTAGAAAATCCGAAAGAGACGATCATCGAAACCTGGCTGAAACTCGATGCTTCGCGAACGGTGTGTCGACGAAAATATTTTCACCCTCTCGATACGATACAAATTTGGAGCTGCGATGAACGGGTTCCTCGCTACTTTCTTGCACGACGTAAATATTCTCGATCGCCTTGATCGCGATCTATTTTCGACGCTACTTGTACCGTTAAACCTCTACTTTCTCAATCCTCCACTGTACATCTCGATAAAAGGCCATACGACGTATACTTAAAAAATAAAAATGAGAAACAACAGTAACCATCTGGTAAATAGAAAAATCCCGTTCCCTTTGTTGGAGTTTTAGTCAGATTTTGTTGATACGCCGTGATGGCTCGAAGGAGCCTCGGAGTAGATTCTACGCTTCCACGCGATCGTATCGAACTATAACGTCGATCGTTAGAGATCCAACCATCGTCGTTCCGTCGAAATGGACGCGTCTGCCACATACGAGCTCGTTTATGGATCGACCAGCCAATCTGCAACATGCTCGTATCATCCTTCGGGCATTTACGATCGACGACCGATCGTTCGATCGTGTATACACGCTGGGAATGATACCCGAACGATGGAGGAGCTCTGTTTTCGATCACTGTTTTAACAAGAAAGCAACATTCGACGCGATCGAACCGCGGCTGTCCACTGTTTATTAGCGGAACAGGTAATCCGGCGATTTTGCGAAATTGCTGAAAATTCCGCTTCTATACAAGTTGAACTAAAATTTATGGTCCAAACTTTCGATACTCGTCCAAGCAAACAAAGTGATGTTAGCAAACATATATTTAACAAAGTAAAATAAATTTTGTCACAACTATATCATCCTCAATTTGACGACTATTGCACATACCAATGGTTTTCTAGCACATCTTTTATGCAAGATATTTAAATGTTTGTTTATGCAATCGTCGGTTCCATGATTGCTGCTTTACCAAGTAACTTTAATTGGATATAATTTAATCGGGTGCTTAAAACCGTTTCCGCCATCACGAATCGCGTTTAACACGACTTCTACTTTGACGCTATAACAGCTTGCCTCTCTATTTGAGATACAAAGTGCATGTGTCTGCAGGTTTGCGCGAAGAAGCGAGAGATAGAGTGGCAGGATTGTCAAACAGAATGATGGTGATAACTCTTCGACGAGTTTGCGCGGCCAATTGAATTTCACACGACTATAGCACGGTTTATCATTTTTCGAAGAGATTAAGCGTCATTGCTGCACCAAATATGCCTGCTATCGCGTTGCATTAGTCACAGTGTACTAGTGTATTTTTTTAAACGTATTCCTATTTTTTATAGACTACTATCTTGCTTTAATTGCAATACACGAATATAAAGTCTGTGACTTAACAATCTAGCAAAACATAGATAAATTTAATCAGTTTTAAATACAGCATTTAACATACAAAAAACCTATCTACTGCGGAATAATTTTTTGCTTTTTAAAGTAAAACATACAATGTCGCTATCTATGGTATTATAACACTAATTTTAGTAGCTTTGAGCGCGACGTCTATCACCTAAGAATTTAACAACAAGTAGATAAGTTTAACTTTTAAAAACGCTGTTCGAAACTCCAAGACTGAATTTATCTGTAGCGATAAAAGAAAGACAAGGAATACGATGAAACATTTAAACATTCAGTTCTTTTCTTTGTGTTATATTTTTCATACTTTTTTCTACCGACTTCCAATAAAACAAGAAAGTGCCACGTGAAAAATATGAGTTTCGAAGCACCTCGTCCCGTCTTTTCTGCTTTTAATAGGAACATCGTGTCGCTAAAACCACGATCCGTATCTCCAACGAACCACTAAGTAATCAGAAACTTGATTCCCTTTGTCTGGTAAATAATAAAGTGGAAACATCGCTGTCGCTGAATTAGTTAGGAAGTAAAACGAGTAGATGCAACGAGTCCTAATCTTGAGCGCGACTTCGGAGCAGGAAAGGTTCCCAAGACAGCACACCGAAATAACTTTTCCAACAGAATGTACGCGAACTGTGCGGCTACATATTCACCTCGAGTTCCGCTATCAGCAGCCTGTACTTCCGCTGGCAGTTGCTTCTATCTATACAACCTTACGGCACACGTTACATAAAGCAACGATGTACAGATTTTCTGCGAACGCGTACGCGACCGTGCATCGCGTCTTTTCGTTCGAGACAGTCAAACATCTCTCGTTGTCAACGATCAAACCGAATCAAATCACGGACAACGCGCGTGTCAGGCCGCGTTCCCGCGTAAAATACAACAGCAGACACGTGAAGGGTTATCCAGATTAAATGTCACATCTTTCAATGGAAAGCACTGCTAAACGATTTCACTATTCTTTGTTTTAAAGGACTGTGAATGGAGCACACTTATCGCAGTATGATTACCAACTTTTGTTGGTCCAAATTGAACGATACAAACATGGACGGCAAGTGGTCCCAACAAAACGAAGCCACGTGCCACACAGCAAACGAGACAATCGCTCTACCGAAGGAAAAATCCAACCAATGCCTAATTTCACGAGGAGATATCGACTGGTTATACGTTTTTCGAAGTTTATATTAATAAACTACGAAAGACAGACGAGCTAAAAGACAATATTACGCATGCTTGTGCATCGATACGCCTGCAAAGTGTAACTGCACTCTTTTTTAAAACGTGACTGTGTCATTTTTTTTGCATAAATCGATTCCTTGCGACATTCCGCGTATAAAAGTGCGACAGTGGTAAGATCATAAATTAAACAGACCACGAGATATTTCAACTTTCATAGTAACACGTATGCTACGATACTAAGCGCGAGTAAGGTCGTAGGGATAAGAAAATGTTTAAAGGTACGTATTACCAAGAAGGTTGGAATATCTTGTAAACTGTTTAATGTACGATCCTATTACCATAACACATATAGAATAATTACATAGCTGCGTTTCATAAAAAAATGCAGCAGTTGTACTTTGCAAGTACATCGATACACAGGAATGCATAAGAGTGATACAGAAATGTAGGACATACAGTGCCATTTAATTTTATCCTCTGACATTTTTTTCTATCTCTAATAGTTTTAAAGATATAGCTCAGCCCGGTTGCACGAGGCGAATACATTTATCATTATTCATTCAACTTCAATAGTATTATCTCTCGAGAACATTTCGGCCTATGTCGACTAATCCTGACCGTCAAGTGCGGACACTATCAACAAGTTTTTGTTAGAGACTTTTCCTAGAACTTTGCCAGCTCGAGTATGGTCCTCATTAACAGTGCTTTTCGAGAAAGTGAGACAGGGGTTGTCGATGTAAACAAGTGAGCGTTTCGGACCGTGATAATACGAAATTTACAACTGTGTTGGATACAAACACTTTGGAAAGTACAAGTAATAAAGCTGAACAAGAATTGAGAAAATTATTAGAAACTGGACAGATCTCTGGGAGCTTGTTATCAGAAACATAAAACCCCTGAAAATGAACAGTTTATTACGAATATTACCTTCTTTAGAAATAGGTCTACCAATTGGCCAACGACGATCAACTGATTTTTGTTTGACGATAAAAGTAATATTAAAAAACTCAACGTTCGGAAAGAATCCAAAGATTATTCTCCTTATGCAAACGAAAGATGCGACTGTACAAAAGAAATTTGGGGTGGTGATTTCATACAAACTTAGAATTTTATATTTCAATCGAGAATAAGCTACCAAATATTAATTTAACGTATGTCTTAAACGAAGGATTACCTTCATGCCTGTAATGCTAGAGTTAGAGCTGTTTCACACGACGATACGTGTATCGCGATACGTGTACGAGCCACATGTCGATAACTTTGATAGCGTAGACTATCAAGCACACACGAGAATCGCTATCTGAACGCTCCCATAGAGTTTACACCAGAGTAGGGCAAATTTTATTCACAAACAACAATCGTACACCTATCCATACAAACATCGTCGTTTCTTCGGATGGTTTCGCTACTTTTCCGAGTAAGTGTATGTCCATCACCGTAAACTGCATCCTCGTAAAACATCGCGCGCTATACGAGGTCTGCTCGAACGTCAACAAACATGGTCGCGAGCTGGCAGAAGTGTCGATTGACAAAAGATTGGAAGCACGGGAAAGTACAGCATTCCACGAGCTACGCAGAAATACGAATTTCCGGCCGAGCACGCAGCCTGACACAGATATCCAACGGCCGAAGGCCGTCGCGCGTACCTTTCACGCTCCAAAACAATCGGCAACAAGAATTCCAGGAAACGCGAAAGATCGCGCGTGTAGGTGGAAGACAAAAGATCCACTCACCGGATTAAGGCTGCTGATCGTCGACCGCTCGAACCTCGGAGCGTGTCAGTTGCGGTGGATCGTCTCGTTTTCCCGGCATGGGAGGTCAAACACTGAGAACACACACACACGCGACCGCCAGTAACCACGCGAGCGGCGAGCGGCGATCGGCTCGCGGGCAAACGCGCGCACGTGACACGATCGAGATTCCGTTTTTCTTTTTTTAAATTCCAGCTAGAGAATCACGATCGAGGGATGGAAGCGTGTATCGAACGACCCGGGTCACTGATCGCGCGACGATTCGCCGGCGAATCGCGATTCGAAAGGTGCACGAACGACCGCGTGAAGACGCATGGCCGATCGTCAACCGGTCCCGGTTGACACACGCGTAAACAAAGCGACTAGACACGACGAACGGCTTCGCTTCTCGGCCGTGCACTACCTAACCGCGGCCTCGGGCGCAGGTTACGCACGCTCTTCTACGCGAACGAAGCCGTACGAACACATCCGAACGCCGGAACCGCCGGAACCGCCGTGACGCGAATACGTTCAGCGTTTCTTTCGATCGTCCACGCATGCCGCCACGCGTTTCTGAAATTCAGCGGACTAGCGACGGGACCCGGGTCCCTGCGGACACCCACGTAGCCGATCGGTGAAACGGGAGCGTCCGCGCGATCATTCGGAAAACTGTGACACGGAACAGCGGCCCGGTCTAACTGTGCGTCGCGCGGCCCCGTCCAAAGCGTCGAGCACGCGTCGCGTCGCGGCTCGCGGGAGTTACAAACGCGATAGGACGTCGGTGGACGTCACCGCGCGTTCCCGAACGCCGTCTCGATACGCGACAATCGTTGCCACCGGGCCCGATGTCGTTCACCTTTACCCACCGGGCGTGTCGATACGCAAATGATCCCTATCGTCGGCCTGATCTACGCCAGCGAACATCAAAATGCCCTTTAACTACTCGCGAAAAATTAAAATGTCTTGACTTTAAAATATTAGATACCAAGGGATGAAAGAAACCGAGTCTAATCGAGGGGTTGAAAGAACCAGTTCCGTTTGAAAAAAATGTTGCTTCCGTGAGGGTTGAATGCTTATCTCGCGATCGTGTATGGAGGCGCAGCGAAAAATCGATTCGATTCGAGTCGGAGCGAAGCTTAGACAGGGAACGCGTATCGATTTCTGAACAGTTGTCGCGACGGTGCGGTGTAAACAAAGCGATTCTGTCGCGCTGGCTCTGCCGCGTCGACTGTATTCGATGTACAGGTCAAACAGCCACGATTGTACACGATCATACCGAAACTTTACGAACTCTTCCGAGTACCCACACACGAGCAACGATGCTCGATTTGATTTTGCGCGAGCCACACCGGGCGTCCATGTTACGCCGTGCCAGCAATTACGCTTTCGTTGGACGATGTTTAAATGCAATTATTCGAAAGCGGTGCTACCCAGTTGCCATGGATTCGGCGAGCACCGTGTCCACGGAAGGTTTGTTTGATCAAGGCGGCTTTAATTATAGAACCGAGTGATATGACGCGTGTATGGTACGATCCAAGAAACGACGCCCGGAGATTAGGCTACCCGCTCGCGGAAGCGGAACTGCACGAACGCGACCGAACGACGCCGCTCGATGGGAATTATTTTCGCGCCAGTCGGATTATTTGAACCGTCAAAATAGCGGTGATTCATGGATCTGGCGACCTTTGTCGCGGCTCGATTTTCACTAGACGAAAGCATTCGAACGTTTGTAACCTTTAACTGATAAAACATGTACGTTGAACCGATGCGTTTGCATTTTAGAAACTCGCGAAAAGTTATTTAAAACAGAAACAGTATCGATAAGCTATTTGACAATGCGTTAACTTAAAAATACACGAACGATAGAAATGCTCGCGTTTAGAGATTCGTCAGGAATATTTCGTTAAAAAAATTGTTTAACGGTTCGAACAATGCGAGAAAGGAGAAACCACTTCGAAGAATGGAATTTGAAAGCGAGCAACCTGAGTTTCAGAGCAAGAAAATATGGCATAGATTATATACGTGTTGACTGTATCGTAACACTGATTAAAGTCGTAAAACATCTTCGACGCCACTGCTGATAGCGTGCAAACAGTGAAATGGTAGACGATATACAATTTACCGTACGAGCTTCGAGCAACAAAGAGAGAGAAGTTATAAATTATCGACAGTACGGTACATGCAATTGATTTATCGGATCAATACAAATAAAGATACTCGATACTTCCTGATACGCAATGCGTATTGCGATTCCAATACGCAAAGAAATTCTCCAATGCATTCGAACACCGGACGAAAATTAAAAACATACGAATTTGACCGGCCGATAGAAAGTTCGAAATAATTACTAGCACATCGATTTCTATTACAAAAGTACTCGAGGAGACAATTTTCGATGCTAAAAATTTTTGCTTAATTAACGCTACCTTTTTAAATTACTCCTGTATAAAACTACGCATTGAAAAATAAATCCACGAAAGGGGGTTGCGTCGAACATGATCTTGCGTACAAGGGAGTGCTCTTTATAAGAGTTTTAAAAACGCAATAATAAATCATTCGTCATTCAGGTACTATCCATTCTTACTTTCTTCGGTGCGTTTACTCGTTACAAGTATGTGGAACGGAATCAATTAATCATTGACAAGACTGTTAGAAATCTTCATTGCAAGTAGACCAGGAACGCACACGCCAGACGCATTCGTCAAGAATTTATAATGTTTCCTGCCCGTAAAAGATTCTGCTAGCGAAATAAAGAAACAGGAATAAATCACCAAATATTTAGGATTCGATGCTGCATAGCGTGAACGCACGCGCGCTCACATTTTAAATTGCTAGCCGTTAACCGAGATCTGAATTACCGGTTAACACCGATTGTCGTGTCAGGAACGCGATGCACAGCGTATAAAAACGGGCCTCGTCGGTGTATTACGGTAGTTAGGTGCACCGAGCCACGATTGGCGATAGTCATCCAATGAGCCGACGCTCGAATACTCGATCGAGTCAATCATCGCGAAACGCCGCGTCATTCCGACTGTTACTAGACCAGTAGTTAAGGACATTTTAAAAACTCTGTAAAAAACCTTAGACGCCAGAGTTAATAGCGACAGTTTCTGTCGTTTACTGTCATCGTACGGATTAACTTCAAACGCTGCTTCTCGCTTGCAGATAAGCTCCTATAGCTGCTCGGTGCTATCGATATTTAATAATTAATTTTATTCGATAAGAAACTCGATTCTGACCCACTGAACCTTCGGGTGTCGTTGCATTGGAGAAGAATTCTTGCTTGAAACGTTTCTTAACGAATGAGTGCAAAGTACCAGTCTGTTCGTATGTATTGTTTCGTTAGAGAATAACGAATACCCCTAGAGAGTTTTCGCGGCGAATTCAGATCGGTTCGCGTCGTCCTGCGCCTATCGTTCACCAGAACGAAATGGTCGATCGGATAATAGTAGTGGTGGCATAGCTAAGAGCAGCCATGCGGAATGGTGGCAGAAACGACTTCCACGTTTTCACGTTCCAAACGATGGTAGCAATAGATCGAATCGTAAGGCGCTACCATTGTATGCGTTTGCAATGTCCCGCCCCCTACCACGTACTTTTGCAATCTTACTGGCGTTTACGTTGAAGGGATACGGATAATTTTAAGCGCGAACGCGTAATCGGGGTGTAAACTGTACCCTCGCCGCGGAAGATAACGAATCGCGTGATATATAGATTGTGGGGTAACCAATTTCCTGGGGATTAATATACAAAAGATTTAAACAGTCGCGAAGAACCGGAATCGATATTATAAGTTTCTAATCCCTGACTCTGATCTGCTCGAACCGTTTCTAAACGAAGACTCGCTCGTTTAACATCAATTTATGGTTTTAATTAGCCAGATACTAGAAGTCGCGAGGTAAAATAATGTTGTACGGTGTCGTCGATGCGCGCGGGGACAAGTCTGTGTCCTGCTGTGTACACAGCCGAGCGGTGAATTTGAAAATCACGTACTTTAGTGCTTGTTGGCCTCGCTGCCGGGAACATGCGAGGCGTTGTCCATGTGATGGCCGATCGCAAGAAAGGTTGTCGTTCGCGCCTCGTAAAATGGACACGATCAGCACGCAACGGAGCCAGGCCTCCTTTAAACTACTTGAATATCGTTATCGACTTCTAACGGTCCCTTCTGCAGCTGCTTTCGAGCCTCGCCGGCGAGAGAGAATCGGACGCACACGTGTACGGGAGAACAAATAGAACGTGCGATTCGTTCTTTGCATATACGGACGCTGCTTGTGAAAACCATAGGCAACACGTTCGCGATAAGATCTCCACGACGAAAGTATCCGAACGGTTACGTCAAGGTGTACGTTAAGTTCAGGCGGAAGGCACATAGCGCCGAAGACTTTAGGAAAGAAACTCTTACTCTAACCCTCCGATCCTCCGTTCCTCAAATTCTGATCAAACGTGGATAAGTTAATCTCTGTCGATGTAAACTTTATCGTAAAAAAAAGCTTGTGCTTGCAGACGAAATTAGTACAGAATGTAAACCCAACCAAAATAAATAAATGAAACTTCGAGTTTTTACGGGAATTGAGAGATATACTTAATCCGTAAGATCCACAGGCGTATACTGGAGCCTGATGGAACCTTTGGTGAACGAAGAGGAGAAGAAGGACCTACGTCGCCAAACGAGTTTGTAGCTGGTTGGTTGAGATGCATAAATAAATATTAACTGCAGTGACCAACGGAGATGCATAGATATATCGATTCATCTCAATGTCAATGCTCTTCTGCTCGCTCGGGTTACATTTATTAGGGTCATTAACATTCGATAGACGTGAAAGATTATCGGACTCCTCGAATGGCCTGTCATCCGATTAATGGATACCTTTCTGACAGGAGTTCGTATCTTCATCAACCAGTATATTCTGCGTTATGAAGTATAGTATAGAGCCGAAGTACAAAGCTGCTTGGCCATGAACGAAGTAGTGGCAGCTGCGTAATTTGCACAGCTATTCAGAATTAGTAAGCGTTGAATTCGTCGCTAAAGCGGATCGCGGTAATAAAGGAACATCCTGCATGCATCAGACGCAATCAGTGTCCTTTCCAACATGCTAGCAACGCAAAGACTGGTTGGAACAGTTATAAATTCATTACATTACGACCGATATATGCGTGCAGAGAGAACGATAACAGCATCCTAGCATCCGCGGCAGTCACAATCAAAGAAACTTTAATCCTCCTGCTACACGCTGTCGCTAATCATCGGCAAAGCATTCGAGACTTCCGAACATGCAAACTCGTTCTTTCGAGACCCGTCTGGAATTTCAAGCCTCCCAGAAACTTCCTACAAACTTCAACTGTTAAGATTACCTAATTCGTACCTAAATACAAATATCAAACATTGATTATCGATCAACATAGTTCTACTACGTATCCTCTTACGCATCCATTCTATGGCGTAACTAAGAATAAAAGCTAGACACGAAACTATGCCCTATTATTCGAGACGAAGAGTCGCGTCGCGCACAAGGGGTTAATCGACGACAAAAAAAAATACACGAATGGACGGAATTTGGTGGAGTCGGGCGTCTCTAGTATTCTCGGGACGGTAAACGACGCAATGGACAGTCGTTACCCGTCGTTGTTCGTAACGTCCTAATTAAGTTCTGCTCGGTCGAAGCGTTATTAGTGCACCGAGCAATGCGTCGCCCCTGAGAGGGTCGTCCGTGGTACGCGAGGGGAAGGCGGGTACCATTAAAGTCGACGCGTTGCGCCGTGGAAAATATCGCGCGACGTCGCATAAATATCGCGAGCGTAAGAGCCAATAATAAAATCGTAAAAGTGGCTCGAAGTTCAAAAGGGAGGCGCGCCACGGCACGGCGAGGCCGGGCCTCGGTCCGGTTGAACGCTCGCGCTATTTAAGCCCGGTTCACTTGCTCGCACGCTAATGGCGCAGCGGCAGCTTTTACGCGACCGACTCGTTAAGGCGTCCGCTTTCCGCCGCGTCCTCTGTGTACCTGCACGCGCGTAAGAATGTTTAAGAATATCTGTATGTATTTATATACGCGGTGCTCGATTTTATACACCTTCCGGGAAACGGTAAAAATGCAGCTACGCGTACGCATTCCTTCTGCGTTCAATTTAATAACAGACATCATTATTCTAATATTTACACGCTTACTCTTCTTCCAACTTTGATGATTTTTCGTACAAATTACTATGAATACAGTGCTATGTTTAGAGAAGCAGTTTAATGCACCTTTGGTATAAGTTTACTTACGTAAGTAGCGCGAACATGGATGCACCGACGATGGAGATACTAAAGCGCCGACGTCGTTGTCAGCACACCGAACGCATCGCCAAAGTCGACTCTTCGTAAAGGGAAATCCTGTACATAGAAATATCCTGTAATTTTGACTAATTTTTTAACGAAGAACCAGCTTATTCGGGCTTCTCGAAAGCTAGTTTGCGAGCCTGGTTCGATTCTCGGGAGATCAGAGCTAGAAAAAACGACTACGGCGTTCGTATCTCGCATCTTACGCGGAAATTCAATCGCACCGGATCACCCTGTATAGATTCATACTTTCAAGAAACACGTGTACGCAAACGAACACATAGAAACGAACGGCCGTGTGTACACGTACACGCGACCTCGGCCGCTCCAATTCGCCGTTAATTGGGCGACATTTTCGCCGTGCACCTTTTTACGCTCCTGGCCTATCTCAACGAGCTTATATCCTGAGGAGCGGGCATAAATTACGGCGATTACCGCGGCCGCTGCGGTACTCCTCCCGAGAGTCGATTCGGCTCGCTAATTATCGGCATCGTATAAATTTCCATCGTTTTCAACCGGCCGTGCAGCTCGCTGCTTCCAACGAATGCCGCCGATAGAGAAATAAATGCCCGCCTTATGGCACCACCGTTAATACGCCCCTGGTGAGCGGCTTCTCGCTCGCGTCCCTTCCTGCGCGACTCCGACTTTGCACGTTTAAAACAGACCCTTCTTGTCGACTGGACATTAATATCAATCGGGATTATGAATTTTTTCGTCGCTTTCGAACGCCGAAACGTTCGCGACGTATCCCAGAAAATGGAACAGCTGCGTAATAAGAAGGCAGAGAAGCGTTAGGATAATTGATCAGACTTTGTTAATTAGTACTGTCTCAAACACTCACAGAAGACAGCTTAGTCCTGCATATGTAAATAACAGAATATTTAACCAGAAAAGTGACGTCAAAGTCAAGGCTACGCTCATAGTACTTGAACTTGAATCCAGAGATGTGCAGTTTTGTTTTTGAGTAGAGTACAATTGTTTCCCGTGACCTGTTTCGAATTCGACTCGCGGAAGGAGTATAAGGGAGGAGTAGTCGGAAGAATCCCAGCGAGTATAAGAACGTTATGGCCCCCGGAACAGCCGGGAGTTCATCGCGTAACGAAGTTAAGGATTTACGAGGTTTTATCGGGCGGAACAAACCCGTACGCAGAAGCTTGAGGGATTACCGGTCAGCAGCTACGTTCGCGCGATTGAGTTCACGGCCCTTGGCGCAAGAAACGACGAGTCACTCGCGGAAAAAGACAATTCTCGCCTCGTAACGTAAGCAGCGAGACGCATTCGCGAACGGGGACAAGCGAGACGGGTAAGGGGACGGACGGAACGGCGAGGGGACAGATTCGTTCTAGCAAAAACAAAGTTACAAAGTATAAAACGATTTCTCGCCAATCGTCGTGCTCGACATAGCTAGCGCGCGCGCCGGCATTAGAAATTCCAGCCGCGGTGTATCCGCTGGTTTCACTGAAAGCCTGATAGATTTTCTGTCGGTCTCTGTTAGGTGCACTGTCAGCGCGTACAGGCGGCGTAACGCAAAAACGTCCGCGACATGCCCGTGGAAGCAGAATCGAGGCAGAAACTACGGGGATCCCGCGTAACGGCTTGGTTTTTTTTCTACGCGTGACGATGCTTCCACGGCATAGTATATCTTGGCCGGCACATAAATTTATCGCGAGGCTGATCAGCGCTAATAAGACCGCAGCAGGCACGCGCTGCCGGCCGGCGTCGCGAGTCGAGCGCCGTTCAACCAGTTTCCCCGATATAAACAGCATTTTTCATCGCTCTTAAAGCGATTCCTCTCGTTCCGGAGTGAGGTCTCACGCCGGACGAAGCCACCTCGACGAGGCGCGCGCACCGTCCAACGGTAGCCCTTTCGGATCTCCGACAACAAACTCGCTCTTCGTGTCGTTCATTCAAATTGCTCGCTCGAACGGGGACCGATCGACCGGCAGAACCACCGCGAGCTTCTGTGTACGTGCGCGTACGTGCAAACGTCGAGCATTCCTTGTAACACCATCCTTCAGCCTCTGCTGCTCGTCTTGATGCCCTTCCGCGGCCGGCGAGCTCGGAGGAGGCGAGAACAGAGCCGCAATTTGCGTAATTGCGATGCCTACCCCATTCACCCCTTCCCACTTCGCTCGGTCAAGACGCGACTCTCTTACAGCCCTCGCGGCTGTCCTCCGATCGTCCCCGTTCTTGCCTCGCAAACGCTTTCGATGGAAATTTCGTAGCTACGCCGGCTCCCTCGCATATGGTTCTGAATATCCTGTACGATACAATGGTTCGCTTTAAACGTACATTTAAACATTCAACGTAATCCTTAATATTATAAATATGCACGATCTTATCTCAAACGGAATAATAAATCGTCAAGGTTGAGTCCGAGCTGGTCTTACGATACTCGTGCTACGCCAATTAGCCGTATTCGCGCCTTCGATGCCTTTGATGGCTAATGCCCCAACCTGACCAGGTGATTTCCTATCGCCATCGATTGTAAATCTTGGGGGCCGGGCAGCATCTTAGCCAGTTTTTCTCGTCGCTTCCCCGTGCATCTTGCTATCTGCATAATGGCACTCCGATTTACAAGTCGATTTCGCTTTCTATGCACGGCCGAACCGTGCCCGCGCCGACACAGTCTAGCTTACGTAAATCACTCCTTTCGCGGGAACGCTCTTTCCCGAGTGTTGATTCTATTCAACGGCGATTCAACTATGTTGTACACTCGACCGGCAAATGTAAATTACAAGCTTAACGAGCGGCTGGCTGCCGCGGAGCGCTCGTTCTAAATCGTAACACGCGAGTTTACTCGCGAAATGATCGAAAAACGAGACACCGAATCAGAGGATCGACCGAACGCCGCGGTTCTACCGAGTCTCTTTCTTTCGAGCGAAACAAAAACGAACTAAAAATTCTCAGATTTTCGTCCAATTTCGTATAACCGATGCAGAATGTTTGCTTCGACCGGAGATGTTATAATCCGGCCAATTGCCTCCACTGTGATCATCGAATGCTTTGCCGGTTTACTTAAGACGAATAAGAAATAGTAACGACTATTAGATGCCACTCTATAAATGATGCAACTGCTGCGTGGCACGCAAAGTTGGAATTAAACTCATCTCGGAGGAAGTTGTGAAATACTACACCTGACTTCGATGCAGATAGAAGAACGTGTACGTAAACTATTATAAAATCGATGCAAAGATTTCTTTCGAAACAAAGTTCACAGACGAGGGAAGAAATTCGATAGAGAATCTACAACTGGTATAAGGGATCGATTTCACAATGAAAATTCCAAGTAGCATGAACGGAAGGATCGGCACGGGGCGTATCCTAATGACGTAATCGTAGTCGTAAGATTATCTAACGATTTCTCGGGGAACGGATAAGCGCGGCGTGTTGCACGCGGCGTGGGTCGCGGGTGCACGCAGAGAATCAATCAAAATTACCGATACATCGTGACACGAAGCTTCCCCGGAACGCCTTTCGTATTTCCCTGCTGGCCGATTATTGAAAATGATTTCTCGGAACGGTCACGAGCATCGGGCCGGCCCTTTGTATATCGCGTGCGTGAACGTGCACGCCGAGCCGAGTCACACACGCGAGCAGAAGGAGGTACTGCAGGCGTGCCCCTCGCATCGTGTGCTGCACCGAGTGCATCCCTGTGTCGGTGCACTCGGGATGCGAGATCAGCAAATCTAAGATCGTGCAACTGGTGTCCAGTGGCGTGTCCGCGGCATACGTTGCCAATGTTCGCCACCGAGGGAAGGAAAGAGAGACAAGGAGAGGGGGAGAGAGAGAAAAAAGGGCAAAGTGAGAGAGATGAGCGGTAGTTGGATGCGAACGAAGAGTGAAGGATGAAGGGGACCGACGGCAAAGAAGCAGGAGGGGTCGAAGGAGGTGGAATGCGCGGTTCTCGAAGGAGGAGCTGTCGGCGGTGAAAAATCACGCACCCCGCCACCACTGCCATGGCCAGCATCTGCTCTACATACCCTGGCTCTCAACCTCCGCTCATCTTTCGCGCAAAACTCGCCGATAATCGTTAGCCTGCACCTGCGCAACCCGCCGCCGCGTCCCGCCGACTTAGTTGCCTGCGCTCGACATCGTTTTTCGATGTTTGCCCGCCGGCTAATCTCATTATGCCTACGTTTAGAGAACTGGGTTCTCAATCGTGCGCGGATTCCATCGAAGAGAACTGGTATCGAGATTACATTAATGCTGGCGATTATTCGTGAAACGGATATCCAGGACGATTCCGATGCCGGTGGAAGCGAAAGGAACGGGTTCGTCCAGGGAATAAACGCGCACGTTGATGGATTAATAACCGGGCCAATTAAGAATCGGGCCGCGTTAGCCTCTCGATACGCAACCCTGCTGCCTGACGGTCTCGCGAACAGTCTTCGGGCAGACGTTAGGGCGTATAAATAACGATTATTACAGGACGTCGCGATTCGTTAGCGTCTTTTTTAGGATCGAACTCGAAGCTCGCGGCTCCGGCGCCCGTAGAGGGGATGAGAAATCGTGCGATTCGGTTCTGTAACAGAACGAATTCATCAATGAGAACCTCGAAGAATCGGCGTGCGGTGTAGCAGAGCAAGATATACGTGCGCTGGCTGGGCTACCGGTCGGTCGGGTCGGGTCGCTGTTCTCCTGTGCTTCATCTCTCCCTTTTGGTCTCTTTTCCCGTACCTCCTTTTGCCCTCCTCTTTTCACCTTCCCGGAGTATCCCGCTCACTCGCCCTTTCCACCTTCCTCTTCCTCTCTTTCTCTCTTGCCGCTACTCACTTCAGAGAGTTGTTGTTCGACTGTTTTATTACTTTTATAAATGCCGCCGCCTCCGATGCTGCCACCACCGCCACCGCCACCGCCGCCGCCGTGGCGGGCATTTCCTTTGTGGGGGCACCACGGCCCATTGTTGCTCGCAGAAAGATGCGAATTTTAATTCGATATTGTCTAATATTATTTATGTATGCACACGCTAGAGAACCTGCCCATTTCAAGGCGTTCCCTTGCACCCTTGCCGCGCTACTGCTTCCTTCCTTTCGACGCGAAACCAAAGTCCTCCGCGCCACGATGAATCGGCCGTTACGCCGCCAAACGCTTTTCACCAAAACCTTACTAACGTCTGCGCGCGCCTCTTTCGCAAGTCCGCGTTTTTTCATCAATTCGTTACATCTGGGAAGGCGTAAAATATCTGACGTTCGTGACTTAAAAAGGTATTCCACAAGGAGGCGCATCTTCGTGAATTATTACAGCGCGATACCCTGTATTAAATCGCAATTGCTCAAAGGCAACTCAAACTTCTTATATCTCAAAAATGGACGAATATTACGCAATATTAGTTGGTACTTGCGCTTACGCGTTATAGATCAGATTAGGTTATCGTCAATTCTCGAGATATACCAGTGTTAGATTATGCGTGACACATTCGACGGAATGTTTTGTTGGCCCATTTAATATATTTTATTTGCGCGCACTTAAAACTATGTATCTACATTAAATAAAATTACCGCGAAATACAACGTGGCTCGCAGCGGACGATTTCCTAACTAAATGATAGCAACGCACGCGTTAAGATTCGTATCGATGCAAACGTTATTGAAGCGTAACGCAGCCAACTGTATATACATTTCTGACTTACGGATAAATTTTTTCCATCGAAGAAATATTTCCATTTCAACTCAGGCGTCCCGACGTCATCCACGATCAACAGGAACACAGCTTCCTGAACTAACGCTAGTCTTAATATCATCCTGGTCCAAAAATCCCTGAAAACATAAAAATGTAGTTTAGTAGTTGTAAATATAGCAATGATATTTCAAATAAGCGATACTTAAAGACACAATAAAATCACAATGTAAACAAGAAAATTTTGTTTCGTGAAGTTGAAGAGGAATCAAGTAGCTTTAACAAATTAGATTAACAATAAAGACCTCGAAGAAGATGACAAATTGCAAAATGAAAATATTTTCCTGTTTCTTTGAGAAACCGTTTAATTTAGCCCAACGCGTTGTCGCTTTGTGGGCTTTGTCAGCGGCTGCTATTCATTATTAAACTTCAAAGCCACAATAGACACTCGAGCGTCGTATCGATTACGCATTAACGCGCACTCGAACAAGGGTAATTCCGTCGTAGGCATTGATTGCTTTTATGGTAAGCTTAATTTAAACGACGTCTAATTACCGCCAAGTGTAGCTTCCTCGACAGAAGAGGAACCGTGAGACTTGCGCGTACGTGGCTGGCTCTACCTGGAAATCAATATCAGTCGACGTCCAGGTCCACTTCGAACTGCAGTCACAACAGAATGCGCAACAGTTGCGTTTAAACGAAAGATAGAGAAAGATGTATCGTCGTTGAGTTTATTGGTTCGACAGCGATTAAAAAGTTCTCGAATTGTCGGTGTTCGACCCGTAGTAGTATACCCACGTGCACCGAATCAAACTCCAACGGGACGACCGCGAGAATGGTTGAACACGAATGTAAAACGTCGGGGATGCTCGAGCTACCCGATACGACCGATGAAAATGCAAAGCCCGTCGAGGAAGAAGGTACCACGAACGAAATTCAGTTTCAACGTTTCTTCAAGTTGTCCGAGAAACGCATCTCGCTAGGCATCAACATCAGCATCCTGATTATACTAACGATATTCGGTGTGCTGCTATCCTTGCCCCTGCGAATGTTGCTCAACACGAATTACTATTGTCGAAATCAAACGGTTAGTGGAAACGACACGACGAAAGCAACGGAAAACGCGACGACCACCGAGATGATAGCGGTCCCGATAAACTATCGGAAACTGAAGCTCTGTCCAAAATTCCAGTACAAGGACTATATCCAATCCATTTTCCGCAACTATTACGATAGGAACTGTTCTTACGCGCGATTCAACGTCACCGACGATTCGATTAAAGATCAAAAAGAGGATACGAACGGAACGATTGGCGACACAGGCGAAACGTCGATGATTACGAAGGACGATATCGGAGAAAACTTGACAGAAAGCACGGAAGAAAGTGGCAAAGATCGTCGAACGAAGTCCGTTCCAGTGGCAGGGCATATTCTCGTGACGATGCTTCTCATTTCAGCGATAGCTGCTCTTATTGAAGTGTTGCGAATACGTTTCGCTAGAGATAAGGTATTACAGCGGCGACCGCACTAGTTTCTTAACTTAATTTTGATCCAGATTGAGGTGTAATATGATCTTTACGAATCCTATTTTTGTGGTTGCAAATCCAATCAGTGTAGATCCGCGCACAAGACGCGTTCGAAAAAACAAAAAATAAAAAAAAAAAAAAAAACGGAGACCCTCGTATAATAACGTGCGGGAAAAAAGGATAGCGCTTTAAAGTCTGTTAGAATATTAATTTTGGTAATACCGTGAACGAAAGTGATACTGCTAGGCGTAGAAATGCTATCATAGGCCAGTATTAGAGACGAATAAAAAAAAAAATAAAATAAAATAAAATACGTACTGTTATTTGTATAGCGTATAGGAACTAATGATAGTATGTACAACTATCGTGTTATATTTTCAATTGAAAGTATTATATTTTTGTAAGAAACGATGTAACAAAGCTTTACACTGATTGATTTCACGTCCGCCAAATAACGAAACAATATTTCATTCTGTGTCGCAAAACCAACAACACGAGTATACGAACATGTGCATATTTTTAAAAACCGCCTAAGGACTCGTCTAAGGCAGGTAATGCCAGTTCAAGAAAAGCTTCCACGGTCGAACTTCCCGTTCGGAGCCGCTTTTTTCCGAGGCAACCGATGAACAGTCAGAGGTCCTTTGAAATGCAAGGCATGCACCGACCCGCTTTACGCCTATTAGGTAGCAAACAATTAGATCAGCTTGAACAGGTTGTAAGTGTATCGTGCGTAAAAGGCTAAATCGAACCGTAGGTGCGAGACCACCGCCGCTTATACGCCGCTCGTCATTCCCAACGCAACCGTCTAAGCAAAACATTGTTTCGGTGACCGGCACTCCGAATAATCGGATGTCACGACGCCAATCAGCCGAGTCCGATGAAGAAATCGGAGTTCTCATTAATGCTCTCCATCACCGCACACGGCTGATTCGACGACACTAAGGTAACGCGTTTAGAATTCAAACGAATCTGACTCAGCCTACACTAGAATCACTATCAGGTCGTTTTAGTTATTTTATCATTACCTTTTAACTTAAGATCCCACGTTAGAACCTGAACAATTCTACTCTACGATTCTTAATCTTTTATTTATCCTGTTTATAGCTTCTGAATCTAAGTCGTGTCCTTTTAGGAATCTGATGATTAGACAGCAGTTTTCATGCATACATACGTATTAGCACGTGTCATAACCGTATAAAAGTTACAGTCATGTTGTAGCTCTCTATTCTATTTTCTATTCAAGGTAGCTCTCTAATAATATCAACAGAATCACTATAATAGGTACAAAATCGACTTGACGTCCAAGGCTATTTTCTCTACTACAAGACACTGAGAGAGAAAACATGTACCTGAGAATGTATGAAAAAAGACACATAGAATAATAGAAGTAAACTTCAACTTTAATTGTCTATTGTCTATTTTATACAGACTAATATGCTGTAGTTTATATAGTATTCTTGCTATAAAGTTATACTATAATTAAAAGCGAATCTTACAATACATAATACTATACATAGCTCCAAATTAAATACTATATAAACTCCTGCTTTTACTTTTCTAATCAATCAACCGAGTAATTAATAATCTGTGATTGATAACCAATGAACCGTTGCATGAACAAGGGTGCCTAAAATAGATGATAACTATAAAACTCACGTCGATATTTGTGCGTCATGAAACCCCTGCTGAAGGTCGAACGCAGGTAAACGTTTCAGTAATTTTCTAAAAGGACATTACTTATATTCAAAAGTTTCCTGCACTACCACATGTGAACATTTCATAAAACTCCAAAAATTCTGAAAAATCGTCTCGAGTAACTAAAACTATTCGAATAATCGTGTTCAATCTGGAAAGAAAAATATATCTCTTTACGTTTGCTAATTATAATATTTACCTACGTTGCCCTTATAGATTGATGGAAAACAGTACTAACTAAACTTTTTACATTCGTTCCAGTAAGGCCAATCAACTGAATTTTTTGAAACTTCATTCGCGTTAACACTAACAGGGTACGTGTCTCAAACTGCATGGTAGGTTAATAAAATATATTATGTACTCTCACGACAAACGTTTCTCGAACAATAATACATGCTTGATAATATTTATTAGGTCTTACGCATCGCACAACGGTCATGTTCACGACAATTTTTAAACAACTCTTATTACTTTGTGAACCCACCATCCAAAAGGACTTCTATGAACAAAAGCTGTTTCTTCCAGTTCGTATTTTACAACTCCTCAACTTACTAGCAACTTTGCATCAATAATGAACCTTCCCGCTGCTAAGCTACGCAACAAATTTGCTCACTGTTCATCACAGTTTTACTCATTTTTATTTCCCAAGAGGTAATTTCTTACGTACCGTTTTTACCGTTATTTTTATTCTATGCAGGGTGTGTCACGTAATTGAGGACGAGTCGTATCTTCTGTTTGATCGAAAATAGATAACAGTGTTTAAATGCGCTTTGCAGTTAATCTTTGTATTTGTATCGTTCGTTTTACGAAAAAAATTAGGTCAGAGGAAAATACGCCTTCCCATATTCAGACAACTTCAACGTGCAGCGTCTGTTTCTACTTTTGATCAGACTAGGGATCGAACCACGCGTTGCGTGACTCGTTTTGCATTACAGTGAAATTAAAAATAAAGAATTAGGAGATATAATAGTATGTTATAATAATACTCACAAAAATTGATGAAAGAATCAGCCAATCAGCTCTATTGAAGTAGTGGGAGATTTCCTGTTCCAATATTACTAATGACTTGGCCTTTATTCTTCAAAATTCTGTATCAATACAACAAATATTATTAGTACTGAGAAATTTTTAATATTGAAGGTTTTTACTCTTATATTGATTAATGTTAGATTAATGAAATTTTACATTTTTTAAATACGAAAAGCAATAATCAAACAGAATATTTTATTTATAATAGCGTCATATTAATCTTATGGAAAATGACTGATAAAAACGATATTATGTGCTTACATTATGCGATCCTGTTTTTAGACCATCCAGTATATCTTTCTGCTCGCGTGACTAATTTACATCATTGTCCTATTCCTTTTTTTCAGGTGATGCGACTGTAGAACATGTTTATGTTAATAGACGATAAACTGTATTCAAAAATGATACAACATACAACATACAAATGATTGAAAGTACTCAAAGATGAATGTATTTTTGAAAGTGTTATAAATTATTTAAAGCGTATTTTCTTAAAAATACTCCTATCTCTCTTCGGCACTTCTGTAATTTTCATCGTTTCTCACGTGATATGTAAAATGTTAATTATAACTTGTGAAATATATACATATGTACATATATTGGTGTTGAGTAAATACATTCTATTATTCTCTATTACCTATTATTACATATTTAAATTAAATGTTTATATATGTGACAATAATATATGAAAATATATTATCATTATCATTATACATATAATTATTCAAACTTTTTTATACTAAGATTTGACCACATCGTGTGCGGAAATCATGCAGTCGTATTTAATAAGTATGTTTGTCTAACGCCCATAGGCGTTTACCGCACGCAATGCACTGCTCGAGAGCTTATATACTTCGACGATATAAAATTAAACGTAATATAAAAACTGATATTCACACCCAGACATAATAAGAAATAGTTTTATACAATCAACTATTGAAAATCATAATATTATTTTATGAATAATACGTAAGGTGTTAAAATAGTACGTTTAATTTTGTTACTTTCGATCTGATTGTATACCACAATAATACTTACAAAGAATAACTTTAAGAAGTGTCACATGATACTATATTTCAAAGAATATCATGATATAACATTATCGTTTACTCGTTCAATTTGAGTAGAAAGTACATTAGGAGAAGGAACGAACATGTTTCAAATTTCATTCGTCTTATGGTTCTAATATAAAATTCCATCTCATTAAATCATTTCGCGTATCTAAAGACTGTTTCACAATTCTTTTAAATGCAATTTCTTTCTTTTAAATTCGCAACATATCCTCATGCCTCCGTCTGCATAATGGAATGACCGTTTAAGACAGGGGTAATGAATTATGGGTCACGTGGCCAGGATGGCCGCGAAACGATTTGATTGGCACGCGACAAAATTCAAAGTGAAATTCATTTGTCGTGCCAAATTTAAAATAGCGTATCAATTTTAAATCAATATAAATTAAAACTATTTATCAATAAATGCATAAGTCTCCCAAACGAATAATATGCGTGATCAAGCATTAAATAATAATGCACATACGTCGATGTGCGATATGTTTCTTCGAATTACAAAATCTAGTAACATTGAAAACCGCCAATTACATACCTTCTGTATCATGCAATTGTTTTCACACTATTTTAATAAATCAAATTAAGAAAATATTATGAAAGGAAGATATTCATTACTTTCTAAGAAAATTTAAAGAAACACAATTATATAAATGCGGTGATCAGAGTATTTGGCATAATATAGAATTTCTTTGTAGTATTAATTTTACTAGTCAACATTTTTCACGCCCACAGCACATTTCTTTTTATTAATTTTTTATATCTGATCACAAGAAGGGATACCACCCCTAAGTTAAACGGTGTACACTAGTGATTTTCGTGTCCTTGCCATTGGCATTACTGCTCGACGCGCGAAGTAGCAGATGTCGCCACCTTCAAGGCCGTCATACAACCTTACACGGGTGAAACGCGCAGAAAAGTGGAATCATGAATTAAAGGTATCTTAATGAACGGGCCAGCTCGCGTATCGTGATAAAATATTGTTAGAGGTGTTGTATCGTTCGTATTTTTAAACGTTCGGATCGTGCAGTGGCGTGAAAAAGGTGTATATCTGTGACGAAGTGTTTCGCTTGTTGCACAGTTGCCAAGGCGACTAAAGTACGTGCGTGCGTGTGCGTGTCGGAAAGTGTGCTATGAAAAGAGAACGATCGTCAGAACGGCAATTCTACGGCTACCTATGTACTGACGGCAACTCGATGCTTCAAAAACGAACAGCCTGAAGACGGGACTATTATGGACTATCCGGTTTTGGGCCACTACGACCTGACCGTAGAGGCCACGGTTGAGAGCGGTGGTGACGAACAAGAACTCCTCTGTGAGTCCTTTCTTATATTCCCTAATATTCTTTCTTTCTCCTAAACGCGCGAAAAGCTCCCCATTGTGTCAAAGAGCAATCTATTCGAACGAAGATTCGAAGACTAAGAAAGGCGCGAAACCTCTCTGCTCCGTGACACTCGTTGCTCGAATCATGGTGCGCGATCTGGCGTCCTACTGCCAGAGGTGAATAAAATTTGAAACAAGGTTCTCAAATATTATTTTACTTAGAGAACGTTAAAGCAAACGCATATAAAATAGTAATTCAAATACAACAAGAAAACTTGATGAGTAATATAATTATAATAGGTTAAAAAATACAGTTTAGAAAGCTGTATGATATTTTCCAGATACCATACAAAATATTATTTTTTTTAATGGTCTGTAAAAGGCCTACACCAAATTCACCTTATACTTTGAAATAAAGGATTTATAGAATATTTTTGACAAAGTGTAAAGCTAAACTTTGCAAACTGCATGAACGTATGCAAGAATTGTACAATAAAATGTGAACACAAATTTAGTCCCGCTGTAATCTCTAATATATTATTCTTCCTTATACTTTCTCTTTATTTTCCACTATAATAGATCTAAAATATTTAAAATATCCCAAGATTCTTAATAAAATACTTCTCATTCAAATAACATTTCTATTTCTCAAATATTTACTTTGACAATTCTATTATTCTTCTATCTGACATTTTAATAAGTTATAGTCTTATTACTCAGTAGTATTATTCCATCACTTTCCATTGTTTTCAAACATTAATGTATAGTTTCAATCGACTGTTCAACTTTAAATAAACCTAAAAAATATTCTTAATTTGATATGGATGATAAATCTGGTGGTACTTTACTACTTTAAATGCTAAATTTAGTGCCGTACTTCCATTAAAGATATAACAGCTCTTGTAGGCAATGATAAGAAAAATTATTAACAATGATACTAACCTATATTTAATATTAGCTAATGTTATCACAAGTTGTGTTAAATTATATGATCAATGCTAAGTAAATCGAGAATTTCCACCGTCAATGTTAACATATTTCATTACAGGGGAAGATTCAAGTTATGTCTTATCCAATGAGGAATATGTACCTGCAGCTGAGCAATTTGGAGAAGATTTTGCCGGGGCTGAGTTTCATGAAACTCGCACTTTACTTGTTGATGGGGGGGATAGATTTGGAGTTTCCACTGCCACTTTCGATACTGTCGAAGAACTTATGTGGATGGGGAATCAAGGGGTATAATAGTAGTTTTTGTTATTATAGGTACAACTAGATACCTGTTTTGTTATCTTTGTCGTTTACTTTCTGTGATTTAAATTGTTGCTTCCTTTATGTTCGTACAGTGATATGTATTTATCAGAATCTATAAGGCTAGAAATGGAGTTTAATAAGTTTACTATTTAAATAGTTAGAGACAAGGCAACGCATTGATCGGAAACAATGTCTTATAGGGTCACGTAACATCTTATTATGGACCTGGGTTACAAAAATATACTTCCTTTCAAGTGCATGCTACGCAAGAAGTACGACATATTCATCCATTAGATGAGGGTATTTTAATCCTAACGCAAAGTTTATTAAGATGTCAATTACGGAGGGGCATACCAATATTTACACATATGTACGTTTATCTTATAATATACATATATATATATATATATATGTGTGCGTATACATACACAGTAGTGCCCACGTAAGTGACCGTATTTTTGCCCACTTAAGTGACCCCGGCCGGTCCCGAGCGTGGTCACTTATGTGGGCACTACTGTATATTATTATGGGTTCCATGTAAAAATAAATATTATAGGTCACCAAATATGATGGATATGCAATGCATGCTTCAAATTTCACCAACAAGGTTACTTATGGGAGGGCATCAGGAAAAAATAATTGATTTTAATCTGACCAGAGGAAAAGAGACTGGATTAGTGAGTTTCTATACATGTTGGTAGGACAATATAATAATTACGTTATGAGCATGTATTAGTACTCTCTTGCGCTTATAGGTAAATGTAGGAGAAAGTGGTTGTGCAATTTTAAGACAGCATAATAGACTTATATGTGCTGGTAATCCTGCAGGGAGAATTGATCTCAGAGATCCGAATACACTATCGATAGAACATACTTTTGATACCCATAGTGGTTCTCTCAGTGATTTTGATGTTCAAGGAAATTACCTTGTTACCTGTGGTTTTAGTAACAGGTGAGATTCAAAATAATCAGATGTATTAATAATTTATTAAAATTCATTAAAGTTGTCTTTAAAGTTATATTTCTTCCTAAATCTACCTGTGGATTTAGTCGTCAAGGTCTTTCGGTCGATCGATTCTTAATGGCATACGACTTAAGGCAAATGAGAGCACTAAGTCCTGTCACAACTCTAGTATACCCCCTTTTATTGAAGTTCCTACCTAGTTATTCAAGCCGTTTAGCGGTCGTATCACCACTGGGCCAAATGCAACTTCTTGATACTATCTATGCTAATGTACAACCACCTATGACATGCTTGTATCAGGTAAATGTTGCATGTATGCTGCATTCTTAGAAACAATCTTGTATTACATTGTGTGCACACCAATTTTTTTATATCGGTAGGTTGCTACTGGTGGTGCTATGATATTATCATTTGAAGTATCCTCTACATCTCAATGCCTTTGCTTTGGAGATTCAGCAGGTTCTATACATCTTATGTCTACGAATACACCGGAACCTCAGTTTAATACATTCTCTCGGTTCGTAGACATATTGATAAAATTAGAAATTATCCATTACTTATACAGGTATCCCTCGAGTTACGTGGTTAATTGGTTCCGCGTAAGTCGAGACTCAAAATTAGTCTCTGAAATATTCTGAAATATATACAAACTATTGTGAAATACATATTGCGAAATACCTATTATCTTTTTTATTTAAAACATTCATCTATAATTACATATATATATATATATATTCTCTTTAAACAAAATTGCTCCAAAACCGCGTAACTCGAGGGATACCTGTAGCTAGAAGGATAATAAAAAGAATGTATTGCTCTCATTTATTTAGGCCAACAGAATTCGCTGACCCTGTTGAATCAGTTCAATCTGTATCATTCGATGATGATATTACACCTCTAAGTACAATACCTATTGTTTATACAGGACATCCATTATTAAGTGATTGGCCGGAAGAATATTTAAAAAAAGTCTATAGGTAAGTAATTCTTATCAATAAGTAATAAACATTTATTGATGCATAGATAGAATAAAAGGTCATATAAACATAAATTTACACATTTAATGTACAATTATATACAAATATACACAGAGTGTAATTTAATGTATCATTGTTTTTAAATGTTAAATCAATTGTTGAAATTTTTTTATAAATTAAATTACACCCTGTACGTCCAAGAAATTGGAAACAAATAAATTATGTTCACAGGAAAACACCATTGATTGATCCCGAGATTCTGCGCACAATGAAAATGCAAGGAACAATAGGCTATGCACCAAATCCTCAGGCGTTTCGCAGAAATCAAGTGAGGAAACAATATTCTCCCACTCCTCTACAGTATTCTTCTCCAATTCTAAAAACCAAACTTCCTATCCTTCCATCCTACAAATATTTCCCATGATTTCCAATTACAACTATGAAAAATTAATTATGTTATTTTTTAATGTTTAAACCCCCCTGTTGTTTTAATTACGTCACAAAGGAAGTGACAAAACACAATGAATTATCACTGTTAAAAGTTGGGAATTTCCCCTTTTATCTTTAAATTTTAATAGTCTAAGTTGTTTCTGAAGAAATTTTTTTTTTTTCTTTTTTTTTTTTTAATATGGAATGTATAGTTATATTTGGTTGTTTTTATACATTCCGTATATATTGTCGCACAAGGTATGTATATCATTAATTGAATCAGTTATACAAGACAATATTAATTATATTGAATACCTAAAAAATATACTCAAGAGCAATGTGACAAACAGTCAAGCTCAATATGATTAAAGCTTTTAATTTTGTAGGAAAACCAAAATAATACGTGATTAAGACTGATAACGTCTCGTGATAAATATTGTAGTCCGTGAACAAAGTTTAAAAAACGTGATATATTTTCATAAGCTAGATCACAGTATTCTAATAATTTTCTGTGCAATAATGTACAAGAGAAAAAGACCTAAGTGGGACACTGAAAACATACTCATACAATGTTGAAATGTTCTTTCCCAATTTTAGTTAATATATTCTTTCGTTAAAATACTTGGCCATAATGTTATCGTTGTTAAAAAAAGAAAAATATTATTAGAAGTCTATATAAGCATGTTTACCTGATCTCAATTCTATCACTAAAATGATAAAAAACATAAATTTGTAAGTTCTTATTATAAAATGTATTTTTAGTTACCCCTTATTTTTGTGGGTCATACAATCTTTCCTGAAGTACTTTTGCATGCGTGATTTTGAATATGTTATTGAGGAGCAGTGATTGGTATTGTTTTAATTTCTTCCAGAAGAGAATTCGTTAATTAACACTATATCTATATAAATATCAACAATGTGCCAATTTAGAGAGAAAAAATATGTGTGCTTCAAAAATGTTGTTCATATAGATACATTGTATAGTTTATACTATAGTTATACTACTTGAAAAAGAAAAGAAAATACGTACCATATTTTGAAATTTTTAATTCCTGTATGTTGAATATCTCAAATGTTGAAAACTAAAAAGAAATAAATATATGTAATTATTCCCTTGAAAATACACAGTTAAACAATTTTCGTATGGCTGGTAAAAGGTTGAAGTAAAAATCGAGTATTACGATTTTAAACTATTAAGAACTGTGAAAAATGAGAAACAATGGTATTTACTAAAGTTCCAAAAGAAAATATCAATGTTTTAAAAGTATGGTTCTGTATTTTACGAATCAGCGTAAAAAGTACTACTGCCTTTACACTTGCCTCAAGCACAATGTGTTTGTAATTGATGCATTTTATTAGTTCCAATTTAATAATTTATACTCAATAATCTTCGTATGCTTAATGTTTAAAGAATATGTTTCTCAAAGAATGTATAATAGAAATTGTATTTGAGTGAAATAAAGATTATAAGACATACGTGTAAGCCTAACTTATTGGCTCGGTCCCACGCGTGTTTAATAGGTATTATTTATTTTTTCACGGTCCAAATTACATCTAAGATGTAATGATGCAATGGTACACCGCATTGTATAATATTTACTACAAAAAGATTACCCGTGCATAGTATAATTCACGTACAGACCATCCCAGAAAGAAAAACGAAAAATATCCGACTGATTGAGAAAAAAAAAATAAATAATACCTCTTTTGCAGATACCTTACAATTTGGAAAAACGACGTGGTGTAGTCGCAAAGCTTTTCGCGGGGGACTCACGGTCTAAAACAGATGACGGTACCTTTGTGGCCATACCAAAACGTTATCGTAAAATCGAGGTGAAATATTCACGTCTCGGTTATGACGAGTTCGATTTTGATCAATATAATCGTACCAGCTTCTGCGGCTTGGAAGCCACACTTCCCAACAGTTATTGTAATGCTATGTTGCAGGTAAGTGCAGTAATTAGAATAACGAATCGTAGAGGGATCCTCTATTTCTTTGTCAAAATTCCATGTTTTCCAGTTACTTTACTATTGCGAACCTGTAAGGATAGCATTGCTCTCTCACTCGTGCCAAAGAGAATTCTGCCTTTCTTGTGAACTAGGATTCTTGTTTCACATGTTGGACACATCGCGGGGATTGCCTTGCCAGGCTGCTAATTTCCTTCGAGCTTTTAGAACGGTGCCGGAAGCGGCAGCCTTGGGACTCATACTGAGCGATCTACATCCGGAAGCTAAAAGAAAAACCAATTTGATTAGACTGATACAAGTACGATCGATTGCTATCATAAGTATTGATTAAAAAATTAAAATACATTGCTTAAAATAATGGAGCATCGCCTGATTGTGTCTTTCGATTGAGTTACTTGATACCTCAACACCTTATAATTATGAAAATAATAAATACGGTTTATTGTAAACATCTCAACACATTGACTGCCATGCTACTTTTATAAATAGAAATAAATTGAATAAGTATTTATAAAAATATAGAATAAATTCAATAAAATATTACGAAAACAATAGACCAGACTTATTGGAAAACAAAATTATTCTATATAAATTTACTTTACGTTTGCAGGTTCAGAGCATACATTATTTTTCGTTGTAATATAGAACGGGCGTGTAATCGTTGCGCGTTATGTTTACTTTTGTAATAGATGCTTTTGAACGCGAGGTCGTAGCTTGGATTTGAAGAGATTAAGATTAGATTACCAAGCATTGAATACACATGAGGTACCATGACTAAATGTAATCAATTGTTTTGTTTAAAAATACATACGCCCAGAAAGTCTGGTGGAACTTATGCACGAATTTATCATAGCAATCAACGTGTTAAATGTTCTAATATGCTACATGCCCTTAATATTTCGCTCATTCTTTTAAGTTAATCGAAAATACAGAGGCCTAGTTTTTTATTTAAAAAGAATATATGTTTAATTTAGTTTTGCTAAAGCGACGCTTTATATAGAAGTATATTAATAAGGATATGTTAATATGTATAGATCTCTTTAAATTTCCTTTCAGAGTTGGAACAGATTTATTCTGCATCAAATTCATTACGAAATATTGGAAACGAGAAAACGACAGCAAGAGGAAGAAGAAGCTGCTCGCCTTAAGTCAGGTCCCAAATGTCCGCCATTCGTTTATAATGAACAAGACTTTCCTAGTATTTTGCAGGACATTGGTTCTAGATATAGAAGTCACGACGAAGAGAGGAAAAAGAGGAGGAAGCAAGATGAGGATGGTAAATATATGTGGATCACATCGAAAGGTAAACACAATTTATGTGTAACCTTCACATTGGGCACTCTTTGTGTTTATTTTTCATTTTGTATCCGATCGTATATTTGCACTTACTCGGTGATTGCGGCGATATATCCAAAGAATATTAAATCCAATTTCTTCATTTCTTCTAGTCTAGCATTTTTTTCAAACATGAATATTATTTTATCTGAAAAGAAACGTGCTTTCGTTCCCGTATTCTTAGGATACTGCAGCTATCACTCTTTTTTTGTTTTTGATTTTGCTACATTTGTAAATAAAGCTTCCCCGTTGCTTGCTGGACCGTATTTTTATGCATTACATATAATTCCATCTTTTTTTTTCTTTTACAAGAAAGAAGACATTACTTTCCGCGAGTGCATGTCTTATTTATACAAAATAATTTTATGTCTCTTTGAACAGGGTAGTATGTATAGTATAATCAGTACAAATATGCTCACCGTTTTTAATGTTAGGAAAAAGTTCTCGAAGAAACGATCGATTTGTTTTAAAGAGGATCTATAGTTTCGGTGTTATTATTGTTTTTAAAATTTCCAATTCTAAAGTCATTCGCGTGCTTCATTACATCTTTAAAAAAAATTTATTTTCTTAAATTAAACGACTTCTCTGATAGCTTTTTCTATCATAAAAAACAGGGAATATTTGAGGTGATTGTGTTGTGTGGATTACCCTATACAATTGAGTTGTTTTGAACACAATTAACATTTATCGTAGGTGATGAAAATTACATTATTTTTTTAAAACATTTACTAGTGGATTGCTGATACAAATAACATTCCCCATAAATATAACTTACTTATCAAGATAATGCTGAATAGATCCTCGATAAAGAATATTATTTTTTACACATTTTTATCATTGGCATGTAGTTGAGTATTATTAAAATTAATTTATTCAGATTTTAAATAAGTATTTATTATGGGTAGATAAGAACAACAAAAAGTCTATTGAAGAAAATGAGGTGCGAGACGAAGAGACAGAGATCAGTCGTCTGTTTGGGTCCGAACAAATGCATATACATCGCTGTCTCAAATGTGGGCAAGAAGCTACAAAACATTCCATCATGTTGCTGTGTAACTTAGTTTATCCAGAGTTATTGCACCCTTGTAAGCTACTCTTCAAGCTAACACCGTATTCCATGTGCATCGTATATCTTCCTCGGATCTTAAACGAACGAATTTTACCTTTTCTAGCTGAGGAGGTTCCGTTTACAAGTGTTCTTGCCCGCAGTTTAAGACCCGAGAAAATTACACCTGCATGGTGTGACAATTGTCAAAAATTTACACCCACTCTCCAATCTCGACAATTGACTAAATTACCTCAAATATTGGCTCTGAACTGTGGTTTAGATACACAGCAGGTACATTAAGCACGAACTTATACATACATCCTATAGTACAAAGTCTAGTGGTTTTACCAGGAGCAGTCATAAAAATGTATAAAATTCTTTCTAAAGAATTTATTAATTAATCCATACATTTCTAATTCAGAATTTAGATTACCCGAAGGCAGCACATCTTGTGCATTGTCACGAAATGGCAGCTTTATCGTAGTAACGAATATATATAATAATAATATTTTATTGTACTTGGTGCAAGTTTACATATTATCGTTCTGTTCTCGTTTGGAAACATCAACAATAAATGATACTATATACGATTTTTTTTTAATACATTACGTCGAGAGATCACACTGTTAAATTAAATGGGTGACAACAGTTGCGGGCACGCTATTTTATCTCTTATCATAACCGATATGGAAGATTTAGGTTTCAGACTCTGGGAAACTAATGACTCGCATAATTTATTCTCGTACATTTTAATCACAGGCATTAATTTATGACTGCACCCTGTAGACTGCAGCAATATAAAATTTAATAACTTCGAGGTTTTTTAATCGAGCATCAATTTTAGGACAAAGCATTCTGGCAAGCCCAGATGGACATAGTCGTTCAAAAAGTATTAAGTGGGAAAGAAAGTAGTCCATCTTCGAGCCCCGTTCCAATCACCGTAAAACCTTGTCGATACGGTAACAATTGCACTCGAGTTGGTTGTAGATTCAGACACATTGGTAGAGATTCAGGTAATTCGATAGACCTTACAAATTGTTATGCTATAATCAGACGATATAGCATACATTTCCATATTTTATTTTTGTGTGTGTTTTTTTTTATAGAAAATGTATCAACATCGCCCGTTACACCTCCTATGACGACTACGTCTGTTGCAACGCCGCCTAGTCATTTGTACTATTCACATTCGTGGATTCCACACAATATTGAAATTTCTCTGAACAGTAACGGTGAACTGTTCGTGGAAAAAATTAATAGTTCAAAGAGTATTTCTACCGAAAGTAGTAAGCCTAGCGAAGAGATCATAGTAGAAAATGGTCAGGGCGATGGCAAGGCGCAAGGAGATTCGGAAAGTCCTGGAACAGATTCCGAAGGAAAAGAGCCAGAGAATCACGTCACCGGACCGGATAATGGGGATGGAGAAAACGCGAATGCAACCGACGAAGGTCCAAATAAAATAAGTAAAATGCAATATAGCCTTAGTGCCGTTGTTTGTTACATCAATGACAAAAGCAACGAAGACAGGAGGAACATTGTTGCGTTGCTACGGGTCGGACCACATTATCATGAAAGATCGACTGGCAGCGCGGTTTCGCAGTGGTATATTTTGAACGACTTTTGGTAAGTGATAAGATTTGCTTTATCTTTCGAAAGATTCATAAATATTATGAAGATAATGAATTCTATAATTTAAATAACGACTGTAGGTCAAAGTAATATCACTTTGAGTACTTACTCCCGTCGAGATTTTGGACACTTCTTTTGCAATGTTCCCATAATACTCTAACGACTTTGTTACACTTGCTGTTAGGTATCACAAAAGGATTGTCGCGCTTCGTTCGCATCATTTCACGCTTCAGTAGAAACAAATACGTGCATACGTGTCGGTTATAATCACAACACTGATGAACAGAAACTAATAAGCTACAGAACACCACAAACAGCACTTTGATAAAGCTGAATCGTTTGGCGAATCAATAAATAAAAGTGACAGGAAAATATCCCCAATGATTAATGTCATTGACAAGAAGCGGGTTCTCGATATCTATTGATCGTATTATAAGGAATTTTTATTACGAAGGATCACTGTTGATTCTTATCTAAGACCTTGCACCGGCCATATTCCTTATACATAACAATGGCAGATATAGCCGCCTGACTAGACCCGCATGAATACTATTTCTTTCCCAATATACGAAACTAACATTACTCGTAAAACACTTGTTTTGGAAGACAATAATGGATGACGTGCGTTCGAAGAATCTTCCCTTTTGTCTTTAATGCGATGATTTTTTGGGATTATGTAAATGATATGTAAACATTTAGACTTCGAAATAGGTCTAAAATTGGTATGTTTTGGTACAGCATATCAGCGGTAACACCACACGAGGCAGTTTGGTTCAATCTCGATTGGAAAGTTCCGTGTGTTCTTCACTATACGGCTGTGCCAGCACCCGAACCAGCACCTTTTGTCAGTCCCCTTACGTACGACGTTTTCGGAGAAGACAAATGCATAGCTCGCAGTGGAGGAACTAGAGGGATCACGTTTACCCCCCTAACATCCGACGAAATGCCGAAAAAAGGTCGAACGAAAAGAATGAATTCTGAAGAAGAAAGATTTCTTCCGGTACGATGAAATAATGATAATTGCGAACAAAATTACAGGGGAATTGGTAGGAATCGATGCAGAATTCGTTACTTTGAATCAAGAAGAGTCTGAGCTTCGAAGCGATGGGAAAATGTCCACTATAAAACCGAGTCATATGTCTGTTGCACGCATCACTTGCATACGCGGGTGTGTACAATTATTGTTCAGTAATTGGAGCGCAGCGATATCTCGTATTTATCAATCCCTGTTAATATAAAATTTCACCTAGCCTTCGTTTCCTTCATTTGGATCTTATATTCTACACCAACACCTTCCACTATCGCCTAATTTCTTACATCGTGGGAAAACTATTAGTCTTTTCTTGGAGTAGGCTGAGAAACTGGGTTTATTTAATCTGGTCTTGTTCGATACTCGACTAAATTTTTAACTGACGGAGATAATTGAGAATAAATCTGTATTTTTGTGGTTGTAGCTGTTTATCGGTCATAAGCAACACTACGTGTAAGCATCTTCCCATCCTTCCATGGTTTCTATCCTTTCTTTCAATTTCATATAATCGCCAAAGGGATATTTCTAAAAATGTAATACTTTGTGTTTCATGTCGTTAATAGTTTCATTGTGTTAAATAGGCAAGGTCCTTTGGAAGGTACTCCTTTCATAGACGATTACATAAGCACTCAAGAGCAAGTGGTCGATTACCTGACAAAGTTCAGTGGAATTCAACCTGGTGATCTGGATGCTAATTTTAGCAGTAAACATTTGACTACGCTCAAGTCAACTTATCAAAAGTTACGGTTCTTGGTTGACAATGGAATAATATTCGTGGGTCATGGCCTAAAGAATGACTTTAGGTGACGAACTATTTTACAAAATCGATCAAATTTCGTGGGAAACGTGCGAGACTGGTAGTTAATCGTATCGTCAATTGTTGCAGGGTAATAAATTTAGTTGTGCCACCGGAACAGATTGTAGATACAGTATTGCTCTTTCATTTGCCCCATCATCGCATGGTATCGTTACGTTTTTTAACGTGGCACTTTTTGGGTAAAAAGATTCAATCCGAAACACACGATTCGACGGAGGATGCTCGCGCTGCGCTCGAATTGTATCGCAAATACAAGGAATTAGAAGGTTCTGGGAAGTTGGCCGAGTCTTTGAAAGAGCTTTACCATGTTGGCAGTCAATTACAGTGGAAAGTAAGGGCGACAAGTAATCCTATTCTAAGAAATGCGAGGTACCTTCGTCGGTTTCTATTTCCAATAACTTTCTATCTACCTCTAGGTTCCGGACAGCTGATACGAGGACGATTCTCACGAAGAAGTACACGATTTAGTTACATCGGGCAACGAGGGTGAAGCTTAAGCGATGGTTTCGAAGTATAGTGTAAATACTTTGACGATAGTGTTTCGAAAGACATCACCTGACGTATCGATAATTCGTCGATACCTGGAGTTTTCAATTTACGATCGAATTATGCACTTTTTTTTTAAGATACGTCTAATTATGCTTAGGTGGGAGAGAAGAGGCCGTGTCTGAGCATCGAGTGTGGCGATGATGTCGTAAAGGTTAAGATTACGGGTACAATTACATTGTCAATCATTTAGTATTTTTTTTCTTCTACGATATTTATTCGTTAGACCGTTCGTTACATCCGTCGCGTGGAGTATAATCGTAATCGAATCGTCGTATGTGAATCAAATTTTAATTAGTTTCCATATAATCGATCATTGTAAATTATTAATGCAACCGAAGGTAAGAAATTCTTGTTGATCGTGAGTTTAGGAAGAGTAATCGTGTAAGCCACGCAATGGCGATTTGTACATATTGTCCGATAGCACATTAGCGTTTTGAAGAGCAGTATCGATCCCTCACTGCCCGACCATTTATTGATATTTATTTTAATTTCTCTATATATTCCAAACCGGAAGATAACACAAATCCATCCTGCTCGGTAACAGTACTACGATACGTATATATAATTGATAGTTGGTATTTAGCAATAATTCTGAATGGGAAATCTGTACGAAGGTAATGTTTCACACTTTCCTTTTATACGTATCTTTTCTAATGTATTAACTTTTGTACCATTTTATCTAACGGTAGCTCGCAATGCGGGGGAAAAAACAAATTTTTATAAGATTTAACTTCGTCCTAACAGATTTCAGTTTTCGGCCAATTACCACAGGCCGTTTTCAATTGATTCTAAGCGTTAAAGTAAACCGAAATGTTTTCTAAACGGTCCTTTTCTACGAAGCTCTCGAAACGCAAAAAAAAATATTAACAAGATAGTAGTATATTTTACAAACGATTGTACTCATAGATTATTTTTATATACATTTTACCAATGTCAAAAAAAAAGAGAGAGAGAGAAGCAAAATAATGCTGTCAAAATGTATGAAACGAAACAAGATTATTGAGCATCTATTTTTTTATATCTGGAAAGATTTCCTTATAATTTGTGCACAACAAAACTTACGCATTGATTTTGATGGAAACGCGATCCATGTAGTTGTAAAGAAATCAGTGGTACTCGATGGTAAATAGTAATCATACATTTGTTTTTGTGTACATTACGTCATTGTGATTTTTCAATAAATGATCATATGGAAAATTAATTCCTGGTTTATAAAAAACTTCCTGATTCTAAAACATTCCAGAAATATTTGTATTGCTTCCAAAGGTATGCAATTATCTTCTTGACCTCTTTCAACAATAGGGTTTAAATTATGGCGAATAGAGAAATGAATACCAATACTGCATTGTGCTTTTATGCTTATTGCTTCATAATATTTTTAACTACAGCTTCGTAGCAATATTTGTGTGGTTATGTTGCGCGATGTTTTCTTCGTTTAAATATTCCCCAATGTTTAAAATGTACGGAGTTTGTAAATAATGATTTTCTATTTCGTCCGAAATAAATGTCCAACTTAGTATCAATAATATTTTTCTTTTAATATTACATCTTAAGTCTGTATATACAAGTCAGTTCTACCTTTCCGCATTTCTCAGAAATTTTTTACTTTCTACATAATTATTATTGCGTTAGCTAGCTATTTTTTTCTGAATTGTTTTAGTAATAAAATTAATAATTTACAAGATTGTACACACATACATACGGGGCAAGTCCCCGTCCATGTTACGACGCTCTATCATACGTTACATTGTACATATATAATGTAAAAATTTAATAAATAATCAAAGATTCCCGTTCTCGAGACCACTTTCGCGTTAAAAAATAAAAAGAAAATACAAACCGACTGCCGGCATCGGCAACGAATGAGATCTATCGATATTAAATCGTTAAATTGTCGAAAACGTTGGGCCAATTAAATTCCTTTACGATAGAAATCGTATAAGTATCAGTCGTCACGAAATTTCAAAATACTTTTTTGTGTTCGCAGAAAAAAAGCTATTCGAAACAAAGATTTCACTATATTTTGTAAATCCAACGGAAATACTTGGGATTTTGTGGTCATAGTGATATTCGTGGTATATTCTATTGTGTATTTACAATATATAATTAGATATTGCTCCTGTACGCTTACGTCGGAACAACAATTCAAATCGTTACGATACTATTCGACGACGATTGCAACTGTCCTTCGTTTCGTTTTTGAAAACGTTCAAAACTTAATCATCATTTGAGGTTAATTGTCGTCGAATGAGGTTAAAAATTAAATTTCTTTTCTGATTTTCTCACTTACCGAAATATTTGGGTCACCGAACTTTTCGTAATAAAATAATAGATAACTCGGCATCTATTTTACGCAAATAAAACAATAATTTGACGAACGCTTATTATTTTTCGTCCTCGAATAAAATTTGTTCGGCTGTTTAATCGATCGTCGATTACGCTCGTATTTGTCGACGAACGGGAGGCTTAAGTAAATTACGAGTTAAAAAAAAAAATAAAATAAAAAGAAGACGTCTCCTGACTAGAAACTTGCATGGTCGAGCTGCAGGAGCTGGAAGGAGTATTCAGTGGCAGTAGAAATCGCAGTATCGCTCCAGAACCTTTATAAAATTCACTCTAGCAGTTTCACGTTCGGTTCGGAGATAAAGGCACTCGCGAATGTTAATTAAAATTATTTTGCACACGGCAGAATCGTAAATTGAACTGTTCCACGCGTTCCAGCGAATGCATATTCCCGCTCCTTCAAAATATTCGTGAAGTTAAGGCACTTAGTGACTCGTTCGACGATTTTCGTTTCGATTGAATTCCACTGATCGATCCTCGATTTACGTTTCAATGATCATCCCCGTGCTGGAAGTGACCGTTCCTATTTAGAGGTTCCCTCTCCGGAGCGTCCGACGGTCTGTTCCTCTTAAAGAATCCGCACTAACGACAGAAACAATACGTATCGTTAATATTTAAGTTCCAAAATGGACGACATTTATTTCTTACGTGGGAATGTCAAACACGCGTCGTCGTTTTAAAAAAAATTTTCTTGAAAACAAAGTCTCGAATGTACAATTTTCATTTTATAGTTTTGATTAATTTTTTTATATAAAATCACCATGTTGGTGTATGTATTGTATGTATTACCGATTACCGGAAATCCTGCATAGGATGTTCGGCATCTAGACGAAAAAAATTGAATGGGAGATTCTAAGGGCCAAGATAAGACAGCAATCAGGAATCGTTAAGAAGTTATTAACGTTTCAAGATCTGTCTGTAGAACGGCTGCGAACAGCTGCAAATAGCTGCGATCAGCTGTGTGCGCGCAACAGGTTGAGGCAGGTCAGGGAAACATTTCTAACCTCACATTATATTTTCGGTTAGGAATTCTTTTTTCGAAAGTGCGTAGGAATTCGGGGATATGTCTATCCACGAAAAATGATTGTCATTATCCCCCGCAACCGAAAATAATTTTTCCAGAATGAATTGAAATTTTTTAATTTCGTCAAAAAATTTGTCCACCTTCCTGAATTTTTTTCTCGAAAATGCGTAGGATTTCGGAGGTATGTGTATTCACCAAAAACGATTGCAATTGACCCTCGCAATCAAAAATAATTTTTCTAGAATGATTTGAAATGATTACGGAGCTGTTCGCAGGTTGCCGTCTTACAGGCGGAACTTTTTTAAACGTTAATAACTTTCTAACAAAGCCTCAATTATCAAATCAATATTCTTGATTTTCGTCTTATTTTGCCCTCTAGAATCTCCCATAAAATTTTTTCCTGTATAGCTTGTATGTAATTTGCATAAACAAACCTTGTAAAGCAGGAAGATAAGCAGCAACAAAATGATCGTTCCGGCGCAGGCCGAGAGAACCACCACCCAAAATGGAATAACATCCGGCGCAGATGGTGTCACGTTCGGCTCAACGTTCGTTTTAATTTCGTGACTCTTGATCACCTGTTCGGCAGGTGTACCGATGAAAGGTTGCTTGGTAACTCGTGCTACCAACTTGGTAGAAACTCTGACCTTCTCCTGAACGGCCACCTTCTTCAGGGTTCTCGCGTCCACCCTGTACCTAGCACCCAACCAGACTTCCTGATCCTTTTTCAAAGGACCAACGACGCACCTGAGCATCACGCATTTCGCTGAATCGCAAGGACCGACTGGTCCCTGCGTCCTTGGGTCGTTTTCGTTATCTTTATCATCGAACACGCCCTCGTCCGTCGTAAAATCTTCATCCAGGTCTCTGGCGCGTCTCTGCAGTCTTTCGAACTTTTTAAACAGTTTCTTGTCGCCTGTATCCGAACTCGATCTATCGGTCGTCGTAACATCACCGAACGTTTCGCGATTCTCTCTTCCGTGGATACTGCTGGTAACCCTTTTGTCCTCCGTTCGTCTCTCTTCGTGAGTGCTGGTGTACGACGATTCGTATTCTCGTTCCAGGCCACCGGTCTGACCAGACTCTTCGTTCCATGAGTCACCGAAGTTGGTCTGACGAGACTCGGTGTAACTAAACGATCCTTGCAGCGGGAATCTGCGACCATCTTTCAAGACGATGAACCCTCTCCCGTTCGAATCTATCTGTAGCTCACCCTCTATCCTCAAGAACCGACTGTCCCGAGGCTCGGTGGACTCGGAGACGTAACTCTGGCCCCCGTATCGATCCTGAAGAGGGAACATGGAGCTATCCTGGAACTCTATGTACTCCTTTCTGTCGGCGGAGGTTCTGAATCTGCCCATGAACTGGACGTAGTTCTTGCCCTGTCTGTTGTACAGCTCGTAGCCGGTCGCCGACTTCGACAGAGATCCAAACAATCGTTCCAACTCTTGCGTAGAGCTTACATTACGCAGATTAAATCCAAATTCACCTTCTCTGACCGTTTCCTCCCGATCGCCCGTGACGAATCCACGATCAACGCCATAACGCGTCTCTTTCTCCGCTACCCTCCTTCGTGCCTCCTCTTCCAGTCGTACCCATTCCTCCCGCTGACGCTTTATTTCCTCCTCTAGTCTTCTTTGATAGGAGAGTCGCTCCTGTTCTTCTCGTTGTCGTTGCAGAACACGACGTTCCTCCTCTTGCAACCTGGTTTCCGAGTGATTCGCGCGAACCGTGTGCTGCTCGTCGATGCTCGAGATCCTCGAACCGAAGGTGGCGCCGTCGCTGGATCGGAAACCAGCTCCCAAAGTGTCCCCATAACCGCCAGATTCCGTGTGGATCAGCACACCCCTGTTGCCAACCGTAGAGTCATCTGTACCGATCGAACCTGTTCCAGAATTGTTTTGCGTGTACGTTGTGACCAACACATTTGGTTTTTCCCCCGTTGTTGATAATTGTATCTTCTTGGTGTTGCTGGTGACGACGGACGACGAGGAGGGTGGCCAGTGACGCGATTTCTGGATGCTCGAACTATCCCCGCTATTGATTTCGCTTTCTTCGTGTTGGACTTGCTTGTTCTTCTCCACGTCGAATCCGCTCTGCACATTGATCGTTTTACCTGATTGTGATTCGTCCAATGTTACTCCCGAGGGGTCCGAATGATGAGAATAGGATCTTCTTCGTTGTTCCAGCTGCAAAACGGTTGAACGGTTCTGTTATTGCGTAGATGATTCTAACTAATACGTATAATACATATACAATTTTTGCTTAAATTACAAGGCTATTTTTTAGTCGCATATTGTAGATTACTAACACAGCAAACAGTAAAGGAGAATTACTTGTTACAAAATTATATTTACAAGGTAACAGAAACTTTAGAGACCCAAAAGTCAGACGCGTTTTAGGTCTCTATGACGGCGTACCTTAAGGCTAAGATAGTTCGCGTTGGCAGTTTCACATGCGATAGGTCCAGACGTTTCCGGTTGCTCCAGAAGGTAGAGCAGTTCGTTTCCCCCCAGTGTCTGTGCCGGCCAAATGAGGAAGACCTCCGCCTCGATCACGTCAGAGGGACCCAGGTTGCGAATGGTGTAATTGTGCGTTACAGCAGGTCCAAAATCGATCTCCGTCGACGCGTTCGCGTCGCTGGTGTAATTGTCCGGATAGTAATAGAGATCCTTGGGTTTGCTCTCGCCGTCCACGCGTAGCTCGGTCTCGATCCAGATCGGTAGCCTCAGAGTGTACTTATTATCGTCGGTCGTGTACGGATTCTCGGGATTGGTGGTGTTCACGTCCATTTCGAAGGAATAGACAGGCTTCATCCCGTGAGAGGTGACCGGCTGCAACAGCACCTTAAACTTAACCAACCCGTGCTGCTGCAAAGGGTTGCCGATGTCGCAGCGAAGCGTGTTGTTGTTCGTTTGCTTGGGCGCGGAGCATTGAACGGGCACACCCATGGTCTCGATCTTCTCGACTTTTATGTAATCGATGCCAGTCGGTAGCTTCAAGTTGTACGTAGCTTCGAACGCGTCCTCCCCCATGTTCTGCACCATCACGTCCAGCTCTAGTCGCTTTCCAGAACCCAGCAGGTACCTTAGCACGTTCGACGACACGTTCATCTGCAGGTCTGGTATGCACACGTTGTCGGGGCCACAATTCTTCCTGATGGACAGAGAATCCTTCTTGGACGTCGTCGAGCCTAAAACTGGCCGCAGAGGCAACCTGGGGTCCCTGGGTCTGTTGTCCTCGTAGCGTTCCTCGTCGAGGCTCATTCGCATTTCGGCGTCCAGGGATGTTAGTTTGTCACGGATGTTGGACGTCACGTACACCTGTGGACGATGAATTTTTATTTATTTATTCAATAAACGGGAAGTCTCATTAGTATAGAATAGTTGTAGAACATGATAGTCAACAATTCTTCTAAATTCAAGTGTCAATAAATTAAGTTTGGTTGAAACCAAGGTATTTAGCATTTAAGAAACCTTGATTGTTTTCACTGACCTGAACCGTGCGACAGAACTGTCGATCCCGATCCACCATGATTGTGCGATTCAGCGTATTCCTGCCCTCGAGTTCCAAGAAGAACAACCTTGGATTCTTGGTTTTCTTCACGTCCAGGACGTACTGGATGTTGAAGTTGTGCTTGGCGAATACACCCTCGCCGGTGTACTTGAAACACGCCCTCAACGGGAAGCAGGTCACCCGGCTTCCGTCCGATAGCGTGCAATTCCTATCGTCCAACGAGATCAATTTCGATTCCTGATCGAAACTCACGTAAGAGTCCATCTTGATGACCGGCCGGGACCTGAATAGGATCGCTGTGCCGGACTCGTAGGCGCCCACCACCAAATCTGGATAGTGGTTCCCGTCGAGGTCGAGGCCACCGGCCACGGAGAACCCGAACGTATCCAACGGGACGCCGAGGTTCTCGGCGTAGATCACCTGAGAGTACTTTTCGAGGACTCCGTTGGAGGAACCGTGGTAGATGTAGACGGCACCGTGTCCACGTAGACCACCGTAAGGAGCACCCACGGCGAAATCGCCATAACCGTCACGGTCGATGTCCCCTAGTGCTGCCAGCGACAAACCGAATCGTCCGCGGTTGCTCTCCCCGTCTCTGGATAACGATAAGCAATTATCGCGAGAGTTCAACGATCCGTGCGTTCGGATGCTGTGCGACCCTTGCAGCCGCTTTCAATGGGCTTTTAGGCTCGACAGTTAATAGGCGAAGACACCTTCGTTGACATAAGCAGCGTTGGGCAATAACACTGGTCAACAAATTGTAAACGACAGTTTATACTCTTCACGATTAAGCTATCTTTATTAAGCTAAAAGTAGATTAAAGTGTACGTACGTTAAAATAAACAACATTTGTTATTTATTTAGCCTGTTACGAGATATCGCGCTGTTAATAATAATATCGACTTTATTATACCGTGCTAATTATACGCTTTCCGTAATAACAAGCTGGGTTTTAATAACAGCCTAGTAGCTGCACCTTGCGTGTTGCGCAATAATAAGTGGCGTAAGATTATCTTTATTCGGAATATAAAAAGTCTTGAACTTTAATCGAAAAATATTGATAAAGCTTGTTTGCTTTTGGCGATCGTCGACAAATGAATATACCAGCTGTTTAAAGAGTAATTTTTTTCGTAACGAACGTGCGTTTTTGTCAAGTGATGAAGACGTTAAATAAAATAAAGAACAAATAAAAACTGTCACGAAGGAAGCAATCTATGTAATGGTGACTGGATGAGGTTCGTAGCTGTTGTAAAACCTAGCCCTTAACGAAGGAACCGTGATAAAAATAATCGCTAATTAATTAAACCTCGCTGATAGACTCGTAATGATAAACTTGGCGTTTGGAATTTCTTTAAATAGTCATGAAATATACCTAAAGTCGATTTTCCGGTATTTTTCAGGTCCAGCGCCCTGATAGATCACGTACACCCTTCCGGTCTCGATGGTCATTTCCGGGTTATCTGGCACTGTATACATTGGCGCGCCGACTATGAGATCATCTAAACCGTCGCCATCAATATCACCGGAAGCAACAGCATAACCGAAGTAAGCTCCCATTTGTTCCCCAGTAATGTTACGTGGATTCGTCATGTTCGATGTAAATAGGATAACCTGCAATTAGATTTCTTCTATAAATCGGTGCACAAACATTTTTTAATAGATCTTCGTTTAATACTTGTATTCGATATATTTAAGCCGTTTATTTTGAAAGTGGCCTAACTTCATTTTTCAATTTTTTCCGGTTACCATGGTTACATGTACAACTTCATGTTATTTATCAGTAAAGCATTTCAGGTTGCTTATATTCCGAGCAAATACGATAATTCTTGACACATAAGTTTTCAGAGTTAGTTCAATAATTGAACCGTGTAGTTTCAAAGTGGCCGAACTCCATTTATACTTAAATCAAGATATTTACTATTGATAATGTCGGAAAGTAGTGATGAAGGTAATTTTAATTAATTAGTATTTACAAGTTAACCTCAGTTTTTGGACTATTGCGTTAGTTGAATAACCAGTACGTTTAATTAATAAAAAACTTAAAATTTAATATTAAATTTTAGAAATTATTTCACCCATGGGGAAGAACAGAACAAGACTATTTAGTTCAGATAGTGAAGAAGAAATAGTAACTAATGATTTAAAAAAAAATCGAAAAAGAAACAGAATTATAGAACAAAAACCTAACTGCATACTATCTAACTAACTGGGAAACTAACTAACTAACTGACAAACTAACTAATTATCTGCAAACTAACTAACTAACTGCAGACAGAACAAAAAACTAGTTAAAAATATGTTGGATGCGTTTTGTCAGAAATGAACCGTATAAAATTTTCTATAAGACATCAATGAATGAGAATGAAAATTTTAAAGTCCTGAATTTATTACCACGTCGGGATAGACCAAGAAAGTTCGAAAATATTGTATAAAAATATCAGACAAATTACAACAGCAAAATTCAAGGACATAACTGACCTATTACGATATATGTATACCACCGGAACATCATGATTTCTTCAAATCCCTTTCACACGCACAAAATGTAGATGAGTAGTAAATTGTTTTGTAATAAATTTATGTTTGTAATTTTGTACGTTATGTAGTTAAAAAATGTTTTCAATCGCATAAATTATGTTTCCGAAGTGTTTTAAAGATATGTAAAATAAATTCAGTATTGTTTTTGTTCGATTTGAAGCATCTTAAATTATGTTGAATGGACTTGGGCACCTTCAAATTTTATAATGAATCTGGTTGTTAATTTTGAAAGTGGCCTAACTCCATTCTTGATAAGAAAACGCATATTATTCACTTAATAATTGCCACTATTTTAATAGGAACTATAAATTTAACACCCTTAGATACACTTAAGCAGTATGACTCATTAGTATCCTATACGTATATTTTTAAATTCATTGAAACGCAAACCCTTAAGTATCTCGATTTGAAGATAAATGGACTTAGGCCACTTTCAAAATAAACGGCTCATTTATTGGTTCATACAAAATTTCTACCGATCGAAAGGGTCAATGACTTTTAATCGATGCAAATATATTTTTTAATAGGTCCATAAAAAATTTATGGCGATCGAAAGGGTCGATGACTTTTAAAGACCCCTTCGACGGGCGATTTAGACGATTAAATTCTAAAGAAATCGTTAGTCAAGTTATTCCTCGATAACGTGTTGCGCCCGACGCGTCTATCATTCGTCTTACTTTTTCAAGTTACTACAAATGGACCGACCCGATCGTCGAGCTACAATCTTTTTCCCGATAAAGCGATAAATTTTCACCGGACGGGTTACTTTCACCAGCAGGAATTAATTTCAATCGCGCGTTCCTTCTTTCCGTCGCAATTACGTGTTAATATTTCATGAGCATACTTTGCCAAGAAGGTCGCCGCCGCGTGGTACACCAACAGCAGTGCCGCTGTCGCCATTTCCAATAAAATCCCCGGTCGTGACGGAATAACCCATGTAGCTATCGTCCTCCGTGGCCGGCCCTTCCTTCGTGAACAATATTTTCGCACGATTCTTCAACGACTGTGAAAACGCTTGGCCTGTAAAAGCAGCCATCGATGAAATCGACCAACTCGTAAGCAACTTCTTCAAAAGAACACATACTTTCCCAAAAACGTTCTCGTTCTTGACTACGACCGAAAAAAACTCCTAAACACAACTCATGGAATTGCAATGCCAAACACAAACAAACATTGTAGGTGCACAGGATCGTCCCAAGAACAAGTATACAAAAGATTTGCGAGCTTATTAAACTAGTTTCGAGCATCGAGTAATGTCTTGGAAATTCGAGTTTTTAAAACGTCACATGCAAATTTAGAATAGGTATATAAACGATAGAAGATCGAATAAAAACAATATTTATCTTATAAAGATTATTACAAAGAGTTTTCGTACAGAAATCTTGTCAGACCTACTTACAAAACTATACTGCTCGAAAAGTGTTTATAATCGGACGAGAAACGTTCTAGATACGATAGTAAAATCCTCGATGCTTGTAAAATAAGCTCCCAAAGTTTGCCTAGATATTTTTGGGATACCATGCGCAACAAATTCATGCTAGTGTACAAAATGTCTAACAAGTAGGTTGTAGCGTACAAAATATCCTATCGAACGGAATCGTTCACGTACAATGCAGGTAATAATTTTGTCTCGTTGAAAAAAAAAAAAAGATTAATAGAGGTGAGTCAGAAAACGTTGAATCGAAGGCGTATGGTTTTTATCGTTCACATCCTAGCGGGATTCTTTAATTGGCTAGCGACACAGTAACGATAAATGTATCCTGCATGACAAACCGATGGCCAATGCATCAATACGTGGACATTGATGAATCTTCGAGACCTATGGTGAAACCAAGTTTGTCACGGTGTCTGGTGGTCCAATCCCGATGCGATTCACGATTCCTTCTCGCGATGAATCGTGTCATCCTCCTGGCGAGTTTCAGCTAGCCAAGACCTTTTACGAAGACGGTGAAAAAAGCTTGCGATCGGTTAACGCAAGATGTACGATTTAATTAAAATTTACTTAAAAATCGGACATTTCATACGGCTACAACCTGCTACGGTACCATCGATGGGTAGAAAATAAAAATCGAAATCGCAGTCAGGAGAAACGCTCGGGAAAAGAACACAAGTGTAAATCGTAAGCCGTTTAACATTATTATTAATCTAGCTTCTAAGCAATTCTATTCGCAAGGGCGGCGATATTACTCCGTTCGCTAAATAGCAGTAGACTAAATAGCAGCGTTGAAATGGCCTGTGAAGTCGATTAGAGAGACGAAGCTGTAAAAAGCAGGCCCTCAACCGTTAGATATTGCCACCCTCGGCTCACCTGACGGTAATTAATAAATAATAATAGCACACGGTACATTAATCGTAAATCGGATATTAATCACTCGATGGGAGTGGCACGACGGCGTTACGAGACCTCAAACTGTCAAGCATACAAGATTACTTCGCGGTAATTGCGAATCTGACCCGATGCACCGAACAAAAGTGTTCGCCTTTACGTATCCGCTCGTTTTCGCGACCGCTCTTCAGCGTGACAGTTCTGCGCAGTTTCGATCGAAATTATTAATCACAGGCGTCTTGTTAATGTCGCGGTGAAATCTTATGAGTGGAAAAGCCGGATGACCGATTGGCGTTACGAGTAATTAATGGAAATTAATTGGGGCCACTGGCAAGCAAGTGTGAACGCGCGGAGATCGTGATTACTGGTGTCTCGTTGCTTTTCGACAAATTTCGAACACTCACGTCCACGCAACCATCGTCAAAACAAACTTTACACTCGCCACTTCGTCCGGGATAATAAATAATTAATTTGGTACATCGTACCACCCCAAACGAAGCACGATTATAGACGTTCAGATAAATTTTTATTCGAATAATTGTTGTTCCGTATTCACGATCAAAAATAAAATTCGTCCAACTTTGCAACGACGAAGGCTGCGAATCTTTGTCGACTCTGATGGACGCCGAGATCGTTTTTTTTTCTCCAGCGAACGTTCAAGCAACACTTGTTAATGGGAATCGTCGTTAAGAGAATAGCAGCTGATTAGAGGTTTTAAAGGGGCTGGTTTCGGTCGACGACGTTGATTGGTTCGTTTGATTAAGGTCGCCTGCAAATACGCGGTACCTGATCCATCTGCTTCGGGGGTGAACAACGTCGTCGCTACGAACTGCAACCTGATATCGGTGCTGATCGAGTATATCTGACCTGTAATTGTTTAACGAGAGTCTCCTCTGAGTCATTCTAACATTCACAGAACTCGAGGTAGTCGCGGTGAAACCCGGTCGTCGCTCCATCGCCCAGGCATTATCAAAAGCTCGAACTTTCGCCTTTTTTATTAGTGGAAAAGTGGCTTCTCGCCGACCAGTACAGCAAAAGGGGGAAGAGGGGGTAGATTTAAATGCAATTCTAATTCGATTGAAAATTTAGGTAAGCCCAATTATTTCAGAGAGAAGTTAGAGATCGTTGGAATCTTAATTTTGACTATTATGTGGATCTACCACAGTAATTAGTATTAACCCCTTATTACTATAGTAATAATAGTGATTCTAGATATTCGTTCGTTTTAACTAAAATTAGCGCTCCCGAGAGAAAAGTGTTGCAATTGTGAAAATGGGACGATCGTCGGACTTGATATTGATATCTTACGCTGAAATAATTTCGCAATTTTCTTTTGTCTTTGTGCGTTACAATTTACTGCTTTCCTTTCAAATTTGACCACTTTTCTCGCTGGGTGTGCCTTACAGTGTGATTCTAGAGATTTGAACGAACTACAGCTTTTAAATAAATGATAATAGAAAAATGGCTATGTTTGGTGAATCTATGTTTAGAAAAAAACTATAGTTTCTAGAATCACTGTGTATAAATTATGGGCAAAAATTTATTTGAATAACAAACGACAAGTGTAATAGTAATTCACTCGTAACCAACGAGTACACTTTTCATCGTATAACGAATTTAAGTAACATTTGTCGTAACACTGTGATTATATATTATTTCCAGGTATTATACAGAGTGTTCGACCACTCCTGGAAAAAATTGTAATGGGAGATTCTGGAGACCAAAATAAGACGAAAATCAAGAATTTCAATTTCTTGACTGAGGCTTTGCTAATAAGTTAGTAAGTTATTAAAAAATTAAATTAAAAAATTTCAAATCATTCTGAAAAAATTATTTTCGGTTGCGGGGGTCAATCGCATTCATTTTTAGTGAACAGACATACCCCCGAAAACCCGCGCATTTTCGAGAGAAAAATTCAGTACGGGCGGAACTTTAAACGTTAATAACTTTTTAACGAAGCCTCGATCAACAAATTGGTATTCTTGACTTTCGTCCTATTTTGACCTCTAGAATCTCCCATTAAAATTTTTCCCAGGGGTGGCCGAACACCCTGTATTCTCTCATATACACGTTGAACACGAATAAAATTTAAATCAATGCAACAACGTGTCTCTGTAATATTAATATTCGATATTCGAAGAGAATATTTGTAAAAGTTTCGACTGGAAAATTTGGCACTCGATCGACCAAACGTCGACACGCGACTGATATACACACAAGGTATCGAGTTTTAAGGTAGCTCTGATTGTAAAACTGTGACCTAGATCGAACTTCGTAGCCAAGTGAATCGATAAAGAATTTTACCTTGCCAGTACCAACTTCCTGGTGCCCCGATGAAGAGCCTCTCACCGTTCTGTAACAAATAAAGAGGTGTGCCGTTAAGGGAATTTGTCGATGTCAAGTAACTAACGGTAGGAAGCACTTTAGCTGATTTAGTCCTTTTTATCAACGAAATTCATTCAATTTCTCTGAATCGAACGCAATGGTTCTTCAAATTCCCCCGATCGTTAGCATATCTGAAACTTCAACCGTGGAAGCTACAAACGCTTCATTAATCGACGACACATACCACGATAAGTTACATAGGAATCAGTACCAGATCAGCTCGACAATCGGTAAATAATTAATTTACGTTTCGATAGAACGAACCACTCTGCATTTCGTTTCTTAACACTAAACCTACCATGCACGGTCAAATGACCGTTTTTGAAATTTCGTTTAGAATTTCTCGTATACAACGTTACTGTATCACCATGTAGCTTATTGACTTTTCCTATAATATACATACAACCCATTTTTCAATATTCACAACTTTCTTTATTGTTTATTTTCCGAAAAAAATTTATAGCATGTCTAGTCTACCACGAACGGTCATTTGACCATTTGAAAAATTCATGTTATTTACGACTATATTCTTCGGAAAGCGCACTCCTGAAATTGTTTTACGAGTCTACTAGGTAATTGTGGATCTATAGTGTAGACAAACGCGCGATTGGAACAAATGCACAGCGTTCTTCATACGACAATACGGTCTTGCGATCCGAACAGAGAGCATCAAAATTTCAAAGTGTATTATAGAAATTATTACGTGGTATAAGTGATAGTTTCGACAAAGTCAACAGAGCTAACAATATTTTGTGGTATGATTTACAATTTTTTTTTATTTCTGGTCTCAATGTTTTTGCCCCGTTTGATTTATATTTTTATATTTTAGTTTTTACTTTTTACTTTATCATTTGTATATTCATACCCAAAAATGTCAAGACATTCGAGGAATATCAATTTATTAGACAAAATAAATAATATCGACGAGGATTGTTCTTAAGATGACCAAGAAGTTTCCGATTTTGATGATGATACAGCAGAAAATAATTGTGACTTATTTGACAGCGATACGGACGAAGAGAATATTTTGAATATACAAAGAGGACAAAAAAGAAAGAGATTTATAGTTAGTTCCGAAAGTGAAAATGAGGAAGGAATTGAAACTGCTATGGACGGAACTGTTTGGCAAAAAATAAAAGAAGGGTCTAATCGCGGAAGAGCACCGATTTATAATATTTTCAAGGAAATTTTTTGAAGCGGTCATTTGAGCGCTCATGGTAGGATTATGTATACATGAAATGTCGGTAGGTTTAGTGTTAAACTAACGTCCACTGTTCGTAGACGCTCGAAGGAAACAAACGATCGAAACTTCCTACATCGTTTGTAGGAATTCTCGAGTAGAAGCACAGTGCAAAGTAATAGAACAACAAGCACGATTATCGAACCGCCATTTTTCGTAGCCGCTGGCAATGCAACTAGGAAACGGACGCACCCACGAAGGATCAAATTTTTTATTTAATTCGCGAGATAATGGCGATACGAGAGCCCGATACGCGATAAATCAGTCGCTCGTACACATATACGGTGGTTCGCGCGTACACAGAATCGCGTCACGCATGTTAAATGTGTCTTGCTTGTGGCCTTCGCGATAGAGGCTTCTTGGTACGCGACGATCTCCGCGTGCTCGCGGAAAAATCGCCCGATCGGCTGCTGGGATCCCTTCGAACGTGTACAGAGAACCACTTTGACCGTTCTGGAAAGAATCGCTGGCACGCGGTTGCGACTTCGCAACCGGGAACTCAGAATTCAACGTACGAAATGTTACATTTCGAGGTTCTTATGAAAGCACTTGCTATTTTCGTTAACTCTCAAAACCATGATTTTATTTTGGATTCAAAATGGGTAAACAAATCGATCGAAGTTATTTTGTTAATCCATTGCAAAGACAAATGTATCCTAGCGACGTTAAAATGTTGCAAGATTAACTACTACATCGATAAGGAGCTAACAAAAATTAATTCTGAATATTAGATCGCCAACTCTAGAACTACCAAAGCAGTCAAAATGGCCTATTCGTAATTCCCAATCAAAATTGTTACAAATTTATTCTATAGGATTTTTACTGTGGTTTTCTATAAGAAAATGAATGAACACTTATGTCCATTGCATTATACATTTCTTCGCGTATCTATCGTTTTAATTTCTTTGGTACAACAAAATACACTATAATTGTAGTTCTAGTGTTAAAGAAAATAAATCTAAATAGAAGTCTTCAATTTGAACGGGACTGTAAATAAATAAGTTCTATGACAAACTGTGAGTAATTTGTCTAAAAACAAAGTTTCGTTGAGTTGTCGTCGATGCAAAATAGAACCGTGGCTGTTTTCCGTGCAAAAGTTCACGGTGATCGGCAGATGTTATTTTAAACTTCGTGAAAAGTTAATGCAAAGACAAGTGGTTGCGATCGAAGAGCAATAGATCCAGCGTAACGCTGGACCGGCTTGAATGCGTTACGGTGTCGTAACGTTCGGCGCCCCGCGATAAAACAACACACTTCAGCCCCACGTTCGCACACCAACGGGTCTCCGATGCTCGACTGCACTTAATCGGTGCATGAACCACTCGAGTGCCACTCGAAATCATCGACATACCTATCGCGGTTGAACCTACGTATCGGTTGTTCCCATGCATGGCGCGTTGATACTTTCACGCAGGTTTTACGCGTCTGACGCGTGCAGACCTATACTACTTACGATCGTGCGACGCGTGAGAAAAATTATAACCGTGCGCTTAATAAGCTCGAATTACGATACTTCGTATCAGGTGCGTGCACAAGTTTCGTTAGTCTCTCCATAGACGTTTGCATCGATACCGTTTCGTTTCAAACAATAGGCAATCTATTAAAATTCTTTACGCGTTTGGCAACGAACGTCAGCTGTTGTTTACAATCGACAGTAGCTGCATCGAGTCGACGACTTTGTTGAAAATTAATATTAACAGCTCTATCATTTATGTGTTATAATTAGACTATGGATCTTTATGCAAATTCATATTTTTATTAATCCCTTGACGTACGATACAATTCCAAATAATTTTTCAATCGTATACTATTTTTTACGAATACCTCGTGAATATAAAAATGTGTTGATTTTAACATAAAGGGTGTTCGGCCACCCCTGGGAAAAATTTTAATGAGAGATTCTAGAAGGCTAAAATAATACGAAAATCAAGAATATCAATTTCTTGATCGAGGCTTCGTTAAAAAGTTATTAAGAAATGAAATTAAAAAATTCCAAATCATTCACGGAAAAATTATTTTCGGTTGCAGGGGTCAGTTGCGATCATTTTTGGTGAATAGACATACCCCCGAATGCCTACCCACTTTCGAGAAATAAATTCGGGAAGGTGTGAAATTTTTCGACAAAAAAAACAACTTTCAAATCGTTCTGGAAAAATTATTTTCAGTTGCAAGGGTCAATTACAATCATTTTTTGTCATACCCTCGAATTCCTAACCATTTGCGAGAAAAAAATTCCTTACCGATAAGATAATTTCGGGCCAGAAATGTCACTCCAAAATTTCGTGCGTATCTTTAAAACGTCATAACTTCCGAACGGATAGAAGAATTTGAATGATTAAAAAGACAAATAACGCATATTTTAGTGAAGAATATGTAAAAATTTTAACAATAATGAAAAAGTTGTTCCTTGACCCCGTAAAGTGAGAAAAACCACATAAAAATGGTCCAATTTTCAAACAGCCATAACTCCTGCAATAGTGAATATATTTCAATGCAACTTTTTTCTGAAACAGAGCTCATGGGTACCTGCAAACAAGTATTAGATCACTTTTCTATAGAGCGTCAAACAAAATTACTAAAAATCAAAAACGAATTTCTAAGAAAAATCGAAGGTGCCTAAATTTTTCGATGAAATTGAAAAGTTTAAAATTTTTCTGGAAAAATTATTTTCGGGGGGGGGGGGTAATTACAATCATCTTTGGTGAATAGACATTTCCCCGAAATCCTACGTACTTTCGAGAAAAAAATTCTTTACCGAAAATATACTGTGTGGCCGGAAATGTTTCTATAACTTTTAAACGGAGCCTCAGTCAACAAATTAGTATACTTGATTTTCATCTCATTTTGGCCTCTAGAATCTCTCATTAAAATATTTCCCAGTGGTGACCGAACACCCTGTACATATAAGACTGTTTAGTCTTACATGATTGTGAAACTTGACATGAAGAACTTCAGACTCGTCATTGTACGACAAGGGGTTAACAGAATTAATGAAATGGGAGCTTCGTAGAGGGTTGTCTCAACCCCTAAATACAATAACTCGTATTTTACGTATTTCTTATAGTTTTGCATATCAAGTGCATTGTGTAATTTGTTGAGAGTTAAAATGTCCCATAAATGCATAAATATATTTAGTTATAACGATGTGTACGAGTCTATGTATTTGTCCTGTAGTTCGTAAACTCTGCTGCATATCTAGTCTTATTAATCGCGGGTTTAAAAATAGAAACCAAGGTAACGATTGTTCAAAGTTATCTCGCGTGTTTACTCAAAGTACCACTCTTGTTATTGAAACTTAATATTCTCTCGAACGTCTCGGTACGAGCGTGGGTCTCGTTAACAGTGTATTTACCATGGTCGACGCAGAGTCGAGTTCCTTGCACGCGATGCGTTTACGTTTTACACGGCGTAACGGTAAGCCTCCTACAGCCTTATCTAACGGCGATGCAACAGTAGTAAAGATTATGTCTCGCATACATATTAATCAACGGTCTACATGAATGATCGCAAGAAGCTGAATGCGCGGCCGCGATTCACGATAAATTCATGTAATATGAATGAGACTGAGCCGGCCATACAGGCAGAAAAACGACTTTTTCGAAAGCAGAAAAATACACCCGGACGTGTTTCATACGTGACATATATTTACAACCATCAGATTTATTTTTCACTATCGAAACCACTGTCAACTTATATATTTTATCTGATAGACATTTGGTATTTTACTGAATTACATAAACGTTCGCAAGACAGGATAATGAGTTCATTAATGAGATTAACGAGTTATCGTCCAACGATTGCATTCGCTCCGATTGCTCGTGTCGTTTGTCAGCCATATTTTACAATAATGATTATTGATTACTCCATGATCATGGTCGTTAATCGTTAGTTTAATTACGGGTTGTCAGCCTCTGCAAATCAAGCGTCGCGCTCTCACCTGAAACGAGAATTTAATCGCACGGGTTCCCTGCGATCGCCGATTCCTCCCCCCGCAATTTAAATCGCAAACGCCGCACACGCGTGAAATAAACTTAACCGAGGCCCAGCGCGAATAAAGCAAACACGAGGGTAACTTTACGCACAGCATTTGCACAATTAATTGGATGCCACCTCGTGCGAAACGATCCGCGTCTTTGGTTCGAGCTTTTTCGCTGTACCCTGTGTACCCAGATTAACGCGTGCCTCGTTATCGCGGACATATTCTCTATAAATATCGATATCTTCTGCGTACACATTGTTCTCTAAACACGAAAACACGAAGTTTCGGTGCAGATAAGGCTGAATCAATATTTTCACGTTAATTTGAATTTTTCGAAAATTCGTTTGCTGTATTTTTGTAAAATATTTTACTAAATTTGAAAGGTTTAAAAATACTCCGTGTGTATAGGTATGTAGAAATATTAGAAATAGTACGTTTTAAAGAGTGAGAAGAATTTTATTAGAAAAGTTGCTCTGGATGAATGTTCGTCGCAGGTACTTGTTCTGGAATCAGGCGTCCGCGACCTTTCGCGATACCACCCGCTGCATTGACCCCAGCGAGAGGTCAGAGCCAGCCAAGGTCTCGCTTAAATATCACCGGGATCAAAGTGTTAATCGCGGGACAATGTCGGCGTGCTCTCTCGCGATGCACCTACGCGCCGGTGCAGTCCAACGCCCACGCGCGTGCACAATAAAAGACACGGATTCCACGGATCGAACGAGGAACGAGAAGTACGGAAACGCGGCAAGCCTCGGGAGTTACTGTAAGAACGACCAAACGTATTCAATTATTTAACGATAATCATTTCTACAGGCTCGTTCGCGAGTTTCCTTATTTTATCCGCTTCCTCGAAAAATTCTTTTCAAGTCACGCGTGGTGATTTCAACGACCGAAGAGAAGGTTCATCGGATCAAAAGAATCTCTATAAAAGGAACGACTGCTAAATGTTGCAACCTGGCGTGTAAGAGTTTTATTTTTTTTCCAAAACGAAGTCGGGAGAAACCGAAGGCTCGCGGAGAGAGTATTTGAAGAAGTTGGTTCGCCGATAGGAGAAAAAGGGACCGGGTACGAGAAATCGTTTCGTCGAGATGGGACGAGGATACAGCGGACCGCGGGAAGAACTAAAACGCGAAAATGTGACGGCACCGACCGGATTCCCCGGTTCCGTTCCGGCGAAAGGGCCGTGTCTAGTTTCGTTTTACTCTCCTTATCATGAGAAATGGCGGCCGTTTATAAAACAATGCAGCCGCTAAGGAAGGAGGACCACCGGCGCGTAGGTGGCCTCCTCGCAACGCTGCCCGACGCTGAACACGGAACACGGTGACAGAACGAAATGTTCGTGCCTTAAATGGCCACTTGAGACTCTCCTGCCGTTGCTGTTGGCTTGCTCGCCGCTGCCGTGTCGCGAGTACCCTTTTTCCCTCCCTATGGGCTATCTCTTTCCGCGGCAGGATTACGCGCGTACATACGCGCTTCGAACACGCGTGCTACGTCGACGCGACAAAGCGTCCTCCTCGAGGCGCTCCGGGACCTCGACTTTTCGCCTCGCGAGCCATCCTTTGCTTATTCAACCGCTGCTGAAACCGATACGACGATTCTTCCAATTTTTATGCACAACAATCGAACAGGGGGAGACGCCTCCAAAAATTTGTTGGAAACGGACGGACGTGTAATTTTTCACTGCAAGTTGTGAAACAAGAAATCATGGATTTTTTAAAATAATTATTTGTTATAAAATGGTGGAACTTTGAAGGAAAGGGAGTTGTCGAATGAGAAGAGGTTTACTGTTTCTCATAAAATTCAATTATATGTTTGAAAGTTGCTTTAAGTTGTAGTACAATACATACATATGGGACGACCTAATATTATTAAAAGCTCAGTGGTTTCTTAACACGTTGACTGCTACGGTGGTCACTGGTGACCAGCACCTAAAACGCTTACAATAAATGAAATTTAATATATTTTTTTAATATTATCATTGCCATTAGAATCACTATAAAATAACAAGTACCCCATTCGAAGTATTGAATATTTCTATATCGTCCTTTCTTAAAATGTTGACTTCCATGGTGGACACTGGCGACCGGCACTCTAATCCTACAACGTGTTTTTAAAACACTTACAAAAACTGAATCTTAATACTTATATATTTTTTGATAATATCATTAAGAATATTACAAAATAGCAAGTACCCCATTGGACTATTGAATATTTGTTATGCTATAATTTAAAAGAATATCGAGAATATCCCCAAACAGAAAGACGTGTTAATTTTAGTGGATTTTGCAGTCCAGAAGATAAAGTCTCCCCCTCGGTGCATAGGGAGCAAGAATCTCTAGAAGCGTTAGAGAACGTAACATAGAGTCTAGGAAGAATAATAGGAATGCGTTTTCACTGCCCTCCGATAAGTAATCTTTGCTCCATTAGGATCCAGCGCGTACGATACTCGCGAGCGTTGTCGCGTTGCAAACAGCACGGTCCCCGGTGTAATTCTGCTTGGACCTCAGACTTTATGCCGTTGAGTCACTGCATTTGCATTAGGTGCTTCCTTCCCGCGGTCTATGACTATTACGGATGTAGATTCCTATAATTGGATCCGTTCGCGAGCACGTGCGTGACACGAGCTAGAATCGACCATTAATATTCCAAATCGTTAAGTCACCCGATGCGATCATTTTTAAATCTTATCTTTCTAATTTTACAATTATTCGGTAGACGGAGGACTAATTCATCGCACGCGACGATCCCCGTGTAAACACGTACATTCGAGAGTACTCCATTAATTTCCTGCTCGAGCAGAGGCTTCGGTGCTATGACATAAAGTACTCCCGGGGACCCTATCGGCGGAACATCTCGGTTACGTCAGCGCATCGAACGGGAGAATGCAGCTCCGTATGCACCGCGGTCGCCGCGTACCGGAGTGGCGCCAGCTCGGTGCATTTTAGGGGCTGGAGAGGGGGGAGGGCGGTTTTATTTATCGTCGCGAAGAAATGTTATTATTTGTGGGCCGGCATGCCGGTCCGCGCGGCGATTCGCACGGTGCCGGGAACAATGGATCCTCCTCGGTCGGCCAAACAATGTCAAACGTGCGACCGAGTCACGTGCACGCCCAATGGGTCCCGATGCACTCACTGCGGGTGCAATAACCGTGACTACCGTGTTCCGGCGCCATCCACGGCCCTCTTTTCTAAATCGTTGGAACGATCGTCGACGAGTCCGCTTTGCTTCGTACAACCGCGACTGATTGCGCTTCCGATCCAACAAAGACCCAAAGTGGCGCGCTGTGCTAGGTGTAGAAATTGTAAACGAGGTAGCAAGAAAGCTTCCCACCTAGCAGGCTCTTTTGTTTTTGGAATATTTATTGAAGCCTCTGATGGTATATACAACAAAATCAACAAAAAAAAACGTACGAAATAGGAGCCGATGACTTGGAACTACATCTTACAGATTGAAAGACTCTATTTGAGTACAAGTAGTCTACACTTTTGTTTGAACACAAAATTGCACTTATTGCGGAACGAAAGAAATACGATAAAGTAAAACAAACTTAATCTACTACGTAAAATCAGTGTAGAAAAGGGCCGAAAGAAACTATACTAACGATCCTAACAGGTTCCTACAGAACTTTAAACGTTAATAACTTTTTAACGAAACATCGATCAACAAATTGGTATTCTTGATTTTCGTCTTATTTTCGATTCTAGAATCCCTCGTTAAAATTGTTCCCAGGGGTGGCCGAACACCCTGTATAGAAACGGAGGGGTCAGTCAAGCGCTTGCGAGAGAGAGAAGAGCGTAGCGCCACAACCTACCACGCGATGCAGACGAATTTCAGAGGCTACAGACACGTTTTCCACATGCTTAATCCTTTAATAAAAAAATAAAAAATATTTATTTTTACAAAATACGTCGTACCGATGAGCAAAGTATCGACGGTTGAGTTTGTTAAACGATTGGTGAGGAGGAAAAGGAGTCCACGTCCCCGGTAAATTTTGCAACCCCCGCACCGACAGGTTCTACACCGAAGACATTAGCGAACCGGTAGCCAAGCAAATACGTGCATTTGTCCGGCGTACTCGTACGACACGGTCGGGACACAGAAGCGGGTCTGGAACACGCGCAACAGGAGAAACCGACACGATGTACCCCCTACGGAGTAGCGCTGCCCGCGATGCTTCTACACGCGAAAAATTTGCAACCGAGACAATGGCGGGCCGGGGCTCCGGTCCGTCTACACGAAACACGACCGGCACGAGTTGTATTCCGGCGCCGATCGCGAGGGGAAGGAAACGGCCATGCGAGATTAAAATATAACCGGTTGCTCAAATATGTATGGGAGCACGGCGAAATTTATGCCATCGGCTCCGCGTGTATGCACGCATTTCGGATGGCCAATAAGTTCTCCGACGACTTGCGTCCCCGGCTTCCGAACGACTCCGCGTACGCCCACCATCTTTCAGTATATTTAATTATTTCTTTTAATTTTGTTTCTCTAAGTAAAGAATACTTGTATTATATTACTACAACTTAACCCTTTTAGTGCCGAACGACGATATATCGTTGCGTATGCGATGGTGCCTTATTTTTCGCATTAGGAGAAAGATCTGTCTCAAAAAAAATTTGTAAAACATTATAAAGGGTCTAATTTTATTGCAAAAGTATTTAAAAAATTATTTTTGGGTTTAACCCTTTCCCCTAGAAGCCCTTTTCGCTCGGGCGAACCAGCAACTCGACACTACTTTGTGGCGGAAACGTATGTATTCTGGAGTCGTCATATTATACAGGGTGTTCGGCCAACCCTGGGAAAAATTTTAATAGGAGATTCTAGAGGCCAAAATAAGACGTAAATGAAGAATATCAGTTTTTTGACTAAGGCCTCGTTAAAAAGTTATTAACAATTAAATTAAAAAATTTCAAACCGTTCTGGAAAAATTATCTTCGATTGTAGGGGCCAATTAAAATCATTTTTGGTAAATACACATACCTCCGAAATCCTACCCACTTTCGAGAAAAAAATTCGAGTAGGTCCTGAACTTTTTAGATGAAATTAAAATATTTAAAATCACATTTAAAAAGTCATATTTAGTTACAGGGGTCAATTACAATCATTTTTTATCATTACACATACCCCCGAAATCCTACACATTTTCGAGAAAAAATTTCTTACCGAAAATCTAATTTTTCTTCCAGACCTAACTCAGACCTGACCCACACCTAATCCAGACCTAACCCAGACCTAACCCAGACCTGACCCAAACCTAACTCAGACCAAGGTGCCTAAATTTTTCGACGAAAAAAAAAAATTTCAAATCGTTCTGAAAAAATTATTTTCGGTTTCGAGGGTCAATTACAATCATTTTTCGCGAATACACATACGCCTGAATTCCTACTCACTTTCTAGAAAAAAATTCGAGAAGGTGTGAAATTTTTCAACGGGAAAAAAAAATTTTAAATTGTTCTGTAAAAATTATTTTCAGTCGTGGGAGTCAATCGCAATCATTTTTGGTGAATAGACATACCCTCGAAATCCTGCGCGTTTTTGAGAAAAAAATTCAGTACAGGCTCCACTTTAAACGTTAATAACTTTTTAACAAAGCCTCATCAAATTTTGAATTGAGTATTTATTAAAAAATCATTGAAAATCAAATACTTATACTTTATGCTACGTGACCTACATAAAACTGTGATCAAACAATGATTATTCTTATGTGTAAATATTGTTTGTAGAAGAGAAACTTGTTTCTATGCTTTTTATCATATTTTATAATTATGTTATTTATATGATTTGCAATAAATATTGAAATGCAATTGCCATTACTTTATTCTTTCTTTATTTCGTAATATGCTGCTTTTTGAATTTTGTAAATATCATTCTTAGTTTGGTTTTTATGAGCTTTTTCTCTAACCATAACAAACTCGTCAAATTGACTCGGTATTCTTCGCATAGGCACCCGTTTTTCGCTCGTCACTAAAAGGGTTAAAGCAATAGTTTTTATTTATTTATTTATGTATTTATTTGGCGTGCAAACGACCATTATGAAAAAATGAACAAATGAAAATTTGAAAATTTTTCCTATGGGGGTTTTTTAAAAAGTAAAGTTTAATTTTTAAGTTTTAATGAGCTAAAAAACAATATTATAGCCGCCATTCATGAAATAGAACCCCAATTATGTAATAGTGTAATAAAAAGTTGGGTAAAACGAGTCGGACTCGTGAAAAAAAGCCGAGGCGATCATTTGAATGACATTGTATGCCAAAACATGGTTATAAACATTTGTGCAACAACGCTTTTGTAGCGTCAAACAGCACGAGGCTCGCAAGACGTATGCATAAGTTGTTCGATTCGAATAAAATTCTCGACCACCTTGCACGCTCAAATGCATCCGTATCGTGCGAGCGAAAGCATACAGAAAGAGATTGCACGAATTCCCGACAAGAAACGGGGCCCCGATGACGGACAAAGCGGCCGGCTGTTGTAAGAGGAAAACGAAAGCGCACGGTTCGGGCGGAAATCGTTTTTCTGAATCGCGAAAGTTAAGAGTCCCTTTCGAGCGCGATAACGTGAAAGTGAAGTGGACGCTGCTGTATTTTAGCTTGTATTGTTGGACAAGTGGCCCGGGGACGACTAGAGATATACGCAAGAGGGTGGTCTTGGCTCCGTTTTCGATAATATTATGGGAAGCGAGTCGAGAGCTTACAATTTACGAGTTCGTCTCCGCCAGACGCTTCTTCTGGTCGAGCACTTCGGATAATTATTTTTTTTTCTTTCAAACAGGAAGCAACCGTTCACAAATTACTCGAACTCGACGATCGCTTCGAACAAGATACACATTCTTGGTAACAGAACTATCGAGCGTAATTTTCCAGCATGATGTAGCCTGACAGATAAATCTCTATCGATCCCGATCGCGAGCGACGCCGCGAATCTGGAATTCCGTTCGAGCATTAAGATTTCACGAAAAGACCTCCACGGAGTTATTTTCGGTCCGATAAACGCGGGTATACGGCGTCCAGTGAACGAGGATCGATGCGCGGCCGAGTCGTATAGATCGATATCGGCCGGATATCAATCGATCTTGACTAGATACTCTGTAGATCGAAGGATAACGCGCGGAACCAGGTACAACAGAGGTAGATACCTCGAGCGGCGGTTTAACGCGAAGATCGATGGTCGATTGCATACTCAATGGCGTCGAGGAGGCTCCTAAATCACTGACCTCGAGATTTAGTGCACGCGGGGATTCCTCTAGTAATTCAATCGTTCCGAAGACACAGCCCGACGGTCGGGGGGGGAAGAAAAATCATTGAAAACAAACTGCGTTTTGAACCAAATAGAAACAATATTTCCCTAATAATGAATATCGACGACGTACGGTTCTATGGAATTAAAATCAGCAATTTTGAATTCGGCGCTGCGTCGACAAAATAACCAGAAAAAGATCATTTTCTCGTCGTTTAGCGATCCTGCCAGGAAAGAAACGTCTTCATTCGGAGTTAAACGGTCGATTAAAATTCGCCAACGGCAACAACCGGCTCCGAAAACGTCGGATAAAGACAAGCGAGAAGGGGGGCGCGAGCAAGAATCGAATTTGCCTAAAATCATCCACGGCAGCGTCGAGGACCGTGGGTAAAAGCCACGATTGAGCGTTTCGGCTGCGGGGGTGGGGTATTAACATTGAATGGCGAAGTTAGAACCGGCCACGGACCACGTAGCATGCATTAAACATCTGCCATATAGCCGGACAATTCTGAATTATACATCCGTGGCAAGATAGTCGGCTGAGTGGCCGCGGAATTGTCCCACTATTTCTTTGCTGGCAATCGAAGCTGTCCCGCTGCGCGATAACGCTACTCCCCGCGCGGATTGAGCTTCGTGTGGAGGCTCTCTAGGTTTCTTGCTCGCGACAAGATTAAATCCAAGTCTGTAGGTCACGCGCGGTTCACAGACGCACCAGGATAACGCGCGTGAACCGTCGAGCGGAGCCTTCGATTTTGGTTTAACACTTTGCACTTCGCAGGCATCGATATGGCGACAAACGTAATACGTACCGTAGTTAGATTCAAGTTTCATTTACGAGAACACAAATTGAATTTAGAAAATTTTTGTGGGGAGAAAGAATTATTTTTTTATTTTTACTCACATAAAATTGCAATTGGTAATGCTTGTTGTTCGTATTAATAAAGACTCTTGGAGTGCAAAGGGTTAAACGCGTCGTTGCACGGCGTTATTGTGTTGTAAAAAAATTATGTAACCTTAGAACTACATCCCCCATTCTTTGTTATATGTAGACTGCAGATGTTTATGTCAATAAATTATGTCAAAATATATAAATGACATATGTCAAATATAAAAAAAATATTGTAATACAGTTCAGTTTTCAGTGCAAGTGTGCCACTTCTATTTCATTAGTCGAACGTTATGAACGCAAGCGTTCGAAAACTTTTGTGTACACTTGTGTATGCACGCGTGCGTTAAGTTTACTTCGTCTTGCAAACCCTAACAAATTTTTTACCCATCACGGAACTATCCCCAAGTTTCCCTAGCACGAAGCCAGATGCTGTAAGTCCACGGGTGTCGGGGGAATGGCACACGCCGACTACACAGATCACCGCTGCAACAAAGGGCGCCCGTGGACGCGTCGTCGTGGCGAGGAACGAGGGGGTTACAAGATTAAAATTCAGTCTCGAAACTATTGAAGTCAACGAGTGGAAGCCAAATACGAGCTTTCCGTTCGCGCAGTCTAACTGTGTTTATGCACGGAGGGATATAAATACGGTAACCCCACGTGTTCCCGGCGGTTTGCCGCGTTCCGAAAGAGTTAAGGGGCGACACGAGGGGTCGGCGAGAACCGAATATGGCCAGGAATGTGAATTTCTACCTTACGCACCTTCCCCGGACCGGGGGCATTCGTATTCGTGGTGCATGGCAGAGGTATAGGAAGGCAATCGGCGGCCTCTCGTATACGATTGTCTTGTCGAAAGCTCGATTTTCTGGCCGTCGCGTCGGCAGATCCCGGGGCCCGATGGGCCCACGGACCCCGTAGGCGTCGGCCACACTTTTTACTCGGTTCTCTTCGAGATGCATCTCGACCCGCGGCCAACCGAAGGCCGCTGGACGTTTGTTGCACCTGCACGATTCCCCGTGATACCTTCTTCGACCGGGTTCCCTCGGCGTCGCGATAAGTATCAGGGCCAATAGGTACAAATTCGAAATTGGTATGTTAGTGTTTTATTTCCCAACCGCCTACCCCCGGAGGGGGGAGAAGGGGCACGTCGTACGTGAAACGTATGAAGAATGCCTCTGGACCTGGGGGACCTTGGTCGACGCGATTCCCGTTTCGCCGGGGATGAGTTTATTTCGTGGTCAGAGAAACTACCCAGCTTTCGAACCGTGCCTTTTTCTAAGGGGTACTGTATACAGTTACTCCCACTAATATTCGTGAATATTATATAAACATAATATGGTGATTCATTGTATTGTACCGTTGTTTCTGACACTGGTATATTGTCTATTTTGTCATATAATGTGTTTGAATTAATTATAAATTAAACTTGTCAACGGTGCCTTCTTTTAAAAGAGTACTGTATACAGTTACTTCCACTAGTATTCATACACACTATAGTGGTGATTTACTGTATTAAGCCTTTGTTTTTGAAACTGGTATATGTCCATTTTGTCATATAATGTGTTTGAATTAATTATAAATTAAACTTGTCAACGGTGCCTTCTTTTAAAAGGGTACTGTATACAGTTACTCCCACTAGTATTCATACACACTATAGTGGTGATTTACTGTATTAAGCCTTTGTTTTTGAAACTGGTATATGTCCATTTTGTCATGTAATATGTTTGAATTAATTATAAATTAAACTTGTTAGCAATGCCTTTTTTTAAAGGGATTCGTACAATTTGTATTCGTACATTATAATATGGTGATTCATATTTTTACCAAATGTTATTTATTACACACTATGTTATTTCTAGTACTGTTCCTTGGTTTCTTTTTTGTAATATTAACGTACAAGACCAATTACGAAACCCATAGTGTATATGTTTCTGTTGCACTTTCCCAGTGGACTTACCTTGGACATGGCGGCGCCCAATCCAGCTTGACACGAACCCTGCCTGTGGTATCCCCAGTACCCTGAAACGGAAACACGCAATTATACAGCGTTGTCCTTCGCTGTTCCAAACAGAGACGTCATATGTCGGTCGTTTCGTTTGAACGGACCCTTGCCCACTTACCGGGTACCCCCGATAATTGAGAACGTTTTCCAAACGGACTCTAATCGTAACATTTCGACCAGTAATTTCATTGCGCGAATAAAAACTGATTGGACGCAATAGCGGTCAAACTTTGACCCTCGAATCTCTAATATAATCATCTCAATTCCGGTCGACACTACGTAGAATCATTAATGAACTCTTCCATTTAGAGATTCATTGGAAAGGAAAATCTTAAGCTAAAAAATCCTTTACTTTCCCATCGAGCGTCAGAAGAATTTGAATTTCCATTAGGAAAGACGCGTTCCCGCGCGATAAGCTGAAACATTTTGCGTGTACGTTCGCGTGAACCTTTTTGCACCGTGACATCGGAGGTCGTGTATCAAATCGTCGACAAAAAAGTCGAATAGGCATCGCCTAGAAGGTCTATTACACCACACGCTCTCGCGCAAGTCCGTGGAATACACGCATCATTAATCCCAGATCGATCTTCCGCCGTGACGCCTTCGCGATTCATTTTCTCTCTTCCCGCGGGATCCAGAGATCGATCCATCAGTTCCTCGTTCGAACCTCTCGTGCCGTTTCTGAGAAACTTCGTTCCAAAGTTCGCAACTCGAAACGGAATTAAACTCGATCACGCGATTACGGGACTCGATTTGGAGCGATTAAACTGTCAGACCGAAGTCAGTAATCATTCGATTATCGTTATAACAACTCAACCGACCTACCATAATTTACAAAACGGTAACAGCAATATTCGTCGCTCTTTCGATGAACAATTCCACGATTATCGTTTCCATTCCGCGTTCTACGACCGCGATTTTTATCGTTGCCTCGCGGCTTTCCTATAATTTTCAGTTTTTCTACCCGTTAAACCAGTTTAAACGACGCGTCCGCGTCGCGCGCGCGATCGTCTACGAGTTTGACAGACCATTTTATCCGCGACTGATTCTATTTCACGTGCTGCGGCGGCAATTACGTGTCATCCAGAAAAAGGCAGGGGTTATTATAGCCCCGTTCTTCTAGTAATTCGCTCTTTCCGTCTCGAGGCTACGCCAGCAAGAATGCCCTTTTGCAATCGTAGAAATATCCGCGTTTCTTCGCCGCCTCGGGCCTCGCGATGATTATTTCACCGCGGAATAGCAGCTGCCTCTGCCCGCGCGTAAAAAGAGACAAACGACACCGAAGACGCGTCCGACACGCACCGCGGGAAATCCATTTTTCCGAGTCGATCCAGTTCGATCCTCGTTTTCGATTATTCCGTTTCAACGGCTACAACTTCGATCAATCGGATCGAAGATATTTTTTTTAGACGCGACAACCTCGTGGACGAAATCGACGTACGCGAGTGTCCGTATGTATTTACGGACGAGCAAGAAAATCACGATCGGAGGCGTCTAATGTTTATTAGCCAATTAAGACGAGAAACGTCGGGCCAATTACGCGGGATGGTCTATTTCCAGAAACGTCGAACGCAATTATCGCGGGAAACGTCTCAAAGGGGTGTTCCTGGCCGAGACGACGCATCGCGACGCAGGAAGTAAAAGACATCGCCGGGAGAAAGAGGTTTTAGTTTCGTTTCACGTGCCAGCGACGTTATCGTGTAGTCTCGAACCGTACGGAAGTTCTTTTACGCCCATCACTGTACATCGACGCGCACGACGGGAATGCACAAATCTGCGCTCGCGAGATACACGCACGGGACCATTTTCTATGGATCTTTCACCAAATCTCCCGTGGAATATTCGTAAAGTAGAATAAACTGGAGTGTATCTATCTCGAAACACTAATAAAGGAAAAAATGTCGAAAAGTGATTGTTTTCGATTTTTGTTCCAGAATTCCCACACGCGCGGCACACTGTGCGCCGCCGGAAAGATTAATCTCGGGTCTGACACTCGGCGTTAGCGTCAATAAGCTGCGTAATTGTCACGAGTTGCTGCCATTAACCGACAACTGGGCATTATCAATTCACAGAAGCAACAAAACCCTTCGCGCCGTTGGCGGATTTAAATCACCAAGGTTGCGTTCAGGTCGAGATATAATTATTTGCCCGTCGTTAACCGCTAATTATGAATTATCGGAGAGAGGCTGCGACTATGTCGGGGTGCTCTGCTGCTGTTTGAAGCCTCGAATCAGATTTAAGTAGCAAAAGCTAATTCAGGAAGGAAAGGTTCTCGCGAAAGATTTACAAACATCTGTCTCAACATTTCGCGATACCTGGTTGCGATAGAATAGGTAAACAAAATTGGACGAGTGCCCAGAAACTGCGATACTTGGAGTTCTCGAAGTGGCTTCTGTATAATGGTAGGCAACCATACGCGGAATAGTTGAATGCTGATGATGTTGGGTACTCCAAAATCGTTGCTACATTCGAGAGAACCGTGCATAATATTCTCGATGATATTCATCGGAAGTTACTATAGAATTCAACACCTTGATTTAATTACAATTTTTCAAAAGTACACACACGTTCATACAAATTAATTTTATTTATATTGATTTTGTGTTGCGAAACACCTTGTGTATGTTTATTTCTCGCGGATCTCCGTGGCTGAAAGCTCGAGGTTTCGATCAAAGTCCCGTCGCGTCGCGAAATTAAAGGCCACCTTTAGCGATCCAACGATCGCATTCGCATGCATGCGAAGAAACGGCGGCGCCGATCGATGGCGCGCTTTATGCCTCCTTTTTTCCTTGCTCGACACGGTTGGATCGTCGTCGACGACCGATTGATGTAATTGCGTGACTGGCAGCTCGTCTAAAGTGACCGATCGGCCGTCAGGGCCCCTTCGTCGGCGCTCATAACGTATGTACGTACGTGGCCATGTAGGAGAAGGCATGGCCAACGGTCCTGGTACGGGGGTCCCACCGGATATTCTCCCATACACGCATCGTTTTCTTACTGGCGTGTACGCAGTTACGCGTCGCGTCTACGAGTCACCCGGCCTGGAACGACGCTTCACTTTGTCCATCGAATTTCACGTCAGTCCTCTACTTTTCACGCAAAAACCTAGCTATCTTGTTACAGAACTCTCCTGGTTATACTTTCGGCACGTATCAAAGGTGGATCTTACAAAATGATTGATTTTAGCGTCGTCTGAAAAGGCAAGATTCGTACAAGAGCTTCTAACTCCTATTTTAGGGGATGATAGCAACGTGCTACTTTAAATAAAATTTGTAAACCTTGTTCAAAAGATTCTTTGGTACTTATTATCTATCGCCTATAGAATCGTTTGAAATGATACAAAAATTACACACATATTTTTCACCGAAATTCATAATTTTATACCGCCGTGGCAACAATAATATCGTTATTCGACGTTAAAATTTAGACACCAGGCGCATAACTTGTGCTAAAGTGCGTATCGTCGAGTTGGACTCGTGGTCGGAGATGTACTATGTTTTATCTCGTAGTGTCGCGATAGCACGATCTAAATTATACGGTCTCTTTTATTTCTACAGATTAAATAATAATTGCGAAATATCTATCTTTGTACCATCGTAACTAATTCCGTGCTTCTGTAACCAACAACGAATACAAGAGAGGAGTCGTTGGCAATTGATAAACAACCATCGAAACTTATATTTACTATTTCCTCGATTCGTTGATGAATTATATTCCGAACTCTTTCGGATAGGCCGTTCAAGCAATTTAAATTAAATTTCTATGTCCGGTGTATGGACGCAAATGTGACATTTAAAATAATTCAACGAGGGTCGCGAAGAACGCCCGCCACGCAATGTGGGTCGCGATTACGAAAAGGTTAAGGCGCACTGCTCTAGAAAGTAGTTTCCCCTTGACTTTCTATCTCCTACGATCCGTAAAAAATTAGTTTTTAACTTCGACGAGGTCCCGTTTGAATATTCTGCGAACCGACCGCGAACAAAACGTCGAACGGGGTTAAACTGCAGTTCCAAGGTTCGTTGGTGTTTGCGTGAAAGCTGACGCGTAAGGTCTGATGTGCGAAGCGACAAAGGACAGGTTCGATTGGGCGATATCGTCTCCGGTCGATCTATTTATAATCCTTCGTGTCTCGATGCTTTGCAAGGGTGCTATTCTCGTCAGTAAGAGAGTGCTCTGCACTCGAACTTGGTCCCGCGACAACTTGCCAAGAAAAGGTTCCCATGCACCGATGTTTAAAACCAACCATATCCTTCTTTCGACCTGTATCGTTACGCGCGAGATCTTTCTAGGGGTTATGTTTAATCTATGGAAGCGTTTCTCGAATTCAGTTGTCTCAAAATTTTTCAAAGCGTTATTTAAATCGATCTGGACGATCGAAGCCAGGAACAGAAGCTATTTTACCAATAAATTTTAAATTCGTATCTGTTGTTCCAATCCTGTTCTCGCGAAGTAAATCGACCAGTGTTCGAGGGACACTATTATTGTGTAAATCGATCGTTTCGAATAGATAATTTGATAAAAATTAGACCGGCACGGTGAAAGCGGTCGCGTTGTACATACGACCCTTAATCGAGTTACGCGGTATGAATGGAGCTACTGTGATTCTGATTCCCCGTAAACGTGTGGGAGTGTCGACGAGCGATTAAGTATCCCCTATCGAACCTATTTCCTTTTTTCCAGCCGGAACTTCGAAGATCCTCGATCCGATTTCCCAACGATATTCACGGAAAACTATGTAAAACTTTTTAATTCGTAAGATCGACTCTGTAATTTGTATTTATCGAAGGAAAGGGAAGACGAAGCCCCGATTCGGATGAATCGGCGTAAGAATGACGTCCGCGCGAGACAAATTAAACGCCGCAAAGTACATTTTTCACGAGCAATTCCGAGCGCTCGGCGAACGCCGCTTGTCGCAATAAAATCGCAATAAAAACGGATGGTTCTTATTGCTCGCGTGGAATTCGAGATCTTGTCCCCCTGCATTCCCGTTCCTAATACTCCGTTCAGGGGACAAAGTGTTCGCGATTTTTCGCGGCCTACCGCGAATAATCGCCGTCTACGAGGCAACGGAGCCGTCGGTTTTAATGAATCCGCGGCAAGAAGAGATAGCGCAGCAGCGCGAAGGCGGCAGATCGGTAGCGCGATCGTAATTCAAGTAGGATCAAGTGCTAATTGGCCTCGTTAGAACGGTGCCGAGTTAGTGGCACGAGGCGATGGCGCCTTCTAATTACGATTTTTTTCTTTTTTTTGTTCGTTTCGAAGACCCACCGGTCGCTTTGACGGGTGGGCGGGCTTTCATCAAGGAATGCAGTTACTGCAATTCATTGCCACTTTCACCCGACGTCGTTGTTCCATCGTGCGTTCGCATTCCTCGTCGGATGCCACGTTTATTGTTGCGATACGACTACGCGACGAAAAGACACCGCTAAATACTTTTGGTCATTTTTGCGGATTAAACAGTTACGTATCGTGTATCGAATGTCTGGGTTGAACGCTTGCTTTTTGCTTACTGAGTCAATTTCGCAATGTGCTGCGTCAAAATGGTAGCAAACTGCTCGAACAATGGACGAAATTTCTATAAAAACTGTTTCGAATGGAAAAAGTCGAATGTAATGAAATTCTACGCGAATATCGAATTATTGCAGCTATTAAAATATAATGGGGGATCGTTAATATTTATAACGCGACGAAACGATCAATAAAATGGTATTGTGCTATTAAGGATACAATCCCAAGGTTTTCAAAATCAATTTTCGTCGAGGCAAACTGCAATGGAAAATGTTTTATTTCCTGGTCGGCGTAAGAAGAAATGTTCCATGTTTGATACCAAATTTAGACAAATACGTTGAGAGTTTATAAGGAAGTACTGGAAACTGCACACCGTAATAACAGCCTGATTTCTGCGGAATCGCAGTTTCAAGAAGGCTGGATGAGACTTGTTCTGCTTTCGTTCGCGTAATCACTGTCTTAGCGCAGCGAAGGTAATGGACAGAGCGTGAATCATAAATGTCGTCCATACTAGTCCGAGACCTCCGTCGTCGTTCTAAAAGCTCTATTTAGTTGTGCCCAACACCGTATCGTTTCTTTTTTTTCTCTCCTTGCAACGCACTTAACACTTTACAGCCCGACTTTTTGCTAACAGCAGTAACTAGAAAACGAATAATCGTCTCTGTATGCTACGTGTAAAACAAAAACTCTATACATAACGTAGACCCAATTTATTTAATTGAAAAGTCAAACAAATTCAAGTGTAAGAATATAAATAAAATATTAAAAAGACATATAGTTTTTTCTAATTCGACATAAACTGTCTTTTATTTTAAAACATAAAAAATAATAATAAAATCTAGTTTATTCGTAGAGTTCATAATCTTTCGAATGTAAATCCTGTTACTGATACTATAAACATGCATAACGATTAGATAAAATAGTTAAGAAGTGTAAACGTTTAAACGTGTCACTGTCGATAAAAACGGCACCTAATTGCTCATTTATGCTGACATAAGTGTTGCTTACTATTCTCTGCGAATAGCGGAAGCGTACACGTGAGCAAATGAACAGAAATAAAAATTACGTAGTAGCAGATGTTTCCGAACACCCATCTTCCGCGAAGAACGGCTGTCGAATACGTTAAACATATCACTTTTTTAGTTACAGATCGAATAAATTAATTTAAAAAAAAAAAGAATCGTACGAATCCCATTGGACGAAAATAGCTGCTCAATTCCACTTATCGTTTCCACGGTTTTATGATCACCAGATTGTGTAAATCGTCGTCTCGTAAATAATTCAAAGTGTACGTGGAATCGATCAATTAAACGTTCGAGTCGATTAAAAATAACAACAATCTGCTGTACAATTTACGACGTCGAAGGCCGCGGTGTATGGCGAGCCTGCGAGTACGTAGCTGCGAAACGGAGTATTTGCTTTCCGAAGGAAATTATACCTATGACATCGTAAACGCCGACAAATGGTTGCCAGTTACACGATGACAGATAAGCAGACTGTGAAACGTACACGGCAATTCGCTCCATAAAAGGCAACAATGAGCAACACGATACTAAAGAGCAATGAAGCGAGACTACATAGTCGGCGAAAAATCAACTGGACTGAAGTTCGAAAATTAGCAAAATTTAAGTAATATTCAAACTCACGATTTTTATGAAATTCATTTACACATATTTCTAATGACCTGTGAGATATTCGAGTAAAGTTTTCTACCTCTACTTTGAGGGTAGATTACACCCAAATACGGGTGAAATATTTTTATTTCAACAGAAATTTTAGCTTCGTTTGTAAATTAACTTCTACGTACGTTTCATTCGGCGAATTAATTTATAAACGAAGATACGTCAACGAATTTTTTAAAAACCAATGTACAGACGGATTTGAAATTTTTATTCGTTATTCGTGAATAAAATTTGCTCTGAATCTTCTCGTAAACGATCCGATGCTAAAAGCGGGCTGCGATTCTCGGGAAAAGCGGCAGCAAACGTTCGCTTCCACAAATTGTTTAATTGCTCGCTCTCGCCCGCGGAATTTCTGGACGATGAGCTCACACGTCGCCGTCTCGTGATCGTTTCCGCGAGGATGTCACGCTTTTTTGATGGATCGCGACGATATCCATCCAACGAACGCTCAAGAAGAAACGCGAACCTGTTGGCCTTTGGTAAAAAAAACGTGAACAACGAGGGAACGATTACAGTACAATGACTGTATCTTTAGAGCTTTTTCTTGCCTCCTTTGATCTCCAAGAACAACTACAGATGTGCAAAATTACACAGAAAAAGGCATTTAAGATAGACTACCTGAACACAACTTGTTTACCTTTGACGATGGACAAAAAGCTTCGAAGGAATCTTTATTACGAAGGAGACGTAATCAACAAGCAGTGCAACAAGAGTTTTTAAATGGAATTAGTAGCTTTTTAAGACAAAATTGGAATTATAAGTTCGAAAAATTTGAAATCTACGAATGACAGAAAGCATGTTTCGTCTTATAGCAAATGTTTAGTCGTTCGCAGGAAAAGGATGTTTTTCTGCGGTGCATAAGTGCGCACCGGATGCAACGACTGCATCGATCGGTGCATTCTGCGACAAAGGACTACATATTAAGCGTCGCACGTTGTCTCTTATTTCGATCCTTTTCAATCACATCGAAGGAAATACAGTCGAATGGTGATTATACCATCTGTCGATGCCATGAATTATTCACGATTTAGTGGAAGAGATTGATTAATTTTCGTCTTTGGACGAGTGAGAGAATTAGAAGACATTGCGAATTGTTGGTTCACGACGAAATTCTGAAACTGTTTAATTTAACACTAGAACTACCGGAAGTGGTCAAAATGATTGGTAATTTCTAATGAAAATTCTAAAAAATTTACTCGACTAGATTTTTGAAAATTCATCGTAGTTTTCTATAAGAGAATGAATAAACATTTATTTTCATTGCATTATACATTTCTTCGAGTATATATCGTTTTCATTTCTTTGGTATAAATAAATTCACCAAGTTCTAGTGTCAATAATATTCTAGGCAGTGCACTTAGTTGTAATAATCTTATCTTTATATCGAAAGACTAAATGTTTCTGTATCAATATAGTTCTGTCATCGAAAGAAGACAGTCTTTGGGCTTGGAAAAGACGATTGACCGGAAAGACTTCCGAAACATCCGAGGAACGTGGATGACAAGCGATACTGTGTCACACAAAAATAACTTCTGAAATCTGCGCTGAAAGTCTGTCCTGCCAGTGATAAACGACAACTAATAGGAAAATGCTGCACATTCCCAAGCACCGTATCTGAGACCAGCGATAAACATTATCGCGAGGAAAAAAGAAAGTGCATTTGTTGGCGACGAGTGTACACTGTTCCTTTAATGCTCAGACATTCGATAAGACTGCTCGAAAGAAACTCGAACAAAATTCAGAAGAAGCTGTCGATATTATTGCAGAACTATCAGTTTAGAAGACATTACATTTATTCGATTTTAGTTGACAAATTTATAATTACAGAAGAAAAAATATGATTCATTTTTCCACTCGATGTTGCTTCTGCTTTCTAAAATCATCGTAAATCAACCGGAGCGACGAAAATCGATACGCTTTTTGTCGTTAAAAACGCCACGGCAGGAAATATCCTGTTACCGAACGTAGTTATGGTTGCCATAGTTCCAAGGGCACGGTCACATGTCGCGGCTGATCCTTGTCAACCACGGAGAAAATTTCCATCCTGTGGGATTCTAGAACGAATCTATTTGGTTTAGAGCTAAAGAAACCCATCTGCTTATTTATATATTTTTTTTAACCCAAATCATAAAAGCATTAAAATAGAAACAAATTAACTCGACGAAAGAGTAAATTTTTATTTACATATACTCTGAAAAAAAGTCTTAAATATTCCACAATTGTTAGAGCTTCTAACTAAACAGATCCCTCAAAGGACGAAGGGTTTAGCTCTCAAGAAACAGGCTGGAAGGAAACGACCAAGCTCCCCGGTTTCGAAGCGTTGTTTACTGTTTATAGCATTCGAGGCGAGTGTTTTCAACGGATAAAAGTGTTTTCCCGATTTCTTGCTCGTTTTTTTCGTAAACCGAGCTAATTTGGGAACGAGAACGAGGTGTACTCTATAAATTCTGAGAACCCGGTTTCGCTTTGAGTGCCAACGGACCGGGAACAGTGGTGACAATTAAAGGCGTACGCTGTAGGCTTTGTGGAACGATTAAAAATATTTCTCATATTTTATCATTATTCAAATTTAAAAAATTTTCATTATAAAAGCACTCAAGATTTCGAAACCGTTACTCGCGTACGCTTGTAATAGCGTGTTAAATCTTGTTGTAACTTTGTAAGGCTCACTCGGTATCGTAAGTAAACCAGTTTAGGACGACGGTAGCTGGGTCCTTCACCTACCATTCCATCCCAATTATAACGCAACAGCATAATCGCGATACAAAACGAGAAAGATACTCACTGGTCCGGCAGGGTGAAAATTCTTGCGATTCGTTGAACTGGCTGTTAACGACCCAACAGGTGCCGACGGGCTCCCTTCGATTTCCGGCCGTCGATTCCTTGCTCCACCGATTGTCCTCGGAATCGTACTTCTGCTGGGACAAGGAGAACCAGATATACCTGGGGGCACACGCCTGTGAACAGACAACAGAAAACGTTTAAACGTCGCCGTCGATACGTGTTTCTATCGCTCATGACCGTTCCGAAGCAATTAGACGTAACGACCGACCGATCGACTTGTCAACGATCAACCCAACCATAATAAAGTGGACACCATTTACCGAGGAAACGCGATTTTCGAACCTTCCTCCACCCACGACGATATTTCTCGAATTTGGTACCAGCAGTAATATGGAGAATTAGAAAAATTGTATTCCTTACATTTTACATGACATATAAAATTAATTTAGACACTTTAGATACTATTTTCTATATTTCGTAAATTTCTTAGACTGTTAGAGAGTGAAACGATGTGTTTGTATCGTTCACGATCGTTCCATCGCAATTAGACGTAATGGGCCAGTGGACTCGTTAAGCGCGCTTTGTTCCGATCTCTGGGAAGTAAAGACTTCCACGTCGATTGAAATTGCACGTGCTGTGCAGCCGGTCACGCCTTTACGTGACGACGTGACATCAAGTTCGAGACAATCGCAGCGTGAGATGCGTTCGATCGCGTTATGCAACCGAGTTCTCGTATCACTGCCACATTTAGATGATTACCAACGCTTAGACGGTCTCGAATGTTAGTCGAATAAAATTTCAATACTACTAGGTCATACGACTATTCCAAGACGAATCATTCAAATAGGATCAAATGAATCATAATAACACTTTTTATTTCTAACAATACTCCGAAATAACAAGCGTACAACGTGTTGATAAAACAATATCATTCATAAGTACAGGTCAAACAGATAATGTTTAAGAAGCTAAAACGAACGTAAAAATTCTAACAAAATAAACAACAAGTCACGGAGAGAGTTAATTAATTTCGCACGCGAGGAGCCAGAATTTAATGAATAGCAGTGATTACGGTTCGCCACAGTGCAACCGGTATTAAACACCGCGATCAATCTTAATGAGATTGACACGTTATGAGTCACGGAATCACGGCGAACCTGACAACGAACCGACGGTCTCGAATTTCCACGAATTCTATAATTAATTGAATTTATCGCGAGACCGGGTTTTAGCGCTCTCGTTCCACGCCCCGCGACGAGATTGCGCGTTAACGAGTTTCAAAGAAATTTCTTAGTCGCCGTTCTGGTCGATGAGACGCACAGTGCGTCGTTGCATACGTATATTTACCCGTCGTATTATTAAGGTCATCAGCTGCTAGCGTGGCTCCCTAGTCAAGTACGGATGATTGACGTAATACGGAGATTATTGCGCGTGTGAGCGAACCTTGTCCCAGGATCGGAGCGCGAAAACAAACGGTTGAAACGATCCTATCGCCAAAAATACCCATCGTGTCGCGAAAAAGAGATGACGTACCCATCGAGCTGCACTTTAGCCTCGAAACGAAACGTGAGAAACATAGCGATACTAAACTTGGTACCCATTACCACTCGAGCGATATTTTAGATTTTTCTTTTCGAGAAACCATTCTACACGACGATTTCAAACATTGTACATATATTTGTTTATGCTTCGATTGATTATACGAATATTTTCGCGCGCATATTTAATTAGGAACTGTTCGCGTCGCGGTGTACAGTTTGGAGAACGCTGGTTTATGGGGCCCCGTGCACGCAGTCAGCGGTACGGGAGCATTTAATTCGAACGTTGCGATAAATCAAACGCGAAAGGGACAACGCAACGTTAATGCAGATTGCGTCTATATGCAGATTCAGGGCAGAACAAACGCGTGGTATCGTCGCGTACGCGGGCCCGGCAACATTTTAATCGGTTTCCAAGGCTAGCCCCGTGTAAACGAGCCCTAACGAGCAGGACGCTGATTCCGCATGCACAGGAATCGTGCGCCCCGACGGTGCACGCAACATTGCATTATTAATTGCGAGCCAATTAAGGCGCGTTACAAACGTTACATCGTTTTACCACGCGAATCGGATGCTGCGCGAGCGTTAATCGAAAACCGAACGAGAGAAGCATCGCCCCTGTTGTCGTTGATTAACGCGTCCCGAGTGAAAACTTGATTCCGTATCGAGACCGTAAGTGTTCTCTGTCTTTCAGCGTTAAAACGACCATTACGTGCGAACTTGTTGCGCGCGATGAGCTTCGGAGGATCACTTTCGTTTCGTCGAACGCTACGACCATTTTGGAGCACGATTTTTCAAGATGTTCACGATCTTCGGATGTGGTGATTTTTATTTCATTATTTGCTTTTCTTTACTGTTAGTTCGACTTTCATACTTCGAAATATAGCAAAATTGTTGTGTGAATTCTCTTTAACCCTAGAACTACTAACAATTATAGTGTATTTATTTGTATCGAAGAAATTAAAACGACAGATACGTGAAGAAATATATAATGAAATGGAAATAAGTGTTTATCCTCTAAGAAAATTTACAAAAATTCAGTCGAGTGAATTTCTTACAAGTTTCATTAGAAATTACGAACGGGTAATTTTGACTGCTTTGGTAGTTCTAGTGTTAATTAGACGTAACGACCGTCTGTCTGTTCTGGCTTCCAATTCGTCGTTGATCGTCGAGTAGAGGAAAGTCAGGAACGAGGACCACGAAAAGAGAAGAGCCTGTGCGTCGGTGTGTAACCGCAATTTATCCATTGCGCCAGTTTAACTCAATCGCAACAAGGATCGTCGCCTTGAATCGTGCGTACGGGACTCTCGAAACGGAAGGGCGCCGAAATAAGTATCGACTCGAGTAACGAGTTCGTTTTGCTGTTCAGAAACGAATCGTTCGAATACTTTTTCTTCAAATAAAAACGACGAACAAAACGTTAGAAATGGCCACATCTTCGATATTGGAGAAATTCACGTAAAATCGTTTTAATTTCTTCAAGTTAAAATTGTCCGACTTCCTGACACTTCGAAGCAAACAAATGATGACCGAACACGCGAAAATCGGGCATCGAAGGGTTAATACTTCTCGAGAACGCCAAATAAACACATTGCAGCCCGTGTGCACATATTTGTGCGTTTCATCGAAAGTCGAGGTGAAGTCAAGGCGGATATTTGTGCACTTTTGCTAATATTTGCTGAATATGATTAACAGATGCCACAAGAACTTCAAACTGATGAGTAAAGAAATTATTATCTCATTAATAGAAACTTATCGACTTGGAACAGTCATTTTCTGATACTTTAAAAAATATAAAACGCTCAAAGAAAATGAGAAAGTCAGACGTGAAAGGATTAATACTTCTCGAGAACACCAAATTAACACACTACAGTCCGTGTGCACATATTTGTGCGTTTCGTGGAAAGTCGAGGCGCATATTTGTGCATTTCTGTTAATATTTGCTGATGCGTGACTAACAGATACCGTGCCCGATAAATAAAACTTAGTATCTATTACGGAAACTTTACAGTTTAATCTGGAGTAGCGATTTCCTTATACTTAAAAAAAAAGTTTATTTCTGGAAAATTCACTTTTATCTAGATCCTCTTAACTTTGGACTACGTACAGTGTTTCTATATAGATATTTGCGAGGGTAAAACGTATGGGCGCAAAGATAGAGATCTCCCCGATCGGTCAGCAATGCGTTAAAGCGTTAACAGAGAAACTGCAGTCATTTTTTACGTATCAAAGACAAACGAGAGACCGACTTCGAGGGTCGAAACAGCTGGTAGAACGAACGAGGGGGGGATAAAAGTATTCTCGAATCGAAACGCATAATAGCACAGGACAGCCCGCAAAGAAATATAAGAATGAGTTTGGTCATCGGACGTTCCAAATAAAGCACTCCTTTAGCGAACCCCTTTTGAATGCGTCTCGTTGAGCCGGATCGCTCGAGGAGGAAGGCGTACCACCAAGGAAGAGTAAATGAAGAGGGAAGTCAGGATTATCACGGGTTACAGCTGCTCGCGGATCGATCGTGACCGAGCCGCTTTAAGTAAATCGATCTTGTACCTCGACACCAGGCCCAGATGCATCTTGATCGTGATACGTATTAAAGAATCGACAGCTGATCGACGCGTGGATGATGATCGTGCAGCACCAGAACGCTGAAAAAGCAAAAAGGGTAGACGAAGGTTCGATGTTCTTTTTCCGTTACCGAGAAACGAAGTGTAACGATCGCGATACGGAACGATCCAGGGACGCTGTTGCGAACAATTTCGATACCGGTTCGAACGAAAAATGCGTTAAACAAATTCTGAATTATATTTCTATAAATAGAAAATAACCTTTCGACAGTTGGACTTTGGGAACAACCAGAAGTTCGACGATGCTCGAGGGTTAATGAGAGAAATACATACATACGTGCGTGTCGGGCCACTCGAAACGCAATTTGCTCGTCGCCAAAAAGCCCGGAAGACGTTGAGGATGGGTAATGACACGTTTCAAACGCGTTTACTTCGATCGTAAGGAGGCAAATCGTTCGGGGAACGAAAAGTAAGGTGCCTTTAATTGCGTGGAGAAAAGAGGAGCGAAAGGTTTCGAAAGAAAGGGCAATAATAACAATTCGAACGACGGGCAGTATTCTTTGGGCGTGATTGCGCTAACCGTATCTGCGTTCACTCTTCATTAAAAGGACCACTCGAAAGAACTTAAGCCCGGGCTAATGGCACGGTTCTTTTAATGTCTTCAGCCGAACCGCCTTCGACGGGCCTTTCAACGCGCGCGAGAACGTTTCGAGCTTTTTCGATCCCTATCGAACACGCTTCGATCGATTTCTTTTCGATTAAATTTACCCCGAAGAAATAAGTAACAAATAAAATCAGCTGTGTTTGAAGTTTTCAACGAAGTTTGAAGCGTCAAGGAAAGAATTATACCATAAATCGTACGATTCGGGGTAGGGAAAACCCAGACCAGACACGATCGTGTATGCCATCGATATTCTATGTAATACGGAAATAGGTACCCAAGACATTTAAAGCTGGGAAACACTGCGATAAAACACCCTTGAAAAAAGGGCGACCACGTGGAAATACCTAAATTTCTGTTACCGAAAAGATGATCGAAAGCGACCGTTCTCCCCTCATTGAAAATCTACGATTTCGGAACAACCTAATCAATGATTCTTTTCAGAGTTACCCTTTCACTCACAAACTTTCCACCGTATCCTTTTACAAAATATTGCAATCGTATTTCTCCTTCGACGCGATAAAGATTATCTCTCCAACCATAAAGCGGAAGAAGCTTATCTAAATAGCAACCTGCCACGATGAAACTTTATTATTTCATTCTCTATCGTCAACCACATATGCACGACCTATCATAAGCGAGAGACCACTCTCCGAATACCTGCATATTACATGTTATATTTTTCCTCAACCTTCTATTACCCAAATTTATTTTGCAAGAAATTTCTCAAACCAGAATTGCTCCTCGATCTTGACGTACGATTTAATTACAAGCGATTTAATTTTTTTTTGAATCTGTTAGCAAAAAAAGGATTTATTTACAAATACCAGCGCTCTTATGGATCTACGTGACCATGGAAATGGGTTGGAAAATAAATCACAGACTTTCCGAGGGAAAATGGGAGGTCCTTGCGTGTCCCGAGTGCCTTTATGATGTTGCCGAAATTTACGAGCGAACGATCGGTAGCAGGCAAACGAAACTGTCTCACTGCCTACCCGTAAACTCTTTCCGCGTTTGACCTTTATTGTTCGAAACGTGTAACGCACGTGTGCGCGCGGGAAATTCCCCGAGGTTCAAAGAGTGCGCTGACAAGCGGCGCTATAATGGTAGGACCGTATCTTTCACGGCGAAACGGCACCGTAGATTAAAACAATATACCACTATTTTATCGCTCGGAATATTCCCCCGCAATACTTAATGCGTTTCCATTGTAAGCGGCTGGGAACTCTGGCTCGCGGTAAAAGTCCCTGCACACCGGGAAATACGGTTTCCTTTACGGGGGAGATTGCGTTTCGGTGTCTTTCGTTTCCATTGTTTTTCCTGTTATTTACTGCCCCGACAATCCGCATCAATAGAACTACCGAACTGGACAAAATGACTCGTTCATAATTTCTAATAAAAATTGTTACAAATTTGATCAACTGGATTTTTGCAATTTACTGTGGTTTTCTATGGGAATGAATAAACATTTATTTCCATTGCTTCAAGTATCTATCTTTTTAATTTCTTTGATACAAATAAATACTCTATAATTGTTGGTATTTCTAGTGTTAAGAGAAACTGGAACGAGGATCAAGAAACTTTAGGGGGAAAAATATGTAAAAATACTAAAACAAATTTAATGAATTTTAAGGCTACGATGATAATTTCTTAATAAATTGTTACAAATTTGATCGACTGGATTTTTGCAATTTACTGTGGTTTTCTATAAGAAAATGAATAAACATTTATTTCTATTTCAAGTATTGTTCTAATTTCTTTGATGCAAATAAATACTCCATAATTGTTGGTAGTTTTAGTGTTAAAAGAAACTGGGACGAAAGAGGATGAAGAACCCTTAGGGGGGAAAAATATGTATGTAAAAATATTAAATTAAATTTAAAAAATTCTAAGTCTAAGATATCCGTTGCCTGGTGAATAAGACTCTAACCCTAAACTCCAACCCTAATCAGCAGGTTGCTCTGCCACCGTCTTTTTCACGGTCGTTGAGAGATCGATGCGAATAAAAAAAACTAGTTGAAGATCGGTGAAGAACGAAGTGTGGGCAATGTCGTCCCGTTCGACGATGTTCGATAAATTTTTGAGGAAAAAGCGTAGAGTACGCCTTCGTTCACGAACGAACGGACCAGCCGGGCATAAGTTATTCTTAAGCGTGAATGAGGTCATCTTGGGTCGGCTGCAACCAGACCTAACCAACGAGGATAGATCGTCACAGTATTTCAAGTTAAGGGAGCCGATATGCTCCCGTGAAATTGCCGATGGCTTTCGTGAAACTCGAATAACCCACATTTGTGTGTCAATTTGTACGAAACTTGGTACAGACATTCCTGTTTAACCCTTTGCACTCGGCTGTACCCTGAAAGGGAACACAACGATATTGTATCAAAATGATTACACTATAGAACAAAATACGTAGGCAGAAAATTAAAAGAAAAGATATGTATGCTTGGAGTAATTACTATCTATTTCGTAAGAAAGTGTGCTTGAGTTGTGGGTAGATGCTCGAAGAAAAGTTAAGGGATGAAAATCGGTAGAAATACAAGAAATTTAAACACAAACATATTTATGAAAGTGAAAGAACCCTCACTACCGTTTACTAAATCACTGTCTCTAAAATTCGAAAAAAATCTCGTATCGTTCGAAACGAACAACGCCGTCGTTTCTACCTCGTAAAAAGGTCCCCACGACCGAAGGCAGACTGGGCCAGAGAAAAAGCAGACGAGAGGGCCGAGGAATAAATAATCGTCGACGTTACAAGCTTCGAATGAACTACCACCCACTAACCGACTCACCGTCCACCGGCGATTCCCCGTTTCGAGCGTAAAAAAGATACTCGCGTTTCGTTAAACGGTGGTCCGACGGAAGATAGAAAGGGGCAGCCGTTTTACGCGAATGAAATATTCCGCCTAAATTTGTACCTCGCGCGCCCCCTCCCTCCCCCTGGTCATATTTTTCACCTGGCTTCACCCCCTTCGTCTTTCTCGGCCGCGACAGGATAACGGATCGACGCCACGGACGGATATTTACGTCACGAGAATAGGAGGTGGTCGCACGGAAGACACGTTTCGCTTCAGTTTCGTGGTTGACTCACCTCCTGCGCACCTTCTGAGTCACTGCCTTATTTATACATCGCGCGACGGTCTAGTGGCTACGTACGCGGGTTACACGTACGCGAAATCACATTGGTGGGAAATCTCGGGACGAACGAAACCGAGGATTTGTCAGAGGAACAAAGACTCCGGGGCCGTTTCGTTGAATGCGTTCCCCGCGATGTTGGCCGCCTGGTCGCGGATACGGCGGCAATATTTCAGATTTCCGAAGAGAAAGGTGTGAGTTATCGCGCCCCCTTCTGTTCTCGTGTAAGGTTTGATGGCTAAAGACTGAGTTACATTACGGGGACCGATGTAAACGCCGTTGGCGACAAACTGACTCCCGCCAAGGGTGGCCGTTTTGCTTTTACACTGGTAACTCGAACTTTCTCGCGCGGCACGTTTGAAACACCTCTCGAACTCGAACTTTATCCTTCGTGTAGTGAATCGTTATTTTTAAAACCGAAACCAAATTTTTTCCAATCAGAAAAATTATCATCGATCATTCAACCCTTAAGTGGACTCTCAATCTCGAGTGAATTATTTTACTTAATGTTGATTTTTACCAAACTGGTAAATGGATAATAATTTTCCTTTAAAGCATTTAAAAAATAATGAACTAATGGAGGGATACTTAAATTTTCAAATAATTACATTGACATACATGTATTATACAGTTTAATATGTTACGTATAATACAGTTATATATGTATTAGTTTAAATTTGTGGAGGGACGCAGCGGTCCTAATAATTCACTGAAGGGTTAAATTCGATTCGAAACTGAAAAAGTAACGGCTGTACAAATGGTCGAGGAAGAAGAAGAACGCGTTCGTATTTTCGGCACAGAATTAAATCGCGATCCCTTGATTGGTGCCACCGGCAAATTGTGAGCGACACGATAGCGTCTCTCTGTCCGGCGGTTCTGATTCCGTCACGGTACGACCGATCGTAATTAGAATCGGTCAAAGTAGCTGCTCCATGCGAACGGTCTTAAGGGCACGAAAGGCCGCCGCGGGCAAAAAGCGATCGTTTAACGGACGTTGCAATTTGTCCCGTCGACAAAACACGCGACTGGAATGCGTATTGTCTGCCCGTTGGATTATCCTCCCTGCTTGGGCTCCTCCTCCCGGGCAGGATCTTGCCAGGAGCAAGACGGAAGAGTCACTGGATGAGACCCTCCGAGCATTTATTTTCGCGCGAATCGACTCGACCGATTCCAGTAAAAATAAATGACCGTAAGAGGACCTTGTTTGAGAGTCAATTTTTGAATTCCAAAGAACGCGAGAAATTCTAGACTAGAATACCCCCTCGATTCACCCGTGTACGATTCTGACCCAAACCTTGCCTAAAGAAATTCCAGCGTTAAAAGGGGACACGCAACGAAATATAGAAAAAAAAAAAAGAAATCCACACCCCCTGGTCGGGAGACAGAATGATCAACCGCTTCTCGCAATATCTCTCGCACAGCCACGGGAATTTCTCAAACATTGTCCCGTCGATTCCCTCTGACAATGGTATTTCCATTCCGGCGGCCGACAAACGTTCGATCTACCTCGGCCCCATCGATCCCGGGGGCCTCGCGGAGGGAATCGCATCCCCAAAAAGGGCTAGCCCTCCGCCAGGAGGGGAGAAACGAGTCGACAGGAAAGGTCGCGATCGAACGGAAAGCGAACTTCGAACGCGAATTTCGTACAAGACTCTGCTCTCAGGTTGGGTCGCCGGGGTCGGGGATGACGCTCGTCTGGGGTCCCGATAACGCGCGCTTTTAACTTTTAATCGATGCGTCCCCGCCGGGGTAGGATTCCCCGACGAGGATTCACGACGCTCGCGGCTTTATCGCGGTGACTCCATCGTATTTTATCGTCGCCGATTGTTCCCTCCGTCCGAGCGTCCCGCGTCCGATGCCGGTAGTTTTTGTCTCGTCGGGGATACTTCTTTCTTCGCTGGGTTTCTTCTGACCGCCTCTTACATGGGAAGGGCCCAACTCTGTCCCCCTACCCTTCGATTTTAACATGCTTTCTCAGGGCATCGTGTACAGGGAACGCTAAACCGTAGACCAGGGACGTTCGGTAATTTAAAAAAAAATCTGACGACTATTTTTTCCTTTGACGTCTGAGTATTTTCGAAGAGCTTTAAATAAGAGGCGCGTCTCCTCTGTGAGGTATTAACGACGATTATCGTTCCCATCATCGCGTAAGTTTCACATAACGAAACGTCGCCGCAACATTCTCATCCTCCGGGTCGCGGGCATTATGCGGGAATTATCTACTTACTCCAGAATGCGAGTGCACGTTCCACGGTAAATGCCGCGCGGCTTTTTCCGCGCTGGCTCTTTCTCGCTTTCTCTAGTCGCCAACGAGCAGCCGCGACACGGGAATTAAAGATAAGTAATTACCGGTGGCGCAAGTAAGGGAAGTTATTTCTTCCGTGGCCAACGAGCGTTGGACGTTCTCGAACTTCGCCGCGAACGATTTCACGCTCTGCGATTCGTTCGCCGTGGCTGGGCCAATCGCGTTTCCCTTCGAGGACACACGACGCCGAGCGTCGAAATCGCTGGGAGCGAACGATGCAATTATTCAACCAAAAATTCAATCTTCGTATCTCGGGAAACTCGCGAATAAAAAATAATACAATTTTACCGAGATATTTGCTTGGACATTTATGGAATACGAAATAGGGAATCGACTGTGATATCGAAATGGAATTTAGCGTAAATAAAATGGATCGTTGAAAAAGTTGGAACGATGAAGAGAAAATCATATAATTCAAGTTAATTAACGTGGCTGTCTCCGTGGATCCGGGGGTCGATCTCCGCTTTTCGGCGTGCATCAAACTTGCAGGTAGACGTCACTTATACGTGACGGGAATAACTTCTTTCCGCTCTGTCGTTTTAGCACCGTAGACGACGCGTCGAAGCATTTGGCAAGATTACATATGAACCTCACGTATCCATCTCCGGTCGTAAAAGGAGACAGGACGGAGCTTCTACTCAGTCACACTATTAATTAACAAAAACTTGAATCACTATATAAATACCGTTCCTTAAATTCCAATACTGGCGACTTTACGCCGAGTCTCAGAAAATTCTCGATTCCTCTTAACTTCGTATTTTCAAATTCAATGTGTCGGGAAATTTTCCTTAACCCTTAAGTGGACTCTCAATCTCCACTGAATTATTTTACTTAATGTTGATTTTTACCAAATTGGTAAATGGAAATCAGCTTTGAAGCATTTAAAAAATAATGAATTAATGAAGAAGTATATAAATTTTCATACAATTGCATTGACAATAATCCACTTAAGGGTTGACGCGTTGCTCGTTGAACCAATAATAAAATCAGAATAAACGAGCTTTTATTCTGAATAGAAGTACCAGTTTCGATCAGAACTGTTCGAAACAATTATTTTCGGAACCTTTTTAAGCGTAAAAGAGAAAGACAAATTGCAGTGCCTGCTTCTTAAGGAATATTGTTGACGAATTGTCTTTTTAATATGCGTCGTTGAAAGCAGGGATAATCGATGGAATAGCGTCAGAGAAGGACACCGTACGGAACGTCAAACGTAGAACTCTACCACTGAGGATCGCTGCAGGACGTCCGTTTTCTGGATAGAAGTAATTCACGCGGATGCATCGGGTAGCATGCAAGAACCTCGGCGTCGAGCCTTTATTAATGCACGCGTGAATACACGCTTCTGTTTGACAGGAATAACTGGCGATATTATCGTCGATCGTGCAAGGAGAGAATTATGCAATACGCCTTTGAATATCCACCGACCAGTTTCCAATTTGCATAAACCGTTTCCTGAGGAATGCGAAGAATAGACTTCTACGCGCGGGTGTATTGAATTTAGGGTTATAACGTCGCTACGAAATATATAATGGCAACAAAAAATATAAAGGAAATTAGAAAAATTGAAATTGAGAGGTCGTTCGTAATTAACGGTTAGCAAATCCTGAAAACTGTGAGAAACGACCAGAAAGGTGGTGTGGAAACAGCAACCTGGAATCGTAAACGCGTATTAATATTAATATTAACCCTTTGCACTCGGCTGCCGTCGTAAATCTGGCGAACAGCTCAAATGTTGATACTTTGTCATTGTTCGTCCCGATCGGGGCAAAGATTCGTCCGAAACGCCGCAAAAAAGGCTCGTTTCTCTTATTTGGAGAAAGGAGAAAAGAGAGAAAGGTCGGAAGCGCGAAACATCTGGCAGCAATCAAGGAGCTGTATCTTCGAAACGTCGGCGAATCGCGAAAGAGAACAGAAGTACGAAGAAGAAGAAGAAGAAGAAGAAGAAGAAGAAGTCGAAGAAACATCGCTGGATTGGATGGACGCGAAAAAACGAACCAACGACAGTCCCAATGCTGGATGGAAATGGAAGCACAGTTTATTTAGTGGAAAAAGAAAAGACATGGCTGCACGATTTTTTGCTTCTAAACATAATTTCTTTAAATTGAAACCGAGCAATTGACTCGCATCGAAATCTTCTAATCTCTTATTTTTAGCGGCAATCAAACATCGTTGTACAAATACACCGAATTATAATTACGATAACAAAACTGTAATCTTCAGAGCCTAACGAAGTAGCCGCAAATGAAATGACCGCCATTCTGGATCCAATTATGAACCTCTAAACAAACTCCGCAAAACCCGTCGGGGAAGAACGGTGGCTGAAAAATGGCAGTCGGTGCACCGCGGTTCTTCCCTTTCCTTTCTTTTCGTACGTTCAATCATCCCGTTCGACGCACCGCAATCGTGCGTGATCCGCATGCACACATGCGTGCGAAATAGAACTGACCGCACGCGGCCGAGTGCAACGCACGTGAAGATAAGAGGGCGGCAGTACATCATAGAGACCGGCCCGCATCTCGGAGGGAAAAAAGGGCCCGGGCCCACCAGAAAGGGCAGAGATCTTCGCACTAGATTGATATCCGGACCACACTCGCGTTGCACCACTACGAAACGCATCTACGCGGCTGTAGCGACACACAATACGACTCGGACCCCCCAAAAACGCAAACTGATCCCCTTAGAAAATCCATGAAATTTTTATTAGACTCCAGTGTCCATGGACTATAAATTTTAGACCATAGACTGGTTAATTCGTGACGGGGCAAATTAAAATCCTATCATTCAAAGATAAAGTGAAGTTTCCACAATCTTAGAACAGTAAACATTGTTAGAAGCGGTAAAGCTTTCTCTTTGAAATGGTTTTTGGTTTTTGCCGATCCGACTTTTCGTTTTGGTGATATCGTAATTTATGTAAATGGCAATTTTTTTAATTCGACGCTCGTGAGTCGTGACGTAGCGTTTACTATTTACTACCAGCACGTGCGGTCAACGACCTTGGCAAGGCCGTAGTGAACGTTCATTGACCTCGCGCCGTAAACAAACGCTTCGACCCCTTATATCTCCGAAACTAGCCACCGCATCGACTTGAAACTAAAATCCTCATATCTCCCGAATTAATTACGCTATCGACTCGTACGAACGTTCATTTTGAAGGGCATTTCATCCTCTATCCAATGAACATAACAACAATTATTATTTATGCTGTCTTCTATATTTATTTTGTCATTTACTTTGACGCTACATACCTAAAGAAATTTCAGCAATTCCTATTGATTATACAACTAGTGTGCGACAAAATTAGATCATAAATTGTTTATTTAATTGATAATGGATTTGAATTTGTATACAGGTATACAAATGGTATACGAATGGGTGTACATGAAGTGTCGGCAGATTTAGTACTAATATTGCTTAATAAAAACTTTCTGGTAATGTTTAATTAAGGGAACGTTAAAATTCACCGCAACCAACAAAGTAGCAAAAATGGCGCAATATAACAGCAGGACGCGTAGACGTTGTAACGGAAACAGAACGAAACGGGAATTCGTTTGTTTTCCATTCCTGAAATAGAAGTCCACTGGGAACACGCGCTTGTAATTTCTCACAAAACCCCTTCATCTATTCGTAACTGGTGTTACCTTCGTAAATATCACTGTGGCGTAAAAAGCAAGCATTCGTGGAATCGTTACGCGCTACTGCGTATCTTCTTTTTCCACTCTACGTAAATATAACTATGCTTCTGCGTTCAAAAAATATTTAGAAAAACGTTTTACTTTGATTTACTCACCATGATAGGCCCTCCATCCTTCAGGGAGGCTGAAACCGTGGCACCGAACCACTGAAGCGTTTTATTGTCGATCTGACTTAAACCGCCCGCCACATTTGGATTTCGAGCACGATTGTTCCCTGCAACCAAAGAGACAATTTGTTGTCAGTCATTACGATAACCAGGTCGTTTACTTTTAATTTAGAGATGTCTCTCATTGTCAGAGATATCTTTCTTCTAGTTTTCACAGATATTTTTGTTCGAATACATCCGTACAATCCCTCAACAAATTACGAAACTGAACAAAGTTGCGTTGGTAATTTAAAAACAGCAACGAATCATAAATTGAACGAATCAATTATTTCGAACAATCGCTCTGTTACAAGATCGAGATTTTAATTAAAACCACCCCGAGGATACGCGTTCTTCCAATTTAGTCCAAGATGTATATTCGAAACGTATTCTTTCAATCGTCGTACAAGCGTGCAGCGAAACGAAACGACTTCCAATGAACTACAGTTGCAATGCGTCATCCAAGTATTCCTCTAAAAAACCAGCTTCGAGCAGGTGTCACCGTGGAGAATTCTCGGCAAGTACACCCTGGACTTTTCTTCCTCGATTTTGCGAACGGAATGAACCCGTTAGCCGTATCGGTCAAGCCTGGCCCTTAAAGGGAAGTTGTCCTTCGCTTCCCATCCCTTAATGCGCGAACACTGTTAAAGGCAACGCTCCAACAAGCCTCCCATTCACGACGATATTGCAGCGAACATCATAAAACCGATAACTTACGGGGACAGATTTCGATTCATCTAATTAAAAATTCTACGAGTTTCAATCAAATTCGCATAAATCTATAGTTATAACGTTAATAAAAAATGGACAAAATAGTTGTTCGCGATACCAGGTCCGGAGAAGAAAAATATCGATATCTCCGGGATCGACCGGACGAATCTCCCTAATCGACCGTATCGGCGTGTTCAAATCGACTTCATCGATATACACGCGATCCACGGGCAGGAGTGAAACGGCCTTGCTAATTAAAATCGATGATAAACCGAGAACCCCGTGCGATCCCTAATGGGTATCCAATTATGAATAATCGTCGCCGCACGAGCGAAACTCGTCCGCGTTCATCGCGGCCCAATTATTTTCATCGATTACCGCTCTCATTAAGGGGATGTCAATTAACGGCGCAGGTTCCAGAGATCTCATCGACGCGTCCGACCTTCCCCGAACGTTCCTCAGGTGGCATCCCGCAAGAAATGCCGAACCTTCGACGGGGCAGGGCCGTAGGTAGAACGACCTTACGGTTTTCTGTATTAGGTAGAGCCTGCTTCTTGCATGGACGCCGCGCCGCGCGCCGGGTTCCCGGTATTCTCGAGACGGCCCACCGCGCCACTCCGACACTCTGTGGGGTGTACCTGAAGGAGTTCCTCGAGATGTCTTCGGTCGAGTACCCGAAGAAGTGAGTGACCTCCGAGACCCGCGCACGAGATCTCAGAGTCGCTTCCTCGTACGCAAACGGAATCAAAGATACGGAACGGACAGAGGAGCGCGGTTGGCAGCTGAACGCGTTGCGAGATCTATCGATCCCGGCCACGGAACGGACACGGCATCGGTCCTTACCATGATTTACGCTAACAAAATAATACGATACCTCTCATACGTGTAACGAATATCTATACTTTGCATTTTCTACATTAAACGATGTGAAACGGGGAAGTTGAGGGAAGAAAAATGCTAACAAAAGCTGATTATATCTCTATTAACTTTTCAAGCCCTTGAGATGACTATAGTCATGGCATGTATTCCTCAAAACGACAGAACAATCTATTTTTCTCATAAGTATGTATGTTGGTATTTATATTTACATGTCTGTACTATAATTCCAAAGTTTGTACTAGTTTACTGTATAAATTCGTAAAAAAGGCATCGCCCGTTAAAATGTATTGTTTCAATAATAATAATAGTTATAATTTTTTTTATTTGACTGTGCACATAATGTTTAAATTCCGTCCAGTTGTGTTTACAGTAGATTTAAATCCGTAGTTAGAAGGTTTAAAAAATCCTGATTTATATCAAACAGTCCAAATAGGAAATATTACCATTAAAATGTTGCTTTCTATATTTATTAAATCGTTTCCATTCGACGTATCTTTCATGAGCGTCGAACAGATGTATCACAAATGTTCCAAATAAATCGATTAGATGCAAATAAAACGCAACGATTACCGCGCGACGCTTAATGCAAATTATCGTCCCATTAGAAACAAGCGAGGCGATATGTTCGAGATAATTCCGCGCTTAAAAGGTACACCGAATTCGATGCGAAATGGTCGGCCATCAGCGCGTACGAGGGCAGCAAAACAGTAATGAATGGCCGAGACTATCGAGTACGACTGTAATTGGATAAGATCGAGACAAGATCGAGCATTCGACCGAGCTAATTATCGATCAAAGCGAAGTGTCCGGGCGAGCAACGTTGACTAAGGAAGAGAGCCGACTAATTGGACGTACCGTGAAGCATGATCTTGTGTATATTGTCGGTGAAAACGTTTCTCTATCGTCGCGAGGGCCCTTCTGCGTTAATAAGAACGAGGGAAGAGCGTGGTCGCGACTTTCAGAAGACCATTGTCTCGGCCGAATAAAAACAAATAAAAAAGCATCTCGCCTAAAAAAAAAAAAGTAACTTGACTATTCTCTTTACGATTGAAATTTCCTTAATTCTAACATTGATGTTTATACTCGTCACGTTCGGACGTAAAATTATTGCTGTGCAAACTAACGAAGTGATCACAGTCCTTCGTCGTGGAGTATCCGAGGCGAAAGGAACGCATCTCGGAGAGTACGAGAGGCGGTAATGAATCAATTTTCAAAGCAAACAAGCAGGCAAAGCGGAAAGGCAGCCCCGCGAAGTCACGATCGAGCATGAATTTCCGCGCAGACAACCGTTCAAATTAATAATCATGCGCGCGATACGATCTGCCGGCCGTGGTTCGCGCGAACCGACGCTAATGCGCCGATGCAAATTAGTGGAATCATGCACGGCGCGAATTAGACGTGCTCGCGCACCTCCGCGCCGCTCGTATCGCGACGATCGTGCACGATTCTGGGCCCGTAATTTGTCGGCGCGAAAGTAATTGACTGCTCGAAAGCGATCGGTCGACGATCACCGGCGCCGATTTCGCGTTATCGCGAACGGAGCGCGTTGAACCGAAACCGCGAGGTATCGGATCGAGATAAAGCGCGGATCGAGACGAGCGCAACTTTTCTAGATCTCTCGTTACCGAACATCTTGTTCCTTTCGATATAATCGACCTTAACTCTTAAGTGGAAGTGGACTCTCGGTCTCGACTGAATTATTTTTTAATTTTCCTTTAAAGCATTTAAAACATAATGAACTAATGAAGGATTACATAAATTTTCAAATAATTACATCAGTTTAAATTTGCAGAGGGCTGCAACGGTCTCAATAATCTACTGAAGGGTTAGAAGGATACCTTTGGGTAGCTTAAAAATCGTAAATAGAACGAGCAATCGATATCCACAACTGCGGAATACAAAGCCTTGAAAGATGGAAGGGTCAACGACAGGGTGGGTGGAAAGTCGACAGGAATAGAACGTTCTATAACCAGTCGGCCGGTTACTTCGCAGTTCCTGAGATTACGAAGCTCCTCGGGGGCTCTGACAGCGGGTGGAAAGCGAGAATGTGGGTCAGCGACTGCGAACAGCCCGTGGAACACGAGATACGAGCCCTCGTTAGCAACACTGTGTTCAGGCACCTTTCAAAGCCCACGGCAAGTGCACAACCGAAAGAAAGAACCGGAAAACTGATATCGGATTGAGACCGTGGAGACTGAGAAGAGTTAATCCGTTCGTATTCCCATCGTACAATATGAGACTATGTGCTGCTCGAGATCCCAGAACGTACGAGAATCTCGAAATCCGACCCAGAGGAGACGTTCGAAAATCTCCAACGTAAATTGCAATTTCACCTCGATGAACTTTTTGTTTGGAAAATTTTAACGGTGGATGGAATTTTTGAAGCAACTATGCAATGGCTCGTACCTGAAACAGAGACGTTCTTTTTCGAAAACGATGGTAAATCCTCACCTTTGGTATCGAACTGGATCACCGAGCATCGATCGTCGGCCGCGATGTCGCATTTGTAAACAGCACCGCCTCTGTAGACGCCAGGTTGCTGAGTTTTGGCCTCCGGTGCACCTACGATCGCCCTGCGAAAGGAAACGTCGATGTCACGTGAATGCCACTGGATAATAAAGTCGCGCGAGGCCTTTAAAAGGGCAAATAAAATTTGTACGAGGGAGTTGCATAATTCTGATCCGCTCGTAATATTAACGGGTCATCGTTTCGCGTTCATTATCGCATCGTTAAAGAAAGACGATGATGCGAACGTATTTCCGAGATCGAGGTCAGTGGTCACGAGCTATTTTGAACAGTGGCGCAAGATTCAGTAACTGATCCGACCAACCAACGAGTTATTAAACCAGGTAACACACTTGTTACCGCAAATTTTTATTTGCTCGATGAAATACGGAACGCGACCACGCCGCGATCGTTCCGCTCTAACGAAACTCTAAATCGAGGAAACGCGTGTAATTTCTATTTCGATTAATTAAAAGTGTAAAACATACTGCTATTTCTAACAAATAAGAAAGCTCTTAAACGACAAAAATAAGTTTGTTACAGCGAAATACAGTTGTCCGTGCAAATATTCGCTCAGAAGAAAACTTTCGTCGGGAAAGTTCAAGGTAATCAAGGATGTAATACTTGGATGTGATACAAGGATGTAATCTTTTCTCGAAATAGGAAAATATGCTGCTATTTCTAACAAATAAAAAAAACTCTTAAACGACAAGAATAAGTTTGTTACAGCGAAATACAGTTGTCCGTGCAAATATTCGCTCAGAAAAAATCTTTCGTCGGGAAAGTTCAAGGTAATCAAGGATGTAATACATAGCAAGGTCGACGGTTTGGAAATCTTATGGTTCTCCGAGTTGCTCGTTTACGTACCTATTGCCCAGTCGTTTCGACTCATTAAGAAATTCAACAAGAAATGCTTGCTTCAGAAATTTTTATCGAACAAATTAAATCCAGCGAACTTATACTGGATTTGATCTTCGATTTCCTTCTAGTAATTCTAATGATAGCTTAGTATTGGAGGCACGTAGCGCTTCGTTAGAGAAGTGGGCCAGACGTTAAATCGTAAGTCAATAAACACAATAGACAATTAGCAGACGAGGCGATCGTTAAAATAATTGAACGCGTTGCGGCATTCGTTAAGACGATGCTACTTTTAGGCTCATAATTAAACGATGGTCCGTCTAACAGTACAGATAAGATAATATAAGATACCGCTGCCTTCGCGGAGGTTGATAAATGATGCAAAACGTTTTATCGTCGGGCATGCTCCATGAAGAATACGTCCGTCGAATCTCGTCGGGGACAAAAGACCGTTCTTTGCTTCGAATAAAAGCTATCGATTATTTGTTTCAAAATAAAATTGACGCGATTAAGCGAGTCCCTCCGTACCAATAAAAATAACATTAATTTATACGCGCCGACTCTTTGATTTTAGTTTATAAAGTTTCACTGAAAAGAGAAACTAAATGCTATTGTAATACATCGAATTGCTATACGTTTACTTTTATTCGAATAAAATCGTGTCCGCTTCTGGTCGCGAGACATCGATGCGTGATCGTTCGTCTCGTTACGCTCGACATAAGATGAACTTGAATGCGACTGAGGATCTTTTGTAGGAAACTCCTCCGTCGTCGTTTGAGATGTAAAAAGAAAAAAAAACATCATCGTTTACGGAGCAACCTTGGCATACTCTAGCTTCTAGGCTGCAACGCGACAGGCTGCGTGTAGGTAAAAGTCCCACACGCGTGCAACGCGCCGCGCGTTAAACGCCTGGAAGGAGAGGAGCAACGATTATGCGAGTTATGTAAGCGATTCGTAAGTCTGCGCAACGCGCCGCCGGAATCGCGAACAGTCGCCTCGATGACAATAAACGACAAGGAGCGGCAAATTACACGGATGAATCAATTAACGTGACCGAGACTTTAATCGAGATTTCCACAGGTTTCGTTCCGAGCGGATGGAAGACGTATAATTGGCATCGCGCGGTCGATCGCGCCATAATTAATTACAGGGAAGCAGTCAACCTTTCCTGACGCTTATAAATAATTCAATTTTTTTTTTTGCACGCACATCTTTAAACCGAAAAAAGTGATCGAGACTCGCGATAGCGCGACGCGACCGATTACTTCAATCATGATCCATCGCGATCCAACGTTGGTTCGTTGGTTTTCGAAACAAAAGCAGATCTCGGTCTTAAATCAGTCGTAGTTTACGTATCTCGAACAGGACGCGACTGTTAAAATCGCGAATAGCGGCGTATAGTTATTTCGGAGAGCTTCAAGGCCTAACAATGAAGCATCGAATCGAGAAACCGGGATTCATTTTCGCCGTCCTGACATTACACGAAGCCATTGGCCGACGAAATTCGATACATTTACGACCTCGATGTCCGACTGATTCGCGGACGTGCCGCGTTAATAGCAAACCGTGGGTCGGACCTGACGAGGACTTAAGCTCGCCCACACCATTTTTCTTTTATTTGCATTTTTTTTTCCTGTGTGTAATTTTTTTTTTTTTTTTATTTGCAATCCGTGAGGAACTACAGTCGCCGATATGTGACGCATACACCAGAACGGGAATGCAGGGGCGAACCGGTCCCACAGGATACCGCGAATACAAACGCCTAGGGGTCTCTTTCTTTTCTCTCGCTATCATTATACTTTTTTCCCCCCTGCTCGCGAGACTCGATATTTCCTTTCCATCCGTCTTCGGTGACGCCCTTGTATTACGTGTATTTTACAAATCACAATTTTAATACAACCGACCGATCTTTATCCTCGTTCACAGCCACGTTATCACCTCTCGTAAACGGTATTCGGGTGAGCCAATCTCTCGGTTGTTACAGTAGGCGGCAAAGATGGACCGCCACCAGAGTCAGGTTAACCGAGGACAAGCAACCTGACATCGAGGGAAAGTTGAGCCGAGTTGCATTGATTTACAATGCCAGGTCCAGTTTAAAGAACAATTTAGATGCCTTTTTTATTTGATTGGCACCGACCGGCTGACGATAAAAATGACGGGTTTGAAGCCAGCTGCCATTTAAGTAACTCGATGGGAGTGTCGGGTTTGGAAACAATTCCCTGTTAAGGTAATCGTCGTTGCCTTATTAGTAACTCGAGACAATACACTCCGAAACTCAACAGAAGCTTTTTCTCTCTCTTTGGGTATTTCGTGCGGAGCATTACGAAACCCTATCTCTCTCGAACGACTCGAAACAAAATCGTGCTCCGAACGATCAACATTTTTCGAATTCTTTCCTTCACTTCGAATAAAAAAGTTTACCGGCTAAAAATTGTAAAAAAAAAAACGTTAAAATAAAAAGTGTTGCAGCTCGGATTAAATTTTGATCACGGTATTACGAACTGTACAAACGTATCCCAGGAATAAACTGCATAGTTGCATTCTACGAACAATGCAAATATGCTTGAAATTCGCGGAGCGCGATATCAGTTACAACATAGCTGCGTGTCGTTCGTAAAGAACACTATGTGGCCACGAATGCAGCATTACCTGCACGCCGGGGCGCAACACAGCAGCGTTTTACAGCGAAATTACGAGGAAAATGAAAATACAATTTTTTCTCGGTATTCACGGACCGTACACGGTAGTGCGTCAGTCATGTTCGACTAGTTTAGATTTATTGGATGCCACGACCTTGCTACGTGCTAATGAACGCCTGCAGCTGCATCGACCGACGTGCAGGTGCGGTGATTTAGCGTCTTCTAAATTAGTTCGCGTACACACCTTGTTCGCGAATTTTAATGGAAACCGTCTCGATTCCTTCGAATTCTACCGTAACTCGCGCCCTTATATAAAATTCACTTCCTTCCTGACTGGTTGATCCTAGAACCAGGGATTGGGAAAACTGTTATAATATCACAATGAATCACGAAACTTTTATCGAAACGTTGTTTGTTTCGCCCAAGTAATTAAAAATATTGAAGCAAGATTAAGAAGGTTCTTCGATCGCATTGTTACGAAAACTGTTGAATAACAGTCGTCACAGCTTGGCTAAATAAATTCTGTGAAAAGAACAGCTTCGTAAACGTTAAAGGGGCCACGATAAACACTCGTACAACGTTGAAATAACACACTACCTGACGCTTCTAACAGGCGTCAAGTTGCAAACGACTTCATACAACATCATCGCGTCGAGGAGCACTTCACTCGGAATTTTGATTATGATCTATCGGAGAAAGAGTATTCTTAAATCAATGAGCGCGCAAGGATACTTTCTTCGTGGAACAAGTAGGTGAATAAATCAACAGCGGACACGTATCGCGCGAAAACGCAGGCATTCGCTTCCCTGCGGCAATCAACGTGTAAGGATACATCAATGGATCAATAAATAAGTCAGTCAACCTTTCCGTCCGGACAAGGATTGATCAGAAAATTATATCCTGCACATTATACAATTTTCCTTCTACGTTGTCTGCGTTTAAATATTCGTATCTTCGACGCTAATAAATACAGCATTCGTTCTTCCTGCTCAGCCGCCCCGAAGAAAATAGCAATATGAAAACTAGCTTTCATATTCGATATATTTAAAAATTGCCATGTACTAGATTATCCTCCTTCATAGGCTTCTAGAAAGATATTATTATTTAAATCTCGTTTTGGTATAGAAATTTTTTCTTCGTAATACTATAGTTTAAAAAAGTTTTCAGTATCAGGGGAAACAAACTAGCTTTAAGAAAATGTTTCGTTCATTGCGTTCTGATCTCTACGATGGCTGAACATCAACTATAATTACATCGTCAGACAGGGTTAAAAGATTTAACTACTATTTAATAGAAGATAATAAAAAATGAACTAAAAAAATATTTTCGTACAGTTTAAAGATCTCCTTTCGTGTCCCTAAAAGTCTAGTAGAATAGAACTTTTAATTCCTTACGAAAAAAAAAAATAAAAAAGGAAACTTAAAACTTTAACGCAGTTACACGAGAATCCCCCCTTGAGCTTTCTAATGGCCGCTTCCCATGCATGGAGAAATGGATTAAAAAAATATTTTCGTACAGTTTAAAGCTCTCTCTTCGTATCCCTAAAAGTTTAGTAGAATAGAACTTTTAATTTCTTACGAAAAAAAAAATTAAGAAAGGAACTTAAAATTTTAATGCGGTTACACGAGAATCCCCCCTTGATCCTTTTAATGGCCGCTTCCCACGCATGGAGAAACACCCTGTATATATAAATTTGTCGCGAAGGTAGGCAACATGCGCGGATGCGTCGCGTTTTCAGCGATCAAAGCCTCGGGATTCCTGGTGAAAACGGGACGGACGGGGCCCCGTTGTATTGAGCAACGGCGCCGCGAATGGAGCCGTCCGATTTTGCCAAATACGGGATTACAAATGCGCGTCTGTCCGGCGTCGCGTCGCGATATAAGTCAATACGATGGCCTCGCGTGCCGCGAATAAAGGGACGCCGATATTCTCTTCGCCGACGGCGACGTAGCTTGAATTACGCGCGACGAGGCGCGCTCTCTAATTCATGCGGGACGGATTTAACGGCGCGATTTTTCCGCGCGATACGCGCCGAACATTTTTACGCGCCATCTTGGTACACAACGGGCTACAGGATCCACGCAAAAGGGCAGAGAGTTCCCGTGTACCTCGCGACGACGGCGCTTTTCAGACGATTCCCGGTTTCGATTCCTAGCCCGATGGGGGGATTTTATTCGTTCGTCCGTTGCGTACGATCCACGCTGCTGGCGCGTCGACCGTGAAAAAAAGCTTAATGTTGCGTGCAAACTCCGCGCTACCAACCGGAACCACAGCGCCTCCAGTATTTTCGAGAATTTTAACAGTTTTAAATATTAGACATTTTACCGTTCGATCGAACAAGTTGCAACGTTATTTATCATTCGTTGAAAATTTTGCTCGTATCAGTCTTTCTAAGGTCTTGAATAAAAGTTAAACAAAAGCGTTACGTGGTTTAACATTCGACCCCGCTGTGCAATTCATGAAGTTTTTTGTCGAGTCTCCAGTAGGAAAAAAATTAAGCTGCGCTAGGAACTATCGATACGCGCCGTGTTTCGTAACAGCGTTTTATAGGAATTCTGTGCGTTCGACAATAATCGTACGTGACAAAGTAAACGATTTTTCTTCGTCCTCCGTTTTTCATTTCGCCTTCAAGTAGGTTAGTCCCTCCTTGTCGATTTAGAAAGTACGCGTCTACGATGACAATTTCTTTCCTCCTTGGAGCATAGCATTAAACGAGATTTATCTCGAAGCACGTTTATTACCGTGCTGTACGGTATAAACAAGAGATAAAACGGTATCTTAATGCATTCCTGTGATATTTCGAGCCGGTGATAAATCAGCAATAAAAAAGGCGATCGATCGCTAAGTATCCGAAGCAAAACGGTATTAATGTTTGCCAACGTGCAATTTATTAACGTACGAAAATTAATCCACGGGCATCCTTGTTGATTGTACGCGCCACGAAGTCTTGTATCACTCCGAGGTTCCGGAACGACCGAATTAGTCACTTCATGTGAATCATCTTGAATGGTCGTTAATAACCGCAAGGGCGGAAGCGAGTTTCGATCGAAGGAAATAAAAGAGGCTCGTAATCCGTGATAACGAATTAATTCGCAATAATTCGGCGTTGCTGGTTTAGCGGAATTTCGTTATGCTCGGCGATAATGTATCCGAGTTTCATGCGCATATCGTGTGGAAGGCGTATTCTACCTGGTTTTAAATTTCCTAGCACGCACAGGCTCATTACCATATGCGCGTTCCCGGAGAAGATCTCGGGTTCGCTGAACTCTGCCTTAATCGGGGATTTCACTCCGAAAATCTCTTGGCCGTGCGTTTCCAGCAACGTTCGATCTCTCTATCGATAAATATCGAAGCATCCGGGGACTACAAACTGTTTAAAACAACGGTTGAGCACCCATAGCTTTTGCACCCCCGATTCAACTCTTCGCGAATCAATTTCACCGTTTCACAGATCTCGTATATTTTTCATTCGTATAACAATCGTGATAGTCCGTTTGGCTTTTAACCCGAGACGGAGCGTACGATCGTGGTTTTGAAATTCATCGCGAACTCTGCATGAGATTTTACGTGACTCGTCGGGTTTATACGTAATACTTTCCACGAACGTATGGAAGGTACTTCCCTTTGTAAGGTCTTAAAGTGTTGCGTGATTTCCGGCTTGAAACACCGAGGCTGCATTACAATCGTGATTCTTCATGCACGAACACGTGTTTCTGCTCGATTATATTATAACAGTTCCAGCGGAAGTTAACGAAGCGACCATGCGTTGCTAACGTAAATTTACTGATTCCAAATACTAGTAAAGGAGGATGTTAAAAAAGTGCCAAATTTGTACCCCGCCAGGCACCTAATATAATTATAAGACATCATTCTACAGATTCTGCACTTCGAATTGTGCACAATTGTTTATAGCAACTGTGAAGTCGTGAAAAATGTAGTTGAAGTTGACGATGCTACAAAAGACGAATCATAACTTTCTGACTTCAAATAACTATAACTTCGAAGTGAATGCATGAAACGTAACAATTCCGACGCTATTTTGTAAAGAAAAGTCAATATTTATATAATATGCAAGGAAATGTTGCCCAGATTGTTGGTTGGTAACAATAAAACGCAAGAGATTAAGATGATGTATTAGGATGCAAATATTCATGCAATAACAATTTGGGCAACATTTCCTTGCATATTATATAAATATTGACTTTTCTTTACAAAATAGCATCGGAATTGATACGTTTCATGCATTCACTTCGAAGTTATAGTTATTTGAAGTCAGAAAGTTATGATTCGTCTTTCGTTTGCTATAAACAATTGTGGACAATTCGAAGTGCAGAATCTGTAGAATGATGCCTTCCAGTTATTTTAGGTGCCTGGTGGGTACAAATTTGGCATTTTTTTAACATCCTCCTTTGCATCCCTCGATCGTTACGAAGAAAAGAAGTTTGAATATCGTAGATTTTAATAAAATATTATTTATATAAATCTGTGGAGCAATCGTTTGCATTCCAACGAATGGTTTTGGCCATCTTTCCTCCAAAGTTTCATCGTGGGACAGAAATTTAAAGGACACGCATTGCAGGCGTCTCAACGCACGATCAGTCGATGACGCAAGGCGAACGGAGGCGTATCGACGTCGAGGCTCCGCTACTTTATAAGGAGCACCTCCTCACCAACACCAATCGACTTTCGCTGTGAGCAAAGCTTCGATCACTCGGAGCAAAATCGTGGGTACACGAGTGCGTGACACGCAGGTAACTCGATTTACGATCCTCCTGCGAAAGTGTCGCTTCGACCAAGGGTTGGCTTTCCGTTATCTACCCGGTAGCCACGACACCGTGTAAACTCGACTCGTTAGACCCCTTCAGTCATCAGGATAACACGTTACTAGACCACGGATGTTTAGACATTTATGGGAGATTTTAATTCTAAAAAAAATATAAGAAATACTTAAAGTAAGATACGAATTATTATATTCAGGGGTTCAGACAATCCTCTACAAAGCTCCCAGTTCATCAATTCTATTAATCAAAATACGAATTTACACAAAGATCCACAGTCTACACATTACACTAGCAAGAAACTAATTATTGCATCCCTTTGTACCACACAATTTTCCTTCGAAACATTGTCTTATACAATTTTGAACGAAAGAGTAGAACGATTCGCTCTGTATAACAATTAAAAAAGAAAAGAATCATGAACTCACGATGCTAGACGCGTGTAAGTAATAATGAAATTATCGCGAGGCATCGATACGCGATTGTATTTTAACCAACAGCCGACAAAGAAACGATTTCCGGGTGCGTGGTAATTTTTCGATCGTATCGACAGGAAGTATCCTCGAACCAGTCGGAGAATTTCAATCTTCCCTTCGACGTAAGATCAGAGAATACTTTTACCGATCACGTTGCCCGTGAATCGAAACTACTTTTTAATTTCATTCTCTTAAACATATTTACAATTTACTTTCCACTGAACTGTTTTCAACGTTTCGATCGTACTCGAGAACGTTTCAGTGAATTTTTACAGAATTTTTCACCTACTCCAAGTACACGAAAAATTATGCCAAACGCGAACGACCCTCATCCTGTTCCAGGAGTGAAGTCTGCTCGAAATTTACACTGTATCGAATTTAATATCCGTGAAAAGGACACGGTTCTGCTTTCCAGGATCGTAAAGTCTTCGACTCTATCTCGGTCACGAGCAATTACAGACCCAATTGAATATTCCTCGAGCGTAATTTGCATCTGGCGGCAGCGCAAGCATGCGAGGCGAGGCGTATGAGTTGTCTTTGAATGAATTCAAGGCCATTCGGTGGATTCGATTAAAGATAGAGATTAACTGTGTCGTTTGTTCTTGTACAAATTTACAATTCAACAACGTGCTCCTTGCACGAGATAACAACGACTCCGTCGTCTAACGTTTCTCTTCGTCAACTTGCGCCATCGGCAAACAAATTTCTACATTTTTATCTTCGCGTTGGAGAGTAATTTATATTGGTCTTTCACATTTCGTTTGCTTCGCGGTATCGTCGAAAGCTCGTGAATTTTATTCCGCGTTACGGGGTCTCGCGTTAAAATTCAAGGAAAAACGAGTGGGCGTGAAATCGACTTTCGCTCCCAACCTGCGCGTGTGACTACGACTTTTCTAGATAGGAACCGACCTGAACAGTCAAGAATGGTCAGAAGACGTCCATGTGGGCGCCAGACTTGGTAAAACTTGCGAAACGAACCGATCCTTGCGTTGGTCGCGTTTAAAACCCAGCACAAATTCGTTCGTTCTTCTCCTATTGTCGTTATTAGCTTTGCTCGTTTAAGACTGGTTCCTCGATAGGGCAAGATATTTGCTCGTCGAAATTGTGGAAAGCACGTATCTTATCTCTTGTAAAATATCTTTTACATAAGCAGTAATTAGCTATGATTCGAGCCATTGTCAATACTTTTCCAAACAGAGTATCTAAATATTCTATTATGAAAAAGTAATGAAATCAGAACGATTAAAAAATCCTCAATTAAATTTAAAGAAATTATCTGTAATTAAAATGGGTAAAACATTAAAAGGAATTCATGTTAGCCTTGTCTTTTCTACCGGAATGCTCCATTCAAACTGTTGGATATCGAATGGATCGTGGGCGAAGCGCTTCCGTGTTTCTGCAGGTGAAGATCACGCGTGCCATTGTTAACGTTTGTTTAAGTTTAAGACTGTAGGAACGCTACGGTATCCACGAGTAGGCGTTCGTACGTGAGTTTTGCATGTCCTATTTCGATTGGAGTGGTCACGACTTGATCCATTCGTTGGAATTGCGACGTACATTATCGTTCGATAAATAAATGACCGCGATACGCGCCAGAGGGTCTAAAATCAGACTCGAGTAGCGCATGCAAGCTTAGATCAATCACGGAAGGAACTGGGTCTCGACAAGCAACTTAATTGGCCGATCTTAATCGCATTAATGAAAGAACAAATTAATCAGCATCGTTTCATCTGAGGTCACGAATGCAACGACCCATTTCCATCCGCGGTACGGACAATGCAATTGCAGTTGCATGCGCACGACATCTTTTATGATCCCATTTATCCAGCTTATCAGCCATCCGACCAATTAAACAAATATGGTTTTATTATTGATTTCGGAGAAACGATTACGAGCGTATCTTGTCGTAGGCCAAGCACATTTAATCTGGGGGTAAACGAAACGAGTAGCTGCAAAACTATCCTCAAAATAGAATATCGTCGAATAACTTTCTCGAAAGGAAAAACAAATAAAAATATTTCAAATATTACGTGCCTCATGTCTCATTCTCGAAACCATTGTATCGAAATTGCAAAGAAAAAGTACATCGCATACTAACTTAGCTGTGCACGTACGAAAATAACTTACTCTACCACCCTGTCTAATCAATATAGGCGGAAAGAGAGTTCGAGAGGAACTATAAATCTTCCGCAGTACGGCCATAAAACGCTTTTCCCCGACCTTTCGAGTCACGTTATTCTCATTTGTGGCACTCGAGCTGCGCTAGAAGGAAACATGTGTCGAACGAAGTCGTCGGGGCAACAATGCAATTTTGTCGAAACGGCACCATAGGTGAACCTTGGCCATATGGCCAACAGAACACGACTGACTTTGGGAAAATTCGAGGAACGGTTGGATGGACGGAGGACAAGAGGTCGACATGCTGGAGACTCCTAACGACACGCCCAAAGGCGAACAGATTTTTAGAAATTTACGAAAGCAGCAAATTCTAAAACCTTTGACCCATCCTCTGCTACTCTCTCTATCAGATAAATGGAATCAATCACCTATTCCTCTTTTGATTATTAAAGAACTACCCCTTAAATAATCGTACGATCTATGTAAAATTGAAATTTAAAAAAAATCGAAATCTGAGCATTCTCATTCGTTGTTCGAAACTAAAATAAAGCTCGTGCGGCTGGCATCGTAATAGAAATAGTCGTGGGTATACCTACACGATGAGCGTATTAAGGATGTTTATTGCACATGGCACGTATGCCCGGGATATTACCGTCCCGACACACGTACCCGTAATTGTGATTTCAAGTGTATCGTGAATCATTCGGTAGCGCAACGTGATACCGACACGCGATACTCGCTGTCAATTCACGTTACTACCAAGAGATCCAAAGATCGTGTTGGCCCGCGTGTGGGTGATCCACGAAACGATATAAAAATGACGACGAAGCATCACTCGTACGTGTACACGTTCGAAATGACATCACGAGAAATGGAATTTGTACAGCCCCCAATTTAAAGAATTAAAAAATGCAAAATCTTCGAGTAGACTCTGTAGCTTGGGTCGGGTAGCTAGAATAGCTTTGCACGACTGTTACACGCGTCGTTTAGCAAAAGTTACGAGAGCCAATGTCGCAAATATGTATAATGGCAGAGTGGTCGGAGGAAATGCGCTTCTAAATCACTTAACTAGTCGGTTCAATTGCACTCTTGCGTGGTCGATGCTTAATGACTTTCACGTACGTGTCATTACGTCACTCACGTCGCTAGGAAACGAGCCGTGCCACGCACGTGACACAAAAATCTCGTGAACACACACCGTCTGTTAAGTCACGTTTAATGTCCAGTGTGTCTCGAAGAATAATTATCGATCAATTACAAAAACTGAGACTTGACAAAGCAATTGGGAAAACAGCATTTGTGAGCTTGCATCTGCAAGCATTATACTTCGCTGGAGTAATATCGACATAGAGTTCCTGGTTAGAAAGACTATTAATTTACGAATACCTGGGGACATCGAAAGCTGCGAAACAGCCAGAGAAATTGGGCGCAGTAGCAAAGCAGTAACTCATTTACCAAAGTTCTGTTTCTCTTTATTTCATCGCCGGACCTTTACCACCTGGCCCCGTGCAAGCGTGTTGCGCACGTGTGTAAGAGCATTTGCACACGTGTTTGCATGCGGCCAGGTAAAGGTAATAGGCCCCCGAGGCTGTCGGCTCTCCTCTGGATAATGACACAGGCAGAGCTTCGGGCACGTGCCTCACGCGATCCCCATTATCTCGATCCTTCGGTCTTCTTTCCTCCTCTTCTTCCCCTTTACGGAGGAAGTTTGAGCACACCTTTCGTTTCGTCGATTTTCGACACGTCCACTTACGAAAATCGAATCGTTCCTCGAGATCATCCGTTTACAGCAAACAGAAATATCCTTAACACCTAGAACTAACGAAATGGTAAAAATGATCCATTCCATGATTTCTAATAAAAATAGTAAAATTAATATTCGACTAGATTTTTGAAAATTTAGTTCTCTATCTATCGTTCTTTGGTTAATTTCTGTGATACTTATTTTTGTAATCTTTCGAAAAATGAAACTGAAAACATATTGTTTTTAGTAAAATATTCTTACACCGATTCCGTATCATAATATTTATTTTTTTTAGAAACAAGTCTCGTTGATCGTTTGAATCGGGAAAGGAAAACAGCAATCTCATTCGCAGACTTTTAACCTGATTAAGGTGGCGTCGACGGGACAGCCGGATCTGCAGGAGGATCGTTGACAGCGACGTCCGACGAGGGAAAAGATATTAGCAATCTGCATCGTCAGGATCCATCAGTATCAACGCCACCTTGGTCGCGAGTCGATAATCGATCGAAAGGTGTGCCAGGTATACGCCGCGGTGGGCGGCAGGTAAGAGAAAAGACCGACGGGCGAATAAAAACCGATGAATAACGCGCTGTCTTAGAAGGATTCTCGTACTTAACTCGACTGAAAGATCACGGTGCTCACGATCGTTCGCGGCTACCGTTTAAATCTTCGTTTACACTGCTCCCATGGATCGTTCCTCGCACGATCCGTCGTATATCACGGTTTTACTGCGCTACGATCGTGGACTTTCATGGCGCTGGGATGGTTTCGAAAAATTAAGACAAGTCCGGTGCGCCTTCATATTTAACCACCGCTGATTTTTAACGATGAAATCGCTGTGTAAATTTTAACGGGGATTACTCTGAGCTGGAAAATGTAGATTTGACCCGGGAATCGGCGAGATCTTTTAACGTATAGAGATTACCGAGGTAAGAATAAACTGGTAGCTTCTGAACCGGAAGCAGTACGATACTTAAAACTTGTCGAAAGATATCTCGAAATATAGTGAACGCGTTGACTTGAAAATATAGCGGCTCGTTCCCTCGATCGTTGCCTCGTTTCACGAACGAGAAGAAAGATAAAACGATTTGTGTGTTTCGTGCGCAAATTACTTAAAAGCGGAAAGTGCACCGATAGGCAGCGACCCACCCTAACCTTTGCTTTGTTTCGTCGGCCGGAAACGAGGAAATTGAAACCTCGCTTCCTCTTCCAGCGACACGCTCTTGTAAGCACCAGTTTCGAGCGCACGTGAAACAACCAAATCTACGCGCTTATCGGCTCGCAAGATTTCACGAAGAACGCATCCGTGAGAAAATCAATAACAATTTAACGCTATTGCAAAATAATCATCAGAAATTATTTTAACGAAACTGCTAAATCGTCACACGACAACCGTATACATTTATATTTAATTTAATTACATAGATCGACTTGCCCATACACGATTGAAAATCCGTCTATGGTCACGATGAAATCACCAAAAATTAACATGTAAAACCGTAAAATATCCGAGGTACGATAAGTACGATTCATCAACCGTCGCAAATTTGCTCCAAGACCACGAGGAGGCAATCAATTCGCAAGTCCTGACAAGGTCTTATCACGTGGAGGCGGGCTGCGATAAGGGGCGCACATTTCCCGGAATTCTCGGCGAAAAGCCACGGCTCGTATAATAGAAATTTAAGCAAACAAAGGGAAACTAGTTTCGCTTCATGGAAACGGGCATGCGTCGATGCGTTCTCTATCTTCGATAATTAATTCGAGCGGCGTACGGGGGAAACGAGAAACGCGCTTATCTTCTCTTCGCGATGCAGCATTATCGTCGCGTGTCGACCGCGAAACGTCGTCTTCGAGGCGTGGAATAATTTTTATATTTAGCGCGCGGTGCTCGAGTCACCGATTTCGGCGCGAGTAATCGAATCCGGGAAAAGAACGAGTCACCATCGGTAAGCCACAATGAACGCGTCACCTCTGCGATTAGTAGTTGTCAGACGTTATTCTTTGCTTCTTCGCGGTCGTATGTATTGAATGATTGCATAAGTTCGTGCTCGATTTAGAAATGAAGTTCAATCGGTTAAATTTTATAGAATACAGTTTTATTAATCAATTATATGAGCCGTTTATTTTGAAAGTGACCTAAGTCCATTTATCTTCAAATCGAGATATTTAAAGGTTTGCGTTTCAATGAATTTAAAAATATACGTATAGGATACTAATGAGTCATACTGCTTAAGTGTATCTAAGGGTGTTAAATTTATAGTTCCTATTAAAATAGTGGCAATTATTAAGTGAATAATATGCGTTTTCCTATCAAGAATGGAGTTAGGCCACTTTCAAAATTAACAACCGGATTCATTATAAAATTTGAAGGTGCCCAAGTCCATTCAACATAATTTAAGATGCTTCAAATTGAAAAAAACAATACTGAATATATTTTACATATCTTTAAAACACTTTGGAAACATAATTTATGCCATTTAAAACATTTTTTAACTACATAACGTACAAAATTACAAACATAAATTTATTACAAAACAATTTACTACTCATCTACATTTTGTGCGTGTGAAAGGGATTTGAAGAAATCATGATGTTCCGGTGGTATACATATATCGTAATAGGTCAGTTATATCCTTGAATTTTGCTGTTGTAATTTGTTTGACATTTTTATACAGTGGTGTCAATACAATATTTTCGAACTTTCTTGGTCTACCCCGACGTGGTAATAAATTCAGGACTTTAAAATGTTCATTCTCATTCATTGATGTCTTATAGAAAATTTTATACGGTTCATTTCTGACAAAACGCATCCAACATATTTTTAACCAGTTTATAGATTCTCCATCAGAATTCTTTACCCTTTTAAAAATTGCGTCTTCGAATAATTTTGTTGATACAAAATCTTCTTGTCTCATTTCATTTACAATAAAATTATTACCTTTCCGACACTTTTTAATAATCTTGTAATAATCTCGGGGAACGAACAGTAAATTATTTATTTTTAATGACATTTCTACCACGCCAAAATCTCTATCATTTGGTAAAAACGAATGTCCTGATATTAAAAATTTGTGATCTATGATTTCCACATTATTTTCCAAAGTTTGGACAATTTTTAACCACACTAAAGCTACTTTAATGTTTCTATTTTGCCCGGCGTACATGTCACTGTAAGCTATAATGTGTCTTTCACTTCTTAAATTTTTAACATGTTTTAGGACGCATGGAACAATTTCTTGAGCACCTCTGGATGCAATAGTTTCATCCCAAATGTACATGTAAACATTAAATATCTTGATTTAAGTATAAATGGAGTTAGGCCACTGTCAAACTACACGGTCCAATTATTGAACTAACTCTGAAAACTTATGTGTCAAGAATTATCGTATTTGCTCGGAATATAAGCAACCTGAAATGCTTTACTGATAAATATCATGAAGTTGTACATGTAATCATGGTAACCGGAAAAAAATTGAAAAATGGAGTTAGGTCACTTTCAAAATAAACGGCTCATATAGTCTCCATTCTTTTCTACAATTGTTTTCCAACGATCTGCAAGTTTGTCGATTCCAATTTTGAAAAAAGAATTTGGTTTTTCTTGAAAAAAGTTCATGAGGTGCTTCTTAATATCTTCCTTGGAATTGAGATTTTTTTCATTCAAACTATTCTGTAATGACCGGAAAAGATGAAGATCTGATGGGGCCATGTCTGGAGAATATGGTGGGTGCTGTAGAAGTTCCCATTGTAACTCCTGTAATTTTTGCAGCGTCTGTCGCGCGACGTGTGGCCTAGCATTATCATGATAGAAGATTATGCCCTTTCGATTAGCTAAAATCGGACGTTTTTCTCGAATAGCCGCACTGTGTCTAGTGAGTTGTTCACAGTATTTGTCTGTCGTGATTGTTTCACCGCGTTGGAGTAGCTCGAAGTGAATAACAATTCTACAATCCCACCAAACACACGGCAACACCTTCATTGGATGCAGTCCAGCTTTTGCAACTGGTTCTGCAGCTTCATTTGCTTTCTTCCAGGTCCTTTTTCACTGTACGTTGTTGTATAGTATCCACTTTTAGTCGCCTGTTATCATTCGATCCAAAAAAGGCTCATTTTCGTTACGTGCAAGGAGAGAAGCGGCCACAGTCATGCGGTTGAACTTATTCCTTTCAGTCAAGGAATGCGGCACCCGCGTATCGAGTTTGGAAATGAATCCAAGCTTTTTCAAATGGCGATACGCGGTCGAATTATCTATGTTCATTCTTTCAGCAATCTCCTCGGTAGTAATCCTTGGATTTTGCTCCACCAAGGCACACGCAATGTCGTCATCAATTTCAGAAGGCCGTCCAGATCGGGGTTGATCCTCCAAGTTGAAATCACGTTTTCTAAATCTGCCAAACCACTTTTTAATTGTCCGGAGAGCAGGAGCACGGTCTGAATAAACGCTCTGAATGTTTTTTTATGCAGTACCAACAGTCTCACCCTTCCGAAATTCGTATAGCATTACATGCCGCAAATGTACCTTTTCGTTCTCCATCTTAAAAAATTTCTCTTACGCGCAAATGAACTTATCAGAATGATATCTGACACAACAAGTATAAAAATCGGGCACGTACTTATGCAATCATCCAATATAACCGCGTGACACACGTTCTCTCTGTTCGTTCTCTGATTCACTTCGTCTCGTCTCTCCAGTCGCGTAATCCAAAAATCATCAAAAATTTTAACAACCAGCTTCATCTTATCGCTCGAAATCGAAAGTGGTGTGGCACCTGAGGAGCCCAAGCGATGTGGATCATCGCGAGCCGAAGGTGTTTCGTTTTCTTCGTGAGTCACGCGGACCACGAATAAACTGCTCTGCTTCAGCTCCTCCGGCGACGACGGATATAAATAATGCCGACAGAACGAGGAAACGCGAGTAATGGCATCGGTTACGTAGACCAGTCCACGGAAAAATTGGCGCCAAAGGTCAAAGGGGTCCGGCCACGTAATTTATTCCAACCCTAACGGAGTTTGAAGCCGCCGCGACGGAGACGCGATTTTCTGTTCCTTAGCTCTTCCGACACGAAGATCGATCTATGCTAGATTTTGTACACGCCGCGCGATGATCTATCTTGGTTACGCTCGATCGCGTTCTGTTCCGTCCTCGAACAGGGAATAATTTCAAACATCTGATAGAAAACTGATCGTCGTTGTTATTGGGACGTTTCTGCCCCGGAAAAAAGAATTGCAGTCGCCATTTTGTTCGTTTGCCCGAACTGGCAATAGGACGATTTATTGCAACAAAATTTCACGTTCATAGTAGTACCAGACTTTAACAGTTCTATAATCTCTTTTTCGTTTTATAATATGACGACGTCCTTCCGTAAAAAGCCAACGAAAACACGAATGTAATCGCGTACAGTAAATATGCCGGATAATTGGATTATACTTACATATGAAGTGATAAAAAGGAGGAATATAATCACTAATGTGTTTTTTCGACCCATTTCTCTGGGGTTCTGGAGCCCCATTACCATTTCCGTGTCACTCGCAACATTATCAACAACAGAAATGAACACAAGAAGAAACGAAACAGAAAATTAAATTACAGAAACATTTCTGGCCATACATTATGCAGGGTGTTCAACCATCCCTGGGAAAAATTTTAATGAGAGATTCTAGAGGCCAAAATGAGACGAAAATCAAGAATATCAATTTCTTGACTGAGGCTTCTTAAAAAGTTATTAAAAAATTAAATTTAAAAATTTAAGTATTTACCAAAAATGATCGTAATTGACTCCCGCACCCAAAAATAATTTTCTTAAAACGATTTGAAATTTTTCAAAAATTTGTCTACATTCCATAACTTTTTCTCGAAAACGCGTAAGATTTCGAGGGTATGTGTATTGACCAAAAATGGTTGTAATTGATCCTGCTAGCTAAAAATATTTTTGTAGTACGATTTAAACATTTGTTTTTTTGCCGAAAAATTTAGGCACCTCCTTTGTCGATGTTTCTTAAAAATTCGTTTTTCATTGTTAGTAATTTTGTTTGACGCCCTATAGAAAAGTTGTCTAATCCTTTTTTGTAGGTACCCATGAGCTCTGCTTCAGAAAAAAGTTGCATTGAAGTATATTCACTATTGCAGGAGTTATGGTTGTTTGAAAATTGGACCATTTTTATGGGGTTCTTCTAACTTTATGGGGTCAAGAAACAACTTTTTCAATACTGTTAGAATTTCTACATATTCTTGACCAAAATACGCGTAGTTTGCCGTTTGAAACATTAAAATCCTCCAATCCGTTCAGAAGTTATGACGTTTTAGAGATACGCAAGAAATTTTCGATTGACATTTCTGGCCCGAAGTTATATTTTCGGTAAGGAATTTTTTCCTCGAAAATGGTTAGGATTTCGGGGATATGTCTATTGACCAAAAATGATTGTAATTGACCCCCGCAACCAAAAATAATTTTTTTAGAACGATTTCATATTTTTTTTTTTGCCGAAAAATTTGTTTTCGATTTTCAGTAAACACAACCATGAATATTGTAGTAGTTGAGTGAAATATAATCTGTAACGTTTACCAAAGAATAGTCGAGGTAAATATGCCATAATCCAATGCTGGGTAATCGAAACCCTACTGTGTAACTAAACCAAATCTTATAAAATCGATCTACACAAAATTATATGCATAAATACAAAATATATGAAAGAGCAATAAAAAAAAATATGATGAAGTCAACCTCTGAAATAAGCAAACGAACGTCCATCTTTATCAATTACTTTCTATGCTTAGGCTAAATAATGCAACGAAGGATCCTGAATACTCCGACACTTTGTATTTGCGTAATGATCTAGATTGCGATGTTTCTTGAATGGAAAGGCGGTCTTGGTTCTTTCCTCGCGTCGCGTCTTTGTACATTGTTTTTCCAAAGACAATAGACGTCCACGGTCCGGAGGCAAATAAAACTCCAGATATACTCGCGTTCGGAATATCCAAAGCCGCAGGAAATCCGGATTACATCGTTCGTTATGAGAAACTTCGTAGGCGCGTATATTTAGGCCAGCCTGTAGAAGCTTTACGAGCGTTCGTCCTCGTTAATCTAACGCAGAGGCGAACGTACCCGATCGCCATACCCGCTGTTACCGTTCTGCTCACGCGTTAATTCCCGAAATAGCGTCCAACGGTGATATATATAATCGAAAATCGTGACTACGTTTGAATTTTCGCGATTTATGCCTGACCGCGGAACGGGTGTCAGGCCGTCCCTCGTGACAGACTTTCTTGATCTTGCACCGTTTAGCGTTCAAAACCGACTCGTTTGCCCGCGGCGACTGAACATTCGCATGCTGGTTCCAAGCCGGCGTCGCTTGCGTGTGTTTACATTGGCATCGAGCCGTTTTTCTTTCATTTAGCAGCGTAAGAAAATCAACGATCAATTTAATTTTAGTGTTATTGAACGCCTATGGTTCGGCGGTGCAAAGAATTCTAAATCGAATTTAAAAAATAAACAAATCTAACGACGTCAGAGCCATACCCAAACATTGAATAAACCATTATTTACGTTTAAATTCCACGTGATCCTCGCCGCGTACACCTGTGCCAACGATTTTGCGACGCGCTGTACTGCATCGAAAGAGTTCACACTCTGATTGTAACGTATACGTTCGCTGGCAGTTCACACTTCAACTGTAACGTACAAACCGTTGGTGCAAACACGTTGGATTCAGAGCACGAGGTTGGCTGTGATACAGGATGTTAGGTCATCGTTGCTCCGTTACGTGGGCGGCTCGTCGCTCTCGCTTTGCTCTGATTAATACCGCTGGGGTAATCTCCGCGTTCGATCTATTATTTCACTGCCGCGTCGTTCGGGTCCTCCTCAATAAACCACCTTGCCTTTTCGTTCTCCGCCAATTGGACGACCCTTCGTGGAATACGAAATTGAGACCGGACCTCCCGTCGCGATCTTATGCATACGACCGAGGGCTTCACGAAGATGCGATCTAATCGGTCACTCGTATCGGTACGCGACATTCAGCGACCGTAATCTTCCTTATATCTGGACCAGTCTCGTGTATTCTTACGAGCCTCCCGTGTGCTGGTCGTTCGCGTACGTGTAATAAGATCATTGTTGCGTCGGGTCGGGGCATTCGGATCCCGGAGCTTGTGGTTTCTGTTCTTGTGAACGCGTACCTTCTACATATGTATGCGTTTCCTGTGATCTCACGAGGAAGACCCGAGATTTGGTCGTTTGATCCCTCGGGCACGACGCAACTTTCAATCTCGAGCGATACGATAAGCCTTGTCATTTAAATTTCAATTTTTCGAGAAGTTACGTCACGGGAGAGACGTTTAAAAAATTGATAGATACGACTATCACTTTCTTTAGGCGATAAAATTTGATTTGTAAACATAAAAATGTACGATTGATGGTTAACGAAGAACGCAATAGTACGACGAGACATCTTTAAATGATCACCGAGTGTCGGATTATTTTTATAAATCTGTTATACGAAGTGTAATGTGCACTAAAATATAGACAAATGTTTAAGACCGTGGACTATCTGGCACCCGCCAGAAGGGTGGCGAGTATCGGAGAAGAGAAACGGTGCTCCATCATACTTATCGCGGACAGATGAAAGTTGATCGTCATCGAGCGGTTACGAGGATCGCGATGAAACGGGAGACACATGCCCCACTCGCCTTGGTCCCGAACGAGGACATAAAAGGAGAGCGGTTCTAGGATCATCGAAGCACCTGCTATCTCGATCCAAGTAAACTATTGTCTCGGGAAAATTGATGAGAACTGGATACACATAGAAAATCATACGGAGATAAAACATTCTCCTATAAACGAATTTTCCCATGATCGATCATATAAGTAACAGAAACAAATACAAGTTTATCAAGTTTAATTAGTGAAATATATAAATTGAAAGCGTCGATGACTTGCTCGATGTAATACAGTAATTCCCATTTTCAAACGACATTGTTTTACGCCAAATTCGAACGAAGGAACAACCCCCTCCCTCCCCCTTGGTACTGCTTATGTTTATTCAGCTTACACGAAAGTGATAAGACACAGATACGGGATCGAATTTCAATCTTTAAAAAAAATTAAAATGTTTACGTTTGTTACTATATCTTCCTTCGGAGTACATTAATTTTTCGTGACCTTTGTAATCGCGTTTTTAATTGTACGTGGTTGAAGATTTCTTAAAAATGATTCCAATAAAACAGAGACTAGAATCGACACTAACTTGTTTTTCGAAATTGGTTCAAGTTATAAGAAAACTTTTTACTTTCGGATTTATACAAACACCTGCAATTAAGAACTTAGCGAGAACTGGTGGTTAAGAGAGGAAGATAGGCACTTCCGTCGTACGAATCTCGTGGGAGGTTTGACGTTTATGTGCTTGGCACAGCTGATAAGAACTAGTTCGATTCAATAATTACATAATTGTTTCTGAACAAACGAAACTGAAGGAAGAAATTGAAATATTGTTTACCAGTTGTTCCACGATTAAGCGTCTAAAAAATAATTGAAAATTTGTTTGTTCGAGCGTATATGTATATTTCTCCAATACATTCAGGCAGAAAATGCTTCGTGTAAAAAAATTCCGACGTGTATAGAAACGATCACCTAATTATAATGCAGCCTAATCATCGATTTCTTTCACAGAGAATACCGGTGAATTACACCAACGGAAATAGCGCTAACGTATTTATTCGGTGTTCATTCCGTCAGTAAAAATGCATGCGTTTCTTTGAGAACGGAGGATATGTATGAGTCAAATAAGCAAACGACTTTGAATAACGATGACTCAGACCCGCGAATTATTCAATGATACGTGCATTCCTGGAATTATGTGAATCGATATTCCCGAATTCAAAAGATCCTTTAAAAAATATTTTAAATCGATTTTGAAAATGTACCAAGTTGCATCTAAGTGTACGTTTCACTTTTCGTGGAAAAAGTCTAAAAATGTTATACGTTATTCGTGTGCAAAATTTGCCCAGCTCTGGTAACACGATATTTAAAAAATTATTGTTAAAAATTCAAGGCAGTGTCATCAGCTTCTTAAAATTTCCTTTACAATATATCAAATAAACATTGTATAACTTATTATTACAAGTTTAGATTTCATCTAACGACATATAAAATACATGAGATAAAGCAGTTAATCAAATTAGCTTCTGAAATACATGATTAACAGGCCAAAGGGGCATGGATCATCCAGTGATCTCGAAGTAGTTACGAGTGAATCAAGTGCATTGAAATAAAAATTTTTACGATGAATGTGTTAATAATAAAGTGTAGAAAGGAAGACTCACCAGCCTCGACCGTTTCTGTCTCGGTACATCGACACCGCGAATCCGAACATGGATTTGTTCTCGTTTTGATAAACCGCGTAATGTTTCGTCTCCACGTTGAACGCGTCGGAACACCAGGGTGGCGAACCGACGATGACCAGGCCAATGAGGCCTGCGAGGACGTTCGCGAACCACATAATTTCTCGTCAGTCACCTTTTATCACTGTGATACGATCTAACTGTCATAAGCGACCGGCGATCGAGGAATCGATGCGTGACGCACTGCTCGCGATCGATCGTCACAACTGACAATAATGGGTCAGGGTGCCGGTAGCGGCCGCGCAACAGACGACATGTGGCTTCTACGAGGCCCTCGAGAGACACTGCGAAAGAGACACTCACAATCAGTGAACGACAGACCGCCGAAAGGAAGTGGGGGTAAACGAGTCGGCAGACGTCTGCTTGACGGACGGTCGCGGACAGACTGAGTAGAAGACCGTTCTTTCGGTTTACTCTTCGTTCTCTTGGACTCGCGGGGGCTGCGAGTGGACTCCCACCCACTGCACGCGGTTCCGTAGTTGCGCTCCGCTCGGCCGTGCATGCGTACCGCGAGTCTAGTTCGTAATGGGATTTCAAGCATTTTGAATTTATATACAGGGTGTTCGGCCACCCCTGGGAAAAATTTTAATTAGAGATTCTAGAGTCCAAAATAAGACGATCGTCAAGAATAACAATTTGTTGATTGAGGCTTCGTTAAAAAGTTATTAACGTTTAAAGTTCCGCCTGTAGAACGGCAATCTGCAAACAGCTGCGTACGCGCGGTAGTGGTTCTCACTCAGAAAACTGTAAGGCTGTCGATATGTCGGTAAGTAGAGTTTCTCATGCTGAGTGAGAACCGCTAACGCATGTACGCAGCTGTATGCAGATTGCCGTTCTACAGGCGGAACTTTAAACGTTAATAACTTTTTAACGAAGCCTCCATCAACAAATTGGTATTCTTGACTTTCGTCCTAATTTGGCCTCTAGAATCTCCCATTAAAATTTTTCCCAGGAGTGGCCGAACGGGCTGTATAATGACGAAAAATTCCAATCGATTCGAATATCATTCGCAGCTTAGAACTCTCGAGGAACTCTCGTGTGTCTGAGATTTTTATAGATTTGGGACGGTTGAGAGTTTCGATAGCGGTTTAACATAGAAAAGGGTAGCGAGTTGGAGTTGAAAAGAATCCGAAAATAATTGTTTCGAACCGTTATTTCAAAATTCTGATCGAAACTATTACGAGGAACTTCTGTTCTGAATAGAAGAATCTAAAGATGGAACTATAACCAAGTTCTATAACCGCTATTCGTTAGGTTCTATCTAGATTCTGAAACGATTTCGAATCTATATAACATAAGCTATTATTTACGTCATATATTTAAAACAGAAAAAGATTTATTAAAAAATATCCTCACCATCCCATGGGTATTACCATGATACATTAACGTTTTTTAATGTTGAACTATTTGCTAATAGTCCTATTATCCCACTACATACAATAAAATTAAAAAAAGAAGTAACACAAAATCTAACAATTATATAATCTGAAAATTTAAGTAATCTCTGAAATTAACGGTTTTATAGAATATTAAATTTTGTAATATGTTATATGTAGCTGATAACACAAAAAACAAAATAATAATTCCTGATCAGTATATACTTTCTTTATTTTTAGTTTGTTTGATTTATAATTATTTCAAGATTTCTAATAAAAAATTCAATAGAGTCTACAATAGTATATACCTTATTGAGTTCTTCCAGAGACTGGTCAAGATGTTTTCAAACAAAACTTACATTGGCACTAATAGGTACATGGAACCCAAATTTATATTGTATCAGTATATTTTGATGTTGGAACCACCTAGACAATTTCGTGCATTACCTATTTTGGATCACTGAAAAACATGTCATTATATTCATATGAAGAACCTCAATATACAATAATAACAAAGTTTGTTTGTGTCCAATGTTTGTAAATAATATCTATAATTATTAAATTTTAAAATGCTATCATGATGCTTTTCAAAGCTACACTAAAGCATTGTTAAGTTATAAAATCTTGCTGTAAAGAAATAAAATAAGAAGTAAGAAATTAACTGATCGGCAGTACCGATAGGTTAGAATTTAAATTCTACTAAGGAATTATGCTACGCATAAAAATAATTAACATAATTAACACTATAAGGAACAAACCTGCGCTATATCGCACACAGTATCATAATTGCACAAACAAATACTTAATTCTTCGTAGAAATCCATTCTAAATGTTCTAACCTATGCTAGCTTAGGTTATGTTTACGTCAAACCTGGACTTATACACTGTTACCAAATGTAATTTCAGTACGAGTAGTATTAAAAATACCTATGGAATCTGTAACGCAATTGTATAGGCGATCCCAAAATGACGCCATTTTTTCACTAACTAACTAGGGATTTATTTTATACTATATAGGGTCAAATAATGGTCAAGAATAAGCGAATGAGTATAATCTCACGTACGTTTATATTTTATGGTCGTTACTCTACAAACTACTGCCAATGAATAGTAAAATTAACAATTTTGAGGTTATAATCTCGTAGAATGTTAACTACCATCAGCAACATTTTTCCAAATTAAAAATAGTTATAAAACGGTTGAAAAATGTCAAAAGCTAAAGAAAATACGGAAAATCTAACAGAGAAAACAGAAAGCGAATGTTCTTTCAAATTCTATGACTTTGTGACAGAAGTTGGTAACATGACACTTGCTTGTCATACAATTAAAATGGATAATAGTCTTTACTTGTGGGTGGGTGATTCACGTGAAAAAGCAATGAATGATTTATCATTTGCTATTGAATCACAGTTAGCAAAAGAACCATTTACAACAAAAATTATTGGACCAATTGCTACTGAAGTTTCAAGTAATCTTGCTAAGAGACTCTCAAAGAAATTTTCTAAACCTGTTTATGTCAGTTTTAATGTTCCAATTGATAATATGTCTCTACCTGCAATTGAGAAAAGACTGAAAGAAGAATTTGATGCACACCCTGATATTTTATAACAATATTTATTAATAGAATGTAATTTTATATGATAATTAATGTTTCTTATAATAAATCTAACTTGAATCAATCACATATTTTATATTTCAGCTATTTGTAAACAAAATCTAATGTATCCATAAATGCCTTTTGTAAAATCTTATAATTAATTGTAATTAGACCTAACATCCTTATATAAAGAAAAGATAGTTTTATAATGACTGCATTCTTAACTATTATGAATACATTTGTGATTTATAATATGCAATAAGTCTTATTATTGGCAAAAGAAATGTGAACAAAGAAGCTTATACAATTTCAAACTTGTTTAGCATCCTCTGGACCAATTTAAATTATGTAAATATCACTAGCTTCTTTGTCAAATTCTTAATAATATGCCATAACCAATTTTCTACAGATTCTTTATGAAATTAATTAGATACAAACAATTACTGAAAGCAATATTTCTCTTAATTGGTATATTAAATAATTCGATAATATATGGCATTATTTACAAACTGGATTCTAATTACTAAAATGTTAACAAAATTACAAAATAAAAAGAGCATAGACAAACGAGACTAGAAAAAGAGGGGAATATTGTGCAGTAAAGTCAAAGAGCGCATATTCCCGCCATTTTAATTAATCGAACTACAGTTTGATTATTAACTAATTACTTTTTTCCCGTGATTAAATTATGAACTTTTAGAGTTTAATACTAAAATCTAGACCCTTGGCAATATTCAAGGACACTTTTCATAAACATTTCAATCGGAATTACATTGCTAGCAAATTTTGGAAAACTGTATATTGTATACTACATATTAAGATCAAAAGATGAAATTGTGATTTCATTTTAATTGCTTCGGAAATAATTATTATTTCTCTCGATATTTAATCTTAATTCCAAACATTAAGGGCGCAGAAGTCGTATTCTAATCTGAATCGATAACGTTGTTACTGACACGAAAATAATATGGTGGCTACGAAGCCCACCGCCTTATGCAACACAAAAATACATTAAATGACAGGCTTATATTATTCCTAATCCATAGTAGTACTATCAGGAAGAACATAATACAGTTTCGAACAGAGATTCGATCTCATAGAGATCAATGAGAAATAAGTACACATGTGAATCCAGAAACGTAGTACTACGGACTCTATATAGGCGTCGAATGTGGTATTTTCTCAAACATGGAAGCCCCCGAATTGGCACAGATCCTTCAAGAGAATGCCGCATTCAGTGCATAGAGATCAGTGCAAATCGGTGGTTTCAGCTACTCGACGAGCAAACGTTTACCGCGAAGAAGAAGGGTATGCGTTTGACATACCGTATTTCCCTTAAACGTCGTGAATTCATGTTACTAGTTATGCATACGTACACATTTCTGTATATCACAACGCTGAAAATAGAAAATTTCCATAAGTGCAATTACCGTACTACTTAAAAATCAAAACACTGATAAACCAAAATCACAGTACATAGCCAATTGTTTACGACTTCTCGTAACTTTACACCTAAAGCCATAAGAAATCTCTTGTCCTCATTGATATTTTAGCGAAAATATGTGATCACAAAAACATTTATATACGAATTGTTTTTTATTTATTGCGGGCGTGCTACAAGGATCGAAGGCATATATATATACATATACATATAATACATATATATATTATATATATATATATATATATATATATACTAAACATTTATACAATATACATATAGAATATTTACAACAACAAGCGTCTTCTTGTCGCGACGGAAAACTTATTATAGCGTCGATTATGTGTGTGTGTTTAGTGTTAAAGCAGTAAAATGTTTTATACTGTTCGATAGAAAGGAAATTTCGAAATAAAATTGCATCGATAAAATTGTACAGAACTCGAATCCTTATGTATTAAGAATTTAGGCTTTTATCTACTAAGGATCAATTGGAAAATATCCTTAGGTAGTAATCATTTATTAACCATTGAAGGCGACAACACCCGAGCCCGTACTGATCTATATTTTCTTTTATATACATTTAAAAATAAGGTTGTAGCGATCGATGTTGTGCTTTTTCAATTTTTTAATTGTTGTATTACTTTCTTGTATAATTACACTAGTACACAATATATGAAATACTAATAAAAAATCAGTTCTGATACGAATGTAATATACTAATAAAAACGGAGAAGAAAATAGATTTATGAAACATAAGCAAACAATTATTATTTTTTCTCAATATACCACAAATACTACTTTAAATTCATTAATGACTATTTTTTACTGTTGTTATATTAATTTTATATTTTTTAGTCTCATTCCTAATGTTATTGATTATGTTTCTAATATTTATATTTCTTTCAGACACAAATGTCAATATTGTCAATTTAATTATCATCAGCCAAGCATTGAAACTAAGCTTTCATAAATTTAGGTAAGATAGACTCAATTATTACTAAAGAAAAATTAAAAATCTGTGTAATTCTATTACAATATATTCTTAGAACTTATTAATTTCAAATGCAACATTAAAGATGTTTAATATCTGAAATTTCAAATAAATTGTTCAACATATAATATGTAGTGAAATTCATCTTGTTAAGCATTAGAATAGATCAAAACAACCTTGAAACAAATAATTTATACTTAATTTTATACTCTAAATAGAATTTTTCTGACTTAAAATGGTACGTTCCATATACATATCACAATGTTAAATATTGAATTTCTAATATATAGTAATTTATTTTAATTGTAACAGTTTTTAAAAATATTCTAGGACACAATATTTTAGGATAAAATTGATTTTGATAAATGGGGAAGATTAAAAAAATACCAGAACGTCTTCATGGCAGTCAATCTCAAAACATATTGCAGAATTTAATGCTCAGAGACTTTGGTTTCCATACAATACATAAACCTAGTACACAATTGGAATCCATAGCTGAGAAAAACCTTGTTTTGAAAAATCATGTGGAATTGGTAAAAAAAACACAATATAGTATTATTAAGTATATGAGAGAAAAAAATTATTTCCTTGTTTTTAATCTAATTTCTTTCAGAAATGTGATCTACCTGGAATCCCTAGAGCAACATTTTTAATGGTTTTTAGTCCTGATGGGTGAGTTGCCTAATAAATTTAAAATTCAACAATTTAAAGTCAAGTATTATTGGAGATAAAAAATTATAGTTATATTTGAAACCGGCTTACAAAATTTATTTTCAGAACTAAAATGGCATCAACACATGGGAATCACAACGTTTATATTACTGAAGTTACAACCGGGAAAAACATTAGAACCCTTTCAGGTCATCCACGTACTCCATGGTGCATTGCATTTCATCCTTCCTCTAGTCAGATTTTGGCTTCTGGTTGCTTGGGTGGTCAAGTTCGCGTTTGGGATTTAAACGTTAGTAGTCGTTTTATAGCAATTGTCTTAGGCATTGATATGAAACAGTATACATATTTGCCACTTTTTTGTTAAGTAAAATTTGTTTAAATAATTTAAAAAGTATGATATTGATATAGGATGGTAGTGAGGTTTGGAATGCAGAAAGTCAGACAGTCATAGCTTCTCTTGCTTTTCATCCATCTGAAAGGTTACTCGTTATAGCAACATACAATGAAATACATTTTTGGGATTGGAGTCAATCCGAACCCTTTGCAGTAGCAACTACTAGAACAAATAAAGAAAAAGTAAGGTGAGTCTTGAAAAACGTTTATATTAATGTTCTGTAGTTAATCTGGATTAGTAAACGTTGAAATGAATTTATTTGTATCTTATGCTTGTTAGAATTAAATGTAGTTACTTTATGTTAGATTATGCATTTTAGGTATGTGACTTTTGACAATTTGGGAAGAAAGCTAATTACAGGTATTGCGAATGCGCTGCAAATGCAAACGCAATGGGATTGTCCTCCTATAGAGCAACAGTATAGAAATATATTGAGGTATGTAAATTAATATGCTTACCATAAAGAAGTTATATCATGTGGTATTGATGATTATATTTTAGATATTCACGCGACGGGGCACAGGTGTTTAATACGTTGCCTAGGTATCATTTATGGAATCATGGAGCGACGTACGGGAGCCAAATACCAAATAATTATGCAGAGAGAACTACTCAAAATTCGGATAATTGGGTGCAACACAGACGTATTATAGCATTAGAAAATTGGTTCAAATCGAATCACACAATTTATAGTGCTTGTTATTTTACGCACCGAGATCATGAAGCGTCCTGTTCGCACGGCAGAAGTAATCAAGATTGTAGATTTAAATTACGAATAAAGGAAGTTCAACAGTGTAAAAATACTTCTGAACGTATGATGTTATGTTCGCCGGGTGACCACGAAACGATTCAGTCGTCGAGATCTAATACAACAGAGTGTCCATATAACCGTCAGTGTTTTAATGTAGAGAACAGCGTGACTCGAAGTATTACAGGAACCATAGGAAAACGATTTAAAGTGAAAAATGAAGATGAATTTATCAGACAGAAACTGTTCAAGCGTTCCTATTGCGCATCTTGTACTGGTAAATATTCAAGTAATTAAGTTTGTTAAACATATTTTAATTTTTATGACTGGAAAATGAGGCATAAGATAACACACTTGAAAAGTTTATTTCCATAATTTTTTAGAAAACAACCCATCTTCGACCGACAAAGTATGTTTGCACGAAATAGAATCAGCATTGCATAGTGCTGCAACTGCGTCATTTGATACAGCATCTGAGATAAATGCACAAAATCGAGAAAGACCTTCGAGAACTCCAAAAGCAATAGAAGTTGAAAATAATAATTTCCCTAATAATTTGTGCAATGAACCAAACAGTATTATTAGAAGTAACAGATTATTGAGGATCAATAATTCATACGGGTTGAAAGAAGCCTCAAAAAATAAAAATAGGTGTGTATTTATTATTTAAAAATAATAATAATCTAACAATTTTTACACAGCATAACTTTTCATTACATTTTTCAATTATTCATTGCATGTTAAGCATATTTCAATTAAAACTTTGTAATGTTCTGGAACTTGTCCTTTAGAAACTCGCCCTTATTATGGAGAGTATTAGATCGGTTTCAAAAGAACTTGTATACAATTCTTACGGCAAATATGACAACGATGCAGAAGATGTTATTAAATAGTAAAAATATTGACAAACAGCTAAAATATGAATATTGGTTACTTGAAGGAAATCATAATTTTAACTCACATGCATCCGAACAAACACAAACATTGTCTTTAGATAGAAACGATTACAGGAATTTATCACAGAATTATCGCGAATCATCTTTGATAGAAATTGATTTTAACGATAATTCATACTCTCAAATATCAAGTGGTAACTTAAACCCAGAAAAGCAAGAAAATACCATTAACAATATAAGAATAAGTAGTAGAATACTGGATGATAAACAAGTTCGGGAAAAAATTTATAATCCTGAAATACCTGTTCCACCTAGTAGTGTTGTAAATCATTTAGAAGGAAGAAGTGGAAATGAACGTACAGACTCGCGAGTATTGTTTGTACCGAGTTCAGAATTTGTAGATGTTTTAAAAGTTCATCAGAGTATTAAATTACTTAATCGATATATCAATAACATAAAAAAATTATGTCGGTAAGTTATAACTAAAATTTTGATAATAAAATAAAACGGTAACAAGTATATTTTTAAATTCTTTTTTTATGTGATTAACTACAATTTATGTTTCAGAACTAGATTGAAAATAGCAGAATTGCGACAAATACGTAAAATGTGGGAAAATTTACAACTCCAAATTAGAGTATTTGATTGTGTAGAAAAAGAAAATGAAAAAAATACAAAACTGAATATTAATTTTGATGATAGACGTCTGACATTCGTTCAAAATATTCCTTTAAATTCGCAACATGAAACTTATAGAAAAATAAGCAATGGAATTGATAATACAAGACCTTATAACCAGAGTCAGCCATCAACGTCGAAAGGAATTACAAGTTTTGAAAATAATTATGATACGAATCTTATGGAATCGATTAATGATAATGAATCTCAATTACAACGAATGCAAGCATACAATATGTCTCCAGTATCCGATGATTTATGCATACAATCTCAGAATTCGATGAATAGGCTACAGTACACTATAAATTCCACAAACAGCTGTACTAATTCTATTTTACCAGCCGAAAATAATTTCCTGCTACCAAGTGTATATACTAATTTGGTTTCTGGTATAAGTTCAACTTCTGCTTCCGAAGAAATCGCTGTTGAATCACAATTAACTGATATCCCAAATTTCACCAACAGCATATCTAGTCATTCTGTATCAAATACATTTCAAATATCAGTTGCAAATATGACATGTTCGTTTAACGAAGAAGTAAACAGTAATATCAATAACGATGGTTGCAGAAATGACACCAGTTCAACAAGTTCAACCTATCTTTCCACAAATCCAAGTTCCGAAATCACATCTGCATCGATAACAAATACTTTTCCCGTTCAAAATAGAGAGCATTTACACCAAAGACTATGTAAAAAATATGGTCGAAAAATTTTTTTCGGGTACATTGAAATTTTTACATTTATTTCTAAAATACAACATTTCAATTTCCATTTCTTGTTTAATACTTGTTTGTAAGTAAAGTTTTAATTTTTATTTTCTATTTTAGACGTTTAAAGTCATTCCACTTGCATCTTCTGAAACGAGATTCCAGGACTCAAAACAGAAACTCAACAAGTAACGATGAACGAAACAATAGTCGATCCGAAAGTGTCGAATACGTCTCTCAAGAAACGTACTTTCAGCATAATATTAATAGGGGAAGAAGAAACTTTCAAAGAAGTTGGAGAAGTGCATTGTCTCTGAATAGAAACGTTAATAGACCAAATAATGAGAGTACTGAATTTAGAAATCAAACATTTAATTCAACTACGGAACATTTTCTCCGGAATGAGGAAAATTTGAACTCCTCGACGAATTTTCAGAGATTTATTTCGCCTCATTCTATTTCAAATTACGAAACAAATAATAACAGACGAATTTTTTATAACGATATATTATCTCGCAGACAACAGTTAAATGTACCTGTCGTACAAATGAACTTGCCAGAAAACTCTCAAAGAAGACGTATACATGATCGATATTATATATCGAATAACTCCCGTTACTCCGTATACACCGGAAACTCGGGGCCACGAACAAGAGGAGGAAATAGTGGACAAGACCCCAGAAACGAGAGTAGTGATTTAAATTTTAGTGGTAAATATAATAAAATGTTCTATTCGAAAAAATATTTTTATTGATATCTGTGACGTTTAAATAGTAAGTAATATTTTGTATCACATGTTTTTATCAGAGTATATTAATACACCATTATAGGTCATGTTACATAAGTATCAATACTATCAATATATTTTATCTGTAGTAAAATATTTTTTAGATCGTATATGAGTAAATATATCTTTTAATATCATTCTTTAGAAATTCAAAGTTATCGTGTACAAGCATGGGACTTTTCCAATGGAGAAATACCAGATATTGCCAATTGTAAGTATCTTAAATTTTTTTTTAATTTCTGTTATATTCATACTACTCTTATTCTTTATTCTAAGTACTTATGCATCGTAGCTGAGAAAAATATCGTCGTTCACGAGTGCAAGATACATAACGATGCCAGTATAGACATTTCTTCGGATGGAAAGCTGCTAGCAGCACTTCTCCCAGGTCCATTTAATGTAACAACTACATTAGGTAAGTAATCATTACATTACTCCATATACGAAGTTCAATATAACGTCGATTTTTTTTAGGTGTTTACAGTTTACAATGGGAAACGTTAGGAGAGAAAATTTATTCGACTAAAATAGATCAGTCCGTAGTTTCTGTATCGATATCACCAACGCAACAACATCTTTTAGTAGGTCTTGGAAGGAAAGTTCATGTGCCAGCAAAACCTTTCTTTATGGCTTCGATTTATCAACTAATAGACAAGGAGCTTCAAAACGACAAAAAAATGTCACAGGACGAATATAGTACAAAATATAATTTATACAAAACGAAAGATCTTCATCGCAAGACTGCAAAATTTGTTAGTAATAAAAATAACAGTAATTCATGTAATCTGAAACAATATGATGCTGGCAATGATAGATCCTACGTACAAGACTGGGATATTTATAATATGGAAAATGGTTTAAATGTTAAAAATAAGAAAAACAATATGATACTTATACGAGAATTACTACAAAATAATCGAGAATCTACTGGATACGTGAGTTTAAATTGCATTAGATGGGCGCCACAACCCGGACAGGGATTGGTTTATGCCACTAACACTGGACAGCTAAATATTCTTCATTAATGTACTCGTAGAATTGTAACATAAAAATATAAATTCAATACAGTTTCAATGTACTTGTCTAATTAATATAAATTACACGTGAAAGCAAATCTTTGTTAGAGTATAATTTCCAGAACAATTTTTAATAATACAAACATCATAAGAAAAGATTAATTCCATGAAACTTCTATTAGAAAACAATTATTCATTTGTATAATAAAACTTTGTGTTGGAGTTACAGCACACTGTACTTACACAACCAAAGTGATATTGATTCTAATCATTTACATCATCAATTTCTTTTCTTATGGCAGTATTTAAAATAGAAATCATTATCAGTATTAAATTTAATACCCAATCTCCTCCTCCCATAGATTTACTTCAAATTTTGAACATTCGTATGTCTACGTGATAATCGTCAATTTTCTCCTAAATTTGGGAAGGGGGACAATGCTCTTTCAGGTAAGATAAATCTGTTACACTAATGTTACCATTAATCTTAACATGTTGAGCAAAGTGCTACTTTTTGCCGATTTCGATGACTTTTGAATATGTTTATATATTTGCAAAAAACTGATGCTATTATATAAACATGAGCCCCTGCCCGCTACTTATCTACTATGCAAATACTCCAAAGACGATCGGCAACCCAACGTACATAACGGGTGAACTTGTAATATTTTTTTTTTCGAACCACCTAATGTTAACAACATGCCTAACTTTTCTCCGCACAGTATCCAAATGGAACTCAGATAGTCGGATAACACGCTATTACAAAGAACTCTAATCGTCAGGGATGAAGAAAATGGAACCACGCGTGAATAAAAAAAATCCTCGGCGGAAGGTCATCCTTAGAAAACGTTGCGATCCTTTCAACTGTCAAAGCTTAGAAATACAAAAAGAAGCAAAAGTTAACCTTACCATTTCTTAAAACTTCTAGCTCGAAATGAGTCTCAGCATTATCTCAGAGATGCGATTGATGGTGTTTAATAAGGCCCACACGCGTTAAAATTTCTCATACAAGATCGTATTTTTATAAAGTTATAACAAATTTATAACGTTTGTAAGCTTATGATAAGAATTAATATGTAAATTTGTAACAAATTTACAAAAAAGTTTTAATTGAACACTACATTAGGATAAGATACGATTCGCTTCGATACTAGAATCGTTATGTGTATGTTCGATATACAATCGATACGAAATCATCCCAACAACGTTGTACATATTTGGATTCTTTTTCAATATCTCCAATACATTATAAATGTTTTTATAAAAATACAAGGAAACGATATGAAAACGTTATTTTTCATTATCAAATGATTCATCGTAGCGAGTGCTTTATCACTTTCAGGAATCGGCTACCGAGCGCAGGTCATTTTCAACAATACTGCCAAATGGTGGGGATACTGCTGTACCAGTTTTAAGGTTTCGAAGGCGACATCTTCCGATGCACCGCCGTATTAGAAAACTTACAAAAAAGGAAATAAAGCAGTCGTCAACAAGGTTTAGGCATATCAAGTGCAATCTATGCAGTCCGTACGAAGAGTTTCCCTACGAAAATGGCAAATAGCAATGAAAATTATAGAAAGTCTGCTCTCTCGGTAGAACAAAGATTCGAAATTGTACAACAACTGGATGGCGGAGCACCTATCACCAGAGTAGCTGCTAAATACGACGTTCACCCCGCCACCGTTCGCCGAATACGACGGAACGCAGCGACAGTATGTCAGCTTGTGGAACAAGGGGCTGAAATGAGAAAACGGAAGAACCTACGAAAACCGGCGAACGAAGAATTGGATATCCGTTTGTATGCGTGGTTTTTAGAGCAAAGAGCGCTCGGCGACCCGATCACGGATCTAATATTATTGGAAAAGGCAATAGAGCTTAACAAGGAATTCGGAGGACCGTCAACTTTCAAAGCAAGTAGAGGCTGGTTGTGGAATTTCAAGAACAGACATGGCATTCGCTTATCGAACTTCTCCAGCGAAAGAGGAGAAGCGAGCACAACAGTCGCACAACAATCGTTTGTTGAGGAATTCACCCGACGACTGGTACAAGAAAGAATAGAGTATAAAAATATTTACAACATGGAGGAGACCGGACTTGTATGGAAGGCTCTTCCTACGAGGACTGCGATACAAGGCGAGAAGGAAGTGGAAGGAACAAAATTAACGAAAGATCGCGTAACCGTGGGCTTTTGCGTCAACGCGACAGGAAGCCACAAGCTCGCACCTTTGTTTATTCATAAATTCAAGAATCCAAGGGCGTTTAAACATTGCAAAGATCGTCTGCCTGTGATCTTCAAATCACAACCACGCGTATGGATGGATCAAGAAATATTCGGTGACTGGTACCAAAACCATTTTAAACCGGCAGTAAGGGAACATCAGACGATGACCGGCTCCTATGGTAAAATCATCCTTCTCCTAGACAACTATCGAGAATACAATTTGCCTAAAGAGTTTCTGCAAGACGATGATTTTGAAATTATATTCTTGCCTGCAAATATTGCCCCCCTCCTCCAGCCTATGAACCAAGGGGTGATCGAAGAAACGAAACGATCCTACCGCCGTAAAATGTTGCATCGAATAATGAACTTTCCCGGCGGCGTGCAACAATTTTATTCCGATTACGATCTCAAGGATTGTATTGATTTGTTGCACGAGGCCTGGACAGAAATTAGCGCCACGAATATTCAAAACACATGGAAAAGTATCATCAAACAAATCCCTGAAGAGGTTCTAATAAAAGAAGAACCGGGAGATCCGTTGGAACCTAATTTACAGGACATTATTGGCGTGATCACGGGAGAACAAGCGTCGGAAGAAAGCGTAAATGATTTCTTAATAAAATGTACAGAAGCGGAGAATAATTTCTCCGAGGACGAGGGACTGGAAGAAGACGAAGACGAAGACGAAAATGCCTCTAATGCTGGTAATGGAGTGTCATCCCTATCGTCGGATACACTGATAGAGGATGATGAAATGAAAAGGATATTTGAGAATCTAATCACGTGGTCCGAAGGAGAACCAGATTTTATTAAATTGCACGTAAAATATCTGAAAGATTATTACGAACAAAAATGATGTAAATAATATATTTAAGCAATATAAAAATAAAGTCATACAGAAAAATTAGAATTTAATTTTAAAATAAATTATGAACATTTTATACTAATTATAACAGTAACTTGCATTTTGTATACTGTTCTTCCCGACTCAAAATAAGTTGCATTTGTTCTTAGGAAAATTCTTATCGATTTGTAAAAAAATATAGTTGTAACTAAAAAACAATTTAATTGCTATATAAAATGGCACGATTTTTTTAATCCAGAATCATTAAACAAACAAAAATTCAAAATCGTCCGAAGAGCGTCGTATTTAGAATATATACAGATAAATAATGAAAAATATATGATAGCTTCATTTATTATGGCGTGTGCCTTATCGTTTTCAACTAATATATTAATAAATAAACTTTAATATATTAAAGTGAAGGAAAGCAAAGCGACGATGTATGTGTTGCTAAAAGTCGATGTAATTTATACATATAATTATTTATTTACAATAAACAAAAATATAAAATATATAATTATTTACAAAAATTTGAAAACGATATGCAAAACTTTAGAGTTTGTATCATATAGTACTTTTAAATATATAAAACATTGTAATATAAATGTTTTATTAACGAAAATGACACCTAACAAAGTAATATATTCATAGACTGATAAAATTGATGAAAATCCTATTTGGAACAAATTTTTATTTCTTCATAAAAGAATCCTCTATTGTACCCAAAAAGAGCTCTACAAAGAGTTGAAACTTTGTACTAATTACTATTTAACATTATAATTCTTGAAGCTTTAAATATCAACAACGAAAAAGTGATTACCTTTTCCGTATGTAATACATTTATTGAATGAAGAGCAATTAATTTATATGATTTATTTATCATGTTTAATTATTTATAAGTATTAATTAAATCTTGTACAATTATTTTCTAATGTAATTACTACTGTAACTATTAATATGTTACTATTGACTTCTGATTTATAAATTTTGAGTAAATGACATGAACATTGCTAGAATAATTAACGAAATTTAAGAAAACAGTTAAAGCTATCCATCATCATATAACAAACTATGTAATAATTCTGGAATTTCTGGTTGTTTCAAACAAAGAGACTCTTTATTTTGTAAATTTGTAGAATATTTATTTCGTTCTAATTGATCAAGATCACGGTCTAAAATTGTTTCAATTTCATCATCAATGTATAGAGGATTTTCATAAATCTTTGTGACATATGAACAACTTTGCTCTGTGGAATTTATAGTTTCATTTATTGTATTTTGTAACTCAGTTTCTAACATGTTAACTGTACTGAAATTATTTAATGGTACAGGTACAACACAGTCAATTATTTGATTATTGTATTGAATCTGCCCTCTCAATTCTGTCAAAGAAGTAGGTATTTGATGATACTTTACCTGGTGCACTTTTAAGTTACTAGTCTGTGAAAACGTTTTCAAACAGTAAGTACAATGATAAGGTTTTTCTCCAGTATGACATCTTGAATGTCTTTGTAATTTGTACTTTGTTACAAATTGTTTTCCACAGTCTGTACAAGTAAACGAACTATTTTCCGTTTGCAAATTTTGGTTACAGACAGATTTCTCCATATCCAAATGGAAATTTATCAAATGTGATTTTAGCGATACTTTATAACGAAATGATTGGTGACAATTAGCACACTGAAATTTCTTTTTCCCTTCATGTCTTTCTAAATGTTTTACTAATATTTCTTGTTGATTGAATGACATTTGACAAATCTGAAAGTATTGTGAAATGAACATTAGGAATAAAGAATGCCAAATGTAGCGTTAATTCAATTGTTTTAAAACAATTTTGATGAAATTATAGGAGAGAAAGAATTTTTCTAGCATTTGAACCTAAATTTTTTGGTTGCCAGGCAACTATTTTGACCAATTATGATATACATATCATAACAATTCCTTCTCTCCCAAACTATTAACAATAGAATTATAACTTCTGCTAAAGCATATCAAATAATTCTATTATCTTACGAACATTACAAACAAATGGCCGTTGTCCAGTATGAATACGCTTATGTCTATTTAAATGTGCCTGACACCGAAAGCTCTTAGAACATATTGGACATATGCTTTTTTTTATTCCTTGTTTTCCTAAGGAATTTTTTGGAATTGTATCATTTTCTTTCAATTCGCATAACATACTCTGAAAATAACATATTTCTTAGATTTGATCAATGCATCGAATAACAAATAACAGTTGTTTTTAAAAATTATTCTATACTTCTGCAAAATCAATTTCCAAAGAAGGACTTGCAAGTTGTTTTTGTACATTTGCAACCATTAAATAAAACTCATCAAATATACAAATTTTTTGTTCACAATCGATACAAACATATTTAGAATATGAATCAGAATTTGATATACTTATCACCTATAACAAGAGAACTATTAAACTTATCCACAGAAGGAAATAATTCTCAAAATACCATAAAATATACCTCCTTAGAGAAATATTTGTTTATAATTGATATTAGTACGCTTCCTTTGACTTTATCCGTAAATAAATCTGTGCCGTGTTGTTTCTCCTTACCGCACAGACGACATAACTTCAAATTCATTTTATGCAACATCATTATTTCAAGTTCTTTACAAAATCAATGAAAAAAAATGATAATCTCGATACGATTCTTCGACCAAAGTATTATATTTAACTGTACAAATAAGAACACGTGTTACACATATACATTATGACACGTTCTTTTAATTACTGAAACAACAAAAGCAATAAAACATTTTTATTTTCATACATTTCTTTTTTAGATATCGTTTAAATTAGTGTTCTTTGAACAAATGCCTATGAGTTAATCAACTGCAAATATCTATAAAGAATAGATTTTTTACAAATTTAACATACTCTATTTGTTTGTTAGTTATGTTACTAGATTGTTTTGACAGTGGTTCTCAAGAACTGGGATATTCTCACCCTATGATGACCCTTTTGCACAATACAGTATAAATTCGTTAGAAACGCATTTTCGACTACACGTTAGGTATGCGTTTCTATCCCCACTACTCTTTCTCATTCCTGCATGCCAGAAAAGAGAAACAAGGAAGAAACGATTGCATAGAGTCGTGTCTCCTCTACATTACACTTATGCTACGGCCCTGACCCCACTTTTACTTTACGTATAATATTGTTAGGGAAATTTTACAAGTAATAAATTGCGAGTACTAATAATTTCTCTTGCACAATAACAGTGAGATTTCTAGTACACGTAGAATTTTACAAGTAAGTCTCCTGTTTACATTGTATTGTTTAGCTATGTTAACTGTATCTCACTCGTACTCACTGTTTCTCGCTCCCTCTGACTTTATCCGCAACGTGCATTCACAGTAAATGGCGTGTGACGGAGGGACAAGTGAATACTTGGCCTAAGCCACGATGTAAGAAGAGAAATGATTCGTCTAGCTTATCCCTATTACAAAAATACAGATTAGAAACTCTCACCCATGGATCTGCACCTCACTAGAGCACCTAGTGGACTGAATCAGAAGTTCTCAGTTAAAATCACAGAAGTAAGGATGGAGTCGGTGAACCGTTCACCTGTCCTTCTTACACTGTGGCTCAAGTTAACTGACAATGAGCTATATTGGTTATGTTTACGTTAATACCGGACTTTCGCGTTGTTGCCAAATTTACCTTCAGCACCTTTAACAATAAAGGTGGCTATGGTAACACCCGTTTGTTTTATTAGCGTGTATGTGATATGTGCAGAAGTAATCATTGGTAATCGTCAAGATGGCATCCACCCCTGCAGGGAGAATACATCAGATTACTTACGAAAAACGTCTAGAAATCCTCCAGAAATTAGAAGAAGGTGCTACTGCGGATCAGCTCGCTGCTGAATATAATCTCCATAAAAGGACCATACAAAAATATCGAAAAAATGCGACATCGATTCGACAGTTTTCGGAGAGTTCTAGCTGTTTACATTCAAAAAGAATACGGCCACCATTGCACGGGGTTGTCGATGCTCGGCTATACAGATGGGTTTTGGAAAGACGAGCGTTAGGAGAGAACCTAACGGACAATCTTTTGCAGGAAAAAGCGATGAAATTGCATGCAGAATTTGGTAGTTCGACGAAATTTGTGGCAAGCAACGGTTGGCTAGAATGTTTCAAAAAAAGGCACAACATACGTTTCACAAGCGTCTACAGAGAAAAATCTGACATGAATACAATGCCTTCGGAAAAATTTTCAGATGAATTGAGGCACATATTGATCCAAGAAAATATTGATGAAAGAAACGTGTACAATATGTATGAGACAAGCTTAATGTGGAAAGCCCTTCCGCAAAGAACATTGGTTCACACTGAAGAACAATGGGTAAAAAGCACAAAAATAAGAAAAGATCGTGTTACTGTGGCATTTTGTGCAAATGCCACTGGAACACACAAGCTGCCACCCCTTTTTATTCACAAGTATGCAAATCCAAGAGCTTTAAAACACTGTAAACATATTTTACCAGTGATATATAAAAATGAACAAAATGCTTGGATCAACAAAGACCTTTTTAATGATTGGTACATCAATCACTTTAAGCCTAGTGTAAAGCAATACCAGCTACAGCATCAGCATGTGGGAAAGGTGTTATTATTGATGGACAATTACATAGGACAAGTATTTTCCAAAGAAGCACAGGAAGAACCTCAATTCAAACTAATGTTTTTTCCATCCAATACGACCACAATAATTCAACCAATGAATCAAGGAGTAATCTCCAAATGTAAAAAATTATTTCGGCATAAACTACTTAGTTTAGTTCTACAACATGATAGTAAAGTGAAACAGTTTTATGTTGATTATGACATAAAAGATTGTATTGACTTGATCGCCGAAGCATGGGATGCAATAACACCAGTTACCATTCAAAATTCATGGAGAAAAATTCTGTATCAACCATCTGCAGACAATACTTTCAAAAGACACGATTCAAATGCCTATATGCTAAAAGAATGGCAGCAATTTGAAGAAATAATTCATGTTGATGATATAATTGAATGGATTACCAAATGTGAAAAAGAAGAGTCCATAATCGTGAAAGAAGAAAATACAGATTCGCAAGATAATGAAATAGAACAGGAAATTGATTATATTTTTAATGGCTTGACAACATGGACAAAAACTCAACCCGAGTTCATAAAATTACATGCAAATATTTTAATAGATTATTACAACCAAAAATAATATATTTATGTATATGATTAAGAATGTAAATATACATTTATATTAGTACAATAGGTCAAATAGATTTGTGTCATTTGTAGGAGGTAGCAAGCTCTGTTACTTATTAAAACTCTGTCTGTTTTTAAACAGGCAAGAGTCTGTAATATTCTCCTTAAAGGGCAAAAATTTAGTTGGCCCATTGTACAAGACTGTGATTTAATGTAATTATTTTTCATTGTAATACTGTATAAATACGTTTTCATGTCAGTTCTAATTATACAGAGATTTTTCTATACATATATGTGCTTCAACACTACCGAGATTATGCGCGTGTCGTTTGAAAATTTGTGATATTTTAACAATAAGTATATTTTTTAATTTTCAATGTTACTCTGTTATCATAGTATAAATTTGCGCTCTACGCCAACGTTGTTGCTGTATTATTGGTAATAATACAACAAAATGTATAATTTGTAATTTAATTGTTTAGTAATTGCTTTGGCGGGTATGTGACGAGCGTCTTCAGTATCTCACACGGAATGTTTAATGTTCTTTTAATTTTATTTAGGTATTCTACAGAGATCTACGAAAAAATACCCATGCTGTTATATATCGAAATGCAAAAATTCGTCTAAAACATAAATTTCTTGTTTTACCAAAACATAGGGAAGTAAGATCGTATCCGATAATAATGGCTAATAATTTTAGTTATAATGAATTAACAAAAAATCTTGTTTCAGCTTAAAATAAAATGGTGTATTTGAAAGAAAGATGCAAGCATCAAATATGCAAAATATATTTTCAAGAAGATAATAAAATTGATGGACTTTTTAATGGAAGACTTACGAAGTGTGGTAAATTTCCATTTCAGAAACTCCTAGGGTTAGTAAAACAAATGAATATGTTGGTAATTTCGCCAGAATCGATATGTTTCTTAGATTATCGAGTAAGAATTTTTTAACTCTGGTACTAATAAGGGAAAGCCGCGAATTGTAGTCAGAGTTTCTTTTTTTATTGTTTTTTGTTTTAGTAGTAAAGACCGTCTCCGTTCCGTTGACGAGAAATAACTTCTTAAAAATTTATTTCCTCAGTGTTGATCGTATAAATTGAACTATCGTCACCAAAATAGCGTGATGTAAATGGTAGTAGCATTTTTAATTGATTTCACACATGTATGTATATTCGCGCATAAGTTTTTTACGGATACGCCAATTTCGATGAAACTTTTTATGTTTTATAGAATACGTTCCTGAACTGATCCCGTTGTAAGTACTTTTAAAATAAATGTGATAAAAGGCAGACAAAAACGATTATAACTATTTTTTGTTAAAATTAGGAAAACGAAAACTTTTTAATAGAAACAGTAACATAGTTACAAAAATAAAAAAAATTGTGCTTTAATTATTTTTGTTATGTGTGTGTGTGTATGTGTGCGCGCGTGAGTGTGTGTGTATATATATATATACATGTATATATAATAAATATTTAAGAATTGTCTTACCAAATTTTCTTCGCTTCGTGTTTCATATTTCATACAATTTCTATCGATATAAATAGACACGCTGAGTGACGTCATATCCGCGTTTTCATGCTGGCGTCTGATTGGTCGAAAATTACAGGGCAACCTTTCTATTCTGTGGATCGTGGTTAATTCTACATCTAATACATAATAATAGTTCGTTAGGAACGTGCAGGTCTGACCTAACACGATTTCGTAAGATCGTTTTTCTCCTCTGGAATACAGGAGTAAAAAAGAGTGGTAAAAAGAGAAACGCACACTTAACGTATAGTCGAAAAGTATTCCCAACGAACTTGTACTGTAGCATGTACGATATGCAACACAATAATAAAAAAAATGTCAAACTCCCTAGTTGCTAACCAATGATAGTCTAGAACAAGAAAGCTCAGTCTTAAGAGAGAAAAAAACTATTTTATTATTAAGCCAAAGAAAACAGCAATATATGTTCTTTGCACAGAACGTAAAACTCGAAGATCTTTTTCTGTTATAGATATACATTATAGTTTATGCATGAATATGCAATATCAAAACAGCACTCTAAGGGCGGCGTTCGCAGAAACATATAAAAATATTAGAATAATTGCGTTAAAATGTGCAGTAACGATGAGAATGGCGTGCAATGAAGACAGCGTATTAGAGCTCGTGCACACGAGCAGAAATGAAATTTGATTGAATGATCATTTAAACAATCAGCCGGCACAGATTGTGCTTAAAGACGTCAATATAATAGACATTTATTACATTATTAATTACGATACATTTATAAAGTGGTTCTTACAATCTTTAACTATAATTTCTGCGTTCAGATCTATACAAATGATTTCTGACTATATGTGGTACATTTGACCATCAATGTGGATAAAATTGAAAAAGGAATGTATAACAATATCACCTTTAGTTCTGTCAGCTGATCGTCATCCATCAACAACATGTAAAGGGTACACTGTGATAAACTCCAAATTAAATCATTTATATAATCACTGTGGTACTGAGTATTACAGTTTGATTTATATTTTATAAAATTTTGTTGGGGAAGAAAAACAGAGATATCAGAGAATCTTGTAAAAGAATGGGAAATAAAAGTAGTTGCTGTGTCTATTCTAGTCCGCAAGTCGGACGTAAGGATCTGGGATCTGAAGGTGTTACCCGTGGTCTTGAGGAACATCTGCCGGAAGGTGGAATTAGTGTTAATAATTTACAACATATTAGTGAACGTGAACCAGAAGACTGGGATTCAGATCCGTCATTACATCCATGTGCTGGTACTATTTTTATGGAACGATCTAAACAAGCTATTGAAAGTATGTATCTTTACTTTCAATTTTTTAAATGTGATTATCATTAGAGGATTATATTTTGATCACATTATAGTATAAAAATGAAATCCTTAAGGTTGTAATAATTATATCATTGGTAATTATTAGTAGTTAGTGTTTTTAGTGATACAAAAAGTATATCGCATTAACATATTTATGAACTGAATTTCTTTTATAGATGGTATGGTAAGAAAAAAGAGTCAGCATCAAATTGCAGATATAAGGCCTTTAAAAAAAAGTAGTAGTTGCAGTACAATATATTTAGATGACAGTACTGTTTCGCAACCTAATCTTAAAAATACTGTGAAATGTGTTGCCTTAGCTGTTTATTATCACATTAAAAACAGAACTTCACAACGACAAATTGATATATTTGATGAAAAGCTTCATCCATTAACGGTAATTGAATTATATGTACATTTACTGGATTTTAAAATGAAAGAATATACAGGGCAAATCGCTTAAAGCTGGTATTTATAATGTGCATACTTTGCTTGAAAATATAAAAACTTCTGATGATAGAAAGATAGATATGTTAAATAATAGCATAGTAGTTTTTTTTATTTTACTAACCGTATATCCTATGCCACTTTTAAATAAAAAACAAAATTTATCTGTATTTTTGAAAATAAAAATCACAAAATACCGGTCACTTTAAACTTATATTAAATATAGATTTCTTATCAAATATGGAAGTGTAATGATTACTTATTTATAGAGGGAAGGTGTTACAGAAGATTATGATAAATATAATCCAGAACACAAACAAATTTATAAATTTGTGAGGACGTTATTTAATGCTGCTCAACTTACAGCTGAATGTGCCATTATAACATTAGTTTATTTGGAACGTTTACTTACATATGCAGAAATAGATATAACACCAGCCAATTGGAAACGAATAGTACTTGGAGCTATTTTATTAGCGTCAAAAGTTTGGGACGATCAAGCAGTATGGAATATAGATTATTGTCAAATCCTCAAAGATATTACAGTAGAAGATATGTGAGTTTATATACAAGTCTTGGAAAAAATAAGTGTATATAAAATAAATATTAATTATAAAATATTTTTTTTAGGAATGAATTAGAAAAACAATTTTTGGAAATGCTACAGTTTAATATAAATGTTCCTTCGAGCGTATACGCTAAATATTATTTTGACCTTCGCACACTTGCAGAAGCAAATGAATTAACATTCCCTAGTGAACCACTCAGCAAAGAAAAAGCTCAGAAATTGGAAGCAATGTCCAGAGTTTACGAAGACAAAGTCACTGCTGAAGCTTTGCGTACTGGTAATAAAAAATGGTCAAGTTTAGATAATATATGCATAGGTGGACCTAGACGTAGTATTGCTATTCTATCTTAAACATCGGATATTAGCGGATACGTTATTTGTACTGCATACCTTCACAATTAAGGTATGTGAACAAGAAAAGTTTTGCAGACCTATAATAGTATAGTATCAATCAATTTCAAATGTTTTGCAAGCATATCATTTTTATTATTCAATTATTTTATGTATCCTATTTAAAAATATTTTATTGTAGTGCATATATTTGATAAAGAAAATTCAATTTCAAATTAACTAATTCCATATGATTTGACTCACATAATTTTGTTTTTTTAGAATAAATTGTTACTATTTTTTTTTAAACAAAATTATTTAAATTTCCTCAAATTTTCATTTATTTCAATAATTTATTAATGAGCATTCTACTATTCCTCAGAGATTGCTTTTGCTAACTAAGAATCTTTTAATATGTTAAAAGAAAATATTAAAACATATATGAATGAAGCAAATGATAACTATTTTTACTCTTAACATTATCAGTGCTTCAGTTGTGATACATGTCAGTTGTCTTCTCTTCAAAGTAGTTTATTTATTAATTGATTTTGAAAATATAAAAATATGTTATATTAACAAGTTTAGTTACAAATCAACAGTTTTTACAAATTTGGTGCATCTGCATAGAATTTATTATATATAATTTAAATAAATACATCTAAAGCACTTAGTCAAAGTCTAATTAATCGTGTTAAGGTATTTGGAATACCTTTTTGTATCTAAATATTTTTTCAAAATTGTGTTCATATTTAATTTAAACTAAGTATAATGAATACATGAAACAGTGTATCCTTTAGAAAATTATTGTTATTGTATATCGTTTGACATTTTTAAAGTAGATATTACAATTATAATTTTGTCATATGCCACTGACATAATTTCCCTTAGCATGCATCCAGTTGTCATTTTTATACGTGCCGTTTGTCACGAAAATATTTGGACACCAGTTTAATTTCAACATTATGCTTTGTATCTTAAATGAATATACAGTAAACGAAAAAATATGTAATTTTGGATTTAATTTTTCTTTTTTCTATTTTTGCATTTCTCTTTTATTATTTAAACGCCGATATATAATGGATTAAAAGTTTGTAAATTTTTATTAACTAGAAAATATATCGTGATATAACTGAATATATTTTTTTTGGTTTATTGCACATTTATTTAAAAAACAGAACATAACGTTAAAATCGTACTAGTGTCCGCTTTCGTGACAAACTGTATATGCGCCTGAAATAAGTTTAAAAGTATTACTTGTAAGTATAACTAATTATTCTGTATGATCAAAGTCTTAAATACTTCCAGAATTATTAAAAATAATTAAACAGAACTATCGTCAATCTTAATTGTAAAGAAATTGTATACTAAATTTTGTACTATTTGTAATATTTTATGTATTTAATGTATCATATTTTCGAGTTCATTAGAATGTCGCTTATGGAATATAATTAGAACTAACAAATGAGCTTACATGTATCTTGCAAAATATTAAAATTCCTCTTTCTCGTCATAATTTTGCTCGTAAATTTGTATTGGTTTATTTGAAGAAAACAAGTAGAAATACAAAATTAAAACATTCATTCTATTCCTATGTAGTTATTTCTTGATATGTTAATTACAGAATGTAGCTATGAAAATAAAAAAATAACAATTTCTAAAATACATCAAGATATTCTTTATGAATCAAAAAAAATCATTATTATTATTATTTTTATCATTTTTTTCCGTTTAGTGAATGTAAATTAATGTCAAGCATAGTAATACATAGGTATATACATATATGTATACTATATGTGGGATTTTGATCATTCAGCATACGAACTTTGCTAATTAAATATTCATACATATTAATATTCTTGTATTAATTTGCGCTTAGAAAAAACGTCAATTTATAATAGTTACTGTATTCTAATAAAATGTTAGTAAATGATGCTGTTTATTATATAGTAGAGTCGCGTTATATCGTTTCTTGGTGTATCGCTGCCTGGTCGACTTCTTCGTCACGTGCATTTTTACACAAATGCCGCTTCCCTACCACATTAGTGTGAGCTCGATGAGGCAGCGACGTTTAGTATTATATTGCCATTTCGGAGAATTTTCCCTCTCCTACAACCCCGTCTGCGGCGATATAATGCGATTCTTTAAATGGAAAGTTATTCGTATTTAAGTGCAATGTAGTAGAGCAATACTATTTGCATTTTTAATATATTTTAATTGTTTTAAATAATAACTAAATTAAATTCAGTTTATCAACGTTTTAAGACTTTTCATTATACACGATTTTTTATGATTCAATAGATCTGTAAAAATGATATTGAAGCATTTAAAATAAACAGAAATACTATTTTAACGACAGCTACTATTTTATAAAACGAACGTAGTGTACTATAACGAAAGCTTCTTGAATCGGTCATTCAAGATATAAAAGACTTATTGTACATTAAACGTACGTATGTTGTGTATCATTAACGTTGCAATAAGATTGATCAAATCGGATAGTTATAAATATATATCGCGTAAGGATACAAATTTTTTAAAAAACTATTCTGCTTATCATTATGCAACATGCTCGTATGAAGGAGATTTGTAAAATTACAACCATTTTGCACACACGTTTATTAGTAACTTAATGTATGCGATTAAGATGTATAATAAGAGTTAATGAACTTATTTACAATAATTATTTAACATTTTGTACTCACAGGTTATGACCTTACACATAAACATTGAAATATAGAAATAAGCTAACACTTACATTATAACTGACTGTTTCCTTAAAAATTAATATAATCTAAATTTCTATCGAACCTTTTGAATACTATTACAGAGTAATTACAATTCATTCTTATTTTTATACTTTACTACAAAAAAACAACTATGAATAATGTAATAGGGAAACTTTAAATGTAATAATTAGATCATAATGTAAAATTAAATAATATCAGAATGTAATATCGCGTATAAATAATTTTAAATAGAATCCATAGTGTAGCAAAATATAGATATAGTATTAACATATCAATGATTTTTACCCAAATAAGACTTTTTAGTTCCTTGATCTAGATCATGAGGATACAGTTTGTACTATAGAGTGGATCAGTTTTATGTACTCCAAGACAATTATGTAAGGTGACAGAAAAGAAGATAAAAACTATAAAATGTAAATAATGAATGCACGAAGAAATGCCAAAAGATTATTAAAAGTTGCCAAAAAGTATGCAATATAAGTTATTTTCATTTTACTATTCTGATTTTCCAAAGAATTAGGTATTATAGTTTTTTATGCATACCACTTTTATAAGTAGAATTGCATTGTAACGATAATCTTGAAATCTGGTTGCATCTTATACTTAAATTACTACACCCTGTTTATGTGTCTCGTAAGGTTGTATTATAAATAAAGTTTTTTATTAATAACTGGTTGATTACAGTTCTGTAATAAGTTCCAATAATGTTATTATTAAATTGTATATAATTTAAGATTTTTTTAATTTACGTAAAAAAATTAATTTAATAATATAAATTTTCTATGCAAAAAAATATCGTTTCAATCGTTCCTTGTAGTATGTTGGTTTTTATGCAAATGTACTTCTCGTATAATAAAGATGAACCAGATATTATTTAATTTTTCAACTAACGAACATAAACTGATAGTGTAAATATTAAATGTTTTTGTTCGAACTAAATCGTTTCGCGCCTGAACGGATAATATAGTAAATGCTTCTGTGATCGAATAGCCAAAGGTACAGTATTCAACATATTGACCTCATGCAGAGTTGGGCTATTCACGACTAACAAATAAAATTTTTAGATTCATTTGTAAATTTATTCGTAAATTATAATCCGTTAACAGATTTTGTAAATCGATTTCCAGGAGAGGGATGCTGCGAGCAATAACTAGTTTACGAATGAATTTAAAAATTTTATTCGTTATTCGTGAATAACGTTGTAATTAATGATGCTAATCTAGCATTGCTAGCGAATGTGAATCTTTCCTTCTTGATCTCAAAAAAGCTGAAATATTGATATACCAACGTGATGAATTTATATACCGATCTTATTTCTTCCTGGATTGGTACCACCACAGACGAGGTACTATACGAGTGGACCTTTCACCCAATGTATTTTTTCGGCCCATTTTTATGGGGCTCTAGAGCCCCATTACCATTTTTGTGTCACTCGCAACGTTATCAACAGATTCAGAATTTAACACAAGTGGAAGTGAGACAGAATATAAAATTACATAAATTTTATTATTTTTTAACGGAATGAAAGCTGTACGGTCCATCATTGGACATTAATCGATTAATTTCATTGGAATAACCAATTGATTGAGATTATTTAAAGATTTTAAAATTATTAAAATACGTAAGGATCTCATTGATAAATACACCGCAAATGCTCTATTTTTTATTTTAAATTGTAATATATTATTTATTTAAAAACTAACTCGGCAAAAACGTATTTGCGACTCGAAATCAGTGTTATTAGACCGCACACCAGGACGAACAAGGTATGTGGAACTATAAGAAGAACGCAGCCATTAGCTCATATTATTTCCTATGTAATTAATAATTATATTAATTACATAGTAAATAATATAACCCGGGTCTCACCGCGTGGAGGTTGCTGCGACTGGAGACCCACCCTATCCTCGCCCCAACCACCCTTCCTTTGGCGAGGAATTCGAATACCTATCCAAGGGAGAAGCTATCGAAAAGTTAGAAACGAGCTAGAAAAGGAGAGTTCTTAAAAGAACTGCCCAATCAAGAGATGAAGAACCTAACAAAATGTCAATACATGTGAGATGATACACATGTTTTCTAAAAACGAAATTGAAATGTGCAACTGCACGCACGAACTCTGACTGATGAAGAGAACAAAAACCTAACAAAATGTTGATACATGTGAAATAATCCATCACGTGTTTTCTAGAAACGAAATTGGAATGTGCAACTGCACGTATGAATCCTGATTACTAAATTATCAATATGTACTTTATTATTAATTGTTCCTTCTTAAATAAATACTTGCATTACGACAGTGCCTAACAAGACACTCGTACAAAACGAAGAAAGGATCCTGAAGATCCAACCAGAAATGTGCTACTGCACGTATGGACCTTGCATATTAGAATACTAATATGTATCTTAATATTAATCATTCCCACTTAAATTTACGCACACGTTTCGGTAATATTTAATAAACGGCAGGAGAACGCTTTTTTATCTTATAATCTATATACATTTGTACTTATATTCTAACGCAATCTGTAGAAACATGAAGAAATATGAGGAAATATTTTCTTCTTGGTGTCTTCATCAATATCACGATGTTTTTCTAAAACATACACTCATATACAATAAATATAATTCATATAAAACAAATAAATATGAAAAAATATTTCTTCTTGGTGTCTTGATTAATCCCACGATGTTTCCCTGAAACATAAATCAGACAATAAATAAAATTGTATGAAATATTTCTCTAAGAGTGATCAAGATGGAATCCGTGTACCATTTCCAATTCCATTCTTCGATGATTATATATTCTGTAACAAGAACTTGTTCAAAGGATTAAAAGCTGAAACGAAAGTGTATTAATGAACACAGAAAAAAATAATTATATACCGTCAAGATAGACTAATGGTAATCGATCATAGAAAAAGTGATATTATGAAATTAATATTTGAGCTTCTACGAGTAAAAATTGATATTAGAAAGTTTAAAAACATAAATATTACGTGAAATTGAATGAAAATTCGTCTCGGTGTTAAGATAAATACGAAATAGATTGAAAATTTTATTCATTTGTTACCCGTAGATTTTATTTTTCGTTTCCTTTATGAAATAAACAATTTTTCAAGACGTATACATTGCAATAATTATATTTTACTGTATTCAAAACTAAATTAGGTTCGTACAGAAAAAGCAATAGCTAACGAAAATGTCGATTCTACGCGGCAATTAACTCTCAATATGAAATATCGAATTGAAATATGCATACCCTTTTGATGCAAGCATTCTATTTTCCATCAATTAAAACAATGATCGCGAACAAACTTTGATTTATGCAAAGAATACAGAATATTTATAAAAATTTCGCTATTTATAAATAACAATTGGATTGCAAACGTTATTATATCCCGTAAAAATGACCAACTCTAAGAATAAATAATTAGTGATATAGATATCTATATAGCAATCATAAATTCAATCTACAATAAAATTAATCATAATATAGAATTTTTAAATGCATCAGAAATCTGTGATTAAAATACATTCCCATATATTACAGATTTTAACACGTTATGAAGAATAAAACAATTGGTCTATTCACAACAGTACTTTCAAGCAGTATTTCTTTTGAGAATAAACTCATAATTGGAATAAACGTCCACTCGTCTTAAATTCAAACAACCCGTGAGTGGACCATTCTTTCTTTCGCAACTCTAATTTATAAAATAAAAAACTATACGCGAATGGTGCTTGTTATTCGTAAAATGAACCATACAGGGTTCCTTTATTAATTAAATCGCGTGCACCCATATTCAATCATGCGCAACACTAATTTTAATAATGATGTTGAGCCATTCGAGGCTTTGCAGAATCCCAGGTTGCTTCTCGATGATCCTGGTGCAGTGAGCAGCGTTTTGACCAGCTTTTGGGCATTGAATCGCAACTCTAATTAATAAAAAAGGCGACAAGTCAAGATCGCAACGCTAATTTATAATAGAAAAATTCCAAACGCGATTTCTAACAATAAAAGCAACCGCGAATTATGATTATTCGCAACGCTACTCTGAAAAGTAAACGCGAAAAATAGTAATTCGCAACGCTAAGAACAAACCGATCAGTATGTTCGCAACGTTATTCTTAAATAACAATAAAAGCAATCGCGTATGGAATTCGCCACGCTACCCTGAAAAAGAAACGCGAAAAATAGGAATTCGCAACTTTACAAGTAAAACGCGATTATTGTATATTCGCGACTCTATCTTTAATGGAAATACATTTATGTTTCGCAACGCTAATGCAAATCGCGTTGCCCAAAAACGCTGGATCAGGTGCTGGCGTCTTCGGTTGTAGCTAGAAACATACATGCACAAAATAATCTAACTACATCAAGCTACTTCAAACTACAATAGAGTGGCACATATGGGGATGAAGTTAGACGTTTTAAATATCGCAACACTACGGGGCAACAACGCGAGAAATCAACAATCGCAACGCTAATTTATAATAGAAAAATTACAAACGCGATTTATAAGAATAAAAGCAACCGCGAATGGTAATTATTCGCAACACTACCCTGAAAAGCAAACGCGAAAAATAGTAATTCGCTACTCTAACAGCAATCGCGTTTACTAATAATACGAAACGCTATTTTTAAAGCAAACGCCCTGTTCCTAGGTTTGCATAAAGACAATCGCGAATCGTATTTATTCGCAACACTAATATATCAACGCGATAAATATTTGTTCGCAACTCTACGAGCAAACGCGAACATTGTATATTATTCGCAACTCTAACTTTAATCAGGGGCTATTGGTACATGTACATAGACATGTACTGGCCACAAAATAAACTAACTACTACTAGTACTACAATTGGGGTAGAATTTGGGCATTGAAAATATCGCAACGCTAAATAAAAAATCGCACGATTAATCAAGATCGCAACGCTAATTTATAGTATGAAAATGGCAAACGCGGTTGATGTCCATTATTATATATCTAAAAGAGTAAAAAAGCAACGCGAATCGTGATTGTTCGTAACACTACCCTGAAAAGCAAACGCGAAAAATAGTATTTCGCAACTCTACAAGCAATCACGTTTATCAATAATTCGCAACGCTATTTTTAAGCAAACAGTACCTAAGTTTGCAAAAAAATCAATCGCGTATCGTGTCAAGGCGTAACACTACCCTGAAAACGAAACGCGAAAAACAGTGATTCGCAACTCTACAAGCAAACGCGATTATTGGATATTCGCAACTCTATGTATATCATAACCGCGAGTTATGGGGAGGGATGGTTGGCATGTATGGTGCAATCATGTACCATCAGGTACATGCATACGTGAGCCAGCCAGAAAAATAAACCAACTACAACTACAGACGAGTTAAGTGACAAAGTAGTAATAGGAATGACTTTCCATTCTCATCCGAGGATGAAGATGAAAAGCCATTTGTTGTAGCCCGCTCTTGAGACAGTTTGTCAGGGCCTCTTCGGCTCATCGAGAGCCTTTTCTTTCTTCGGCGGTCCTGCCGATGCCTGAAACTTACTTAAGACTGGGCTCGAGATTTCGTGCAATACGTAATCTTCCAACAATATACGAATTGTTGAAAGAGCAACGTGGTCATCTCGAGGGGGACGAGCGTTTCGAAAGGGACCTAATCACGACCGCGATCGCGAGAGAGCGACTTTAAGAGTCGCGCGATTCGAGGAGTCGAAAATAAAGCCGAAACAAACAGCACAAGTGCACCGTTTAAATCAGCAAGATTTCTACTCTCGAAATCGTAACTACAGGAACAGAACTGCCACGCGAAAACGCGCCTACCCGAATTACTAATGTGGACAGTCCTGCCCTGACCCTACCTACTTAGGTTTAAACACACACACCAGAGAATAAGTTACCTACCTACCTAACCCTATATTTAAAAAATTGCAAAACTCAGTCTCTCAAACAAACACTCCACGGTTCTCATTCTGAATGTCCGGGCGCGACCTAAACTAGAGAGGACCAGTTTTTGCAGTGGACTGACAAAGCTAGTGCCCATTGCGTACTTTTATTATTTATGTAAAACATTTTAATATATCTGATATAGTCTTTATTAAAATATACTCTATATATGATTATATAAGATTGAAAAGCTAATTCATTATGCATTTTACAATATTATTGACGTATATGCAATACGAACAATTGCCAAGTAAATAATAACTATAAGTTTAATATTATTATTACGATTGTTATAAATCTAATGGTAAAAAATTCTGTATCTGAATTGTAATGAACTTTTGATACGATGCACTTCCACAACCTAACCACAAACACACATATGTGGACAGTACATCGTGCACGATACACTAGCATTGTCAGTCGCACGGATAAATTATTATTGTAAATGTTACAAACTAAGTCATCGTGCCCCGTTGCCTTCGCTCGTGCAAATAACACTTGGGCATGTGCATGAACTTAGGCAACGAACACGGAAAAGTATCCTGAAAATCCTGACTAGAACAACTGGTAATTAATAATTAACTAAACGGTACCTATTCTCAATTAAAATGACTCGACTTGTTATATGTAATATATCGACAACAGAGTACGTTAATATCGAAAGATATTATTATTCAAGAAAAATTTGTGATTGAAATTTAATTGTACAAAATATAAGACTTTAATAAAGATTTCATGATAAAATAATTTACTTTGCAAATTGAAATAAATTTGTTAAATTACTATTCAAAATATTCAATTAACCATGGTCGATTCTGTCGTCAAAGTAAATTTAAAAAAAAATAAAATTAACATGCATGTTCCTTTGATGTGAAAATCGACCAGTCGCGAAACGCCTTCTTGCACATAAAATACATCATATGATGTATTAATTGATAACACGAATATTTGATAATTATATTAATAATGTAAGATATTTTACTGAATCGTATGATCAATATAATGTATTCACATTATATTAATTCATATTCTACTCAATTATATAATTCATATAAAGTTAATAAACATATTTCATATATTTTATCAAAATTGTGTAATAATCATATTGTGTAATATTTATTGATAACATTAAAAAACGCGAGTGCAAGAAGACCCTAGCCTGCACTAAAAAAATATAACTCATGGGTATTTTTCATACCCACGGTCACTTAACTCGTCAAAAATACCAAGTATACAACTGGTCACCCGTGTTGATTCGGATCTTTCATCCTACAACATGGTTGGGGACCAGAGGAACACAAATAGCATGCGACTCACGAGTGATGAACTTGTGCCTCTGGGATGACTGCATAATGATGCTGCTGCTGCCCGGTGGAAGTCATCAAAGCCCCTTGCATGCTCCTGCTATAAAAAATAAGAAAGCAATTATAATCTATTGTTAAAATTATAGAGATTTTTAATTAACAAATTTCAAAGTATAAATTTATACTTACGTTGTTTGCTCGTGGTCCACCGCCCGATACCCCCCGGGTACTGCTGCTGGTTCTCAGGATCATGTTCAGAAACTGTAAGAAAACTGTAAGAAAACAATTAGAATCTATTGTCAAAACTGTAGAGATTTTTAATTAAAAATTTCAAAGTATAAATTTATACTTACATTGTTTGCTCGTGGAGCATCGCCCAATAGTCCTCTTCGGTGATGCACTGACTCTAATTCCGGTAACGAGGAGTTTAAATTTCAAATTGAAAAAATAATTAATTTGATTGAAAAGTATTAAATTAGATCACCGCGACCGAAGATTGAAATCGGCGAACAAATGATTCTATTATCGCGATTCAGAAAACAGAAAGAGCCCACGATGCTCTGGAAATAATTTAATACCACGTAAGAAACACTGCTTCTATTCTCGCGTTTGCCTAACATCGTCAACGACAACGTACTCGGGGTCACTTTGCCCCGAGAAACAAACTTGTTGCTACGTACAATCACTGAATCTACCGGCCGCATTGCGCGCGGCCAACAAATTTCCTGGAAAGAAAAGAGCTGAAAAGAAAGGGACAGGAGACAAGAAACACAACAAGCACACCTGTGCTTAGCCTACTGGTTTTCTTTTTTCATCTTCTTATAAGAGTTCGTCAACAGAAATACTGCTTTACTTAATACTACTGCATAATACATAATTTGCCACGTAAAAGTTCAATGCCACGAAGGCGAAATATTCTCAATCAATGAGAATTTCAACGATAAAATATTATCTACGAAAATAATTACGTACAAGTAATTATTCAATTTATAAATATTATATCACTAAATTTCATAGTTAGAGTTGTAAGCATGATTATGTTTACTTCAGCGAATGTGAGAATATCCGATAATTTTTATAAATATTCCGAAATTTGCAAAAATTAAAGTTCGTTAATTATTTATGCTTCAATAGCATATTCCAACTACGTGGTTTCTACGTTTTCTTAAACTTGCATCGAAATATATATGCAAATTGCAATTACAACAATTCATAAAGAAATATAAACAATCAATTAAATAAGTAACACTCGGAAATATTCAATCGCGATCAGAATACAGTTAAATATAAACTATTCCAATTTATCGTCGATATCTACCGACGCCATTTCTGTATACTTCGATATACCGAAGTGGATAAAAAGTTTGTCAAAGATTTTCATAATTTATCTTAACAATGGCCGATTATAAAATTATGATCATGCTTGCATCGAATAACGTAATAATCAGATAAAAATATATAAATATTGATATGGATATTAATTTTTGTTATAATTGTTTACAAGTTACCAATATTCCCTCCAAAATTTGTCGACTCGTCTGCCATCTGTTATGGTGTCGTTTACGCGCCAATGAAACTTTCCATGGCGTCGAATTTCAATCCGAGACTGCAACAGAAATGAAATACAAATTAAATCATAATTAAACAATAATTGATAATAATGAAGAAATATTAAAAGGTTAGAAACACGTATGTACCTCGTTGGTCGCGAAACGCCGACACGTCTTGGCAGGTTCCAACAAGTCTTATTATTTCTTAATTTCGAGTTCCAATAAGAGACTGTAACAGAAACGAAATAACGATGCATTAAAGTATGCAAACGATTATTACAATTAAGTAATGATTAAATCGAAACCGTATTGCAAGAGATCGTAAGTAGTAATACGCGAGTAGTAATAATGGAAGGATAAACAGGTTAGAAATACGCACCTCGGTCGCGAAACGCCGATACGTCTCGACACGTCTTGCTATGTTTATTTTCAAAGTATGAATGATGGGCCGTCCTCTGTGCTCGGCAATGCTCGCGAATTAGGTGGCGGGGTGGGGGAAGCTCCGATGTCTCGCGAAGCTTGTATTACGAACCCGAGGGATGCCTCAAATAGAAACCGCGGATAGACTGATTTTAGCAAATTATTTACAACTTTAACTAGTCAAGGAAACGCGAATAATTCGTACTTTTCAACTCGTATGCATTTACACGCAACTAGCTGTTGCCTATCACACTAATTCAGTGAGTTTCTCAACTGACCGCTATCCATGAGAAGAGGCCGCTAAAATCACCTCCGAATTTTCAGGTCGGTATGGCAGTCAGATTCGGCCGCGAAAGTCCATAAGGTGAAAGGTCTATTCATATACCTCGTCTGTGATCTAATCCTAAATCGATCTGTAGTTGACGAGTGTATCTGAATTTTTGTGAGAAATTAATACACAATGAAATACTTTCGCGATTGTTACTAGAAATGGAATGGTTTCTGAAGAACGCAGCCATTAGATCATATTATTTGTTATGTAATTAATAATTGTATTAATTACATACTAAATAATAATCCCCAGGTCTCACCACGTGGAGGTTGCTGCGAGTGGAGACCCGAAGGGAGATAGATGGAATCAAAGTTCCATCGATCTCCCTTTTAGCTAAGCTTAGCTGGATTACTAAACTAGAGAGATAGAAGAAAGCAATGTTCCTTCGATCTTCTAGTTTAGTTGTACCAAGTAATTATTTCGTTTGAAAAGGGGTGAAGCTATATTGTGGGATACGCGACGCGACGCGATGCTGAACCGTGCGGCAGATCTTCGGATCGAATCAACACTGCCCTTGGTAGATTGATTTCTATTTCTAGAAATCGATCCATCATGGGTAGGCGACTAGATCTTTCGGACAAACTGGACGGCCGATCACATGTTTCAATCGATGAAACAGCGGTGATCGAAGCTAGGAACCAGAGAACGAGTCGAGAGAAGCTACTTGTTAAATAATTACTTGGCAATATTGGGAGACGCATACAATAGGAACTTAAAATTAACGTCGAAGCTCAAGTCTGGTCAAGTTAAAACTAAAATTCGAACGATAGAAGGAAACAAAGTTCCTTGGATGTTCTGGTTTAGTTGTACCAAGCAATATATTTGGTTAAAAAGAGGGACGAAGTTAATTTGAGGGGCACGCGAAGCGACGCGACGCGACGCTGAACCGTGCAGCGGATCCGAGGATCGAACCTACTGCCCTTGCTAACTAGATCTGTATAGGATAACGGACGGCTGCGACTCCGAATCGAAGGTCTCCATTGCTCCAATGCAACCCGCCGGGAGCCCGAAGGACCCGACTCAAGTTGTCTGACATAGAGAGAGTACCTGAAACAGTGTCGACTTTCGCTGGAAGGTGTGCGTTTCCGCAGAATACGGAAACTCCACACCTTCCAGCAAAGTACCATTTTCCCTCGATCGAGCTACCAAAGGGAAGGCGATTAGATCTTTCGGATCAGCTACACGGCCGATCACATGTTTCAATCGATGAAACAGCGGTGACCGAAGCTAGGAACGAGGGAACGAGCGAGAGACAAGCTACTTATTCAATAATTGCTTGGTAGGACGCGGAGATACGTATAATAAAGAAGGCTTCGACGTTAATTTTAATACTCGCGACGAAGCTTAAGACTAATCAACTTGCAATTAAAGGTCTCTCGGCGGTTGTGGCGTTCACCCTCGATGTCCTTGCGATTAATCCTTTAAACTGAAATCAAAACTCATATGTATATTAGTGAGATATGGTAGGAAATTTAATAAACACTTTAAAATGATCTATCACCTAGCTAAAGGGAATTGAACAGAGTATATTAGCAAAATGTTACAAGAATTTTAGCTGAGAAGTAAAAATAAAAATCTTATATTAATCAGTGTCGAACAACGAACACGAACGAAAAAACGAGTCAGAGACATGGAAACAAATACGGTATATGCATCGACACAATGTTATTCATATCAAAACGAACACTCCTAATAATGAAAGAAACTTGGATCGAGACACCAAGTTGAATCAACACCAAACAATCAAACGAAATGGAAGAATCAAACAAAGTACCTCCGTAGAATATTACGAGAATTCGAGCAAGAACGTAAAAATATGAATTCATGAATTTGTATAGAAACAAATATAGTGTATGATTGAAAACAATATTATATTATTATATCCTGCAATATTATACATATCGAAGCAGTCACGTAAATTCGCAAAACAATGTAAAAGTAGAAACAGAGAAAAGGAACATTCATAATAACCAAATAAAATCAGATAGATAAATAAAGTTGAATTCACATCAAACAAACAAATAAAAATAATAAAATATAAATAAGTGGACTTACTACTTGTTGTCAGTACATAGGGTAGTTACCATAAGGACCAGCTGTAAAGTAAGAAAATATTCATATTATAGCAACATCGGTTAGATAAACAAGGCAAAATCAGTTCATTGAAGCAGAATTGGCATCAAATGATAGAATAGAAGAAGGGAGAGAATTTTTAAACAGTTCTTACCGTTGGTCATCACCGTCCGGCATTGGTCAGTAGTGGTCAGTAGTGGCAGGAACGCGAATCAGCACTGGTCAGTAGTGGTCAGTATTGGTCAGCCATGGTCAGCTGTGGTCAGCAGCGGCCAGCAGAGGTCAATAGCGGTCCCCGGTTCTCCTCTGGCTATTTGTACACTCCCGAATTCGCGACGCGACTGAAGAAATCTTCGCAGTGATCCTGCTTATATGTCTAAGGTGATGAAAGGGTGGGGAGACCAGTCAGAGCCAAAGTTGAAGATAACAGATAAGACTGTCTCGTCTACAAAGAAACAATTTCGATTGGTCCCACCTCTTGACCATTTCTGGATCTTCACTGGACCGCTGACCTTTATGTCCACCTCACTGTTGACCACCAGCGACCATAAGCTACGCATTGTTGATCATCGACCCATTAAAACCATTACGAAGATTAAAGCCTTCTTACGAGGATTCCCGTACAATTTGATGCATGATCTTTTTAACATTTTGTTCCACTTTGGAAGAGTGTATCTCGTTAATTGTTGTCTTTTTGTACGTCAGTTCGAACAATTGACATACTGAGCGAAAAATTCGGAGGTGATTTCAGCGTCCTCTTCTCATGGATGGCGGTCAGTTGAGAAATTATTCACTGAATTAGTATTGATAGGCAAACAGCTGTAGTTTTGCGTAAATTCATGTGAGTTGACTATGAAAGGGATTAAAATTCATTTCTGAATCTGTTGGTAACGTTGCGAGTGACACGAAAATGGTAATGGGGTCCCGGGACCCCAGAAACTCGGGCCGTAAAATTACATTAGGTGAAAGGTCTATTCATATATCTCGTCTGTGGTAATACATCATTTATTTAAAAAATAACTCGGCAATAACGTATTTGTGACTTGAACTTGGTGTTACCAAACCGCAAACCGGGGCGAAGAACGTATGTGAAACTATAAGAAGAACGCAGCCATTAGCTCATATTATTTGCTATGTAATTAATAATTATATTTTATTATATAATGAAATTTTTTAATTTCGCCGAATTTGTTTGTTTTTTGTAACTTTCTTCCTGATTGGAGTCTATGTTACATAGGCCACTCACCTAAAGACGTGATCCGAAATTATCAGAATCAACCGTTGTTCTCTGCTTTATCAATAAAGTGCAGAATTATCTTCTTTACTTACGGATGGTCTACTTTGTCGTCGGTACGTCCCGCCGCCCATGCCATCTTTTTTAACGAGTAAGAACCTGTACAGTTTCTTTCGCGACATCTGGTGCGTTAATTTCGAATCTCATGCATTGATCGATGATCTCTATTGTTATTGAAAAAAGGCGGAAAATACAACACTATACGTGTCGGGTTAGTTATAGTCGTGCGATCTTTTACGTATGATGGTATGGATTTTCTTGTTTTTCCAACTGAAAACAACGAAGACAGATGTTCGAAATGTATCCGTATAAAATTTTTAGGATGATATATTTCAAGTTATATTTTATTTGAAATCCGACTCACTGTTTTGTTGAGGAGCAAAGAGATCTGACTTGAAAGTGGATATGAAAATTAATGTTTAGAATTTTAACGCGATATGATAAAATAATATTATACAATGATCGGTATTCAATAAACATAGGCGATTACAATAGTGATCTGATCACTGTCTCGATATTGTTTATCCTGCCATGCAAACGTAAGGGCTCTCGAGAAAATCGACTTTAAAGTTTGCTCAAATTTACAAACAATTTAGTACAATTTGCTTATCGTGTATTCAAGTAAATTGAGATAAATTACGATTTCTTTCGTCACGATCTCTACTTCTGATCGAAACAGTGGGAAAAGGTGGAAAATGTTTGGGCTTATAAATATGATTCCAGTTAAAATTTATTTGATCGAAGTGCTAGAATTATAAATGAATTCGATTTTTATTCTCCAACGAATTACTAATACTCGAGACATCTCTGTGACACCTTCGACTGCTCGAACACGCTTTGTTCCTTCTCCGGGAATCAACGTTTCGAAGCACTTATTAGAAAGTGAATAAATTGTACGGATATTTCACACATTTCCTCCAGTGGAACTTCATTCTTGTTCCTCTTTCGTTCATTCCAGGTCGTGTAGGGTCTCTCGTATGGGATGCTTTCGTCTTGGCTTGGCTGTACTTGAATGCGCCTGTGAATTACCTGACGAGCAAGGGCACCCGTCGACGGGTTAGTCACCGCGGCCGACGCTCCATCGATCCACTCGCTTGCGAGGGCTGGAATTATAGGCACAGACACTCCGAGAGAAGAGCTACAGATATACCCACATGCGATTACGAGGCTATATCGCCACACTTGTAACAATAGCGATGTCAACGGTACTTTGCGAGGGACGTTAGATAACCCGAAAATTCTCGTCCTTTTCGTCGCCTACAAATTTCGAAACAACTAAATGAGCCGTTTATTTTGAAAGTGGCCTAAGTTCCATTTGTCTTCTATAGGTTTGCGTTTCAATGAATTTAAAAATATACGTATAGGATACTAATGAGTCATACTGCTTAAGTGTATCTAAGGGTGTTAAATTTATAATATTAAAATAGTGGCAATTATTAAGTGAATAATATGCGTTTTCCTATCAAGAATGGAGTTAGGCCACTTTCAAAATTAACAACCGGATTCATTATAAAATTTGAAGGTGCCCAAGTCCATTCAACATAATTTAAGATGCTTCAAATTGAAAAAAACAATACTGAATTTATTTTACATATCTTTAAAACACTTTGGAAACATAATTTATGCCATTCAAAACATTTTTTAACTACATAACGTACAAAATTACAAACATAAATTTATTACAAAACAATTTACTACTCATCTACATTTTGTGCGTGTGAAAGGGATTTGAAGAAATCATGATGTTCCGGTGGTATATATCGTAATAGGTCAGTTATGTCCTTGAATTTTGCTGTTGTAATTTGTTTGATATTTTTATACAGTGGTGCCAATACAATATTTTCGAACTTTCTTGGTCTACCCCGACGTGGTAATAAATTCAGGACTTTAAAATTTTCATTCTCATTCATTGATGTCTTATAGAAAATTTTATACGGTTCATTTCTGACAAAACGCATCCAACATATTTTTAACCAGTTTATTGATTCTCCGTCAGAATTCTTTACCCTTTTAAAAATTGCGTCTTCGAATAATTTTGTTGATACAAAATCTTGTCTCATTTCATTTACAATAAAATTATTACCTTTCCGACACTTTTTAATAATCTTGTAATAATTTCGGGGAACGAACAGTAAATTATTTTTTTTTAATGACACTTCTACCACGCCAAAATCTCTATCATTTGGTAAAAACGAATGTCCTGATATTAAAAATTTGTGATCTATGATTTCCACATTATTTTCCAAAGTTTGGACAATTTTTAACCACATTAAAGCTACTTTAATGTTTCTATTTTGCCCGGCGCACATGCCACTGTAAGCTATAATGTGTCTTTCACTTCTTAAATTTTTAACATGTTTTTAGGATGCATGAAACAATTTCTTGAGCACCTCTGGATGCAATAGTTTCATCCCAAACGTACATGTAAACATTAAACATCTTGATTTAAGTATAAATGGAGTTAGGCCACTGTCAAACTACACGGTTCAATTATTGAACTAACTCTGAAAACTTATGTGTCAAAAATTATCGTATTTGCTCGGAATATAAGCAACCTGAAATGCTTTACTGATAAATATCATGAAGTTGTACATGTAACCATGGTAACCGGAAAAAATTGAAAAATGGAGTTAGGCCACTTTCAAAATAAACGGCTCAAATCTCGAACTTGCAGCAAGAAACTTCTTCCTAATCATTTTAATATTACCAGTTATTCACACTCGTATTCGTACATTACAATGGCGATTCGCTGTAAATGAAAAGAAACTTGTTTTTTATGAATTCTTTCCATATATTTTTACCAAACGTTTATTACATTGTTATACAGGGTGTTCGGCCACTTCAGGGAGACATTTTAATGGGAGATTCTAGAGGCCAAAATAAAACGAAAATCAAGAATATCAATTTCTTGACTGAGGCTTCGTTAAGAAGTTATTAAAAATTAAATTAAAAAATTTCAAATCGTTCTAAAAAAATTGTTTTAGATTGCAGGGGTCGGTTAAAGTCATTTTTGGTCATTACACATGCCCCCGAATTCCTACCCACTTTCGAGAAAAAAATTCGGGTAGGTGTTGAAATTTTTCGGCGAAAAAAAAATTTTTCAATTCGTTCTAAAAAAATTATTTTAGTTTGCAAGGGTCGGCTATAATCATTTTTGGTCATTACACATACCCCCGAAATCCTACGCATTTTCGAGAAAAAAAATTCCTTACTGAAAATCTAATTGTGAGGTCTGAAAGGTTCCCCGAAATTTTATGCGTATCTTTAAAACATCATAACTCCTGAAAGGTTTGGACGATTTTAATGTTTCAAACGGCAAACAACGCGTATTTAGGCGAAGAATGTGCAGAAATCGCAAAAATATTCGAAAAGTTGATCCTTGACCCCACAAAATGAGAAAAACCCCTTAAAAATGGTCCAATTTTCAAACAGCAATAACTCCTGCAATAGTGAATATATTTCAATGAAATTTTTTTCTGAAGTAGAGCTCATGGGTACCTACAAAAAAGTATTAGACAACTTTTCTATAGGACGTCAAATAAAATTACTAAAAATCAAAAACGAACTTTTAAGAAAAATCGACAGTAGGTGCCTAAATTTTTCGACGAAAAAAAAATTTCAAATCATTCTGGAAAAATTATTTTCGTTTGCGGGGGTCAATTACAATCATTTCTGGTAAATAGATATACCTCCGAAATCCTACCCACTTTCGAGAAAAAAATTCAGCACGGGCGGAACTTTAAACGTTAATAACTTTTTAACGAAGCCTCCATCAACAAATTGGTATTCTTCATTTTCGTCCTATTTTGGCCTCTAGAATCTTTCATTAAAATTTTTCCCAGGGATGGCCGAACAGTCTATGTATATATTTATTTACGAAGTATTTTTTTTAATATTAACGGGCAATGCTTAGTTATAAAATCGATAGAAAGGTATGATATAAACAGTATAACAATAATAAATGCCAAACTCGTGTCTGGTCGCGCCCAATGTTGCATAACTTCGACGATCGAACGAGAAGTCGTTTTCAACGTGCCACGATGGTTGGTATATTTTGTTTTTAGTTTATTCAAATATAAACCCTTAAATGTCTCACGGAAACAATGGACTTACACACGAGAAACAAGCTTTTTTTTCCATTTATAGCGGATCATAGTGAATAGTTGTATTTCCACTATTTTTTTTCCCACTTACTTTTCACCCCTTCGCAGCCAGTTGCGTTTTATACGAGACTAGGCAAGGAGAATAAATAATAATTAATAATATTAAATTCAAGGAACGCATACAATTAAATTTCCCTTTATTTTATTAATCAAGTTACACAATACCGACGAAATAATTTCTCTGCTTCACCCACTCGTTAGACCTGTCATCAGCAGACTTTTTTCTCTTCTTAAAGGTGAAACTGGATTTGAAAAGAGAGCGTTTCAACGGCATTAACGACATCCAATGCGGCATTATTGAGCAACTGAAAGGAGTTTCGTTGCAACATTTCCAACACACTTTCGAGGACTTATATAAATGATCTCAGCGTTCCGGCGGAGAGCAGAGACAGGGGTGAGTTACATTCAAAGTTTCTCATAAAAATTTTCAAATATATTTGTTGGCTCTTGCAATAAATTCGAGCGCATTGTTTAACGGACAAGCCAGCTACTTCCGTATTAAATTAAGGAACAAATAATTGTATAATTTAACTCGTACCTTTAACAGGCAGTAATGACAAAAACGTTCTACGATGGAAATTGTGTAAAAAGATACCGTTTTAAAGGAATGATCAGGTGCACTAGTTTTCTTCGACGTAGATTATGAAAGGGAAAAGTAAGTAATCGTTTAATTTTTGAAGCAAACAAAATACTTTATTATTAGATATTATAGTACAGTACGTGTAGCCCGTGACACATTAAAACAGACCATTTAGTTACGTCCTAAATAAATAGCCCTCTTACTCCATAACCATGATATGACCAATTAATCTTTCTGTCTCTCGTTTCCTTTTGCACCCTTCCATTCCTACTCACTCTCTCTCACTCTTTCGTCGTTTCTCTTTCTCTCTCACGCACTTTCACACTCTCTTTAATACCCTTTCTCTCTCCCCCCTCTGTCCCCCTATTCCTTCAAAATTGTTCGAAAAACCAGCTGTTAACAGTGATCAATTTTGTGTGTAACAAGGCAGGGGGAAGAGGGTGGTTCTGCTTTGATGGGACGAGTTTTCGTTAGAAAAAATAATTTTCGCTCGGCGCGTCTTTTTCTCTTTTTTTTTTCTGAATCTTTCTTTCTTTCTCTCTCTCTCTCTCTCTTTCTCTCTCTCTTTCGCTCTTGCTCTGTCTTTCCTGTTTCTTTCCCTTTCCACTCTTAAAGCACACCGTCGTTCTGGAATTTTTTTCTTCGTTTAACTTACGTTCCCGGGGACGCTTTCGAAACTAGGAAAGGAGCGTCGTCGAAACGGATTTTCGAAAAAGGTAACGACGAGCAAAACGATCCACCGTCACGTTTTCTCATTCGCGACACCGCGAGACATTAAATCGTCTTGTCGTCGTTCCGGAAAATTCGACATGCTTCTCCCGCGTACGCCCACGCGCCTGCCATCGTTTTCCCAATCATTTCGAAACGAGTCCAAGCTTACCGAAGAGATAGATATACCAATAAAAAAAAAAAGCGACCGCTTTCGAATCTCGTTCTCGCCTCGTTCCGTTACCGATTTCTACCTTTCGGCCTCTCTTTTGCTTCTCTCCCGGAAAATCCTCCTCCGTTGGCAAACAAACTCGCGGTAAAGCGCGACAGACGCGAATCGTGAAGTCACCGTTCCCGTAAACGTGCTCCTCTACTCGATCGTTGTTTAACGCGATACAAAGAAGATTGGTCGTTTCATGAGCGAACCTACACGATCGAGTCGTCGACACGTTCTTCTCCTCATCGACGCATAATTATACACATTTCTAGAATTACGGTTGCCCGAAATCGTTTCCTCGAAATAATTTCGCAAACTGTTCGAGACGAAAAACTACGATATTTTTACACGGACGAATAATCATGGAACTGCATTTTACCATCGAAATATAATAAATATGCGTCTCGTACACGGTCAACGGTCGATTCACGATTCGATTCTTCGGCTTGTTCAAAATAGTTGCACAACCTACATATATAGACACGTATATATATGTACGTATGTGTGATTTGTTTTTTTTTGTTTTTGTTTTTATTACTTGTATGCGTGTACGCATGTATAATAGCTACAAATATAGTCACAGGCCAACATTTCGTAGTACAACACAGCACAATCATTGTCGTATCATTATTTTTTTTTTTTTTGTTTTCATGTCCGATAGGTTTCACATTATATTACGGTGTCAAGTTTAAATAATATAATCGTATAATAATATATAATATATAATATATATATATAATATTAAAATTGACAAGATATATTCTATTGACTAGGCACACTTAGTTCATAACAAGAAGAAAATTGTTTCCCTTTCTCTCTTTCACTTTTTCCCCGGTCTCTCATTCCGTTTTCTTTCTGCGTAGTGCATGCACGTGGACAAATCCTTTTAACCCTCTTCTTCGTACTACGAATCTTCGTTCGTGTGCAACGGTAGTGCCCGGATATATGACCGACGATCGGTACCGTCTATATGCTCTACGCTAAACAACAACGTACGAAGAACTTGGAATGGAGCATTTTACACGAGGTATAACATTTTATTTCTGGATTTCTTATGCATACAAGTACAGTATAATTAGCGGGAACATGTATAACACGTTTGAAATATAAAATACGTAAGAATAGTCGGTTCAACATTTTGACCAAAGTTCAACGTGTAGAATACTATCAGAAATTATTTATAATTTAAACTCAGTTTTTCGTACCCTATTAATTAGCGTAGATTGTGTTTATGTTTTTAGGAACTTTTGGGACATTTTTTGCAATGTTTCGGATATAAAATGCCTCTGTTTCGGTATTGAAAATCTTCTGTTAGTCCCTGTATCGAAAAGACTAGAGCCAATAGGTCGATTTAATTGTTACTTTGGTAATTGGAGTTGAAACAGGGACTGCATTTTAATCAGAAAAGATTCATCCAGCGCGGTGCTAAGGTTCGATGAAGAAAGAGTTTTGTGATAGCACTTGATCGCGGTCACATAACCGGGCAAACACGTTGCCTCGTATCCGGGCACCGTTGCAATTTGTTTCACGGTCTCGTAATATCAGCGACAATGTGCATTTTCGTTTCCTTTGGTTTTCCTGTCATACTGTATCAAACGTTACCGATTAATTAATAAGTATCGATGATATCGCTTGGCGTCGCGTAACACACTTAACGTATTAAACGGATCGGTCACGGTTCGGTAATACTCTCCAACGTTTTCCCATTTATTGAGTCTACGCGCTCCTTTTGTTTTTCCTCTTTCCTCTTTCTCGCTTTCTCTCCCGACCTTTCATACATTTTCTCCTTCTTAGACACGCATACGCACACACATATTTAATAGTAAATATTATCGTCCCTTATTGTATTATGGAAAAATAGAAACTTCTGACAATAAAAACCAAACAAACGTGAATCCGCGATCAAGGGGGTTTCTGTGTTGTCGCTGGCGCACGAGTACTGATTGTGCAAACGTCGCGTTGGATGAAAAAAAAAAAAAGATTTTTTTTTTTTCGGATGGCTCACGTTCGATCAACGGTGTCTCGATTCTAGTCGAACATCTAGACGATTCACGGTTCTTCGTCGCAGCGTCTCTCGAATCCCACGGACTTCTATGTTCGCGTACACGCGATTAATTGTACCCATTACACGCGTACCGACCCCGCACCCCCTTGACGCCCGCTTAATCCTTTACAGTATTGTAATTCGCTATTATTACTCCTAACCTCCTTGTTCCTCTCGCTTGTCTCTCTCCGTTCCCTTCCATTATTCCCGGTTTAACGTACCCCGTTCTTGCCGTTCGCGATTCCACGAAAAAAAAAAACATTAAAAAAAAAGAACAACCAACCCCAAGCCCATCCTTGATCTCATTCCCGTTTATCGTCGTAACATGCAAAATTTGATTCCTTGAAGTAGTTTACAATCAACTTACGCTCTATTTCTGCATCTCATTTTTTTTTTTTGTTTTTATAATAATAAATATATATTATATGTATATGTAATATGTACGTATATATATTTATACGCATGTTGTATGTTGTGTGTCGTGTATGCGTGGTGTGCTTGTACGAATCCGTGTATACGTGTTCTTATAATTATAATATGTATATAGGTACCGTAAATATTATGTAAATAATTTACATAGTTTCGTGTAGATATCGATGTATGGTATTGTGTGTACGTGTGTGTGTGTGTGTGTGTGCTCCTCGATCGTTTCCTCTTTTCACTTACGATTAATCATCGACGATCGATTAATCGATTCCTTGCTGGTTCTAGTGTGTGTGTTTATGAGTGTTTCGTGTGTTTATGTGAATTTGCATTGTGTATACAAAATAGGTTCGCTCGCCCGAAGCTGACCGTGTGTGCATTTCCTTTGGCCGATATTTAAACGTTAAGGCTTAACAACATCAGATAAACACGGTATAAAAGAATTGCTGTGCCTTCGACTAAACTTTTTCGCGGTACGATCGTCCCCGATCGATTATCTTTTCTCTTTTTTTTTGTGTGTCTTTCGCTTTGTAGGGTTTATTTATTTATTTTTTTTTTTTTTAATTGGTAACCAATTGGTTTCTCGGCGCGTCCGTCCGAGCACCACACCTTTGCTTTCTACATCTCGTAATTGACGAAGCAATTCGCGTGCAATCATTTATTTATTTCTTCGTGCAATGGTAATCGTAACGAGTGTATCGCAGAATTTCCACGCCGCCAGTAAAGCTCGCAGAACGGCGAACGTCCCGGTGAATTTCTTAAACTGGCAATGAAAAAGCTTTCATTTATTATTTTTTTATTTTTTTTGATTAATTCGTCGTTCGACGGAACGTGTCTCCTGGACGACGGTCCTCAGGGCTAAACCTTTTTTTTTCCCACCACACCTCATTCGAAACTAAAAATAATCCCTTCGTTCGAGGAATAAGGTTAGGGAATTTAGAAAAGTAGTTTGAATCGTTAACGAGTAACAGCGAAAACTTTCTAGCTACGACGCGTAACATTTGATGCGAATATCGAATCCGCGTAGAAAAATAGAAAATCTTTTTACAAACAAATCGGACCAAGATAAATACATTACGAGATCTTTTCGTTTCATTCAATTCTAATCTTATTGTTCATTTTTGCATTATTATTGCTATATATCGTTCGATGAAATTCTAAACGTGCGAGCATCCGGAATCTCAATAAGAAACAAAAACAACTGTCCTGAAACGTCTCTTTAGGGAAACAAGACGATTTTCGTCCAATCGCGAATCAAACGTGACAATTTCATCGCAATAATATTATATACAACAACATCGTGCATTTTTAATTAGTCGCGTGATCCGGGCTGATTAAGGGTGCGAGAGTTCCTTTAATTTCTATTTCCAACGATCTTTTAATTCGAAAAGATGCAATTCCTTTTTTATTGGAACGAACGAGAAAACAAAGATAAAATTTCCTCGTTGGAGAAAGCGTTCATCGATTTGTTTTCGTACGAGCTATACTGCTGGAACGGTTGTTTATACTACTTGTGTTTTGGAAGAATACCTGTCTATATGCAAAAACAGGACACAATTGATAATAGAAGAATCAACTGACGAGAACGTTTTTTAAAATCATTTTACGCATGGACAAATTAAATTATAATTCAATGTTTTGCGATTGAATTGGCCCAATTTTTTCACGAATTTGTTGCTGATTTTCTTCTAAAATTATTTGGTTTATATTTGGAATATTTTTTATCGAATTTTTAAAGTGTGCTATCAACGATGTATTTCTCCTTCAATTTTCTTGACAATTCTAAAATTATTATTTAGTTAATCAATTGAAACAAATGAGAAACGATATACATATTTCTAAACTAGTATCTGTGGTAATACTTTTGTCCATGCATGACAGTTTTAAAGCATGTTTGTATGAGTTATGTGTTATTAATTTTCTTCTATCTTTATATACAGAGAAGTAAACCATTCTAAATAAAGATACATATAAGAAATTAGTAGTATAAACAATAGTCCAGTACAGTGAAAATAATGTAATGTGGTGAAAAACTTCAAAACGGTGAAAAACTTCAATGAAAAATGCACTTATCGTTTCGTACGGGAGTTTCAGAACTTTCAATGTTCGATCAATGAAAAATTTCAGTCCTCGTACGGAATAATCGTTGTATCGTGGAATGTTTAGGTCGCGAGTCGATTACAATTTTTAACCATTTAAGAAGCAACGTCAGTGTTCCTAATAATACAAGTATCCATGCGCTGTCATTGTTAACAAACCTCGCTAAAACAGTCGCAGCAGGACGACAAGTTTTGATATTTTTTTTTAATAATTTTCTTCGCCGAACTACGAATCAATGCGTCCTACATTTAATAAAGGCTAAGGCATTTGTTCCAACAAATCACATATATATCCTAAGAAATATTTTATTTAGTTAAATTACAAAAGAACAAGATCAATTTTCCTGTACTCCTTTATATCGGTAATCGAAAATATCCTATTAAACAGCGACTTAAACTAATTATATCGATTTATGAGTTCGAGGACATACCGATTCGCAGTTTGGTAAATAACGTTGCAAGAAAAATACCAGTTTGATCGTGTGTCGTAGAGTGTAGAGCAAACAACTCCTAACTTTGTCGTATTCTTTTATTAGTATTTTTCGTTCGAAACTTTTGGAAAATGTTGATCGCAAATTGTCAGAATTCGAATGGAATCGAAAAATGAAAGACGTACGCTCCGTTGGAATTTCAGAGGGAAAGTTGAGTCGCGCGAATGTGGTTTTGAAAAAAGAAAAAAAAGAATACGTTGTCCATACTATGGCGAATTATAGTGGTAGCAACGGATAGCTATTTTCCAAGCCATTGTACGTTGTTTGAAGATACAGCAAGAGACGTTGACGCTTTCACTGTGAACCACTACTGTAAGAAGACTCGTCGCGAAATGTTAAACGTCAATCGTGTAAAACGTTGAGAGCAAAGTACGGCGCTCAAAAATTTTGTAAAACGGCCTGATAAATATCGATTCGACGTTTAAAAGCAAATCCAAAATCCAAAATCGCAATTTAAGTTTGCCCAAAACTGCGGTTTTCCTTTTCTCTTTCCCTGCGTGTTCGTGTGTGTGTGTGTGTGTGTGTGTGTGTTTATGTGTACGTTTTTTTTTTATATATAGCTCTTTTCCACTCCTTGTTTTTTGTCATTTTTTTTTTAATAACACGCACGGCCATACACGTGTATGCGTAGAACGGTCCATAAATTAAGATCGATAAAAAAAATAGACTAGATATCTTATAGAAAAACGAGCAACGTAATCTCAACCTCAAAAAAATAACACGAGCCATTTTCTCATTTCTTCTGTTTATTTTTTTTTTTGGGTTTTTTTTTCATTTTTCTGTTTTTTATCGAATCGCGTCGATTCCTCTTAGCTTCGCTGGAACGCGTCGCTGTTCGTTTCCTCGCCCGACGAACGCTTTTTGAGTATCCCCTCCCTCACTTTTCTTTTGTCTCATTTTTTTTTTTTTCTTCCTCCTTCTTGTCTCCCGCAAGCATGAAACAGCGCTTGGTCAATTAGAGCTTACAATTCAACGTACAAATATAATTAGAAAAATATAGTCGGTAGAAGAATATAGAGATAGAATAGAGTTAGAATTAATGGTTCTTTTTTGTTATCGATTTAATGTCAATATTTTTTTTTTCTTCCCCCACCCTTCCCCATACCCACATTTTCGCTGGAACGTCTAAGTGTCGCCTTAAAAAATCTCGTAACTACGTGGTAATTAAGTGTAGACATTAACACCTAACGCATTCACGCATTAAAATCTCTCTCACTCCAACGCACCGTTCGCGATTCTTCAATTTTTTCCTTCGTTCGTCGCACGTTGGATATTCTTTTCTCGTCTTTTGTCGTCTCGTGTGGGATACGTACAGTGTCCGTGCCTAATTCGACGGTTAACCGCCTTATCGAACGACCAAAATCCTCCTCGTCTAGCATTTCGATAAAAGCTAGCGCGCAACGCTCGCTCCCGTTCGTCCATTTCGTTTCAGCCTCGCTTTTCTATCGAGACTTTTTAAAAATATGTCGACGTGGTTATCGTTCGGTTATTTATTAAAATTAATATGTGGAAGAGTCAAAGAGGTTACGCGTTGGATCCTCTTTTCTTTCTTCGATCGTGAAACATTTCAATCTTTCGTTCGAACGATGCAGAGATCAATCGGGGCGTACGGGATCGTCCAATAAGTTCGCGCGTTTTTCATTTCGTAACAAATTCCGTCCATCGACGATGGCATTTTTTTTTTTTTGACTAACAGTAAAATCGTAGACTAAGGTAGCTCCAAATTTCCAATTTTTCGAATATAATTTTAAAAAATTACTAGACTATATTTATTGTTTAAAATATAATTCAAACACGAACTTACTCGACGACCCGATGTACCAAAGGAAAATAATTACGCGTCGCATGGGAATCTCGTTTTTCTTGAGTTTTTTAAGCATCGACAAATTATATAGCGATTTTTTCTGAATATGTGAAAATAAATTTCATTAACGATTCGCAGGATAAAAGTGAAATTCGAACAGCATAATTTGTTGTGGATGTTCGTTATTATTCGAGTTAAGAATCGGTGTATAAACGGAAGAACTTTCAACGAGTCGATTTTTCTTCGTTCCTCTATCCTACGTTTATGGTTGACGATTTTAAGGTGGGTGTACGTTCGTTTCTCCGAACGAACGAGGATCGTTGATAAATGGTCGACTCTTATTGTTCCTTGATCCGTATCGCGTCGTTGGCGTTACGTTTTCGGGGCGTTAGGCTGGTCTCTAACGCGTAAGAAACGATCGGGTCACGAATAAGTATCAATTTCACCGAATCTTTCCCTTATTTCCATTCAGTCTCGAACGAACGCTTATCGTTAGTCTCATTCTTTCTACAATCTCGTTAAATCGAGGGGGTTTATTAATGTTTCAAACTTCCGTGAAATTTCACTTCCTAACAGATTATAATACTCTTGTTATATTGTGAATGCACGATTCTTTTAAATACTAGAATAACAGATATGGAAATTAACAGTTATTTCTTTGTGGCGACAAGTATTACTTTAACGTGATTGTTCATGCGTGTTTCAGTATTGCCCGTTTTTTTTCATTTCTTTAGTAACAAACGGGGGAGAATACTGCAACGTAACAACGAAAATTTATCGAACGTTTCCTCGTGGCATTTATATAATTAAAATATAATAAACAATGGCGCAGTAACTGTAGTAACGTAGGTATATTCGAAAAAGGTGTCAATACATTGCATTGATTTTGATTTAACGATGAGCGACTGGTTTACTTTTTTTTTTTTTTGTACTGTGTTAACGGTTTTGTCGATTATACTGTTTCATTAAACATATTTGTACTATATACACAGATAAAAAATTTATTTTAACTAGAACTCATCCAATGTTCGTTTACACATTATTTGTATCACTGCATTTTTATTGTTAGACTAGAATTCATACGGTTCAAGGTGTTCCACTGTTTAAACTCATTCTGTGTAAATTTTCATTCGATTCCCTTCCAACCATCAATTACGTAATAATCATTGTAAACATCATCCTCCATTACATTTTTCCATCTCTCGTTATACTTTATTACTTTGTGCAAATTTTTAACAACGCTTAAAACGTTTACGTTTTCATATATTAAACATCAGGAAATATCAATAAAAAAGTTATTACTTAGAGCTACGATATTTCGAATCATCTTTCGCGAACTAAAATTAAACACTTCCTCCGTATAATTTTAATTGCGCCCTGGCTTCTATGGTTTCGATCGTATTTCTATTTCATTTCGTCGACAAGCGTTCGACATAACTGGAAGTAAAACGTCGAGGGGGAACACTTGCATCCCTAAATCCGTAACTTTACGGTTCGATTTAATAAAAGTGTCATTGTGCGTCGGATTGGGAAATTAAATATTACTGTTTCGGCGGTTTTTTTTTTTGGAGAATTTGCGATCTTTTGACAATGTGGTTCTTGACGAAAGGAAAAAAATAAATGTTAAACGATATCAGATCTCTCGTCTACGATCGAGAATCAGAGTCGCGAAATATACTCTTGCAAGCGTAACACGTGTCATTACATCTCAACGAAATTGCTTTTTCAATACGCTAACAACATTTTTCGTATACTGTTCGATCACCTCTTCTAAATCTCTGAAAAACTGCACGAGGAACGAGGGGAGTTTTATTTTCAATCTTTTGCTTTCCTTGTGCGCGGGTATACTATTTTTGTACAAAACAAAATTTCACTTTCAATTAACAGCTATATAATAATATGTACACGATTGATTGCGTTTCACTGTTTCAACGTGACAAACTTTCCCTGCTTTTTTTCATCCTGAACAACGCTCTGCAATAATAATGTACAGTCACGCATATTCTGCATCGGGTTGGAAAAGAATGTTTTCGAAACAATTTGAAAAAAGGTATTGCATTACGATCTACCATCGAAATTCGAACCAACTCAAGTATTTGACGCTTGAAAAGAATTTGCAATCGATGTTTTAGAATAATCCTGATCGTTCCAGACCTTACGAAAACTTGCTCAAACCTTGTCAAACTTCATTCTTTAAAGTGTAATATTATAAAACTAAGCAAGATTAGCTTAACTCGAACGTTCAAGTGCTTGATTTGGTTCGAACGATTCAAACAAACCTCATCAAACGCGTTGGCAAGTACCTTTTTCCCGTGTGTTTCTGAACGCTTGGAAATACAAGATTCGAAGGAGACTGGGACAAAATATTTCGATACTGAAAGTGGAATAATCTTCCAAGTCGAATAAATATTTGATTTTGGACAAGCCTCTCGAATAATTCGATATTCAACCGATCATATTCATTCCAACACGTAAACTCACAAGAATTATCCGAAAATCCTCACACTATTCAATGAACGAACAACGCGTCTCCCCTCTGAAAGAGAACGATCTATCGTGTAAATGACAACAAACAATCGACTAATACCCTATTCGTGAACCTCGATAATATTATCATTCTACCTGCTGAGAGTCTTTTCGACGAACGATATTCCGGGTCTCTTATCAACCTGGAAATTCAACAAATTCTCAAAATTTACGAGTATATAAGGCATACGTATTGCCCAATTTTTCATCTCTTATTCTTTATTCTATTCTTACAATTCTCTAGCTGCACAAAGCACGGGAAAGCTTATCTCTTTAAACTAGATCTGTTACGTGGTAAACGTAAATTTTTAAAGCAATTAAAATTATTACGCAAATTACAATCACTTGTAAATCATTTTGCATGGGTATGGATATATTGAGAGATCAAATGAATTTGAGAATCCAGTAAGATCTTACTTTTCTGAAAGTTCGATAATTTTTTGAATTTCCGTGGATCCGATCCCTTGTAAGTGTACCCAGATCCTTCTTATCCCAGTAAAAATGGCAATCGTGGCAACGACCAACGAGATAACGACCAAAAACGCAAATGGTGCATTAATGTGTAGTTAAATACTTTCTACGACAATCGATAATAATATCATCCAGTATCATAATATTTAAATCTCTTCAACCCTTCTCGTTTCACGATTAAGATTCATGCTGCGAGCGTTTCCGAATTAGTTTCAAATATATACGAGTGGAATCGTCGAATCCATTACTTTGGACAAGTAATAGACACGCCGGGGAGGGTTCTCAAGAATACGATCCTACACTATGACTCAACTATTGCTAATCTATACACGTGACCGTGATCGTCCTAAAGAACGAAACACGCCTAACATCTACCGTTAAGAAAGAATCGAACGATTAATAATCCCTTACGTCTCTAATCGGTTATAATTTTACTCGATTAGTTTGTCTAATTAACGTGGCTCTAGTTTAAAAGAGGTTCGTCGAATAATCGCGTCCGTAAATCGATCGAGACGCTCTATTTTTTTTTTTTTTAATATAACAATTTACTCACACTCGTATTCATGTATTACAATTGGTGATGTTTGGGAAGTAGTTTGTTTTTTAATTATTAACTGATAGAGAAATATAATTACAAACAGTACAACAATAATAAATTACCAATCAAGCGGTCACCACCCCCATCCTATACTGCACACGACCCAATGATGCTGCACCTCGATGATCGAATGAGGATTGGTGTTTCCAGGGTGAATACAATCGTTGATGAATTATGTATTTAATTTAAACCCTTAAATATCTCAATGTATGGAAAAATGGATTTATACCAGTTTCAAAAACAAGAAGGAAGCTTCCTTTTATTTATAGCGAATCAGCATTATAGTGTACGAATACGAGTGGGAGTAACTGTTTTTATCGACGACACAAAAGAATTCACCTCTTCGTTTCAGACGATTATCGCGGATTTAATTTTTTAACGGTTTCGACAAATTTCTGTTTAATTTTATTTCGAAATCTTCGAAGCCCTTCATGCCTAACGCGAACCTCTTTTAACAGATTCGTGGGTGCAATTTTGTGCAGTCGTGTAACATATGCAACGACCATCGTGAAATTTATTATCAATACAGCATCGTTTCCTTTATTTTTATCGTCTATCAAGCGAAGACGTCAACAATGGTGGCGATTTCAAGGTGCGGTCTGTGCGAAAAAGTGCATTTTTAAAAGGGAAACCTTCGAAAGCCATGCGCGCGAATTGTCCAAATATTCGAAATGTAAAAGCCGAAACGAGTTTCGTTAAATAACCACCTCTTCGATTAATCGTCGTGGAAAAATTATAAACGTACAAACTGCTAAGTACAGTTGTCCTTAAGTCGAAAAAAAATATTAAAAGATCAAACAAATGCAAGGTGTGTAATATTAAAATAGAATCGTCAGAAGACCGTCTTCGTTCTTCGAGTCCAAGTATCTCAGAAAATTAATCTTCCCAAAGTTTTCTCATCGCTGTGTAAACTCAGTTTTGTTTGGCTGATTGTAACAGCGGTTGTATACTAATAAGAAAAACCGCGTCGACAAAGATTTGCAAAGAAGAACAGCGCGCGATTCTCGCGAAAGACGCAATTATTAGACGTTCGTGCCGACATTAACGGTACAATTCATTTCATCGAACAATAATAATGATCGAGTCTTCCCCGTCCAATGAATCCCGAGAGATAAAAGCTATTGGTCTTACGAGTACACTCAACAAGACTTTACTATCATTACAATATTGGTGTTCAATTACAGTTCACGTTATTTCCGTTCGTTTTCGGCTGTCTTACTTTCTTTATATAGTTCAATTAAAATGGCAGACTAATTGGCCTCTTACGATTAACGCTAAAACACATCTCTACCGGTTACTATCGTATCGATATCGATTAATCGCGATATTTAAATCGAGATCTTTAACGACACAAGGATTGGCCGAAAGAAACGTCGAAAAGCCTATATAAATGGAGCTCGAGAGGTTGAGAGGCTATTTAGATTTTCTTTTCGCGGTGTTTCTTCGACGAACGATAAAAAAAAGAAATACTCGAACGAACCGTATAAAAATTTAAACGTTGAATCGTTCAAAATTTACTTAGCGTTCTCCCAGTGTCCGCTTTCTAAAAGAGAATCGAAACAGTCCGAAAGCAAACAGTCGAAGAATCTGACCTTGTTCGTCGTTAAAACTAAAAAAAAACGCTGGAAAAATAATCGTTATAGTACATTAATGTTTAACGCGTATCGAACCACCTATTTTGCGGTGGAAACCACGAATATAGGTGGTTTTACTTTCACTCCGATATTTACAACTGTATCTTTAATCCCTCGAATGATTCCACACTCGACTAAACGCTACTTATCGATTAACTGTTAAATTTCTTTGATCATGCGTGCGTCTGTGTACGTTTTTTTTTTTTTGTTTCATTATCGTTAGAATAGTCGTGTGCTTGTTTATATAAATATCATGCACGATAATATCCTATATGTGTGTATATAGAGACACGTAATATTCGAGTACAAAGCGAAGATACGATATTTAATATCTATAAACGATGGTTTAAATTACGCTTATCGATAACCGGTGTACGAAATAATCGTGAAAGTGTACGCGGAATTAGGCATGACGAATTTTTAATTAAAAGAGAAATTCCTTTTGTTTTTATTTCGAACGCAAGAAGCATTCTTCCCGTTCGGTTCGACGGTAGCTTTTAATTAATTAACTGTGCTCGCGAAGTCTTCTAAGAGAACAGGCGACAGATAGAGAGTTTAAAACCCGATCGACCAACTATAGAGCTCGCGAGCGAAGCAAATTGTCGATTCTGCTCCTATCGAACTTTACAAATGAGTTGCGTTCGAAGTTAGGCGTGCACGTAACGATACGATTGGTTCCTGTCGTTTCTTCGACTTCGATTGTTAACGATTTAAAAAATTTCATCGATCGATTAAACTGTTAAAACGCGCATGCATAATCGTCGGGTTTTATATTTATATGTAACATTAAATATAAATTATTGTACTTGCTGTTGTTACCGCTATTATTACTATCATTTAAATCTAACATTACACATAAATATAAGTCTATGTTAGATGTTTTAAGTATTCTACTCGGAGTACCTATTAATTAGAGTTTACAGTAGTGGCGTTTACAAATGCAAGCGAACGGTTCCGTGTTTCCTTGTTTCCCGTTTTCCGCGCGTTTAAATGAAAAATTTCTTCCGTTATTCTCTTATAGGCATTTTTTATTTATTTATTTGTCTCGTCACATATTAGTCCTTAATTGTGCTTTATTGTGTCGGTTGGCTGTCCATTAGTCGGTTCTAGCTTCGTGATTGCACGTGATATTGACGAAAGAATCATGGTAAATGGAAAATTAATTGCTCTTCTTGCTCATTCACGTAGAATGTTAAACTGCGATTTGCAAATCTCGTATTCTAGCCACAAATAAATTAATACAGTTGGGGTAAAGATTTTCAACGTTTAGTTAAATACATTTGTGTTTAAATCCACGTATCTAATAGTATTTCTTATCTTCTTATTCGTGTATTTATCATTGAACCGAACGAACGAAATTCGTTTTATTGCTCTGCACAAATCAATCGATTTTACTCGAAGCAACTTCGACACGTGAACGAAGAACTTTACAGGGTAATTAAATAGAAATTAAGCGGAGCACAAGATTTTTAACGTCGTTCCTGCTCGCAAAATGCCCGCAATTAGGAAAGAAACTTCGACAGCAAAGAACCTCGTCGAATCGATTTTCGTTCATCGATGAAAAATTACTCCGGCCATTTCGACAGAACGAAAGAGATAGAAAGTAATTATTAAGTAATTAGAATCCTCGCGTTTCCCTTTCAAAGACGTAATCCTACAGGAAAAAATTTGCTTTCAATTTGGTGAATTCGTGTAAAACACAAATTGTCGTTCTACGTTTTTATTAATAATATTTGTAACATCTCAGTCACACGCGTAACGTTACAAGTTTCTCGCAGATTGTTGGGGACAACGATAGAACTCTGCTTTTGTTGTTTTAGGTTTTCTCAAGGCCTTCCGTAAGCGTTTGGAGCAGAACCCCTAAACAGGGAACGTTTCTTTTGAAAAGAAGAGATATAACATTTGTTTGAAACGTGTCTTCTTTGCTTATAATTTAGGAGATATTTCGTGTTGACAGAAGCACGAAAGAAGGTTTTCCTATTCCTAACAAAACAGTTTTCATTTTCTCGTATATACGATATAAACGTATCGATTCGATCGATACTTGCCACTTTAATACGCGTTTCGAAGTTATCTTGTCTGAAACTAATTAATTCAAGCCCGCTTTAATGAATTAATAAATCAAATAAACATCTATGCTTCGAGTTACTTGTCTACCAAATCACATCACGATTTATGTTTTTCACTGTTACAAGTATTTTAATTCCCAAGCATTTGCAATGGTAATTTTTGTAATTGATGCTGTCGATTCATCCGGTCATCGATATTAATATTCACCAAAAAGATAATTTAACACAATTTTTTTACAGTCTTTTGTAGACTCGGTTGGGTAATGGTTATATGCTCAAACTGACCGTTTGAAAATGTTTGAGCACGTTTTCCCGCGCTATGAGGATACTAAAGCAAAGCACTGCGAGCAAGAGAAATAATTAGTATCGTACAGAAGAGATCATATTAGTTAAAAATTACTCTATTGAAAATATCTGAATTCTTGAGACGCAGATCGCGAACAAATACGATAATTTTGGGAAACTTCTTCCTGAAAACGTACAAACGATAACGTTTATTCAAGATTCTCGTTCCCTTAAAGAAAAAAAATGATCAAACAACGTCGAAATAATGTCTAATAAAGTATTGTAAACTGCACGCAAAAGACAGAAGACTTTCGACGAACATTGTCAAATCTCTCGCGACCAGATTCACGAAGCAACGACCGACGACAGCTCGTCGTTGGATCGACAAAGTATTTATCGAAGATGGCCGACGTTTTCGAGTTTCCACGTCGACCCTACGAGCGTGATCGAAAAGATTTCAAACGAAAAAGATACTCATCGCCTTGTCTAATTCTCGTCTCTCGCACGCGTACACATACACGCAAACTCTAAACACTTTCTTTCGTCTGCCAAGAAGAAGCAGAAGCGGTGGACGAATGATTTCTTAAGTGGATGCACGTTAGAAAGTACGTTTTTTTAAGTGGTAGAAAAAACACGCCCGGAATAAAAGGTTTCCTTAGTGGTGCAAAGGTATTTTAAGGTGTTACCCTTGTCTTTGATGTTCCCTAGAGTAATTGACATGAAGATACTTATGCTTTACATATTACCTCCCTCCTAGCAAGCCTCGAAAACCTCCCATTTTATCAAAGTTTCATTGTAAAACAAACAAGTAAGCCGAGAAGAGATCCTTAACAGCAATCGTTCTTCCAGCCTCGCAGAAAAAGAAGGAAAAACGCGTCGATTCTATCGTAATAATCGCCATTGTAGCTTATCGTCCGAAAGATACGTCGTCGTCGTCGTGTTTGCGGAACGTCCACCGATAAACGAAACAGGTGTCCTTCACTTTGGAACAAAATCGGAGTCGTGGAAACTTTATTCGCGAACAATCAAGAAAAATTTAAGCAAGTTCTAATCCGTTAACAGATTTTTCAAATTCAGAACAGAAGTTTCACGAATCGATTTATCGTTCGCTAATAAAATTTGCTCGACTCTAGTCCACGATGGCGCACAAATTATGGCAGTTAGATGTTAACGCGTCCTCACGCTTTGCCCATCGGTTTGCTCGAACGTCGTTTCACGTAGGAACTAGGTGCAAGAACGATAAATCTTGAGAAAAAAGTTATGCAAAAACCTAATTAAATGTGGAACGATTCGACGAAAGGTAGCCCGAATCGAAGGAATCGCACGCTGCACAAAACGCAAAGTAAAAAAGAATACAAAAAAATGAACGAACGAAATCCTGATTTTCAATGTTTATTCAATTTGCGCACAATTCGGCTGTATTAATAATAGCGGTTATAAAAATACCAATATTCTATAAAAAAAATAATACTAGTCGTAAAAAGTACACCGGTGGTGATAAAGTTGCGCTGTGTATCGACGATTATCAAACAACGATTATCGTGCGTCGCGAACGCGGTTTACCGGCGTACTTTTACACCCTGAAATATAATGTAGCTTACTTTCTATAAAACCTGCTTACTTCTTTAACAGTCGTAAAACGAACGAAACTTGCTATAACACAATGTCGGTTGCGTGTTCATCGATTTCCCGCTACGAATAAATTTGTCGAGTCTCGTTAACAGCGTCCCCGCGAAAACGGGGAAATCATTACATTACACACGACGACGATACGCGTATTGTGCACAGTTGGAAAGACGGCCAGTCTTCGGGCCGCCCCCCATTCGTCGCCATTGGGTGCTCGACGGTCCGTTACGGCCAATAACAAACGACGACCGATAGTATCTGTGCGTGTAGAGGCGTGACTGATCCGCCAAGGCCAATCGTATCCGCGCTCCTTTCACTTGTCGTCTTTCCAGCTCCGCGCGATACATCGAGCTAGTCGAGTCGGAACAACGATCGAGCGCGAAACACGCAACAGCAAGTTTTAGCATTCCTATCACTTGCCGTGAGCAGCATGGTACAACCAATTACAATAACGTTATTAGTATTCTTTTTGAAATATTCGTAATACGCTCGCGGCAAGCCCTATCCTCGAATCGTTATTGCTTCACTTGGACAAACGGAACGTTGGTCGTTAAACGACAGGGAACACGATCGACTAGCTTCGTTCCGGAGACGGGCAAAAATAAAGACGATTCTCGATTCGTTGTTTGGTAAATTGAAAACTACCGTCTGAATTTAAAAAAATTAGTCGATTTATTGGGTTGAACTTTTTCCCCGTCTCTGGTCTTATATTAATTGGTATACTCGTCCGAATATTTAAACAATGCAACGAATAAATTCGAGGATAGATTCGTGTGCATGCACTATGTAATAATTTATAAATTTACCGTAGTACCTTAAAAACGAAGCGTTTTTTTGTAGTTTCAACATGGCCAACGATATATCGTGTTTGTCAATTGGGATAACAACAAATTAGATGCACGCGATAAAAGGGTGTTCGTATCATCTACTCTTTTCATTTACATTTTCACCAATGCGACGTATTTTACGGAAGATCGACGACGAATTCTTTGAATTTATGGCTCGATAAATAACAACGATAATAGTACAAATAACGAACCGGAGATAACTAATCGTGTGTGCTGTCAAGGTATTATTTTTTTTTTTTGGTCCATCCCGTCGATTTTTGGTCCAATCGTTCTCTACGAGCGAAAATCGAAAAGCAATCGAGATATAACACCGGGTAAAAAAGTAATTAACCGAATTAATTAACCATTTGTGGACGTGTGCCAGGGTATTCTCGACCGTTTGTTAACTTAATTCGATTTCAGTTAGATAATCTCCAAATTCCTGTCCAATTAAGGGTCGTAACGATTCAACATGGCCGCGTCGCAACTTTCTTCGAACAGAAAAGTTAACGAAAAATTTCGAATAGTTTCGGCTCGAGCTCCGAGTTAAAATGTCCGCAAACGGTTGAAAATATCGTCTAGGGGAAAAGTCGTTAACCATGGGCAATTTATGCACAGTGTGCGCGTGAGAACGTTTTGGCACATGAAACGAAAAAAATAAATAAAGAGGATTAAGTACAAAGTTGTTCTCGAATTGACTGGCGTTAATAAACATCGGTATGGAAAAGCGTAGGTTGGCTTGATTCGTCGACGAACGCGTGTTAAGTACAACGTCCACGAGCGTGGACAGGTTTCGAGGTGCATCATCATCGGTGGACGTTACGGAGACGGCGGAAGAACGTCGAGGATCGTGCGATCGATCGATCGATCGTTCCGCGGTTAAAATGAACATCGTCGGTACCCCCGGCGAATTGTTCGGTAATAATGGCAACAGCGACGATATACGAGAATCAATAATGTTAATAAATAGTAAGTATAACCTACAAAATAGATTTCTGTTCCCAGGTTTTATTTATTTTCTTTTTTTTTTTTAAATCGTCGCGCCCCCACCCCCCCTTCTCCCTGTGCTATCAAGCTCGCACACGATACGCGCAGAGGTCTTGGTTGCTTGTCTCGTCGTTTTTTTTTTTTATTCCGTGTTATACCGTTAAAATTTAAAAAAATACATATATATTCTCAACCGGACCGCGGGTAGCGACCTAACTATTTTTATTTTGCATCATCGCTCTCCCTTTTCGCCATTTTTTGGTATTTCGTTTTTTTTTCTGTTTTCATGTAACTTGTCATAATAATAATAATAATAATAGATAATAATAATAATAAGAATAATAATAATAATGGTAATGACAATGATAATGACGATGTTAATAATAATACAATAATAGCAATGTCAATCATCAGATAATGATCGTAATAATAGATAATATAATATTTATATATATGTACACATAAATATATATAAATATATATATTAATTTAATATATATGCTCATGTACATACGCGCGTACATACATGTACATATATAAATATAAATACGCGCGCGCGGATTACATGTTGCGTTACATCGATTAGCAATTAGATATGAGTAGAAACTTTATGCGTAATATAATAGCGACATTAATAAGAATTACGAATTGCGATGACTGAATTGGCAACCCTTGCCGATCACAATAATGAGTAATAATAATAATAATAATAATAATAATAATTAATAATAATAATGATAATAGTAATAATGACAATAGCAATTGGGAATAATAATCATAATATAATTGCGATCGTTCAATAATAAATATAAATTACTATCTGCGATAAGTACTTACAGCAACGAGGTATCGAGGGATACCGACGATTAATCTAATAAATAGAAAAATTTTTTATAAATATCGACAATAATAGTAATAATACTCAATGCTCGCGAATGGCGACAAAATTCTTAATAGAGAGAATGATTAATAATAATGTTCAATAATAAAATGATATTTGGCAAAGTATCATTGCTGACCGATCGTGACAATCGTCAATTCGATAAATACGAGATTGTTCAATCAGAATAATTAAATAATAAATAAATAATAATAGCGATACAATGATCGATGAGGTTCGAGAACGTACACGAGGAAACACGAAACGAGAAGCTCTAAATATATAAAAAAAAAAAAAAAATAAAACGTTTCTCCCGTCGTTCTGTTCGTGCACGTAATACACGGTCGTTTCGCGTACGCGTCGCGTGTGTGTTCGTGTGAACGTCCTCGCTCGATGACTTAGATGATTCGATAAAATCGCGCCTCGCGACTCCATGCTCGACCGTGGTACGTTCAATCGTTGCACGGGTCCGCAAAGTAATGAATTACAAAGAGAGGCCATGACTAGACATTCAATCTTATAAGACGGTACATTCCTCTATCAAGACTCACGGGTTACAATAAATAACAAGATGGCGAGCGAGGCGACCAGAAAAATTGACCGACAAAGGGACGCTCGACGCGCGATATCCGGTCGGTCATTGTTCGGTTTCGACACCCAAGTTTTTTTTTTTTTTTTAACTTTCGATTGGGATCCCCGCGAAAAATGAAACCGACTCTCTCGTTTCTCTCGACGAAAAATTAATAAATCGAAGGTAGAGTGGTAGAGGGGGGGATAAGTGATCCGCGATCACGATTACAAACATCATGGAAATACTGGAAACTGTTTTAACCGCTACCGTACATATCGTATTAACGCGTTTCTCTCCTTCATTCGTCGTATCTCGGATTACATACGGCTCCCCAAATGTACTCGCGAGCACGTTTACATTATCTCGCCATTTTCGCCCATTAGTAAAAGCTACGGTCTTAAAAACGAACGACACCTAATCCTATGAAATGTGTACCTTAACTTTAACGACACACACCGTACTACGTGGCTGGTACAATCAACGGATTCTACGACAACCTACTCTCGGCTTCCACCCATCTCCTCGCTCTTCTCCCTCGGATACGTATCGGTTTCCGCGTTCTTCCGACCGCCATTACTATCGAAAGAAACAAATCGTCGCGTCTCGTTATATCCATCGAACCCGGGGAAACGAACGAGTCCCGATCTCACGGATAAATCCTCCATGACACAGCTTGGTTTTCGAAACGCCATCTACCTTTTTTTACCCAACGTCCGCCCACCGGCCCTCGAATAAAAAATACACGTTACCGTGATTTTCGAAAATTCCACGCCCACGATAGTCTTACCCTACTTATCACTCGCGCCACTATCGGGGCTTACCATCGTTCACCAACGATTCTTACGATCGTGTAAAGGGTCAGGGATATAATGTACACGAACAATACGAAGAATGCAGAGGAATTCGATACACTCTACGCTGCCACGAAATACAAGAATAATTTTCTACCTCGTTATCCTTGATAATCTAGATATTAAAAAATATTTCCTTCAAAGTTTCAAAATCGTGCTCGATCCTCTTGGAGGGGCGCGGTGACAAATTCCCGATGTAAAATCTTAAAATGACAGCAGTCGCCGATAAGAAGAAGGAGAAGGTATACGCTCTGTGCTCGAGAAAGCCTTGTAGTCTCGAACAACGTCGGAGACGTTTTCGCCTTTCGTCTTCGACGAACGATTTTTCTCTCTCGGTTGTGTTCCTTCGACCCAACGATCCCGACGGTGGGGAAAAAAACGCTCCGGAAAACGAACACGTTGAATACCTCGCGACACACAATGGTGGACAAACGCTGCTAATTACCGAACAAATTGCTTGGAACGATCTTTCTTGCATGCATGTTTGTATACAAGAATTCGTGTCGTCAAAATATAGAATGACGGAGAAAGAAAAATGTTCCAAAGAAAAATTCGAAATAGTCTTTTCTACTATCAAAATGGGTGGCGACCCACTATGGAAACGAAATTTAAAACAATTACAATTTGCGATAGAATCGAATGAACAAATAGCAGCGTGGGGAAATGACACAGAAACGAGTATAAAAGATTTGTAAACAGGCGTGTAGGATAATTGATCGTTACTCCTCGATGTTGATAAAAATTAAATAAGGCGTTGTAAATAAATGTGAATGCACCAGAAATCGATGCGAGCAATTGTTTCGGTAGTTACGTGCGTTTGTGTGCGGAATTCTGTCCGCCATTGCAGAGTAGCGCCTCGACAGTAGACAGTAGAAATTTAGTGGAAAGGTCAGAAATTTTCCACGGTAAATATTATTTTCGAAACAAACAGCGTTCGAATCTCGTACTTCCGGTACCATCGAGGCGTTACCGTGGCCTCGTAAGAAAATGGCGCTTATTTTCAACGAAACTTGAAATACTTCCGAATAACGATGATTTAATTGTAGTATTGTTATCTTGCTGATACACCTTGATCGAAACGATCGATGCACCAGGAAGGTTCTATTTGGTCCAGCTTCTTTTTTTTTCTATTATTAACACCGTCTCTCGTATCGAAAGAAAATTCCAAAAATTGTCGTTCTCGAGGTTTCTTACGTGGTCGTCGATTATTATCGGTAATCGAGAAGGATGAAATCGAAAGACACCGTCCGCAACCACAGACTGCTTTAACAGTTCGATTAGAACAAGCAAGAAAAAACCCAGACCGATAATTTTGGAAACTCCGAGCCCCTCTTCGATCTCTTCTCAGTGCATTGTTTTATTATCGACCGCCGACTGATACGTGTCGCGTGTACTTATACACCATCGTAGTAATCGTAATAATAATAATAATAATAATGATCGTAATGATATACGTGTACAGTAATAATTAATACGTGTATACCGCTTACGGTCTAAGGACACGATCGAACGTGAAACGCGTATGGTTTCGTTCTCTCCGCCCGATCGGTTTTTCTTTTTTAATCGTTAAGTTTCGTTCCAATCGTGTAATATTTCACCAGTGTTAAAATGTCGTTTTCTCGACTATAATACGATAACTAGGCATGCAACAATATCGGGAGTAATTATTTTTTTTTTTTGTTCGAGTTAAAAATAGTGCTCTCAATCGTACTACCTGTCTTTCTTTGGTATTCTCTCTCACCCACGCCCGTTATGCATTCGTTTCTTCTCTCCCTCTCGCACACACACAGACACACAACACTCTCACTTTCTCTCTCTCTCTTTCACTCGCTCGCGTCTCTTTCGCGTCATCTCACTTTAGTCGTCTCTCTGTTTTTCGTTTCATTTTCATAAAGTAACATTAGTTGGGCCCGGGGGAGAGTTTAACGTTTAGTTTTCAATGTTTTTCTCTCTTAATTACGCACAGAGTCGTCGCACGCCGCTATCAAATTCTTGTCCGAGTGAAATGTTTTCTTCGCTAATGTCGATGATTGTTCTTTTATCTTTTTTCGTTTTTCGATCTTTTTAATTTTTCTTTTCGTTTTCGTTACGCTCCGTAACACGTTTCTTCTCGTTTTGGAGCCGAAGCGATCCGTGAGGAACCACCTCGAACGAATGTTTCCTTTTCATTTTTTATTTTTTTTAAATTTTCGGTAATCCGTATCACGTTTGCTCGGCATTTTCGAATGCCCGGAAGAGAACGAATATTCGTTTCTTTCCCCTCTGTCGTGACCCTTTCTCTCCCTCTCTCTCTCTCTCTCTCTCTCTCTCTCTCTCGCTCTCTCTCCCACACGATCTCTTTCTCTCGTTGCAGCTTCTGTCGCGATTCTCGACGATGCTCGACGGCACTCGCCGCAAATACGCACACTGCGAACGTACAAAAATATATATTACGCGACATCTATGATCCCGCTGTAGATTTCTAAAAACACGTTTTTTTTTTTTCTTTTTTCCTCGCCGTTATTCATCCATTGGCGATAAACGCCGCCGAGCATCGCGAAACTTTGCGCCTCGACTTACAATTCTCGCTCGCGAACGCGAGATTCCGTTTCTTCTTTCGCGGTTCAAAAATCGATGGGATAGAGGCAATTTTTGTTCGATATTTCCTTTCCACGTGGATCACAGAGGCAAAGAAAAACGTCTGACCGTCGAGGTATTACGTTTCGAAATAAACAAAAATGGCGATGAGATTTAAAATAAGCTTACTAGGATTTATCGTCAATATTACTGTGATAGATACAAAGCTTGAGAGCTCAAATCAATAACAAATTAAAATAAATATATAATTGCTAATCTCTTTTGCAAATATATCGATTATTTTTAAAACTGAGATTTATGTACTGTGTTCCAAGTTATTTTGCAAAATTGTCGTTATTGAATATCTATGAAGTAAGACGATGTTAAAAACTTATTAACCGGTTTTAATATAAATGTTAATCGATACCGTCGGAGAATACTGCACGTTTCGAAAGCTCGATTTATTAAGCGATAGCCGCGTCGAAAGAGAATTTCAAACGCGACGATCTACGATCGTCTGCCATCGTTTCGAAACCAATTGCATTCCCCTGCAATACCATGCTGGGGTTTTTTCGATGCAAAAACCATGCACGTTCGCGGTCGATGTCGTGGTCATTGTCGAATTAGCTCAAAAAGCGCGCCGTCGCGCGAAAAAAAGTAATCCAAAGTCTAGACTAGGCTGAATTATAGTTTTGTTTCCACGAATGGCGCAAAAGCACCGGAGAGCCTCATTGTTTCGCAACTCGTAAAACTGAAAATACTTAATACGCTACCGTATTATTATTTATAATACACTTTTCGGCCTCCTGTTTAATTCTTCTTCAAGTAATTACAAACGCCAGTACATCAATACAATAAGTGGTTTAAAAAATGTTTTGTTAATTATAAATAATAATAAGTTTGTACTAACTGCTTACGCTTTGGTCTTTTAATTGTGCAAACATTAGCTGGATAATTCTAAGCACTTAAACCGACGAGTGATTTTAAAATAATACAAAGTAAATTTACACTTTATTTGCATTATTTTTTCGTCCTTGTAAAATTTCTGTATTTGAAATTTGAACAAATTGAACGCGATGGCGGATAATAATATAATAATAATTGTAGGGTACGAGCAGCTTTTCTTCCCCGAAACCAAAATGGCGTGGCTGGACGAATGAAAGGTTAACGTCGCGTCGAATATTCGTCACGTGGAAGGGAAATAAAGGGACAATTATCCGGCGAAGTTGTAGCAAGGAAACGTCTTGTAAAAGGGTCTCGGTTTACGGAATCGTTTTCGTTTTTAGCGTTGCCAGTTCAGTGGCTACGCCATTGTTTTCGTTCGCAACGAGCGTTTCCTACCCTCGAAAAGGACTGACCAACGTTAACCAAGCATGAAATAAGACTGGCTGCGAGAGAGCTCCACGATCCGTCCGTTTTAAATTCTACAGGGCCTTTTAGTATCGCGCTGAACGTCGAAAAAGACCCTTCGCCTTTCTCACGGTCACGACTGTATTCTGGCTTTCGACCTCGTTTCGAGAACCTCACGAAATTCGATGCTTTCCCGCAAAAATTCGATGCATTGTTTTCTGGCAAAGTTGCGCGTAACGTTTACGTTATATATATATATATATGTTACGCAAAAAAAGAAAAATAGGATGAGTACAAAAACAGAGCAACGCCAACGATTCGACCAGAAACTCTCGGTCTTTGAAACGAAAACGCGTTTCAAAAAGCATGTCCATACGCTATTATTAATTACCAAGCTGTACAAAAAAAAAAAAAAAAAGACAGAAAAGAACACAGTAATTAACTAATACATCGCTAAAATGGAATGTTTGTTTTGGGATCGACGAGGAATGTTTTCGAATGTTTGATCCAGGCTGGAGCAACGAAGCACGAAACGAGTATAAAAGTTTAAACATCTGTGACCCGTACGAAGATTGTTCGAATAAGAGATTAGCTATCGTGATGTGGTAAACGAAGGTGCAACAATTTTATTTAAATTGATATTTGCGCGATTTGCTCGAGCTTAGAAACGAGGAAAAGGATTGTTCGTGGGGGGTGGGGGGGGGACAAATATGGCGTCGGAGTATTATTTATCGTACTAGAGTGAGAGAAAAAAATAAAGTGAGACCAAAACCAACCGGTGTCGTGTAATGTGAACTGAAAATATTATTAAAAAGCATTTTACAACAAAATATAACTAAAAAAACAAACAAAAATACGATTTACATTTAAATTAAGAACAATTGGGTTGTATCGTCTAAAAATAATAACATAACAAACCAGTACAAAAAAAAGAGAGAGAGTCGCATGTTCGTTTCTTCTTGTGTTGCGTTATTCATATTTCTGGATGCAAGGGGCGCGCGCGCAAACAGAAAACGCACGCACGCACACACGCACAGAGACACGCAGACTCGCACACAGTCACACACGTCTAAACTTCGTTTCTTACTTTGGGAATAATGCGTATCAAAGTAGTTATGTTGTTTCTTTTCTTTTCTTTTTTTTTTTCTTCTCTTTTCACTTTTCTTTCCCTTTTCGTTCGTGCGTCTCTCGAGAAAGACGGGAGTGGCGAGGAAAGAAAGAAAAAAAAAGAAAAAAAAAAAAAGAAAGAAAAAGAAAATTGTTGGTGGTAGTGACGGCTAGCTGGCAAGGTGGCATTGTTTCTTTTCGACTTTCACATGTTTTCCGGGTATAGAATCGTCATAAACGTAATAATATTAATACAGTAACTAATAATTAATAATAATAATAATAAAAAATAATAATAATACGAGTAATAATATTAAGATTAACTACGAATTAACACAGGCATACGCGATTTAAATACTAATGGACAGATACGTCGTAATGCGATCTCAATGGAATAAACACTATAATGTATCGTTTCCAGAGGAGAGGGCTTCATTATTACTTGGACGTTCTTTCAACAAAAAAGACTTCTTCGACAGACGTGGAAAAACAACTTCGTCAGAATCGCATCAGTTAGAAGAAAGTAACTTTTAAATAGGAACTAAACAAATATTAAATATCGTCTTTTGGTGGCATGATTTAACAGAATAACGTTAAAATTTCAATACGTTTTCACCAGAGTTTGAAACCTCCTCAGAAACCACTGTTTCGAACAGTTAATACGACGGCCCTTGATCAAACAGTTACGAATAATAATTATTTGGAACAATCGTCGCGGAGAACCAAAAAATAGGAACGTATCGATTTCGATCGTGACTCTATTATCGACTCTTTAAATCGAAACGTGCATAGAAATCTCTGTATCGATATTATAATCGTTCCTAGCATCGATTCCCTAAACAGACTGTACAAAAATCGAACCCTGCGCGTACCATTAGTACGATGTTTCTCCATAATTTCTTTATAAACAATTAATTTCATTTATGAACAAATAAATAAATTTTTGCTAAATGTACAAATTTTTTAAACACTCCTCGTAGATTTCTCATAAACGAACGAATGGATGTACAAATTTATAAATATTTTCGTCAGTTTTTCTTTCCAAAGACGCCATCGATCGGCTCCGATAGCTCTTTAAACGTCGATCGAGAAAAAAATCATCGATGGATATAAAAACAAAATGGTAAAACAAAGTCATAGTAGCGTAAAAGATTTTGCAAAAAATTTATAAAGAATTTATATAGAATTTATAAATTGATGTGCGTATAAAAAATGTATAAAAAGTTTACGAGTCTACTTGTTTACAAAAAAAATGTATAAAAAGTTTCTACACAATTTACAAAAACTATAAAATTATTTATAAATCTGTTGAAACGTTGCGTATGTGGATGTTTGTGGTGATAATTTTACCGGACTATCGGACATGCATCGATGGAAACAAAAGCTGACGAAAAGCTTTATTTTATAAATCTATTCAAGTTTAAAGGGGTACTCTACATTGAACCTTTGAAACAATCGATTTTTCTTCTTTTTAATTTCCTTAAACGTATTTGTGGGTTCCTAAAAATAATGAAATTATACTTGTTCGAAGCTATACTAAACTTTATACGCGTTTTTCTCGAAACTACGTTTCTCAGGATGGCGTCCAAGATGACCAATTGCAACCAAATTTCGCACGAACATAGAATCGTTTCCATTTTGTTTAACTCCATAGACAAAAAAAAAAAAATGTGACAAAAATCGATAACGAAACTTCAAAGAGCTGCCATTTTTGTAATTATCAATACTTCTCGTTCGTTCTGGTTCATCAATGACAACTATTTCTAATTTTTCGTGGATACATATAAGAAAAAATACTTAAACGCTTATTGCAAGAAGTTTTACAATTTTATTGCCAAAATATCCCAAAAATAAATAGTAAAAAAAATCGCGTGTTACCGTAGAACACCCCCTTAAGTTAACCTACCATTCCACGCAGGATAGACTGTTTGAAACAGTTTCATAACTTCGTAAGAAATCGGTGGTACGACTATAATAATCGATAGACGATATCAGAATCGAAGTTCTCTTTGTTCGATTCTCGGCCTGACGGTTTCCAAAGACCGCTAACGATACTCGAATATGTTTTCAATCCCTGGTTTTAACCGGCGATCCCTTTCCTCGTTCGATCTTTTTACATTCCCTCAAAACACGATCTTTTTGCCTATGGTTCTTATTCGTCTGTCGAGCATGCGTCGCTTGAAAACTGGCTAGAATACTGCAAACGTGTAACTGCTACCGATCACCGCGAGATTTCGACCGGCGTTCCTCAACGGTCCGGCATAAATCGACGAACCCGACCATTTTGTTATTTTTTCCTTCGACGCGACGAACGAACGAACAGACTGAACGGTGCTGTCGTCCATCCAAAACGTAAAATCAACGTGTCGAGAAAAAGAAAAGAAAACAAAACAAAGTAACGAAATTGTCCGGTTGCGTCGTCTCGCAGTTTCGAACGAATAAGCAAGAGATCACCACGATCCACGACTCAGCCGAGTAAAGTTTATGACTAAAGCGCATCCGACGTTAAAAATATTGGTAAACGCGTGCAAGCAAGAACCTCGATTCCGCATAATCAGCGATCGTTGACGCCACGACGACAAATTACCGAGGATCTTCTTCTCGGTTCGTTTCTCTTCCTTCAGCGACCGTGCTTTCGAAATGTTTTTAACGGTTCAAAACGTCCACAAAACTAGAAATTATTTCACAGCGCAGAAAAATATACGACTAACAATTTTCACTTATTAGAATAATTTTTCTATTTCCTTTCTAGGGTCTCGCGACTTTGAACGTAAATCTGAAACTGTACGATTCGAACGAACGACGACGTATCGTTGAAGTTTCGCTCTATCCAGTTTACGGAAAGATTCGATTCTTAATAATCGTAGAAATGGTAGCGTTCGAGGGAATGGAAGATAATAACGTCAAAAATTGTACAACTGTTTTTGTGAAGCACAGAGCCAGCGACTGTCGCTGTCTGCGCGTGGCTCGAAAATTCTGGACCGGCTCGTTCGAGGCTTTCCAGAATTTTCGAGCGTTACAAAAAAAAAAAAAGGAACACGGCCTGGTACAAAGTTTGGATACATTGTTTTGCAAGATCCTCGTAGTTCGTGGTGTTTCTTTGTATTTTTGTTTAAACCTTTCGAGATCGAGGAACTCAACGGCGCCAGCTAGCCTCGTTACATACCAAAACACGGCGCTTCGCGAGAGAATGATTTAGGTATTTTGCATCAGAGATATGCTTAAAAAATCGTAACACTTTCTTCGGCCCCTGGCAACGAGGCACTTAAATAATGAATAGATAAAAATAAAAAATCGTAATAATACAATAATAATACATACATACAATAATATTAATAATAATGTTGTTGATGATGATAATAATAATAATAATAATAATAATAATAAAAAAAAATAATATTGTAATAGTAAACATGCATGAGGTCGCGTCGTAGAACCCCGTGAGGCTCCTGTCATTGTCGACTCATCCAACAAAATATATTAATACTATACATTCGAATTCAGAACACTATCGCAAAATCGTTTTTTTTACTGGTCATACTAAAGAAAGAATGATCGTGTTTGGAACAAGGAAGTGGTCGATGGTGGGCGGTGAATGATCGTGACGGTGGTTGGTACGGTTGACGACGCGGGTAGTCATTCGGGTGGTGGTTTGTGCGTTTGAACGGGGGGTTATCGAGGATAAAAAGAAATCAATTGTACAAAACGCGATGGAAGAAAGTAGCAACGAAACCGGTGCGGTAAAGGAATGGAAAGAGCAAACGGGGATACAGCAAAGAAATTAATTTTTTCACTTACGTCGTTGCTAAAACTCGCTAAGACTACTCACTACGTTAACACCACTACGATTAAAGTAATGTCAGATCGAGAGAGAAGAATGAGAAAAGAAGAACGTTCGCGTATTTTCGAACGTTTAATGGGATCCACGGACCCCCGCGGAACCGATCGATCGAGGAAGACGAGAAAGAATTCCGACAAAGACGTACCGTGCTCCTCGTCCTTCTTTCGCGCATTCTCCCTGAACGCTCATCTTCCCTCGCGACGATCGATCGTCAAAAAGGGGGGAAAAAAACAAAATTACGGACAGCACAGGGAGGGGGAGAAGAAACACAAATTTACGCAACGATCTACGTTCGCAAAGGTGAAAACAAAAAGCAAGCATTATTCGTGGATAAAAAGAAAAACATAATCAGAGAAAATAAGAAGAATAGATTGTGAAAAGACAGCGCTAGGACTGGTCGGGTCCACTGTCGGTATTTTAAATGCACCTTGTGGGTGAATCTCCGTCGAAGTTGTCGTTGATTCTTAAAAAAAAAAAGTAAAAAAAAAAAACAAAAAGAAAACTCGTGTTCGTGTGCGTGTACATATATAAATATAAAAGTCATCTGCTTAACCACCTAGAAAAAAAAAGGAAAAAAAAAACACGCAAGGACGAGGAAGGGTTCAGGAAGAAGGACATCGATGCAGCGTTGATCTGTCCCTTAATCGCAAAAGTCGTTTTTTTAAGCGAAGGGTATATATAACGGACGTTCCTAGCAACCGTGCCGATCGTCATATGGCCCTTCGAACGATTGATCGTTAACTTTTTTTCGGTACTATTCGGGCACGTGAGGAAGAGAGAGCAAAGATTCAAGCTCAATTACCTCGCGAACTCTGTTCTCGTTCGCCTCGAGTCTTTAATGTCCGCCGAGCATCAATTAAGCCGAGTTTTAAGTCCCAAAGCGAATTGGAAGGATCGACAATCAGAAGAATCGTGTTAGATGCGGACGGGGCACACATTCGTTTGCACAACCCAAGGAAAAAATGCGTGTAGAAACGTGATACATTCGAGGTGTTTACGAAACAAACGTCCCTCGCGGGCTTTCGATCGAGAAGATGGCGAAAAGGTGGTGGACAGGAACGAGGACAAAGGGGGAAATTTAAGAATAGATTCGCACGGAAGAAGGAGAAAGTAATAGACGATGGGTCGAAGGTTTTTGGGGGAAGGGGGGAAGTGGAGTGACTAGCGGCGGCGAGCTCTACAACTAAACAACAACAACAGTATTTTCAGTTATAACAACATTAACAAGTAAGTTTTCCGCATATATGCGCTTACACGTCTCGTGTGTCTTTCCATGTTTTAACGCGTGCGCGTGTACGTTGCGCACGCGACAAAATCGGGCGTTTTCCGAGGTCGCCTGTGATTTTTTTCATTTTCTTTTTTTTTTTCTCTTTTATCATTTTCGTTCATAATACGAGCGTATCGCACGCGCGCGCGTATCGCGCCTCGAAGAGAATCGTACGCGCGACGAGTCACGCGAGCGTGTGTGTGTGTGTGTCGTCCCTCGCGTTTTTCATTTTTCGTATAGTTCCGTACCTCGTGTTTCGTTCGTTTAGAAAATGTGTTCGTCCGTTCCCGAATCCGGACGCGAAACGAAACGAGCGTTCGACCATTGGATTCTCGACGACTCTCGATCGACGTTGCGCGATCGCTCGCGTTTGGTATCTCGCGATCGGCGTCTCGTAAACGGGAGTGAGGTGGGTCGAGCGGGCGAAGGTGGATAGGCGAAGTGAGCACGAGCAGTGGTAGTAGGTGGGCGAAGAAGAAGATAGGCGAGTGTAAGTAAAAAAAGATCGATGAGATCCAGGCCGTTGGCCGGCCGTCGAAACAATGGCGGGAAAAGAAACAACGACAACGATGATCACAACGATGATCGTGGATCATTGTCGGCGTCGCGGCGCGTCGTTGCTCTACATTCCGATCGGCGGTACTTGTACGTAACGATAAATGTAGAGTCGGTAATCCTTGCTGGCCAACACGACCGATCCGTCGTCCATCAGCGCCACGTCGAAGCACTGCGCGTGCTTCACTTTGCTCTCAAGAGCCGACACCAGCTGACCGTCCTGCGTGAAAATCGTCAGATTGAAGTTATTGTGATTGTCCGCAATCAGTATCTCGCCCACGGCGTTGATCCCCACACCGATCGGGTAGTTCGTGATCCCCTCGCCGCCGATCTGACGCAGATACGCCCCCTCGTAATTGAACACCTTCACGCAATGGGCGCGATTGTCGCTAATGAATATCTCCTGCTTGTCGTTCACCACCACCCCGTTCGGGAACTCCAGATGCTTCGAGCAACCGAACTTCTGCAGAACGTTGCCAGCCTGATCGAATATGATCACCCGCATCACTTTACACTCGACCACCACGATGCGTCCCTTCGAGTCGACGGTCACGCCGCGCGGATGCTGCAGTATGTTCGCCCCGAATTTACGCACGAATTGACCGTACTGGTTGTAGATCTGTATCTGATGGGTCGGCGAACGCTCGGTCACGATTATGTCGCCCGACGTCTTCACCACGGCCACCCGGTTCGGATAGAGCAACTGGCCGTCCCGTTTTCCGCACTCGCCGAATTGAAACTTGAACCTGCCCTCCTTGTCGAATATCTGTATACGATGATTGTTCGTGTCGGCGACGATTATGTCGTTCTGCGCGTTCACCGCCACGCCCGACGGTTCGGTGAACTGGCCCTCCATCACCCCGAACTCGCCGAATTTGCAGTGATAGATCATCTTCTGTCGCTTGATCTGCGACTTGGGCGGGAATATCGCCGCCGCGGACATCAATTTCGAGGTCAGGTCGAGGACAGAGTCGCCGGACGCGGCGTTCGCCGCCACGACCACGGACGCCGGCATCGAGAAATGATCGTTCGTGGTGACCACCGGGTACGCGTCGTTTCCGCCGTTACTCCACTTCTCGTACGGGTTCGCGTTTATTCCGTTCAAGTTCAAATCGCTGATCGTCGTCGAGAACGGACCCAGGCTGTTGGCCGAGCTGAAACGTTTCGTAATCACGCTGTTGTTGGCGTCGAACGACGATGGCGAGGTAGACGAGGTGCAGTTCGAGGTAGAAGATATCAGGCCGTTGCTGTAAGGACGATCCAATAGTAGACCGCCGAGGGATCCGGCGCTTCCTGGGCCGTTGTTGACGTTGCTGCCGTTGTTACCGTTGCCCGAGAGGGCCGTTGGTCGCGCGATAGGCGGTTGCTTACCGATCGGTCCGGCGTTGCTCTCGTTGTTGCTTCGAACGTAACCGAACGTGTTTCGCACGCCTACCTGAATCGCCTGATAATTGCTGACAAACTCGAGATCGACCGTCTGATTGCCCACGTCCGGCGTATAGTTCAGCAACAACTGAAGCTTCGTGTCGAACAGCTTCTTGACCATCAATACTTCGGTGACGGTGGTGTACTTGGTCAATCGTTCGACCAACTCGCAGGTCTGAAGCATCTTGTCGGCCATCTCGTTCTCCTTTTGCGTGAGAATCCCGAGGGATATCTGTTTGGTGGAGAACACCGACTCCAGCTCCTTCAGCAGCTCTTGCTTCCGTTCCTCGAGCATCGATCTGTAGAATTGGAAAGTGTCGTTGATCTCGTTCTGTGCTTTGTGGTACTGTACTTGTAGACGCGCCGCGCCGTGATCGGCAGCCTTCACCGCGGCCTTCACGTCCGCCACCTTGGCTCTGCACTCCTGCACCACTCTCGTCATCGCCTCAAGCTGCTGGGTGCCGACCTCGGAGATGTGCGCACAATCGTGCAACGACCCGGGATGATCGGTGATGGTGCACTCCTTGCAGACCAGCACGGTGCAGGTGCGACAGAAATACTTCAACAGTTCTTGCTTGTGACGGCGACAGAACCACACCTTCTCACCGTTTCCGTTGCCGCCGTTCGCCACCTGGCTGTTCTTTGCGATTTCGGTGCCAGCCGAGTTAGTAACGGTCTCGAGCTTCGAGTCGTCGAGATTCAGGACACGGTGTCCCTCGAAGCAGTGCATGAATTGATGCGCCATCACGCAGTTCGGGCAAAGGAAATTCGCGCAGTCGAAGCAACGAGCCACAGCGTCGGACTCGGTGGATTTGCAGCCGGTACAGCGTACGCCGCCGGCGCCTCCTAATCGACACCGCGGGCAGGGCGCCTCTCCAGGTTTCTGTGCGTCGAGACAAAGGTCGCAGCTGTCGACGTCGCAGATCGCTGAGTCACTCGCAGGCGGAGAACTGCCGCTCACTGTAAGCGGGGACAGCGAGGCCAGGGACCCGATGGAATTCGCGCGCGATTCCAGCGAGAGTGTCGGCGAGGCCATCTTCAGTCAACCGGCATCCCTGTTGACAGAAAAATGCTTCATTTAATCTAATACTTCGTCATCCGCGCGTGTACAGCAGGGTGGGGACCTTAGTTATGCACTTGGTGAACATATTATCTGCGATTTTTTGGGGGAATTTGATGATTGAAAAATAAGGTCCACCCTAGTGTACAGTCACTTCCACTCGTACGTTCGTACACCTTAACGCTGGAACTATCAAACTGGTCAAAATGATATAAATATTGTACAAAATTTACTCGACTGGATTTTTGCAAATTTTCAGTGGTTTTGTATAAAAGAATGGATAAATATTTATTTCCATTATATTACACGTTTCTTCAACTATCTATCGTTTTAATTTCTTTCGTACAAATAAATACACCATAAGTGGTGATCCTTCTAATGTTAATAGCGATTAACTATAATATAAATAGAAAAAAAATTTGTTTCTTACGAATTGAGTCGTTGCTTTTGAAACTAGAATAAGTTTGAATAAATTCAAAAGGAAACTCGTCAGCAGTTCGTGTGTGATCACTGAAGTTAACTTCGTTGGGCGAAACACACTGCGTATTTGTTGATTTGTGTACTGTTTATATTATTTATATCTCTCTATCAGTTTTGTAATTGGGCGTTACTTGCTTGTTATTGTTTAAAACAAAAACAAAACATTTGATAAAAATAAATGGAAAGAATTCATAAGGAAGCAAGTTTTCATTTATAATGAATCGCCATTATAGTGTATGAATACAAGTGAGAGTAGCTGTATGTGTTAACTTTAGACTACACTAGAATATCCCCTCAAGAAAATTTATAACTCTGGTTGTAACAGTGTTCCGACCAGTGTTAACGAGTACTCCAAGGGTTAAGATTCAAAGATTTGTGATTAAAAACTTAATATGATATTGCTTTGGTATTTGGTTCGATAAATGGTAACGGTACAGTAATGATTCGTAAAATGAACGTTGCTTTGGGGTGTTGGCCTGTCCATCTTTCATATAGCGAACGTGAAATTCAACATCTTTTGGAAGGGATATAAATGTTCAATTTACGAATCACGTGTTGATTTTAAGAATCATTACTGTAATAGTCAATTGGTCATCTGTTTAAATATTCACTCACGGTTTTCGGGACAAAGATGACATAAATATATAAACAAAGATATGTTGTCAAGAAAAACAAACATACCGATTTGATTAAAGTTTTGTTCCTAAATAAGAACGTTTTTGGGTAGAAAAAGACCAGAAGAGCGACTGAGGGTCGAAGATGATTTGACTATATTTTCTACTATGGAACTAGAAAAATTAAGTTTCAAGTTGAGACGTTGAGGAAAATAAATTTGGGTTCTTTAGATTAGAAGATCTGTCTTTAAAATATATAATCCAAATTTTATAGTATCTTTATTGCTCTGTTATCTTTAATTCCATTCTCACGCGTAATGGCGGCGAATTTAATAAGCTGAGGATTCCTGATATTACCATTCTCTTAAATATATAATATGCTAATAAACACACCACGAATTTTAATTCCCAAAAAATTATAGAATGTACTTAATATGCAAAGTATAGGAAATACTTAAAGTAAGGTATTATTATATTTATGGGTTAAGACAATCCTCTATAAAGTTCTCATTTCATTAATTCTATTAATAAAAATCTGAATTTGCATAAAGATCCGCAGTCTACTAATAAATAAATCTTCCAATATATGTTAATAATAAAAAAGGTATCATTCAAGCATTTAACCCCGAGCGTCAAGGGGTTAACGTACTAAATTCGTAATTGGACGTTCCACGGAGAGCGTCGAAGGAAGAAAGTTAATTTCCTTGGGAAACCCGTGCCGCGGCAATCCCCCGTAATTGTTCGACGAGGCCAATGGAAGAAGCACGGACGCAAAAGCGCGCCGATCATTGGTCCCCGGCTCGGTTGGCATTCGTTGACACTTCACCCACGGCGTTACAAGCCGGAAGCTGTTTCGGTCTCGATGCCGTCTGCGTCTTCGCCGGAGGCTCTCGACTCCCACGCGCTCCCACGCCCGTGGATCCGTTCCCGCGAACGATTTAACGATGAAAGGATACTCTCTGTCCCTCTCTAATTAAATCTGACCGAACGAACGGTCATGTTTCACCTGAGTGCTCGTGGGTAGATGGACAGATAGAGCGAGAGGAGCCTGGCTGGAAGGAAATCGCCACGGCGGTGAAAAAAGGACGGAGATCGGTAGCCCGAGAGAGTCCCAAGGTCACCGATGCGAAGGTTATCGCACTTGCGCCGCCTCGCCGGGAGGCAGAATCCGCGCGGCGCTGCATTTCGCGCAATGACACGTTCGCATTTCCGAGCCGACGACGAATAACGCCGCGCGATCCAGAGAAAAAGATTAAACAGAAAAAGAAAATTAAAAGAACCAGACGGCGCAGAACGATCGAACGAGCGGAACAAAGACCGTCTCGACGCTCCAGGAAATACTCGCGATGTCGGGCCGCGGCGCTCTTCCCGCCGCGACGAGGAGATGCATTCGTGCAAGAATTTCGATCGAGTCCTGAGATAAAAGGCGAATGCTCCTGCGGGAAGTACCCCGTCGGACCCGAGGTCGCCGGAAAGCTACATTTAGCATACCGAATGTGGAGGAACGTATACTCTTCCAGCGGCAACGGAACACGCAGTATTTACAACGATCGCGTTCTTTCGCGTACAACCGAGCATATTTCGAATACCGATGTTACCCAGCGTTATCAGATTCGCGAAACAACAGGGGGGAGTATCGAAAAGTTTAATTCGAAATTGAAAATGTATTTTAAGAATAAGACGCAGGTGTATCAGCTGGAATAGTTTGCGTGGTTGCTCGATGTATGTAACTCGAGTTTGACTTCCGGTACGTTTGTCCACCATGTAACGCGACGACCGCGTGTTTTTACGTTGTTTTGTTTTACGTTCATTTATATTATGTTCGGCCACCTTTGGGGAAAATTTTAATGGAAGATTTTAGAGAGCAAAAGAATACCAATTTGTTGATCGAGGCTTTGTTAAGAAGTTACTAACGTTTAAAGTTCCGCCTGTGAAACGGCAATCTGCGAACAGCTGCTAGTGGTTCTCACTCAGAAAACTGTAAGGCTGTCGATACGTCAGTAGGCAGAGTTTATCATGCTGTATGAGAACCACTATCATGCACACGCAGCTGTTCTACAGGCCAAATTTTAAACGTTAATAACTTTCTAACGAGACCTCGATCAACAAATTGGTATTTTTCATTTTCGTCTTATTTTGGCCTCTAAAATCTCTCATTAAAATTTCTCCCAGGGGTAGCTGGGCACCCTGTATAGTATATGTACTAAGATATCAATATTGCAGATTTAATTTGCAATGTAACTTAACTAAACACATAAAGAATAAATTGAAACTTAACGACTATGTCGAGTAATTTTATCTGTAATCCTGATAGGGAGAATTGTCTGCACGTTCATTGTCAAATATGAACATTGACACGCAAAGAAACTGAAAGAAAGGGTGTTTGAACAAACAAAATCGAGTCACGAAGAATATCTTGAACCGCGAAAAAATTGAAACGGGCAACGTTGGGAAAACGTCGACAAGGTGGAAGAGAGGAAATGATAGGGGAGTGGTGGGAGAACGACGAGAGAGAAAGAGAGAGAGAGGAGAGGCGGGCAGGCAGGGTGCGTACACCCCGATCGATGAACGTCGTTCAGGGGTCACGTTGCTCCCCTCTCGCCCCTTGCCAACTGCTGGAGCCCTGAAGTGTATCAACTCTCTACTCCCCATCACGTTTCTCATCCACAGGCTGCCAGTTCAAATAGAAGCCGCGCGCGCGCGCGCGTGTGCAAAAAGCGTACGTATAGCTTGTCTGCCACGATCTACGACCTTGGATAAGAAAAGTCTGGAATCAGCCTCGTAAGTAACGGAAAAATTTCCTTACTCATAGACGGTAGTAACGGCCGCGCACCGCGCCTAATACGGTATACGCCAGCGACGATGAATCGTCGCGCGACAAAAGGATAATGATTCTTTGCGAAATTAACTATACCGTCTTTCGTTAAATTACAATCTGGCGAACACTGTTGCGAGAATATTCTTTCCGTATATTAGTAATCCTCGCAAGAATGTGAAAGGAACGTCAACTCCTCCTCGAGGGAACATCCAATATGGCCGCCGATGTTCCCGAAGCGTTTGATCGCTTGCTGTGCGTACGGTTTCTAACATAACCTATCTAAAGTTAAATTATTCGAATTATTGAAATCTATAGATTTTTCGAGATCTGAGAGAAGAGTAAGAAATATTACGAGTATAATTTTTACATACGAGGACATCTCTGGATAATATGGCCGCCGATATTCCCGAAACGTTTGATTGTTTATTGTATGTAGGGTGACAATTTCTAAATTAACCCAGCTGAAGTTAAATTACTCGAGTTTCCTACAGAATGGAATTATTGAAATCTAGATTTTTCGGGGTCTGAGAGAAGCGTAAGAAATATTACGAATATAATTTGTATAAACGTCAAGGGCATCTCAAGACACGGAAAGCTGACGGTGTCTAATTCGTGTAAAACGGAGGGAAGAAATTTTGCATCGACTGGAAGAAAAGAGGAAGGAAACACGAGAATTTAAAGTTACTACCGCGAGATCCTCGATTCAGTGAATAGGTACCCGAAGGTGAAACGACTGAAATCATTTATCGTTTCTCGTTAATAGAATAACCAGTTGTTGGTAATGCAGACGGTGCAAGATCCCGAGAGCGGTAGACATCGCTAGTCGGGTTTCTTCCTTTTCTTCTTTGCTTCCGAGGAAGAAGATAGCCCCGTGTATCCTGGGCCCGCGCGTTTTTTATAACAACGCGGACCCAGCGTCTATGTACACGGCAACGGCATTAATTCTACTGGCTGTCTAGGCGATCGGATCTTCTCGGGAGGAACACTCAAGGGCGGACCATAAATCTTGTCGTCCCTCGCCGGGTCACCTTTGTAAGCTGGTACCTAGCAATCGCGCCTAAGTGCATCGAGAAAATCACGAGAAGCGACAAGATGCTTTGCACGGCCGTGTATCCTTTTGCGCATAATTGCGCGACCCTCGGTGCAACATCATAAACTGACGTCAACGTATAATTACTTTCGGTGACGAGTACGACGGACGACGTTCATTCTATCCAAAAGAACGCAAACAACCGACCTTTTTCTTTGACAATACTTGCTTCTTGATAGACAAAAAATTGTACAACTTTTTTTGTCGAAATTCCTCGCAAGAAATAAAATATTAACCCTTCGCGGATAGACGCCAAAGAAACTGGAATATAACATAGACGATTATCTTTGAGCTTAATTTTTCAAATTCAATCTGATAAGGATTTAGGAGCCTCTATTATTTTATGAAACTAATAAAACCCTCTGTACAAACAGGTGGAGCTTTAAACCTTGGAAAAGATGATTATTTTTAGCGAAGGTAGTATGCATTACGTTTTCGGATTGCTATCCAAACAAAGGACTAAACATTAATCTGCAAACATTTGTCGAGCCTTTGACCTTGTTCTGCGCGATTCTTTTCTACCCCAGAGGTACACGACACGCGTGAAACGAACTGTATTTGTTTAACTCTGTTCGACACAGTTTTACTTTTCCCTGGACACACACGTTGTAAATAAACACGATTGCGCGAACGTAAACAAATGGAAATGGAACCCATATTGTATATTTCATTAATCCCGTTGTATATTTAGGATATTGCGTTCCAGACGCGCGGCGATCCTCCCACGCTTTGGCGGGAATCTTTGCAACGTTGCATTTTTCCAAACGTTACTACCTTTTCTCGTTAAGCGTCATTTCACGACCTAATAAATGGAGAAGGGTTAACGACGGAGTATACGTCTTGAGGTGGTTTTTCCAACTCGTAAAAAAGAAAGTAAAGTTCGTAGGAAATTATTTATCGAGGCGAAATTTTCGCGAATACCTTAATCGAGAAAAATAATCTTAAGCCTTCGAGAGAGAGTCGGGGGACGAGACAGGGGGTGGCAGATCATCGAGAAGATGACTACTGTTGCCGGGGAATAGCGGCAGGTTTTCAAGCGAAGACAGCAACCCTCGGTTGAATGCACTGTAGAAAGGGGTGGCGGACGGCGCGTCTGGTTTCTATGGAAACACTGCATCGACCATCCCAACCCTTCGACCGGGGTTCCAACGAGGGTCGAGTCCGTCACCGTTGGTGGTGGAACCGACGGGGAAGGGGTAACCGCCCCTAGAGAACGGTAACTGCCGGTGCATCGCCCTTCGACGCAACGCGGCAATGCGTATTTCTAGTTTATAGGGTGATCAAAAAGTATCACGGAGTATAATAAGCCTTCCATTCGATCCCTCGCGGTTTCATAGCTACGAAACCCATCAAACACACGATCGATATTTTAAAAATCATCTTTTATTACTTTCAAAAAGATCTTGCGTTACTAACCCTTTACACTCCAACGGACGCTGTTACGGCGACATACATAGAATACGCCACAACTCGATTCAGGGTTTACGTATAGTAACACGAATTAAAAAAACAAATCAAGAAATTTTAAGTTACAAACATTTTTATATTTCCCGGGGGAAGAAAGACAATTTTAATATTAGTTAAAATGGCGCAATATTTCTGTATTTCAATTGCCATCTTTTACACCCCTCGATTCAGCTAAAAGAAGATTTATTCAACGTCATTGACAGCCGAAAACCCGGCAATTAATTTGCAGACGGGCTAATAATAAATCGAACGTCTCGGACACCCCGATAATAATAGTTAAAAACGGATCGTTCGTTCAGATAACTCGTTATTCGCTCGCGAGGAACAACGAAAATTTACTTTGACGCGCGTCAGCAATTTCGATGCAACCGAATCGCGTCCACGATGGTTCTAATAATAAAACACCGGCGTCGCGATATTCCGTGTTCGTTTGTTTTTCGTACGCTTCGTTAACGCGATTTACCAAGCAAGATTCGCGAATCGACGATCGATGGACAATCCACTCCGGCACCGGCGTTCGAAGGGTGAAACAAGATGGAACCGGACGGGGGAGAATATCAGACCGTTTCCTGCTGTTCGCCGCAATTGCGTTCGCAGAGATCGGTGGCAAACAAGCTTTCGCGTCTGTGCGATGTTTCAAAGCGGGAAGGAGGGGCACGAATAATGGAACGAAATAAAAATGGAACGAAGGGGGACAGGATATACCGCCGTCTGCACGCGGACGCGGTTGCAGAAATAAATTGCACGGCTTTACACGGTACCGTAGTTAGGGCAAAAATTATACGAAGCTACGTGTGCATGCGTTCGGTAGCCATATCGATCGCGTCTGCAGGTCGTGTCTGGATGGAAGCGGAAATAATCGCGGAAATCACTTAACCCCCACCAAACCGCCCCGGGATCGTATCCATCGGCGTCTTTAGTTCCACATTCTCGGAAATAAATTTGCATTACACGATCACCGGCGCATCGGTGTCACGATTCTATTCCTTTCTCTTCGTTAGGCCAATCTCTACAGGTTACTCCATCAACTGTACAACCGGAATACCGGAAGTCAGTCGGAGTATCGGAGCAAGTTTCGACCATCTTCTTGGCCAGACATCGACTTCGACTTCTACAGAGGAGTGTGACAAATAATTCGATAAACTGTCAGCGACATCCTCGATCTCGTACATTCCATTTTACGTGGGCAAAATGTCGCGCTATAATGGAACTTACAATATACTTTGAATCGAACGTTTGTATAAATAGACTGTTGGGTTCGACTTCTTTCCATCGAGGAAATCATTTGCTTCAAAGAGATTTAATTTTTAAAAACATTTCACAACTTTAAATATATGTACTTTCGAAAAATGAAAAGCAAAAGAAAGAATCCCATTAAGCAGAAATTTTCGTCGTGGTGGAGTGGTATTGGTTATCGGTGGGAATATCTGTGCGATTAGGTGAACGAGTGAAACGCATCCCGGGGAGACGTAACTATTTTCGCTGGACGATAGGCGAAATGGGTAAGATGGTAATGGAAGATATCGATCCGTCGTGAAACCAGATCCACGTGAACTCTTTTAACCGTAACCGATAGGATCTGTCCGTAGCCAGTACTCCCGGCGTGTTTTAGATATTTCGAAATTAATCGTCGGTAACCTGAAAACATTTCTTGACCGTGAGAACCGTCCAAGATAAGATCGCAGGGTTCGGTGCACGCTTTCCGCGTCGTCGAACTCGCGCGAGCATGACGCCGTGCCGCGCACGAGAGCGAGAGCACAGCTTTCCGGAAGTGGCGCTCGTTCCGCCGTAGAATGGTTTACGAGCGGCGATGTTACGACGCCAAGCACCGCCTGTGCGCTCAATGTACCCAGGGGTCACTGTACCCGGCGAACTTTGCGATGCCGGAAGGTCGCTGTAACGCCACGCGATACGGAAAATCGATTCTAGCTAGAATCCCGATCCTCTCTCGATAACTCGCAATCTACCTTCTCCGTGCACGACTGGTCGCCGCGCTTCGATACCGTTTCGCGTCCCGGACTCCCATCATCATCGCGGTAAACATAGCCACATCACTCATACATGGACGACAGGGATTTACCATTATGAGACTAGACAAATTAATCATCGAGTCGAAAGAAACAAACTTAAATAGGATTTGTGAATCTTGGCTGGGTTCTAAAACTATGTACTGAAACAAATTTTAGGTTATGCAGTTTTCACTCATATATAGGGTGTTCGGCCACCCCTGGGATAATTTTTAATGGGACATTCTAAAGCACAAAATAAGACGAAAATCAAGAATATCAATTTCTTGACTGAGGCTTCGTTAAAAAGTTATTAAAAAATTAAATTAAAAAATTTCAAATCATTCTGAAAAAATTATTTTTGCTTGCGGCGGTCAATTGCAATCATTTTTGGTGAATGCATATAATCCCGAAATCCTATCCACTTTCGAGAAAAAAATTCAGGAAGATATTAAATTTGTCGACGACAAAAACAATTTCAAATCGTTCTGGAAAAATTATTTTCGTTTGCGGAGGTCAATTACAATCATTTTTGGTGAATAGACATACCCTCGAAATCCTACCCGCTTCCGAGAAAAAATCCAGTACTGGCGGAACTTTAAATGTTAATAACTTTCTAACGAAACGTCCATCAACAAATTGGTATTCTTGATTTTCGTTCTATTTTGGCCTTTAGAATCTCACACTACAATTTTTCCCCAGGGGTGGCCGAACACCCTGTATACTCATGTAAGTGTAATAATATCTACCACTATGGAACTAGACGAATAAATGTTCAAATTGAAACGTCGAGAGAAACAAGTTTGAATAGGATTTGTGAATATTAGCTAGGTCACGAAAATAAGAACTGAAACAAATGTTAGGTTATGTAGTTTGCACTCATATATGAGTCACAGTATCTACCACTACGTGACTAGAGAAATAGATCTTCAAATTGAAACATCAAGGGGAACAAATGAAAACGAATCCAATAGGGAAACCGGAAAACTGATCATTTTTTGTAGCACATTAGGTCACCAAAATGAAAGCGTTAACCCTTTGCTTGTGACTCCTCAAACATCTGCTAATTATTTTACCTGTATGTTTAATATAATTAATATTAAATCGATTGGGGTTCGTATTACACCGAAAATCGTCAACGTTTGAACGAAAGCTCGAACGTAATTATTCCCCACGCTCGAGAGAATATAAAGATCGTACGGTGTATTTAGTAAGATATACGAGTGTTAAAAGACACCGATGGAAATTCAAATACTGACGTAACTCCATCGACTGCGACCTCGTCGTCGTGCTAGCTCCGAACGAACACGTTCGTTGTAGTTTCCGCTACCCTCGAAGTGGGCAATAAAAGAGGGAAGCGGGAAGTTAATTTTTTTTATTAGCCGCTACGTGAAACAGAAGTACATAGTATATACTAGGTATATCTCTTCTTGCCACGTTAGACTTCTCTCTCTTGTTCGTCGGATCGAAACTTTAAAAAGATAGAGCGGCAAGAAAAAGAGAACGAGAGGGGATCGAAGAGAGATGCAACCATTGAGAGGACAAGATAAAGAGAAGAAAGGTTCAAGCACCATTTAACCGATATCTGAATCATCGCGAAGCGACCGTTACACGACGATTCGTTAAATCATACCGTAATGTCCGTGGGTCAAATTATTGTAATGGTTGTTCGTAGAAATTGTGTCTACGGCGAATTCCCATGACGAGAGAATTAATTCTTTGAAGATACGAGGCCTTAAACTCCTCGTATGATTGTCTAAAGAAATCTAACATTTCTGTTTACAATATCTCAGCCCCCCTCCCTCCTCGAGCTGTTCTAGATCGCCATTGATCGTACTTAGGGCATACATTGACCTTTCTAGCAACAAATTGTATCGGTTCGAGCAAACAAAAGTTGTAATTAATATCGACCCGCGACATCGATCAATTTTGCGAGGGTGTTTGCGTTATATCATTGAGAAATTTAATTATGAGTATAATTTTAGCGATACGCGCGAATGTAGACATAGAGTAAAGGACTCGTTTACCGCCACCCTAGATTGTATCATTCAAGGGGTCACACCACGATGGAAATGAAAAAACAATCGAATTTTTTCTTATTTCCCACTCTTTCGTGAATTTTAATAATCACGAACTACAATTTTAAATTCGTTTTCCTCGAAATTACATTTTTCAAACTGCTGGAGCCAATAGCTTCAGGGATTTTAATCCGATTGACTTCAAACTTTCATAAAATTTGTGTGATTAGGTTATCTAGCCATGCACGCAGGGGTTTCGCGATACGTTAAAAACTTTTTCTGTTGAAAATATTTTTATACGCAATTTTTTTTTGTCAAAAGTCGACATTTCATTTTCAACCGTACCATTTCTACAAAAATGAATATTAAAAAAAATTCCACGTACTCGGCTGGCAAATTTCATGTAGAATCGGAAAAATTTTAGTTTTTCCACCGGTAGAGAGGATTACATGAAAAGGTGCAGCAACGAATTCAACATCACAATTTTATATTTAGAAAAAAAGAAGAAAAAAATACGCACATATTTTTTAATAGTTTATAGAATACAGGCCCATCATGAAATTCTTCGTGCTATATGATTTCAAAATACCGAATAAACCCTCCAGGATAATTATTTATCATTTTGGAAGTGTGTAATCGTTTATCTAAGAGTTGCACGTTTAAGTGCAGAAGGCTTATGAAACTCATACTTTCTATTATTTTTTGGTGCATAATACGAGTCACGATAATTAAAGAGCACGTAATAAAGTTGTTACGAGTCAGTTACAGTAAAGCAAATGTTAATTAATATACGTAACAAGTTAGTAATAAGTAATAATCAAGTCGTTGTTCGGATACTTTCCAGTACACGTGTAGATAGAACTTGTTAGGGTACTTGCACGCGCAAGAAGTCTTGTATTGTGTAATGCCTCCTGTCGTATCGATTGCGCGGTCTATAAAGATGAGTGTCAATGGGACGCCTATAGATACAACAGGGAGAAGAACGGAAATGACTAATCTTAGAAACGAGCTCGGAATTGCTTGCTCGAGTAGAATTTCAATTAAGACTCGTCAACTAATTAATGAGTTCCGTCGAAACTGATTAATCATTTTTTATTTGTCTCCTCCCTTCCAAACGCATTTTTAGAAGACAAGCTGCTTCATCCGTCGTCTTTTCAACTCGTATTTAGAGTCGAGTAAAATTTATTCCTAACAGATACAAATTCTAGATGCGTCGATCAGCTTTCGTTGGTTTAAAAAAAATCCGTTTTAATTTACGAAACACCAACAAAAGTTGTATCGTGAACGTTTATACGAATCGAGTTTGACATGGTAGACTTCGTGGAAGGGGTTAATGGAAATAAATTGTTAGATCGTCGTTTCACGCGTAAGATCAGTGTTACTGCTGTATTCAGCGGCCACGAACGAAAGCCTAAAACGAATGTTGCGGTATCGAATTTTCTGGCTCGAGCAGTGTGAAAAGGATCGTCAGAAGACATGCCGCCGTTCGTCGTTCTCTAGCCGCGGCCACAAAGGGGTTGTAGGATAGGTTGGAGCGGAGCAAACGAAGGGATGGAAAGCTTTACAAGAGGCTTCGACGAAAAGCGCACACCTGTGGCGCGCCTAACGATTATATACCGACAAAGAAGGTTTTGTTGTAAGAAAACTCTGTATGTGCTTCCACGGCTACGCGACTGTCATTCCTTTGCTACAAAATAACGTTTAAAGCAAACTTTTACAGGGAAATTCAATTTGAAAATCTATCGAGCACAAACTGAAATTTATTTAAATCAAATAACTTGCCTATATTTGGCGACAGAAACAAATGTGTTAAACAAATATTACAACAAGTATTTCAATCGACAACGATAAATACTATTTTTGACAAAGGTTGTACGTCAAGTTATTTTCATCCTGAAAAACGATTAACAACACGAACGACGAGCATACAAATTTTAAATTTCGTTCGTGAATAAATTCGATTTCGTTCGTCAGCAGTATGAATTATAATACAAATCACATTTAGATGACGTAAATGAAACACGACAAGAATGAATTCTAACGGCCTAATGCATGTAATTAACGTCACGTATGTTCCCGTATTTCATTAATTTGTGATATACTGCGTATGAAATATTTTGCATAATCAGATACTCTAGTTGGTTAATTTCTGCAGAACATTTGATGCGTTTAACAAGCTGTCTGAATATCATGATTGTTAAGTGAACGCAGCCATATATAATTATATTACCCGCTCGAAGGAAGAGACGTGTTTTAAATATTTTTAAATTACATATTATCGCGGCTCGTTAAGAAATTTTATTAATTCTTTCATACCACTAAAAATATACGAATATTTTTTGGAAAAGGGGGTTGTAGGATACTTGATTATTACAAAAGGTAGTCATGATTCGAGAAGGGTTGAAAAATACTGCTCCGAAGTATTCTTTTAGTTCGTTATGGATCATATAGAGATTTCATTTTGATTTTAGTGACAAAATTAACGGCCATATGAGTTCTATGATTTTAGAAATTTATGTACGAATAATATTCAAATTAATTCCAACGAATTTCCATTAAAAAAACATTTGAATTTGTATTAAAACGATACCCAACATGACGCAACGCGATTAACCAGAGCTTCGAGAGTCTATTGCTCGTAAAAATGTTATAAAAGATTCCTTCGATTCGCGTTCAGACTTTTCTTAGACTTGAACTTACGCAAGTCAGCTAAATAGAATGCCGACGAAGAATTGCAAATACGTTTCCAACGGACTTTTCTCCGTCTCATTCTTTTCATCTTTGACGCGTTGCACCTGTTCGCCTTTGTCCGGGACCTTCATTTTCTTAAAACGCGCTCCAACCAGCGCAAGGGAAAATCTCGAACAGTTATTCGCGGTCCTAACGTGCGCATTGTGTTTTTAAACAGCTTGGAAGCTGCAAATAATAATCGCCAAAGAAAGAAACGATTTTAAGAAACGAAAGATACCGAATATTATACGTTTGATTCCGTATTGTTGTTGTTTTATTTCATAAATACATATTTATTTAAAGAGAAAAACTTAATATAAATCAAAGTACAGATGTTTAGTATCTCGTCTCTCGACACTCGATATTCGATTGTTCTCGATCATCGTTGCCAACCTTGAAACAACAAATCACCGCTTAACGCGTCACAGAAGAATTCCCCAATAATTCATACATTTGAATTTAGGAATTTTTAAAAAGCTTGTAAACTGCATTCCTATTTACTATGTATTTTGCACATAGATCAAAGCAAGAAAGCGGACGTGTACGCCAACCATAAAGCCTCTTTCCAAAACCACGAACATGTTCCCCTGGCGGATCGCTAATAAGCAGTTTTAGAATCAGAATAACTCTCTTCGTTGTTCGAATCATGAAACAACAAGTATTCAAAGTTCTCAAACACTAAATTGATACACCCCCTAGCCAATCATGGAATAGTTTGATAAGAAATATTCTCAACTTTCTTAACGTTAGCACTTATTTTTTTAACATCTGAAATTTCCAACGTACGCCCTCGATCCAGGGAGCTAATTTAATTATAATAACTCGATGCTTCCTGGGGGAACTCAATGTTTTTCGAGGAAGGGGCAGGTTCCCGAAGTCGAAGTCGAAGTCGAAGTCGGTGCAGATTGCTTCCATAAACTGTTCTTGTCCGTGGCTGGTCGATCGATACTTTCCTACTTGGCGTAAAGGACGCGTTGGCGCATAAGATGCACCCACGCACCTTTTCGAAACGATCGGGATTATCCAGTCGCGACACGACTGGCCGGAAGATATCAGAGAACGCGGCATAAATCATCGCCTCGGAGGAACGTTTCATCGATTAACCGGTGTTCGAGTTGCCTGGAAGGGCTCGATGAGTCGGGATCGTCGTGGCCGTCCCTAGGAACCGTCCCACAAAGGGTCTTGGGAGTATCTGCCACCCCTATGTTCGTGCTCTACGGAACGAAAAAAAAAATAAAAAAAGGGGGAAGAGAACACGGCGAGCACCGACCTCCTTAACGGCGAGAGAAACGTAATACGGAAATATGAGGGAACATTGTTGGATCACCCGCATGCGTGTCCTCCTTACGCACAAGCCTCTGTGTGCGTGCTTGTTCACGCGTATGCGGTCTTTAACGTCGATATTTACATGCGAAGCGTGAAGGTAACGCGACAAAGGGACGCGATAAAAGGAGCTGCTCAAGGGGAAGAGATACGAGAAGACTTCGAGGGGTGGAAAGAAAAGAGGAGCTCCTTTTTCATCTAGTTGCCATTCGTCGTTTTATATTTAGCACTAATGGCGCGCGAAACGATAGTCTGTGGCACCAGGAAATCGAACAATTCCGTAAACAGGACTCCGACAACTTTAAATAAGTTCCTTCCTTCGACTATGAAACGATACTTTACTCGGGCATTCTATACTTTTCGATACAACGGGGGAAACGATGCCACTTAACCCTTCGACGATCCCACAAAGTTACGCGTCAGCGAACAGAGAATAAGTTCTTTCTTTTCGAAAATTTCGTCCATAGTTTGGGAAAGAATATTTTGGCCCAAAGGGAAGATGTGATTTTACTCTGAGAAACGTTTCAAATTCATACGGCTCCTGAAAGTTTGAAACATTTTTCACGGAAACGAAACTGCCATACGCTTCAAGATTAAACCTCCCTTTCGCCTACGACCCCCATAAAAGTTGTGCAATTTCCCCCCCCTCGTAAAATAAATAATTCTCAGGTTGTCAACGCGGAAGGAAATAAATTTGTTACGAAGCTAAGTAAAATCGGAATTTGTGAAATCAAAAGTCGCCGAGGAACGTTTCGGGTGGGAATATTATTGGGGAACGAGTCTCGTTTATGGTTTTCTTGCAGCGTGAGTCTAATCATTTACGCGTTGGCAACCGAACGATAGGGAATGGCGCGAGAAGATTGAACAAGTAATAGTGGCGAAAATAAAGGAAGATATATGAGGAAGGTAACGCGACGAGTAGAAGATATTTCACCCAGTTACAGGAGCGTAGCGGGAAATGAACTCTCGGAGTGAACTCTGGTGCCGTCGGCGAATCAGTGATGTCATCCTCCGCAACACATCGACACTCTATCCTTTCTAGGGACTTTCAAGCTATTGTTCTTCTTTTACCGGTTCCATCTCGCGACAAAAACCACTGCGGGCGTGACAGCGTTCTTTAACCTCCTATTTCGACGAGCTCGATTTTGCTATTCACAACTAATGCACGGTTAACTTTCCTAAGATTTGTAATCAAAGTTAGAACCGATGTATTCGTTACGTTCTTCTGATTAAAAACAGTCCAAACACGACGCGAATTAGACTACTTTTGATTCGTGCAATATATGCGTAATGAGGGGGAAAAATCATACAGAATTTTACATTCCGTATTTTTCGTGTTATCTTTCTGGAAAATACTGTCAAAGTGTTCTTCAGATACTTCTGATTAAAATGAGTATAAACACTACGCGAATTGTATACGTGTTGAATAATATATGGTGTATTTATCTTTTACAGCATTCCTAATTAAAACAGTACTATTTGCAATTCTATAAATATTAGGGTTCTTCCATTTCGTGATATTAAGTTTGTAGTACCGGTCATCGGTGATCGTCGTGGAAGCATAAGGGATTAAATATTCAATTAGTCAATTATTCTTTACCAAATATGTATCGCTGCATTTTGAAAACAAGCTCCAATGGGTGCAGCCAATATTTTGTATACTCGATTAAACCGATATGCACAAATACGTTATAAATATTTAATACGTCGGAATGTGCAATATCTATTATATTGCACGCCGGTTCGATTCTGCATTTGTAATTAAACGAATAACAATTTGTGTTCTGGATTCATAATGGATTATAAGCTCAAATGTCGCAAAGTCGTCGACGGAAAAATGTTATTTCGTAGCAATTCGTGAAATTCGTCGCGCGCGGGTTAGGTGTTTTGGAATGTTTCGACTGCAGAGTGTCGAGTGATCGATGGCATAGTAATTCCGGGCATCCACGTCATACCTAAACTCGCTAGACGTTCATTGAAATTGTCTAAATAACCACTATATCGCGTTAAAAAAAAAGAAAGAAAGTAATCGCATAATAAAGAATTTTAATTTTAATTCGAAGCTAATTTGTTCCTTTGCTATAACGACGAAATTACACCTGTTCTTCTACCTTTTTTTTTTTAGCTTTGAGAATAGGATAATTATACGAAATTCCAAGAGTTTTTCCAATCGGTGTTAGAAAGGTAACTATACTGTTTCGTTGCAAGTACACGGCGTAATCGGATCTAATAATTGTCTTTAAACAATACTGCTCTTCTCGTGAGCATTAATATTAATGTATTCGCGAACACCTAGCAGCTGTCTCATGTTGTCATTTCCGTCGTGGTTAATGATCTGCTTTGAAGAGCCGCACTTTTTCAGGACAACGGACTCGCGTTTGCTCCGACTTTACGACTCCTTCGCTCATTATCATCCCTAATTAACGTACACATCTATTACCAATGCTAATTGCTAATTGTAATTAAATTCGTCATAAGAATCGTTTCTTGCCGCGGTGTTGTAAAAAACATAATAAAGAGGATTCCAAGTGCATTGTGCTCCGTAAACGCAGCAGGTCTCTCCTTACAAGAAAACGCGATTAAATGGAATTAAAATTCAGCTATCAATTACGGCGGTTGGTCAATTTTTCTGTTTATATTTTTCAGTCACTTACGTGGACAAAATATTATTATGAAACATACGCTTGTTTAAAAGTTTACTGACTGTGATTAGAATTAAAATATTTATAATGGGGTCAACTAATCTCATAGACTTATATTATGTCACTAACAACTTATTTTAGTCCTACTGCAATGACTCGATGTTAAAATATATGTTTCATTGTTATAAAATTATTAATACGACGGGTCTATAACGAACAAGATTCAAAGAAACGACGAACGATCGTTTGAAATAAATTTTCCAAGGACGAAGGACGACTCGCGGAAGTAAATCACAATGTGAGAAATAAAGAGGAGATGCGTTGGTAAGCATGTAAAAATGCAAGGTGCCTTGCAGGAAGCAACGTTACTTTTTCCTCGCCGAAGTGCCATACATTTCAAACGTAGAGAAGGAAATATAACACCCGGCGGGCCGTAGGTGAAAATTCTAGGTTAAACCTATAGGATAAGATCGTGATAAATCTTTCAGTCCGATGGTTACTCGAAAATTTATTTTCCAACCAACGGCACGGAGTATGTACACTGGTCGTCAAGAGTGCCTCTAAAAATCGAAATTACTGCCCCGGCCACATAAACAGGGGATGAATTCTTAATCTGCTCGAACGTATCCGATAATGTTTCCCCACGTTGCTCGAAAACCACCGCGGTTGTTATTATTTTACTTATATAAAATGCAAACATTAATAGCTGGTATCTCGACAAGTTATTCGAATATTACTTGCTACTCGTCGAATTATTGCGCGTTATCCCAAACAGTAAACATCGTTCAATCTCAAAAAACAGATTTTATCCTCGACATTCAATTTTCAGTAACTTCTCCTTTATACTCCTTTGTATTTTTATTGGTACATTTTAAATTTTGAGAAATTCATTTTTAAAGTGGTTACTTTCATCCATCATGGTTTTAAATAAATCTTCTGCTTTCATATTATTTTATCTTTTTCATAAAATTTTGTGCAATGTTTCAACAGAGATTCGTTATTTGCATGCTTTATTTCCCAAAGTAACAGACTTCGTTGTACCGAAAAAAAAATGTTCCCAGGGAGCAGAGAAAAATACACACGCGATTTTGGAAAACACCAGGAACGCTGATTTCCATCGAGCGCTAAAATAATTCTACCCAAGCTGTGCAATTTATTTTTAACGCCGGAGTAGCAATCTGTCGAGAGACAACGGGTCAGAAAATTTCCATTTCTACGCCGTATTTTTGAAGCTGAGGTCGTGGAGTTGAACGAGTTCGTAACGAAGCGGAAGTACTATTACTAATACTAATTTTAGAATATCATAAACGTCGAAACTTCTAAAAATCACGTGGCACCGTTTACCTTCGACTACTCGGATAAAACGAACAAATTACTGATTCGATGATAATCGAAACAACGATTCGCAAATAACGATTACTAAATTAATCGTTTGATTACAACGACCGTGATTGCATTCGATCGGGGATCAGTAATCGTTGTTAATAGCGGGATTTTACTTTAATCGGACTACGTTCGTCCCGACTCTGATCTTCGGTGTTAACTCCCCGAGTTTCTAAGGTTTGAAACTTGCCCTCCGAGACGAAAGTACGGAGCTTCGTCGACTTCATTAGCGCGGGTAGGTACATTCTATGAAACGAAGCCTCGTAAAGGTAGTAAAAAAAAACGACTGTCGACCATTCTCGATTATCCTATCGCGACAATAGAGGGGTCGACTGGCAAATGGGTAATTTTACGATCGGCTATTCGCTCGGTATATTTAGAAACGTGTACAATAGAAAATCGTTCCTCACGAAATTTTCACCGCCCTAACAACACGACGTCACCCCGTGCACCTGTCTCCGTTTCAAGATTGTTCGAAACCACCGTCCCCAGCCTTTTTGCCGATTTTAACTCGCTGTTATAAAACGACTGGCGACGGTTCGTTGCGCTGTCCAACGTTCAGTTTCGTCGTTTCATTATTTGCTTTGCTTTTATGGGCCCGTTGGCAGCCAGATATTAGTTTCTTTCTCGAATGTTTTTCCTAAACGGGACGCCTATATTTTCGTCGGTTTCCGTTCTTTTTTCAGCGAATCCTATATCGTGTCATCCTTTTGTTTCGGTACCGCGTATTTGCATTGTTGTACGGACTCGGTGAACCGCGTTATGACACGAAAATTAAGAAATAATCAAGAAACAAAAAAAAAATCAAATACTAATCTACGACAAAATCCTTTTATTTTTATTATGGACGAACTTTTTATAGGAACTTTTTATAGTCTATTAAATTACCGTATAAGTTATAAAAATTGTGGCGTCGCCTCCCATGCTCGCCACCAGAGGGGTCGCGCTCTCACAAGCGCTCGACCAACCCCTCGGTTGCTATATATACACTCCTCGAACGACTTCCCAATATCTCAGTCGTCTAAGGCAGGGCCTGCTAGAAAGCCTTACTGATGAGTCCACTGGCAGGCCCTGACGAAACGCGCCCCCTCCTTTCCTTTTCTGCCCTCCTACGGAATTCTCACGAGATCCTCTACCCGCAGCGAAGCAGCGCCACAAAATGATAAGTATCATATTAATTTTATATATTGAATAAATATCGCAAAAGAAATTTACTATCTTGCAGAAAATCCTAAAAAGGGACCTGCGCGAAATATATAATTTTAATACGTTTCCCGAAAGCCAAACGATCGTTCATTTGATGATCGATTTTTATTTGCAGGAGATCGAGAAGATACAAGATGGATCGCGTGTAGAAATTCGATTATTTGCTTTCTCAAGAAGTCAATTTAAATTCGAACAGAAAACGAAATATTTGAATTCGTCGATCCATTTTCGATTCGAATAAGAAATAAGCGAGAAAATTGTTGCGTTTAAATCCAATTGGTGCGATTGATAAATTACGTAATATTCAAAGAAAGAAAGCCAAAGAACGTGAGGTAATTTTTAACGCCAAGAACGTCACCATTTTATTTCGCAGACTCCCTCGAAGGAAGTTCAATTTGTTCTTACTTTTAGGCGAAATGAATTTCCAAGATCTCTTCAAATAACTCTGTAAACGAGTGTCTTGTTCCTTTTTACTTTGCTAGGTAGAAAGTTTAACGGGATTCGAACTAACTTCCCTCGGATAACTTCCGTAAAACTTTCTTATTTCGCTTAAAATCTCTTCGACGTTTAAATTGACATTGACTAAATTAAACCTAGTAAATTTTACTTCGTTTTCTTGACTGATAGCTTAACGAACTGTTATACTTGCGACTCGCGATGGTGTCTCAAGACTTTCCAGGATACACTTATTTAAAGTAACAAAATCTACAACGAACTGGAATATTAATTTATTTGTGAATATAGCTAATCGTTACAGCGACGCAAATTTAATATTAGCGAAGGAAACTTTTAATTTTGAAACATTTTTATTTTGAATTTAAAACATTTGAATGAAATATTTGAAAGGGTGGCTTCGAGGGCCATTTTGGCGGTTTTTCGTAATTTCGAGGAAGGAGAGCGCAAAAGAGTAACTTCGTGAGAATATATTTAACAAAACAGAGAGCGTTCGTCGAGGCAGGAATATTCGAGACTGCTCATAAATTTTCATGGATCTTTTCGACCGTATGTGCTGTGTCCTCGATGTTAAAGACCACCCTCTTTCCAGCGTGAAGGAGGCCTGAACGTTCTCCTCTTACCAGGAGACCTCTTCTACGGATGACCCTCGTATCACCCTTTTCCGTGTCGTGCAATTTTTTTCGAGCAACGTCAATGTATTTTTAACCCGTGCTTCCATGCATTGAGAACAACGGCTCCCGTGTTTCATGGGAGAGAAACGCTCGGGTAAAATTTATGCCCTTAAACGGTCGTTCCCAGCTACAAGTAATTTGTTCCGCGAACGAGAAACAAACGAGTAGCTTGCTTAATAACGAACATCCGAAAACCAGGCTCTTACGAAAGTACATTAAACCTATTGCGAAAACTAAGTTTATGCAAATACCAAAATGCTTCTTTCTACGACATTCTATAGAGACAAATATTATAAAATAATATTTCATCAAAGAGACGTCCTTTTATGGCCAATTGTTATTTAATAATTTTGTCGTCTAGAATTAAATCTAATACTTTAAAGATTGATCAAACAAGTGAACCGTAATATTTTAGAGCAAGAAACAACTAAATTGGACCCGGGAACAAAAATGTTAACCTACATGAAAATGAAATGTAATTATTTTGTAAAATGTGAAAACTGCGCGTGTTTCGCAAACAATGGTTTGGTTGTAGCAAAGAGTTCGAGACTCGCGACGGCAACCAGTTGGAAAAAGAAAATGGAAAAAGTTAAAACGCTGGAAAATGCGCTACTAGACGTTCCTGGGAGTTCTTGTAATTTTTTCGAACATGGTTAACAATCCCAGGACATGAAAAGTAAGACCCCATTATGGTTTTTTTCGGTCAGAGGCGGTTCGAAATGTCTGCTTTCAACGTCATTATTCGCGCGTGTTTTCACCGCAAAACACGAACCAAGAATCAAAGCAGTCGAGACTCTCAAAAGATTTGTAGAACTTTAGACAAATGTAACAATTTTTTAAAATAAAGTCACTGTTTGTAGGTTTTCGTTATTTATTTCTTACCGGTCGTACGGTATTTGTGAAAAGAAAATCACAGGAATCATTAAGATGGTTCCTTTGCTATTTTTATGTGTTTCTTATAGGATTGTATAATATTGTATGTTGTGCAATTATTTTAGAATCTTAGTTCGCGTCCTCCAAAGATGGCTAGAAAATAGCGAAGACTCCAGGTTGTTTAGATGATTTTATTATGGAGTTATATCGTGAAAATGTTAAGAACAGACCACTTCAGACAGAGAAGGGTCCTCTGGCGTCATGAAAGATGATGATTCGAAAAGTGCTGTCGAGGTATATACGTAAGTATCACGAAAAGTGCTTGGAATAAAGGTCGATACAGGTGAGGAAGCAGATCGTAAACGTTTACATCGCCTAGGAAAGGTGTAGATATAAGATCGTAGCACCTCCTCGATTTAAGTCACTAATTCCAACTCCTTTGGAGACTTTTAACGAGTATGGTAGATAATTTTACTCTAGAATTCAAGTTTCTTGCCACGATCCTAGCCCAAACACTGTCCAAAGGTGGGGCAAATTTCATTCCAACGAAATTGCAATCTGATTTAAATTACATCCCACGTCGAATAAATAAACAATAAGGGTAGCGTACTACACAACCAATAATGGATCGTTTCACTTGGCAACAAATCTTTCTCAAATAAAAAGGTACAAGAAAAATAAATAAGACGAATTTTTAATAAATAAATTGGCAATTTCAACATGTTTTATCAATCGTGTAGAATTTGATTAATATTTACCAGAGATCTAGCAACAATATCGAACCTTGTTCGCAATTTGAACGAAATAAATTCTTATTAAATCGTACGAGAATTGTATTTTTATAAAAGTGATTAATCTTCGAGTATTCTCGAGATTAAAAGGAGGCATAAAGTCGAAAGAAAAAATCTGCTCCGCGTTCGATAATTACGAATAAAGACATAGCACCGCGAGAGTTCTGTGGCTTACAAGTAATTAAATGATATTAGTTTTTTTCATTTTTCTTTTTTTTTCCTCTTTCGACGGACGTCTCGACGACTGGCGCCGCACGCCGACGTTCCACACGAGGCATGCGAACGATGCCGTGCAAATGGGGAGAGAAAAAAAAAGACAAAATCGTCGACGATTCCCGCCCACGTGGTATTTCGCGCAACTGACAAACATGCAACCAGCTCCTGCATAGCGGAGACAAACTTTTTCGAAATAATTGATATAATTGTAGTTCGAAACAACACCGTAATTCCGAGGTTTCGATCGATTCGCAAAATGTCGATGAATCTTTAACAGGGTGCTAACTATATTTTTCTTAGCTTTTAGCAAAGCTACCATTCTCGACCAAAGAAAAAAAATTCTCTATTAAAGGTGCCTCCTACCACAAAGAAATGACTTTTTATGCTCGCGTTGAGAACTGCTCGAACATTTTGGCAAAATTTCGAAGCAAAATTAAAAATCAGAACCTTATCTTCGAAGCGATAAATCGTCGGTTGCAATATTGACAAAAATTCTAAAAGCGTAAGGCGTCGTAAAATACGGTCGTTTTTAATAACACGACGCCACCCGGATAGATTTGTTGCAGCTTAATGACGTTTACCGGTGCTCGTTCGGCGGTCACGTTTATCAGATAAAACGATTCGTACGGTTATCGGAGCAAAACAGACTCGTATTTTATTTAATCAACGTACAGATATTTTCTGCCAAGATCTTATCTCCACGGGCAGAGCGTATTAAAGACATTTCTTGGCACGGGAATGACTCGAGCGTGCTTAGCATACTTGCATACGTGCGTCAGAGTTCAGCGTCAACTGTGACCGCGAGAACGGGTTTCCTCTCCGTCCGTTTGATTCAACTCGTTGCCATCGGTGTGTGCAATCATCGGATAACTCTACTTCTATTTAGTTTTTGCGTCCCTACCAACCCCTTTCTCGACGCGCACAAAGTCCATCGTCCTCGCAGCCCCAATAACAACCTGACGTATTACGCTATCATCTACTTGTACGTACAGTCTGCGTCACGCTCGATAATTGCGACCACGATAACAGCCACTCTCTATGGATAACCTAACCCGTGATACAATCGACAAAGAACAACTATAGCAAGGGTAAACAGTACAGTTGGTGGCAGTGGCCGAAATGACTCCGAAAATAACTGTTTCGAACTACTATTCGGGAGACGAAATTAGTTCAAAGTTTTGTAAAACATCCTTTTCGAATAATTATCTTTCGATTTTAGTGGTTTCGAAAAGCTTCGAAAGGCTTCTGAAAATATTCCAAATTTCCAGGATCGAGGCAGATATTTAGGATAACGATCGTTGCTGGACTAACACTGTTGAAATAAATCGCAGTAGGAATGTCGAAGCATGTTTGCAACAGAAAATTGCTGCAAGGGAAATTTTCACAAGGAACATATTTTTCTAGTAATTATCTACCGATTTTAATGGTTGCAAAAAGCTTCAAAAGGCTTCTGAAAATATTCCAAATTTCTAGAATCGAGCCAGTTATTTCGTATAGCAAACGTTGCTGAGCATTGTTCAGATAAATTGGCGTAAAAATGTTGAAACGTATTTGCAGCAGAAAGTTGCTGCAACCGTACGTTTACCTTTACAAAAACAATGGCCACCTTTCGCTGTTGAATGGAAGTTAGCCTCACGATTGAGCAGTAAACTCTTGTGCACTAGTCTCTGTCCACCCTCGAGCGTTTACCACCCGCACCCACAATTCCATTCCATTGTAAACCAGCAGGCTGTACAACGCGTCACGCGTTTCCGGACCGACTCGGACACGTTCGAACCATTCCCATGTAAAACACTAGCGTAAATGCATGCTCGTCAGGCGAGGGGATAATTTTATTTCTAACCTCAAACACCGCGTCGCCCAAAGTCTTTAACAACGCATGATTTATTTATTTTATACAAAATCTCATTTTTTAACAGTTGGAGACTTTCAGTATCTAGCACAATACGAAATATTGGGAGAAACAGTGGCTTAGAAGCCTCAAAATCATGTTTGTTGCCTCGACTCAAAAATGTTGAGCCAAACAAACTTGAAACTATTAGAACAAGTAGGGGAGTTGTTACAAATGATTTGAAAACTTTTTTCTTTAATTAATGTATATCACATAAAGGTTACTGCGTATGCCCAACATTTAACACTTTCAATAAGAAAATGTAATTGTAATTTATTCTGACGAAAAATCCAACGAAGGCACGCGAACTAAAATTATCATACTTGAACGAACTAACTTCTTTAGCTATAAACACCTAACAGTTAATTGAGCACACCCTAAACTGCCACGAACTTACAATTTATAAATTATGATGTCAATTGGGGTTGGTTGTTACGTAAGAATTTAATTTATTCATTAATTTATTAACGCAACGTCTTGTAGAAAAGTCTACATCTACATTTATGGAAGTATTTCTTGCAACAACTAACGAAGCCATAAAAAATAAATTTTCGATACAACTTAAAAGTCCTTTTTATGTGTGCATAAATTGCATCGAAGAGCAAAATACTACAACTTGATACATTCTGATGTAAGTCGTCTGTGACTCGTAGCAATTACTATACATTTGGGGCACATCGATGCAGAATTATTTTTTCAAAGTCGTACTTCTTGCTCAGATAAACGTAATCGTGGTCATTAATAGTAAAACGCGTATCCTTTAAACGAGTATCTTATCGAAAACAGACTACAAAACGAACGAGAAGTAGGAAACCACCGATCGTAACGACCCACCCCACTCGCCCCTACTCGGAGATCAACGATGTTTATGACCTCTGCTGTAGTATCGCTAAAAGATGAATTCTTGAAACTTCCGATCGCCCGTTCGCGCAGAATCCATTACAGTTTCGGTCGTCATATTTGTATTTCGTGATAGACGATGGCGCATCGCTCGCAGTTTAAAATAAACACGTATTTTTAGAATACCCATATGCATCTCGAAGGTGATGCTTTATCTCGTTGCATGCGACGCGTCTCGAGGTATATTCACCTCGCCAACGACCTTCGAGCTTCCTTAGTCTGTCCACCTACGAACACCTTTTCGTGTTTCGCCAAGCGATAGTCGCAGAGAGACCCCTCGTATCGTTTCACTTCGATTTCAAACGAGAGCTTGGCCGTTCTATCAATTTATGCAACTATTCTAACAAAATACGTGTCGACTGTTGGGTGTCCGTGCACAATTTCCTGCCGGTTCGAGGTGAACAACACTTGCGTTTCGTGCACGATGTCGGACGCTGTTTGATCAAACCACATCGATAGCGCAATTTGTCCGCGGATAGTTTCGAACTAAATTGTATTTATGTCATGTGACGCGATATCGAGTATCTGTAACTGCACGTTGGCATGCGATTCGTTTGTGGCAACGGAACGATATGCATGATATGCAAAGGTAAGCGTAATACGTAGAAAAGTGGCCAACTAGGCGGAAAGAAGAGCACAGGGAACCAAATACTGTATCTATAATTCCAGGTAGATAAAACTTTAACGACTAGAACGTTTCGCTGATTCCTACCATTTTTTCTTCCCCCCCTTCTCATTATTCTAAAACAGTATGATTTAGTTTCTACGGTCGAACGACGGTCGAGAATATCACCAGACACACGGAGAGTCTGCGACGTAGTTAAACTTCGATCACTTGGTCGTACGACGAACAATATGGAATGAAATACAGTTAGAAGAATCCGAAACAAGAAGATCAACGCAAGTAACTTACAACGTAAAATGCGGTTTAATTGCTCCGCGCTGGTCAACGATAAGAGAAAGAGAAGTTCTCGGTGCGGTTTAGTTGTAAGATAGAAAACAGGTTTCGAAGCGGAACGATAGAACCCACGTATCTGTAACCATGACTCACTAAATATAGAATTTATACGTAGACAAGTTGTCTATAGGCACGACTGTTTCACACTCGTGTCAAGTAACGGTGATTTAAATATTCCAACGATTCTATATAGTAAACATTATTACGTTTCGCGACTGTAAATACGAATAATCAGGCGATTCCCGCGAGAACGGAATGAAATATTGAAATTTACGTGTTTATTTTTTTTTTCGTCCCCGGTCCAATGGCGTATCTACCTATCCGTGCGTGCATCTTTTAGTTCGTTGACAATAAACATTGACAATTGCGGTTGATCCGAGACTTTTCGATACTTTTACGCAAATTAAAAGTCATCGAGTCAAATTAATTTTATAAGTATATTTTTAAACGTTTTGATATAATCAAAGAGATTATTCAAATATAAATAAATATCGATAGCATGTTATTTCAATTTCTAAAGAGACGTTTTCGAGTAAACAATCTTGTAATTCTGCAAGCAACGAACCAATATAATACAGACAGTAATTAATGATTTGGCTATTTTGCAGTAGTTCGTAGTCGTTTTGCGTTATCGTCGCGGCCGTGTAACGTGCAAAATGAAAGACAAAAGCATAGCAAGTGACGCGATAAAAGATATTAAACTGACTTCACATCGTCCATCACCGGTTCGTTTGGCAGTCCCTTTGACGAATGTGCACACGGACGATTGTTCGATGTCACAGTGAATTCAACTTTAACATTTAATCGAGCTTTATAACCGTATCGTAAACAAATATCCCTAGACAGGGATATCCTCGACATTTGTTCAAATTACAGCGTGAAAAATAGAAATATCGGATAATTGAATACCCTAATAACAGTGTCTTGGAGCAAATACTCGAGGACGTTATAGAACGAGTTATATGGAAAGATGTTGTATATATAAATAAGGTGGAATCAACGACGTTGCCTTTGGAAGCTCCAATTTATAACAAAGTTACTTTTACTACATCGATGCAACGCACCATTGCGATTTATGTACCAATTTTACATATAAATTAACAAATCGATGTAGATAACTTGTAACCTTGTTGCCAATTAATTTAATCGCGAAATGAATTGCACGCATGTAGCGTACTACGAGAAGTTATGATCCTGTTTTGATACTCGGAAGGAATTGGACAATAAACAACATCGTTACAGACTATAAAAATAATCAATTGCACGAAATGTTTGCGTACGATCGATTCATTTAATCGATACGGTTAAAATATAATTTGTATAAAATACTAGAAGCAGAGTTAGAAATTTATATTATTAATAAAATCGAATATCTGAATTTTATTATGGTAATAATTTAAGCTAGCGATACATCGGCCGGCAAAACAAACATTATAAACAACTATGAATCGTTCGATCTAAATAAACTGGTACGTGACATTTTGAGTAACGCTCTAACGAGAAATAATAACGGTTATTTAGTTTAAATTGATGCAACGGATGGAAAACGATGACAAAACGTTACAAAGTCGGCAATAAACAAGTCGAGCAGAAAGACGGAACAAGACAAGCTAATCTAGAAGAAAATTAAGATAAACGAGACTTATACTCCAGCGGAATAAACGACCGCTTATGAAACACAAGCGGACATATTTATACGTTTCCTGCTGTTGGAGGACAATCCACACGTAAACGTATTTTTACGTTTCCGGGGGCACCAGAATCCGTTAATACAGGATTTAAAACAATTTCGGCGACCGTGGTAAAAAGAATTAACGAACCAGTTTAAAGAGACGCGGTTTAGAACGCTAAAAAATAGAGGCTTTTTCGTGAAATTTTCACTGGGACGCTTTTGACGCTCTTTCAGACTTTGTACGTTTGTTTATACATATTTTTCTTCGCGAACAAATACTCATTTATCGAAACAATACGTAAAGGGAAGGGTTCTGGTAAAATTTTTGTGAAAAAATTGTCGAGTTTCTGATTTTTTTAACCCTGGTTCGTCGTTCGGGCGAAGGAACAAAACGATTGGATAAAAATCGATCCGCTTTTGGGAAGGTGGGTCTAATCTTTGCGAGACAAGACGTACAACAGATCGGGTTCAAAAGTCTCTAACCTCGAAAAAGGATCGTGCGCCGACTCCGCGTATTCAAGGCTCGGGGAATGCAAAAAGTTGAAAAAGAAGGTGACGGAGGGTTCGCAGGGCAACAACCATGCTACCATGAAGCAGAGAAGACGAAGAAAGCGACGAACAAGAAGGAGAAGCCGAAGAAAGAGGAAAGAAGGAAAACTATGGCCGGGGTACAGTGATGTACGAGAGCTAACAGCGTCTCGAGAGACCGAATGCATCCACTAAATCGAAATCCTGTTGCTTCGAAAGATGCTTCATCGAAACATACACGATCAAACGTATTTCCAATTGGAGACACACAGACATCTTTGCAATTTTATCCTTTTGAATTTCCAGGCAATAATTCCAAATCCTACCTAATTTTGCTGAATCTTGCTTTTCTTTTAATTTAACATTTTCTTTAATTCTGGAAAAACGTCAGAGTAAAAGGAATAATAATTAAAATTACAGTCTCAACGTTTCAAGTTCATATGTCATTTACGACTTGTAATTATTTATACGCTACGTTTATGTTTGCGTAAGAGTCGACGTCTTTCCTCTGCTAAAAATATTCAGCAATTAACCAGGAATTGAAACACTCGTCGTATTCTATTCTTCCTTTTCAGATTACGCTAACAAAAACCGTCCAAAGAAGTAACCGCTGCTTCTCTTACAACCATTCTTTTTATTATTCTTTGCCGCGTCTTTTCTTTGTTTTTGCTTAATTATCCAGGTCTCCCCGTGTATTGCAGTAACAATCGCTCCGTTTTCCTTTCCCCGAGGGGTCGCACAATAATTTTCCATGGCTCGAAACTCGTCGATAGAAACAGTACCGGAGCTTTACATTCATATATGCAAAATAAAATTCCACATGTCGGGCATCGTCGTCGGATTTCCAATTTTATCAGAAATATTTACGAATCGACGAAAGTTAAAATTCCCGGGATACCATTTCCGAACATTTATTCGTATATAAATGTATAAACGAACAACAAATACATAGATTTAAGATTTTATAATATTAGGGAAGAGGATCGAATAGTCTTAAAAACAAATTTCGCGCGCGTATCTTAACGAGTCCCGACGGATTTTTGACGCGTCGAACGTTTTGACGCAAAAACATTTGCATGAAATTCTTTACTCCGAATGGAATTGCTTTCACCAAGACGCATAAAACGCTATAAAAAGGCTTTAACGATCAATGTTTATCCCGTGCAAGAGTTTACGAGTGGCATAAAATGTTTGGTGAATGCAGAGAAGCCATGGAAATTGAACCTTGTTCTGGAAGGCCATCAACATCAACGGGATGAGTATCGCATCGAAGATGCAAAGAATTTTTTGCTCGTTGATCGTTCGATTGAATGTCAAAGAGATCGCCGAGCGGGTTAAAGTATCTGTCGGTTCTTGTCATTCGTTTCTAAGTGGTACTTTTCAAATGAAACACGTTGCTGCGCGATTCCGTTCGAGAGAATTCAATTTTCAGCGAAAACAATTTCGAGCTAAGTTTTATGGGACGATTCCGAGCAAATGACAGTACAAAGTTGATGAAATTTAGTATTTTAAAATATTCCACCATCCGATATACGCCCCTGAGTGCCTACATCTGTATATATAAATTTATAATTTACGACAGCCATCGGTACTATACTAAACGTAGGCTTGTAATTGAAATATGAGGTGCTTGGCGGTACGACGTTTTGTATGTCTATAATATCAAAAGAAACTTTGCCTACCTTCGTTTCCTCGTGAAGTACTTCTATAAGGGCTTCACATACCTGAGGAATAATCGACAAAATACTCTAGATTTAAAATAAGAAATAACAAACTCGTACAGGAATCCTCGGCTAGCTAAAATTTTAAATGTTAGTTTTTTTTTTTTTATAATTTGTGACATTTCAAATTGGATTATATGACTCTAGTTTTACGAACATTCGTTGTCCATTATTAATATAATAAAACACACGCTTGTTACGATCGTCTCTTTCCGTTGATAATACCGTGGAAAACATAGTCAAAACATATTCATACGACCATGCACGATCGTTGACTGTATACTCGTGTTCGTTCATGCTCGTTTGCGTTCATCTTTGGTCCGAACATACTCGAGGCGAGCATTACAAACGAGCACAAACGCTCATCGTTCGGTGTTGGACTATTTTATAAAAAAAAAATAGAAAATCGTCCAGTTTCATGGGACGCTACCAATAAAATTAAGATCGATAAAGAGTTAAAAAATTTGAAATTTCGTTGAAGCTAAAAAATGGTGGCTTTCGTTACAGGTAAATAATGTTGCAATTTCCTGAAAGAATAAAAAAACAATTATGATCGTTACATAGTATGAACAATTCTTTTAAGAATTCTTGGCAAAATATTCTCGCTGACAAGATCGTAAAAGATGTTGGAAGGAGCCTCGTTGATTAGAATATTCGTGTTTGGCGTTGTTTGTTCGCGGTGGTCAAGATCGCGAGCAACCGTGGAGTGGAAAAGGAAAGACGTTCACGGGTCGATTAATTTGAACAGCAGCGTCGAAAGCGAGCTCGCGTTGTGATGCGGCATTAATTGCGAGATTGATCGATCCCCGTGTCCGTTTATGGCGGCGCGGCGGGGCCGTGGTGTGCGCAAACCAACGGCGATTAAACGGCGCGGCGTGTCGAGCAAGGCCGTAAAATCTTCACCAGGTGCACTGACCTGCCTTACGGTGATTAAGGTGAATAAGAAGCGCTCGCGGCGAGAAATGCGGGCGTAGAGTGCACCGCGCATCGAATAATTGATGGTAAGCTCGGTTGCAAAACTGAGACGCGTCCACGCGATACGCGATCTATGCCACGCACGTATTCCTCACCTAATAAAACCTCCGTCGTCCATCGCTTTTTTACATACAGTGACGAACAAAAGTATTGGCACAGACCGTATTTTCAAATAAAATGTTATGTAGCTGTGAATAAAGCACAATGTCTTCTTTATTTTTGGTATAAAATATAAGTTTGAGGTTTGAACTTTAAGTATCTCGCGAAATAAAGCAATTACTATATTAATTAATAATTTCATAATAATGAAAAATAGTAACAAATACACAGAGGACAGTTTTCGACGAAACAAAAGTATTGGCACACTTGTAAATTTAATATTTCTATGAAACACTTATGTAAATATTTATAATATTGGCATGATTGTTGTATCCAGGGAAGTCCCGAGATTCAATTTGATATTCATTTGTTATTTCTTACTAAGTTTGCCTGTAATAAAGTGAATAACACAACAATGTATCGAAAAGCACGAGAAACAACAATTTCAGAGAGAAAAATTATATTAAAATTATCAAAAGAGGGAAATTCATATTCTACGATAGCTAAAATAGTAAATAGAAATCGTTTCACCGTAAGAAATATCATTAAACGGTTTCCTGATGAACAAAATGTAAAAACTCTTCCGCGAAGTGGTCGTCCACAGAAATGATCAGAACGAGATAAACGAAAAATTACCAAGATTGTAAAAAAAAATCCTAAAGTTGCCTCTACAGAAATAGCGGCACAAACGAAAAGTGAAAATAAGGTAAATGTACATCCTATAACTATCCGGAGAGTTCTTAAAAGTGCAGGGTACAATTCAAGAGTGGCTAGAAGAAAACCATTGATCAGCAAAATTAATCGAAAAAACAGATTAGAGTTTGCAGAAATGTATGTACACAAAAATTTAGAATTTTGGGATAGAATACTCTTCTCTGACGAAAGTAAATTTAATATTTTTAAATCTGATGGTCAAATAAGAATATGGCGAAAGCGTAATACCGAGTTGGATTCGCATAACATAGTCTCAACTGTTAATTACGGGGGTGGTAGTGTATTAGTATGGGGTTGTATGAGTTCCTCCGGACTTGGAGAACTAGTTTTTATAGACGGTATTATGGATAAATTTGTATATTTAAATATTTTGAAACAAAACTTTAAAAAAAGCGTGGAAAAATTAAATCTTGGAGAAAACTACTATTTCCAACAAGATCATGATCCCAAGCATACTGCTTATATTGTCCGCCAATGGATCGTTTTTAATACACCCTATACATTGCCAACCCCTCCTCAATCGCCGGATTTAAATCCGATTGAACACATATGGAATGAGTTAGAAAGAAGGATCCGAAAACACCTTATTCGGACAAAGGAGTAATTAAAAGATGCACTTATGAAGGAATGGAACGAAATAGGTTTAGAAGTAACACAAAATTTAGTACATTCGATGCCTAATCGGTTACAAAGTGTAATAAGACAAAAAGGATTACAAACAAAATATTAATTTGAATATTGTATTATAAAATAGTAAGTGTGCCAATACTTTCGTTTCGTCGAAAACTGCCCTGTATGTGTTTGTTATTATTTTTTATTATTAAAGGCCTACTTAATCGCTTTGTTTCGCGAGATACTTAAAGTTCAAACCTCAAACTTATATTTTATACCAAAAATAAGGAAGATATTATGCTTTGTTCACAGTTACATAACATTTTATTTGAAAATACGCTCTGTGCCAATACTTTTCTTCGGCACTGTAGCTAAATATGCGACTAGGCGAGAACTCTACGTTGCGTGCCCGATCGAGCGAAAAACAATGCGTTATTGTCCGGGGATGCAAATAAGGACCTAACGTTGGTCGTCCATGAGGATACACGCCTTTCCTCAAACCTTTATCAACCTCATTATCTCATTAGTAGACTGTGGATGTTTATACATTTATGGGAAATTTTAATTCTCAAGAAATTACATAATGTAATTGATATACAAAAATACAAAAACTACTCAACACTTTGACTGCTACGTCATCCATATATGGGTGATAGGATTAATCACTATGATACTAAAATAGTTAATTCTCGAGTTAGGACGTCGAGGGAAATAAATTTGGATAGAATTTGTGAATTATAACAAGGTTGCAAAAATAAGTACTTTTGCAGAATATTGTATACCGTTTTGATCTGGCAGTGAACGTGTTAAAGTGATATACGAATTATTATATTTGGGGGTTGAGAACTCTATAAAGTTCCCATTTCATTAATTCTATTAATGAAAATATGAATTTGCACACAGATCCGTAGTCTACTCATTATTTGTTGTCATTAAGTCTCAATTCTACTTTGTTCAGTGTGTATTTCTATATTGTGTAATATATATTGTTTATCTGTAAACAACTGTGAAAATATCATTATATTTTCACTTGTACACTAATAAGTTTTTACTTATATAATAAATGAATAAATAAATTACTCTGTTGTGGCGATTAACAAAATAGGGGTGAGTGGGGTAAATCGGTACAAAGTATTTAAAAATTTTCCTGCTTAATGTATCAGTTTGAAGCGAGAATGATTGATGCATGTCAACTAAAGGTTACTGTGTATGAGTTTTCTTTTATCGCTAATCGAAGCGTTTCCAGCGCAACATTTTATGACTACGATAAGGAAAAATAATTTTAACTTATTCTGGCGAAAAATATATTGAACGCTAAACTAAAATTATCGTACTTGAATCAAGGACCATACAAAATTTAAAGGAACTTTAAATTGGAACACTATAGATAGAATATTATACACACATATCCATAAAGGTCAACGAATCAATATTCTGGTGCATTTTCAATATATGAATATATATTGAAACAAAAGCTATACTTTACCCTCGATGCGTAATCCTTGCAACCCTTGCAATCGATTGTCGGAGATTTATCGTTTCGAAGCAGCGCCTCTCGAGAATAGCAATGAACTCACCTGAAATAAAAAGAAACATTTGTCTTTAGCTGTTCAAACTTCTACGATAGTAGAAATCAAACGTAGAAAAAACTTTTCCACTATTCCACAGGTACGTTTTTAAATATCTTCTAGAGAGTCAAACGTAATCAAACAACGATCGTGTTATTCATCGAACGTTAGCTGAATTTCAATATGGATGAGGGAAAAAGAATAATTATGTAAAGAATGCAAACCGGACACCAGCGAATTTAATCTGTCGTCGTATGACACAGGAAGTAGCGTAATATATTTCACTCATCAACTATGACTAACAACGTACTTAAACGAGGATCAACGACCAATTAAAATGAAATTACTTAACACCGGGGTCTTGGAAGATTTATATTCAAACAAGTCACAACATATAGGCCGGCTTGTATTTCCACGAATATAATTTCTCGGTAAAGACGACGGCCCTTGACAAAGAAGATGACATTTTCCACGAGTGACTGAAAATAGAGCGTCCGTACATTATGCTGTCGCCAGAGGCGCATCTATAAAAGCTCAAAGGGTAGATGGGGGCAGGCTGGGGATAACGAAAAATCGCGAAAAATATTCGAGAAACTTTCAGAAATTAGGAATAGAAATATTACGCTCCTTCGAACGATAAATTCTTTTAATTGATGGGAGGGGTTGCAACCTCCTGCAAATCCCCACACTTTTGTATCCCGCCATTAGCTGTCAAGCTTCGATAAAAGAAAATAGTCGAAGGAATTAGAACGAAACACTGGTTGGTCGCTACTTCGCAAAAATGAAGTACAATAACTTTATGTACGGTTGTTTCTAGACGCATTTATGTTCGTTCCATCATGAGAGATTAAAAAAAAAAAAAAAATAAAAAAAAAAAAAGAGTAAGATTTTAAAGCGAGTCAAGGACGCGAGCTCGTAAAACGTGCAGGTGCGCGAGGAAAAACTTTGGAAAGAAAAGCGCGCGTACGAACTAACGAGCCATCAAATCGTCGAACCGACGAGCACACTGAGAGACTGTAAAAGTTCAAAAAAATAATAAACGAGAAAACGCTGGACCATTTTTCATATATTTCTTTTTATTTTTTTTTTTTACGTTCGTTACAGTAAAACCAATAAAATTGTATGGATTTGTATGTCTTTGATTAAGCCTTACCAAAACAATGGAACTAAAAATACTACTGAAATTGTTTTTAGATATTACAAAATATCCATTTTTAGTTCGTGTTTTAGAAAGCCAATATTTACGTTTTATTTTCGTAAACCATAACAAAGAAATTGATCGCTTATCAACGTCGATATACAAGGTGAAAAGAAAAAAGGAAACAAAGCCCGAGCAGCAACAGCTGTCGCCGAAAGGACACGACGATAAGGACTAAACGGAAACGTGACGAAAATAATATCACGCTGACAGAAAATAATATAACAGAAAGAATAGAAATTGGAGGATAGAAAGTTGATGGCGTCGCGGAAGGGTTCCCAAGGTCCGAGCTATCGCTGTTTATTGTCTTGCATCCGTCCATCTGCTTCCTTTTCATTTGCATTACGCCTTCTGTCATTGTTTCCTGCTGTGTTGCAATTACCTGTCAAGATCGCGTGTTTCGATGCAACGATTTCTAGAGAATGCGAACGAATGTTCCCAAGATGGAAGCGTCACGCTACGTTTTAACGTTAACGCACCAGAATTGAAATTAAATTACAAATTATCCTCTTTTTCGGTATTTAATTTTCGCGACTGTTTGGTACACGAATTCCTTTATTAATACAAATAATATGCACGTTGTTGGGAACCAGGGCCGAGCAGATGCGAAGCAGAGGATTTTTATTATTAGAATTTTGTGAACGAACCGGTGGCTCGAGGGTCGTGGACGAACCGATATACACACCATGAGCCACTCGGATGGAAATGGTTTTCCTGGACGAACCGATATATGGCCAACACCGAGAACCACTAGAATAGATTGTCGTGGAGGAACCCATGTGTAGCTAACACCGAGAACCACCTACGATGGAATAAGCCTCATAAGTTTATAACATCGCGTACACTGGCGGCCATTAGTACTACGAGTTTTCAGCATTTGGAATATTGCAGCTCCGAGAAAGTCGTATATACCAAGATGAATTTCTTTCGTCTTACAACACAAACTAAAATAAAATAAAATTTACTCCATTTTTCGTTCGTCTCGATTATTCTCAAGCCAGTTTTCCAACGATCCACGTAACTCGTTTCGAAGTTAATCTAACCGGCTCTTACTCTTAACATGTTATTTCCTGAGGGTATAATCTGCATTCGTGTGAGTTAGTACTAATTAACAAGGCTAAGGATTATTCGCCGGGTCGGTATTTAAGGATTTAATTTTAATTTTTTAAAGAGTGCTCGGATCGAGCCCAGATCTAGCCTAATCTTCCGAAGATATAATCTTATTGGATAGTTAAAAGAGCTGTGTAATCGAAAGACTGTATCAGATTTTCTCGTTTAAATAATCGAGTCGAAGTGCGTGCTCGACTTATATACGCGGTGCCTTATCGTACACTAGCCCCTGTTTCCTAGCTCCAATTATAGTTCTCCTAATGACACACCGAGGCAAACCGTTCGCAGGAATTTGCAAAACACACTGTCGCTGGAATCAAATATTTAACGGATCTGTGCTAATTTTATTACAACCAGAAACGAAAATAACTATTTCGAATAATATTTCATTCCATTCTAATCAAGGTATCGATTTGTTTGAAACGATAGCTATTCAACAAAGCTATTTCATCGTTTGAAATATTATTATAAACTTCGAAAAAATTGACTCTAACTTTATTATCCTTAAAATTGCAGAATACTTTTCATTTATACGAGCCATTACCACAACATCGTGTATTTAAAATTATAAATGTATTTCATCATTTCCAACCTAGAATTATTATTCAGTTATTTCATGAAACGAGATAATGTGAGTATATTAAAAAAAAATAAAACAACCGCGGAACAAGGTAGTGTGTTATTTGAAGTAATATTTCCAACGTTATATCAAGAGTATTTTAACGAAACTCGTGTTTTAACTTCAAACAAATATCATTTACTTGCTTCCTAATATGTACTTCTGAAAATCTATACTGGTTTGAAAATGTTTGATAACGATTCTCTTGATAAAATAACGAACCTATCGAAATATTTATAATTTCGTTCGCCAGTGTGCTTTACAAGCGAGTGTTTGGAAAAAGTGCACCTTTCAAGGAACTCTCGAGTCTGAATTTGTACAGATAGAGCCGCAGCTGTGATAGGGAATGCAAGAGGATTGATGTCATTCGTCGAACAAAAAGATTCAGATGTAATACCAACGTACTTGTCCTTTTGCACAAAGAGATATTAGTCAGCAAAAGCATTGTTGTAATTTGAAGTTGGTTCTAGGTTGGGCTGCGCGCATTGTGAACTTCGTCAAAGCAAAACCTCTAAAGGCAAGGTTATACGCCAACTCGGCAACTACATGAAATTAGAACGACGCGTCGCGTCGGTGCCTAATTCTACCTAATGTTTGGACAAGCTAGTTATCGGGCAGAAAGGTTCAAATTGGATTTTCGTGTCAACAACAGGATTATTAAAAACAGGAGAACACGTTCTACGGTACTTCCCGCATAACTGAAACGATTCTACCCGAATAACTGAAGCAGAAGTCGGATACTGTAACTTCAAAGCGACGCTGCTGCGCTCGGTAAAGATACAAATTTTGTTTTCTTTATTGTTTATCAGTAGACTGCGGATGTTTATGCATTTATGGGAAATTTTAATCCTCAAAAAACTACAGAATGCATTTAATATGCAAAAATATAAGAAATACTTAAAGTAAGATACAAATTATTATATTTAGGGGTTGAGACAGCCCTCTGCGAAGCTTCCGTTTCATTAATTCTATTAATAAAAATGTGAATTTGCATAAAGATCCGCAGTCTATTTATCAGTCTTGCATTCGAGGTACCTTTATCAATATTCGTAATATTTAAGCCTAAATTTTGTCTGTACAAGTGATATGACTTTTCACCGAGAAGCTCAACAAAATTAGTTCTCAAGATTTAATGTTAAAGGAAATAAATCTAGATGGGATTCTTTAATTGTAAGGGGACTGTAAAAATATAAATGACAAATTGTGAGTGTGCTAATTTCCTATTGTCCAAGAATAATGTTTCGATTTCGTGGACGATTTGAGGGGTTGGTCTGAGCTTTGGCAGTCAAAGACTTTGAAGACTATTGAATAGAAAATCAGATAAAATTGGAGGAATAGTAATACGATGTATGATGGAAAATAACCATCGTAAGAAGCTATTGCAGACTTTTATTGTCAAGAATGGCAGAGCACATACCAGCAAATACATTAGATACGCGTACGCATAATGAGTAACAGAGCCCTCGCAACCATGGTTGGAGAATCAATACCGAAGGAGCCATTAACGTTCTTGTATGTACTAATCCTCCTCGAGGCTGTGGATCCTGTTCTATTATCAGAATCCAATCAAACAACGGAACGCAACGCGGTCGTAGGGCTACGAAAAGCAGAAATTAGATCGTGATTGGTAATTGTAAATCCGGGCCCGACACTTTGAAACGTTCGCGAGAGGAAATACGTGAAATTTTCAACCGCACGCTTCCCCCTGGATATGTGAGTACACGCTTCCACGTTATAGTTTCAATTTGGCACCATTCCAGTCTACCGATTCTCAACACTGCCCACCACCTTATATCCAAAGCTTAAACGAATTTAAGAGCAATTCTCTAGGTCGTTAACTAGATTTAAACGTAAGTCGATGACCGAGCTAAGTCTCAATTAATGGGCCACTTCTCCATTCGTACGCATATATTATTTCTTAACAATGCTTTGGCAAATTATCTGGCAACGTCCACCGATCGGGCAAAAATCTGTCTACGAATCGACAATTTTATTATTTCGTATTCGTTCATTTTGAAAATGGGTTTAGATGGAAGTAATAAGGATTCCAATGTACACTCGTGCCCAACCTCTCATAATTTCCCAAATATTTAATATACCCAACCTTGATATATTTCATTGTTCTTTAATCTAAAATAAAGAAACACTTGTTTTGGTGCACGAGAGATACGACAGATAGGCAGTTTTAAAGGGGGATAAGGAAAAGATTAATGGCATGCCTTAGTTGCGTGGCAAACAAGAGCAGTACTTGTTCACGGAGAAATGGGAATAAAGCTTTCGTTGTCGTCTACGTTAGAAATTCCGCAGGAAAATTCTGTCAAATTGCTGTATCTAACGACAGAAATTAACGCTTGACAACGATAAAGGCTCCACATCTTCGGTTAATAAAAAGCAAAACAGTAAAGATATCGTTTCCCTTGGAATGGAAAATTTTTCATGACGAATATTGGACAAACTCGGTTATATTTTGATGTTAACGTTCGTGCATGATACGAGTAATAAGTTCGAACGATAAACGTCGCGTTTCACAAATTTATTCAACCAGTGTTAAGTATAATAAACGTGCAAGGTTTGATATATTATTATACACGACGTCCTTGTCGGATGATAGAACAATTCAAGCAAAGGAAAACAAACGTCAACTCCATTTCAGAAACGATTTTAAACACCGTGTACCGCGGACGCGCCATCTGGAACGAAGACACGATTATTTCAAAGAAGTAAGTGACATCACGTCGACGGAATCGTCGAATTCCATCCTAGTTGCTGATTCATAAATGACCGTAAACGACACTGCCAACGATATCTCGTCTTATTTTGCACACTTAACAATGCGTTACTTTATCGCAAATCTGTCAGCCGGCTCTGCTCGACGATACAAAAGACGGGAAACCATTTGCACAAAATCGCTCGTTGGATCTACGTTTAATAAAAGAATAAGAGGCTCGTTATTACTTTTTTTAACAAGCTAACAACACCTTTTACCGGTCTCGTGTAAGCAAACATTTGTAATACATAGACTATTTTATCCAAATATAATCGAGGAAACACTACAAAATAATACAGAGAGTTCGTGTAAAATTTTTCCTTTTTAATTTTGAAAAAGGGTTTACGTTTAATAAAAGAATAAGAGGCTCGTTATTACTTTTTTTTTAACAAGCTAATAACACCTTCTACCGGTCTCATGTAAGCAAACATTTGTAATAAATAGACTTGAAAAAGCTAAATGCATCTAATTGCCACCGCCTGCAATATTGCGTGAACATGATAGTAACATTTGTTGGTAATGAACCGAACCGAACCGATGGTCAAGTATGCGTAGAAAGTCATACTATTATTTCAACATCGTAAAACGAGTCATCAAAATTTATTGAATCGTGAAAATTTCACATAGTATCGAGCGTCTGATTAATTATGTGGTAGAAGAATTTAATCGACACTAACAATTTTATTGATAGAAACTCTGTTCTTCTTTGTCCTGGCTAAAGTGTATCGAAGACGTTTGAACACTTTCGAAGAATGACGTATAGTTATACATATACAGGTTGTTCGGACACCCCTGGGGAAAATTTTAATGGGAGATTCTAGGGACCAAAATAAGACGAAATTCAAGAATACCAATTTGTTGATTGAGGCTTCGTTAAAAAGTTATTAACGTTTAATGTTCCGCCCGTACTGAATTTTTTTCTCCAAAATGCGCAAGATTTCGGGTGTATGTCTATTCACCAAAAATGATTGTAATTGACCCCTGCAACCGAAAATAATTTTTCCAAAACGATTTGAAACTTTTTTTTTCCGTCGAAAAATTTCACACCTTCTCGATTTTTTTCTAGAAAGTGGGTACAATTTCGAGGGTATGTCTATTCACCAAAAATGATTGTAATTGACCCCTGCAACCGAAAATAATTTTTCCAGAACGATTTGAAATTTTTTAATTTAATTATTAATAACTTTTTAACGAAGCCTCCGCCAACAAATTGGTATTCTTGATTTTCGTCTTATTTTGGCCTCTAGAACCCCTCATTAAAATTTTTCCCATGGGTGGCCGAACACCCTGTATACGAATAAATAATGTAAAATACTGTACGAAGTTAGAAGCAACTCGGATGTAGCAAAACAACAAGCATTCTAGTTACGTGCGTGGCCTAATTGATAATAACATAGCAAGGACTTGGGAACGGTGGAGGCCACTTCCTGTGATAATGTCGCCCGAATACGTGCATGTTCCCGATCATAGGCGACTTCTTTCGCAAACTTACGCCTCCACGTCTTTTCGAAACTGTGATAAACGTTATTGTACAAAATCGTGTAAAAAATTTGTACGAAGCAACAGTTTTAAGACGCGTCATTAACGCGAAAAATGGACGTTGCACGACAGAATGGTCCATTGTAAAATTATTTCTCAAGTGGAAACGATAAGAATAGCCCAAAGGCTACTGATGCTTTTTTTTTTTTATGGGACCTGCGTTTTATTTCGAGACACTTTTTGCACTTCGTTTGTTTATAGGGATATAAAATTAGCGCCTTAGAAATTTCATGTTCGAGTAACGGGAGTCAAACGTGATTCAGAGGTGGCAGAAATAGCTTCCAAAATTATTCTTAAATTATGGAATTGATAAATATGAATAGATTTTAAGAGTTGCTGTATTGCTTTTTCAAATTAAAGACGTTGTGTAACAACGAATAAGTTTTGATCTGCATTTCCATAAGAGAAAAAAAAGAAAATATTAGAAAGTTAATAGCACAACGTCAAAGTTAAAATAGAGATGTAAAAAAACTGTACTCGTTGTGTCACGAAGTTTATCTCCGCCACTTCCTGGAACGGTTGGCTCGTAGCGAACCTTGACGTTATCGCCGACGAACCACGATTGTCTCAGGTTATGAATGAATTATCGAAGCAGAAAACTACAAGTATGCATAGTTTATATTGCGTTGCTGTAAAGCTGCTTTGAATCTGCGAATAATTTCAAGTCAGGAAGTACAAGTTCTCCGGTAATATCCAAATATATTAGAGCGTAAGGAAACGTTAAAATTAAAGAAAAAAAAAAAAAAGATTGTGAAATCGTTCGGAGAAATCCATCATGATTATCGATACACGGCAGATCATGTATCACAGTCGACCGTGGTCTATTAACAATTCAGTATATTGAACTGGAATTTCCGGTGTATGCCGAACAGTAATCGCTGTTTCGATTTACATCACACACGTGCCTATTTGCAGTAAGGAAACGACGTGAAACGAAACGCTCGAATGCAAAACGTTACGAAAACAGTGTCGTGATAGCAAGCCAAATACTAACGACATGCATGAATAATGGCTTCTCCGATTGTATTACGCTCCAACTCTGCACAAACTTCGCGGGTAAACGAAGCGATATGCTTTAAATTACTATTTTTTACGCATACTTGATCGTCCGAGAATATTTGTAACAGTTAAAACACCGCACAACGAATTCCATTGCAGATGGAAAGAAAATAATAAGAGATTTTTTATTTATTTTCTTTTCATTTTAAAATTCTACTGTCTCACCGTGTCTCGTATTTTTATAACCAGTTTAACGACATCGCGCGCATAAAACTTTCTGCAAGTCCATTTACGATAACGGTACGTTCAACGCGAATTATACAAGCCCAAATTCACGATATGAAAGCGTACGAACGCGAACAATAATCGTTACGCAAACGAACGTATTCAAAATACTCGTAACACGACCAAAGAGAACGTTTGCAAAGCCTTTGAAGCCTTAAAGCTTTATCAGGACAGCAACTATATTCGAGTCACGGTGAAAGCTGTTAACAGTATTCTTCGAACGTATCGTAAAAGCTTTTTAAATCGTTCGTTCAGAAATTTAAGGACTGTAAAGATCCTCCGATACGTAATGAAGATTTCGTTCTTAAAGGCGCTTCGCTTAATTATCAGTGATTTAACGAACGAGTGTAATTATTTTGTCGCCACTCGAAACAATTTAATCTCTCCTAATAATATATCGTATCGATCGATAGAATATTCGTTCGATTTATTTGTTATTTACGAATACCGAGCGGTTATTTAATAAATAACGATAAAAGTACGACGCGCGTTGTGTGCTAAGGTCGTGCAACGCGAAAAGAACGAAGATAAAGAAGGGAAAGCGTGTCAAGGTCGTGAATTTGGACACGCAGGTTGACAAAGCGTTACGAGGATAAATGGTTGAACGATCGGATCGATCGATGGAAACGATAGTAAACCTTCGATCAACCATTTTGTTACGCCATGCGCCATCGAATCTATCTTTGCTCTAGAAGCAGATTCCTTGCTAGTGAAAAATAAGTCTAGATGATTTTTCAGCTCTTTTTCTCGAAGAAACAGGTGGAAATTGCGAGGCAGAGAAGTTTCGACTTGGAAAATTTTGAAGGAAAGGGGAAAATCAGCTCGGACGAGCCTCCGCTCCGTGTGGAAGATAAGGCCAATTCAATTTCCCTTCCATCCCTGTCTAAGGGCCGTTATCCGGACCCGAATCTACGTCAGGATTGACTGTACATCCTTCCTCGTTCGAGCACACTTGTATCTGGAATGCTTCCGTGTTTCGAACTCTCGTTACAAGATCGCTTCAATAGTTAAACTCATGTTCGGAATGTCTTCGTGCGAGGAATTCTCTCCTACTTTATCGCAAACTCTCGCTTATACGATACAACTAAACTGCAGTTGAAAAGCTGTTTCTTGAATTACGTATGTTCGAACGCGACTGTCGGTGGAAATTGAAAATTCCAGGGCACTTCAAACAGTAAACAACTCGAACGAAGATTAGATAAACTTTGTCGACCTGTACTCGTACCCTAGAACGGTAGTTCTTTTCGGACTAGGACAAATATAAAGTAATCTAACGATCGTTGAAATTGTAGAATTCCGATATTTCAAACAGTAAACATGATCAAAGATTAAAATTACCTGTCGTGAGAAATATCTTCGATCGGCTGTGGGATTGAATTTTGTTAAGTTTCTGCCGCTTACCTGAAACAAAAAGGAAAGATCGAGTTAGCGACGAAGTTAAGGGTTGTTTGCGTGGAAAGACACGTTCCGTTCGTAATAGATACGAGTGAAAAAGACTACGTTGAAAAGCAACCGCGGAACGAAATGACACGTTATTAGAAATGGTATTTGAAAAGTGGTCAGGGTCGTTTTTGATAACGTACCGTGGCGCTTTTGTTACATATCTGTCTATTGGGAACACGTAGTCGCATACTGGGTACGTGATTCGTGGTAATGGCGTGGTAATAGCTATGGCAAACGTACGCACGCACCAACGCACACGCGTCTAATGTTCTTTACTTTCTTCTGTGCTCGACGTGTCGTCGCCACAGGCCGTCCGATTAAAAAGGACCGGTTCGTATTAATCGATCGACTACGACTCCGATGCGGTGTCCTTAACCCGTTCCCGTCACCATTACCTATAAAATCACCCCCCCCCCGGGGTCAAAATGGTATAAAACGTTAGAGGACGCGACCACGAGGATACGGAAACTGGTTAATCCGTAATACTTTCACATTTTAACGGTGGCGAGCGTCTCTTTACGCCGAATTCCAAGATTACGTGAACAGGAAGAAATGAAAGTTTGAGCAAACGCGTCGGGTATCGTGCAAACGTTCGTAGAAATTTGTCGGGAAAAAGTCGTTCCGCTCGTTTCTCGACCATCCTAGTCCAAACCAAACATCAAACTTCAATTTGCTAAAACCTAGCGCAATGGTTTTCAAAATTTCATTTAGAAATCTTTTATCTATTAACGTCGAGAGTGTTAAAACGTGCAAATTGAAAAGCTACTCGTCGTAGAGTGTTTTCGGATCGCGTTCCAATTCGATCTTCCGGAGTCGCGATCGCGCGCCATTTCCCACGTAAAAGATCAAATAGCACTCTGCAAACAAGGACTCTCGCGCGTGATATTGATTTACACGTTATCAATGTGTTATTCGTCCGCGAATCTAAGTCCACGCACCGGTTTTAAATCGATGCGCCGCGGTATAGTTGCACAGTTTTTTTTTTTTTCCTCGGTAATAATACACGCGGAAATTTCTTTGGGAACGAGTCGATTTATGATGCAACAGCCACGCGGAAGCGCGAAAGAAATTGTCGCATATGACATACCCGTGACGTTTTCACACGTAATACTTTTCGTGTCGGGGGAAGAGAAAATGGCAGGCCACGTTGTGCGTTACTGGAGTGAAGAGTCGCCGTATTTGCTACGCTTTACACGCGTTATGTAGGCCGATGGACGAACTGTATGTATAGTGTACACGAATTACGAAGATAACTCTATCGATATCCTACGATTTTCAACGCGACGATTGATTGCACAGTCCAGCGCAACGATAAGAAAACGAGTCGATGATTCGCGAGAAGTATCTTATTGCAAAAACTTGCTTTCGAATACGTTTACTGGACAATCTTTGGTTTTAATCAGGTTTATTACGATACAATAAACAGTCTTTCGCAATTATATTGCAAATGTATTTATTTTATTTGATGATCAATTAATTATATCAACGTTTACCATAGCAATCGGCTAAGAAATTGTTAAAAGTGACCATTCTGGTGTACGCATAATCTTGTTCTTATCGCCATTCGTACGATTAATGTATCGATTGGTCCGTATATAAATACCGCGGGACAGTACGATTGATATAAAGCAAGTCACGGTACTGGCAATGTTTATAAATACGAATAGTATAGCAATTCTTATCGCAAAACTTGAGCAACAGAGAAATCGGTCAGTTATGTACACGTATATCGAATAAAAGTTCGAAGAAATTTAAATCGAAACTGTACTGCGTTCTGGCTAAACTAGTTTTACACATTTTTTATTAATCGTAAGCTCTGTCGCTGCATTTATTTAATTATCGGTAAAACTTTGAGGCCGTTTTTCGAAATTTGTTGATAGTACGATCGCCGGGAGGAGGTTCGATTCGAAACCGCGTTACGAGCAACGGCACAACTTATGAGGTAACAGCACGCATGGGAAGACATACCCTTTCACTTTAGCATTTCACTCTCGCGAGACAGAGTCTACTCGGAAGGCACAGGCGAATGTATAAAAAGCGGTTGCGGAACGCAAACTGTCGCCAACCACCTTAACGCTTTCAGCCTATTCAAACGGACGATCTGGGACGACGAAAAGCTCGGAAAAATTGAAAACTTCAAAAGAAAAATATCTTCTACCGGTGGTGCTTGACCCTTCCTTTACTTTCTATGCAATTTTCCTCGGGATAACGTTCTTAACTCTGCTGTGCGTTTTTCGATTCAACAGTTCATACACGAAAGTAGTTTTTTCAATTTTGCACTATAGCCTAAAGAAATCAATTATTCTGTCGTCTCTTTTTATTTTCGTCCACCTTATTGGGATTCTGTTCCACCGTGAAAACGATTATTTAAAATTGCCTTTTTTTTTAAGTTTAACGGAAATTAGAAATATATATTAGAAGTCCTCTAATCGTAAGCTCAATCTTTCTAATCGTAGTCGTAATTGCATATTATTCTAAATTTTCTCAAATTAAATAACTTAATACATTCACTGCCCATGACCCGTATTGTCAACTAGCGAAATTATAAATTTAGTAGTACAGTAGCTGCCACACTTGTATTTGTACACTATACAATAGTGAATCACTATAAATGTTTATAATTGTTTTGACCAAATATTGTTTTTCTTAGAACTGTGTTACTTCTATTTACGAAGTAGTTTGAAGAGGTATAATTTAACAAATAATATAAACAGTACGCAATAATATAAACAGTACGCCAACAAAGCGGTCACCCATCCCAAAATACTGTACTTGACCACGCCCAACGTCTCTTAACTTCGCTGATCACACGAGAACCGTGTGTTTTCAGTTTGTGACACGTCGACAAGTTCTGTTTTCATTCGTCGACGGTTAACGTTAACGAAGTAGCCTCGTTGGACGAAGTTTAAGGCGAGAATATAGAAAGTACGGGGCGGAAGTCCGCGTAGGCTGGTAAATCGGATGCAATCTGGCGGTAACGCGTTTTCGAGAAGCGTCAAAGACACCCAGCGCGTGTAACCGCAATAACTTTCCCACAGTCGGATCGAATCGCGATTAATTTAACCGGAGCTAGCGCGAGGTAACTCAATGATCCAGCGCGTGTAGAACGAAACGTAATTGCCTTTCTTACCGCTACGCGGTTATGTAAGACACGAGCGGAGCCGGTAAGTGGCATGTAGTTGTGGCGTTTTGAAGTTCGATCGCAAGACACTTTCGTCTCCACGGGCCGATAAGCCGAAGCAACAACTCCGACGGTGACAGCCGTTTACTTTCGCTGTTTAAGGCTCGTACACACGACGCACGATCCTAAATAAGGTACGATAGGTAGAGAAACGGGTTTCGTGCAAGGTAATCTCGTTAATTAGAAACGTAATGGCTCGAATCTAGACGCTGGAACTGTGTTATTCGTGCGTTCCCACTCTTTTTCGTTCCACATTTTTCTCATATAACCGGACAAGACACGCGAAATCGATGAATTTCTGCCACGTTTACGCACCATTACGTAATTCGATATCGATTGTCTCTATCAATCACTAATATCTTTTTATCGCGTTTTTAACATCGAATCTAAACAGTTCTAAAGCTATACTATACAGAGTGTTCGGCCACCCCTGGGAAAAATTTTAATGGGAGATTTTAAAAGCCAAAATAAGACGAAAATTAAGGATACTAATTTCTTAATTGATGCTTCGTTAAAAAAGCTATAGAAACATTACCGGCCACACAGTATATTTTCGATGAAGAATTTTTGTCTCGAAACTACGTAGGATTTCAGGGATATGTGTATTCACCAAAAATGATTGTAATTGACCCCCGCAACTAAAAATAATTTTTCCAGAAAGATTTGAAATTTTTTAACTTTGTCGACATATTTGTCCACCTACTCGAATTTTTTTCTGGAAAGAGCGTAGGATTTCGGGGGTATGTATATTGACCAAAAATGATTGTAATTGACCCCTACAACAAAAAATAATTTTTTTAGAACGATTTGAAATTTTTTAATTTTGTCGAAAAATTTCACACATACTCGAATTTTTTTTTCGAAACTGGCTAGGATTTAGGGGGTATGCGTATTGAACAAAAATTATTGTAATTGACCCCTGCAACTGAAAATATTTTTTTAGAACGATTAAGCACCCCCTGTCAATTTTTCTTAAAAATTCGTTTTTGATTTTTAATAATTCTGTTTGTCGTCCGACAAAGAAGGTTGTCTAATACTTATTTGTAGGTACCCATGACCTCTAGTTCAGAAACAAGTTTTATTGAAATATATTCACTATTGTGGGAGTTATGGCTGTTTGAAAATTGGACCATTTTTATGGGGTTTTTCTCAGTTTACGGGGTTAAGGAACAACTTTTCGAATATTTATGGAATATCTACATATTCTTCACCAAAATACGCGACGTTTGCATTTTGAAACATTAAAATCATCCAATCCGTTCAGGAGTTATGATGTTTTAAAGATAAGCATGAAAAATCAGGAAACCATTTCTGGCCAGAAATTAAATTTTCGGTAATGAATTTTTTTTTCGAAAGTGGCTAGAAATTCGGGGGTATGTCTAGTCACCAAAAATGTTTCTAATTGACCCCCGCAACCGAAAATAATTTTTCCGTGAATGATTTGGAATTTTTAAATTTAATTTTTTAATAACTTTTTAACGAACCCTCAATCAACAGATTGATATTCTTGATTTTCGTCTTATTTTGGCCTCTAGAATCTCCCATTAAAATTTTTCCCAGAGGTGGCCGAACACCCTGTATAATAAAATTAAGAATGAAAATAAACGATTTTAATTATATGCTTGTGGTATAAATCTGTGATAGGGAGAACTTCTGTGCCCAGCCATTCTCACGATTTTGTGAAATATTAAAAAAAGAAAATATGTCTAATTCAATTTTTATTGCGTTTTTAACATCGAATCTAAACACTACGAAGGTTATACCATGTATTAAAATTTCAAATAAAAATACAAGAATTAAATTATGCTTGTCGAATAAATCGGTGATAGAGAGAACTTCTGTGCCCAGCCGTTCTCACGATTTTCTGAAATATTAAAAAAGAAGTAACAAAATCGTACAGATTTATCGATAAAAATTTAATTATGCGATCAACGATTTTCAACAATATTTGATCGATCTATAAGATGGCAAACGTTTGAGAAATAAGAAGAACGATACGGGGCGAGGAAAAGAATTCAGCTTTCGAAGCGCGTTGTGCACTCTGGAAAATCAACCATTCGATTCCGGGAAAACCGGTTTTCCTCGGAACAGGAAAAGCCTGGAGACGCTTAGGCCCGAATATTCTGCGTGTCATCCAGGAATGCGAGTGCTTCCCCGAAGGAAAAGGTCTAGAAAAAGACGGGAGGGACTCTCACAAAAGGTCCCTACCAAACATTTCCAAAGAAAATAAACGGAAGGCCGTTACGAACCATTCTCAGGTTCAACATAAGCTACTGTCGCAGTCCTAAATTTAACTCAACGAACACGTTCCGACTGTGGAGGTCCTTTTCCGGAATTTAACTGCACGAATATTATTATTTATTGAAAATGAAAATTCATACCAGGAAGGAGTACTTGCTGCTTCGTTTATTACAATGTTTTCGACTATGAAATTCTATTTCTTCCCGGAAGAAATACACGTATCTACGCTGAATATCTACATCAGTGTTTAACTGTACAAGAAGATGAACCAGACTTTACATAAAAAATTGAATATGCATGCGAGCGATCCCGTCAGAAGATAAAAACACGAAACCATCGAAAGTATGTCTAATTCGATCAAACGTGTATAACACCATCGATAAACAAATATACGATATATTTTTATATCGAATAGAAACGTGAATCGACGATCGAAAAAACGTTAATAAAAACAAACGGTGCTCGATTATCCGATAATTAACTAGATTGTTTCGTTTCCTGCACGTGCAATACTTGCTATATATAGGATCGTAAAATTATTTCCGCGAACGACAATGGTACACTGCGAATAAGATCGATTCGCACTGTTGACAGAGAAACATTACAGGTCAATGTTAAAATGTACATGAATGCCCGATACACGTGAACGATTTAATCAGCTGGCAAAACAAGATACAGTCGATCGATGTGTAATTAGTGGCTCGCGCATACGCTAGATGAATTAATTATTCTAACTACTTCATAAACTTCCATCGAACAGATACGTGACTCGAGAAAACTGCATGAAAAATTACAAATTCAAACGCTGTAAGAAACGAACGCCGATCAATTTCTGTGCAACTTCCATCGAGCTCAAAATAAATGATTTAAACAAAAGATGCGACAATGTTTTGCAATCTGCACTATTTTCGTGAGATAAGTAACACGATATTTAACTAACCAGATTCGATATTCCAAATCCTTTGCGTTCGTGCACCATTAAAACCGCATATTTTGCAGAAATTAATTTTCACGTTGCATAAAGCACGATTTGGTTTCCAAATAAATACAACAAATTACGTTATTGCGTGTACCGGATTCTTTAAAGCGAACGATAATTTGAACGGGAAGGCAATGCTAATTTTTATTGCGATTCGGTAAAAAGGAAATACCGGTATTCCAGCTCCGACAGATTCGTTGATCGATTAGACGTTCCCTCGATTAGCGGTTCAAAGATTCTCCAATGCAACGGAAACTGATTAAACGCGATTACATAACGTGTTAACAACGACACATTAATCGCAACGACACGCAAAGAAACAACGCCGCGCGCATTGCATTTAACTGCATGTAATTTTAAGCATGCACCGGTGAAACGCGTGTAATTCCAACGATCGTTACACAAAAGACTATGTTTATCCTGTATTAAAAGAAAAATTCGTTTCCCCTCCACGCGTGGAAAATTTATTTGCAATTCAACCGCGATGACAATAATGCGAACCAACGATTCGTAACACGCAATTTCCAATTGCAGTATACAGGGTGTGTTTATCCGCGAATGGTAAATAGCTTAGGGGAGTAATTATACAGGCAAAAATAAAACGAAAATCAAGAATGAAGCTGAACAAACGTAAATTTGGTCGCGTTTCAACTAATAAAAAGAAATTGATTCGATAGAATGTATATTTCCATACGATTTCCACTAAATTACTGGATGTTGAAAACAAATCGTGTAAAATAATGAATTTTAAGAGAAGTCTCGCGAATGTTAGCGGTGTCAACTGATATTCAGGAAGCAGATCGTTTGTACGACTCGAGCATCACGCGATCGTTTCCAATTGCCTGGCAAGAAAAATCATACAACTTTCCATGTAACGTTAAACACGAAACGCTCGGACATTACCGACTAAATTGTATTTACACGGAATCACGTACTACAAGTGACTCATTATTCTGTCGCGTAGCATATATCCTCGTGTTATGAATGAAACGATTCTATAGGCTCGACTGCTACTTATCAGGAATTCTGATCCATTTTACATGAACCTACAGTAACGGACAAAAGTTTAAGGCGACTACGGTTTTGATGCATTGTTGCATAATAATACAGATACTAAATAGTAAACAATTCGTAATTGGTCTTACGGGCGCCGACACGCGTCGATCTAACGTTTCGAAATGCTAAACAGTAGTTGGAATTGCGATAAGGAAATCTTTCGATCGCTCCGTTCGCTGCGGACACGACTGTCGGACCAAGACTTTGACTTTAAACAAATGTAAACTATTACCATATGTTTAAACACTTATTCTTGTAAAATTCATGAACCCCATTCAAATTTCTTTCCTTTAACGTTTCAACTTGGGAATGAAATGTTTTCGTTACACGGTGAAAAGTACTGCGTATATAAATTAATAGAATTTCTAGAAAAAATTTGTAATTCATAATGAAAAAAATAAAAAAAATATTAAAGTTAATATATTGGAGTATTGTACTTTATTTTTGCTATGTGAACAGTGTATAATTTAAATACGGTGGAGCTAATAATAAATTCAATTAACAGAATGTATTGCATGTATAATAAAAAAAAAAAGAATATAAAGAGAATCACTATGGAAGAAGAAAGAAATATTATTGAAAAATGGCTGGTAGTGCCCTGCAATACTATTTGTGAAATCTGCGCTATAAATGATTTGGACATTAGTGTAAGAAGAATCGTACAACTTACACTCGATTATCCCGGAATGAATTTTGCGTGGGGTTCGATCGTTATTGCAAAACACTCTTTGCAAGAGTGTTCGTTAGTCGTACGCGTGCTAAATAAGATTCTTAACGTAACATTAAGTAATATAATTAAGTAATCTTTGCGTAATCCGCGTAATGATCGGATATCTCGTTACGAAACGACGGCAAGGAACCGAAAAGAATGTTCGCGTGGGCGAGGAAAATGATAAAAATCGAGGTAATTCGCTTTCTAAAACGGATTTTTGTCCAACGAAATTTTAACCGTATACTCGTTTGCGCGGGAATTAACGTTGTCCAAGGTTTTCGTTCCCCTCTACCCTTTCCTTTCGTTTCGTTCTATCCGCCTAATCTTTCTCAACGAGCTGCCGTTCACCGACACGAACCACGTTGCGAGAGAAATCAATGCGCGACCTCCGTCTACGAACGCACATTATTCCACTCGAAAATGAATCATCGAGGCTAGTGGAAGATACTCGACAGTATACGTAGAAAACCAGCTCGTTTCGCAAAATCCTCTCCATCTCGATCAATTTCGATCGTCAATTCTCTCGAGTACTCGTACAATCTTGTGTCGATCGAAAAATTCTTTCCCTTTTACGCTCAGAGAACCGAGATACCATTGCAATTTATAACAGATTCTGCTTCTGTTCGCAGTTCTCTTCCATTTCATTACAATCTTCCATCGATTTAACGTTCGATCGATTTTAGTTTCTTCGCGACTCGTATCTTCTTAGAATTATTATTTACGCGCCAATAAATCGAAGAACACGGGACACCACGAGTTACGTTTGCCCATTAATCAATAACGCGAAGCTCAAATGTTACAGGTATATTTTAAAAATTTATTAGTACCGTTCTGGCGAGGGACGAGATAAAAGAATAAGCAATAAAAATGTCGAGCGTCCTAAATAAGCACGGCCGGGCCCAGCCAGGCAATTTCAGGTAAAATGGAGGCGTGCGAGACCCTGAGAATGTCGGGTCGGGTCAGGAATTTTTCTCGGTATCGGCTCGAGATCGGAAAATAACTGTGAAAACTCTCGACTTTTACAAGCAAATTAAATTTCAACGTAAAATATTAACAGGAAAGAAACGATTTAAAAGTTAACGATTTCGTTCGATGCCTTCTTGTCTTCGTTGGTTTGAAACATTTCAGTGATTTATTAAATCGGCACTGAAATGTATTAAGTACTCGAGACTTCTAAGATAAGATAAACGTTAAGATAGGCACAATCTGCAGCGTACTGTTTATAAACACTTCCAAACCCTTGGTCGTAATCAGCAAACTACGTACCCCGAAGTTTATTTCGCGTACCTGGAATTTCTGAAATCCCGATATTCCCACACCACGAAGTATAATTCTTTGGGGATTTTAACACGACCTGGCCTAAGGCTCGGTATACCCAAGATATCATGTTCCCGCGCACCTTCGTTGCAGAAGCTATTAAAGTCGATTGCATCCATTGCCCGAAGGTGTTCTAAAAGATCGATTACGTACCAGTGGATAAAGAGAAAAAAAAATTATGGTCGGACAGAAGGACTATTTTATTATACCGTTCAAAGCGACCAGAAGTGCAGTAAAAATTCAAGAATCCCGATTGTTCGGGGATTCGGTAGCTTCGAATTTTCCGGCAATATTTTTAAAATTCAAATTTAACACGTCTAGTGACATTTTAATGAAAAAACACAAAAGTTTTTTCTTATTTCTCGCAAAACAAAAACCTGTAAATAAAAATACACGTTTCCATAAATATAACATCGAATACACTAAACAAATGAAAGACATATGGCATGGTGTATTATTTCCTCCTTGAACGAAATTTTTGTATCGAACACCGCTTCTCTCGAAAAAGAGTCCCTTTCGAGTGAACGCGTCCGTTAAATGAATCTCTTCTTTTTGTGAGAGTTGCGCGTATGCACAAATTTAAATAAAATAAAATAATATACGTTTGAAACTTGTTACGAAATCGTACAACACGGGGTTAAAGTTCCAAGTCGTGAGAATTGTCGAAAAAACAAGACTAAAAACGCGTAGATATTTCTTTTTCTTATTTTGATTCGAGCAACGTGACAATACGAACGACTGGTTTTTTATTCGTCGACGAGGAAAAGATTTCTTTGAAATGACATCGATCGCCCGTACGTTTCGATTTACAAATCTAAATCCAAAGATCGCGTTTCGATAGCTAACCGTAAAAGTTTATTAAACTCAATGGAAGCTTTACAACTCTGAGATTCTCACACGTGCGGATACAAGCGTAACCGATATGATAACATAAACACAGCACTTAATTTACTCAACAATTACCATTAACCTGCCTTATCGTCATTCAGATTCAAATTGGTACAAGCGTGATACACAAAGCTATTTATAATGTCGGAATATCATCAGCAAAAATGTATAATTTATGATCCGTCAATCCGAGAATACTCGACACTTAGATATCACGCGGATCGTTTGAAATTACAATGAAAGTCCATCGATGTAAATGACGCGTTATTGTCGCCGTGATATGTAAAATCAAAGGAACAACCACGAAAGACCGACATAAATATTAATAATATACATAGAAGACAATGATTCAGGTATAATGTTAATGCCCGTTGCGCAGTTTAGTTTCTTTATAAACAATACAGTTGTTAAACAAAGTGTTAAGGTTAATGGGTTGTGGAAAAGAAATGTATTACGGTATATGTACCTTTTATAAAATATCTTTCATTTCATATGGAGGAAATTAATGTAAAACGTGTAGATAAAATGATATCATCGACACACACGAACCATTATCTACCCTTTAGATACTACAATGGAAAATATAATTAATAGATAATCGACAACGATATTTCCACTACAGGTATAAAGAGCAATAGATTAAAAGTATCGAAAATTTAATTTAGCTCAAGTTATAATTAATTTATTATCAATTAAAGATTTTAATAAGAAGATAGCTATGGTATATATGCCATGTAAAAATAAATCAGTAATACTGTTGCAGTTGTAAGGATATTGTTGTATGATAAAAATAACTATCAATTTAACTACTAAGTTTTTCGTTATCAGGTTGAACGAATCGCAAAATGACACGAAATTTCACATTACCACATCAAAGAGTATAATTAACAGCCGCGCTTTTAAGTAATTATCTGCTGTCACCGACAGCCGGTAAACGTCACGTATTCTCGAATCACTTGAACGACGTCTAATTAACTTCTCCTTGCAACAGAATAAACGCAACCATCGGCGTGTATGGTTTCAAACCGCTATCGTGCTAACGAGAATGTGATTTTTACAAATCATGTGCATTTTACAAACGTACCACACATAGTAAGACAAGTTCTAACTGAATTTGTCTTTGTCTTTCCATTCACCTGGTGCATCGCAGGTGTTTTAAAATTCTCAACATTTGTTCAAATGAACGAAGCTAGGTCTTGCAAACAGTTATTTTATATTCATTGACAAATGAAAAGCATTTAAATTAATACCATTTGATAAGCAAAGTATACGTTTTTTTTTAAATGTGCATAAATAAATTTGTAATGTTTTAAAAAGCTGTATCGTTTCAACAAAATATTCACAAAGAAATGCCATTTCAGAGCACTCCGAGTTTAATCAAAACCACAAGTATTCCTGATGTATAAATAGAATAAAGATTAATGTTGCAAACGTTATTTATATAAAATCAGCAGCATGTAAATACGTATCGCGAATAATTCAGAACAGTATTATTTGCTCAAGCTTTGATTATCAATCATTATCATCAAGTTAGAGATATTGTATGTAAAAAGAACAAAAAAAAAAAATCAGACTTTTGTCATTGACGCAGGAAACATAAGAAGAACAATAAACAGAGCCATTTGCACCGTGTACTTTCCGAGATAAGTTACGATTTTCTGAAATAATCGCATACTATAGCAGAACGTTCTGGAATGTTCGAAACCTGCGTTTTTATAGAGTTCATTCGAGACAAATCAACACGAACGTGAAAAATCTAATGTGGGAATTTTAAGTACACGCTAATAGAAGTCGTACTCGTTTTGTGTTCAACGATCTGCACAGTGTATATTTGCCGCCTTTAATACAGAGTCGATTTCGGAGCCAGCGTTGGCAATCCTTTTATAGCCATCGGAAAAACGTAAACTTACCGTAAATACGAGGATAATCCGTAGGTAGTAGAACGGAAGAACACTGCTTTTTGGTCAAAGAATCTTCTAGTTTTCAAACGTGCACCGTGTTTCTGTGGCACATGTCACACAAAATCGTACCGTGGAGCGAAAACAAAGGCGTCGGTCTCGTACGCCGGCCAGCAAATTGGTAAAATGGTATATTCTAGTCACTTTAGTCTTTATTTGGATTCTATGTTATTGTACTTTGGAAGTTCACTAGCACTTTAAAGCAACACGTAAAGATGGGTTTAATGCGTACGCGCAATGATAATCGTTGGTTATTGCGCGTTACTCCTCGGGAGAACGAACGGTCGTTAGGTTAGGTTACCGGCACGTCGCGCGCACACGAACGCACGCACGCATAAAATTGCTAATAAAAAAATCCGTCTTGGGTCCGTTGGTCTCTAAAACTTGCCTCGATCCACGGAGTGACTTGAACACGGGGACGAAAGCACCTTAGAAAGCACACACACGTAAGAAGCGCTTCCTCGGCATCCAACAACTTCGCTGGTAACGTGCGTACACAACACAACTTTCAACGACACGATACGCGAAGACAATATCGAACGTACTGTACACAACTCGGATCCGATTGTACCGGAACCGGTGGAAAATTTCGTTAGGAATGGGAAATTTTCGTCGCTTTGCAACGCGACCCGTATTGATTCAACGACTTTTAGTATAACTTATCCGAATAAAATTCCATAAAAAGCACGATAATATACTTCCTCGGTGCACTTTTTTTCCTTTCTTCTGTCTTGACCGGTTCGCCGGTTCCACAGACTCACGCTTCCTTTCGTTCTCTTCGCCGCTCTCTTTCCGATCCTTCCGTTCTTTGTCCGTACGGCTCGGCCGCTGCTACGTGACTAACCGTGTTGTACACACTCGTGCCGCACGAGGCGCGGCGAAGCTAACGAAGGGGGACCAACGGTTCGTCGATCGGAATCGACCCTCGGCTGAGGGAGCCTTTCTTTGTTCAAGCGAGACTGTGTGGTATGGCTCGTACGGGTCCCTCTCTCTCTCCCTCTTTTTCTCTCTCGCTTAACACGCTCTTATCCTTCCCTGCTTCTCCTTCTCGTACATACACAGCAGCTTACTCTCTCTCTCCCCCTCTCGCTTTCTCTCTCTCGCTCTAGCTTCACTCACTTCACAAAGTTCCCGATGTGAACGATCGCGCGGTCTGTTGGTAACTGAGACGGCGGCGACGATGGAAGGTGAATTCACACACGGCGTCCCGGCGTCGGTGGCGGCGGCGGCGACGGTGGTGTGGTGGTGGTAGTGTGGCGGCGGCTGTCCCTCCTCGTCACGACGAACTTGGTGGGGGGCATGCGAACGCAACCACCACCGGGTTACTGTTCCCCTCGTATCTCCCTCGCTTCAGGATGCCGTACGACATCCCCCACATCCCCTACACCCCCACACCCCGCAATATTCTGCACACGCACATCGCCCAGCCACCAATTGGCGCCCGTCATAACGGATGTACGAATGCAAAGAAATCGCTTTAAAGTTAATCATCGTACGGCGATTGGTCGCTTTTATGCAACCCACTAAATGTCATTCATCGAGTTTATAGGTGTCTATGATTATGCGTCGAGCGACATACGCTGGACGAAATTTTTATAAGTACGCCATGATTTACAAGCCGAGAGTTCATTTATTCTATAAATATATGTTGGTAACGTGCGAAAACATTATGCATACACCGGTATCATTACCGTGAAATAGCGCATGTAAACAGCGAGTTCTCGCTTTACAAATAAAAATATTAAAGTCCTGATCGTGGTTGGGACAAAATTCGTACGAAAACAGTACGGAAATGAAACAGTTTTTTAATTTTCTTGTTTCGTTTGAAGCTATCATGATTCTTTCGATTAATTTCTTCTATCGTCGAATATAAAGGACAAATTAAGTTGGACTAAATAAATAAAGCTCTGTAGGCACATATAACGGAATCGATAATGTCTCTATATTATTACAGCATCGACGCGGTTATTTGTTCTTAATATATACAAATACGTGTATTTAGCGAAGGATCGACAAATAAATACTGTATAATTTTATAAACAAATATACAAACAAAATAAAATACTACTCGATTGACAGAAAAATATTTATTTTTCAAATTTTGTTTATGGTTTTATATAATTCTGTCCTTTTGTAAACGGAATAAAATATATTTTTCTGAATAGTGTTTGTGCTCGATTCTCTGACGTTTCCTTATTTAATAAATCACAATAAATGCTGCGCACTTTCCAAATATCGGCCAGCTACTACATAACAGCTTTCAGAGACACAATTTTCTTCGTGAAAAGTCCAACACCCACGCCACTTTATAGTATAACCACAGCATCGCTGATATTTCATTTCACCTTCTTTATCAGTAATATAATGGGCAGCATTTTCAATGCCGAGAAAAGCACACGGAGGAAGATCGGTTTTCGTGGCTCTGAACTTGAATGCGAAATTTATTTAGTATAATATCCGTCGCATTGGCCAAAGTGAGAAAAATTCAAGGTAAATTACTAGTATCGGAAAACTGGGGAATCGTGAAAACATCTACGTAAAAAGATTACGGATAATAGAAATTAAATTAAGAGGGCGGTCTTGAGAAGAAGAACATGAACATGGCAGCTCGAATTTCTAATAAATAATTGTAGTTTGACGTTCGTGAGAACCTGTACGTGGTTTCCAATTTGATGTGAAATTGTTCCCTTCCCATTTTCTTCTTTCCCCTAACCACGACTGTTATAGCCTTGCATAGTGACCCTTCGTTTCTTGTAATATCTCGCAACTCTTACAATTCAAAGCATATGTTTATGCCATTATGGTAGTATTTTTAAACTGAACTTTGTATTTCTGTGAAATAAGCGAAGCTCTTATTTCTTAACACTATTTCTACTCCGGTTTTATGCACACCTATTTCGTATCCTCCACCACCTTTGCATTTAGATGGAAATCATCGTTAAAAAATAATTTTAAGCTACGGTTTACAAAGGTGTCTCTTAAAGTAGAAAAGAAAAAAGTTTTTTTTTTAACACATCGAATATTGCATTACAGGATAAATCTAGAAACTGGGTCAAGCTATAGTTCCTTTCTAAGTGAAGATAGATAAGTCGATCTTTTAAGCCATTTAACTGTCCGCACTCTTCTTCAGAGTTATTTTTAGTATTCGAATAAACTTTTTCATAATAGTTTACTTATATCGTTCACAATTGCGCCACGATATTCAATTGGTTAAATAATAATATTGGCATGACAATATGAAGCTGGAAACGCATTTTTTACAAATAAATTATATATGAAAAAGGTTATTCAACCGCATTATTTATACAGATCTCTTTTATGCCGTCTGTAAATGTTTAATTCCACTCCTTACATACGTACGCCTACTAACCTATGTTTTATACGCTTCACCTTTACGCATTTTCCAATATCTAGACAGGCCTCCCTATTCTCTACTCCACTTACTCAACTATAACAGAACTCGATGAAGAGTAGTTACCCCCAACCACCGGTGTTATTTTCCTCCGCAAATCGCCATTACCTTTACTCCATTTTACAGCACTTTACGTCTATGCGTGTTTCCAATATTTATGAACCCTACATCACCCTAATTAACGACAGCGTATATTTTTGCTCCGGTATACTATGCGTACATCCCACGTATCGCTAACTTCTTCAGAATTACTAACGAACATTATGAAACGGATATTCGTAATTATATTTTCCACCGATGTAACACGGTAAAACGTTACAATATTTATAGATATTATATAAGCCAATACCAGTTTAATTTTCTGTTTATTTTGAATGAAATAATTCGCCTCTAAAGAGAGTAAACTGAAACTACACAGTTTAATGACTAGAAACTCCTATTTCAAGTGTACACGTGAACTTCTCGTTGCGCGCAATCAAACATGTGGTATTATTTGTCACGTGTTTACACACGTGTACGCGCATACAGATTTGCTGTAACTTAACCGGAGGTTGGACTAATTTTATTTTCGAATAACGAATATAAATTTTAGGTTCATTCAAAACTTCAATTCATTTACGTTTCATCCGTTAACTCAGAAACACGTTAGAAGCCATTAATGAATTTTCTTTGACTAACACTAGTTAAAATTTTTATTTATTATTCGGAAGTAAAATTTACTCTACTATCAAGAGACTTGGTTGTACATTTAATTTAACAAATGTCATGATTTCCCAAAATTAAGTTTGTGTTCTCTGCTTCCCAATTTTGATTAATGCGAAATGACTGTGACTTACTTGAATGTTCCTATAAAAATTGCTATTGCGAGTCTTTGTGTAATCGTATTTTAAAGCCAAAGGGTTACTATCGTCCCTGGTCTCCCCTATCTGTTTCGAGCAAAGTTGTCTTTTGATACATTTGGTGGGAATAATGTTAAATTTCAGTTGTTCCTTGCTTGCTCGACACGCAAATGAGAACCCCTGGCCCTTGTATTCGCTTGCCCGGAACGAGTCGGAACATAACTGGCCAGAGAAAATGCATAGGGCATGCTCGTTGCTGGTAACGTCTCTTGGTCTCGGAGCAGGTGCTCCTTATTGGTCGGTTGTGGTTCAGGGCCGAACCATTTCCTTCGTCAACCGTAAAAACTCGGTGGGCACCTCGTCACTCGATTGTAGGATAATTTAGGGAGAAATACGTTAGTAATATAGCCTCCGACCTTGTACTCCCCGCGACAATACTTAAGACTTCACATAAAACATCATAAATTCGTGATTTAACACTAAACCTTCCACGACCGGTCAAACGACCGTTTCTCATTTTTCAATACTCGCTTGGCTCCCTTCTTTTCTTTCTCCGAGTATGAGAAATATACGTGCCGCTGATAATGAACGTAAGTCAATGAATAAAAAGAAACGTGACTTAAAACCGTGTAAATTTCTCTTATTAAATGTGATTGTAACTTGAAGCATTTTCAAGATATATGCTTGGACACTGTATCAAAAATTTGTGTTACTATCTATTATACACTTTAAGCTAGAAATAGTGTTAACAACTAGCCCATCGATCTCCACGGTAGGAAGGTGTGTACACGCACGTACACGCGCTTAAATCACCAATTTGACAATGTTCGATGAAATTATTTAAAATGACAACGCAGACATTTTTAGCACGAACATGTGTCCCCAAGCATTTATTGACATTGTCCGATAAGAAAAGCGAATGACGCAAGTACTTGCTATCGGAAAATTACAATCCAGCCAGCATCGCGTTTCCAAAAAGTATTAAATTTATTCTGTCGTCGAAATGTTTCAGCATCTTGTTAACGAACGTTAATCGAAGCCTCGATGAATTTTATTAAAGTTATATTATCGACCATATGTCTTCTATTTAATGTTCTTGGTCGTCAAAGATTTTATGGAAATTCGTACGACTGTGAAATTCCGTCTGTCATGTACAAATGTTTTTTGTCAGGCACAGACTTCTCAAACGGAACACTGTTTGCGGAACAATCTATGCAAACGAAAATGAAATTTAAAAATAAAATGGTTTACCAGATATTTATGTATCGTAAATAAAAAATGACATACCGCATCCTTAACTATGTGTTTGCTTAACATTGTACACCCAAAGTTAAAAATTTTAACATTAACATACTATATTTTACACCGATATTCAAGAAGTTTTATATTAACTACATATATTGGATGTTGAAATTTCGTAGGTGAAAGTTGAATTTTTATACCGTGAGTATATGGCCGCCATTGTATGTCTCTACTTTTTCCTTAACGATATCTTATCCATATTATCGATGTTTATCGATATCCGTTATCAATAGTTTCACGCGAGGGCCCGAAGTCTTATTAGCTTCGCGGTGGATCCGCCCCTGTTATTGACGATAAATTATTATAGTCTCGTTCTTCGTAAATATTACGGTACGCAACCGCTTCTGGCATGTGTGTCAGGAAACAGCTGATTTTTCAAGAAAGCGGCAGCTGGAAGTCGCTTAGCTATTTACTGAACAAAGTCGACTGTGTTTTCGTAGCAGGACCGACGCCATGGTCCTCCATTATGATTCATAGCGGCTACCATCTTGACGAAATAAATCATAAGATCAATCACGAAGCTTCGTCACTCGATCTACCGACGCACAGTGGGGGGTCATTTATCCCCCAAAAACGGGGAAATCTCAGTTTACAGAAACATCCCCACAATGGAAAAATTATTTGATAGTTACAGGGAAAAACAGGGAAGTTCCACTAATCGAAGAACTTAAAACCGACCTCACCCTTATCAAACATAAAAACACACACAAAATTAAAAAAAAACCGCTGAAATATAATTAATAATATATGTGAAGATACTATTTGAATAAAAAAAAAACCGTTTTTTTCATCGCGTTTTCGGGGTAAATGGCCCACTGTGTCGGCGATTCCCCCTCTTTATTGGTCGGTTTCTTCGTCAACGGTGCTCCGGCTGCTTATGGTTGCCGACTTTCTCGTCAATCGAGATATTTGGAGGCGAGCAATCGTGTTGGCGTGTGCCATGCCGGAAAACAGCTGACTTGTACTTTTTCGTTAGAACAGCAGCTGGCCTCCCAGTCCGTAGGCCAAGAGCCGTCTGCGTTCCTTATACCGGGTGTTTCCTCCGTTTACGGTCCGCCACGATTAATCACTCACACACCTTTCGCAAGGTACTCAAAAGCAATTTATCGATGTTTCACAATTTCAGCCGTTTTTATACACGTTGCAACCGATTTTCAGTCGAAAAGTTGCATAGACATTATCGTGACGGAAGATTAATAATTCTGTATAAATATTAGGTCGTGCAATAAGTCCATTCTTGACAAAAATATTAAGGATAAACATTCCTTCACATTTTCTGAAATTACTGGAACTTAATATCGCATATTGTATAAGTTATGCTAGAAAACAAAAATACACCACTCGATTGGGGAGGTTTTGAGATGCGTTTACAAACATACATAGCAAGCGTGTTTCTACTAATTTTATAAAACTTGTAATCAAGGGCAATATAACAAACTTATATTGCTAGTTTCATTTGGATTCTTCTAGTTTATTTCGAACTTAGACTACTTGATCTCAAAGTTTGATGAACTATGAAAAAGCGATACGCCATCCTACTGTTAAAAATCATAGATACGATCTTCTCGATAAGGTCGACACGATTTAGCAACCACCAATGAACAGATCGATTTTAAACTTAATCTACGTGTAAAACAGATATCTCTTTATCACCAGAGCAATGGAGAATGCGGTATCTTAAAACGAAGTTATTTTTCAAAGCGTCAAGATGGCAAATTTGTATAAAATGATCGATACATCGACTTCAGAACGCTCTCAGTTTATCAATTTTCTAGTATTTTCTCAAGATATACAGTGAGTGTAAAAAGTATTCGTACACTAGTCAATATGAACAAAAACTTTGCAGAACTTTGTTTATTACAAAAGTATGTTAACAAAAACATGCATACATATTCTTAGAAATCTCTGGAACAAATGTCATTAACAACAAATTATTTATTTATATTTATTATGAAAATATTAACAAATTTCCAGAAATTGACCTAAAATATACGTGTAATAAGTATTCGTACAGTCTTTGATTCGTAACATTCCACATAGAACGATTACAAGATCATCCATGATATGTAAACATACTTAGCATCAGTATGTCTGGAGACGCTGTCGGTATAGGTAGTATCCTGAATTCAAACATTATCAACGAAATTATCAGTAAAATGGGATGAAAACGCAAGGAAACCTCTGAAGAAGAAAGGAAAATTGTTATAAATTTACATAATAAGTGTAAAACACTGAGTGAAATTTCTAAAGTTTTAAATAGACCGAGGTCCACGATTCAAGGAATCATTGACAGATATGGCGATCGAAAAACTGTAAAAAATAATCCAAGAAACGGACGTAAACGAATAATAAATGAGTATACCGGCCGATGGATAATTCGAAAAATAAAGCAAAATCCAAAGATAAGTGCGGTGAAAATCACAGCTGAACTTAAAAATGATCTGGACATTAATGTATGCAGTAGCATAGTGCGTAATTTTTTACGGGATAGAGGATATCACGGCAGAGTAACTCGTAACAAATATTTCGTAAATGAAATTAATAGAAAGAAACGATTGCAATTCGCGAAAGAGTACGTTAATGTTCCTATGGAGCACTGGAACCGTATTATATTTACTGATTTTAACATATTTGGGTCAGATGGACGATGTACAGTATGGCGGGAAAAAAATACCGAGTAGGAATAAAGAAATTTGAAGCCGACCGTAAAGCATGGAGGAGGATCAGTCACAGTTTGGCAGTTAGGCTCTATGAGTGCGAGCGGGGTTGGATCCCTCCATTTTATCGATGGTATCATGGATCAGAAAATGTACATCGATATTCTAAAAGAGCATCTTCAGGTTAGTGCAAATAAAATGCAGTTACAGGGCAATTATATATTTTTACAAGATAATGATCCAAAACATAATGCTTATAATACACGTCAGTGGATCCTATATAATGTGCCGCAGCAATTAAAAATCCCTCCACAGTCTCCAGACGTAAATGTGATAAAGCACTTATGGAGTCATCTTGAAGAAAAAATTCGAGACCATCATATTTCTTCGAAACAAGATTTAAAAAATGCACTTTTAGAGGAATGGAACAAAATTTCTAGTACTATAACCAAAAATTTAGTAAATTCAATGCCGCAAAGGCTTAAAGCGATTATACAATCTAAAGAAAATCCCACTAGATACTAAAATAGCAAATAGACTGATTTTTGTTACGTTTATGTGCTAAAATTTACAGTTTTTGTTGTAAAATTACAAGTGTACGAATACTTATTACACGTATATTTCACGCCAATTTCTGGAAATTTGTTAATATTTTCATAATTAATATAAATAAATAATTTGTTGTTAATGACATTTGTTCCAGAGATTTCTAAGAATATGTATGCATGTTTTTGTTAACATACTTTTGTAATAAACAAAGTTCTGCAAAGTTTTTGTTCAAATTGACTAGTGTACGAATACTTTTTACACTCACTATATATAAATAACGTAGTTAAGTATCGAATCAATATTTCACACAGTTTTTCTTTTATAAAATTCCAAAAATGTTCTCGCTTTTCTATGTTTAGACAATATTCCCTTAAACGGTGAATGATCTATTTATTATCTTCTGTACGGCTACGTTATCTTTTGTTTAAATTTGATGAGCTTTAATAATAATAATCAATGACGCTCTGACCTGGTTTTCGTCGGTAGTTTTGAACATCGAGTCGCGTACGCAATACGCTCTCATTGAACCCACGTTCACTTCAACCGTGATACGGTTTCGCCCCATTTTCTGGCTACTTAACCGAGCATTGTTAACGCGTAGTAATACCTACATATACAGGCTGAGCAACGTAAAACGAGTCGAGTGAATATTTTCCAAAATATTGGCTATACCAGAACATATTATCGCGCAAAGTTCAAGTATTTTTTAGAGTGGGGAAAAATTTAATTTTCAGATTTAATTTGTTTGTTTATATAATCCTTAAATTTGTAACAAATATTACTTGCAGAAATATACGCGACACTTCAAGCTTCCAAAGAAATAGGAATTTAAACGAATAAATTAACAGTCAGAAAATTATGAATTATAAACGCGTGAAATTAAAAGGTTTATAAATTCAATCAACCTTAACTTTCAGTATTTTTCGACATAATACGTTTTATCTCAGTTTCCAATACGATGTTGTCAGAATCAGTCGAAGATGGAGCGAAAAATAACTGAACTTTCCGCAACAGAAAGAAGCTCGATCTGCGAATGGCATAAAGAAGGGAAATATTCAGAAAATGCAAATTTAATAAATAGGAGCAAGTCTGCGGAAGAGAATTTAATAGATGCAATTAAATGGTTCCTTGATAAACGAACTACCTAAAAGGCCAACAAGATAATTACCGACGAATATAGAACTGCTGCGAGAGATATTTTTGAAAATCTAACATTCATCCAAAATTAGCAATTGCTTAGCAACCATATAAAATTAAAAGACTGATCGAACACGTACTTCGATATCTCTTCACGACGATGTAGGAATTTTAATCGTTCGTCTACAATTGGAAATGCATTTCCCTAAGTTTTCTGCTTCAAAGTTGGATAAGTTTGTTCATCTAACTTGAAAGTGATCTTGCGAATAGGAACTGCTTCTAAAGAAGGTTGATTTCATCCTTGCAACTTTCAATAATGTTTCGTTGCATGTACCAAGTAAAAAGGAAAGTAGAATCGATATTTGAACGAACTAATCTGCAATTCGCGAAGCTACTTAAAGAAGTTACACGCTCGATTTGTTAACTGTTTCTCGATAAATATCGATCGTTCCCACGAAAGTTCAAATTTTTTTAGGTGATTGCTCCACGTTCGCAAAATATTTACAACTACACGATCGAAATGCGAAATTACGAAAGGAATTTCCTATCTTTCGATCTACGGTCGATTTGAAACTTTACTCGATCGATTCGATAAAACTCAGATTGTTTTCAATCTAAGAGTTTAATAAACATTGTATGCTTTGATTTGATAGTGACAAGCCTGCTAATGCGTTGATGCTCGCGATTGATATACACTGATGACATCGTGTAGATCGATAATACCAAGTGTGAACAATGAAAAGGATACCAGAGATTTGCGATAAGAAAACGATTACTAAACAAGATATACGTACGTACTTATGCTCGCTCGACACGGTACAATAGTGCTTATTTTGGTACTTATTAATCGTTACCTCTATTTGAACTTAACAAGGACACTATCCTGGCCAACCAACAGAAAATGTTTAAAAATATCGTATTTATTTTCGGTACTACGTTAAAGGTTTGGTAAAAATGTTAGGAATTTGCAAAGTGAATCCGGAATGAGATTCCTCGATACGAAAGCATACGTAAACACTATACAGCTGAATTTGATTATAGTAAATGTTTATGTATGTGGACGGAACCTCTCTTTCTCCACCCCTATTAATCTATAATCTATCCTTGAATCAAAATGGTCATTTAATAGATAAATCGTTAATATGCTGTAATGAATGTTTTAAAACAAATTGTGTTGTATCCGTGATCGCTGTAAAATACATTGAAAAGTCTTTATTTACTTTTAACAACGTTCACAGAGGTGTTTACGATCGAGAAATTACACGGTCTACAGGATACACAAACAATTAAGCCATAATCGGAAAGTGCCTACATCAGCGTTCATAAATAATGAGTTAAGCCACCGTCGCTAATTAATACCGAATTATTCAAAGACTATATTTAAATTTTACGGAATAAAAAGATCCACGATAGTTTGTTAGTGTTACTATATTGCTCATCGTCAGAAAAATGCACAAAATAAAGAAACCAAGATACGAATGTAACGTAATAAAATACACGGCAAAGAAGATTCGAAGAGGGGAAAATCGATATTTTCCATTGAAAAGGGATACATATTTATAACGACATTTACGGCCATGTTTGCTCGAAGAAATATTGCAATAGCCCCCTCCCCCCCTCTCAAGAAAATATTAAACGACCTTTAATGTTATACGCGAATGATACTAAAAGCTAGGTACAATTAATTTATTCTGGCACGCTGGGCGTATTTTCTATTTAATTCGCGGAATCTTGTTAACGGTGCTCTTCGCTATTTATTTTCTAACGCGCGAGGCCATCGTGTATGTAACGCAAACATAAATTGCAAGCGACACAGTGCGCCACGGAGAAAATGATGTTAATGTAGCATTCAGGTGGCGAAGATGAACGGGAGGACCAAACTTGGAAAATTGAAAAGAACCTGCTTTTTGAAAGGGACAGCTGTAAACGAGAAGACTAAAAAGTACGCAAATTTCACACATCCGGTGTGCTCGTCTAAGAGAACTGAAAGGGAATTTCTTCTTCTTTTTTTTTTTCTTTCTATTTCGTTTACGACAGAAGGGACTTGGCATTTACCGAGGACCGAGAAAGGGGGGAGGGGGGGGGGACAAACGTAGGCGGGATATCCACGGCTGAGGGAAAGAAATTACTGTCTTGCCTTGACAAGAAATCGTCACCTGGATGAACGAAGAACGAGACGATAATGATACATTAAACGGCTGTGTGCAGCGAAATAAACGGTGTTAACGCGCGTGGGTGCCGCGAAAAATATGCGGGGACGGACGTTCGACGCAATTATCTCTAATGCAACATAATACGACAGTACACATTGCAACATATTAAAATAATTTCAACTCATCGCAATAGCGTGTACGTTCCACCTAAGGCAAACGTACAGTTACTCACAAAATTGAGCGTACACCTATGTAGTTAATAAAAACTTGTGGGAAAATGAACATAAACAGGCATATTTAAAAGTAAAAACGCATTATACATTTTACTTGTACATTTCGGCAGATAATGCGTGAAGAAATTTTTAAACAATATTGATAGTTCATCTATGTTTAACAAAAACTTCAAATGTATGCTTATTTTATCGTCACAAAATTGAGCGTACAGTTTATTAGTAACTACAAAACTAACTTTTGTAAAACTTCTCATGGTTTACAATTCATTCGATTGTATCTAGTAACATAGTTCCGTTGCTATGATACGTTTGATTTTCATTTGTCATTATTTATTAGCGAAAATTTGCACTATGGCTTCACAAAGATCAGAAATTGATATTTCTGTGCGAAAATTAGTTGTTAAATTGTATTGTCAAGGTAAATCTCTAAAGCAAATTGGCAAAATAATAGCTAGAGCCCACTCTACTGTACAAAAAATTATTAACAATTACAAATACAATGGTACACTGCATAATCAGCCAGAACGCGGAAGGAAAAAAATTCTGACTGGAACCGACGAGCGGTACATAATACGATAAATTAAAATTAATCCAAAAAGTAGTGTACCAAAATTAACAACAGATGTTTCATCGAGGATTAGAAAATCGATATCGACAGAAACTGTTCGTAGGGTGCTACACGATAAAGGCTATCACGGTAGGGTAGCAAGGAAGAAGCCTTATATTTCTACGGTGAATACAATCAAGCGTTTGGAATTTACAAAAAAATATGTAAGTTGTGATATAAAGTTTTGGAAGAACGTAATATTTTCCGACGAAGTTAAAATTAATTTATTTAATTCGGATGGAAAAATAATAGTATGGAGACAACCGAATTCAGAGTTCGATCAAAAGAATACGGTTCCTACTGTAAAACACGGCGGAGGTTCAATAATGCTGTGGGGATGTATGGCAGCAAGTGGAGTTGGTAATAGCGAATTTATTGAAACAACTATGGACAAACTAAAATATCTTGATATTTTGAAAAAAAATTTGAAATCGTCAGCTCTAAAATTAAACATGCCAGCCATATATTATTTCCAACAGGACAATGATCCTAAACATACATCGTATATTGTTAAAGAGTGGCTGCTATATAACGTGCCAAGATTATTACACACTTCACCACAATCGCCGGATATTAATCCCATTGAGAATTTGTGGAGAGAATTAAAATTAAAATTAAATAATTGTAGTGTTAGTAATAAAACAGATGCTAAACGCAAAATTGTAGAAATATGGAATAGTATTCCGTGTTCGACTACAAAAAAGTTAGTCGAGTCTATGCCAAAACGTTTGAGATCAGTTATAGATACAAAAGGATTTGCAACAAAATATTAAAATAAAATCTGTTAGTTACTTTTGTTTAATTTGATCTGCTGTATGCTCAATTTTATGACAGTAAAACAAGAACAGTTTTGTTGCTTTTGCTAAATAGAAATGAATAATTAATTTTATTTAAGACTTTTTCCACTAATTGTCCGTCAAAATATATGAACAAAATAAATATTATGTTTTTACTTTTAAATATGTCCGTTTATGTTCATTTTCCCACCAGTTTTTATTAACTACATAGGTGTACGCTCAATTTTGTTAGTAACTGTACCTATAATCGCTCACCTTAAAACACCAGGGCAGTATATTATAAAACTTGCGTTTGTTCCAAGTTTCTTGGACACAACAAGTATACCGTACTATTTTTTATCGAAAGAAATCTCTATTTCCGTTGTACCGGTAACTCTGAAATACCTTGTATTACTAGAAACTTGTAATAACGGAAGAATTAAAAAAATGGTTTGGTCTCTGCAATTACCAGATTCGGCCATCGCGGACACCTTTCATTGAAACAAATTTAATGGCTCTAGTAGACTATACGTAAAGCATGTCAACCGTGCAAGGACGAACTGGGAGGTCGAGTTTCAGAGAATCGAATGTTTTTGCCTTTGGTCATGTACGCGAGGCCAAAAGCTGCTGAGAATAACGAGAGGAACGTTTATCGCTCCGATCCGTCACCTCCGGCGCACATACTGAAGAAATTAAAATTTTTTGCCCATTTCCTCGAACGAACGACCAGTCACCATCTGCAGCAGACCGCCGTGGGATCCCGGAGAGAAAAAAAAAAAAGGAAAACGAGGAAACAAAGTAGCGTCTGACACCATCGCCAGGCGATACTTTCAGAAATTCGTTAGCAGTACATGTTCTACTTACATTTTGATTTCTTCCTGCTACTAGGATCTTCATTAATAGAGAAAACATTGTACGTACCTGAAATCAAAAGAAATCGTAAATTTATCGTCGAATTTTCATTATTTTGCAGCAGCTTTTCGAATCGAATAGGATATTTTCGATTATAAATAAAGATGGAGAATACACATAACATTAACAGATCATAATCCTTACTATAATCTAGTTTTTTGTGATTTAACTATCACAAAAAGGGAGAAGAAATAGTACGATTTTTCGAAAAATAACATCTACGACATATTAATTCGCAGTTTGGTAAATAACGTAAGAAAAAATGTACTACGTTTAATCGAGTGTACACGATAAAATTAAACAAAGTTTACTCGTTTTGTCAATATCATCTCACCACGTGTAGATTATATCGACAGAAACGCATTTAACAAAATAAAATAGTCAATTGTTGCAAGAAGGATTTTTATATTGAAAAGATTCATTTACGTTTCACTTTTAAACGGGTTTAAATCCGTGCGGTGCACATACACGCACACACATTGTGCACTCCGCCAACCAAAGAACGAACAATGAAGCACGGTTTTCCCGTGAAATTGCAATTGACGTATTTCCGGCCGAAAACAGTCGCCAAATCACGCCTTAACCGTCGGTGCACTTCCGTTCTTCAATTATTCGATCATCAGGCTTCAACGAGATACGCGAATACGCGATTGTTTCGAGATTGGTGAAATTTACGCGGAACGAAACGCGTGTAGTTTTCTAATACGCAAACCTCGTATATTCGACAAACCGTGACACGGCTGCCTGTTGATTTTTCAGACATTACGAACCATCGTACGATCGTATTCTCAAATTCTTAATCTCAATAATTGTACGTAGAAAATATGTTTAATGACACGTTAATAAGTTATAACAAACGATCTGCTTCTCACCTCGTGTGCGTTGCAGCAATTGTCAAATAAGCCGTGAACCTTGAATGTGGAAACTTGAAGGTTAGGTTTTCGCCGGTTCGAATACACACCCGTATTTTACTATCAATTCGTGTTTTTCTGTTTCACTGTGCGTTACACGCTATTCTCTCGAATCATAACTAGCTCACAAACGATTTTACACGCGTATGATATTCAGATGAATCGTAAAAGTGTTTATTTGACTGGACTATTTCGTGCTCCGTGCGGCTCGACATTATTCGCACACTCTCGTGGCGGATTCGTGTAACTTCGCTAATTCTTGGCCAGGTACGTATCTCGGCGAATAGCACCCACAGTTCAAACATAGAATTTTCAATTCCTCAAAATTTTTCTTGTACTATAATTTAAATCTATTCGAGGTTTGAAAACTGTTATATTATAAGTTTAGGTTTTCGAAACAGTTATCAAGAACTTTTATTCTGAATAAATGTTGCGAAGAACATTTAGAACTACATCGAATTGTGAAAAGTGTATCGATAATCTTCAAGCAGGTGCAACAAGATCGCAAGTGGAATTTCATTGTTCAATGCAGAATGATCCCCTCCTGTGGAATGTAAAAAGTTTCGCGCTAAAGAAAACAAATAAATGAATTAAACAGTCAAACTGGGAGGGCTCGAATTTTTTTGCACTGGCTGCGACATTAAGGACTCCGAAAAGGAAAGAATACGGGCAGGTTGCAAAACTTTAAGCTCAAATTTGCTTATAATATTTGTTTATAATATTAACCCCTATACGTACAATTTAATTACGAATTATTCTTCAAATGTATACTATAGTAGAGGTTAGAATGTGTTCATTACAATTTCTACTATTTCCTGTATTATAATTGACTTTCTATATTAATATTAAAAATTTTAAATTACAGTACATACATTCATGTATACGGTATCAGGTTATTGATCATGTAATCGTAGCGGCTAAAAAAGTGTAGTAAAATTCGTTAGTGCCAATTAACGGCAGATGAAATTAACATAACGTTATATAAATTTACGCCTAATGTTAGGTAATATATTAGTCCATTGAATACCATGAAGTCGATTGTTTCCATTCAAGGACTCTTTGTCAAGATTGCGACGATTTAACGGTTGATTGAGTAGGCCACGATTCTTGCACTTTCTACACCTACTTTTTATACGTTCACGAACATACATTTCCATGTATAACCAATGTTATAAGTTCATAGGATATTAGCATAGCACGGACTTTTAGTTTTATGCATGGCACGCGACATTACGCATGCATATAAATACATACATATACATATGGCTGTCAATTTGTGTTTGCATACAATACTATTATCGTATATGATTTATCAACATTCGATTACCTTAAAATCTGAAGACATTATATTTAATAAAAGTAATAAAAATAATTAAATTTAAAATTAAATGAAACAAATTGGCAGCCCTGTCTAACTAAGACGTATGTATATATTCATCAGATTGAAGATCGACTTTTAATTGCTAGTTAATATGATGCGTTTGTTTAATTACTTTTTTATGCTTGGTCAGCTTCAAGCAAAAATGATTTGATTATTGAATTACCGTTAGAGTTAGTGAAATAAAAGATATAATGTTGCAGAATCGACATTCCTTATGTTCCAAATTTTACAAAACATTGTGATTTCTCATGTTTCGTTGCACTTTTCAAATATCCCTTGTGTGCCTTGTTTACTGTTAGTAATTGGTATGTTGATAACCTTGAGCTGACGTACCCACGTCATGCGTATTAAAAGTTGAATGTTAAGTTATCGTGTTAATAACTATTAGTAAATGTTATATGTTTGCAATTTGTGTGTCATTCGCGACATTCCTACCAGGAAACGTAATACGAGCAACAAGAGTGTTACAGAGTGAAACGAGATTTCAGAACACAAGTATGGTTGCTTAGTGTTGGTACCGCACATAATAAACGGGTTTTCCTTTCGCGCTCGGCGAGAGTAAGAGTAATCCTACAACTTTCATTTGCACTCGTTCAGCCTCGTGATGTCATAAATATAACTCTGTATCGTAATCCGAATCTGTGTGCTCGCGGTGAAAGGTTTCGATCGAGAAAAGAGGTTAACACCGCAGGATACGAAAATGAATCCATATCGATGCGAGGAAAGATAATACAGTGTTTCAAACAAAGGTATCAATTGATCGCAAATATGCAAAATATTCTTTACGATCATGATTATTCGTTCAGAGAACGTTACATTGGGAGAAAAATAAATATTGTAAATTTTATAAGCTACCGATTCAATTTAACTTCTCACCATTATATGTTTGTACAGATCTACGTACGTAAATAAAATTGCAACTTTGTCTCCAATCGTACAATTTGTAGGTAATATCAATTTACACGTACAGTTTATTTGAACAAAATTTTCATCCGTCTGTCTGTTTGTATCGAATAATCTCAAAATCTACCGAACCGATTTTGATTAAACAATCGCCATTCTACATTACGAATTTACCAGGAAACAGGATATTTATTATTGCACTCTAACTTGACACGATATCTCGCTTATCCTTGCTTTTGCGGCTTTTATTGGGAATAAAATTTCGAAATTTTTCTATTCTATATAAATTTTCCTTAAACCCAGATTGTTGCCATTAATAACTTAAAGGAAGAAGTAGTATCGGAACCTAAATACTGTACTTCAATTTTTTCGTTTGGAAATCACTGTAACATTGAGTTTGCAATACCTTTTAAAATATTTGTACTTTGATTCGATAGAAATAAATTCGACGATGAGAGCGTATTTTTCGTTTTGTATAATTGATAACGTTAGCGAAACGTGCCCTCTTGTTCCAGGAGCTTGTTTCGAACACATAAGGCAGGCATATTCACGGTTATAGCCCCACACGTGTCTCGTTCCCCTTTCACGGGTCGTTGCCGAGAAACAAAGAAATCAACCAAGTCGCACATTCCCGCTCTTGTTAGTCATTTCGCTCGTAAAATAGAAGACGAGACACTAATTTTCGCGAGAGACGTTCGCGTCGTATCAGCTGGCGTCGTGGTGCCATACAAGAGGGACAGAGTAGGGGGAAAGTGCCTAAACTCTGGAGTTTACAAGCAAGTGTTCTTGACCCCCAAGTACTACGTAAGGACCCTAGGAATTCAGCGAACGTTTGTTTCCGGTAGTCCAAGAAGACGGGGAAAGCACATACACTAGGATTTCATGTATTTTCTCGTAAGAACTCGACGAACGAATATTTTCATATTTCCTCGATGGGCCCCCAAAATCTATTTTCCATTTTCCTTTTTGGCGTAGAATTATTACCATTTTCTTATTCTTTGCGATGAAAATGTATATGCTTCTGTTTTAAGTCACGATGATTGCAATTAGATAGAACCTTGATAATTGTTGCAATGATCGGAGTTTATATGGTAGCCAAGGTAAACGATCCAATGGGAAAGAGCCCCACTTATATAACAGATCTCCACTACCTATTACGATTACTATAACCAGTTACTTCCCTCTCCAACTTCATGTGTTGTTAAATGACCACCCCCTCCACTTGTCAACACAATGCAACGAACGAGACTTTCATGCAGTAATGGAGATTCTACAGTATGCAACTTCTCGTTTCTCGTTTCTCGTTTGATGCTATTATATTACGACTGTTTTAAATCATTAATTGATCATATCATACGCTTCTACCTTATTGAATCTACAGAGTACGTTATACAATTTTAATGGTCTATTGTTTTATCAAAGACAAATAAACGGAAAGGAAAACTAAATCTAATTATTCTGGATAATATTCTTTCAAATCCCAAGTATTAAATTCGTTCAAAGTAATAATTAATCCATCTGCGAGAATTACATTGCATACATATTACATATTAGTACCGTTTGTATATCGTTTAATTTGTATAATTCATGTCAATAATGCTTGTTACGCGATAACTGATCGTTCGAAAATCTATTTGAATAATAAACCATCACATATTATGAATCCACGTATTAACACTATCTCTGCCTCGGTTTCATGCACAACAATTTCAACAAAAAGGTGTCTTTTGACATTTTCGCGCGTGAAAAATGTTGATGCAAAATATGACAAATGTGGGACACGTGATACCTTTCTCTTAGAAAAATTGGTCGAAGTCTTGGCAGGGATGCGTCGACTTTAAGAATCTTGTACATTTAGAATCAAGGACCAATATATCAGCACCGTATCTGGGCCAAGTAAAACTAGTTATGGAAAAGCCCTACTTCGACGTCACTGCTTTTCTTTCGGAAGATGACCAAACTGGTTTCAACCTTGCTAGGAATCTATTCTTGGTGCAGATTCGCGATCTAACGTTTATTGCATTCTTCGCGCAAAGTAGTATGACACGTTTCGAACGATAAATGTAATTCAGTATCGTTTTGAAAACGTTTTTAAACGTAGCGTCTCGATCGCAGCTGCCACCAAACGATGCATTATTTAATAGGTGATAATGAAATTGAGTCGAAACGGGTCGGGTCAAAACGGACCCGGACCCCGTCGTTCGATCGAGGGTCGAAGCCTAGAAGCAATTATGCGATCGATTTTATAGAGGGGCGAAGAGACACGAGCCCACGTCCTCCTACGGAGTTCGTTATTGGATGCCAAGGAAAGGAAAGTCCTGGAAATACGCAAGGGGCACTGACACGTCCCGGAGGAGTCGAGGCCGACTCCTTTAGCAAGATTAAACGGCCTGCACCGTGATATACGATGGGCTGCCATATAAGGAGCACAATAATATGAAGTTAAGCCATAATACCGTCTGTGAGTTCAGGCCTGCATTCTGGGCTCTCCCGACCGGCCAAGAGAGCGGCGAAGAAGACCGCGGAGGTCCCGATTCGTGGAAGTATCGTACGGTTGCACTAGAAGAGCAACCGAGCTGTTCGTTTATTTTCCTTCTCCCCTTCAGAGTCCCTCCTGCTCTCTCAGCCAGCTACCGCCGCCTTCGCCGTCTCATTTTCCTTCTTCCTTTTCACCATTTTGCTCCCTTCTGTTTCCACTCGCGAATATTCTCTTTATTGGCTGTCCTCATCGCGCTAACCGTACAGATCCACGTTCCTCCTTTCTTTTCCTTCGTCCTCGGTTCTCGCCGATCCCTTTTCTCGTCTCGTTCCTTTTCCTTCTCTCTAGCGCCCCGTTCCCTATCCCTCTTTGGATCTTCCTTGCGTCGGCGATCACCGGTCAGCGGCGCATCCCTTCATTCCCTTCAGTTTCTTTCCCTTCTTCCGTGGACTTTGCTCCTTCTTCATCCTTCGCCCTTCTCTTTCGTATTTCTTGCGCGACCCGACTTTGCTGTTTCACCACAATGCATCTTCGCCGGTTGCAGTTCGGCCGAGCACGCAACGCTGCATCCACCGGTTGGCCGCATACCACTCGTCGCTCGGCGACGAACGCGTCGTCGACAAGCATTCGCCTTTCGAGGAACGAGGCTATATAGAAGAGACCTGGAACCCTTAGACGGAAATATTGTCGGGACGTCAAAGACCGACGGCTCATCAGTCGGACCGATTCGACGGGCTTCGAGGGGGCATATACACTACCGTCCATAAGTATTTCAACACTTGGCGGTACCAGAAACCAGAAGTTATATTGGTTTCACAAAATGTTCACTAAATAGTACACCAATTAGAGGAACAATATAATATACAACTAACTATAAGTACAAAAATGCATTCACATTAATTTCATTTAGGAATAATTGTGATAATTATTGTTCAAGTGCTTGTGATACCGATCGAGTATGATCAAGTTGTGATTTTCAAGTTTTTGAAAAACCGTAAATAAAAATTATAAAGTCTTAAAAAACAGTATGGTTGTAATACTATATTCTGTATGCAAATCAGTGTTAATATCTTTTGAAATTCTATAGAGTATAGATTACTTTCAGAACTTAAATCTAGCATATACAGTGAGTGTAAAAAGTATTCGTACACTAGTCAATTTGAACAAAACCTTTGCGGAACTTTGTTTATTACAAAAGTATGTTAACAAAAACATGCATACATATTCTTAGAAATCTCTGGAACAAATGTCATTAACAACAAATTATTTACTTATATTTATTATGAAAATATTAACAAATTTCGAGAAATTGACCTAAAATATACGTGTAATAAGTATTCGTACAGTCTTTGATTCGTAACATTCCACATAGAACGATTACAAGATAATCCATGATATGTAAACATACTTAGCATCAGTATGTCTGGAGATGCTGTCGGTATAGGTAGTATCCTGAATTCAAACATTATCAACGAAATTATCAGTAAAATGGGACGAAAACGCAAGGAAACCTCTGAAGAAGAAAGGAAAATTGTTATAAATTTACATAATAAGTGTAAAACACTGAGTGAAATTTCTAAAGTTTTAAATAGACCGAGGTCCACGATTCAAGGAGTCATCGACAGATATGCCGATCGAAAAACTGTAAAAACTAATCCAAGAAACGGACGTAAACGAATAATAAATGAGTATACCGGCCGATGGATAATTCGAAAAATAAAGCAAAATCCAAAGATAAGTGCGGTGAAAATCACAGCTGAACTTAAAAATGATCTGAACATTAATGTATGCAGTAGCATAGTGCGTAATTTTTTACGGGATAGAGGATATCACGGCAGAGTAGCTCGTAAGAAATATTTTGTAAATGAAATTAATAGAAAGAAACGATTGCAATTCGCGAAAGAGTACGTTAATGTTCCTATGGAGCGCTGGAACCGTATTATATTTACCGATGAGAGTAAATTTAACATATTTGGGTCAGATGGACGATGTACAGTATGGCGGAAAAAAATACCGAGTACGAAAAAAGAAATTTGAAGCCGACCGTAAAGCATGGAGGAGGATCAGTCACAGTTTGGCAGTTAGGCTCTATGAGTGCGAGCGGGGTTGGATCCCTCCATTTTATCGATGATATCATGGATCAGAAAATGTACATCGATATTCTAAAAGAGCATCTTCAGGTTAGTGCAAATAAAATGCAGTTACAGGGCAATTATATATTTTTGCAAGATAATGATCCAAAGCATAATGCTTATAATACACGTCAGTGGATCCTATATAATGTGCCGCAGCAATTAAAAATCCCTCCACAGTCTCCAGACGTAAATGTGATAGAGCACTTATGGAGTCATCTTGAAGAAAAAATTCGAGACCATCACATTTCTTCGAAACAAGATTTAAAAAATGCACTTTTAGAGGAATGGAACAAAATTTCTAGTACTATAACCAAAAATTTAGTAAATTCAATGCCGCAAAGGCTTAAAGCGATTATACAATCTAAAGAAAATCCCACTAGATACTAAAATAGCAAATAGACTGATTTTTGTTACGTTTATGTGCTAAAATTTACAGTTTTTGTTGTAAAATTACAAGTGTACGAATACTTATTACACGTATATTTCACTCCAATTTCTGAAAATTTGTTAATATTTTCATAATAAATATAAATAAATAATTTGTTGTTAATGACATTTGTTCCAGAGATTTCTAAGAATATGTATGTATGTTTTTGTTAACATACTTTTGTAATAAACAGAGTTCTGCAAAGTTTTTATTCAAATTGACTAGTGTACGAATACTTTTTACACTCACTGTATTTATTATTCAAAGTTTGAATAGTAGATTAATAGTGCATCTCCTAAACGTGCGGCCGGCATTCTTTTCTACCCCACGTGGAAACCGTTCCTTTTCGGTAATTCGTATTATGAACCGTGTCAATTGATGGTCGTAGTTGACACGTCGCGACACGAAATTATATGGGCGAACATTTTTCAAGATCCACGAAAAGCTCAATTAGTAACGTTCCCCATTCTAGCAAATGCCTGCCTTCTACGTTAATCCCCTCACGATACTCGAAAACAGCAATCCACCGAGCAACAATCCGCACAATGGTAACCATTAGTTTAATTCCCCCGTCGAATCCCATCGACTCCCCGTGGCGATCAATCGCAAGATCGTGAGATCGCGTTTCCCTCTTCGTCGCTGCATCCTGTACCCGCAGTTTGTCACAGAAAAGAAGGTAGCGACTCGAGGAAGGCTCCTCGAGGTTTTTTGAGGCACCGTGGCCGACCCAGTCCCCCGATTGGCATAATACGAGAGCACCGCTGACGGTGGGCCTTGGGGCCCCTTCTGATCGCTATTGGGGTCCCGTCACGGACAATAGAAGAGACCGTTAGACGTACCACGATACAGGGATAGAGGCTCGAACGAGCCATGGGAATCCCTGAACCGGGGGTAGACGCGACGGACCACGACTCGGACCAATCGTCCCGTGAGCAAGAAGAAACTGGTTTACCTGCCTCCTCCTTTCGTCTTCATCTCTGTTCTCGCCTTACCTCCAAGGATCCGCTGCGCATTGCTTAACACGTAATTTTTTGCTAGTAAGGACTGTACTTTGATTTTAGACCTGCCCGCCTACGGAAATATTTCCAACGTTCTGGTCGTCGGTACAGTTTAGAAAGTGCACCGAAACAGGTTCTTCCTGAAACGAATCGATACAATAATAATACGATATTAATACGAATAATACACCACGCTATTTACCAACATCGTCCCGGATACGTTTGTGGGCGAATCATCACCTAAAAGAATTAACTTTTAACGAAAGATCAACATAGAGGTAAGTATGTGTTAATATTGACAAAACATTCACCGGAACGCATCAATTGATACAAAAAACATACTGTGATAATTGTTCGTCTCGTACGCAGGTTTACGACTGGCATAAATGGCTTAAGGGGGGATCGGGTGACGTTAACGACGATAATTGCCCGCATCGTCCGAGAACGGGAATCACCAAAGAAAACACCAAACGAGTACTCGAGGCAACAAAAATTCAGCCAGAGTAATTGGTACGATTATTGGAAAATGAGCCGGGATTATCAAATGACACCACTTATCGTGTTTCAACCTATCGTTTAAAACTTCATAAAATTTCTCTGCTTTTTATTTTCTCTTTAAAGTTCCATCAATTATTCATGCTATTAGCGACTACATACATTCTGACTTAATTGTAATTTCTAAGCTGAATTAAGATATGTCAAGAATTTTTACGAGATACCAGATTGTATAATACATCATTGAATCTTTTCAAACCAAATAAAACAAAAAATCCTCGTCAAGCAATTTCATATCCACTAGAATTTATGCAACAATATACTTCAACCTAGACCGGAATAAGTCCATCTTAATTTCTATATCTAAACCTAACAAAGACCATAATCTCCTAACTACAGTCCTATAGACCTTACATCTACAATATACAGGGTGTTCGGCCACTCCGGGGAAAAATGTTAATGAGAGATTCTAGAGGTCAAATTAAGACGAAAATCAAGAATATCAATTTCTTGACTGAGGCGTCGTTAAAAAGTTATTAAAAAATTAAATTAAAAAATTTCAAATCATTCTGAAAAAATTACTTTTGGTTGCGGGGCTCAGTTACAATCATTTTTGGTGAATGCACATACCCCTGAAATCCTACCCACTTTCGAGAAAAAAATTCTTTACCGAAAATCTAATGAGAGGCCAAAATGCTCCCCAGAAATTTCTTGAGAATCTTTAAAATGTCATAACTCCTGAACGGATTGGACAATTTTAATGTTTCAGAAGGCAAAGAACGCGTATTTAGGTGAAGAATATGTAAAAATCGCAAAAATATTCGAAAAATCGATTATTGACCCCGTAAAATAAGAAAAACCCCATAAAAATGGTCCAATTTTCAAACGACCATAACTCCTACAATAGTGAATATATTTCAATGAAACTTTTTTCTGAAGTAGAGCTCATAAGTACTTACAAAAAAGTATTAGACAATTTTTCTGTAGGGTGTCAAAAAAAATTACTGAAAATCAAGACCGAATTTTCAAGAAAAATCGACACAGGGTTGCTGAAATTTTCCGGCGAAAAAAAAAATTTCAAATTGTTCTGAAAAAATTATTTTCAGTTGCGGGGGTCGATTACACTAATTTTTGGTCAATACACATACCCTCGAAATCCTGCGCATTTTAGAGAAAAAAAGTCGAATATGTGGACAAATATTTCGACAAAATTAAAAAATTTCAAATCGTTCTGGAAAAATTATTTTCGTTTGCAACGGTCAATTACAATCATTTTTGGTAAATAGACATACCCTCGAAATCCTGCGCATTTTAGAGAAAAAAAGTCGAATATGTGGACAAATATTTCGACAAAATTAAAAAATTTCAAATCGTACTGGAAAAATTATTTTCGTTTGTAAGGGTCAATTACAATCATTTTTGGTCAATACACATACCCTCGAAATCCGGCGCATTTTAGAGAAAAAAAGTTGAATATGTGGACAAATATTTCGACAAAATTAAAAAATTTCAAATCGTTCTGGAAAAATTATTTTCGTTTGTAAGGATCAATTACAATCATTTTTGGTCAATAGACATACCCCCGAAATCCTGCGCATTTTCGAGAAAAAATATTCAGTACGGGCAGAACTTTAAACGTTAATAACTTTTTTAACGAAGCCTCTAGAATCTCCCATTAAAATTTTTCCCAGGGATGGCCGAACACCCTCTATAAACTAACAGAAAAAGTGGAAAATAAAATAATGTGGTATTTAGAAACTTCAAAATTCCTTTAGAAAAATGAAGAATACACCGGTTTGGGGATACAGCCATTTCGTGCACAACAATCTAATAATGGTCCAGCATAAATTTTTTATTTTCACTTGAAGCCAATTTTTAACACTCTCGTTTGTCCGAACACCGTGAATGAAAACGAACGAAAAACTTTCGAATTTCGTGGCTACAAGAGCGTCAGCTGTGTGCCGCCGCCAATCAGGCGTGCACGATTTTTCGAGTGTCTTCGAGTCCCGGTTTCGTCAATGGGACAGACGCCCAGCGTCGCGTCGACAGTTCTGGGTTTCGGATTTCCGTGTAATACGAAACACGCGCGGCATGCGAGATAGCCAGGCGCATAACAAACGATACCATTCGTCGTGCTGTAATAATTAACAGTCCTCCGACGAAGGTGGGTCAATTCCGACACGTATTCTACCTTTGTCATTATACGATTACGTTGAAGATCTAGGTTAAAAAATCAGACTCTAAGAAACTAGACTACACTTAGGTAGATTACGAAAATTATAATGAGCCCGAACGTAGTCATTTTTAATTTCTAGAAGGAATCGAGAAGCTGCAAAATATAATATAATACATATAATTGTGTTTGAATAAAATTTCATTAATATTTTACGAATAAAATTAAAAATAAAATGTTATGTAAATATGGGCTCTTAAATGTTTGATCGGAAAATAGATATGCAATCATCTATAGAGACTGTTTTTTTTTTTGTCTAGTAATCTCTTGATGTTTTGTCATTCATCGGGTTTTATATAATCGACGGCCACAATAAGAATCGAGATATCGATATTCCTTTGACGATGCACCCGCGTAGGTTTACAAATACGCATCATAGAAGCGAACATGGCCACTGTGTATGGTGATGTCCTTGCCCATAAAATGCATCTCATGTTTATATGCATAGCCACTACTCGAATTTACCTTTTACGCTTATATATTTTTTTGCGCGAACACGACTATTTCTTTGTCAGACAGAATGACAAGGTATCGATGTTTAACGCCATTGTCGGATATTTATACCGTCGATTTATTACGAATTTCCCGGCGAACGAACAAAGTTGTTTGGAAAATTCAATAATCTTATATTGCACGAGACTAACGCGTGCATATTTTAAAATTAATCCGTCTATTTTTATCGAATCTAAATATAGTAAAAAAACAAACTTTTCGTGTCTCTAAAACGTGATCGCCGGAATAACATTTCCTCTATGGCTGTTTGCCACTTTCGAACAGTTTCATTTTGCTTTGAATATTTCATTCGTGTGTTCATAAGCAAGGAAGACATTATGTATTCCTGTTTTAATGATCCATTCTGTATATGTTGCCTCCTATTCGTTATTGTTTGTTCTCCATAAATGTACGATTAAATCAGAAAGCTGATACTAAATTCACGCGCAATTCTTAAAGACCATATTTTTCCTTCTTTAGAAAACGGATCTATGAAAAATTATTTTCCCAAATGAAATCGTAGTTCAAGATAAGGATATTACTATAAGAACTAAGACTGTGCCTATTACACAATCAAACTATCAGACAAAGAAATAAAACATTCTTAGGTAAATAAATTACAACGTTCAAAATGTTTAGAATTTTACTACCTTTTACGTAAATCACACTGATTGCAAATTCGTACTTTCTCATTAGCTAATTGTTGCACTTGCATAACGGAATTTATTGTAAGTTGTAGTATTCTTGAAAGCCCATTTTCCTTTTTGTTATATCTTAACAAATGTTATTGCACTGTATTTCTTCTACTTCTATGTAAAACAGTATTTAATATTCTTCTAAAAAAACACGAGCACATTTATAACATAACCTAACACTTTTCGTACCAACGTTGTTATGGAGATGCGCGTTAGCACACGCGCAGACGCGAAAAAGAATGCGCGAAGCAGTTGCGTATGGGGTACCATAGAGAAGACGACAATCGCGCCATAACCATGCACGTCGATTGTAAGATTATTAGTTTAATAAACTATTATTGATAAGTATTCGTGAAGTTTAGTTCCACTCGTAAGCATCCCCACGGCGTGTGTACATAACAAACGTGTTCGTGTTAATTTCAAATATTGTCCCAACGAGCCGAAACGAGCCTTAAAGAAAACAGGATAACTAGCACGACGCCGAGAATTGTGTGACAAAGAGAAAAGCAATTTCCTGTGAGTTCGATCGTGACTTTCCTCGCAGATCCGGCGAATAAAAAGGAAGCGGCTTGGCAGGGACTTCGAAACTAAAGTATTGAATTACGTTCGATTCTGACCGTGCGGAGCAAACCTCTCCATCACATGTAGCCATTTCCTGCGGTTGCGGTTAAGCCGAACCTATTGCTCCAAACGCGTTCTCGCTTCCTTTTCGCAGGAAAGACTTTGAAAAATCCTGTCGGCACCTCCGGTCTCGCCGGGTTTCTCACTAGCATCGTCTTTCATTCCTGCAGCTTCCATCCACTTGGAATTTCATGGTCACATTTCTCTAATTGCATTTCCTGTGGCCTCGTTCGACTTACCAGCCCAGCTCCTTCCGTTCTTCGTGTTGTCTCGGGTATGAAAATTTCAATTTCAATACTTCCTCTTAAAATTCTCGAAATTTTGTTACTATTAAAATTTTCTTAACACATTCACTGCCGAAACCAAACTAATAAAATTTTTTACGAGGCCAAAATATTGTTTTTAGACAATTGGAAAACAGTTTGACACTACATAACCTCCAACTTTAATACAAATGTATTTCGTAAAATAGAGAAAAATACTGCTATATTATTAACAATTTAATATTCGAAATTTTATAAAAGTTGTTTATATTTTTGTTGTCAGTGGTGAAATATTCAATCTAGCGTTATGGTTACATAATATAATCATTATTTTTGTTTATAAATGGATATATACGTATATCTACTTATACTTACTGATTGTTTATTTTGATTTGTTATTAGGCAATATGTATTCCGTCCATCGAGCCTAAATTAACTAGATGGTTAAACTAGATGGTTTGCAGCAGAAATCGTGACTTGGTTGATTAAAAATAAACTTCTCCAGGATGATACAAGAAAAAGTAAGTGACAGCATTGTTCTAAAAAATTTCAATAAAAGGAAATATTTTTATATATTATTATATTTGTTACGGATGCAACACATGTTAATTAATTGTAAGAAACAAAATTTGTATATGAGACAAGATAATGCTAAAGCAAAAACAAAGAGAAATTAAGTTTAAAGAAAGATTTAACATAGAAATTCGAGATAAGAGATTTAAGTTTAGTTAATAATATATTAGGAATTAGAGTGCATAAAGAAAAGGGGTAGCTAAAGGTAGGCAGCCTGAATTTTGTCTTAAATTGTGCAAGACAATTTCCCATACCGTACGTTACTTGGGTGAACAATAATCACATTGAGCATTGGCGAGAGGGGGTGTATTGTAAAAGTCCTTTGTGAAATACCGAAACAAGGAATTTCCATCGCCAAATTCCAACGGAACGTATCGTGAAATAATATTGCACCTGGAGTGTCGAGTTCCTTGTGCCGCTTTAACGTCAAAGCGATGGCAGAAAGGGGCAAATGTTCCGCCAAATGGATCTTGGAAAGAGATTCCGGGAGAAAGTAGCAACTAAGCCCGAGAGATGAGAAATCTTTGATGGCCCCCACAGGCCGACTCTGCCGTTCCGCGAGGGAATTTCAAGCATCTCGGAGTATCATCATTTACCCTAGCTGCTCTGCTTCGCGGAAACTTCTATGAGATGTCAACTGTTGCGCAACGCCTAGTCAGTTTCGTAGATTCAGTTAGGGAAGACGAAGCCCTTCGGGGCGGCCTAAAGCTTTGCCGCCAAAGCGCTGTGTTTAGCAAGGAAATAGTGTCGGTTTTAATCAGAGGCCAGAAATAACTGTTGTCCTAAAAATTTGAGAAAGAAAATCATTAACAAAGAGTCGCTTCTAGAAATTGGACTTAAAAAAGAATGACTGTTACAAACATTTACGATTTATTATATCGTACTTAAAAAGTAGCTGTAAATGATAATTATATGATTCCTGAAATTTAATAAGATTCCTTAATATTTGACGAATTTCACGAGCGACTCTGTCGAATCGAAAAGAACGTTTAGAAGGTTCTGCTTAACAAGCTCGCGAAGGATGTCAAGTGTTTCAATGCGTTCTAGTAAATGTAAAATTTCCCTGGTATGGAAACTCTACTAATTACCAGAGTTCCTGTTCGTTAGTGACAATGCATGACATCATGCGTCCTGGTGAACAGCGACAGCTGCGCGAACACGCTACGAGGGCATTGTAAACAGGAAGAACCATGGAAAAACGTTAAGAGTACAAATGAACGAAGAAATAAAATAAACGATTGTACTAAGTAACTGAAAACCAAAACGCGAACCTGAAAACATAAGCAGAGACCCTGACTATTACGATCAGAATAAAGAAAACTTGGAGGTAATTAGGTAATTTGATTCGGCCAATATGTATTACTGTACAGACAAAGTTAGTTTTATTTATAAAGATTCACTCGTGGCTTTCGCTCACGGTTGGCAATCAACGTGTCGAAATCGTTAGGTCATCCGTTTTAGAATCTAGAAATGTTAATGTTTTCACGTGTGCGCCCGACACAGTCATAGGATTGTGCATCGACTGTGTCCGATACGCGGTACCACTTAGTTTGAAAACTGTAGAGCATCTGCTCCTCTGACCTAAGCTAGGCTGGGTCAGTTTATGTTCAACGTCGGCTCCAGGTTATGCCCAGGCATATGCAACAGTTCGCACATACCAAAATCACATTCCCACATATAAGCACAATACCGAACATAAGTTTACACGCGCCAAACACGAAACAAAACAATAATATTTATCAGCAGCCTGTGTTTGTAGTTTCGAATATTGTAATACCTGCAGCAACGTTTCGCCAATAATAATCCACGGAACACTAATGTTTCGTGAGAAATTGCAATTAATGATTACTACAGTAAAATAGACATGGGTTAATAACACATTTATGTGCGTCCCACACGCTTATTATTACATGTTTATGAAAAGAATTGTCTAAAGATTTGCTCGTAATTTTAATATCATACAAATTGCTGCAAAATGTTTGTACGATATTAATATAATCTCTGGTATTTTAAAAAGCTCTCCCAAGTTGTGTCGAAATGCAAAAAAGGTTGGGAAGCACTGACTTAGTGGCTCGGCGGTTCACCCAAATCTGGCCGGATTCTTAGAGAAGCTGACTTTGACTGATTATGCTACACAGTTTTCGAATGGCAGCAGCCATTTTCACGGAAAATTGGCTGCGACACGGCGTGATTCTAAAGCAGGAAAAATAGGACAGGCGGGAAATCATGGAAATTAACTTTTTTGCGGCAAAGTAAAATCGTGAAAAACGGTTTAAAATGTGTACATTATTTTTAATTCGAAAGACCTCGCTAATAATCAAACGCAGCTATAACGAAAAATGCAACAGTTTTAACTTTCATTGGTAGATGACTGTTCCCAAGAATCAGAGTCGGGCATCGATCGAGTCATTAATCGATTGCTTAATTAAAAATTCAATCGCGACTACTGTTCGTCGATGACTGACTTTAATCGCTCGCGACGATCGACTGCTGAATTAATTGTCAATTGCGATGATTGACGATTTAATTAATCGTAAATTGCTCTCGATGACTGATGACGAAATTAATTCGTTAATGGCTCGCGACGATTGACGATTGAATTAATCGCAAATCTTTCACGACGATTGTCGGTTAATGTATGTACATCTAATGTTCGTTTGGACGCGAATCGTCAGAAAATTTCTGAAATGGGTCGTAGAAGTAGCAGAATAAAGCAATTAATTCGTAACAACAGACGTAGATTAAAACTGTGCCGCAATTGTAACTCGTTTCATACGATATCGACGCGAGGGTGAAGTATTTATCTTTTGCGCGCGATTCAATTATCGAGCAGATTATGACCGCGTGTAGATTTCGATACACTTTTCCTGAAACGGTGTGCATTGCAAATCTATTTATAAATGTTCAATGCGGGCGAACGTTTTATTACGCCTCTAACTCCGCTAGCATTTCCTCCGCGACAGTCTCACATGTTACGCAATAAATCTCCGATATTGAACAGAAAGTCGCAGAAAGTTAAGCGAATGTTCGAGATATCAAAGTATGAAAGTGGCATCCTATAAAGCGTTAGCACCACAAATATTCGAATGGAACTGCAGCGGAATAACTCGAGACTCACGGCGGCAGCCAAAAGAAAGTTTAAAAATCGCATTTGTTCATATCGGTGTCAGTAACTTCCATACTAAACATTTTATATCATTTTGCTACCCTCCAAATTGTGGAGGAAAGTGTAACTCCATCGGCCAATCGTATAATAAATATTTCCAAACAACAAATATATAAAACACACAATTCAATGCCTGAATATCTTCAAGTTTTTAAAGCGAGATATTCTGCTCTTTGTTATTCGTTCTGTGGAAAACTGTATGATTTAAATAAATACGTCTCGTATCGTCCAGAGGAAAATTAAAATTATTTATTTTCTAATAGCATATTTTGGGGTGTAAAAATACCTCACGATTCGTTCGCTATAATGCAGCCGTGTACGTGGACAGAATTGCATAAAAAGGGTAAATAAATCCGCGTATAACTGTTCTTTATAATATGTAAATTAAAATTTTTTTACTGAAACTAATTTAACTGTGCCTATATTATCCAGAGTTCCCCTACACGCTGGTATAAATTCTTGTCAAAGACATAAGATGTTAATTAAACGCAAACATTGCAGCCAGTTAATTAAATATAACATTACCATAGGGTGCGCGAAACTTTCGTCCTTGAAGCGCATCATGGGATGTATTCTGATTTGATGGCTAGGTTTACGAGGGTTGCTAACGCGAAAAGCATTGAAATCCTATTACGTCTTATCACCGCCGTGAAAAGTATAGGCATCCTTTCCGAATGGACCATAAATTTGTTGTCTCTTCAAAACAAACGCGTTCTCCCAAATAAAAAGAAAATAAAACAGGAGAGTTGTCAATAATACGTGCAATAGTTTTGAATATGTATTATTAATTTTTAAATGCATCGTGTTCCTAATATTCCAATATTCGCTAACGTAGCAGAAAAATAATGAATAATGTATTCGTGCTATCAATGCACGAAGTATTGACGTAAACGTACGTTCGCGTACATGTTGCTTTTAGTTTTATTACCTTCGCGTTTATAACTCGATAAAAATTTCGAACAAAAGGTGAACGACTATTTATCCGTTAAATTCGATTAATAGTTTGCTCGTCTCTGTCATAATAGAAACTAGTGAGGATTACGACAATGCGGATAACAAGACTTTTACGAGAGAAAGCAATTTTTATGGAGAAATTGTCTTACGACACAGGAAATACGTCCAAGTCGATGTTTAGAACACCAATCGACAACTTGAAAGTCGTATAATAGCGGCTGCTTTTTTCGTTTAGGCCTATTTCAACTTTTCTGTGCCAATTGCATAGCTCCATTAGAAGACGAGAATGTAGAACAGTATATAAATCAGCGGACAAATTACAATGTTTAATTTTACAAAAGAGAAAAGGAAATACTTCCAAAGATATTGCAAGATAATAAATTCATTAGAAACTGATGAACGTTAATAATAATCGACTCGATCGAAATACGGTTTCTCCTCTTAACATTTTTCCCACAGATGCGTTGTTTTCGAGATATTTAGATGCAAAGTTTTCAAGAAGAAACTCTGTATAGTATCGTAAAGGTAATATTTCTTATTACGCGAGATCATAAATTTGAAATTGAAAGTACGTACGAACATTTTGCAAGCGATGGAAAGTAATACTACTTATCTCTTTTCTCGTTAACTGTAAAGCAGCTTCTTGTTTCTCGCGTTTCCAGTTTATTATATGCTTTCTGATTTATGTTTATTATATTGCCCGGAATTTATGCTTTCAATAAAAACGCAACTATGAGAAAAGCAAAGATTTTTCAAGCGCGTAATATCGAAAAATTCGATAATAATGAATCGTAATAATTTATGGTCTATTCGGTGGCAAAGTTTATGTTTCATTCGGTAGCGTTGTAAAGAATTTTAATTTCTTCCCTTTGATGCTCATTACTATGCAAAATTCTTCGTTAGTAAACGTAAATTAATGTTTTATTGCTCTTAAACGTTTTAGTAAATGGTATGGTATATCTTGATTAACTGTCGTATAATAGAAAACGATTTCTTTTATGAGGTAAACACGTACGTTTTTACCATCTCTATATTTGATGTAACTTTTCAAGCAGCTGCAGCGTTTTGCATGCTATGTATAAATTGGTGCGCAGGCAAAACAGTCGCGGGATCAAACTTTACGAAGAATATTTGGTATGAATGAATTAACAAAGAAGCTGCCCCCGAGCTTCGAAATATGTATTCTCACTTCGTGGTCCTCGATTTTGCTCTCGAGAAAAGAATTTATGAAATAAGGTCAGTTTACTGTTTCCTTGAGAAGGTAATTTCAGAATACTTGCCGCTCTTTTCTCACGATGCACTCGCATTTACTCTTCAAGGACCGTTTACAACAACGAAGCCTTATTACGCATCCCGCAAAACGATGAGTAGAGCGACTACAAACGCGTAAAAAACTGTTTTAATTATTATTCCACGCATAAACTTTTCAGAGGTAAATTTCTTTTGGTCATTTATACAGCCATTACAGAGTTACAAATATCAAAAATCTTAAATATATATGACGGGGAATAAAATTTCTATTAATCTTATTGTTTCCTGTTGTGTATTATTACACGAGTCTACCATTTTCAGTTCTTCTATGTACTTAATATTTATTAATCACCTGAAAAGGAAGTTGGTATTTCTCTGAACTTAAATATTCGTCGCAGCAAACGTCGGCCATGTTTGTACGACGTCAACCCCATTTTAGTGGGAGTTCAAATTCCTGTACTTCAATTTAACGTTCGTACGAATATCGTTTTATATTTAGTAGCTTTCATTCGAATAATCGTTATTAAATAATCCCAAGTATCAAACGTTTAAAAAAGTTTTCCTTTTCAATTACAAATAAGGATTTGAAATATGTAGATTTCCCTAGGATATCGTACAGTTTTATTCGTTTCCACCTTCCGGCCGTAACTTTTTATCGCTGTCGAAAAAATTTCTTCCACCTAATCGCGCGATAAAACCGCGAGAATATTATAAACTGATTGTACGGGGATTTTATTTCCAATGTCGCGCATTTTATAGCGGGGTGCGGGGGTTGGCCGTGTGTCAAATAGGTTAGCAGAGTAAACGCGTGCAAATTATTGTTGTCACAGAGCGGAGGCAGTTCCTTCCTCACAATACGGCTGCTTTTACTTCGGAAGGACCGCTCGCAAGCGTAACAGCGAAATCTTATTACGTTCTATAAGAGAACGTGGCGGCGTGCAGCACAAGCTCCGAGGTGAGGCGCACTCTCTCGCACTTATGCCATGATTCATCCGGCTTTCATGAGAAAATGCAATTTTTACAGCGATGCCTGGCACGGCCTTATGTCACGCGCTATAACAGCTGCTATTACGACTAGCCCGCTAGACATCGCTGAGACAAAGCTAACCGGTTGCTCTTTCTCGGATGCACCGACCACTTGCGAAATCAACGGAATATATACTCGAATGAGCATTGCATTCCCCCGAGTCTGTTACCTGAAATTCCAACCTGGGAATTCTGTTTTGCGCCAAGAACCGAGGACGTTTCGCAGCCTTTTCGATCCGCTATCTAGACAAGACCTTATCGACGATGGCCGCCATATTGTGAAAGCTTAGATAGACTTAACCCTTTGTCAGTGGCCAGAGCTATCGCTTTTATGCATTCACATTGACAAAATCACACTTTAAGAACGTGAAAATATCGAAACAATCATCCAGTTGTTTAATTTTCGATAAGTATATCAATTCAGATTTTTTTCAAAGTCCAGAACCGTAAAATAAAAGACCCAGGTTGGCCAATGCGTTCGAGAAAACCATTGCTCCCAGAGGATTGTTATAAACGAAGCAGTAACTTACGAAAATACGTTTTACGCGTTATTCTTAATTTAACATTTGTCATTTGTCGTGCCTTTCTGTTTTTCTTGCGTGGTACAATTATGTTCCATCGCGTTGGGAAAACAGAGAAAACGACGAGACAGTGGTTCGCCAGCCTGTCGCGTGCAGCAACGAGTTTAATTGCTCGCGTTAACTTTAGGTGACAGAAAGAAAATATTCAGTTTGGTATTCAAATTATTCCATTTCCTTTCATGGACTCTGCTGTTGGAGATGTATGTGACTCCATTGAAAAACACTTTCGCGAGGATGGTCCATCCTCGGAAACGGAGCTGATAGCTCTTGAAAGCAAATTTACATCGAGAGGCGTTGCGGAGACTATACCATCTGAAAGCAACAATTGGTCTCTCGTTCCTGAAGATAAATATCCGATCCTGGTTCATGTCGCGCTACGTGTGAAGCTTTCGAAACGGGAAAAACAAATGTACAGCCGGGCTTACAAATGATAGATAAGAAAACGAAATTTTCACGAATAAAATAAATCGAAGTCTGATTCAAAATTAATTTGGGCATAATTACAATCAAACAAATAATATAATATTATTTTGAAAAATTTTGATTAGGTGAACCGCGTATAACGAACGGTGTGGTTCGTCTAAAGTAACTATAGGTGACGCCGAGTTCAAGACTTTAATTGAATCCGACGAGACATCTCGGAGAAACGTGTATAATTCAAGTTTCCTATCATCTAGGGTTAATTGGAAAACTAAGGAAATTGGATAAATAGGTTTGGCACGAATTAACGGAAGCGGGTCACTGTCGAAGCACAATTTTGGATTTTACTGAAATTTAGATAAATATGTTGTCATTTTTAAAGTTCAATCCAACCTTCTGTAGAGGAATACTGATCTGTACTTGGTACATTTGAACGTCTCGTCACTGAATAGTTTAAACATATTTGTTCAATTTACTTTGTTTTTCATCATCTTTAAAGGAACTACATATTTCCCAGTTTTAGCGAACGTCTCGTGCAATACGATGCATTCTGATGATTCCAGAACATTTTGATTGATTAGATATTGAACGTCACACGTTTCGTGCGTGAAATGTTAATGCTTGTAGGATGGAAGATCCTTTCTAATCGACACTCATAAGGCTCAGAATGCAGATGAGTTTCTGAAATGGCTCCGTGGCTCGGAAAATGGCTGCTCATAAATACTTAAATTTTCCTACGCGACAGCAATTTTGCCGAAGAATCTCGATTTTACAAATTTATTAATGGTTAGAAGAAAAATTATTAGCACAGAAAACGATTCGACAGAAATACGTAAATTAAAAGGATTAATATTTTTTAATTAGACCTTATCTTATAAAGATATCCTCGATATCGATTCTGTATGTTACAATTACTATTCGAATTAACTCGATTGCCTTTTCTTACACTAAAGAATCTAAAATTGAAGTACCAATACTCTTTTTCAGTAGCCACTTCTCTGAAGATTCTTTTAATTGCTCGTTCTATGCTGATTCCAAGCTATTCAGGAGCAATTACAACCCTGGTAATCGAATTCTTGTTGAAATTTTAATATTTCCGTTTCCTTTAAATCCGTGTAATGATCAAACTAATATTATTATACATTCTTCGTTGTATCATAAGAACGTTCAACTTTCAAGAATCGTCAATAATCACCAACGTTTCGTTTTACGATATCACTACTGTTTTTCTTTGTTTTCGTTATAATAGGGTCGTTGATTAAAATAGTATTGTATGTAAGGTGACATGGTGGAAAATGGAGGAAACCCTCTTTGTATTATTATTTAGTTAAATGCGAACGGAATTATACGACGATACAATCAATAAAACCACACCTGCTCGTATGAATATCAACAATCAAGGACGATTCTAGAAATTAGCCTTTTTTAATTAGAAAAGACTCCATACAGTCTGTGTAGAACCATCACGAGCAAAACGCGTCATCATACTCATGCGTAATCGCAAATATTGGTCATCGATAATTGAAACGGTTACCCAATATTAATTTGGCGGGTGACAGTCAAATTAGTTTATTAAACGCGTCCACGAAGGTCAATCTTGGGCCGTACAACTCTAAGAACACTTTATTACAATCCACGCGATATAGTTTGGTCCTTCGAGTCGAACGGTGACGTACGGTCTTTCAAACATCGATTTATTCGTTCGATCCATGGAATCCATCGGAGCAAGCTCGATTTACCCCCCAGTTTCAAACGAAATTCATTAAAAGTAGAAATTACCAAATACATCCACGAAGCAACGAGACTGGCTTCGCCTGAGAACCGAACGGGAGGCATTTAAAAAAATATCACGCAGTTTAAATAACTACACTTTCTGGAAAAAGTATTTAAGCAACACGTCGAAAAGTAACGAAGCTTCTGTTAATTTCCAGCATTCTTGGGACGAGAGATTTACATGGAAATGGAAATTGGCGTATCGCGTAATGCTCGGGGAACGGTGTTCGGTGAACAGTCGTGATCTGTACGATCTGACTAATGCATGTGCGAATGTTCGCGTCGCGTGTGTGGGTGGACGTGTGTACACGCTCGCAAGAAAGAGTTGCAGACGTCGTAAGGCCAACTTTCTCCTCCGGCGAGCAATAAGGCGGCATTACGCAACCATTGCTCTCTGTGCCTTTTACTGTGTTGCGAACGCGGAGAGCCGTTGGTCAGACCCGTTTCTATCGTCCGAGAAACGTACGCACGAAACGTTTCGTTCGAACGTATAGCGAAATTCCTCGGGAACTTCGTCTTCCCGACCTCACGCTAGACCCCATGGCGTACCAACGTTGTTGCTAACGCGATCACCAGGGATTAAGTTCAATATGCACTCGAGAGTCCGACTCGATTCCAATACCCTACTCTCGCTTCCGGAGTTTCGAATAATACAACCCTTTCGTCGAATCCGGAAACTAAGTTCGGAAATACTACCGCTGGAATCGCAATTATGCGCGCCGTCTGCCGATGATCCCTTTGTTTATTGGCAGTTAGCGTTGCTTCTATCGACGCCTGGCGTATCTTGAATTTATGGCCTATAACCATCTGATCCGAAGATCAGAAGCATTTAACGCACCTCCTGACCACTACACAGCAAGGGATAAACACCCACAATTATTAGCCTAATTGCAAGCTAATAATCCTCGTCTCTCTCAGTGTTGCAACTTAGTTTTCTCATGGGTCTATCCCAAGAGTGTTTTAACCTTTTAACAATATCGATACGAATCAGAATTTCACGAGGTATCTTATTCCCGCGAGTTTATTGACGTTCTTAAAGTGGCAAACTTATGCTGAAACGACCGACACGCGTTTGATGTACGATCATGCCAACGGAAATGAAAGCGAAGTACGTAGATTCTACCAGGAACACTTTCCGCGGCGAAGAATTCCGGGATCGTAGAATGTTTCCAGCCATTGATAGATGAGTTCGAGAAACTTGGTACATTCAAGATGCGAGCATACGTCCACGAGTGGCCAAAAAAAGAGTATCCACGGTCCCGAAGAGAAAATCCTCGGCGAAATGGTTGCAACTCCGGCGACAGGCAGCCAGGAGGATATCCTCGGCTCGTAATGTTTCTCAATCCACACTGTGGCGAATACTAAATAAGTAGCAACTTTATCCGTACCATCTGAAACACGTACGAGGCTTTGAACGAGCAGAATTACGTTCGAAGGAGAACATTCCTCGCGAGGACTCAAATCGTAAGTGGGCATTTTAATTAGTTGGAAAGAGTCTCCTCGTTTAATTTAAAACCTCGAAAAATATATGCGAGAGAAACGTTTCAGCGTCGAGAATTGTTCTGGAAATAAACGAATATCGAATTTTGTACTAAATAAAACGCATTATCTTCCGTGGTAGATTACGAAAAGTAAAATGAAATATGTGTTTATTTAATTTGTCTGGCCTCGTATTTTAATATCAATATTTTTCGTTTAATATCGTGTTACAATCGTTAATGTTGTAACACGATCGTTTGTCTCGAAAATGAAACAGTCTGAAATTTCGTTTTATTTTGGCACCTAGTTCTTTGTTTGTACGAATCCAGGTGCGTTTGCCTCCACCAGTGGTTTTTCTATTTTTTTTAAGATACATGGTGTACGTATTCTAAACGTTGATTTTTCGTACAAGTTTCAAAATCAATTTGGGGGTTCCGCGAATGTTTTACCCTCGGTGTAGTGGTAAAATCTAGGTTCGGATTCGTGGTTACGCAGCCAGGGCGATGTGTGTAATGTTACGGCTCAATATTCGATTCGCTCTACATGTATTCTGTTACGAGTGGGATGTAGATAAATGGAACTGGCGTGACGTCAAGTTAGATTTTCACTATGTAATTGCTACTTTATTGATTTTTACCAGGTCTATTACCAGTCTATGACATTTTCGGTCTTATAGGAAAAGGGAATCGATAACTATGCGTTTACTCGTAGTTTATTTTGTCGCCAAGGTAATGCACAACCAGAATTACGATTTGAAAATAAATATAGAACCCAGTAATAAAAGTTATTTAAATTTAAATTTAATTAGAATTTTTCGAACATGTTTAATTTTGTTTAAACTTAGTCGTCGCAAAAGAGACCAAGGAGTTGAATAAAAAAAAGAATTGGACTATTTGATGAAGGGAATTTGAGATATAGCGATGAAAATAAGGTTCGGTTGGTGATTCACCGTATTTCCGTTAACCATGCGTACGTACAGCTCGAACTTGTAAACACACCGTGTCCTGAAATAGAGTTTACATATTAATAGCTCGTCTCAAGATGCATCTGGACGAAAGTAGCCGAACTGCAAGAAGGGGCAACTTGCGTCGAATTGGAAACCGTACGTAACGAGCACGTTTCCTGCCTCGACGTACTCTTTGGAGCTTATGTTACAAGTACCAATTGGCCTTGAGTAGTTTGATAGCCTGCAGGAAGTACAACAAGTGCTTCAAAGGACGAGTGGCTTCGGAGAGACGTCTGAAACTCTTGGGTCTGCGCATTGTCTCGACTTTAAACCAAATTTAATTTCGTTATTAAACCTTACATATTCAGCCATTTTGTACGAAGCGAAACAGTCTGAAACTTTGAAGATGCTGTGCAAGGGATTCGGTGAAACGATACGGCATTCAAGCGACAGTTTAATAACGGGTACGATGGAATATTTAATAAAATGCAAAAATACACGTTGTTGGGTTAAACGAAACTTAAAAAGCTAAACTGCACGACAAACTTTCGTACTATACTGCACACGCCTCACAGTGTACTATCATGATAAACTTGGTTCATTCAGGTGATAATTTTTATTGGAACTCGCACAGATATCTTCTGCGGGGTCATTGTTTCAATTACTGATACTCCATTTCTGTTTCTTCCTTTCAGAACAGCTGGATCGATTGTTATCAATGTTGCTTATTTTTTAACGATTATAGCAAACAGAGAACAACTAAACGTAACACCTGCATCTGTAACAACACGTGTAACTGTCTCGCTAACGTGCAGGGTGGATATTAACAAACGAAACGTGAAATTGGCGACGTCCACACGTAGTTAAGCAAGCGATACCGCCAAATGGCGCCATTCGCGATATATTTACGTTGCGTGTCGTGATTTTAAACTCCATTATTGTACCAAAGTTCTCTGCACGTTTACGTTATTCTACGTGCACAAATCACACCGAAACATTATCCAATAAATCTTAACGTGATCACGAAGGGTTTCGTATTTTAGAAAATTGTAAACAATGCAAGTTCGAAGGGAACGATCAATATATTCGAAATAAAATCACGAAACAAATTGGGCACGATTCGATCATATTGCAGAATTTCGTTTCTAATTAAAAAAGTTTATAAAATTTCGATAAAGTATTCACAACGAAAGCTGTTAAAGCGACGTTTCTCGCCTTCAACCATCTCGGTTCGCGAGCTTTAATGCTGCTCAACGCGTTTAATGGGTTTTCGTGACATTTCAAATCTGCGAATAAGACCAATCAGGCTCGTTGTAAATATTCGCGAAGAACGTTACGCGGTAAAATTTAATCGTGAATGAACCGAATCAATTCGAACCGATGAAAATCACGCGTTCACTTTCGCGTATGTTTCTCGCGGTTTCTTAGATCATCGAGGACAATAGAAAAGTTAGAAGATCGATCGGATATCAGGCCGACCTTGAACTTGCTTACCTTGGCCGGGCCATGCGAGACGTTCGTTCTTCGCCACGTGACGATAGTCCAAAGAATCGGAAAAAACGCGAATCGAGAACCACGAACGTTCCAAACGCAGAGACGATTGCACGAGAGAACAACCGGAAGCACTAGGAAAATATTCAACGAAACAGGAGGCACTGAACCGTTTAACGGTGACGTCGAAATTTAAAAAAATAACTTCTCTCGAACTCGCGGTAGGATAGTTTAAGATTCTTAGTCCGATTCGCTCGATCCGTTCGAGGAGGAATTCGTCAACCAGTCGCCATTTTGATTCCGCACTCTTTTCGTCCGGTTTTCTTGAACGAACGATTTTTTTTACGAATCGTCACGATCGGGTCGACGACGATGCTGAGGACGCCAGTCGACGAAGCGCGGATGCACAGCAGGGTTAGAGGACTCTGAGGAGGGTGAAGGAGGGTACGGTGCTGACGCTGGAAAGGGGGTGGGGGAGTGAAGTGAACCTGAGCGCAGGTTTGCGCGCTCGCAAGTACTTACAAGTATACTTGCCTATCGAATCTATTGTACTTCGATGCGTAACGCGAATATTCCCAACGACAGAAACAACTTCCGTTATTAACCCTTTGCCAGTATTCCGTCGATTCCAACACTGTGATTTAACTTATATTCTTTATTTTGTCCACTACAGAATGGAAGAAACTATTGGCTCTACAAATTCATTCTACGTCCTTGCGTTGTGAATCACATTTATTCAAATTGAACTTCTTTTTTACGCCCTGTTTCATCCTGAAACCATTTTGAAGTGTTCTCAGTTCCAAAGTGTAGTTAAAATACTTCGTATCGTTCTGACTTACAAAGGGAATAATTTTCAATTTTAACATACTGTCCATTCTTTTTCCCGCCGTGTTGGTGTTAGAAAGTACCCAAGGAATATGAATTTAGAATTACAATACTCGACTCTGCGACCGACGTAAAATAAAAGAAAGGAGCAGCATTTCAATTGGGGGGAAAAATGTCATCGAAGCAAAGAAATTGGTTGGTTCGATTTTAAGGAAAGTAGTTAAAATTATGTACTGAAGATTTTGATAGATTAAATAGATATTTGTTTAAAGATCGAGGTGTATTGATGTTGGTTAACAATATCCCTGTCAGGTCATCGAAATAATAGCAAATTCGGTCGAGCATCGTCGTTGGTGCTGTTTACATTCCATCCCCCCTCCCTTTTTCCTCCCTCATGTTATTTGCAGTACGTCCAAACCATAGAGGCATCGAGTATATTGTTTTTCTGGTTCTGAGTTCGTTATCGTCGGCTTGTATTTGTAAATAATGTTATAAAATCTGGAATCAACTACCCCACTAAACAATTTAATTTTTATTTACCATCACGTGATCTTAGAAGTCGGCCATTTCTTGTAATTTAACCCTATCAAACTAGATGTAGATCTTTTCACTAATTTTCTAGATTTTCGTATTCTTCTTTTAATTATGGAAGCTTTATTATATATATATACTATATGTTCGCCATATTTCTTTCGTTAAAATCTGGATTACCGTGACCAGATGCTCTCATATATTTCCAAACCATAGAACCACCACTGAACTTGATTGGAGCGATATTTTTCACATTTAATTATAATATTAGCATACATTACCATATATATTAAACCCTCTTCCATAAAAATCGCACTTCTTCGAAAGGAAAAGTCCATATTCGTATGTTTTCGAGCACATTTTATTCTACCTTCGTGCCATTCGGCCATGATAACGGTTTTTTCCTGCCATTCGAATAATTTTCAGGCGAAATTCTTCCTATAAATACTTTTCTACATTTTCAGTTCTCCTGTGATCTAATATAATATCTAATAAAATGTACGTCACGGTTAAAATTGTCTTCTTTGTTCTTTTCATTCTTACAATGTGCAATTTATTTCTTATCCGAAATTTGTATTTCTGTAAAGTATTGTTCTCCGACCCAGGTGGATGGCAGATCGATACGAAAAAGATACGATAGTATTGTACTTTTATTTGATAAACTGAATGCTGCATTGTATAAAGACTCGACTCGCCGATAAGAAGTCACAATTTCCTCAAAGGTCTTGAATAGAAGATTTTGCAGCGAAAATATCCATCTGTACAGAGTGATTCTAGAAACTAGGCCAAGTTGCAGCCCTCTTCTAAGCGAAAATACGAAATAGTGATTCGGGGAAATGTCGAATACCATAATGGGAACTATTTTTTCAAGTCGTATCGAGATAACTCTAGTACGCGATTCTAATTCGATGATCAGTGACTAAAATATAACGAAAAAAAATCTTTATTTATATTATAATCGTATGCAGAAAAATCTAAACCCGAAGCGTGCGTGAATTCTATTAAATTTTAATAGAAATATGTATATATGTACTTTGGAGCGTCGTGGTCCACTGGTGAATTATATCGGGCGGTTAGCTGTGCGCGGCTTCCAATTAATTTCCAGCACAGGTGGTTACTCGTACTAATCCATGACAATATCATAATCTGAGTGAATATTTCAAAGGGCGTTTAATGTGAGTAACAAACGAATAAAGCATTGATTCGCACCGTGAAAATTAAATTCCATTCGTAAAAGTTTCAATTTAAAAGGTCTTTGAGAAACGTGTATTTTTCTCCGTTTCGGGAACGGATTCATTTTACCCGTAATTTACCATTGAAAGCAAATGAGGCATCCTCCGAACGCAACACGCTCGAAAATAACCGTCTATTTAATCATTTCCGTGGGCGCGCGTACAGCGGCGGGCAAAAGTTTAAGACGATGAATCGCACTTTGGATTTTAATTCAATTTTCTTCTCTTTCGCCAGTCTTGAGTAACGAATCATTTAATATTATTTGCTATTATTCATTTTATTTAATCCCTGCCTAATAGGCTTGGGATGATTTTTTACTTTTTCTATCTAGCGAGTTATAATTCCTTTCTTTACTCTATCCATTATTTACTGTGTAATCTATGATCTAGTAAAAATAGCTTTTAGTAGAGATATGTTATTATTATTTATAAACGAGAAGAATAGTATAGATGTAGACAAGTTTTAGCGATAAAACTTTTAAAATCTTTAAATCGAAATTGCATATCCGCGGTTTTAAGAAGGACAGTGAATAATACAGAGATCTATTTCGTCGGGCGACGAATAATTTATATTTTTCGCTGTAATTTGGAAACGAGGAGTTTGGAAAATTTTTGACGGCCAGGTTGGAGATCAGTTCGAGAGGGAAGATCGAGTAGGAAGAAAACGGAAGATTGACGAGCATATCCGGGGTGTTTTGTAGGCGTGTAAAATACGTCGGGCGAAGGTAGCGGTGGCGTCGGTGGAAGGTTGTGTGTAGCCGTCGCGTCGCGTCGGAGCGCCTGCGCCTGGTTTGGCACGGGGCTGCACCGGAGAGGTCGTTTTCGGAGGGTGGTCGGCGAATATTGACGCGCCGCAGGCGAGCCAGGGGTTAGCAGGTGGAAGGAGCTTTTCCGAGGCCAAGGGCTCCTGGGCCGACCGAGGCCGAGGGATGGAAACACGGCGCAAGGAAGCTGTGCTCCTTCTTCTCGACGAGGTTAAATTTCCTTTCATCTAGACGAATAGAGTCGGCTCGAGATCGTTAGGCAATCTGCTCGTTCCACGGAGTATCGTTCCTCTTTTAATTATGGAGAGTTAGTCGTTTTTCCAGTTACGCCAACGCCGCTCCAACGACCGGAGACAACTGTGTATTTTCAGCCACGTAAGATTCTGTTTTATCATCCTCGAGGATAATGCTTCGCTGGAATTATTCGAGCCACGGATCCCCAGAAAATTCTATTTTTCGTACAGTTTCGAAGTAGTATTATTACGTTATACAGTTAGTTGAGTCCGAACAAGAGTTGGAACCTCGATTATTGCAGGAAACCGGGATTGAAAGTTCCTGCAATAATCGAAGTAACCAATCCGATGAGCAGTAACTCCACAGAGCTTATCCCCGCCATTGGCTCAACCTTACTTGTTGCTTAGCGACCACCCCCACCCCGCCTGTCGACACCATGCGACGAACGAGGCTCTAATGCAATAATCGAGGTTCTACCGCAGTCTCTTTTCGTTTCAATTAAAAGTACAATTGGCGATGCGTGGTGTTAGAGTTACCCTTATTTCCTGTTTGAAGAGACTACCGACACCTGTTACGGTGTACCAAACTATTTTAAATTAACTTACAAGTACAATATTGTAAGTATTCCCAAAATGTAATTTGTTTCACCGAAGCAACTGCAAACTTAATTAACTTGTGGAGTCTTTAAGTAAGTTTGGAAGTGAATTTAATATATACGAATCTGCGGGACAAGAAAAAGAATTTGTTGTACCGAAAAGTGATCGTCGTAACGGGCGTTGCTGTCAACTTGCACTTTGTTTTGCGTCAGAGAGCAAAACAAGTTCTCAAAGTTGAATTCGGGCCACGTCCCTGAGGATCGATGATACCCTCCATCGTGGTATACGTTATTATACGGTGAATTCGGTACCAACCTGTCGGTTGATTACTTAGACGCGAGTGCAAATTTGAATGGAACGCTTATCATACAACGGTCTTAAACGCTCTCCATATAACTCCTGAAACGATCTTGCACGTTTCTAATATCTACATTCAAGCTTGAACTAACGTTGAATTTCGGAAATGTTCAATCTCTGAAAACTGTATAAACTTCTAAGCTTTCTGTTAAATGGCTCACGGGAATTACAACAATTTCTCTCCGCGCAATCGTCTCTGAAAATTTCTTTGAACATTCGAGACAGACAAGGCGTAACAATTTGCAAGTCGATGAATCCTTGAAGTTTACTTTCAACATTTTGCAAAACTTTGTTAGAGAAGACACGGGGAAATATTCCTTTCCTGTAGAGTATTGTTGTTGAGAGTGAATCCAAAAGACAGAGTTAACTTACTCGACAACGAAAATTTGCAATCCACTTTGGTAGAAGGAAAGAAAAGGAAACAATTAAAAGTTCTGTGTCGATTATTGATCAATTATTTTGTCGTTTCCTTACTTTCCTTCTATTTAGAGTTCCGTATCATTCCGTACCAGTTCTCTGACGCGCAAACAATTCTTAACAAGTTTTTGTTCTGCGAATCATTAGTCCCGCAGTAGTCGTGGACTACGTTTTCACGCCATGAATTACGAGCAAAGTTATCGATGGTACAACTCGAATTTGATTAATGGCTCTGACGTTAATTATTTTCCGTATTTCTTCAAAATTAGACTATAGTACCGTACTATAACGTTGCAAAAATTTGAAGGCCTTAAAAGCACTGGTTATCAATATTATAATTTTTCTGCTTTCTGCAATAATTTAATATTCCTGTGCAAATTTCTATTGAACCGTTATATGTCGTTCCGAATATTTGTTTTTTGCTTGAAATTTTTCCATCGTTTCCCAACTTTCATTGTATTAGTAAAGGCTTTTGCTGTCGGCAACGAAAAGATAGTGTTAGAGAAATTTCGTGCACTGTGTTGGTATCTGGCGTGCGTAGGTTGGTTGCAAGTTGCAATGGGGGCAGGCTGATAATTTCACCCTTGCGTCGCCTCGGTCAAGGTCATTGCCTCGAAAAGATCGTCACGGAGAGATCTGACGACCTTGCAGCGCTTGGTGCCTGCTCCGACGAAGGTTCGATGCTCTCCCCTTCTTGACCTACGTCATGCAGGTACGCGTGCGCGACGCTCACCCATGCACCGTACAATTATCGTGAATTGAGCTAATTAAACTGTCGCGCCAACATTGTTTCTGAATTCGAACGCTTTCTCTAACCAAAACTCGCTCCTTTTTCTCTTTCCACAGCTGCGTCTTCAAATCCAGCCTATAAATCTTATTATTTATTCTAGGCATACTTTCATACTTTCATTCTTTAATATTTGTTAATCGAATGAAAAACCTTCCTTACGAACTATGTAAAATTTTGTCCAAATTAAATTTCCCAGTAGAGATTCTACACACGTCTCACGCAAGCTCGTTAGGCACCAGAATTTCTATCTCGATACTACAATATTTGTTGAACAAATGGAAAAAAAACTCCAAAGTCACAGTATTCGAAGCAGAAATTGAACTGTGTAAAATTTTCTGCAAATTAGATTTTCCATAATTTCCCAGTAGAGATTCTACACACACCTCGCACAAGCTCGTTAGGTATCAGAATTTCTGTCTCAGTACCACGATATTTGTTAAAAAAAACTCCCCAGGACGAAGTTACAATATTCGAAGTAGAAATTGACCCGTGTAAAATTTTGTTCAAATTAGATTTCCCAGAATTTCCAGGCCGAGATTCCGGGTACATCTCACAGAGGTTTCTTCTCGTCTGAGAAACGGATAGATTACACTTCTCCAGCCCCCCCCCCTCGCCAACCCCGTGACTGTTCCCTTTTTTCTTTTCGTCGACGACCTTCTCGTTCTTTCGATTTCTTTCTACCTATGGTTCCTTTTTCTTCCCGGAAAAAGAGAAGACGAACGTCTAATGGATTTAACTCCCTACGGAGAGCAGCGGGGTTGGTTTTGAAAGGAAAGAGGATTCTGTTCGACGCCGGGATCGTCGACCGTGCTACACGATTGAAAAGTGAATAAGTAAAATCGTGGGAAATACTTCGCGACCCGAAGCTATCCGACTGATATGCTGATAGAACAGCCTGAGGCATCAACGACAACAATTCCTCTTCCGGCTGTCCCCCGAGTTTCGCGTTACCCGGTTCGAAATATAGGCTTTTCCAATAACAGAATTTCACCAGAGTCCTAGGATCCGCGCTATTATTTCTTTTTCAGCATTCTTAACCCTCGACCAGCGGAGTCTGGGTCTATTCAGACCCACGAAAACTATTTATTTCAGAGTCGCAAAGTTCTGGTTGAATAAGTAAAGAATTTACAATGAAAAAGTGGCCTAGAGTCCACCATTCGATGGTTAGAGGGTTAAAGAGGGTGAAATTTTCGTTTAGATAACTTTTAATCCGTTAGTTTTTCGATATAACGTACGATTTAAACGACAAAGCGGTATCGTATTTCATATTAAACGAGTGAGCGCTTATTTGACTAACTTTTCAATGGAACAAACGTTGGGAATAAATCGATATTCGGTGTTTTTATTCATCGTCAGTTATTCGATTAAATCGGGGAATTTCGAACGAGTTGATACGATCGACTTGGAAGTGGTGCTATCGCTCGGAAGAGCATCGACGCTTGATGGAATTTGTAACTTGGGCCTTCGAGTTTTAAAATACTTGTCTCACATCGTTTAAATACACAAAGTAGTTCATTAAACGTACTATGTGCGTTAATTTCATAAGTCGTTCTTCGATAAATACCCTAGCTATAAATTATCAATCGTACAGAAACCGAACAGTTTAAGTACCTTCCATTTCCTTGAACTCGAGCATTCGGAATAATATTGTTGGGTTCGTCCGGAAATGATACGCAAATAAATGATTAATCGGCGCAAAGTGAATGTTGTAAAATAACATTGGAATAAAATGCTTGTTGTTCTGTGTACCATCGATGATAGGCGCGGTAAAAGTGATTGATGAAACTACACGGAACATCAGTGAAATTTAGAGAAAGTTCTGTAATGTTCTCGATGGTCTAATAAAAAAGTATTTCGTTATAAAGTGAATGTTAAACTTTGACGAAGGTACTACGTTGAAAAAGATTGCGTGAGCGACGTAAAAAAAAAAAAGTGTTGCTGTAACCAACGACGATCGATATTCGATAAAGCAATTAGACGTACCGCGGGGTTGTATCAAACAACGTCGACTCCCAAGAGATCGAAGATTCGAGTTCGTTGGGGTGGCTTATCGAATTTTAGCGACCATACCCCTAGGAACATGTCAGGATCGAATTCACCCTCCTGCACGTACTGGGTGGGTCGAGAAACGCGGTACAAACGAATCATATAGAAAATATATTTTTACGTTAATATCAATTTTTACTGCGATCGGAAATTATTAAAAAATCTTTTCAGTACGAATTTTGTTCGTTTGGATGGTCTTTGATTCGATTGTTATTTCGTAAGTTAATTATAATCCATCGATGGATTTGTAAACTGATATTCGGGACAATTGACGTTTTGATTATTGAATTAATACTTTGGGTAATAATGATCACGATAATCCTTTGACAAAACCTTTATTTCATTTTAATTATTTCGCTTTGCTCTAGAAATCGAATTCTGTTACCACGTTCCGTTCATGTTTATTCTTGCATTTGTTTATTTGGGGAATATAATATCCAGTATCGAACGCCCACACGATAACAATATCGATATCGACGCGTACCTGTGCCAATAATTTCTCGACTCGCTGTATTTTAGACACATTCTAGACCCTTTCCTACAGTGTCTGAAAGCTAGATTCTTCGATTCGCTAGATCATTTTTACCTATATTTAGTTATTGACCAATTTTTAATATATTCTCGAGTAGCACTCTTCTCGTATTTGACGCATTTTCGTGGCGTAAAATCTTACGAGAAATAGGGGAAGAAGCTGTAAACAGAACATGAAATTTTCTATCTCTTCCGCTGTCACTGCTGGGTGAAACAGACTCCTATAAGATATTACATCGAGCTAGCAGAAATGGAATTTCTCACGATGAGATTGTCATAGTTAATTGAATTCGGTACCGTTTAGTTCGTAACCTTTCTTGCAATTCTATAATTGCTTCGTCAGAAATAATGTACACATCTATAAAGATTGTCCTAATTTGTGTATTTCATACATTATTTGTATCCCACTAGCACAGACGAAAGGTGTAGGACATACGATCCTGTGAATGTTATTTGAATGTTTTACATAAATTAGATTTCGTTAAAACGAAAGACCCGAACATCAACGCAAGTAGAAATAGCAAGCAATAGACAGACGCGTCACGTAAATTGCAATCAATTTCCAACTCCAATGTATCTCGAAAACGAGGCATTGCACGAACAAATTTTATTTTATATATTTTACTTATTTTTCACGTAGATAAAATAGAAGTATATACTTTTCAACCCTTCTTTGCACTATTATATTTATGACTATTTCTTTTTTTACATAAGTGCATACTCGAAAACATTTATAGAACGTAATATAAAATGGCTAATAAATATATTCATTTAAAATTGTATTATTCTGGGAGAACGGGCGATAGACTTCACTGCGAGTGAAAAATGTAAATTAATGGGTAACCTGGTTCCGTATTAATGGAATTCCGAATCAAGGCGAGTCGACGAAATTATATACTTTTACGGTAGAATAAACATAAAAATTAATTTAATTTTTAAACGTAACGTAATTTTCAATTTGATTTTTAATATTTCATTCATGTAAATTTGCCTGTCTATACCGACATCCACTCGGGAAATCGAAGCGTGAAATTTATGAAATTTATGAAACGTAACTAGGTTAAGTTATAATCCGGGTATCGACGTTTCTATAAAACATCGAGATTTATTCAAAATATAATACATTCCTATGTCGAAAAATTTTTCGAAATCTTTCGTTTCGCCAATTGACCTAAATGCCTGGATAAGAACACAACGCATTAATTGGTGCTTCGGATTGAACAGACGAAATTTCACTGGTTTATTACCTCTGCGGGTGAATTTTTGATTATGCGTCTGTTTATTAAAGGCGAACCATACAAGGACGTTACATAAGCATACGTAGCTTCTATAATAATCATTACTTTCGTATGAAAAAATTACTTTGTATTCATGAAACATTATCAAATGTATGTACAAAAACTTAGAACCATACAATCTACTAATTTGAAGCAAAAAATTTTCAAAGAAGGCAAAGAAAATGACCCTCTGGACCAGAAGATCAGGACCTCGATCTAGGAATATTAATATTCTAATGTTTATATTCGATTGTTCCCAAAAATTGCTAACCAGATACTGTTAACGTTTTGCAGTTTATTCATACTCAATAATATTTACAAACGTAATATGGATCCGTAATATGGAGCTTAGTTTTCCAGATATTGTTGCAAATGTATTAAAATTCATATTTAAATGTATGCAAAGCGCAAAGGAAATTAAATATAAAATAATTTGGCATTGTTTACGAATGTTTGCGATCAAAAGAATATATTCGCGTCGAAACATCTTATCGTACGGAGCGAGAAATTCTGGGTATTCCCGTTGCTCAAATTAATGTAGAAGTGACCAGTATTCTTCGCTATTATAGAGATATAACCGGCACCATTGAAACTGCTGTGAAACCTGCCGATTTCGTTCATTCAAATAATATAACATGACAGCTGTATGGTCAGCCGCGCGCGAGTGTCGCGTCGGTTCCCTGAAACGAGCTGCACCGCGGCAGTTAACAGCCCATTATGATGTCAATTATGAAACACCCAGCCTAGAACTAACCTTATTTCGTCGAGGATGCTTCGAAAAGAAAAATTCATCCATACTCTGTTGAATTTTTATATTAACATTGCCATTTAAAATTTTCCAAATAAGACTGATCGCAAAAGTTTCATCCACGTTGTAAACGTCAAAGGCCACAACCATATACAATTACTCCCACTCGTATTCGTATAATGATTCACTATAAAAGGTTGTTTTCGAAACTGGTATAAGTATATTTTTTCATACATTGAGATATTTAAGGTTTTATGTTTGAATTAAATGATTGTGTTGATTTATATTCTGTTTACATTATTTATATCTTTCTATCAGTTTTGTAATTGGGCATTACTTGCACGTGTTAATATAATAAAAAATCCACTTTGAAAGTAACTACAATTGTTGTATTCTACGGGATAAAACGATCATTGTACCGACTTGTCAAACGTCGTTTTTCTTGAAAACATAAAGGACCTGTCGTTCGATAAATCTTACTAAGAAATAATACACTTGACCGTGGGAAGAGGTGCAACTGGCCGTTGAACACCCATGCACGATTCAGCATGTCGTTCATCAAACCCGTGGAATGTCAAGTTTTATGGCAGTGCTATCATCCAACACGAATGCGACTTGCGACACGTCGTATTACAATTATCCTTCCCACAATCCTATCACAGAGAAGGTATACGAGTAGATCTTACATCCAATGTATCTTTTCCCACCCATTTTCCTGGAGTTTTTCTCACTTTACGACGTTAAGAAACAACTTTTCGAACATTCCTAGAATTTCTACATACTCCACACTAAAATACGCGTTGTTTGTATTTCGGAACATTAAAATCCTTGAATTCGTCTAGAAGTTATGATTTTTTAAACATACGCATGAAATTTCAAGGGAATCATTTCCGGTCAGATATTAAATTTTCGGTAAGGAATTTTTTTCTCGAATGTGCGTAGAATTTCGGGGATATGTCTATTCACCAAAAATAATTGTAATTGACCCCCGCAACCAAGAATAATTTTTTCAGAACGATATGAAATTTTTTAATTTTGTCGAAAAATTTCAAACCTACTTAAATTTTTTTCTCGAGAACGGGTAGAATTTCGGGGATATGTTTAATCACCAAAAATGATTGTAATTGACCCCCGCAACCGAGAATAATTTTTTCAGAACGATGTGAAATTTTTTAATTTTGTCGAAAAATTTAGTCACCTACCTCTGTCAAGTTTTCTTATAAATTCGTTTATGATTTTGAATTTTGTTTGGCACTCTAAATGTCTCTGCTCGTACACCTCTTCTGTGGTCCTATCGCTTCTGATCCCTGCATCATCCCCTTCGTTTACAGCACTTAGGCCACTCCCTCAAGGTTTTGTTCTAAGACAATCGATTGAAAAAGAAAAATGCGTTGAACACGGCTCACGCTTCCCCAAATTAAATATCTTAAAACATTTATAGCGTTCGAAGTATATACTTTTGCTCTCGATATTCGAAGTATTTAATTTCCGTTTTCGTATGTGGCAACCATTACGTTTCAATTTGATTTATGGTTACGCTTAATATCTCGACGGTGAAAACGTTGTAGTTAATAAATTATTAACCTTACGCTTCCGTGATTACTCGACAGAATAAACAAGAAATGTGTACGACTCTAAGCGGTTCGTACTAGCTGCTGTAAAATGGTAATTGGCTAAGTTTAATGAGCGATAGAAATTGGTATTTGCTGAGATCCCGTGCGTTTGAGTGGCACGGGTGAATATAAAACGCGAGATAGGACAGAAATTGTATATTTTAGTTTTTACCAACGTCGGGATCCGTATCCTGACACATTTCTTGTCGGACGGGCTCCTGCGCTGAATCACTCGTGAAATTGAATTATAACGCAGCCCGTGCAAAACGAGAGCATCGAAGATTCGCAATTACCCAACGAAATTTCATTTGATTCCCATCGGCGTCACGAGAGCTCGCGAAAAATGCTGCAAATACTGCAATTTGAAAATCCCTCGGGTACCGATGGACGCTAATTAGATTCGCTCTGCTTCATCCTGGACATTTAGGTATTCGCCGGCTCATCGGAAATATAATTAACATGTTTAATTCCCTTTGAACGACAATGATTGTTTAGACGTTGATTGTAAAAGATATCGAAAATTGATGTCCGTCGAGGTATAGCGGAATTATAATTACGTACAAACAGAACTGTATCAATCAATAACCAAATAAATACGCGCTTTGGGCGTTCAGGGTAGGGGGGCAGCACTTTTTGACTTCCAAAGATCTGAAACAATCGAAATTGACTGTGACATTTCATTTACACATTCGTGGACGAGACGAGAATCAGAATTTCTTTTTTAAGACAAATCGATCGTGCATCGTTTAATAAACGTCGTGATCGTTGAAGGTAATCCCGACTATTTGTCGAATATTTAACGAAAACGTACCTCGTGTGCTTTTTCATCCGTTGGAAGGAATTCTCACCCTAGCCGGGTACAAGTCATTCGATTCAATTCGGTCTGACAATGAGTCGACTAAATTCGAAGGGTGGTCTGATTAAATTCCTTCAGGAATAAGAGCATGACAAGAGAACCAGAAAAGGGGAGTGGGAAATGGCCGACGAACCCTCCAAAACACCGTAGTCTCTTCGATTCGTGGCTCCATCGATCGATTCGCCCGCCACCAACGAATAAAGATCGCTTCCAGTTCGCGATCGTATGTTATCGACGCGGACGGTTCCCAACGTGTCGATTGTTGCCGAGAATTGGATAATTGTAGCCTCGTTACCGAAATTACACGCGCCCTTTACATTTTAATTCGTACGAAATTTGCAAGAATAATTACCCGTGACAACACAGGATCGAGACAAAAATTAAATCGACTATTTTGACTTTTTATTATTATTGAGTATATAATTTTGTTCACTAAATTACAACTCACTTTACTCATTAGTATTTGCTGAGAAAGCAGATCTGCAGAAAGCAAGAGTCTAACTTCAAGCGCAAAAAATATATACAGTGAGTGTAAAAAGTATTCATACACTAGACAATTTGAACAAAACCTTTGCAGAACTTTGTTTATTACAAAAGTATGTTAACAAAAACATGCATACATATTCTTAGAAATCTCTGGAACAAATGTCATTAACAACAAATTATTTATTTATATTTATTATGAAAATATTAACAAATTTCCAGGAATTGACCTAAAATATACGTGTAATAAGTATTCGTAACATTCCACATAGAACGATTACAAGATCATCCATGATATGTAAACATACTTAGCATCAGTATGTCTGGAGACGCTGTCGGTATAGGTAGTATCATGAATTCAAACATTATCAACGAAATTATCAGTAAAATGGGACGAAAACGCAAGGAAACCTCTGAAGAAGAAAGGAAAATTGTTATAAATTTACATAATAAGTGTAAAACACTGAGTGAAATTTCTAAAGTTTTAAATGGACCGAGGTCCACGATTCAAGGAATCATTAACAGATATGGCGATCGAAAAACTGTAAAAAATAATCCAAGAAACGGACGTAAACGAATAATAAATGAGTATACCGGCCGATGGATAATTCGAAAAATAAAGCAAAATCCAAAGATAAGTGTGGTGAAAATCACAGCTGAACTTAAAAATGATCTGGACATTAATGTATGCAGTAGCACAGTGCGTAATTTTTTACGGGATAGAGGATATCACGGCAGAGTAGCTCGTAAGAAATATTTCGTAAATGAAATTAATAGAAAGAAACGATTGCAATTCGCGAAAGAGTACGTTAATGTTCCTATGGAGCACTGGAACCGTATTAGATTTACTGATGAGAGTAAATTTAACATATTTGGGTCAGATGGACGATGTACAGTATGGCGGAAAAAAAATACCGAGTACGAAAAAAGAAATTTGAAGCCGACCGTAAAGCATGGAGGAGGATCAGTCACACTTTGGCAGTTAGGCTCTATGAGTGCGAGCGGGGTTGGATCCCTCCATTTTATCGATGGTATCATGGATCACAAAATGTACATCGATATTCTAAAAGAGCATCTTCAGGTTAGTGCAAATAAGATGCAGTTACAGGGCAATTATATATTTTTCCAAGATAATGATCCAAAGCATAATGCTTATAATACACGTCAGTGGATCCTATATAATGTGGCGCAGCAATTAAAAATCCCTCCACAGTCTCCAGACGTAAATGTGATAGAGCACTTATGGAGTCATCTTGAAGAAAAAATTCGAGACCATCACATTTCTTCGAAACAAGATTTAAAAAATGTACTTTTAGAGGAATGGAACAAAATTTCTAGTACTATAACCAAAAATTTAGTAAATTCAATGCCGCAAAGGCTTAAAGCGATTATACAATCTAAAGAAAATCCCACTAGATACTAAAATAACAAATAGACTGATTTTTGTTACGTTTATGTGCTAAAATTTACAGTTTTTGTTGTAAAATTTCAAGTGTACGAATACATATTACACGTATATTTCACGCCAATTTCTGGAAATTTGTTAATATTTTCATAATAAATATAAATAAATAATTTGTTGTTAATGACATTTGTTCCAGAGATTTCTAAGAATATGTATGCATGTTTTTGTTAACATACTTTTGTAATAAACAAAGTTCTGCAAAGTTTTTGTTCAAATTGACTAGTGTACGAATACTTTTTACACTCTCTGTAATTAAGCCTCGAAGTACGAAACGTTAATTAAAAGTATTATTGTTACTGCCTTGTATTGTAAAATTGCACAGACCATGAATATTAATGCTAAATAGACCGTTCGATGGACGGAAATTGAATTTTCCACGGTAGAAATATTTTTTTATATCCAATGCGCAAATGTAAAACGAGATTTACCGATCGGATCAAATATCGCCATTTCTATCATTTTGATTAACGTTACAAAATACTGAGTTTTTGATAATGGCGGAAATCACGTTTCCGTATAACTAATTATACGGTGGAAAATATTTAAAAAATTGTACGTTTGAATAACCATTACTTTGACGAATTGAATTTTCACTCGAGCATATAATAAATCGTGAAAGTTGAATATTTGCATACTTTGGTCGAATAAAATTATTCGTGGTTTTTTGTTAAAAATATTTTACATAGTGCCACATTCAAAAACTACCAGGAAGCCAAACATTATCTTTAATTAGCGATGCTGTTCATTAGTGCTAGGTAAACAATAATACGTTGCTGTTGTTTCGTTGACTTTTCTCTTTCAAACACGATGTACCTCTTGCGTTGACGTACACGATCCAATTATCTCTGGAACTTTGTCTAGAACACTGGAGCTGTCTACCAACTAAACGGTACGTTACTCTGACACGATTTCAATTAACTTCAAATTACCACCTCGACTGTTTCCATCTGTCATTCGTCTTGATGAAACTTCGTTTTTTTTTATGAATTTTCGATATTTCGCGTGCTTCCATATTTCAACAATTCCAAAGATCACATCCACGTTTTAATTGGACGGAAATTTCCATTGGAATTCCGATTATTTATAAATTATTTTCCGAATAATTCTTGGAAAATATTTCTTTCGAAAACATTTGATAACTTGGATATTTTTCCAAATTTCAAAGTAAACTTTCAAGAATAAGAAATGTAAATAAAATTTCGACTTCTCCAACATCTTGGTTTTCCTTAAAGTTTCAAGACTTCGAATTAGTGCTTAATAAATATTGTGGCTTCTGTAATTTTTCGTTTACGGATATAAAATTGAAAGGAAAAATAATATTTTTGTTTCCTACTGCCGAATTTACAACCATCGACGGAAACACGTTGGTAAAAGTCATGGATTACGTGATGGAGAAAGCCAAGGCTTCGCGAAGAAGTTAATGTTGGCCATTTGCACGCCACCGTTTGTCACACTTAGATGTCGAAGAACTTTCCATCGATTAAATAGATTATTTCGATTCACCGAATCAACATTTCCGTCGAATTTGTTGTTAAAGAAAAAATTATTGAAGGGTGACACTCTTCGGGAACATTTGGCCTATCTTAAACACATTCTGCTCTTAACTTTCGCACAACGGACTCCATTTTGATCCATGGAAACTGTATGTAACTTGTCAAAATAAACGATAGTAATAATTATTATAAAATATACAATGATGCAGAAATGCCATTAGAACCTTTATACGGGAATATGAATTAACGGAATTTAGATTTGGATCAGTATTTGAAGCCCGCTGCAAATTTTGACCTACTTCCATCGCCTAATACAATTAAAAGTATTCGTTTGATGTTGTACTCGTGTTTGTGGTTGTTATTGAAAAGTTACTCTGCGTACTCTAATGACGGAGGTTGGTTATGCATTAAAGCTTAGTAATTTAACGATATTATTACCTGCGTATAAATTAATAACGTAATAAAATAAAAGTACGAGAATATAATAACCATAAACATATCGAGGTTATATCGTGCTTGTTCGCGGTGACTGAATATTTTAACGTTTTTATTAGAAGATAAAAGTTAATAATCATTCGGCGAGGCTCGTGATAAAACGCTACGAGGTTCCATATTCAGCAGGTATACATTTATTAGCCACTCGTGTTAAAAAAGAGATAGCAAATAAAACAATCGCTTCTATTTATTTATTATAAAGCATCGTACTACGTTTTCCCCTTTGTAAAACGAGCCCTCGTTATTCTAAACAATGCATTCAAAGCAAAAATCAGAAATGTAGGTTATATCGAACGAATTGCAGTTCTTCCTGCAGTGCAACGATAACTATGTAAATTCATGTATACAAATGAATGCAATCATTCAGAATGCTTGTCAAATGAATTCCTGATATTAAACGCTCCACGGGTACTGCTCTTTCTGGCAAAACCGATACTTCTTTTCTATTTACAGAATCGAAGGTAACTCTGATTCAAAACCATTTATATTTTTCCATTGGCGTTTAAATTAAAAAAATAAAAATATACTTCAACTGTTGGACACTCTTTATGTTTGAAAATTTAATTCAAACAGCTATTATTTGAAATGATAAAACGAAACAACTTTACTATGTGAAATAACTAAAATTATTTTAGTTGTTTGTGTCGAATAACAAAATTATTTTAGTTGTTTCATATAACGTTCCGTGAAACGAAAGACTGAAATGGCTTTTCCTAGTTTTGATTTCAAACGAAATTTGTCCCGGTCTGAATGAAATTGCTTCTATAATTAATTACGTTGTGTAGCAGAAAGGAATATCGATACAGACGTTCTTCAAGGAATCCTCGAAGGTTTGCAAGTAGCAAAAATTGTTGCTTTAACAAGAAGCACGCAACTTCATTTCTACGCCATCGCGTGAAAGCAACCTCGCATTGAAACTCACTGAACTTTATCCGAGTGCCTATTTTAAGAAAAATAAATTTATTTCATTTGGAAAGGTTAGTTCCTCTGCAGGGAAGTGCTTTGGATTCGGTACATTTAACGCAATTAAAACCTGATAATATAGTGGAACGTTTATACCATTAGTACTGAAAACTTATATATAAATTCAAGTAACGCGTACGATATATTTGAGAAGAATGATTTTACTTGAAAAAAATTAATAATGTAGAATAAATTTTGTTCGTATGAGACTTCCTTTTCGAGATAATGAAATTTGAAAATATATCGGATACGCGAACGATTGAGTATCTGGCTGGCATGTCTGTCCATTAACCAATATTTCTACTTAAATCGATGCCCAAGTTCTGTTCTAATGCACGCGTAGCCCGACAAATCTTCTAATTCGATTTTTATCAGTAGAACTACCAATTATTTGATCTTTCCTTGTCTTTGGATTAGCTTTTTTGAACGAAGCTTATTAGCAACTTCGGGTATTAAATTTCTTCGTAATATAATGAACGATAAGCTTCTGTTTACAAGTTGTGCGACTCATTTTGTTCAATTACCAATAATGAATATTGCAACAGATATTTTATACACTGTCTCCCTTGGACCAACTATCAGTAAACCGAGCAATGCTTGTTTGAACTCAAACTTTTTCAATATAAAATAATAAAGATTCCAGAAGCTATTTAATAATTCGTCGAGGCTGTCTAAAAAAATCACTTCTAAGTATCATTGGATGGAAAACAGATTTAGGGTCGTTCTAAAAGCAAACAGTGAACCAACTTCCTAATAAAGCTTCCAATTATTTAATTCAACTATTAAATTTTTATTTCGTTCAAATATTTTCACGAGCCACTTCTGGTACCTGTTAAATTAATTTCTAATTTCACTAATGCAACCTTAGGGCCCGTCTCTTATTATGTCTATTATATTACATCAAATGCTTTAACATACATATTTTACTAGTTTAAATTTTCGATTCTACGTAACAGTGATTCCAGAATAAAAGGTTCTTCGTAACCGTTTCAGAGACCAATAATATACCTGTTTTCACCTGGACGGACCTGTCGTCTTTAGCTCGGCTTCGGAGGGGGCGTTTGTTTCAGAAACAGTGCAAGGAAGGTCAACTCGCGCAGGATAAAAATTTGTAGAATAGGTTCGAGGCGATCGCTAGTTTTATTGCCGCCGGAAGGTCGAAGTTTTTGTGGCAGCAGCCGCATCAGGTTATGCCGGGGGATGTCGCAATGCGGTATGCACCGATGACCTCGCAGAAGGAACTGAGGACATTGCCACGAAACGGCGAGCGTTAAACTTTCGCCCACAACTTTCAACCGCGATCCTCCCTTGCGCCCTTATTCCCGGGTTAAGCGCCGTGAGTAAACTACGGCTGGGGATACAGATGTGAGAAAGCTTTTGTGTCACCGCCTCCCCTCCACCCTCTCGAAACCTTGAACTTATTCGTAACAAATGGACAGTAGTTTGCGGAATGTTGTGCCCTTCAACTTCGTAGCTTGATTTCGAACGGCCCCACGAGAAGATGCCACAAAAACGTACCGGTTAAAAATTATGCAAAAAACGGAAACAACAGTTGGGTAGTTAAGGGCAGAGAGAAATTTAACAAAATTATAACATTTTTGCATAGGCGAACTAGGTCATCCACAATTCTGTTTTTCGTTTGGACCACAATTCGCTTTTAGAGAAATCAACCCTTGAAGAAAATGCTTCTAGCTTTGTTTGTCCTGTCCCATTTTTGAGATGCAGCACTCGATTAGCATTTTATTTATTAAATATGGCAATTCTACACAGAAAAACGAATCGAACATATTTAAGATTTTATTCGACTTTGACTTTGAGAAGAATGATTTAAAATTTTACTCGTGCGATCGAACTACGTGAATGGAATTGTTGCTTCGGCACAGCTTATGCGATCCGCCATTTATCGTCAAATTTTTATGGCTCAATAAAGCCACGTTTACAAGAGATGGGATATTTAGTGTCTATAATTCGTACACGTGGGTATCGGGGAACCACGTGCTGTTTACGAACAAATTTTCAAACAAGAATGATAACGTTTGAACAGACATAGTCTGGGATTTATTGTGCGACATATCGCCTGTATTCAGAGAAGATGTTCCCCTTGAAATTTTATTTTACGACAGAGTAGAGCGCCAATTGTCTAAATGTTCTATTGTTCAAACAGATATCGACGTCATTTTAACCGTGAAGCAAATAAATTTTTTCCAGTGAAAACTGTCACTGTTGAATCAGACGCGGTGGAATTATACTTTAGCAAAAATTCTTTCATCGGCACAACACAAAGTCATCATATTATATCGTAATTACGTTAAATACATAAATGCATTAACTTCTGGGCTGTAAACATATTAGCCGCGTGTACTTAATAATACGTTAAACTCCTCAAAATTAGATTTTACCGGGTAACGAAACAACTGTTGCACTCCTGAACATGAACGTCAATTACATACCGTAATATCATATCAACGGCGAAGCACACGCAATAATAGACGTTATTGTACTAATTTCAAGCATCTATCAATGTGATCCAATTTAAACGATGTAAATAAGGTAACCTCCTATTAAAAATAACATAAATTCACTTGCTTATCTTTTTAATGGGAAATCAAATTTCACATCGTAACTCTAGTTAAAATAAATTGAAGTAGTATTCTACTGCTTAAAAAAAATGATTTCAAAGTTAAAGAGAAATCTATTATCGATTTGCTTTCACGCACTATTTATTTCGAATAAATTACAGAAACTAATAAAAATCGACGTTCGGCAAACAACGTAACATGTATCGATAAAAAGAAAATCAATACACACGTCGACAGAATACAATCACTGACACGGTATGACCTATTTTTTCTAAATGACGTAAATTCATTGTGTCAAAATATTTAAGGGTTTTGCGTTTCATTCCATTTAAAAATATTGGCAAATATCAACGCGTTTGTTTTATGGTCTTGTGGTTGCGGAGATTGCATTTCCTCGATAAAATAATGTTTTCGTTGAACGCAAACGGACGTGCATCGTTAAATATAATAAATCGTTGAAAACCAAACTTTACAGTACTCGTTTTGTTACAGTATTCTCTTTTGTGTAAAATTACACTTTAAGGTTTTTAATTAATTGCTGGACACGGGACCAGGGTGTACGGCACGTCCCACGGTTTCTTAACATAAACGACAAACTGTTGGTTGTTTTCAACGGATATATTTAATCGGTTCCCTTCCTGCAAAGGTCTTGCAAAGGGGCCGTCGCGTTATAACGAGTGATCTTCTCTCGGTCTAAGGTAGCCTGTTGGCCTCCGTGCAATCGTTTCCACGTAGCGTAGCCGATCCCGGCACAATGCGCGGGAATCGGCCCGATTAATGGTGTAGCCATGCTTCATTGTCTCCGTAGTCGATGTTGCTCTACACGTGTGTGGTATCCTCTAGTTGCAGTGCATTGTGTACGCGATGCCTCGGCCGCCATGAGAGAACACACATCGTGTTAACGCGGAACCCCGTAATTGCTGATACGCTACGTGACGAGGGGTTCTCAATCGACAATTACGAGGGAAATGGTTTATCTGCGAATTTCGAATGATTAATGACGCAGCGGTTAACGGCTGGAAAGGTAATTGGAAGTTTAGAAAAAGCGAGACGCCCGCCGAGAATAATCGTCCCGTCTGAAAGGAACGTTTCCGTTCAAATTATTCTCTCATCCCTGTCTTCGAGATCGCTTTTACTATTAGGGTAGATCGAAGTTGACTGTCCAAATATTTCAATCGTTGTTTTGTTCAACGTCTCCAATTTTTGGAACGATCGGAAGTCCGACGACGATGACCGATTGGAATTGCACAGAGGGTGCGACGTTCGAACGTTAAAAATTCTATCGATGATCATAAATCGGAAGTCGAATTTATGATAAACGACATTTTTATGCAACGAAGCTACACAGGAGACCGAGAGCTTCCACGTTTAGAGTAAACAAATTATGCAAATGTCTCAACGATCTTGCTGCTTCAAAATGGCGTCATAGTCGGATAGTTGAAATTACAGCCGCTAGATCGCGCTAGGTGGCAACAATCCGCCTCGGTCTCCCCTGTGTTATTATTTGATACGAAAACTAACAGCTTATTTTAAATAATAAATTAATTCGTGGACTATCAATCGATTGGTATTCGAATAAAAAGTTCTCGGGCACAGAATGATTGGATTTTTAAAAAGTAACATTCTTTCAAGTTCTAATTGCTCCTACAAAATCATTTGCACTTACAGAGAAAAAGAAGTAGTAGAGTAGATGCGCGTATTAAATATTTTAGACCAGTAATTTGGATAATTTCAACGTTTGCGTCAACTTTAGCGTAATCGAAAGGGCCGTGAAACATTTTACTCCCCCTACTACACCTTTAAACGCTCCCTTTACAGTCGCTAAGACAGCAACGTTTCTTTGAAGCACATTAATTTTCGCATCGCTCGCCATTTATTTTCGCCCCTCTGATTACTACTCCATAAAAGATTACCGATCAGTTCCTCGAAGGACATATTCTCACGTTCCCACATATAAATAATGCACGGTCTAAGTGCACAATATGAAACTGTTACACGTATCGGTAACGTAGTATACTGTAATACCTGGTATAGTAACGTGTTATGCGCTTAAGTGTGCTTCGTTGCCAGGAAACATCGTAGCTATCAAGCCAGTGTACTTAACAGTCGGATTTAGACATATACGATTTATCCACACAACTATGCCATTCCCCGCTAGAACGTATTCGGTCCATAAACAATATTTATTCTACGCCTCGAACCATTAAATAGTAATTTTCAACAATAAACGACGCGAGCTGGAGTTGGAATGCAATCTTTTATAGTCCAACGTTTGATAAAGGTTGCCTATACCTGTTTTAGAGTAACTAAAGTTCAGTTGAAAGTAAAACTGCTTCGTCCCTCTGCTCTGACATGCCTCCTCTTCTTCCCTCCTCCTATTGACATACTCTTTCGATCCTTTTCCCTTTCCAACACTTGCGCGTTTTTCCCTCTTTAACTACACAACTTTATTCGACTATCCTCCACTCTTACTTTCTCCCTCTCCTTCCCACAAATATTTTCCGCTCTTTGCTTCCCTCACCTTTTCTCCATTCTCTTCCAGCAACCCTCGACTCGCCTAATTCTTACTTTATCTACCTTTCTCCTACGCTTCCATCTAAAATTTATTTTACAATAATTCTATGTACTCTTTGTTGCCCAAAAGTTATTTAAATTCTTTTAAGTTTTCAATCGCGATTGCTTTTCATACGTTAACTAGTTTCATTTTGTAGCATAAGTTTCTGAAAAATTGAATTCCTCTGGACGTAAATAATTGACACGATAGATTTTTCTATGAAAGTACCGTTGTAAACGATTCTCCATATAAATTATTAGATAAATTTGGAGCTTCCGAAATCTCAAGATCAAAGGTATACTACAAGTAACATTTGAATATAATCATTTTACGCGAAAGATAACTCGAAACGGAGGAAAGAAAACGGTAGAAACCGGATTATTTGAAAGCTTATTTTCAAAGAATAGCTTATACGTTTCTAGTACCGAAGATCCCTCGCCGAAAAGCACCTTGGACCTTTACAAGATGATCGCCTTACCATTTTCCTACCCTAACACGCCAGGGAATTTCACCCACGAGACAGATAAAGTCGAAATCAATGCTTTTTATTGACTACGTAGCCGGAAGTGGACTTCTCTTGTCACGCGTTTCTTGAACAAGGAAACAGAAGAGTCCACCAACAGGCGACAGAATGAATTCATTTTTAAAAGTTACGATGTGGTTATTAATATACGTATTATAAATTATATTACGCACGATTGAATTCCCTTTCTCTTCTGACCGACGATTCGACCGACAAAAGTGCTTCGCGAAATATTCTTTCGCCCGGATTACGCCCTTATCCTGCGAGAGAAAAGGACGAAGATTATTCGCGGTTCCGAGGGTTCACCAGGCCCGAACGAGGGGACGAAATGAGGGAGAAACCGATTATTTATCGATGTGGTAAACGGAAATAGAATTTGGACGAGAGATTTTTCGATGTACTGCTGGGGTAACTTTCTATACTTATCGGCCAGATGCTCCAGCGAGGATAATAATGAAAAGAATGAACCCTACTGTACATGTGCGCGATGTAACACGCTATAATTCTGTTCTGGAGCTTTATGGGTTATCGCTGATCCCCTCACAGTTGTATCAACGTTTTTCTGCACGTAATCGCGACGCACTAGAGTGCCAGTTCGTTTCCTTAAAAACAGGAACGAAAAAGCTTGAACAAAATTTATTGATTCGTTATCGTATGCAACAGCTATTTAACCCTCTGTACTTTGAGAGGCTTTATTAATACGAACAAATTTTTTTTATTACTACACTACTTTACATTACATTACATATGAATTAAATTGGGGAATTTATAGTAAACATGTTGACTAAGACAACGATGTGAATAGTATACTGGTGAATACATAGGTTGAGATATTAAATAATAAGTTACAAATGCAATTTCATAACGTGACTAAAAATGAAAGAATATTCTTTTTCTCACAAAAACGTATGCAATTTAAAATTTTATTCGTGTATTTCTTAAATTCAGTTTTTGTTATCGTGAGACTTGAATCGTACCATGGTACGTATTACAAGTGCAAAAGGTTTATTAACCAAAAATTAATAGTCCTTTAATATCTGTGAAAATTTCAAGCCTCGAGTCTCTTGCGCTCGAAACGATTAGTCACCGCGTAAATGAAAAAGGAAAGTCAAAATGTTCCAGATTTCTCTAGTCGAGTAAGAGGTGTGGCAAAAAGGTAACTAGCAATTTGATATTTTCTTGCGTTCGATGAATTTATTTATAAGATGGTCAAGCAGTCGTAGTCGAAACGTATGTCGTACGGAGAGGGAAGCAAAGAAGGAAGGAAGACTTAATAATGTCCGGAGGGACACCGTGGCGCCATTATCTTTAAGAGCATATTATCTCTAAAGTGTCACGAGTCTTCGCATAGTGGCACAATACCGGCGGGCAAAGAGGGAAAAAGACGAGGAGAGGAAGCGAGCAGCCAAAGCCCTCCGCCAGTAATCACTACGAGAGGATAAAAGTGACCGTCTCTTCTCTTTTTTACTTGCGCTTCAGAAATTGTATGCCGGCCACAGAAAGTAATACATCGCTTTACGGGTATATATTTTAGTCGAGATTAAAACCATCCCTACGGTGAGCGAATTTTACCAACGCGCACAAAAATATCTAACCGCTTTCCAAGATTTCTGCGTATCGCGTTTTCGATGTGTTCAAAGTCATTCGCAAAGCTCGCCGGTACCGGGCAAAATAAATTAGCATTTATTTAGCTTAATTCAAACGTAATCTCCCGCAAACGAAGCCATCGAGAACGTTAACGAATTTTTAGTTTAATTTTTGCTTGTTATCGTTGGCTATCGTCGCATATACAGGGTGTTCTAGAGGCCAAAATAAGACGAAAATAAAGAATACTAATTTGTTGATAGAGGCTTCGTTAAAAAGTTATTAATAATTAAATTCAAAAATTTCAAATCATTCTGAAACAATTATTTTTGGTTGCGGAGCTTAATTACAATCATTTTTGGTGAATACATGTACCACTGAATTCCTACTCATTTTCGAGAAAAAAATTCGAGTAGGTACTGAAATTTTTAGACGAAATTAAAAAATTTCAAATCATACTAAAAAAATTATATTTAGTTACAGGGGTCAATTACAAGCATTTTTCATGAATAGACATACCTCGAAATCCTACGCACTTTCGAGGAAAAAATTCCTTACCGAAAATCTAATGTGAGGCCAGAAATGCTTCCCTGAAATTTCATGCGAATTTTTAAAATGTCATAACTCCTGAACGGATTGGAGAATTTTAATTTTTCAAACTGCAAACAACGCGTATTTTAGTGGAGAATATGTAGAAATTCTAACAATATTGAAAAAGTTGTTCCTTGACACCGTAAACTAAGAAAAACCCTCCAAAACTCGTCCAATTTTCAAACGGCCATAACTCGTACAATAGTAAAGGTATGTCATTGAAATTTTTTTCTGGAGCAGAGCCCATGGGTACCTACAAAAAAAATATTAAACGACTTTTCTATAGAGCGTCAAACAAATTTATTAAAAATGTAAAAGAAATTGTTAAGAAATCCGGCAGGGGGTAGGTGCCTAAATTTTTCGACGCAAAAAAAACATTTCAAATTGTTCTGGAAAAATTATTTTCGGTTGCGGGGGTCCATTACAATCATTCTTGGTCATTAGATATACCTTCGAAATTCTACCCACTTTCGAGAAAAAAATTCGAGAAGGTGTGAAATTTTTCGACAAAATTAAAAAATTTCAAATCGTTCTGGAATAATTATTTTCGATTGCAGGGGTCAATTACAATAATTTTTGGTGAATAGACCTATCCCCGAAGTCCTACCCACTTTCTAGAAACAAATTCAGTACTGGCGGAATTTGAAACGTTAATAACTTTTCAACGAAGCTTCCATCAAGAAATTAGTATTTTTGATTTTCGTCTCATTTTGGCCTCTAGAATCTCCCATTAAAATTTTTCGCAGGGCTGGTCGTATACCCTGTATATTTTCCTGAATTTTTACGATTATAAGGATGTTTTGTAAAGTCTAATACGCGAAGGATAATAATAATTAATGAAACGTATTTGTTCGTAAAATTAAAAAATTGTTGCGAAAGGTGGTTAGTTGTTTAAAAAGTGAATTTTCTTTTCGTCCCCAGGAAAAGCTTATTTAATGGAAGAACGGGAAATTATGTTTCGTGCTTTTTCTTGCAGCCGGTTTTAAGCGTTCTTCTCTTTCCCCGTTAAAGGAAACACGAACGCGTTGTTCTTCGAGTTATAATGTTGAAAGAAAACTAGCTCGGCTTTGGTAAGTCGCCCGGATAAAAAGATTATGAAATATTTATCTTCGCGAAGAAAATGCTTTCATACTTGTGAGAAATATGAGGTAAGACGTTCGAAGGGCTGGATTTATGGCACAATCCATTTTGATGTTTGATAAGGATGTGCAAAAATTGCGAACTTTGAGCCAGCCAGAACGATGACTTAACGCCCCGTAACCCCTTATTTCGCGTAGACTAGATCGCGTTTCAATTTTACCGAAATCCCCGATATCAAGTTGCAAAAAGTGATTGATTTGCCACGGAATGAGCCTATCTATCGTAATTCAAATTGCGTTCGACTACGTCGGTTCGATCTTGTCCGCTGGAAAGGGCAGACGCTCTTTTTTTTCTTCTCGCATGGGGCTGAGTCTGGACATCGAAATAACGTGTAAGGGTGGTCAAAATCACGCAAAAGTCATTAGCGTTGATTCAAGGATTTCTAAATCAAATTCGTGACATTTTCTATGAGATCAACATTTTATTTTTGAACGATTAAAAATTTATCGTCTTATACAGTTTCACTTTTTTTAACATTAGGTCCTGTTGAAAAAAATTAAGACCCACTGTAATATTTCCATGTTCGAATCGAGCAACTTTTCTCTTTAAAATTTCTTCACATTAAAGATTATAAGCGATTCTTAATTCTCTTTTCAATAGAGCGAAAGAATTTGTCTATTAAAGTCAATGGGTAATTTATAAAATGGGGTTAGAGATGAACAAGCACTGTTGTCTATTATTTTATTTACGTGAATAATTTGGTTCTTGACCATTAGAAACAATACGGTAAAAATCCAGAGGGAATTATAACGCGCAGATCAATATTGCACAGATTCGTATAACGCGCATTCCTGCCTAGTACAATGTAATCCCATTACGATACACTTCGCATCGCAACGTGCCCTCACCGTTTGCATTCGCGTGGTCAATTGATAGCGATATGCTCGTCGGTATATGACGAAGTACTCGCCAGCAAACGTTCGCGTATATCCTGACACACCGGACAGGAATTCTGGAAACTTGTTAGCTAGCACGACCTTCTCTATCGATCTACCGATACGTCAGCGAACAGCAAAATTGAACCAATAATAATATTAGGTGTACAAATGAACAATCCAAATTATCTTAAGCAGTTATAAAGTCAAGTTTAAAGTCAATAGATTTCCCCGCTCTTTTGCGGTCATATAGTGTTGACATATAGCTAGTTAAAACAAAAGATAGTTTAGTGAAAGGCCCAACATAACTTTCAAAAGTATTCAATTCAGTAGAGTCGAAAATGTCAACAGATCAGGTGCATATGCGACACCGCATTCTTTACGAATTCCAACAAGGGAAAAATGCTGCAAGAGCATACGAATCGATTTGTTCCTTTCTCGGTGAAGGTGGTGTATCGTATGATGTGTGCGCATTTTGGTTTAAGCGGTTTAAAAGCGGCGATTTGAGTCTAATCGGCAAACAACGCCCTGGAGGCCCTCGGAAGTGCGACAACGATGATTTGGAACAACTGCTCGTTGAGAATGCGGCACAAACGCAAAAAGAACTTGCAGAACAGTTAGGAGTAACCCAGCGAACGATTTCCAAACGCCTACGTGAGATGGAAAGATCCAGAAAGAAGGAAAATGGGTTCCGCATGAGCTCACTGCGACCAACAAAAATCAACGAGTGGCAGCGTGTCTTTCTCTTCTCAATAAGCAGCGTCGAAAGTCTTTCTTGTGGAAAATCGTTACGGGCGATGAGAAGTGGATACTCTATGACAATCCGAAACGCAGAAAGTCATGGGTAAATCCCGGCGAAGTGTCAACATCGGTTGCAAAACCCAATCGCTTCGAAAAGAAGGTTCTTCTCTGCATTTGGTGGGATATCAAGGGCGTGGTTTATTAGGAGTTGTTGGAACCGGGTGAAATAGTTACTGCGGACTGCTACCAACGTCAATTAATCTGCTTGAGTCAAGCATTGGAACGAAAACGTCCATATACTGGCAAAGGAGAACGTCAATTCAAATTGTTGCATGACAACGCCAGGCCACATATTGCTTCCCATACAAAAGACACTATAATAAGTCTTGGCTGGAACGTCTTGCAGCACCCGGCGTATTCTCCAGACATTGCTCCCTCTGATTATCATCTGTTCCAGTCGATGCAACACGCCTTATCCGATATGCACTTCCAATCAGTGGATGAGATCCGAAAATGGCTTGACGACTTTATCGGGTCCAAAAACGTAAAATGTTTCCGAGATGGAATTCATCAGCTGCCTGAAAGATGGCTTAAAGTTATAGAAAGTAACGGCGAATACTTTGATTGAACAATTCAATTTACTTTCTTTTAAAATAAACATTGAATGTGGCTGAAAAAATTAGATTATTCATTTGTACACCTAATACTTTTCTAGAAAATGAGCTTCCATATCCCATTCGATGCTCTATTAATAACATATCGCACAGCAATATCAAATCTCTTTTGACACTAGATTTACGGATATCGTGGACTATTTGAATGAAAAATTTTGTACATGAATAATTAAACGTATAGGTCATGATTTTGTATGATTTTCTATTTATTCAACGTGATTATGTTTGTTTTTTTTCTGTTTAAATTAAATATACAGAGTATGTACATAAATTATACCAGAGCACATTTTTATATTGCTCATACTTTTTAACCTAATTTAATATGTTTAATTTCCATTGCATTTTTAAGTTATGAATTTAACAAAATTTAATATTCTAAATTTTTAATTTTAATTTTCTTATGTTAAAAAAGGTTCCCTAGATTATATTTTTAATCATTTTATATACATACGTATACAGGGTGTTCGGCCACCTCTAGCAAAAATTTTAATGAGCGATAGTAGAGGCCAAAATAAGACGAAAATCAAGAATACTAATTTGTTGATGGAAGCTTCGTTAAAAAGTTATTAACAATTAAATTCAAAAATTTCAAATCGTTCTGGAAAAATTATTTTCGGTTGCGGGGGTCAACTACAATCATTTTTGGTGAGTACACATACCTCCGAAATCCTATCTACTTTCGAGAAAAAAAATCGAGTAGGTGCTGAAATTTTTCGGCGAAAAAAAATTTTTCAAATCGTTTTAAAAAAATTATTTACGGTTGCGGGGATCAATTACAATCATTTTTTATCATTACACATACCTCCGAAATCGTACGTACTTTCGAGAAAAAAATTCCATACTGAAAATCCAATTAGGTGCCTAAATTTTTCAACGGAGAAAGAAAATTGGAAATCGTTGTGGAAAAATTATTTTCGGTTGCGGGGGTCAATTACAATCAGTTTTTGTCATTAGACATACCCACGAAATCCTGCCCACTTTCGAGAAAAAAAATAGAGAAGGTGTGAAATTATTCGAGAAAATTAAAAAATTGCAAATCGTTGTGGAAAAATTATTTTCGGTTGTAGGGTTCAATTACAGTCATTTTTTGTGAATAGACATACCCCCGAAATCTTGCGCATTTTCGAGAAAAAAATTCAGTAAAAGCGGCACTTTAAACGTTAATAACTTTTTAACGAAGCTTCCACCAACAAATTAGTATTCTTGATTTTCGTCTTATTTTGGCCTCTACTATCGCTCATTAAAATTTTTGCTATAGGTGGCCGAACACCCTGTATACTGACTAAGATAAAAAAATTCTATCGAAACCCACCATATCGATAATGATATTAAAACGCGTATTTCTTTTAATTGGAACGTATACTCTTATAAAACCATCGTATAAACACAATATAAATTTTAAGGTTCGTAAATCTAGTATCAAAAAACCGATCATATTTTTCAAACTGAAGCCACGCGATTATTCGTTCCGTCGGTTCCTGTCCCAAGAGAGATAAATAAGCTGGATAAATGGCTTAATTATAAAGGATACAAATTGTCATTGGAAATCTGTTGGCGTTTCCCGCGTCGCGTTCCATCTTGTACGATAATTAACATTCGTTTAACGAGAGTCTTGATTACGTTTGCTTTTGTCAACGGTTCTCGCAACCGGTGCAAAGCTGTTGCGGTCACGAAATACGCGTCGCAATTAAAATAACAGCGAGGAGTGTTCAGTTATGAGGAGAGTGGCGTTTTATTTGTTTCGACGGTAATATAATTAATGATGGATCCTGGCGAATCAGCTCCGGGAGAACGATTCTGCAAGGATCGTAATAGCAACGAGGCAATGGTAATTGCTTTATGTCAGGTAGACGGCGCGTCGCGTCGCGACGTCTCGTTGAGGAAGCGACGATGCTTGTTTACTAGCGGCCGACTAATACCGCGACGAATGATGGTAATTGTCAACGACGTTGTTGACGAAAATCGGCGGGGGCTGGCCGGGCATTCTGAGAAACGGCGAACCGTGGGGACAAGAACAACGAGCACAGAAAGCAACGAGATGGCAAACAGCGGGATGGGGGAGAAAGAACCGGAAACGATGAATAAAAGTCGCGTCCATTCGAGAAAGAGCCGGCAACCGGACGGCCAGAAAGGTGCATAAATGCACTTTTTAATTACATTATCATGCACGTTCGTTTCGTCGTTGCTGGGAACGTTCTGTTTTGCTGCTCAGCACACAGTACACGCTGCTTAATTTTACGCATTTTTTATCAAATAATTTGTGCTCGAGCAAGACGCATTTACTCCAAACGTACAGAAGGGAGGATAATTATTTTGTCACTCATAGCACTGCTCGTAGGTTGGTAGTAGTTGAACCGATATTGAATAAGAATTTTTGATAATTTTTCTGGTCAGTATGTGTATCGGGTTAATTTTGATTCTTTTTCCAAAAATACATGTCCCAGAGAAATACAATTCGCTTTTTATTCTATTTTGTAATCAGACTGACTTCCATGCCATTTTCAACAAATTTTGGACATTCTTAATATTGTTTTCCTTTCTCTAGACAATTCATATTTACAGTTTGAATAGTAACAAATAATAATATTCTGTGCTCAATTGTTTTCCAAAGCATAGTTAGAAGATGATTCGATCATACGAAAAACCCCGTTTTAATTTATACAACAGAGTTTAACTTCTCGCTTTTCGTATTCGTTAGCCTGGAACGTCAGCCTGTTTCCATCATCTACGTTATATTATACACATAGTATGTTCATGAAGTTAAGGACCGCACTCGCAAACGAAGTTACGTAGCACACTCGCAGTGCTTGACAAAGCGCCTAACCGTACGAAATTACATTTACGATAGATTTACAGCGATGTACACTTATTGTTACTGTTCGAACGAAATCTCTGATCTTGTTTCCCTTGTCTCGCTGCGGGTTCTGATTCTGAAATCTATACTGCAAATCGGTGAATGCATTTTCCACGATCGCGTATAACTGTGACTGCAATTTATTTAAAAGTGGAGAGAACAATAAACATCCAAATATCTCTCATAAATTTGTAATCTTAGAAATAATATGCAAGTGGCTCCTCAGTCACAGTTTTTACTATGTATTGTATTACAAAATTGTGACTTTCTCAAAGTACAGTGTTTTTAAAAAGATGCAGGAATCCAAAGCTGATGCTCTTACTTTTGTAAAATTAAAAAGCAAGGAATAGTATTATTTTTCATTACTGTCTGTGCCTTACAGTACCTTCGTAAACATAGAGTTTAATAGTTCCAAATGTTTCCAAGTATTGTTAAACACGCATAAATCATCAAATTTTCATGCCTTTTCTTTCAAATGACACTTGGAAACTTTCACCATTACAGCAGAAATACTAAACGTCGTTTGGAGGAGAAAGCATGATAATTTGTTGAGTTGTGTTCGTTTAATAGCACTCAGAAACGCTAGAGGCTCACCGAGCTATTAATTAGTGGGCTTCGTTTCCTAGTTAACTGTGCCTTAATGTTCCTGATATTACTGCCGTACCGAAATTTCACTTAACAAGGAACAGAAAAACGTAAATACTAAAAAAATATCGAGAAACGCTCATGCCTGGAAGTTTTCCCCTCAACTGATGCGAATACATTAATTGAAGTATTGTTATCTTAGTCAGAAAAGATTGTAATGCCTCGATATGATACACGATGTTCGATTGAATTTGTTGTTACTCGATACTTATCGTCATTTTGACGCATTTTGAAGGCATAATTCGTTGTAAACAGATTAATTTATTACTATCTTAGACAGGAAAGATTGTAATGCCTCGTTATAAGGCACGATGATGACTCCACGACATTCGATTGAATAATTTGCTGTTACTCGATACTTATCGCCATTTTTACGCATTTTCATAGTATATTTGCTTATAGATAGATTAATTTAAGTATCACTTTCTTAACCAGAAAAGATTGTAATCCCTCGATATAAGGCAAGATCTTGGAGTGACTCCAACACACTCGACTTTGTTCCAACTGAATAGTTATCGTCATTTTTAGGCATTTTGAAAGTATATTCGATTATAGATAGATTAATTTAAATATCACTATCTTAACCAGAAAAGATTGTAATCCCTCGATATAAGGCAAGATCTTGGACTGACTCCAAGGCACTCGAATTTGTTGTAACTCAACAGTTATCGTCATTTAGAAGCATTTTGAAGGCATAATTCGTTGTAAACAGATTAATTTATTACTATCTTAGACAGGAAAGATTGTAATGCCTCGTTATAAGGCACGATGATGACTCCATGACATTCGATTGAATAATTTGCTGTTACTCGATACTTATCGCCATTTTTACGCATTTTCATAGTATATTTGCTTATAGATAGATTAATTTAAGTATTACTTTCTTAACCAGAAAAGATTGTAATCCCTCGATATAAAGCAAGATCTTGGACTGACTCCAAGACACTCGACTTTGTTCCAACTGAATAGTTATCGTCATTTTTAGGCACTTTGAAAGTATATTCGATTATAGATAGATTAATTTAAATATCACTATCTTAACCAGAAAAGATTGTACTCCCTCGATATAAGGCAAGATCTTGGACTGACTCCAAGGCACTCGAATTTGTTGTAACTCAACAGTTATCGTTATTTAGAGCCATTTTGAAGCTACGATTGGTTATAGGTCTACCCTTGGATGGAATCCTTTATTGTAAAATTTCATTTTCCTGGTGGAGCAATATTCCGCGAGAATAAACGAGACTTGGGACACTCGACCTCCCCGACACCGTCGATATCGCATTTAACCGGTTCAGACGGGACTTTCACTTTCTACCAGTTTCACGTAACTTCGGCCAGACACATCGCGTTTACATTGCATCGTCATTTCTCTTCTGGGGTATACACGTTCGTGGAAGCTTTCATCGAGCACGCTTGCGCGTATCCGCGGTCGTGATACGGGCTGCGAGCCTCCGTTTTCTTACGTTTTTACAAAGTTTCACTTTTTTCGTGTCCCGCGCCGACGCATCGCCACGCAAACGATAGAACCGGAGAGAGGAATCGCACGGTAACTTCGTACGATCGAAGTAACATCGACGCTTCCATGGTAATCTGTGCAGAGAAAGTAGGCGAACAGATAACAGAAATTAGCCACGCACCAATTACACGGCCATTCTCGATAATTTATTTCATCTCCCAACGTTCTTCTCCCAAAATTAATCTTCGACCCTTTGACGCTCACATTTCTCAATCCAAAGTGATGAATTTCTTTTCTCAAATTTCCTTCTTTAAAATTAAGAACAATTATTTTCATCCCTTAAACGGTCAAATTAAACGGAGATCAGTTCTTAAAGCACGAACAGTGGTTAATCAAGGATTGTTTAGGAACTTCAAATAACAAGAGTAGCTTAACGCTTATAGAAATTTTGTCCAGCGTAGTTGCTAACCAATGAAATGTTCAGTGTTAGGGGAACGTTATTTCGGAAATTACTGTTATAAGGACGAAACGTGACTCGTACGCGTTCGACAAAGGCCAGGGAAGGTGCGACCACGGGTTTTCGTGAGAGGAAAATACATATAGGAGCGATGTGTTTTCCGTAGAATCTTTCCATTAGCCGAAAGAGAAGATTTTATTGACTGTAACAGGCTGCGCGTGTAATGGTAGGCCAGAACCGAGGGCGTCGGCAAAGCAGTTAAATAGAGAAAGAAGAACCGAGGAGAATAATTCTGGTGAACGCCCTCACTGCCTTGACCCTCGACGACCTCTGGTTGCGCTCAGGTTTGAGACCAGATTCCTTCGACGTTCCGAGAAGACCGTAGGTACTCGTATGTGCATCCAGTTACTCCACATAACGTTCACTTTATGGATCCATCCCATTAAATAAACCGTTTAATTCGGCATAAGCGTTCGAACAATTTCAAATTTCCATTTAATTCGCCGGTCAGGCAAAAGCGATTACCGCGACAGAGAAAATTAAACACACTGGGATTAACACTAGAGATTTACGGGCATCGATTGCGCATATTTATATTAAAAACTCGTCGCGTTCACGATAAAATACGGTCATTCTTTTGATCGTGATGTGTATTCGTATCGTTACGTCGGTCAAATTAAACATAAATTGATAACAAGTAATAATTATCGGTTCTGTGACTGCGATTGTGGAGTCTGAAACCTTTCAATGATCTCTAAGCTAATTTGAGATTATATATTATATTTAATTCTGGACTCATTGTTTCTTTCCACAGTGAATATTTTTTTAGTAATGAAGTCTATTGTATTTTCTTTCATAAAACTGAAACAATTCTTGAGCATAGATGAATATTTGCCTTTAGATCGAAGAGAAATTGGGACTAAGTTTTGTCGTTAGAATCGTTTATTACGAAAAAAAGAGTACCAGAGCCTCCTTCTCTTTCGGCTAATTGTATACTTTTTGAAAAGGTTTTTGAGGATCGCGCTAAGTTGTAGGATAGCGGATCACAATATTCGCGTAATAAACGTTAACATTCGAACGGATTCTCGACACATGTGATACTGATTTATGCGTATCTCAGGTGATTTGCGCGGAGTCTAATTAGATCGTCCAATGATGCATAATGGAGTGACCGCGATTGGATCATATCTCACGGGATGTCCCCTAATCCTATGAATCTGCCCATTCTATAACAAGACGCCTGTAACGTCATTGTTACAGTAGTATTCTTCCCGATATAGGAACCTCAGGATACGACTAATAAACAGTGGTATATTACCATCGTTAAACAATTGTTAATGTAGGTTATTACTAGACTGCGGATGTTTATGCATTTATGGGCAATTTTAATCCTCAAAAAACTACAGAATGCATTTAATATGCAAAAATATAAGAAATACTTAAAGTAAGATACGAATTATTATATTTAGGGGTTGAGACAGCCCTCTGCGAAGCTTCCGTTTCATTAATTTTATTAATAAAAATGAGAATTTGCATAAAGATCCGCAGTCTAGTTATTACAATACCGCCTCCATAACAGTAAATATTAAATCCATATTTCAATCCATACAGCTGTTCTAATAAATACTCCTGTTCATCGTAATTATTTATGTATCAAATAGTTTAGTATTCTATCTTTAGATATCAATATATTTTCTTCTCACAGACGAACGAAACCGATTACTTCAATTTTTATTTTACACTGACACGTATAAATTTAAGACTGAATTAAAAAAACAAATCTAGAACAGCGACAAAGTTAAAAACTTCACAGAAAAATAAAACGGACCGTTGAACAAAATAACGAACGACGTTAAGTTTCATTGTATGTTTCGAAAAGTTCCGCGTTCCAAAAATTATCATAATTCTGCGACGGGTATTTTACATAAACAAATTACTCCGGAATTGTTTCGGCACGGCAGAAGCGACGAACGGACGCTCCGATTTTCTTAATGTTTTTTTTTTTTTTAAAGAGGCGAGCATTATTATTCTGCAGGATGGCATTTGAATGAAAAAGAAAACGGCAGAAGGCTGGCGCATGCAGAAAAGGAGGCGAACAGAGGGGAGCAGAAGTGCAGTGAAAAGGGGAAAAAGGCGAGGGTGAAGAAGCTAGGGTACGTAGACATCTGTCGCAGCGACATGCAAATTAGTTGACGCGACCAAAGGATTCCTTTCAGGATGACACGCGTTTGCCAGAGAGTTCCACTTCCTTCTTTTCGATCATAAATCATGTTACTGTCTAGAACGAGATCAGAATGAACTAGAACTCAAGGTATCGATTCCTTTTGACGTGAGCACCGGGGCTATTCTAACTCATAGATAGGTCGTACTATTTTAATAAACAGTCCAGCAACGCGTATTGAAATATTAAAACTTTAAGCACGTGCAGTTCCGAAACTACTAGTGCTTTATCCATAATTGATCCACTGTTAGAAGCAGAAAAGTCTCCCCTTTAAAATGGTTTTTGGTTTTTGTCGATCCGACTTTCCGTTTTCGAGATATCGTAATTTATGTAAAAGGGTAATTTTTTAATTTCCACTATCTCTGTCTCCGTCTAACACGTCGGACCTCCTTCTCGCACGTGAGTCGTGAGAGTCGTGACGCGGAAGACGTAGTATTTCCAAGAATTTACTACGTACTGTTTACTATTTACGCGCAAGGTCAATGGCCTCGCACCGATGTCAACAATGAAACGTAAACAAACATCAAACCCTTATGTCTCCGGAACTAGCCACCGCATCGACTTGAAACTAAAATCCTCATATCTCCGGAACTAGTTACGCTATCGACTTGAATGAACGCTCATTTTAAAGGGCATTTTATCCTCTATCCGATAACTATACTAACTATTACTATTTATGCTGTCTTCTATGTCTATTTTGTTATTTACTTTGACACTTTTTTTTATTCGCACTAATTTGACAAAAAAATATTTGGAACAAAAGTTAACGAGTATTTTGAATATAACAAAGTGCAATAATTAAAATTTTCGAAAAATTTCAACAGAATAGTGTAAATGTACTCGTTACGTTCGAGTGATTGTGAGGTCTGTATATTGATGGTCTAGCTGGGTATAGGCTTGTAACTAGCATTGTTTTCGAACGCATGTAAATGTTAATAGAATTCTGATGAACTTTAGGAGGCTGAGGAGAAACCCGAGATTAGGAAATGATCTTTTGGTGATCGTATCGGGCATGAAAGAGAGGCGGGAAAATGCAGAAGGCACGGTGTTTCAGCATTGTCGATCTTAAACTGGTTCAGAAAGTTTGCACAACCGATGGTAATCGCTGATATGATTATAGACTGAAAGTTTCTCGTTTACGAAACCGTGTCGAAACGTCGGCGAACACAATGTTTCCTTTTTACGTTGCTAGTTTGTCTGTGCCTCTCGCTAAGTTTCATCTTGCATTACTGGTTTGGTGTCGTCGGTACGAAACTTTGCGAAATTCTCAAACGCGTGTCAAAGGTCTCAGCGTAAATAATTGTTATACGTGCTAGAAGTGGACATCGATAAATAAACGTTTGCGAAATAAAGATAAGCTCTATTTATTATTTTGAGGAAATCTGTACGGGGCTTAGTTTTCATAACGATTCGAAAGCATTTGAGGGACAGCCTGTGTCTTCCAGAAAGCGTGAAAGCTCCAGTAAATTTAATCGGGCAAGCAGATTGATTCGCTTTCATTTTTAAAAGTAGGTTATAAACTTAATCTGCTTCGATGATGGGATTAATTGTTGTCGAAGTAGAATTACCTAACGTGTTTTATCGTCACGAATGAAATAAACGATGTAACGGATACAATATTTCACGTTGGGCATTTATTTTATAATCCCATAAATTTCGTTCCGCACTCACACATCCTTTAAGCTTGTAGTTATAATTCAGATAAACAGTATTCAAATTTTATTCGGCGTGGGATGTATGTTGACCTGTTACTTTTTATTCTTTTCATAATTCGGTTAGAAACGCGTGCATTTGTATGTAAAATGCTGCTAATTTAAATATTATAATTTCGGACAATGTTTACCCAGGAGCCCCGATCTAATTTTTAAATTATTACCGCCGATTCATCGAACGTTCCGAGTCGAGTATAATATCGATTACGTTAATTGTCCTTTCGATAACAATTTTTCAAATTAATGCAGATTTACGTTTATTTAGGACATTATTTTGTAGCGTAATGCAAATGCGTTTGACGATATTTATGAGTTTCCTAGAATAATATAATATTATCAGTTCCATACTAGACCTCTGTTTTAAATTTCTTCAAATAACATTTCTGACGAGTCTATTCCATATTTTGCATCTATGTTAAAAATAGTAATACCTACGATTAATGTATTAGTTTCTAATTGTTGTAAATGCATCGAAGAACGAATAAAGGTAAAATTGAAACAAGTTACTTTCGAATGGCTAAGAGTTGGTGGTCCGTGTTCGTGTTTGTGTTTTGACACTGTTTATCTAAAATCCGCAAGAATCGAAAATGCAATAGAAGGACGAGGGTAAGGAAAAAGTCATCAGGAAAGAGAAGGCGGCGGAAAAGTCTAGAGGGTTGCGTCGACCGACTGGAAGTTTAACGAACTTGAACAAAGAGAAAGAGCCTCCAGAATGAGGAAAAAGGATTGACGAATGGGGTGCTACCGTTGGCTCTACCATTGGGGTGGAGTAGAGTAGACGAACATTCTCTCCACCATCGGGCAATGGCAGCAACCCCCGTGTATTACGAGCAAGCCACCCCCATAACACTATCCCTTGGTGCTGTATCGATCCATCGCCATGCCGGATTCGAGCCCCTCCAACGTGCCAGAAAGTTCGGGACGCCGACTAACGGGAGAAGCCGAACAAAGGAAACGCACAGATGAATCTTCAGCTATTTTTTTTTTTCTTTGTTTCGCCGCGTCGAGCACCTTCTCTGACCTTCCATACTCACCCGACACACCACAAAGATGTCACGTTTGTCTTTTCACCGCGCGTGTCTCGAGTCATTTCTCGCCGACTCGCGAACCACGAATCACGATTCTTCGAGACAAAGGTTTCTCAGATCAGAGCGATGGAAAGATAATTCGGTGCTTCAAGTACTTAAATTGCCACTAGGATTAAATTTTCGATAACTATCACATTTAAATTACATTGGTATCTTACCAATAACAGGAACGATGCTTGCTCCAAGACGGTCAACTGTGTTGTGGTTCGTTGGAATCAAGGTGACCTCACGACGAAAAGTGTAATGGCGCCTAGTTGCAAGATCTTGGTAACCAGCTTAGAGTTGAAAGATAATCTTGTGCTCGATGAATTTAAATTACCACCAGGATTGAATTTTCGATGTCTCTGACTCTTAAATTAGGTTACAGTCTGTCCCGAAAGTCTTCGTACTTCGACAAAAAAATTGAGGGGGGGGAGGGGGGGGGGGTACTTGGGGGTACGGCCACGTACCAGTCATGGGAATATAATGCCGCAACGGCCACGTGCCCGCTACCTAACGGGTGTTCGACAACGAAACGGCCACCGGTTGCTTTTTTCGCCACACGGATGCACAATAGCGACGAGCATAAGTGCACCCATCGCGCGCAATTTCGCGTACGAACGCTCCTAACTGCGGAACCAATTTTTTCACATCGGAGGTGGGAGGGTGGATCTTCTTCGATCGTTGAAACTTTTACGTTTCGACCCTCCGAGTTCCGTTCGATAAGGAAAGAATCCCTGCGAAAGGGCAAGGACGCCAAGATTAATTTTCGAATTAATCTTTGGAATATTGTAATTTCGCGAAAGAAAGTTGAACGGTAATCTTCCTGGGGCGGTTTCCGGAGGTTGAGCCCTCCGCTTTCGCACCCCACAGATGGATTTCCCACGTTTCACCACGAATAGAATATAAAGCTTACTCTATAAAGGTTAGGAGTGGAACAAACGAATTTGTTACGAAATTGCAATGCATTTTATTTTGCTCGGCTGTTTGTGTTAATGTTGCACCAAGGCTTCGTAGTTTTTGAATGACAATTCCTTGCCGTCGTAGGGCACGTACAGACAACCGTGGCTCCTGTGAATCTGTAGAGAACAAACGAGATCCTGTTAATGATTTTAATCAAAGACATTTATATTTGAGAATGGCAAAACGAAGTGTTCCGATATGGAAAATTAAAAATTCTTCTCTTTTAAAAACTCACCTTCCCTAGGCACGGTACGCCATTCTCGAACACACGACCAATGTAAAGTGGTTCTCCTTCTATCGTTCTTCCACCTTCGACCGCGTATGGTGGGACGTGACCGTGTCCCGAATGAACCCACTTAAACTCAGCAGGTAGTAGGATCTATCGAAAAAAAGAAATCTTTCATTTGAAGTTTAAAACGATAAGTTAAGTTCAGAAAGTAACGCTGCAATTATCTATTAATCTATGAGATACAAGTTATATATACAGCATATCTGTACCAAGTCCGATGATATTTATAGATTGCCGTTGGAAGGAAAAGCAAATGAATCTCTCTTATCTCTTATCTCCTGACAAAAGTGGGTGGAGCTCGCGATCGACAGGTTCCACGTAACGAAGTTAAACCGATCCTTAATCAACGACGAATTTTTCGTTTCCACGAATTCAAAAAGTATGCTTGTTACCTCGAAATCGCGTTTTATGTGCTCGGTGCAGTTATGACTAACGTAAGCAACGCCATGTTCCGGTTTCACTTTTGCAGGGATCATATCGCCGTGATGATGAGCGCGACCCACGACCAGAGGCACGCCATCCAGATCCGGGCCGATGTGAATCATTCCCGGCATTATACTGTGCGCACCCGAGAACTTGACCCATTTGTGTCCTACGACAGGGAATCCCAAATATCGGTAAACTTAAATCTACAAAAGGTCTCTCTACAGGTTGAGATTAGGAATTTATTGGCAACGTTTCGATTATACTTTGCTTTGGGAAACCAAACATGGATATATTTCTGTAGCAGTTTTGACAATGATAAAGCCAAAGCCGAAATTAGCAACAGAGAAATTCAACGTGATTCATAACACCGGTGTTGCCAGCGAATAATAATGTCTGCGAGATATTCGAGAGAAGATATTGGCTTCGTTTCTTGGGGAACACTTTGTGCACTTGAGGAGCATTTTGGCCTTTGATAATTTTTGTTTCCCCAAGAAACGAAGCTAATATTTTCGCACGAATATCTCGCAGACATTATTGTTCGCTAGCAACACCGGTGTTATAAATCACGTTCAATTTCTCTGATGCTAATTTCGGTGCTAGAATATCGAGCAATCAGTAGTTACACGCAACAATTAAACTTTAATTTGGGGTGCGTTTTGTCGAATCTGGAGCACTTTGGTTGCAATTGCCGATCGATCTGAATCTGGGTAAATCTGAACGAATCGAAGTCGATAAACTTAACGCAAGCTGTGCTCGTTATTTAAACGCTGATTGAATCTATTTCTGTTTTAACAAGAGAGACGTTTTGGATTTACTATTAATAAATAATAATAGCAAAGAGAAGTTGGAAAACGATAATTATCGTTATCCAAATTCTTAACATACGCTACTAATGATAGAAATGAAAGAAAATAATATATATTCTAGCTATTAAAATTCACAATACTTATGATACTTGTCAAAATTATAATATAAATACTTCCAATCACTCACCATTCATCTTCAAAGTTCACACAGGCACTTAGACTTGATTTCGCGGAGTAATTTGCACTAATTGTACGAGCGAAGACGAGCGATTTCGCTTAAATGCTGGATCGATCGTCGAGGAAAGACTTGCACGCGATACTGAACATCGATGTTTCATTTTTAAGAACGCTATCAGTCTTATCATTAAGAGTTCCGCATATATTAAGCGATAAGATATAACGATGATTCAATTACACAGGGGCAAATTAAGGGGTGAGCGTGTATTTCAAGATCCCGAAAAAATTTTAATATCCCTGTATCTGAATCTAAGGACGACTTGGGCAGTATCGTTCATTTAAAAATGAATTTACAACCGGGTTTTCCACTTGAAACTTAGCTTATCGTATTTTATATTAGACAGAAATGTAGTGCATTTATTTTTTTTATAGGTGGAGGCATTTCGGAGATTTGAAGGTCATCTTCGTTTTTTTAAATGAAATGCTATATTTTTTGTATGCAAATATGGAAGAATATCGAATTCTAACGAGTAATTTCACTTTATTTCTTGACAAAATTGAACACGTAATATCAAATTGGAGACGCAACCTTATCACAGATTTCTGTAGAACTGTGAAAATAATCAAGGAATAAAGTGAAATTACTCGTTAGCTATTAGGTTTAGTGCTAATAAAGGTCAATACTTTTTTACTCAGAATTCGATAATTCTTCCATATTTTCATACAAAAAATATAGCATTATTTAAAAAAAACGAAGTTGACCTTCAAATCTTCGAAATGCCTCCACCTATAAAAAGAATAAATGCACTACATAATGTGCCCCTTTAAACCATGCAACTTTTGTATACAAAATTTTTTCGTGCAACCCATATTTCGGAAGTTATCGAGCTGCACAAGTTACGTGGACCACCCTGTATATTTTAGTTATTAAAATTCACAATACTTACGATACTTGTCAAAATTATAATATAAATACTTCCAATCACTCACCATTCATCTTCAAAGTTCACACAGGCACTTAGACTTGATTTCGCGGAGTAATTTGCACTAATTGTACGAGCGAAGACGAGCGATTTCGCTTAAATATTGGATCGAACGAGAAAAGAATTTTCTCGAACTTGCACGCGATACTGAATATCGATGTTTCATTTTATGAACGCTATCAATCTTATCATTAACGCCTTTCCGTACAACGACTCGTTATAAGTTCTTGATGTCAAGATTACACAATCATGAAGCTACTGACTGGACATCAAATCTTATTTGAATCAACACAGTTTTACATTCACGAAGTATTGATATAACAAATTTATTCTTTTTCGTGGCCACCCCTTGTACGAACAAATTTAAACAAAATTAAACGGTATCAATTTGACAAATTATTTGAAATTAAATCGTACGTCAAGGGGTTAAGAGTTCCGCATACATTAAGCGATAAGATAAAACGATGATTCAATTACACATGGGCAAATAAAGGGGCGTGCGAGTATTTCAGGATCCCGAAATATTTTTAATATTCCTGTATCTGAATCTAAGAACGACTTGGGCAGTATCGTTCATTTAAAAATGAACTTACAACCGGGTTTTTCACTTCAAACTTAGATTTTCGTATTCTATATTAGACAGAAATGTAAAATTAAGGGGATGTTTTGTCTATTTTGTATTGGCATTCCACACGTACATTAACTTACATTTCAAGCATTAACAATATTTTCTACAAGCAAAATTAACGCAAACTACACGAGCTATAGGTCATTGAAATGTTTCCATCAAAGAGAAATAAAAGAGCAGCATAATTGTTGAAAGGGATGTAGTTGTGGCTAAAATTATGAAATAATCAAAATCTTAATAAGTAAAGAACTGGCGACAAGTTATTCTAAATTACAAGATATTAATTCAATCAAATCGAGATCAATTTACATATTTACTTCCGTTCTCTTTCCTCGTTTGCTTTTTAATTGATCTCGTTATTTAAATACAATCACTTTAATTAATAATCATAGCAAAGTCAACTCTGTACGCATTTGTAGTTTCCTCGATCACGGATATTTTCAAAATACTTTGCCAATTTTATAAAATCCCGGGACATTTTCTTCCAAAGAAACGAAAAAGTCTAATTCAAGGTAATCGAGGCTAATACATATATCGGCCGCGATAACGAGCTAATCTTAAGCCTCCTTCGACCGTGGTAGTTCTGATATCTTGATAAACGTGCGAGACAATTATTTTTCCTGGAAGTTGTTTACCTCTCGCTCGCTCGACGGCACACAACGCGATACACTCGATGATAAAATCGATCGAGCGTGTCTCGTAATTGATTAGCTTTCATGTGGTATTACCTCGACACTGGCCGCCGGAGCGGCTAAAATTTAGGCTAGTCTGACAGCAGGAAAGGAATCGTTGAACAGGCTGAGCTAGGTTTTATCGCGTAAGAGGCACAAAAACTCCTTGAGCGTATTACAGAGGCCTCGAAAGAACGGAATAGAAGGTATCAGCCACGTTTCTGCTGAAACTATCGCATCGTTGACATCGATGATAAATGTATTAAAAAAAAATTCAACTCTAAACTGTTTACCAAGATCTCGCAACCTGGCACTATTACAATTTTCCTTGTTGGGCCACCTTGTTTATGTCACCGAATCAGAGGTCAGTCGACCGTCTTACAGTGAACATCGTTCGCGTTATTGGCGAGATATACAGGCAGTCACGGAAGTCTTCGTACATCCCCTAAAATAGTAATTTTAAAGAAAATAAACAACAATTTCATATAATATTATGTTTATTTATTAGTATGTACAATATTATTAATTAACCTATATAAAAATGTATTATTTTTTAAGACTATTTTATGCAATGAGAAAAAAGCGAAATATGTATGACATAAAATTGTTTGTACACTAAAATACGAAAGTAGTAAAATAAATCTAGTAAATTTTTGAAACATACATACTTGGACTTCCCTGATAATGTTTTGTTTACGTTGTCATTACGTCGTGATGCAAATGAAAGATGTCTAACAATCATTTAGCGACAATGAGTGTTTCTAAAAGAGAAACAAGCATTGAAATGCAGGAATTAATTGTTAAATTGTATAAGGAGAAGAAATCTCTACGTGAAATTGATAACATTGTAAGTAGACAAAATTTTGACTATCCAATACATAATAAAAAAATTCTAAATAACTGGTAAACTTGATAATAAAACACGTAGTGGTCGTCCTAAAATCCTAAATAATAGAGATGTTCGATCTGTATTGCAAATTATTCACCAAGATCCAAAAGTAAGTGCTCTAAAAATAGTCGCAGAAGTAGAAAATGATTTTGAAAAAACAATACACCCTGAAAAAATTCGAAGAATTTAAAAAAAATCTAGATATCGTAGTCATGTATCGTGGAAGAAACCCTTAGTCAGTGACATAAATCTTGGAAGAAAATGGCCCGGGATTCTATAAAATTGGCAAAGTATTTTGAAAATATCCGTGATCGAGGAAACTACAAATGCGTACAGAGTTGACAAATTTGCTATGGTTTGTCACAAGCGCTAGCGCGAGATCCTGGATTCCGTCGGGGGCAGTACTCGACCGGTGGTTTTAGGTATGGTTAGGAAAGAGAATGGAGTTCCGGACGAACCAGAGACTCTATACCCTGGGAGCCACAGGGTTAGATTTATAAGGAAAAATGTATGGTTTCACGGACGAACCGGGGTCTCTATGTCCTAAGAGCCGCTAGAGAGAGTGGACGAACCAAGGACTTTATACCCTGGGAGCCATGTAGATTTTTAGGAAATTTTAGGATCTTGCTCTGTCGTAATGGTACACCTCGAGCGGTAAAGGTGTACCGAGTTCGTGAGATACCCCTAGTCTTACTGTTAATAGGGTTACAGGGTTGTAGTAAGCGAATAATGCAAGTGAGAATAACTACTTGAATATATTTTGATCGATGCTCAAGTACAATTGTCGATTATTTGAACTAGTACTATTGCTAGGTTGCCTTGACGGCGAAAGTTTTATGTCGGCTTTTACGCGGCGCATTCGCGGGAGCTACTTCTCGATTAGTCTAGTGGACATTCCCTAATAAAACTGCCAAGTAAGTAGGTACGTTGCTCGATGGGGATTATAGCTCGATCTTGCTCAGAGTGTCGGCGTAACGTTGTGTCGAGAGTTTTAGAAAAACTGAGCTCCCCGAGTAAGAAAACGCGGTCCTTAGATACTAGAAATTGAACCCTTACAGTGGCGGGGCATTACCATATAAGGTAATGAAAATTGGGCCGGGTGCTCACATATGGCATGTGTCAACCGCGTTCGAAAAGTTGTACGCTAGATGATCGGGTCAACGCCCAAGCCACCAAACGTTTCGGTCCCATACATGAGTGATATGTAACAGATTATTAATTAAAGAGATTGTATTTAAATAAAGAGATCAATTAAAGAGCAAACGAGGAAAGAGAATGGAAGTAAATATGTAAATTGATCTCGACTTGATTGAATTAATATCTTGTAATTTAGAATAACTTGTCGCCAGTTCTTTACTTATTAAGATTTTGATTATTTCATAATTTTAGCCACAACTACATCCCTTTCAACAATTATGCTGCTCTTTTATTTCTCTTTGATGGAAACATTTCAATGACCTATAGCTCGTGTAGTTTGCGTTAATTTTGCTTGTAGAAAATATTGTGAATGCTTGAAATGTAAGTTAATGTACGTGTGGAACGCCAATACAAAATAGACAGAACATCCCCTTAATTTTACATTTCTGTCTAATATAGAATACGAAAATCTAAGTTTGAAGTGAAAAACCCGGTTGTAAGTTCATTTTTAAATGAACGATACTGCCCAAGTCGTTCTTAGATTCAGATACAGGAATATTAAAAATTTTTCGGGATCCCGAAATACCCGCACTCCCCTTAATTTACCCCTGTAATGGAATCATCGTTATATCCTATCGCTTAATGTATGCGAAATTCTTAACCCCTTGACGTACGATTTAATTTCAAATAATTTGTCAAATCGATACTGTTTAATTTTGTTTAAATTTGTTCGTACAAGGGGGTGGCCACGAAAAAGAATAAATTTGTTATATCAATACTTCGTGAATGTAAAACTGTGTTGATTCAAATAAGATTTGATGTCCAGTCAGTAGCTTCCTGATTGTGTAAACTTGACATCAAGAACTTACAACAAGTCATTGTACGGCAAGGGGTTAATGATAAGATTGATAGCATTCTTAAATATAAAACATCGATGTTCAGTATCGCGAGCAAGTCTTTCCTCAATCGATCCAGTATTTAAGCGAAATCGCTCGTCTTCGCTCGTACAATTAGTGCAAATTACTCCGCGAAATCAAGTCTAAGTGCCTGTGTGAACTTTGAAGATGAATGGTGACTGATTGGAAGTATTTATATTATAATTTTGACAAGTATCATAAGTATTGTGAATTTTAATAGCTAGAATATATATTATTTTCTTTCATTTCTATCATTAGTAGCGTATGTTAAGAATTTGGATAACGATAATTATCGTTTTCCAACTTCTCTTTGCTATTATTATTTATTAATAGTAAATCCAAAACGTCTCTCTTGTTAAAACAGAAATAGATTCAATCAGCGTTTAAATAACGAGCACAGCTTGCGTTAAGTTTATCGACTTCGATTCGTTCAGATTTACCCAGATTCAGATCGATCGGCAATTGCAACCAAAGTGCTCCAGATTCGACAAAACGCACCCCAAATTAAAGTTTAATTGTTGCGTGTAACTACTGATTGCTCGATATTCTAGCACCGAAATTAGCAACAGAGAAATTGAACGTGATTTATAACACCGGTGTTGCTAGCGAACAATAATGTCTGCGAGATATTCGAGCGAAAATATTGGCTTCGTTTCTTGGGGAAACAAAAATTATCAAAGGCCAAAATGCTCCTCAAGTGCACAAAGTGTTCCCCAAGAAACGAAGCCAATATCTTCGCTCGAATGTCTCGCAGACATTATTATTCGCTGGCAACACCGGTGTTATGAATCACGTTGAATTTCTCTGTTGCTAATTTCGGCTTTGGCTTTATCATTGTCAAAACTCCTACAGAAATATATCCATGTTTGGTTTCCCAAAGCAAAGTATAATCAAAACGTTGCCAATAAATTCCTAGTCTCAACCTGTAGAGAGACCTTTTGTAGATTTAAGTTTACCGATATTTGGAATTCCCTGTCGTAGGACACAAATGGGTCAAGTTCTCGGGTGAGCAGAGTATAATGCCGGGAATGATTCACATCGGCCCGGATCTGGATGGCGTGCCTCTGGTCGTTGGTCGCGCTCATCATCACGGCAATGTGCTACCTGCAAAAGTGAAACCGGAACATGGCATTGCTTATGTTAGTCATAACTCCATCGAGCACAAAAAATGCGATTTCAAAGGTAACAAGCAAACTTTTGAATTCGCGCAAACGAAAAATTCGTCATTGATTATAGATCGGTTGAACTTCGTTACGTGGAACCTGACGATCGCAAGCTCCACCCATTTTTGTCAGGAAATAAGAGATAAGAGAGATTCATTTGCTTTTCCTTCCAACGGCAATCTATAAATAACATCGGACTTGGTACAGATATGCTGTATATATAACTTGTATCCCATAGATTAATAGATAATTGCAGCGTTACTTTCTGAACTTAACTTATCGTTTTAAACTTCAAATGAAAGATTTCTTTTTTTCGATAGATCCTGCTGCCTACTAAGTTTAACTGTGTTCAAGCGGGGCACGGTCACGTCCCACCATACGCGGTCGAAGGTGGAAAAACGGTGGAAGGAGAACCGCTTTACATTGGTCGTGTGGTCGAGAATGGCGTACCGTGCGTAGGGAAGGTGAGTTTTTAAAAAAGAAGAATTTTTAATTTTCTATATCGGAACCCTTAGTTTTACCATTCTCTTATATCAATGTCTTTGATTAAAATCATTAACAGGATCTCGTTTGTTCTCTACAGATTCACAGGAGCCACGGTTGTCTGTACGTGCCCTACGACGGCAAGGAATTGTCATTCAAAAACTACGAAGTTTTGGTGCAACATTAACACAAACAGCCGAGCAAAATAAAATTCATTGCAATTTCGTAACAAATTCGTGTTACAAGATTAGATGTTAGTTTATTATAAATTAAAGGAATATAAGATAATAATAAATTGAAATTACACTCGTCTCTCTCTCTCTCTTTCGTATTGCTCGTTGGTCTTTCTGATCGCGATTGCCGAATTTCGCTTTGTTCGTGGATTCGTACCTCAGAGGAGGGGGTTCTCCCCACTGACGGTTCGTGGTTCGCGATTCCGGTATCGACTAGTTATCGATTGTTTCATTCGTTTGTTTCGCTCCTAACCTTTATAGAGTAAGCTTTACATTCTATTCGTGGTGAAGCGTGGAAAATCCATCTTGGGGGGTGCGAAAGCGAAGGGCTCAACCTCCGGAAATCACCCCAGGAAGATTACCGTTCAACTTTCTTTCGCGAAATTACAATATTCCAAAGATTAATTCGAAAATTAATCGTGACGCCCTTGCCCTTTCGCAGAGATTGTTTCCTTATCGAACGGAACTCGGAGGGTCAAAACGTAAAAGTTTCGACGATCGAAGAAGATCCACCCTCCCCCCTCCGGTGTGAACAAATTGGTTCCGCAGTTAGGAGCATTCGTACGCGGAATTGCGTGCGATGGGTGCACTTATTCTCGCCGCTATTGTGCATCCGTGTGGCGAAAAAAGCAACCGGTGGTCGTTTCGTCGTCGAACACCCGTTAGGTAGCGGGCACGTGGCCGTTGCGGCATTATATTCCCATGGCTGGCACGTGGCCGTACCCCCAAGTCCCCTCCTCTTCATAACCAAGAACCCCGCTAGCTCTTATTGTTGGGGAGTCGGTGCCCCCGAGGGTTTGACGCGCTATTTAATATTTTGATCGGAGAGAAGCGTCTGCGTTTCGTTTGAGCAGCGAGAGGCAGTAGGGGTTGCCCACGTGCTCAGGGTCGTTCCCTTTTGATTAATTTTGGTATAGATCGACTGGCACGAACGTGGATGACGCTCGACAAAGGAAAGCTCTGGGAAAAGCTTTGTCGGAGAGGAGCCAAAACGAGCGATATGGAAGGGGGGGAAAATAGCAACAGCTGGCACCGACGACGGGAATGGCGACGAGCACAATGCGACCTCGATACAGGGGCTAAATCACCCTTCTTACACCCTCTCCCTCGCGACGCGTCCCAATCAGCACACGCCGCGCACGCGTTCGCTTTCCGATCATCCTCCTCTCTATTATATCACATAATCGCGGACCACTTGCACCCCGAGGAAGGGCTATCCTTAATGACGCTTCGTTTGAAACGAACGGTCAAACTTGCGTACCGAATCTTGCCCCTGGCGAGAGGAACCGGACAACCGAGCAGTTGCATCAATTTTCCATCGATCAATCTTCTTATATTTGCCCACTCTCATCCCCTTGAAGCTCGCGGTCTGTCTGACGAATTTTTTAAGGGCACCAGTAAGATTTTTTTCGAAAGTAATACTATTCGGAAATTAGACGCCAAAGTTTCATTACGTTGTGGTGAAAAGTAAGGATTTGGGAGATGAAAGTGTCGAGCGCTGAAGTCGATGTCGGAACAGTTAGTCAAACGGAGGACAAAGCAAAGGCCCAAAATAATTTGGACAGCTACTAACATATATCAGCACTTCCCGATGATGTTTTTAAAGTAATTTTACTCGTTTATGAAGACTCGAGCAATGAAAAGCTTCTTGAGCGATGTATTGGTGGTTATTCATCGTTCCTAACTCGGAGCATTTATTATCGTGCAATGAATCTTGCAAGGTTTAGATCTTTTGGCAATATAAAATGCAATATTCTTACCATTCCCAAAGTCCAAATTGGTTTTGTTGGACATTTATATTCTGTTATCTAGAAACGTTACTGTTTAAATACAGAAATTCAGTGTCAAAATAATGCCTAAAAATAGATGAATGAAAGACTACTGAGAAAATTAGATCGCAGTGGCCAAGTTGGATCTCAAGAATTATTTTGTACTTAAACGATGAATATTTTAACAATATTTCGTGTCAAGAATGCGCTTCCTGAAACTCCCGTGGACCCACTCGAAACGAGTCCATCCATATGGCGCGACAGACACGAGAAGCAGAACCGAAACCAGAACTCGAATCGTGATTCGGGAGTGGCAAGAGAGAACCAGCTGCTCTCTCTTCGATCAAAGAGATCCCTGCAGCTGCTGTCACTATACAGTGTTACTACTGCTACCTCTCCAACCACTTCAAACTTTGAACACCTAATGATACGTACGAACACGCGATCGTAACTGTAAGATTTTGGCAGACCCCGTTACCTGCTGTAATAAGCTAATAAGATAACGTTTTATCGCCCGTACACGAGCGAAAGAACATGGAACTCTATGCTAAATATTACCTCGAATTACGTCTTCTTATTTTGAATGATTGCCAATCGTTCTTTGATTAATTTTGTAACAGAACAAGGGGATAATCGACATTTGATCGATGACGCGACGTTAACACTAGAACTACCAAAGTAGTCAAAATGACCCATTCATGATTTCTAATAAAAATCTAGTTCTTTATAAAAGAATGAATAAACATTTATTTCCATTGCATTATACATTTCTTCCAGTATCTATCATTTTAATTTCTTTGGTACAAATAAATACATCATAATTGCGGATAGTTCTAATGATAAAATGGCGTCGCGTGTTTAAGACAACAGTAAACTCCTACGTTCGATTGAATATTTTTTCCTATTTTGTTCGCAGTTTAGGAAAATATAAAAAAAAGTATTAACATTAAAATAATTATGCGCATAAAATATTACCGCTTAATGATATCAATTTTTTTCCAGGTGAACGCGTAAAGGACACACGAAGGTAATTAATGTGTTGTTTTTTTTTTATCGTGCTAATCGACGCACCTTTACATTCTCCGCGAAAAACGCTGTCGAAGGTGATTGCATATGTTTTTATTTACACAATATCCGCCGAACATCCACCTACATCAATATTCAGACACGAACCCCATCGAACAGTCGCGAAGCGAAAATAAAAGTAACGTAAAATACAATTTCAAATGAAAAGGTTTTAATAATGGAAATATTTTTCCAGCGGAACGATATTGAATCGGTTGACGATAAAAGAAGCGAAATGTAGACCGTTTCACCGGCATTTAAAACAATATCGTTAAAAGGTTGATGAAACATGCTTGATCGCGTTTCATTGCTTCGCTCGTTTTGTTTCGATCGTTCGAAAACTAGTATTAATTAGTTTCGTTTTTCTACGTTAATGAACATAATGTTTGTAAGTAAAATAATTTTGCCTGACTCTGTTTTGATGTACGCGTGTCACGGTAATTTTCTGTTTCCGGGAACAGTTTGCGAGCTTATCATTGAGGAGCTAACGCGTTCCGCTATCGACAGATTCTGTTTCGTAGAATTTTTCAGACATCGAAGCCTGCACATCGAGGGTTTTTTCCACTGAATCACAGGGGTTGGCTGGTCCTCGCGACACGAGTACGTTCCACGGTCTTTTACCCCCTCTTTCTCCTCGTTTCTCCCTTTAGTTTCTACTCTCTGTCTCGGATGCAGCTGCTCGTCACACGGGCCCCATGCCATCTGCTATTAGAGGTTACACATGCACGCGCTTCACCCGAGACCCCAAGATCTGTAGTGGCTTTGCAATAATACCGGGTGTAGCAAACTTTCGATCCAAAACCCATAAACAACCATGGGATTACGCAAACGACAGATAACGATCGACTCGTTCCATAAAGAAGGATCACGTTAATTGCTTTGTCGAAATATTTTCATTCTGTGACTCCGAAACATAGACACTCGTTCGAAGAGTATGTAAATTTTTCTAGCACGTATTTGCATAAGTCGATCTTGCATCAGTCACGGTACTCTCGATGATGATTTCACTTACGCCGTTACTGACTCGATATAACGAATTCTAACCGAGGGTAAGGACCCATCAGAGTCTGTTTACACTATTGTATTTGCCTCGACTCTTCACTATGGGTCCACGAATTTTTGTAGACTTTGTATAGGAACGTCGAAAGTTAAGAAAACAAGTTGCTTTTTTAGTTCTATTCACTTAAGATTTACTTCTCAATCTGTATTTTATATTTGAGTACAAACATCCGATATACGGGTATGTAAATATTTAGAAATTAATCAAAACCAAAATTTTTTTCGTGCAACAAGTGGAGTTTTTGCAAATCCAAGAGTTCGCGAGACATTTGACTAAATGTGTACTTTAGGGACAGGTTTCACTCTTTCAGCACGGACCGTGGTACATCAACAAAAATACCGGTCGAATATTTTTGGTTACATTGTGCCAAGTTTCGTATAAATGGACCTTGAATCTGGCTGGTTTTATTACTTTCGATTACAACCATCTCTTTCTTCTGCCTTTTTTTTTATTTCGCAAGACTACACGCAATATAATACAGTATCGAGAATTTCTCTTGCACATTCGAAATGCTTTTCACAAAGCCTATTCTAAGCTCCGGAACGAAAGTGGACGAGAAATAAAACTAGGAAAAATATTCTCCGGGCAAAAAAAAAAAAAAGGACGGGACCATTTCCATCGAATCGAGCTGCAGGGAAATGCTAAAGTATGTAAATCTGTTTGTATCTGGAGCCAACGTAACAAGTATATTCAGTCGTAGCAGCCTTAATGTTTCTACGGCAGCTCGAGCTGCAACAATAGTAGCTGGAAATCGTATTCATCGCATCATTCTTACGCAACGTGCTTCAGTTACAGTCTTGCGGCAGGAGCTCCGCAGAAATTATCATAACGGACACCGAACGTAGAGAAATAGGGGATAGGTGCGGACGGGGGGTTGGTACACGCAACCGGCACGCGACAACGGAGGTTGCAACAATAGCTGAATCACTGATCCCCGTTTCGAGAGTTGCAGATGTGGCTGCAGGCGTTTTAAAAAAAAAAAATTTACCCCCTTCGACCCTCCCGTCGCGAAGGATCAAATATGGATCCGCCAATTTGCAAACGCAGCCTTGAATCTTTCAGGAGCAATGCATCGTTGATATTCGTGTGTATCAAATTTCGAAATCCCCTTGGGACCTAATATTTAATCACTGGACTGCGGATGTTTATACATTTATGGGAAATTTTAATTCTAAATAAACTACAGAATGCACTCAAAATGCAAAATTGTTATATTTAGGGGGCAACCCTCTACAAAGGTCCTATTTCATTAATTCTATTAATAAAAATATGAATTTGCATAAAGATCCGCAATTTATTAAACACGGTCGCTTTTTAACTGAACTGTTAACATTGGAACTATCAAAGCAGTCAAAATAACCTATTCATAATTCCTAATAAAGATCCTATTTCATTAATTCTATTAACAAAAATATGAATTTGCATAAAGATCCGCAATTTATTAATCACGGGCGCTTTTTAACTGAACTGTTAACATTGGAACTATCAAAACAGTCAAAATAACCTATTCGTAATTCCTAATAAAGATTGTTACAAACTAAAAATCGTGGTTTTCTATAAGAAAATGAGCAAACATTTATTTCCATTGCGTTATACATTCCTCGGAGTTTCTATCATTTTAATTTCTTTGGAACAAATACAGTGAGTGTAAAAAGTATTCGTACACTAGTCAATTTGAACAAAAACTTTGCAGAACTTTGTTTATTACAAAAGTATGTTAACAAAAACATACATACATATTCTTGGAAATCTCTGGAACAAATGTCATTATCAACAAATTATTTATTTATATTTATTATGAAAATATTAACAAATTTCCAGAAATTGACCTAAAATATACGCGTAATAAGTATTCGTACACTTCTAATTTTACAACAAAAACTATAAATTTTAGTACATAAACGTAACAAAAATCAGTCTATTTGCTATTTTAGTATCTAGTGGGATTTCCTTTAGATTGTATAATCGCTTTAAGCCTTTGCGGCATTGAATTTACTAAATTTTTGGTTATAGTACTAGAAATTTTGTTCCATTCCTCTAAAAGTGCATTTTTTAAATCTTGTTTCGAAGAAATGTGATGGTCTCGAATTTTTTCTTCAAGATGACTCCATAAATGCTCTATCACATTTACGTCTGGAGACTGTGGAGGGATTTTTAATTGCTGCGCCACATTATATAGGATCCACTGACGTGTATTATAAGCATTATGCTTTGGATCATTATCTTGCAAAAATATATAATTGCCCTGTAACTGCATCTTATTTGCACTAACCTGAAGATGCTCTTTTAGAATATCGATGTAGATTTTGTGATCCATGATACCATCGATAAAATGGAGGGATCCAACCCCGCTCGCACTCATAGAGCCTAACTGCCAAAGTGTGACTGATCCTCCTCCATGCTTTACGGTCGCCTTCAAATTTCTTTTTTCGTACGCGGTATTTTTTTTTCGCCATACTGTACATCGTCCATCTGACCCAAATATGTTAAATTTACTCTCATCAATAAATATAATACGGTTCCAGTGCTCCATAGGAACATTAACGTACTCTTTCGCGAATTGCAATCGATTCTTTCTATTAATTTCATTTACGAAATATTTCTTACGAGCTACCCTGCCGTGATATCCTCTATCCCGTAAAAAATTACGCACTGTGCTACTGCATACATTAATGTCCAGATCATATTTAAGTTCAGCTGTGTTTTTTCACCGCACTTATCTTTGGATTTTGCTTTATTTTTCGAATTATCCATCGCCGGTATACTCATTTATTATTCGTTTACGTCCGTTTCTTAAATTAGTTTTTACAGTTTTTCGATCGCCATATCTGTCAATGATTCCTTGAATCGTGGACCTCGGTCTATTTAAAACTTTAGAAATTTCACTCAGTGTTTTACACTTATTATGTAAATTTATAACAATTTTCCTTTCGTCTTCAGAGGTTTCCTTGCGTTTTCGTCCCATTTTACTGATAATTTCGTTGATAATGTTTGAATTCAGGATACTACCTATACCGACAGCGTCTCCAGACATACTGATGCTAAGTATGTTTACATATCATGGATTATCTTGTAATCAATCTATGTGGAATGTTACGAATCAAAGACTGTACGAATACTTATTACGCGTATATTTTTGGTCAATTTCTGGAAATTTGTTAATATTTTCATAATAAATATAAATAAATAATTTGTTGTTAATGACATTTGTTCCAGAGATTTCTAAGAATATGTATGCATGTTTTTGTTAACATACTTTTGTAATAAACAAAGTTCTGCAAAGTTTTTGTTCAAATTGACTAGTGTACGAATACTTTTTACACTCACTGTATATAAACGACGCACATTTTTGGACTCAGGTCAGATCTCTGAAGTTTGTATCAACGTGCGGAACTTGCCGTAACGATGTAATAAACCCACCAGTCTCTTTAGTAAAGTGTTGTTCTTAATCTCGCAACCCGGGATCCAACAGCGAAATATCTATGACATAAAATTGTTCGTACACTACAATATGAAGTTAGTACATTTAGTAAATCTAGTAAATTTTTGTTACATTAATATTTTGTCGGTCCTCTCTTTAAAATCAGACGGAATTTTTTTCCATTCCTCTTCCAACGCAGTTTTAAGGGTTTGTTTATTTGTTATCTTATGCTTCTTAATTTTGAATACTTTTTACACTCACTGTAAATACACTAGAACTGTCAATAGTTCTAGTGTTAATAATATTCTTTTCTAGTGGTTGCATCAATCCCCAAAGATCATCCGAAGAAATGTGGTCGAATTGCGTGGAGAACGACTCGATCGATGCGTTTTCAAGCTCGTTTGCCTTCGCTTTTCATTCGACGATTAATTCGCGACTCGTTCGAATTTAGTTTGCAGCCCAATAACTTACTCGGAAGTTTTAACGCGGTACAAGAGCGATAACTTCGCGAAACGAATACATTAAACGCAGATAAAATTAACAACTCGTACATATTCATGGGCAGTTTATTCGCGCATAGTATCGGTACGAAAACGGTTATGAAAGACGATCGCGACGCAACTTTCGCGGGGCTTCGAGCATCCGATTCCCCGAAGGCGTTTGTCAACGTTTTTGAAATTAAAAGTTAAACGCCCCCGAGACTTCATCTCCGGTTCGTTAGCGGTGCTTCACCGGGAAATAAATATGCGAGCGGCGTAAAACAAAAAATAAAACCGCCGGTGGCTAAACACTTGTTATTTCCAACAACGCACCCGACACCACGCGATTTGCATGCTGCCGTGTTTGTTGTCTCGTCCGGCAATTAAACTTTTCCATACGGGTTTCTAGTTTTCTCGTGAAAGCTGTTAATTAGTTCCTGCTCGAAACAATATTTCGTTTATAAGAGAAATAAAACGGATTTTTGCACGTTTGATTAGCTAGAAACATTGGCTAATTCGCTCGACCGATCCGTTTGCAACGTTTAACAACACTGGTTAACTGCTAATATACTGGGTGTTCGGCCACCCCTGGGAAAAATTGTAGTGGGATATTCTACAGGTCAAAATAAGACGAAAATTGAGAATATCAATTTCTTGACTGATGCTTAATTACAAAGTTATTTAAAAATTAAATTAAAAAATTTCAAATCATACTAAAAGAATTATATTTAGTTACAGGAATCAATTACAAGCATTTTTGGTGAATAGACATACCCCGAAATCCTACGCACTTTCGAGAAAAAAATTCGAATAGGTACTGAAATTTTAGGACGAAATTACAAAATTTCAAATAATACTAAAAAAATTATATTTAGTTACAGGGGTCAATTACAAGCATTTTTGGTGAATAGACATACTTCGAATTCCTACCCACTTTCGAGAAAAAAAATTCGAGGTGTGAAATTTTTTGACAAAATTAAAAAATTTCAAATCGTTCTAAAAAAATTATCTTCGGTTGCGGGAGTCAATTACAATAATTTTTGGTGAATAGACCTACCCTCGAAGTCCTACCCACTTTCTAGAAAAAAATTCAGTACGGCCGGAACTTTGAACGTTAATAACTTTTTAACGAAGCCTCCATCAACAAATTAGTATTCTTGATTTTCGACTTATTTTGGCCTCTAGAATCTCCCATTAAAATTTTTCCCAAGGCTGCCCGAACACCCTGTATATTCTTCCTCTAAGCAATCAGGTCGATTCTCTGTTATAGCGAAATTGAAAATTAAAATATGGGCTGTACAAACTAAAATTGGACATTTTGTAATACCTAAGAAAGTGTCTGGGTTAGTTTTTTCGTGAAAGCTGTCAATTAAATTTAATTACTTTCTCCGCGGAACAATATTTCGTTTATAAAAGAAATAAAACGGATTTCTTGGCAAAATTGAAAATTAAAATATTGTTTCTACAAACTAAAATTGGAGATTTTGAAATATATAAGTAGGGGTCATTGTTGTCGACTTTTACATTTTATATTCGATCTTCAATTTTAACATACTATTGGTAATTGAAAAATTCCTATATTTTTAAACTGTGCAGGTTTGTTGAACACCTGGACTATTTGTATTCCCAGAAGTCCCAAGAACAGTGAAATATCTTGAAATCTATTGAACGAGTACATTCGATCGACCTTGAGTGGATAGGCCAAGGGCGTATTAGGGTATAACTTTGCTTCCGTTGAGATTTCCCCGATTTAGGGATCAAAGATATCGAGAGAATAATAGTTTTCGTTCGTACGAAAGATTCCTCGTTAGCGTGATTTAAATAAGCTTGAATTTGAATGTGATCGAAGGTGCTAGCGTCTGGTAGGCGGCAGCGGCTGTTACCGAGCATCGCGCAACTGTGATTCGCATGTAAATTGCATCGAAATTGCAAGGGTGAAGTAGAGCGCCTAATCTTGGCTACCGTCTCTTTACCGGTTAGTTTCGAGACGATTGGGCATTGCGAATAGAGCATTGTACCGAGATCGAAATTCAGACCGTTTACCGTCCCACCGATTCCACGCGGATCGATAACGTCAACGCTACTATGCATGATCGAGCAACCAGATCTCTGGATACTGTTTCATAATCGTCTTAACGAGATTCGATGCAAAGCGAACGTTGTGCTTCGTTTCAGTCAGAGATTACCAACGGAATGATCCCGGACACGATTCCAAATAAAATAAAGAAAGAAAGAGTAGAAGTGAAAGAAAAGTGAACGACACGCGTAATGTTAGGGGCAGATGATCGTAAAGTGGAGTAAACCGAACGGGTAAAAAATACAAGGCTTACGGAGATGAAGAAATCAAATACGAAGGTTACGGCGAGACGAAGAGGCGCAAAGAAGAGCGTAAAAGGGAGGGAAATGGCGGAGGTCAAAGAGAGAAAGATAATCCGCGACGTGGAGAGGCGGTACAATACAGAAGAGATGAGCGAAGGCAAGAGGGGAGCAAGTTTATGGAGAGGGAAGGGTGTAAGAGGGGTGCTGCAGACGCGCCTCGACAAGGGTAAATGTACGTACGAATGCACCCCAGATTGGCTTTGGGGTGGTTTCCATGGAGACCAATTCGCTCAGCCCGGGGAAGTCGCCGCCGACGCCGACGCCGACGCCGACGCCGCAGGTTCCCTGGAAAACTCGCACTGCGCCCAAACTCCAAAAAGTTCCAGCCATTCGGCACATGTATTTCCCTAATTTTATTGTTTCGCTGCCCGCCAACCATCCCTCACCCCTAATCAGCGTAAACACGAATACTCATCGGGGTAGATTGGTAAACGACGAACAGAGGAAAAAATTTTGGAAGATACGGGAATAAATCAGTGGGCCAAAAATCGCATCTAAAGTGGAGGATAAAATAGGGGGAAAAAGTTAACGATGAAATAGTGAGGCATGTCCTCAGAAGATTAGAAAGAAACCCAAAGCTGCAACAACGTTTGCAATTCGTGAACGAATATACCAAATGGACGTACAATTTTTACCCTTTAGTGAATATTAATAATAAAAATTATTCTTCGTATTGATGAAACTTGCCGAAGAAATATTTACAGCATAGGAATTTGTTCCAACAAATCTTGCTAGATATCCAAATTCCTTTTCGCCCCTCATCATTGTAATCACTGATTACCAGTTTAAATTCTTATTCAGCCGTTTAAAAGATCGACGACTAATTTATTACATGACGGATCTAATTTGCAGAAGTAACTTTTATATGAAAAAGTTTCTTCTACTCCGTGCAGTTTGCGAATTATAACAGTAAAATAAAACAGCCGAATACTCGGAGGTTAATTTCCAACCCTCGAAGTGAATTTTCGCAGCAGAACAAAATATGCATTATTCGTAGATACGTATTACATATGTATTACTAGTATGTTAATACATAGACTGTATAGATTGCCAAAGTTTGAAATTTTTTAAATTTCCTGGTTGGGGCTCGTTCCTTGTAACTGGATGCTGGAGCATGGGGGTGGGATGATTGTGGAAAAGGTAGGAATTCCAATTGTAGGTGACTCAAGCGTCGGTAACGAAATCATCGATAACTTAGATATCAATATCCCGACTACCAATAATTCGGTTAACTGACGCCTACGCACCAAAAATTCGAGTGGACGACAATACAATAATTTATGATTAACTTTCATGAGATATGAGACCAACAATGAAAGATACCAATGCATTGTTCAGATTTTTCTGATTAAAATGAGTCCAAACACGTTATAAGTCAGACTACTACTATTTGACTTAATACATGCAATATTAGATGATGTGTATAATTACTGCTCATAATGAAAACTTTACGCAATTTAAGAATTTAGTTTCTGTTCTTTCCTACACCTTAATTACTAGTTTTTACAAACATAAAGCTTTTTATTATTCATGTAATACAGTAAATTATGTGTAATGTGATTAATCTTTTCAAAAAATAACTGAACACCTTTGCGTATCAGTTTGAGCCTAAAAATCAGTTATGTATATCAATACTATATGTATATGGTAAGTAAATTCAAAATAATCTGATTTGTGTAGTGTTTGGGCTTATTTTAATCGGGAGAATCCCAGAAATGCATTGGTACCATTTTTCATCTTATCAAATTTAACATCAAACGACAAAGTGTGTACAATGTTTTGATATTTTTGTCAACACTTTGTCGAAAATTATTTTATATATGTACACATAATTCGTGAAAACACATCGTTCTAACCAATTATTATCATATATAAAATACAAGTGCCTTACGATCATGAAGCTTTTCAAAGATGGTCTTGAAAATTTTCCAAAAGTGAGCGTAAGTCCATTCCGTGATCTTAATATTAAGATCACTAGTAGTCAATTTTCACTGAAGTATAAATTACACCAAAGTGTCGTCGATCATTCTGTTCTGTAAAAGAAAATACAAATTTTATTGTTAGAAAATTAATATTACAAAAATTGTTAAAAAATATTTATTTATTTGTTCATTTACTACCTGAGCGCTGTATAATAAAATGCCCGGCATTTAGAAATTAAATTTGTTTAAACGTATTTCATTTTATTCGAAAGAAATTCTAACTATTTTATGTCTTCGCAAATACAATTATTGTTCGTCATAAAAAAAATACAAAATTCACCTATTTACGTCATGGGCCTGTCTCCAACAATTTTCGTAATATTCGACTAAATAAGCTTTACTGCTCCTAATTTAGGCCCTTAGATGTCACAAATACAGTGCGTAACAAAAAGTTGTACGCACCCACTTTTTTTCGATTATCTAAGGAACGAGTTGTGATCCATGGATGAAACTTTTATACAATAAAGAGCATCTAAAAACACACATTCTTATTATTTGTATCATCCAAATTGGAGCACATGTTCCCGAGTTGTGCAGTCGGAACAGTTTTCGGCTGGAACGAAAAGTTGTACGCACTTAATAAAACATTGTTGTAGAATCAGACTGGAAATAGACGAACGTCTTTTGTCGTTACAATATCGTCACTCGTCTTTTGTCGTTGCGATATCGACGCTCGTAGTTCTGATTCTACAACGATGGGAAGTGGTGCGAAATTATCCGTGGAGGAGCAGAACCGTGCATGGGAAATGTACGGTCGCGGACAGTCAATGAGACAAATTGGAAGAGAACTTGGTAGATCTGATGGAGTAATTAGAAACCTCATCAGATTACGTGAAAATTATGGAAAGAAGAAGTCTCCAGGGCGTCCAAGAAAGTTGGATGAGCGATCACTTCGGAGGATCAAGAAGCTGGCCACGGACGGGAAGATGTCTACACGCCGGATTTCCGCGGAACTGAAGAACGAGGTATCCCATACAACTATTAGAAGAAGATTAGTTGAAGATTCCAATATCAAATATCGGAAAATCACCAGAAAACCAAGAATGAAATCGCATCATAAAGAAGCCAGGTTGGAGTTCGCACGGAAATACCATGCGTGGACGTCCGAATGGAATAATGTGTGGTGGTCCGATGAAAAGAAGTTCAATCTGGATGGTCCTGATAGATGGGACTACTGCTGGCAGGATACCAGGAAGGAACAACCCCGGAAGGTCAGACGGCAAGTCGGCGGAGGAAGTGTTATGATTTGGGACGCGTTCAAACTCGGGAAGAAATCGCGGATTGCATTTCTAAGCGGTCGACAGGCTTCGAAGGACTACATTCGCACTCTTGAAGTATTCCTTTTGCCTCATATGGATGATGGAGATACTTTTCAGCAAGATAATGCCGCTATTCACCGTTCGAAAGAGACCCAAAAGTTTTTCGCGGACCAGAATATCGCGGTTTTGGAGTGGCCGGCTATAAGTCCGGACCTGAATATTATTGAGATGTTTGGGGAATTATAGCCAGAGATGTGTATAAGGATCATCGACAATTCGAAACCATTGCTGGCCTACAGGACGCAATAATCGACGCTTGGAACGAGATCACACCGGAAGTCCTCAAAAAACTGATCCAAAGTGTTCCGAGGAGACTCCTTTTAGTATTAGAAAATAAAGGAGGTCCCATTAATTATTAAAACACTGTATCCATCAATAAAATGCGTCTTATATATTACTAAATTAATTTTTTATTAAGTGCGTACAACTTTTCGTTCCAGCCGAAAACTGTTCCGGCTGCACAACTCGGGAACGTGTGCTCCAATTCGGATGATACAAATAATAAGAATAGGTGTTTTTAGATGCTCTTTATTATATAAAAGTTTCATCCATGGATCACAACTCGTTCGTTAGATAATCGAAAAAAAGTGGGTGCGTACAACTTTTTGTTACGCACTGTATACAGAGTGCATAATAAGAATTCCTTATGAATAACTAACAAGGAACCATCGCGAACGGTCCGGCTTCGATTTTGATGAAACTTTGTACACTTATAAAGCAGCCAAAAATAATCGACACGTATTTTTTTTTAGCTGCGGTAACTCGAGTTTAAGGGGTGAAACCACCCCTTGAAGTTTTGGCTCGAAACGGCTATCTCGAAAACGGAAAGACATACAAAAAAATTGTTAATGGGCGAGGTTGATGGTTTCTTATGTACAATAACATGGTGTTAAAAGATTTAAAAAAATACAATTTGTTTATAACAAAAAAAAATTTATTAACTTAATTTTTCATTTTATTGAAATTTTTATAATGACAAAAAATGACGAGCATTTTATTCCAAATCCATTCGTATGCGATTTATTAAAATTGCCTCCTACAGTTTTGCAGATTTTGATGATTTACATCTTGCGCGCACATCCATTATGGTAGTAGCCGTTCTAACTTTGATTTTAATGAAGCACTGTAGGCTTGCACTACTTCTAGAGGACAAAATCGGGAAAAATACAAGAATACCAATTTGTTGATGGAGGCTTCGTTAAGAAATTATTAACGTTTAAAGTTCCGCCCGTACTGAATTTTTTTCTCCGAGATGCCCAAGATTTCGGGGGAATGTGTAATGACCAAAAATGATTGTAATCGACCCCTGCAACCGAAAATAATTTTTTCAGAATGGTTTGAAATTTTTTAATTTTGTTGAAAAATTTCACACATTCTCGAATTTTTTTCTCAAAAGTGCGTAGGATTTCGGGGGTATATATATTGAACAAAAATGATTGAAATTGACTCCCGCAACTGAAAATAATTTTTTTAGAACGATTTGAAATTTTTTTTTTTCGCTGAAAAATTTAGGCACCTACGCCCTGTCGATTTTTCTTAAAAATTCGTTTTTCATTTTTAATAATTTTGTTTGACGCCCTACAAAAAAGTTGGCCAATACTTTTTTGTAGGTACCTATGAGCTCTACTTCAGAAAAAAGTTTCATTGAAATATATTCACTATTGTAGGAATTATGGCTGTTTGAAGATTGGACCATTTTTATGGGGTTTTTCTCATTTTGCGGGGTCAAGGATCAACTTTTTGCATATTTTTGCGATTTCTACGTATTCTTGATTAAAATACGCGTCGTTTGCATTTTTGAAAATTAAAATCCTTCAATCCGTTCAGAAGTTATGACATTTTAAAGATCCGCATGAAATTTTCGGACAACATTTCTGGCCATAAATTACATTTTCGATTAGGAATTTTTTTCCCGAAAGTGCGTGGGATTTCGTGGGTATATGTATTGACCAAAAATGATTGTAATTGGCCCCCGCAACCGAAAATAATTTTTTTCTGGAGGATTTGAAATTTTTTAATTTAATTTTTTAATAACTTTTTAACGAAGGCTCAATCAACAAATTGATATTCTTGATTTTCGTCTTATTTTGGCCTCTAGAATCTCCCATTAAAATTTTTCCCAAGGGTGGCCGAACTTTTCCAAATCCATTGGTATGTAATATTTTAAAATTGCCTCTTACAGTTTTGCAGATTTTGATGATTTACATCTTGCGCGCACATCCATTATGGTAGTAGCCGTTCTAACTTTGATTTTAATGAAGCATTGTAGGCTTGCACTAAATTATACAGTAACAAGTAACAAGTAACAATAACAGTAACAAGTTTCTTAACAGCAATGAAAAGATTTTTTTTTATGCCCACCTATGACATTGTGGCAAAGGGGGAGCGATTTATAAATTATAAATACATACAGTGTGTATACCAGGAGATAAAGATACACTTATTATTCTCATGATGTACTTGCTTTAAAATACAAATTGAATAAATAAATATTGTCATTTCTGCGGCTCGCCTATCATGCAGTTTACGCACGTTATCTAAATCTTCACTGTTGTGAAAGCATTCTGTGTAATTTGTATAATAAAAATTAGTGTCAAATGAGATTAGTATGTGCATCTGTATCTCTGTTGTTATTAACATTCTTTAAAATCGAGACGGTTTTTGTAATAAACATGATAAAATGGGTATATTGAAATGGAGTTTGTATTATACCTTTGGATAACGTGACATATCGTAAAGTTAATTAAATTGATTGCCCTTGTCATGTGAAAATAATATTTGTTGGTAGATAAGTGGGAGAACTTGGATATATATATATATATATTGCAATTAGCTCTTTATAAGCGTGTAGAACATTGTTGGTTATCCATACAGCCGAGGTGCCGATTCTGGGCATTTAAACGTTGCACTTATCCAGCCAATCTTTTGTTGCATATATCCAGCTTTTACTGTATTCGGAAAGATGGTAAATATTAATCCTATTAATGTAATAACTTCACTGTCTGCTGCGTTTGTTGAGTGGAACCAGGGACCCACGCCAATTAATAGCGCAGAAGAAAATTTAAGGGATGTATTATTCGATTTAATTGTAAGAAGTGTCGAAGACACGGCATTCCTGGTTGAACATGAAACGTGTGTTGAAATGGACGGGGCGCCTATCGACCAAGAAAATCAGGATGCTGATTTGAACTGGTTGTGGGTAGATGAAGAGGAGGAAAATAGGACACTGAATATTCCAAACATATACGAACAAGACGTTGTATGTCATTCGAATAAGGAATACATCCCATTCGAATATAAAAGGAAAGCTGTGGCGTACTGGAACAGCGAGAAGTCGAAGCGATTAAAATTAGACACCGTACGTTCCAAATTCCGTCACGTGAAATCCGAAAGAATGCTTCGTAAATGGGCTTTACAAGTTGAACAGGGTGGCACAAACAAGGAAAAGATAAAACGTATTGCAGAGTATACATTTAATACATTTATGTAAGTTCGGCAGTTAAGAGTAATTGTGCATGAAGTAGATCTACGGCGATGGGCTTTACAAGCGAGGGACATAGAAAATTTACAAACATTTAAAGCCGGATATACTTGGCTATATACTTTTAAAAAGATGTTTAGATTAGTGTCCAGAAAAATTACCAGATTTGTAACCACAAATATGGTAAATCGAGAAGACGATATTCATTTGCAATGCAGCGCATTCGTGAATGAAGTAAAATCATATATAGCCCGAAATGAACCACACAATGTTTACAATTCCGATCAAAGTGGTTTTAATTTGGAATTACATTCAGGGCGCACTTTGGCTGAAGAAGGTATAAAAATCGTAGAAGGAGGTGTTCAATCAGTGTCATCCACCACTCATAGTTACACCATCCAGCCAATCATTTCAGCTGATGGACAATTACTGTCACCATTATTTATTGTACTGAAAGAGAGTACAGGACATTTCGGGCCGATTGTGGAACAACATTTATTTCGCCCTGACAATGTATATCTTGTAGCTTCAAAGTCAGGCAAATTAACTACGGACCATTTCAAGACCTGGTTAAGAGAGATTTACTTTGCAAATACTGGGGCCGCAACAGTTCTAATTCTTGATTCCTGGAGTGGTCACTGTAAGAAGACGGTGAACGAAGTTACTCCCGAGGGTAAAAATGTAAAACTTTTTATAATATCAAAAGGTGGAACAAAGTATGTTCAACCACTGGATGTTTACGGTTTCCGCACTTGGAAAAATTTCGTCCGCCGATTTTCCGATATAGTTCTCGTTTTAAATCACGACATTAATCTCCACCCTAGGAATAATATAATTAAACTTCAATCTCTGGTCCACAATCAATTTTCATCGCCAAGGTTCCAAAATTTTATTAAATACTCCTGGTATAAATCCGGATATATAGATGAAAAGCCAAATGCATTCCAGAATCCTGTTGAGTACTGCTATTCTGTTGAAAATGAGCCAACATGTCATATTTGCGGTGACGTGGCAATAATTAAATGCGCATGGTGTAAGAAATCTTTATGTTTCAAACATTTTTTCGACGAGTACCACTATTGTCGGAACTATATAGAATAATTGTTATACACACTGCATATATTTATAATTTATAAATCGCTCCACCTTTGCCACGATGTCATAGGTGGGCAATAAAAATAATTAATCCTTTCGTTGCTGTTAAGAAACTTGTTACTGTTATTATTACTCGCTACTTATTACTGTATAATTTAGTGCAAGCCTACAGTGCTTCATTAAAATCAAAGTTACAACGGCTACTACCATAATGAATGTGCGCGCAAGATGTAAATCATCAAAATCTGCAAAACTGTAAGAAGCAATTTTAAAAAATCGCATACCAATGGATTTGGAATAAAATGCTCGTCATTTTTTGTCATTATGAAAATTTCAATAAAATGAAAAATTAAGTTAATAAATTTTATTTTTGTTATAAACAAATTGTATTTTTAAAAATTTTTTAACACCATGTTATTGTACATAAGAAACCATCAACCTCGCCCATTAAACAATTTTTTTGTATCTCTTTCCGTTTTCGAGATAGCCGTTTCGAGCCAAAACTTCAAGGGGTGGTTTCACCCCTTAAACTCGAGTTACCGCAGCTAAAAAAAAATACGTGTCGATTATTTTTGGCTGCTTTATAAGTGTACAAAGTTTCATCAAAATCGAAGCCGGACCGTTCGCGATGGTTCCTTGTAAGAAGAATTATAGTATTAAAATATTAAAAGTATCTTATATTAAATGTACATGTGAAAATATCAGATGAACAGTTTACAAAGAGGAAACTTGCTAAGAAGTAACCAAAATGAGGAACAAAATTTCCGTTTGTGAATTATCATAAATAGGAAAAAGAGCTTTGAAAGATCCACTTACCCGTGACACATCCAAGCAACAATTAATTTGATACAAACCAGACTGCTCAAAATTGTCTATCATCACCAAAAGCGAAGGCTCCAATAACGTATCCGTATCGATATTTTTTAAATATAGCCATGAACGTCGCCCAGTAAAGTTTGCGCAAACCTGGACACGGTTCACAAAAACCAAATGCCAGCAAAATGTAATCCACATTTAACGAATATTTATCACACTTTGTACTCTTCTAAATACCCCTTTCAGTGTAAAAAAAAGGTAACGTATCAGGCGTTGCGCTGTCGCTGTCAAACGTGCTCGAATAACGTTCAACGAAAGACTGAAAAGTTTGTGGAAACGCGAGCGGTAGCCATTCGCCTCGCGTTCGCATGATCCACATAAATATTTCAAATAATATTCTTGCGATTGCAAGCACGCCGGGTATAGAAAACACCGAGGAGGATGTTGTTCAAAATTGTAGTTTCAGATCTGTTGTCGGTATGAATGATTTTCATAATAAATACACGATGCACGGCACGTGAGCGCATATTCGATTGATCGGATCGTAACTTGAAGAAAATTCTGAACTTAAGGAAGCGGAGGAAAAACATTGCGAAGTAAAAATTTCGTCTTAAAATTCCCATTGTATATTTATATCTTTATACTTCGTCGAAGTAAACTGAAGAATTAAACGTTGTTTCACCCTGCTCGTACAAAAAGTTTCGATTTTTTATGACAATAAAGAGAAAGTAAAAAATTGAAAATAAATAACGCCTTCAAGTTTAATGTTAGCCATTTCTATGTTCGACGTAATTTGTCAGATTTAATAAAAATAAGCAATTGTTTTAAGCGTCTTAACATAATTTTGGGAAAAATAATTCAGAAATTGAGGGCAACTCAACCATTCTGTAAATCGCTAATATAATCGATGTGAAAATTGTATTACGCGAAAATAAAATACGATTGTATTTTAGAAAACAGTTCGAGAAAGGAATGCACAGAGATTATCGTTTCAGATTTTTATTGATTTATATAACATGGCCTTCGTTGCCAATTATCAGTCTGCAACAATATTGCAACGTTCGTATTCATTGTAAGAAATATTTTGCAATTAGTACATCGCAAACAGTACCGACACGTAGGACACAGAAGCCTTCAACATCTAAAATATTTTCATGGCTCCATAATTGAAAAATAATCGAACGAGATAATACATATTCCGTAGAATGGTGTTGAAATTATTTAAAAAAAGAGAAGCTTACACTAGCGAAGCCTTGCATAGACAACTCTGTAAATTTCCCGGCAGAGATCGTTAATTTCTTCTGCGATCGAACCATAATAAGAAGTATCACGCGAATATCGTTAGGTTTCAAAATGTACCAAAGTGAATCGTACGCAGCATTGTTAACCGACATGCTCTGAAATCGAATAAGAAATATTTAAAACGCTCGTCATCGCTTGAACCATATAATTTTTAATCATGTGCGAACCTTGTTACTAAGGTATTCTCCGGCAAAGCAAAAAATAAACGCTTCCAACGTTATGACGATGTAAAAGAACAATATTCTTATAATCGATTTAGCGTTTCGGTCCGTATTAAATGTCTGCAGTGGGAATATCAGATGAGAAAGATAATCAAATTCTTAATTGCGCGGATTAATTGAATTATAGGGTCTTTAGTAAGCCAGATTAAAGTAATTTATTTACGTAAGCCTTGGAATCTTACTTACAACTACCAATAAGAAGCCTATGCAACAAATACTGAGCGTATTGCACAATAATTGCATCAAAGCAATGTACGAGAAAAGATTTTCAATGTTCTCGGTGAAGATAATAATGTTCTGATGTCGATTGTACAACTGTTTTATGGTGCTTCTAGGCAATCCATGTTTTGCTTCTTTGGCAGAAATCTTTTCCAGCATCTGATGCATCATTTCTATTTGCCCTCCAACGTGTAATATCTAAATGCATTTTAGATTTAACTGTAGATTTGACTTCTTTACAAAACCAAAGAGTTTTGAGTGGTATTTTCCACACAAATTCGTACCGATTAATTTTGAACGAAAGAAGGATACTTGTAAATTGCAGAGTTCTCAAAAAAATCTAAAATTCCACATTTGTTAACTTACCATCGTAATTATTAAAGCATCCAACATAGCAATGCCAGAAGCAGTACACAGTAGTTGTATAAACTGTGCAAACAGTACGCATTCGTATATCGGTGATTTATAAATCGCGAATGGAAATTCCATTTTTATCAACAATTCTCGGTGTATCGAGTCGATCTCGTCGTTTTCGCTTTCGTTAAAAAGTTCGAGACCCACGCTGCTGTACAAAATAACTGCAAGAACGTATAGGCCTATAATTACGTACGAGCAACGGTTCGTCAGATCAGCATTACTTATCATGACGTCTGTATTAAGTTTAGCGTTGGAAGGATCAGTCCAATCCGAAACCATCGAAGTTAAAATACTAGTGAGTATTCTGTAAAACGTTATTGCAAATGTAACAAATCTGTGAGTAGCTATCAGAAGATTCAAGACAGCCTTCTATCATTGTGCGAATTATTTTGGGTCGGATAATGCATGTACCTGTAATTCCTTTTTTTTAAATATGCACAGAGTAGCTTACCCACGTTTATTCCAGAAAGTGATTAGCTTGAAAAAGAACAAAGTATAAGGGAAAACAGTGCTCACGCCATCCGCTAGATTTTCCAGATTTTCAAAGTTGAGATGCTTCGTTATGTACCAATATTGGAATATTTGTCCTGCGACCATCGTTACGATCCAAACGAATCGAAATATATTTTCGTACAACGATGGCCAGATTCCAGTCAATCGAAGGCCGATCTCTAGTGGACGACTAACGACGTTGATCGAGCTCATACCGGATAAAATTAACATCCCATTTGTTTTCAAACGTACAGATTTAATCGAACAGTTTTATTTGTTATTATAATATTATCGCCGTGAATATCGTGCCTTAAGCTTATCGTACGCGAACGACTGAACTTAGAATACTAAAGATGGCTGCAGAAAAGTCTGGCGCAACTTCGTACGCATCGACTACATTTCCATAAAATATTCACATCGTGTGAAGAAGATACGAAAACCAAAGTTGGAAGTGAAATACATAAATATATTGATTAAAAGAAAAGCAGAAGTTTAGGAGTTTTTGCTATCCGCGTTCAAACTTGCGGAATTTTATATCCGCGCTTTCGGAGTGATTTCCTATAAGGACGCGGAATAATAAGCGGGCACAAAAAAGTGGCGACGGGAACTGTTTCGCTATCATATGTTAGGAGAAAGAAATAATTTATAGAAAAAAAAAAGAGAAATTTGAGAATTAGAAGGGAAACGAACATACTGCAAAATAAGAAGTGTATGTTTGTGCTTCGAGCACGAGGTACGTACGCGTTTAGTATATTTGGAAATCTTTGTTACGAACTTTCTTTTCATTAACAAGGAAGTAAAATATTCACAGATTCGTTTAAAGCAAGTGTTTGATTTGAATTTTCCTTAAATTGAAGATTTATCAGAATGATTGTCGACTTTTAATCTGGTATTTAACATTTTCTACTTCCACGTTATGGATAATCGATATTTTCCGATGATTTTTAGTTTAAAAAACACTGTCTAAAATTGCAAAATTTTATATACCTTATATTATATATTTATACATATAAGTGTCCATCGACTCATAGTAACAATAAATATTTTGTCAGTGCCACAAATGGTTCCCTAGAACAATTCGTAACAATTTGAGCACTCCATCTTGCATAAGTAATAAAAGAAAATTGTCTGATTTATTATATTATACTTCGTTAGATGTATTTGTAACGTTTTTACAAATTATTACGTTTCACTGTATTCCATTAATATCTTTCATTTTAACAAAACACTTCTTGCGTTTCGATTACTTCTATTCAACTCTTCGTAATTTCCTCAAGTATCAGTATACTGCAAGCATAACCGACACATACGAAGCAGAAGCTTTCAACATCTAAAAATTTAAATTCATTACAATTATATGTATAAAATAGTTCCACACAGTACTCTGATCTAACTTCTAAATAAATAATAAAACGGTAGAAATTGTATTATAATAAATCTATAAGTGCAGTAACTTTTTAGAAGAAGAAAAATATTAATATTTCACAGTATACATTAAATAAAGAAATACATTATGTAAAATAAGTACCCGGAATTTGTAAATAAAACTCAAATTGCTTACTTAATCATCCAAATTTATTTTGTCGCCTTCAAAGTAGACCCCATCAGAAACAATGCACATACGCCAACGCTTCTCCCAGTTTTCAAAACACTTTTTTAAACGCTAAAGAAGTAATTTGAGTTTCGAAAATAAGAAAAAGTCACAGGGGGCCATATCTGGTGAATACGGTGCTTGTTCGATCACATTTGTTGGGTTCTTGGTCAAAAAATCGCGTATCAAGATCGACGTGTGCGACGGAGCGTTATCGTGGTGCAGGATCCAAGAATTGTTTTTCCACGCATCATGCCGTTTCCGACGAATATTTTCACGCAAGCGTCTCATTACGCTCAAATAATATTCTTTATTTACAGTTTGTCCAACTGGAAGGAATTCCGAATGAACAACATCACGATAATCAAAGAAAACAGTGAGCATGACCTGAATTTTCGAGCAACCTTGACGCGGTTTTATAGGGTTTGGTTCATTTTCTAAGCGATATTCCGAAGATTGTTGACTTGTTTGCACATCGTTTCATGAAGGTAATGTCACTAGAAGCTCGTGAAATCATGTCTTCAGCAACTGCTTTTCGATGTTCTTTTTGCAGAAAATTCAGCTCCTTCGGAACAAGTCGTGCGGCGACGCGTCTCATGCCCAAAACTTCAGTTAAAATGTTATGCACGGACATGTGAGACAATTTTTTTTTATCTTTTCGATATTTTCGTCGGTCGAAACCATTGACGGTCGGCCGGCACGCGGCAAATCTTGCACTTCTTCTCGGCCCTCTTTAAATGCCTTGTACCATTCGTATGTTTGCGTTTTTGATAGGCACCACTTATCATAGGTTTTCTGTAACATTTTTAACGCTTCGGTACAAGAAATTTCGTTAAAAACGCAAAATTTAAAGCAAATTCTTTGCTCGACAGTTCCTTCCATCGCAAAAATCGCAGAGCACACTCGAGATCGACTGGTGTAAATAACTGCCGTGAACACACTGGTTGTCATATTGCGATCAAATTTAACGTAACAACTGAATACAATGTTGCCTACTTACACACAAAAATTTGTTTCAATACATGCACTGTGGGATTTGAAAGTGAGAAATTCCGGGAACTTATTTTACACAATGTATGTTGAAACTTGTATAATGTGTTACAAAATTAATTTGTAAGTTTAATGTAGTATTGTAGTTCCTTACATTAGCAAAGGCCTCCAACGAAAGGGTCAGAAATTTTCCAGCTGTGAGTTTTAATTGTTTTTGTGATCGCAATATTGTTAACAATATAATACGAGATTCTCTGGGCTTTAATTCGTACCAAAGAAAATTATATATGACTTCGGTAATATTTTCACCCTAAAAATGAACGTCATATTAATAATATCGAAAGAAACAATATCCTTGATATTGTTTTATTGTTTATTTCGAGGCCATACCTTTGAAGAAAGATATTCACCCGTGTAACAAAGAATAAATGCTTCACAATTTACAGCAATATAATAGGGAAAGCATTTGGCTATTATTATAGGTCCTTGTTCCATTTTCGAAGACTTCGCGAGTATTAATAAAGAACATACGATCAAAGCGTGTTTAAAAATAAATGAATCGACAAAACATGTAAATTCAATTTACTCACAACTGCAAGAACGAAGCTTATGACTCCAATTACCACCATATTTGATAGAAATTGCCCCAACGATATGTATCTAAACATTTTTTCAATATTTTCGGACAACCTTATGATTCTTTGATGTTCACAAATCACATCTTTTATTATTACGTTTCGTGATTCTTCTTTTCCAGGGCAGCCAGAAGCTCTCGTCAATCTTTTGCAAAATATTTCTATTTGACTGCCAATATGCAATATCTAAAACGATCGATGTAACATCCAACAGGGTGACATTTTTTAAAACAATTACACGATAGAGATTTTACAAATAGAAAGTCTATTTAAAAGAAACTTGCCACTTTTAAAGATATTTTTAACAGAGAATTGTTTCAGGGCAAATAAAAAAGTATCGAATAATCGTGATATTTATTAAGTAACAAGACTTGTTCGAATAATTTGTCAACCTTTATTTTAATAATAATAGGAACAATTGTCTGTTTTGAATATTCCCTGAATCAGTCACACTCTAGCCTGGATTTAAAAAATGATAAACATGATCTTAAATAATTCTTCGTGAACCTAATCTTTCAAAAACATAATTTAAAGACTTACTAATGTCGCAATCAATGCTATTGACATTACCGCTGCGAGAACTAGAACTGCTTGGAACGAGAACTGTACGATTAAAATAATTGTATAAAGCGGAGAAACTGTGGCATCAAAAGGAAATTCCATTTTGACAAATAATTTCCTCGTTTCGGTCGTCAATTCATCTTTGTCCTCGCCGAATGGTGCTAAAGCAATTCCTGTATATAGAAGGAAAGTCACCGCAAAGTAGCCAATTAAGAAATTCGAAATACGAGAAGATAAAATGGCCGTATTTATCATAATCTGTCTATTTTCACCGTTAGAGGCATAATTACGACTCCAGTCTTCAAACATAATCTCCAGAATGTCACAAAACGTTCTGTACAAAATAAATTTCCTAACGATTCACGTTTAATAAAATACTTACTATTAAACATAAAGGATTTCGAGACTTTCAATTTTACTTGTTCATTGCACTAATTGTCGCATTTCTTTAGAAACGAAAAACAATTATAATAGAAATCTTACTGTTTGTGAAACCAAATAACAGTCAGCTTTAAAAATACGAGCGTGTTCGAGAAAGTAAGACTCAATCCGTCTAGTATGTCGATCAAGTCACTCGATTTAACGTGAGTAACGCAATACCAATATTGAAACACTAAAGATATTAACATCATTGTTGTCCAAATTACTTCTTTTAAAATCGGGCACGAAGAATTCGGCCAGATACCGAACAGATGAAGGCTGAGTTCGAGTGGACGATTTATTATACTTTTTAACGCCATTTGTGTCAATACTTCTCTTGCAAAATTAAATATTGTTACACGTAGGAGTATTATTACTTTTTTTAAAGATACTGTTTACAGATTTAATCGAAAATTGAAGTATTATTTGGATCACAAATATTGAAAGCAAAGAAGATACGAAGATTCAACCTGAGTTGTCACATTGAGACTAAATTATCTATAAAAACAACCATATTGCGTGCTGAACAGGTCTTTCTGAATATTGCAGCTGCAAGTTGCACAGTCGAATGTCTCCTACATACTGAACTTTTCTAAAACTACTTATCGATCAAACGGAATTGCCAGTCTATTATTACATAAATAAACCCGAGCAAAAACATAAAAGAGAAACCAGCATATCATCAATAATTCCAATGGCAAAAAAGAGAAGCAACCTTTCTCGTTTGTCGCTACAATGCCAGCGAAATTATGGACTATTTGCATTAAGAATGTTACGTTTATTATTATTACTGTTTCCTGGTATCTTCTTGGATAGAAAATCAGTGATGCTTCACCAAATGTATAACCAAAACAAATTCGAAACAGAGCTAAATATTTCGAATAAATAGTTATCCATATGATTATTCGAACGAGACTGTTATGTTCGTGTAATTTATCCAAATAAAGTTATTAATATTTAGTAAAATATGTACAGTAGTTAGCAAAACCCAACACCGACTATCAAATGGTATTATTAATGTATTTTTACACATAGTATGATATTAAAATATCACAATTAAAATATCTTTGAAACTGTTGACGATACTAAAAAATATTTCGAACAAAAATTGTATGGTCTTAGAGAATACATAAGCTAATGTAAGTAAGCTTTTCTTAAATGGACGCGTAGAGGACATATGAAAGTCAACTTTGTTTTATTAAATGGGAATATATATTTTTTAATATATGAATTGGTGTAATTCGTCATTCTCTACACAAAAGTACTAAACCACTTATAGCGAAAAAACAATAGTTTGGAAGATAATTTAATTTTACTGCCACACTTTGTAATGCCACCCTCTACAATATAAAAATTAAAATATCTTTTAAACTATTGCTTTTTCGCTATAAGTGACTTAGTACTTTCGTGTAGGGAATGACGATTTGCACCAATTAATGTATTCAAAAATATATAATTCCATTTAAGAAAATAAAGTTGACCTTCATGTGCCCTCTACGCGTTCATTGACGAAAAGGTAACATTCATTAGATTATATACTCCCTGAAACCATCCAACTTTTGTCCGAAACATTTTTTAGCATCGTCAACAGTTTCGAAGATATTTTAATAATATCATACTTGTTAATACCCTCCCACAATATTAAAATTAAAATATCTGCTAAACTACTGCTTTTTCGTCATAAGTGGTTTATTACTTTTGTGTGGGGAATGACGAATTTCACCAAATAATGTATTAAAAAATATATAATTCCATTTAAGAAAATAAAGTTGACCTCCATGTGCCCTATACGCGTTCATTGACGAAAAGGTAACATTCATTAGATTATATATTCCCTGAAACCATCCAACTTTTGTCCGAAACATTTTTTAGCATCGTCAACAGTTTCGAAGATATTTTAATAATACCATACTTGTTAATACCCTCACAATATTAAAATTAAAATATCTGCTAAACTACTGCTTTTTCGTCATATTAAAAATTACATGATTTGCTGACGATTCTACATAAAAAAAATAAATGAAGTAAAAAATGTATACAAGAGATTCTGTTTTCAAGAAAATTGACTTTGAAAATTCATGAGGTGAAAAAGTCCTTAATGTTTCGATACAACATGAGTCGTCAAATAAGTATTTGAACGTCAAAGTGCTTGAAAATCATGAAAAAAGCTATCACACCCATCACTGATCGTCGCAAGTAGTAATAGTGAATATATGGCCAGGCGCGTCTGACATATCGTATTGAATTTCAGTTGCTCCAAACAAATTGTCAAATTCAATTATCTCGAAAATGAAGCATTGCACGGTAATATTTTATTCTAAATTTTCTACTTACTTTTTCATGTAAAATCATCCCCTCTCTAGTTGTACAAAAATTACTGGAAAATACCTGGAATTTCATAATGTAAAAACAAATGACTATACGTGTCCCAAATTATTACGAAGAGGTTTATTTTATAAAGTATGCGTGTTTTGTTCCTGAAAATAAATATTGCCATCTGTAGCACCAATTCACCAATTAGGGAAATAATTATTTCACTGTTCTCAGAAGATTATTAACGATAATTTCTTTTTAACAATTTCAAGAAACGTTTGTTATTAATGTGAAAGATCGTGCTGCCCTTAAAATTTATTTAGACGTTCTATTTTAGGAAAATCACTCTATACAGAAATTACAATTTCTAAATTTATTACGAACACATATGAACGAGACGTACTCACTCGACATATATTTTAACCACAATGTTGATCTTAGAAAAGTCTGTTATCGAAAAAATAATTAATTATCAAACAGAACGACGTGAATCCTTCATGCCTGCTTTTAAAAGAAAGAGTATTTTCTTCGAACGTATACAGCAGCTACACAAAGTATCGGATTATATGAAAATCCGTTTATCGAGAATGCTTTGTGTCTGCCTTCTCCGATAATCGCCATTTTACTGTGCTCGCATTTCGTAGACGAAAAATTTTACAATCAAATAATGCCTGGTCGTTTCCACAAAGAAAGTAATAGAAGAATAGATAGATAATCATCGATCTTACATAAATTACGACTTGCTTCCTGTTGTTTGTACGTAATGCCAGATAATAGTATATAGTAGATAATTGACCTTGATCGATGAACGTTGAGCAGAAGTTGTGGTTTACGAAAGTACTTCGAAACTTCGACCACTGTTCGAAATGAAACATTTTTCAGTATACTGCAGACTCTTCGTAGATTTGTTTTCGATTTGCAAAGTGCTCGTTAGTCGAGTTCGCGTTCAGATTTATTAACTCGTATCAGTGATTTAAAAAAAAAAAAAAAACCAAGTTCTTTTATCGATAGTTTACAGGCGTGAAGGATTGAATAGAAAAATATAAAATTCAATGGCGCCGATAACTATAATTAGCTATCCTGTGAAATTTGGTCTACTTTTGATTGGTGCTTGGCCGAAATCTTCTCAAATAATTTTGAAACGCGTTCTTTGGACGATCGCATTAGGAATCTCCTTGACATCCCAATTTTGGTACTGTGCTTCTTATAGCCAAACAGAAAGCTTGCCCGACCTGTTGGATAATTTGAGCGTGATCTTATCGGATCTCATTACATTCATTAAGATGATCATTATTTGGTTCAATTACCGGTAAGCCGCATGTTGCAATAATTTTCACGTTTCAGAGTAAGCGACACAACCGTATCAAAATTATATTACGAACCAAAAATAGAATTCTGATTTTGATCGAATACAGAAACATTTTGATAAAACACCACTTTCCATCCTTAGTAAAACGTTACATGGATACGTCACTATACAGGGTGTTCGACCACCCCTGGGAAAAATTTTAATAGGGGATTCTACAGTCCAAAATAAGACGAAAATCAAGAATACCAATTTGTTGATAGAGGCTTCGTTAAAAAGTTATTAACAATTAAATTCAAAAATTTCAAATCGTTCTGGAAAAATTATTTTCGGTTGCAGGGGTCAATTATAATCATTTTTGGTGAATAGACATGCCTCGAAATCCTACCCACTTTCTAGAAAAAAATTCGAGAAGGTGTGAAGTTTTTCGACGGAAATAAAAAATTTCAAATCGTTTTGGAAAAATTATTTTCGGTCGCGGGGTTCAATTACAATCAATTTTTGTGAATAGACATGCCCCGAAATCCTACCCACTTTCTAGAAAAAAATTCGAGAAGGTGTGAAGTTTTTCGACGGAAATAAAAAATTTCAAATCGTTTTGGAAAAATTATTTTCGGTCGCGGGGTTCAATTACAATCATTTTTGGTGAATAGATATACCCCCGAAATCTTGCGCATTTTCGAGAAAAAAATTCAGTACAGACGGAACTTTAAACGTTAATAACTTTTTAGCGAAGCCTCCATCAACAAATTGGTATTCTTGATTTTCGTCTTATTTTGGCCTCTAGAATCTCCTATTAAAATTTTTGTGGCCGAACACCCTGTATTTTTTCAACGAGAGAATATTTAATATATCTCGAATTTTCTTAAAAACCCTAAAATTACTATAACGAATATTTAGACATAGGACGATCAAAAGTACAATAGTTTCAAAATTATTAATTCGAATGATAATCCTATCGACTGTTAATGATTATAAAATTGCTCTCTACAGATTATTTTCCGACATCTTAACGATCGTGTTCGAAGATTGGAATGATATTACTCTAACCGAACGGAATAAACATGTAATGGAGGACAAAGCTCTTTTGGCCTCTCGCATTTCAAAATTTTTTTTAGGCATTTATTCGATGACTTGCATTTTATATGCAGCATCCAACCTGTTATTTGTCGACGACACTGACGAAGAATTAACTTCGAACGAGAAGAAATTATTGTTCAAAATGAGATTTCCCTTCGACACCACGGGCTTTCCGATTTATGAAATTATCCTAATCGCACAGTTTACGCTTGAATACAGTATAGCTGTCATTACATCAATGTTAATAGCGTTGTTCGCAGCACTAGTGAGTTTCTATTTAAACTAGAATATAAAATAGAATATTTCAACTTTCAAAAAATCAAAATTAAACAGTTCGAAATAATTTTTAAACCATTTGTTAGGTGCTACACGTTGGTAGTCAAATTGATATAATATGCGAGGAGATAATGGAGTTTTCTAACTACTACGCGGAAGAAAGACCACGCGCGATAAAAAACCTCATTACCAAACATCAACGGATTATTTATTTATCCGAAAATATTAAAGTCGTGTTTACCTATGTGTCGTTGGTGCAATTTTTTGCAAATATTCTAGTCATGTGTTTTTTAGGATTTATTCTCGTACACGTAAGTCAATTTGATTTATGTTTATATACATTGTGCACGTAAACATTTACTGTTACTTTGAATATTTTAGTATATAGGCACCGAAGGAGGACCCACGATAATTGCGAAATTATTTCCCTATTACGTAACTGTAAATTGCGAAGCGTTCGTTCTTTGTTATACCGGTGAATATCTTTCTTCGAAGGTAAAAGATTAAACTAAGAAAAGACGATGCTTATTCGTTTACGGATAATAAATCCGCCTCTAACGTTAAGTTATTTTTTAGAGTCAGAATATTAGCCAAACTGTGTACAATATGCTTTGGTACAAGTTAAACACTCGAGAGAGTCGAATTATATTGTTGTTGCTGTTACGAGCGCAAAAGAAGCTGACACTTACAGCTGGAAAGTTCGTTGAACTCTCTTTGGAAACGTTTACTAATGTAATAACAATAATAATGATATATTAAGATAATATCGTTGCACATAAGATAAATAAATTGAAGCGTTTCTTCTATGAAAAACGTTTCAAACAATGACTGCCTTATCATTCAGTGTGGCATGCAATAATATAATTAGTTCTTTACCGACTTCTTTGAATTCTTCCTAGCTTGGATTAACGTTGTCCAAATCGTATAATATACATATATATGTATTCGTTGAAAAAATATTAATCTATTTGCTTTAAAGGTAAATCTTTATATATAATGCAATTTTATAAACATTATATTTGAAATATATTTCAACTTTTAGATGGTAAAAGCTTCTGGTTCGTATGCCTCGATACTACTGGCAGTATATTAGGATTTGAAGAAAATTGTGAACATAAGTTTAATCTAAATTCAAACTATGTGTACATTCGTGTCAGAATGATGAATTGGAAAATGGAGATTCTTATCCGTACTACATTATAAGTGCAAACTAATGTTACGAAAAATGTAATTCCGCAAGAGTTATTTAAAATATATTGTATCATATATATCATTTATTGATAGAATGTAGTACGAGGAAAATGCATTACATCATCCTTATAAAAATAATTAGAATGAAAAGAAATAACACCTGCGATCATTTATTTCGTATATATTTTGTCAGACATTATTACATTTTTTAGATATGTTTATTCTTGTGTTTAATTTCATATTTAATTTCAGATTATACAATATTTTGTATGAATTTGGAAAAATATAATTCATACAAAAATTTTAATAGATAAATTGTAGGAAGATCAACGGAAGAATATATATAAAATTGTATCTAAAATTATGGAAAACATACGTTCCCTTTAAAAAGTATTCTTTTTCTTACAAGATCATTTATTTTTCAATTCACTTTAAATATGTATAACACAATAATCGTTATTCTAACAGATGATAAATCTGTTGAATTTTACTAGTATGCAATCAAATTGAAAGTATACGTACGTATAAGGTAAATTAATGGCAGTGAGCAGTGCTAATTATCTAACCCATTTGAATAATGTTAATATTCCCTTTAAAAATAGGCACTTCATTATCAAAAATGATCTATTATCCTTTACATTTATGTCTTTTATACAGAATTTCTTTAAGGGTTGATAAAATATTTTTATTACAATGTAAAGTATATTTCTCATACTTTTGGTATGTATAAAAAATGCGTTTTTATCAACGTAAACGCATTATATATTTTCTTGTTAGATAAAATTATCCATTCTTTTAAATTCAATTCATAAGCTGACACATTGCTCGTGCCTTTCTCGATGTATATTAAAATATTAAATATTCCATCTATTTGGCAGCATTGACTGCTTTGATCGTTAGCACAGATTTGAATGTATATTTCATTTATACAGTAAAATTGATATTAAAAAAATAGTTTTAAATTATTATATCTTCGAAGACACATATAAACATTTTTCATTATCGTAAAAAAATATAATTTGCAAATATAACATTACGAAGACCAACAATTGTTCCAATTTCTAATTGGAATTTACATTCCATTATACGCGGGACCACCACCGCCTTCTGGCACAACCCAGTTGATGTTTTGACTCGGATCTTTGATATCACACGTTTTACAATGAATGCAATTCTGTGCATTAATTTGCAGTCTCTCTCCCTCCCCGGACTCTAGTGGTACAAACTCATATACACCTGAAATAAATAACAGTTAACTGAAACACGCCTCCCACTTTGCTATCGCGAACACATTTTGTTCGTAGCGAAAATCTTCATTATTTAAATTAAGAACATTAGGTGTAAAAATTTGGGCGTAGGTATCATTTCGACTAGAATCGTTATTTAATAATCTACATATAACGTTACTATCTACTGAAGTTTGCCTTGCTATTAAATATATTTTGAAAAATTTAACGTGTTATTACCGCCCCTATCAAAAGCATAATCGTCTGAAAATGTTGCCCGCCACCGTATAGGAGTTTCAAGCGTCCAACGAATGTTAAGTATTATTCTTTTGAAGACTTTCAGAGTTTCGTTTCAAAGGTCAAATTGTGCCCTCCGCCAGACAGTCGATAACCTGCTCCCCACCATTTTCCAGGCATTCGAATTGTCCTGTAGGGAAACAGCTCCCCCGTCAAGCTCCACCCTGTTTCCCCGACGACGAGTCTCCGAAAAGGATGAAGCCGTTCCGCGAGGAAAATAGAAAGAAGATGGAGTGCAGAAAAATATCAAGGGTGGCGAGAGAGAGGATAGCACCGCGACAGACATACAAATGTCTGCCCCCTTGAAAATGCTAACGCGTATTACTATATTTTCGCGTTAAGAACACTGCCGAGTACATAACGAAGCGGTAAATTTATTCTTCTATCAATTACTACGTTCCATCGTTTCCACGGGACGTCGACCAAGAAGCTTTTTGATCTTCTCGACCAAAAATAGTTTAATTCGCGAGCTTTTTAGAGACGAATAGGGAAGGGTACATTCCGCGGCAAGGTTGTTGGCCACAGATACGTGCACTCCGAATTCGTGAGCTGTGCTTGGTCGAGGGTAGTCTAGCCATGAGGGGTATCCGGATAGCTCAAGTTCAAGGACACATCGGTCGATAAACCCAGACGAGATTCTAGGAAGAAAAGGCAGAAGAGATAGAAGCGAGAGACGGTAGTAGGGAGATAAAGTAGAACTGGCGGTTCTAATGGAAATGTTGAGGAGCAAGGGATACTTGCTTCGATGCAAAATTACCGTTTTTACGAATTTTCTTATCTTTTACAACATGGATCTTCGAAAGAAAACTCTGAAAAGATGCATTTGACTTTTTTCAAAATTTGCCAGAAACGTTGCCCTTTAATCCGTTCACCTCGCCCCAAAATCGAGATATAGAATTGAAACTTGGCATAAAATGGTTTCTTTTTATAAACTATCGTTGAATTTAGCTTGGCGGCACTTTTGATCATCTTAAGAGGGTATTTTGGTCCAGAAGTTTGGAAAATCAATTTCTTTTTCGAGTTTCTTAAAAGTACACGTCTCTTTAAGCATATTTTTTTAACTGGTGTGCATTATATCTCAAATTCTAGTTGACCGAATGGCTTCAAATTATGCTTTTGTAATAATAGTAAGAGTAAATAATATGCAAATTACTTGTTATTACCGATAAAAGCATTTTCTTAATCTACATTGTAAATGAATAACGGTAACCGAGAAAAGAATCACTAATATATTAGGTTTGTAATACTTTTTAAAATATGTGTACATAAATTCGACAAAAATAAACATAATGACAAATTTATTACTTACCAGCAGGGCAAAATCGACCTTCTGGACCAGCAAACGCCTCTAAATTTTTTCTTACCGGGACGGTGTCGTCGGCCAATGTGAGGTGAGGAGGCTGATCGCCTTCGTGATTTGTACCTGTAAGAGCCACTGATGATAACAAATCAAAAGACACTTCATTATCTGGTTTAGGATATTCGATCGGTGTACACTCGGATGCCAGTTTCAGTTTTTTGTAATCCGGGCCTGTGAACAGTATAATTTAGAATGAGAAATGAAACTTCGTGTTTCCATTTACTTTTATTCGAATATCTTACCGCCATGAGATAAAGTCCATGGCTCTCGACCTCCGATTAACATCGAAAATCCAGAATATATCAAACCCCCGTAAAGACCGAGACTCGTATGGAAGCTGGGCCTTATGTTTCTAACAGCTTTCAATTCCTTATAAATCCAACTGTTTTTTATTTTGTCGGTATAAGTTTTTGGTTCTATGCCTTTAGTAGGCGATGGATTATTTTCCGAGTCAATTACGGCCTCAACGGCACTTTCTGCTGCAAGCATACCGCTTTTCATAGCGTTATGCGTTCCTTTAACTTTAGGAACATTTAAAAATCCTGCCGTACAACCCACCAGACAACCCCCAGGGAATTGAAGTTTAGGAATAGATTGAAAACCGCCTTCTACCAAAGCTCTTGCTCCATATGCTATTCTAAAGTAACAATCAGAGATTCTAAAGTAAAAGATAAAAAGAGGAATTTGCTTAAGTGCATTGATTTACCTTTTTCCTCCTTCCAGGACAGGTCTAATGCTTGGATGTTGTTTAAATCTTTGAAATTCTTTAAACGGATGTACGTAAGGATTAGAGTAATCTAACCCGATAACAAAACCTATGGCAACAAGGGGTGTATCTTCGTTAAGATGATATAAAAAGGAGCCGCCGTAGATATTTTTTGACAGTGGCCAACCTACTGTATGTTCAACAGTACCAGGCCTGTGTTTCTTTGGATCAATTTCCCAGATCTAAGCGGAAACATTTCTACTATACATTCTTCAAATTTGTATTACCCCTTTCGCTTCAAGAAACGTATAAACGTGCCCAAAAATTGCATCACGTACAAAGAACGTATACACAATTTTATATTTATGTTACATTTGTTAAGTTAGTTAAAAGTAACGTAAATTATGTGGTGTTTGGATACATTTTAATCGCGAGAATCCCAGCAATGCGTTGTTGGTATCATTTACTAATAGATAAAATGAAAATTGCGGATGGTAAAATATTTCCTTACCTGCTCTACTTGGTCAGGTTTCATTGAGTGATGGGAGAAGAGTGGGGATCGATCGTAGAAATTCAACCGTGGTCTACTGTATTGATATGTCATCGTATGTTCCGTTCGCAAAGATCGTATTTTATTACAAGCATGCCGAAGCGAAAGGGTTGACAAAATATCGAACTTACCTCCTTTAATCCTATACCATAAGTCTGAGGCTCACAGTCTTTTCTAAGGTCCAGTTTCTTCGAAATTTGTTTTGTAAGATGACCATGACAACCCTCTGCAAAAATTGTACATTTGGCATGCAGTTCCATTCCTCGTTCGAAGGTATCCTTTGGAGAGCCGTCTTTCGCAATGCCAACATCATTCGTGGCTATTCCTTTAACAGATCCATCTTCATGATATAGTATTTCTGCCGCAGCATAGCCAGGATACAACTCCACTCCTGCAGCTTCTGCTTGTTGTCCGAGCCAGTTCACAACATGGCCCAATCTGCGCAAAATAATAACTAGACAAAGGATATTCTTAGATACTTGTTTATATAACTAACTGTACTATCTCAGTTTCTTACCTGACTACGTAGTTTCCATGATTGTACATTGGCATTCCTTTCAAAATTGGTATCGATATCCTGCCTTTTTCAGTGAGAAACGCGAATTTATCTTCGGTGACAGGAGTCTTCAAGGGTGCATCCAATTCTTTCCAATTTGGTAGTAGTTCGTTCAAAGCAATCGGATCCACGCAAGCTCCACTAAGAATATGACCACCGATAGTGGCAGCTTTTTCAACGACTGTAACTCTAAGTTCTTTTCCATGCATCTCTGCTAGTTTACGTGCCTGAATAGCTGCGGACAGTCCAGCTGGACCACCACCAACAATTAGTATATCGCACTCGTCCGCATATCTTTCCATGTTCACATCTATGAAACATATTCAATGCTTTATACAAATGACATCGATGGACACTTTTATATTTAATTTTGTAACTGTTTTAATTATATCTGATATACTGTTGGTTTCTTATACAAGTTATATTAGATGTTAACTGAACCTAAATTTTGGAAATCAAGATCATCTGGACAAGGTTACAGTTAGTATAGAAAGGGTTAGAATATTTATGGAATAAATTACCTTTCCATCTTGGATCTGTTTCTCTGGGTACAACCGTGTAGTGTGTTGTAATTTTTGGAAATTTTTCTTGAGAATAGGCTCTTCGAAAAATCAATTGCCACCTCTGTACTGCCAAAAGATATAAATGTGGTTAAAGATTCATGAGACTGATTCAATATTATAAGACAAAAAAAGTTCGATATTTTCAAATCGTTGTTTTTTATTTTTTGATAGCATATTTTGGGATTGAAAATATACGATACCATTTAAGAATTGAAGGTAGTTACATAGAATAACCTAAAAACCATAAGAAACACAAGATAGGTTTATTCTGCTATGTCTCTATCCATTGTATGATTATTTACAACTGTATAAGAAAGTAAACCTATATCTGAACCTCATAATGTGTTTATTATGTTTTTCCCATGTTTTATCATTTCTTTACTGTACGAATATTTCGTATTTTATTTAGATCATTTTGTATCAGTAAAAAAACAGACATAAATATATCGTTTAAAAATATATTAAAACATCTTATAAGTGAATGATTTACCCTCAAACGGAATTATATTTTTCAAGAATAAAATGTTTATACGTATCATAAGAGCAAAGTTCACCTATCTTACGTCTATTATGCGATAATATGACATACATCTTTTACATCGTTAATTTATTATAAAATTGTATTTATGAAATCTGAATTTATAAAAGTTATAAAGATATATCGTTTCAAAGAATGCCTTATAAAATACTTTCAATCATTTAATGATACAAATTTGATAAGCGAATGTACAATATTGCATGGATATGATCGATCATTTTGAAAAAAAAGTTTGTCGTCTTTATTTATATCACGTTTGGTTGACCTACAATCAGATATATCGAATTAATATATTATCACACCGAGAATTTTGACAATAGTATAACAATACAATATGAGAATATGTCAACTTCTATTGAGTACTGATAGTGTTATCAACGAACTTACGACTATTCGATGTATTAAATATCGCTCGAGCCATAACTGCACGTCAACAATGAATGGTTTGTGATCTAAATAATTGTACCGGTCAACTATATTCCGTTAATCATTATCAGCTGTTGCTACCAGGGGGCCTATGTTACGTGTGCTTGAACCTCACAATGACGCCTCAAATAAAGAAAAAAGGGTGCTAAATTAGCTAATGGCGCTATACAAGTGGCGCATGCAGTGTTTTCTCAAATATGGCGGCGTCTACATTAACACAACTCGGTCAATGCCTTATCCAGCATAAAGAAATCTGGCTGTAACGTGAACACGTTTTACTTTTGAATTAAAAATGCATATTTTGAATTACATTTATAATCATCGAAGATTACTAATATAGTTTCCGATCAACATGAATTACGGACAGTTTAATCGGCTTCTAAAATATAAATTCTCTTCAAAATTAACAAATTACGTCAGTAATGTTTTTATGAAAGTAAAGAATTTTGAAACTCCAGAAAAATTAAAAGGAACATTTCTCGAACGATGGGGTGAATAATTTTTAAGTGTGGTGTAAAGTAAAAATAATGTGAATCAAATATGTTATTTGATTTAATACATTTCTGTTTACAGGGAAATACTGGAAGAATGTTTATATAGATTACAAAAGTGTAGGAGAAGGTGTTGCTCAGGATTGTAAAGAGCGTCCGATACGAGCCTCTACATATGCTTTTAGTATGTTACATGGTTTTTATGCATTTTTTAATTTCTAGATTAATTTTTTGCAGTTTGGTGAAAAAACTACAGAAAATCTCCTATATATTAAAAATTAATAACTTGTTCCATTAGTTACAGCACTATGTGTATATATGAACAAATATAAACCAGATGAATGTTCCTTCAGAGAACATTTATTACAAAATACTATGAAAATAATGCTAGTAGGAGAATCTGTACGCAATCCCACATCTGAACATCATGTAAAGTGGTTAGGACAATGCTACAGCGAAGGTATTGTACGACAGCTAAATTTGGGTTTAATTACTATTATTTGGTTAGATGACTATGATAAAGCATGTACCTTGTATAAAGCTATTTGCCCTTATTTGAAACCTCGATATTTAACATTTCATCAAAGGGTGGTAGATGTGGGATGTTTAGACAAATGGTGGGTTTTAGAAAGTAAAATGAAAGATTATGATGTAAATGATGTAGAATTCAGTAATGTAACATATGAATAAAATGTTTAATTTAAAACAGAAGTAAATTAATAAGTTAAATTAATTTTTCACAATAACTACTCGAACCATTTACATTATTGGTATATATATATATGCACAATTTTCCTAGTTATTATCACCAGAACGTACATATAGGGTGTTCGGCCACCCCTGGGAAAAATTTTAATGGGGTATTCTAGAAGCCAAAATAAGTGGAAAATCAAGAATACCAATTTGTTGATGAAGTCTTCGTTAAAAAGTTATTAACAATTAAATTCAAAAATTTCAAATCGTTCTGGAAAAATTATTTTCGGTTGCGGGGGTCAATTACAATAATTTTTGGTGAATACACATACTTCCGAAATCCTATCCACTTTCGAGAAAAAAAATCGGGTAGGTGCTGAAATTTTTCGACGAAAAAAAATATTTCAAATCGTTCTGGAAAAATTATTTTCGTTTGCGAGGATCAATTACAATCATTTTTGGCAAATAGGCATACCCCCGAAATCCTGCACAGTTTCGAGAAAAAAATTCAGTATGGGCGGAACTTTAAACGTTATTAACTTTTTAACGAAGCCTCCATCAACTAATTGGTATTCTTGATTTTCGTCTTATTTTGACCTCTGAAATCACTTATGTAAATTTTTCCCAGGGGGTGGCCGAACACCCTGTATACCAAAATATTTAAGTAATACATAAAGTATAAAGTGTAGTTTTTACAAATCCAATACATTGTATTTATTAAATTGGGTTATACATAGCTGTAGTAAGCTGTACATAATTTGTAATAAGAGTATTATTTAGTGAACACATAGTATTAAGAATTATTTCTTTGGTATAAAAATAGTTTTTTTTTATTTACACATAGTAACTTAATATCAGTCCTTGTTTGATTATGACCATAACAATTACTCACGTTTCTAAAAATAAGACAGTCATTAATTATCAGTAGTATAAATCAGGGACTTGATACCGGTATTTTGCCAGCAAATTAGACCAAAACCAAGACACGCGTATTACCAAAAACCGAAAGAAATACCGGTATTCGGTGAACTCGGTATTTTCATATAGTGTATGGCGTCATATCGGTATATCTGTATTTCGGATTCGATAAAAGTTATAAAGGTGTAACAAAAAACTAAAGGTAAAATACCGATATACGCCCCTTGCATAAATAATCAACAAGTGATGATATTAGAATAACTTTACCTCGGACGTAGACAATAGCGGTACGACAAGGAATGTAAATCATCATTCTGTTTGAATAGTCCGAAAACGGTTCTGGCTTAGTAAAGTGTTTCACGTTATTATCGACACGACTTTCACCACCAAACTCCTTATCATCGCTACATAAAATAGCCTTATACGTCCCTGGAGTTTTTACTGCAATAGCATAATCAGGAAACGACTTTACCGAATGAAAATTAAAGACAAATGTAAGTTCTGCCCGATCGAAGACAACTACTTTGTCGTCTTCGTGTTTCCAACTCACGTATGCCTGCGAACAAAAAAATATTTTTTTATGAAAATATACAAGCATTTTTAAATACAAATGTATGTTTAAACTTTACAGGGTTAGCGTGCAACCATCCATATTTTTCTTCGAGATTATTTACAGCACGATCCCAATTGTTCATGAATTTATATTTTAACATTTCGTCGTCTACTAAGTTCCATTGGCGCCTAGCATAATGGTAACTATCTCCATTACCAGCTCGAGGAAAATCCAACCATTCGGGATGGCCAAATTCATTACCTTCAAATTTATATATCTTAGAATTAATTGTAAAAATATTAAAAACATTTATGGCGTATTATCTATATCATTTTCAAATTAACCTATAAAATTTAAGTAAGCTTCTCCTCCTAGAGCATGCGTGATTAATGTAATAAGATTGTGGAGAGCAATTCCACGGTCGATAATTGCACTGGGCGGACTTAGGATACTCATGTGCGTATACATTTCCTTATCCATAAGCCAAAACGCAATTGTTTTATCGCCTACAAGGGCTTGATCATGAGATTCTGAATAAGCTACCGTTTTCTCCATCCACCTGCGATTACTTAATGCCCAACAAATATCTCCAACTTTCCAGTCTTCATCTTTTACTTCTTTTAAAAGTTTGATCCATTTATCAGGAATAGCCATAGCTAATCGATAATCAAATCCTACGCCACCTTCGGCGACGGGCCTTCAATATTAATGAAAAGTAATTACTTATTAATTTACACTAAAATATTCCTACACTAAAGTGTGAAATAACTGAAAACCTGTAACTTGACATAAATTTTCAACCCCTTACACTATGATTTAAGTCGCGACGCACAGTGTGCAAAACCTCATCCTGTATATTATTGTACCTGCAAATTCCGGGCATTCCACTAACATCTTCCGCTATTGTTGTAACTTCTGGATATAGATAATGTAACATATGATTCGCGAGCATTAAGTATACGACGCCTTGAACGTCAACGTTAAGACCATAATATTCATCATAATGACCACTGAAACCTTGTCCAGCTCCTCTTGAGTGGTACAATATTGATGTTACGCCATCAAACCTACGTATTACGTTATGTGTAAGTAAATAATGTAAATCCTATATTACGACAAGCGAATTTTAATGCTTCCATACCTATATCCATCGAAACCATACTCCTCAATATACCACCGTAAATTGGAAAGTAGAAATCGTAATACTTCGTATTCTCCATAATTGAAGAGTCTACTATCCCAAAGCGGATGTTGACCGCGATTACCAGAATGAAAGAAACAGCTATCAGTACCGTCAAACATATTTAACCCGTCCAAAGTATTCTTCGAAGCATGCGAATGTACTACATCCAATAAAACATATAGACCATGTTTATGCGCTGTATCTATTAACTCCTTTAATTCTTCTGGTGTGCCATAGCGAGATGAAACAGCATAGAAGGAAGTTACCTTATTAAGTTTAATTAAACACATATATGAGTACATGTGTCCAAACATTCTTTGTTAGCGTTAAAAACTTATGCGGATATAAATTTTTCTAATTCCATATAAAGTCTTATATATAGAGAGCAAAGTTGGATAAATGCAGTTATAAAGTAGATGAATCGATTCTAATTATAGAAACAGCCCGAGTCGGTTGTCGAACGTAGAAAAGGACAGCAAATAAAAAAGAAAGGGATCCTTCTCGACTACCGAACTTTGTGGTATAACAAAGGGAATCTCCTCTCAGTAATGGGGATGAAGAACGGGCACTTATGCTGTAGATCAGTCCCAGCACTTATCCAACTTTTACCATATTTACGAAAATAGAAGAGAAATTGTATTATCAAAAGACAGCGTTGCACAAAGGATTCAACTTTTTTCTCTGTTTTGTTGTACTATGCGTTGCTAAGAAGGTTTACTTCCTATAAATACATAATTCATACCTGATATCCAAAGCTGGCATAATAAGCATGTTCCATAATAGCCATTAATTGTATAGTATTGTAACCTTGTCTTACAATACGCGGAATTAGATTTTTAGCAAATTCCAAATATGTGCCAACTTTTAATTCTTGGGTCGCAATACCGACGTGACATTCATAAATTCTAAGACTTTCTGGTTTCTTTGGCTTAGGGTACCTAAACTTATAAACCTGTATCAACAGATATCATTTTAAATGTATTTGTACACGAGAATGATATTTGTTCGACTTTATTAGATAATATGCTTAATAAAGATTTCTCATCCATTCAAAGAGAAATTATTTTTCTCGATTCGCGTTTATACTATTTTAAAGAATAAGTATTCTAATTACAAGTAAATATATTTTGAAAAAAAGAAGCCACCTGACGACCCTATATATTTCCACAATATTTTTGTGTGTAAAAAGTCTATTAAGAAAATATTATTTGTTACAAACAGGCATATATTATGATAAGCTGGATTTTTTCTTAAGGTCACAGATTTCGAATTCTAAGGTTATCAACATTTTATCAAAGGGGACGGTACATTTTTATTGCTTGTATTGTAACTGACAAAATCGCAAATTCATGCATGGTATGTTATTCCTTAAATAACTTTGGAAGGAAAACACATAGTAACAACCAATTTCAAACATTATTGATTGGTTACTACTATCCAATACTGTTTTATCTTTATAAACATGACTTCATAGAACAGCATTAATCATCTGAGTACTAGAGGTCATTTCAAAAACCATGCCGAAGAACTTTATATGTGTGTGTGTATGTGTTAAGTTAAATAAATATATATATTTGTATCTTTACATACATTTTCAGCCGATGGACACCATACACGTTGTTTATACGTAGCAGACTCAGCCCGATTTTGTGTAACATATGTAGCCCAAGGGCTTAATCTTTCTAACAATTCATTATTATGATTCTTGACAATTAATTTAACTTCTGAAAGGTGCTTTATAGGACAACTACCATCAGGAAGAGGAGCTAAATGCAATTCCCACTTGCCATACTCCAATTTTTTGTACGAATTAAGTGTTTTATTCCAATTATCTAATAATAAAAGAACAAAATATGTATTAGGCATATGCAAACAAAATTATTTTTTTGCAAAAGATTTAGAGCAAGCAATAACAAAAAGGACCATATCAATGGGTAATCAGTTGGTTAAAAATAATGTTTAATTTTAAACTACTTACTAAATTCTCCCATTAAAAATAATTCCTGTGCTCCAGGTGCCCATTCACTTGCAACAACACTATTGTCTTCTTTAATATGTATTCCAAAAGTTTCGTATCCCCTTGAAAACTTATCTAAATTACCAGAACCAGTTTCTATTTTATCCACATAATCTTTGAACAATGCATATCTAATAAATAAAATTATTAATTTAGTTAAAGCTTAAATAAAAAACTAAAACATTATTTAGACAATAAATATTACTTAAACTATAATAGTGTGTAATAAAATAAGTACTCGGCTTTTAGAAAAAAGAACTCTTAAAGCAATTAGAGCAATAAGCTATAAGGATTACTAATTGTTAACTGCAATTTTTTAAGAAACATACGTTTATGTATACTAAAAATACAATACCTTTTGCGAATGTCAGTTTCATATGGTTGTAAATATGGATCTCTTTCTAATAAAGCCTTTAATTCTGGTACTTCAACTTGAGAAGGATCCATACTTGACCACTTTCCTCCCATGATTATTTTTTTAATTATTTACTCGCTCACAAATAGGAAATAATGTTAAAAATTACAACACGGTAAAACCCTAAACCCCGCTAAAATTGAAACGACAGTTCAAGGTGACCTTTTCATATATTCGGTCATAAAGTAAAGCAAGAAGAATGTGACTAAAAAGAAAGTTTACGATTCAATATAGTCTATCAAATATGGCGAGTTTACCGAAACAATTGGCGCTAATTTTAAATTCTGAAATTACCTGTCACATCACACATTTCCCACTATTGTTTTGCGTTAAAATGAACTTATAGATCAGGAAACAATAAAATTTTTGCACACATAAAAAAGAAACATTATCAAGAATGTATTATACATCTACACATATTTTGCTTTATTTGTAATGTATGTAAATAAATTGCTATGTACATTTTTGAATTATTTTTATTCGTATTATATTGAAGATTTCTTTTATAGCCTAATTTTCATATGCGCTCCCTAGCATAAAGTGGAGAATACATTTATTTTAATGTAAGGAACGCTATTTTAATATTATATGAATTAGGTGAATTAAATATTCCTAGAAAGCTGCATGTATAATAGGGACAATTAATTTTAAACAATTCAACTCATTCGAAATATAATTAGTATTCTTATTCACAAGTTTTAAGACACCGTTTGACATTTATAAAATATAAGTGAATAAATAATCGCCTTTATGCATAATCAATTACTAAGCCTTGATAAGACTGAAAAAGTACAGATATTAAATATTTTCCAGCTTTGGTCCATCACTTGTTTAATTAAATAATTTGACTATTCGTAAAAAACATGTACAGTAGTGCCCAGATAACTGACCGCATTTTTGCCCACTTAAATGACCGCGGTTATCCCCACCAATTCTTAGAAGCCAAGCAGCTTCGAATATCGAGCGTGACGAGCGTAACTTGATGCCGGCCATTATCGATACATTGTATGGTTTCGGGTGGCAACTATTGTATCTCACTCGCATTTATCCTCTTCCGGTCCCGAACGTGGTCACTTATGTGGGCACTACTGTACTTCTTAAATTTTTAAATAAAATACATATAAATAAATGATACAATTAATAAGAAGAGTAATTCGTAGTTTTTAATGTTCGTTTTTTCGTACTTAATAATACTAAGAGTAATGAATGAACAGTTGATGTATGCAAGAAGTGTTTGCCTCTCATATATTGTATAAAAGCGCTAAATTGATTCAGAAAATATTAGTAACGATAAAGAAAGTAAATATTTCAAAGGTTCATCACCTGTTTATAACTTTATGAAAGTTGTAGTTTTAAATTACCATTCTACGATAAATGCAAGACTTCGATAGATTTGCTGAAATAAATTAGCGCCTGGCTAAATATTTGGATTCTTGCCTTATTACTGTTACCATAACTATTTTAGAAAGTTATTTGTTAGTGAACTTTTTGTCTTGAATTTTGTTTGGTAATGTAATTTGTAGTATTGTTTAAAGAAGTACTATCCACGCAGGTGTCCGAAACATCTTCGCTACTACTACTACGAATGTCCCCTTCCATCTAAAAAATGACATATATAAAATAAAAAATACCGAAATTACATTTTAGAAAAAGGTTTACAGCAGTATAACTTACTTGACCAGCATAAAAAGCATTATATGCAATTTTAAGGATTAAATACGTCCAAATCATATGAAGAAGTAGTAATAAAATTAATAGAGAATTGAAAATATAATATGCTGGGAACATTGGTACTATCTTAGGTGCTTTTACCGATGTACTGTAATTATAAAATACAATATGACTAGTTAAAAACATAATTTAATTACATTAAAATATATTAACCCTTTGATGAGTATGGCCGGGCTAAATCACGCCAAATAGCTTATGGCCATACACATATGAGAGATAATATATGAGATTGATAGAACATACCTATAAATTATCCAAAATGGATAAACTCCGATACGCGTAATAATCCATAGTATTGTGAAAATAACAAATATACAATCACATAATTTTTGATAATTAGCATACTTAGCCATCTTTGCAGCCTAAAAAATATATATATATATATATATATATAATTTTAGAATTTCATACATATATACATTAATATGTATGTGCTTATACGTACTTCCAGAAATATGTCTGCTGAATCATGCACTAATAGTACCAATGTACCAATTCTGGTTAAATTTCCAACCCATGAAAAACACATTAGAACAATAGTGGCAATATGATGGATAAACATTTGCCAAAAATCTTTTCTTTTGACATCAAAAAATTGGGAGAAACTTAAGGACCAATAAAATGCCATAGATATCATATAGTACCACCATACATCGTCCGAAACTGGATGATACGGATAATCATAATAACAATAATTTATATCCCACAACCATGGCTTACTCCACAATATAATAAGGCCATAAAGAAACGAGTATGTATAATACAAACACCTCCAACTGTAAAAAAAAATTTGGAACGTACTGAATACTTGAAGACTAAGTTATCTCTATCATATATTATTACACTTTAATAAATGTAATACAATTTTTAACTAAGTAAATTCGAAATAAAATGCTAACCTGTTTTCACAGAACTTTGTAAGCGTAGATGGCTTGTCTTGAGTACGTCTCAATCGCAACCATCTTTCTACTTGTCGTTCTGACCAATCTAATTGTTTAGCCAATCCTAACAGCTTAAAATATATTCATATATTACAAAACAACCAGTAATATTTAATTTTATGTATATATTTTAATTAATAAAATATTTATTCAATCACACGTATTAAAAGTAGTTTTGTAATACATGAATAACATAAATGGAGTTTGTTATTTTATCGATTGAACGCATGAAAAAGTTAATTAACAAGCTGACTACCACAGTGGCTTCAAACTTACGTGTCTTTAAAACACTTAAAATAGGCTTACCTGTTTATGCTTAATTTTTCTACTAACATAGGCTTTTTCTAATATATCATTTTGAGGTGCTTTTTTTGTTCTTGTATTTTTTATACCGAGAGACCTTCCAAATGGTGTAAAACAATACCTGTAGATCAATTAACAAATTAAATCATGTAATGTAACTTGATCAATATTCTAATACAAAGAATGTAAGAATTTTTCACATAATACTGCCTGCTCTATGTATACATATACATATTGCTCGCTACTTGTGACTAGTCTATATTAATAACTTAATTTACATTGTACATTTAACAAGTTAATCAGAAGATACAATAAGACCGACAGAATGTTTCTGACAACATAAAATACGAGTAATAGAACGGATACGGTATAACCTTAGTCCGAGCGAGAGTGTTGGAATTATTTCGGAAATGAATGAGAAAAAACGAACGATTATTACCTCTCAAAGGCGTATCTGATTATCAAAAGAATAAGTGCCATAGGTAAAGGATAAATTAAATGATGATAGTCTGCGTATTTGTTTTCTGAATTTGGTTTGATATCGTCCCATGTTATGTTAGGCGGTAACCAAACATCAGTCGACCAAAAAGCCGACGTGATATTCTTTAATATATTCATCGTCTGAATTCCTACAATCAGTTGTGCACGTTATATCGTAAGTCCATTAATTTCTCTCTAAAAAAAAATCGTTAAACTGAAATGATTAAACGAATATACCCACTCAAATTGCTTTGTAGCGCAAACTTCAACTACCTTTCTGCTCTACTCTGAAACGCCACCGCTCGAAGACTGCGCCCGTACACTTGAATACGTCGTTCAATTCCTTCCTCGATTGTTAGTTTTCAACCCTGTGTCGCGCGAAATAATAATTCATCGACGAATCGTTCAAATATTTATTTTTTCTCGAATCTGGATCGTTGATTCTACACTTCGTTGTCAAAGTTAGTACATACTTCGATACATGTACTGCCGTTGCAGATCAACATATACTTTAGTTACACAACCGTTTCTTGTAAATGCACGTTAGAACGTCTGTAATCATTCCGATAACAAATGATTCATGGATAACCTCGTCTTTTATCCCGGCAAACCGTTCAGTTTTGTCAATAAGTATGCGCATTAATGGAATTTTAACAACGAAGGAAACAACGTATCGCTAAAGTATGTCGAAAATAATACGAGAATCGTTCCAAGTTATAATAACAATAAAAAAATAATATCATTTTACTTACGCGCACAACTGTCCGAGAAACGAATAAATTAACGGGAGATATCCCACTAGAAACTGTTCGACACATGTGACATATCTTTATCGCGTAGCGAGGCAATGTTTAAATAAACAATTTCTCGAAACGGATCAGTACAGAAGACCAATTTATTTGATTACCTTGTGCTCCACATTTAAATCAAATGAATTTTTATACGAGACTTAGAAGACCTTATAGTAGAACGGTAGATAACGCTTGATTACTTTGTTAACATATCAAAGAAATAGTTATCTGCGAATCAAAGCAGCTGCCGAAATTTTTGAACGCACGGGAAGGTTAATAAGAAGACGTGGAAAAGCTTGCATCGAATCCCAATGCGGTCGTTTAGAGCATTTCCTTTAAGAAATGGCTTCCGTGCAGGCTCTGCGTTATATTAAGAAATCGAACAAGGTAAACGTTCATCCGAACGATTTTCATTATTTTTGTATACTTGATAATCGACGTTAATCCTCTGTCAATAAAAACATGTCACATGCAAAATTTTGTATTCAGTTTATTTACAACTCGGTTACAAATTTGAACATTACAGCAAATCTAAGAAAATATAGATCGATTACTGCTGCTGATATATAAGATCTAAACACTTGGTTTTTCGGCGTTTCCTTATCCGTATCAAATAAAAACAATACGTAAATCTTGTACAATTAAATTAAATTTCGTTTAATTCTTAATCTTATTTGATAAGTTGAATATTCGAGACACCTGTATTTGCACTTTCTTATACTCTGTCCCGACATACCTTTAATTTTTTTTTTAACAAAAAAACGTTCAGTTTTATCGGTTCAAATATTATGAACTATTTAGATAAAATCTATTTAATTAATTTATTCTTGTACAATCTTAATCTTGTATAATAGCCGAATTTTTATCTATGTTTAGATTAAACTGATAACATTCTAATATGCACCTGTTTCTTGTATACATATTCAGATCAGTTAGTAAAAACAGTTGTACAACTCTCATTCACGCGCCGTATTTATTAATATTTATACTATTCTTATATTCTACATGCAAGCAATTATATGTAAATATGTATAGGCGAATGTTCTCAATTGATTCACCGTGCATTATAAAATTTTCGAGAATGAAAATATTGGATGATGCTCGATGTATGTTTTGTAAAAATAATGCCATTAATAAAATAGCAGGGCAACGATCTTAGATTAGAGAGCGTTAGTTGTTAAAAATCTATTTCGTATCCTGCATCGAAGCAATATTGGATATTTGTATCATCGTTTAATATCAATGTGCACATTTTCGATTGACGGGATATTGCTTCAATAAGCGCTTGATTACGCGTTGATAGATCTGAGCGTTTTTTTTTTCGTGAGGCCTCAATAATTCTTGTCTCGCTAGATCAACTTTTATTCTCTTTCGTTTAATACCTGGTGTATGGACTAAAAAGGCACCGTCAAGTATAACCAGTCGATAATTTAGAAGACACATTTCGAACATCTACAAGGAGTAAATAAATAAATAAATATTATTATACAGCGATAACATAGCGTTGGAAGCTAACGAAAGCCCTACTCAGTATGGGCCTCCAACTACCTCTTAATATAGACACACTCATAGCGAAGCCAAATATTGAAGCTTGTCTTAGTATTCATTCTTTTTTCAAAAATTGTAATTTACGTATTTAGTGTTAACGGACATTGTTACTGTATTCACTTGTATTATTATTATATTCTCTTGTATTATTTCTGTATTCTATATTATTGTACCCATTTATGTTATTTCTGTAAAGCGAAATAAATCCAGAAGGGTTTCAATTGCTTAAATAAAAAAAAAAAAAAAAAAAAAAATAACAGCGTTGATTATTGCGAAATTAGAATCGTAATACGTATGTTCGGAATACCATTCTGAACGCGAAACAAATAAATTTCTTATCGCTGTACAAAAATTCATAATAGCGTTTACACGAGGCAATATGTATTGATAAAATCTGTATCGTCTAAAAATTTCAGTTCTATAAATAATTTCGTATTGCACCTGGCACATTTTATCTTGTCTGCCTTCCCAAGACATATCTTCCGTGTACAATGGATCATCGCGTGTTCCAATAAAAATGGGCTCCCACCTATGATGCGGATATTCTCTTTTAGTAAAAATAAGTGGTCTGACTTTGCCTGGGTCTGGTCTAAGCATCCACCTAGTGAGGCCAGGAAATCTTTGGCAATGCGAGCAAAGGAACCTACAAAAGGTGAATATTTTTTAAGGAATTCAATATTACCAAACGTCTCGTTTTTAAATATCAACCAATAATAATTCTTTATCTCCAAGATAGGTGGTATATAGTATATAATAATAATGTTATCGATGTATCATTCTATTTGTTCGCACAAACCTATGAAAATATACGGCTACACCAGCTTTCGTTGCCAAAAGTAGTTGCTTTTTCGTCGAGGGTGGCTGCTTGTTCGCTTCGATCTCAAAAACCGGCACCACGAAGACGACTCCAGTTTTCGGTGACCTGCCGCGTACCATTTCCATAAAACCGGACGCCAGTTTTTCGCTGGGCAAAAGTTCAATGTCCGTTACTAGAACACGGCTGGTGTTCGCCTGCGTTCTGGCCACATTTCTGACCACGTTAATAGGATAAGTCATGCCTCTCTGCTTTCTTTCCGTTTCTGCTTCTCCCCTTTGGAGATCGGACGCGGCACAATCGCCGTGGGTCTTGATCGTTTCGCCCAAAGTCGGCGGACGGGCCGTCGGGAATACCAAATGGACAGAAACCTGCGAAATAATATAAATTAGAATCGCAACGCCATCGATCCTGTACCTCTACTCCTTCGCAATTAGAGCGTTCTTTATCGTAGTCACTAATTCACAATATAATTTATCTAATTCAATGTACCTATGTCTACCTAATAAATATTTTACAAGCATCGTGAGATATACTACTTTGCCGAGTTACTATTCGTTTCAAGAAATCGATCTCGATATCGTTCTGTTTCAATTATGTTCCTGTAATGATAATAATACAAAAAAATAATAATCTGTCGAGCAATTTCAACGTACAAAAAGGGCTTTTGTGTAATTTGACCGAGATAGCGGATATTTACAAGTTTGCACTCCGGAATTGACCCTTTTCCAGATCGTGTTCACCCTTTCTCGATGTTTTTCTAGAGACTCGTTTTCTCAGGTATTACGTGACAGGTAACGTTACGATACAGGTGAGATCGATTTGCAAAAGGGTGAACGTTGGATGCAAAAGCCGTAGAGTGGAATGAAAGTCGCGTGAATCGTAATCGAGAATAGCGTTTGAATGTAATCATGCTTCTAGCGACCCGTTCTGACATCGAGTGCATGGGGAAACCTTGTACATTTCGGGTTCGCATCGACAGGCCCGATCGAGGAGAGCAACGGCGGTACCAGCGTCGAGGCCAGGTGTAAAAACGGCCAGACTCAACGGGCCCTCCCATCTCCTGACCAACTCCACGATTCCATAGACATGATCTGCAGTTGCGTGCGTGCAGAGTGTCACCTGGGGCAGCTTGTTCCTCTCCTCGGTTCCAACTAATACAAACGGTAGGACTCTGTAGGGGCTCTTCTCACCGATTTCCGGGCTCCAGGTGACTTTGGACGCCGGATACGATATAACATCCGGTAGACCGTGGTACCATCTGCAAGAACTGTTCCTGGGTTGCAGACCCGCCATATACGTGCCCGCCACGAACGCCGGCGCTACGGTTTCCGCGCGTTGACGGGGAATCGAATGGCCCTTTGGCGTTAGGACGACGTCGTTACCGATCACTGGAATCGGTTGACCAAACCCACGACCGACCAACAAACGTCCCACCAGGACGAGAAGTAACGTGAACCCTGGCCCAAGCCAGAGCAACAGCCTTCGACCCGAGCAGCGCATCGTTCTCTTGTTCGCACAGACCGCGTTTCTCGATTTTTCGACGATCGTGGTCAAGGAAACGATCTTCCATATTACGAGCGCGATAGATTCATTGAACCTGTGTTTCCACACTGCTGTTCTATGCGGAAGGGCGAGACCGCCAATTATGGATCGATGCGGCGCAAGCGTGCCAAGCCTCAATGCGACTTGCCCAAATTTATAACTTTCGTCTGTAATAAATTTCTTTGATCGTTAAACGCGACAGTTTAAACAGAGAACAACGACGAGCTGGGTCTAGTATTTTCGCGCATCGTTTTCTACGATTACTCGACAAATATAGCAACAGTCGCTATACCGGCGAAATAACGTGTCATAATACAGCAAAGTAACGAAAGTAACTCGCCTTAGGAAATAATTGTTCCTTAAAAACATTAATTATTGCTGACCGATGCAACGTTCTAATCACCGATCCTTGGAAGCGAATCATAATAATTTATTTTCGTTCGAAAGAAACTTCACGGCATAGAACAAACAAACTTAACGGTTACTATTCATCGGATCGTACATGAACTAGTCGTGAACTGAATAATGAACGCTCGAAAGAACGTACGATGCTATAGGAACGTACGATCCAAGGTTGTTGAATCTATATTACTTTTTACAATAATATACGTTTCTCTTAATATAATTTTTTATTGAGAAATTTCAATAATATATAACCGGTTTGATAAAAAATAAAGTACGCTTCTCGTTTATCGCGAACAAATATTACTTGCAGCCATGAAAAACAATGTTCAATATATCGGACGGTAATTTTTTATTACAAATACGTTTATAAATTATCTTACATTTTTATCGCTGCCCAAAGAAACGTGTCTTTATTCTTTGGAACAAAATGTTGTTCTCGGAGCTTCTGACCACGCTGCGATACCAGTTTCTAATGTACGGTTGACCCTCCTATAACAAGGTTAATTCGTTACTTGCTGAAACCGTGTTAAGATATAAAAACATACAAACACAGGGATGATACCGTTCCATAACATGAATTAATATATGTAAAAAAGTAAATAAAATCGTTCCAATGTTTCTAAGAGTTCGCGTATTACAATGAAAATGTAACGCTTTAATCAAAGTCGCTTCAATATGAAAGCTGTCGATGTTCATTAAATCATGCTATATGGAGACCGTATTATAGGGGAGCTATCGTAATATTTGTAATGTGTTATATCGGAATCGTGTTTTCAAAGTACGAAGTTGTAACAGGGTCGAATATGTTTAATCGAAGAAATTAACAGATTCTCGATTTGTAAGGCCCGAGGTATGAATGGCGCTTAAAGTCAACGCAATTGATCTCAAGGCTGTGTTCTAATTTTAGTGTACCGATGGGAAACCGTTTACGCTACTACACCTTTCGCCGTAGCATGCAACGCGGCAAATCTATTAAAATTCAATTCTACGGAAGCCAGTAGTTTCCAAATTGTTCCGAGAGCCGCATGGACTCTTTCTCTTCGTTAATATTTTCAATCTGACCGTCTCGTTCCCTAACGCGTGAAACATTTTTAATCTGTTCTGTGACGTTGCGACTTGTGATTAACGTTCGTTAATTGTGATGTTCGTATGTACACAAATTATATCTAAAGTGAACGATCTAGGGGAGCTTCAAAGTTCGAGAATTTCACTTCTAGAAATTATAAATAGAAATATTATAGTTTTAATAATTATTCAGCGTTTGCCAACGAATAGAGAAATCATTTGGTCTTGAAAATTAAGATAATAAAAATTATTTTAAAAAATAAATATAAGCTAGATACACTTATCCCGGACTTATGAGTTTAAATAATAATATATAAATGTTTATCAATTTGTATGGAAAGTTACACTCGTACGATAATCGTATTTTTTCAATTAATTAATAAAACTGTTGTTTTTCACATCTCACTACGGCGCTCCGATGCTATGCATCGTTTAAAAAATAAATACTAGCTTCTTTATCGTACATCAAGCCGCCTACGATTCTAAACATCAAAAATACTAACGCCTGCGTTCGACCTATATTCGAAGTTCTTGAATTTGCTCTGACAGGTATCCTTCAAGCATAGAACAGAAGTTAGATTAGCTTTCTGTTTCCTATGAAAACGCGTATTTCGCGTGTCACCCGTCATAATTTCAAGGGGAATATTTTTACGATCCAAAGCTGACGCGTTTCCTGAATATTTAAAATTTATTGCTCGTGTCAATAATGTTAAATAAATTGAAGAATATACAGGTAAATTAACGCGTTGACGATTAAAAATTTGTTAAGACTTTAAGAGTTCAAATATTTAGCATACTATGAAAGTATTCGTATAACCGGGACATTTGCAAACACGTGGCACTTGTATAAATTTCAATGCATAAACCTTGCATTGTTAAAGAAGAGCAAGCAACAAGAGCGAAACGTTAAACATAAAAGAACAGGAAGGAATGATTTTATGCAATTTAAAATGCATAATTACAATGGACAGTATTAAAATTACTCGCGATAAACGACGCAGTGGGAATTGCGTTCTTTCAACAATGAAGGTGGGCAGATATTAGCATGTGTATTCACTGATATGTGACACATGCTGCCATAGATTGACCTACAAATTCTAATCACTTATTCAATTTACATTTTACTTGCTTATTTATTTAAAGAATCAGTGGTTCGTTTATAAAAAAAAATCTCTTATTTGAATTTTCTTTATTCTACAAACTATAATATTTCTATTTCCACCCATAATTTCTAGAAATGAAACTATTGTTTAGAGAACCAAGTAGAAAAACGATGAAGAAATACGGTTACAACTTCAGAAGAAGCGTTAAAACAAAATATTATTGAAACATGGCAATCGATAGAAATATTGCGTTTAAGTTACTCCACTTGATGGAAAAACGGACTTAGGGTAGTTGTGAGAGCAAACGGTAGGCCAACTCCCTCTTAAAGCTTTCAACTGTTTAATTTGAACATTAAATTTCGATTCCGCTCAAATATTTTTGTGAGCCACTTCTGATGTTGCGGGTTTACAATAAATATATTGTAAAAACGATGTATATTGTTGAATTATTTTCTAATTTCACATATGTACTCTTAGGACCTATCCCTTTTATATGCGTTATATTGCTTCGATTTAACATACCTGTTTAATTAGTTGTATGTTATAAATGCGAGATTTCGAATACTTTGTACGAGTGTACATGTTTAGATTACCACTGTATCCCTTTTATTAGATACTAAGTTTCGAAGATATCACCGACACGCTCTTATAAGACAGACTGTAAGAGGATTAAGGGGAAGTGACCGGGCGTGATTGCGTTATAATTTATAGTAACCGTCACCTCGACCTTCCTCGATGGACGTGCCCCTTTTTCCAGCACCACCGACATTCAAGGGTGCACCGTCGCCTCTTAGTGATGTAGTAGATATTGCAAAGTTCACACGCGTTCCATTGCCCACGGTCGCCTGTCCTCGTAGACGATATGTGTCGAAATCGCGACGCACGTCTGGACTCCATAGGATACAACGTTGTACTCGCAGGAACCTGGTCTATCCTAACTCGAGGGACCAGATCGGACACCGTGTCACCGAGTTCCGTATAACAATGACGGAACGACGACGCAGCAACAACGAAGAAGACGACGATGATGTAGTATGTGCCATCGGTACGAGTATTGGCTCTTATTTCTATCGAATTGTGTAGCAAAATATCGGATACGTGCAAAAATTTCGATGGATTTTGTTATTAATAAAAAAAATCGTAGCGAGATTCATCGTTCAGAAAAGAATCGCCAGGTTTGAATTTAGAAAGTCATCTTTCACGGGTTCGAAGCGACGCAGTGGACTCATCAAACGCGTCGCATATAGTTTTCTGTTGCTATCCATCTTCGATATTAATGTTCAATAAAATTGCCTGCTCAAAGCATCCACTTTTGGTTGTAACAATCGACAGTAGTTTGTTGCATCGATCAGAAAGAATTTTAATAGACGGTCTATTGTTTTAAACAAAAGGGTACTGATCGAGAATCCATCAAAGCTTTTTCGCGCATCCAATATTTCATTCCTGCCTGTTTAGTAATTTCTTTTATTTTCAATGAAAGAGGATTCAATAAAGTAGAGCAGGTTTCGTTTCAAGGGCAGAAAATGAAGAAACGGAATTTAAACCACCTTTAAAGTTTAAAATAGCGGAGAAGGAGCGTGTGAAAAGTTAAACGCTGACATAGCAATGTCGAGCGTTTAGAACAATTTCCAAAAAGGTGATATTTTTTTTTTGATTTTGTAACAAACTACAGTTTTAGGGAGTAATATATTAACAAAATTAATTAGGACGTCTCCCAGTCTTTTAGAAGATTCCCTATTTTTCTAAATGTGTGCCGATTTTTCCGCGTACATTTTCGCTCTTACAATGAATGAAACGAGTATATCCTCCTAAACGCACTCGCGCATCTATAAAATAATAATCAGTACATAACAGCGCATACGAGACTAATCGATATCATTGTCATACTGACTAAAGAAGTAAAATAAATAACAAAAATAACAGTGAACGCCAACTAATTTATGATGGAAAAGAATCTCTAATGCTTACGTATCATATGAATGTGGATAATTTTCCTCCAATAGCAGAAAATCGAGAAATTGTATAATAATGATTTAATCTATTGTTCACAGGTTCGCCTACGACGATTTCAGAAGAGTTTGCTCGGCGATATAAACCAGTAATAGAACCTAAGAAATCACTGAAATCGGTAGCTATTCAAACTATAGTTGGTTTACCATTACGACTAAGACTTTTGCCATCTGTGAAGGACATTATTGAAGAAAGTGATACAACTAATTCAAAAATATCTTCCAGAATATGGAAGCATATTAGATTTTTAGGAAGACTATCGCTCTCATTATTCGGTAAAAATAAATCGATAATTTGTTGTTTTTCATAATTTATCCTAATTTGCTAGAAATTAACGCGTCTACTGCTATGGTGGTCGTTGGTTATTTAAATAATGCGCGTGTACCGATTTTTAAAAGTGAAGTAAATAAGTTACTCTTAAGGGGCCTTTCTACCTTGTGGGATTAAAAAAATCGATATTTTTTTTTTTTGCATTTTCCTTTAGTATGTAGTCTCGAAAATATGTCTACCAAATATTAAATTGAAATTCGGAAACCTAACGAAGTTATAGCCTGCTGAAATGTACCGCGCGTAGGTATAACAACTAGACGTGAAACTTTAAAGTTGTTTTTCTCGAAACTACATCTTTCGGCACTGCGTGCGTGATAACTAAAAAACTATTCAAGATATAAACATCAAATTTATACAGTATCTTCAGAACTGGTCTCCCTATAGCATGAACTAGGATAATTGCGATATATGCAATACTTTTTCTTTTATTAACAAAAAAGCAACCAAATATATGAAAATATTCAGTATTTTTTCGTAAAATAGCTGCCATTTTGCCATTTTTTGTTTTTTTGAAAAGATCCTAGTTCATGCTATAACCACACTCATCTGTATTAAGAATATCGTTGGTTTTAGGATTTCGAATAACTTGTTCGCAAGATATCACGTAAGTACGCAGTCGGGTGCCGTTCGTAAAAACTGTTGTTTGATGATCAACAAAAACAGCGTAATCAATAGATATTATGCGTTGCAAAAATTCGTAAATATAGCTAAATATATAATAAATGTATCTACAAAATCCGGAATTAATCGCTCTTTAATAACCCGCAAAAAAAAATCACAAAGAAACACGTATTTTTCATGCCTACAAGGTAGAATGGCCCCTTAATCGATCGATAGGAAAGAAGTGATTTTATGCTTCGAGACATTTTGTTATTGAATACGATTGAATTTGTTGCAGGTTTATCATGGTTACTTACCATTTGGGCAATCGCTGGTGCGTTTGCCTTTTGTGCAACCGAAGGACCACGCGAGCGCGAACAAGTTGTGAAATTAAAGAATATGCAGAAAACTTTAGCGGTCGGCCTGGCGACAGAGTTGAGACAATTACGAACAGAACAAGAGGAGGACGTAGAGCCACTTTGGAGTAACAAAGTACACCAGTATGTAGCAAAACACGAAGAAGTATTGTTGATGGCTGTCAGTGCTGGATACGGCGAAAGTGGAAACGCGGGACAACTTTGGACGTTTCCTGGATGTGTTCTCTTTTCCATCTCCCTTCTCACTACTTTAGGTACGAAAAATATATTTTTCTATACTGTAGATTCTTCTGATTAAGGTGGGTCCAAATATTGGCAACGTTTCGGCCAAGTCTCAATGCTAAAAATACAACAATTTTTTGTTACAAAACTCGTTATAAAATACACTGTCGCTGATGACAGTGCTTAAAAAATGTATGTTTGATGAGATTATACCTAACCACTTCAGCGATTGCACTCGAACTACATTGTTAACGCCCCCCTAATGTTTGTTATCGCTCTAGTCTCCGGGACAAGTATAGGCAACGAAGATCAAATAATGGATGCTCCTGTTCGTGTGAAATTTTTTCTCCTTTTAACCAAATCGATTCTTTGGCCCGATTATAGTTCGTCCCTGAAAATTGCAGTCATTTAATCTCGTTTGTTCGATTTATCGTAGGTTTTGGTGCTCCGGTTCCACGCACTACGGCTGGTCGAACAGTGACCGTAATTTTTGCAGCGATTGGTATACCCGCACACTTTCTTTTGATTATGAACTTTGGCCTCATATGGGCATTACGATTACAGAGATATGCTATAGCCAGAAAAAAAATTGAATGCGAGCAAACTGAAGGACAAATGACACCAGTGCCCAAGTGGGTCAAAATTGTACCCTTCGTTTGTCTAGGTAATTATTAAATTATAGAAAATATTACTGGCGCTCTGAAATATCGTTACGCATGATTTTCTTTTGTACGTATACAATTCCTTTTAAGTTACGAAAAACATTTACAAAAATATACTTCTAGAACAAATTACAAAACTCGTCCGTGTACAAATCTTATTTACAGATACTGATTCAATTAACTATAAACGAATGTTTTCAAATTCTAGGTAGTTACTATCTGATGGGAATTATGTGTTTCGGAGTAGCTAGACACAGACCGATTGCAGCAAGCGTTCTCTTTCCTTTGGATTTTACGGCTGCCGGTGGTCTTTCAACGATACTTGGCCACGTGAGAGTATTGTACGGATTTTATCTGGAAGGAATAGTTGCTATTACGTCTATTGCGCTTGCCGTATTACGTGTATCTGCTACACAAAACTTGACCAACATCGGCCTTAAATATGGCTTACTGATCGAAGCCTAATTTTATATTTACATACTTACAATACTCGTTCAAATTTTTCTTGGTCACGGTATACGCTATAACAAACAATTATGTCAATTAAGTCGTATAAATTTACTAACTTTTGAAACGAAATACCATTAACATGTTAAATACAAATACTCTCACGTAACAGTTATCAACGTGCATATAGAAACATTTAATATCGTTATAATCATACTGTGTTGAATGGAAAGTACGTGCATTTTTATTCTAAATAAATTCGACTGTATATTTATTTATTTATTCAATGGCATAATTTCCATTAATCCTCTGTTAGTGTTCCCGACCGTTCCATGAGTTTCTTTAATATTATCTTCGAAGAGGTAATAATCTGATGATGTTATCTTATACTTCAGGTAAAAAGGGGTTAGGTCTGGGTAAAACAGTTTTATGACATTATCTGCTAACTCAAGTTGGTCACTAGTAGAGGCAAGTAGATACCAACATAGGCAGGGCGGAGACTAGTAGGGGCAAGAAGTAGCCAGTAGTAATCGTTATACATTGTCAGAAGTATCAGAAGCGGTCAGTAGAGGGTGGCAGAAGTCAGTAATAATTGTTATACGTTGTCAAAAATATAAGCGATGGTCAGCAGAAGCTAACAGAAACCAGCAGAAGTCAGCAGAGGCTGGGAGAGGGTGGCAGTAACCAGTCGTAATCGTTATACGTTGTCAGAAGTATCAGTAGTGGTCAGCAGCGGTCAGCAGAGGCCAGCAGAAGTCAGTAGTAATCGTTATATGTTGTCAGAAGTATTAGCAGTGGTCAGCGATGGTCAGCAGATGCCTTTAGGAAAATTCAAAAGTACAAGTATTTTGATTTTGAGTGATCGTATTAATAATATACAGGGTGTTCGGCTACCTATAACAAAAATTTTAATGAGCGATAGTAGAGGCCAAAATAAGACGAAAATCAAGAATACTAATTTGTTGATGGAGGCCTCGTTGCAAAGTTATTAACATTTAAAGTTCCGCCTGTAGAATGACAATCCGCTAAACAGCTGCGTTCGCGCGGACGGTTGCGGCAGGCGAGTGCTAGTGGTTCTCACGCAGCATGAAAAATTTTGCTTACCGACATTATCGACAGCCTCAGATTTTTGTCCACTTATGGGAATGCGAACACCTTACGTTGAATAAGATTCAACCTGTCTTATGAAAATCCAGAAGGGCATATCAAAACTCGCCCGACGAGATTTTCACAGAGAAAGGGTGAATGCCAGTTCCAATACACAATGTTGTGAACAAAAATCATCCACATGCGATTATACACGCCCCACGATTGTCCACAGTGTCCACAAGTATCCACAAATAATCCTTTCAGGCACTAACCACTATGCAATTAAATAAACACGTACCGCGATTATGTTATTCGTGAATGTCTACGTGTACGTGTATCACGATTCTTCCGAGTTACTTACGAATAAAACTGTTATTAATTTTTCAAATACACTTCAATTTAAAAATGTAAACAGGAATTTAATAAGTATTCGCTGATTGTTTATATCACTGTATTTCTTACATGCTACTTAATACATAACTGAATCAAATATGTCTAAAATGTGTCGCATGAACTAGCTTGACTGATTCTGTTTTACGACTGACTAGCTGGCCGAACACGTGCCGATGCTGCCCTTTGTCTCCGCTGTGTGTGAGAGAGATAAGCGAGGCGAGTGACGTAGAATCGGGGCCTGTTCGGCATATGTTTCTCTGAACCTCGTCGATCGATGGCACAGTCAGCTGCTAGTATTGTTACATTCTTCGCCGTGAACGTAAATCGATGCGAAAATTTCATTTATCCTGCGATTCCTTTTTACATTTTTAAATTGAAGTGTATTTGAAAAATTAATAACAGTTTTATTCGTAAGTAACTCGGAAGAATCGTGATACACGTACACGTAGACATTCACGAATAACATAATCGCGGTACGTGTTTATTTAATTGCATAGTGGTTAGTGCCTGAAAGGATTATTTGTGGATACTTGTGGACACTGTGGACAATCGTGGGGCGTGTATAATCGCATGTGGGTGATTTTTGTTCACAACATTGTGTATTGGAACTGGCATTCACCCTTTCTCTGTGAAAATCTCGTCGGGCGAGTTTTGATATGCCCTTCTGGATTTTCATAAGACAGGTTGAATCTTATTCAACGTAAGGTGTTCGCATTCCCATAAGTGGACAAAAATCTAAGGCTGTCGATAATGTCGGTAAACAGAATTTTTCATGCTGCGTGAGAACCACTAGCACTCGCCTGCCGCAACCGTCCGCGCGAACGCAGCTGTTTAGCGGATTGTCATTCTACAGGCGGAACTTTAAATGTTAATAACTTTGCAACGAAGCCTCCATCAACAAATTAGTATTCTTGATTTTCGTCTTATTTTGGCCTCTACTATCGCTCATTAAAATTTTTGTTAGAGGTAGCCGAACACCCTGTATGTATATGAGCGTACATACATGTAAGTAAAAATGCCTGGGCATTTCGAGATTCCAAATCGAATGCCGTTGACGTGAGGTCAAATTTCAGTTGTTTAAAAGCGAGAAAGCAAATGTGAGCCTTTTTCTCCCGACTCCCACGAGACGGTCCGAAATTACTTCGAGCAGCTTCGGAGAATCGAGAAAGAGGGCATGTGTCAGTTTGTCTTTGTCGACTCTCCGAAACGCTACGAGCTCACAGTACGTGTGATTTGGCATAGTGTGAGAAAGTGGAATGAGGTGTCCCCGGTGCACCCGGGCCTCCGTCCAGTATCTCTGTTTGAAGCCAGTGGTTTAGTTGTCGATCAATATACATATTCCAACGCGTTCACGTAGTACAAGAAACGAAAAGAATATTACTATTATAAAAAAAAATGTTACTGAGAATTTATCGATTTCACAACGTTCTGAAAAATTAGGCATTCCCTAGACTTCTCTGCTGCGAATTTTATTCGAAGTCTTAGGTCTTACTTAAGGTTTAATGTATTTACTCCACCAAATGTAATCGTGGTGATCATTCAAGTGATATTATATATTTTATATACATATAATATCATCAAATGTACATCAAAATAAAACAATAAGCACCAGATTATCTTTTATGGATTTTATTTTATTTAAATTCAAAGTTCTATTTTTCTTATTGGAAAATCCATTACATTTTACTCTTTCTTTTAAGTAGGTATTTATATAGTCAATAGTATAAAGTATAATAATAAAATATGCCCAAAAGATCATTTATATTTTTCGAAATTATTGTAAAAAAGAGTTAAATTAAAACATTTTAATCACTATAAATACAAGTAGCATTAATAAATTTTCCCAATTATCTATTCTTTATGCATCAAAGATAAAGCCTCAAATATTACAATTAATAAAACTACAAAATATATATTAACAGTACTTTGTTTTTCATTTTTATGTTAGTGTATATAAATTAATATAATAGTTTGTGTTGTATTTATCAAATAATTTCATAATATAGAAATTATTAAGTCAACTTAGTTAATAAAACTAGAAGTTTCAAAGCTCTAAATTATCCGTAAATTTAAATAAGCATGCATTTTAAATTAAAGTATAATATTACTGACTACAAGAAAGTCTTTAAGAAACAACCTTAATATTCTTTTATTTATTTCTAAAAGATACTTTATGTAAACAATTACTGTTATGTTTATTACTAGTTACAATTCACTTCTTTCATACAAAATTTACGCCTTTTATATTAAAACACTTATAAAATTCTTTAATTGAGAAACTTATTTTAGAAATCACGCGAACACATGTCTAAGGGAATGGAAAAAATGAAAAAGAAAATTGTTGAAAAGAGACTTTCAACATTAAATGTAACCATACCTACACAAACTAAATTATTTGTCTTTCTTTTACACGTGTAAACAATTTGAATAAAATAATAAATTCTATTTATATTTACATAATGTTTTCTTTGCACCTATTCATCCTTTCTCCTATGTTTACTTGCATACATGCATGTTTAATTGTGCATACAATAATGCCTTGGATATTGGGCGATGTTTGGGACTGAAATTAGCTAAAGTTAGAGGGAAATCTTTCAGAAAGTCCCGCGCGTCTCTTTCTTTCAGAAAGTGTAAGTGAGATAGACATACATAACACGGTGCAAGTAGGTAGTCAGTTTTAAGAACTGGTAGGGATAGCAACCGGCCAATTTCCAAGGCATCATTGCATTATGAATTCGTTTTGGATAGTATGAAAGTAAAGGACCTAATGGTTGACCATAAGTGTAAATATAACACATTGTATAATTTATTATACATGTATTATAGATATTATTAAGACGACCTTTTATCATCAATTTTTTTTTTATGGATACACATGTAACTTACTCGGTAAATTGTATCAATTGCCGATGTACTTTGGTTTAAAAAGAAATTTATTTATACTTCCACAAATGTGTCGGAATCATCGAAAATCAATTTTGCGCATCCAATCGCATTCTATCAATCGGAAATCGAGCAACACATTTGTGGTAATATGTACAAGTTTTTTAAAGTCAAGTATGTATAGATTAAATAAACGAAAACATTAGCATACAATTGCATTTGTAATAAACACATCAAGTTGCAGTCGACTTTGTTCCGTATTGTATTAATGTTGGCAGCGGCAATATAGATTCTATTACATAGCAATTAACTTTTACTTTTATTAATTTCGAACGTTATTTCTTCCACAGCTGACGTGAACGAATAATTTGCTACCACTCACAAAATCTAATAGTGTCATAATATTATGATGTTTGTCTTTGCTTTGTGTTAACGTCTTCATTTTTCGAACTATCGTATTTCGATTTCGTATTATTTCGTGGCTTAGCTCCAGAATCTTCAGTTTTTGGAAATGAATTTTGTGTATTAGAAATATCTCCATTACTTAATGCTATTCGTATGGATTCTACTAACTCGAGAGGACCAATATAACTTTCTTTTGTACCTTAAAACCAAAAATAGTTTTATTAGAATAGTAAATATTTAATAAATGCTTATTATGTTGTTCTCTTAATGAAAACAGATAACAATGAATATTTTGCAACACATTCATTGTTAACACCAAAAATAAATTTTACATTTTATCCTAAACAGTTACTCACCTCTATTTATCCAAATATAGCTTTTTTTATCTTATTAAGCAGACCATCATTATGATCCCGTTCACCGTCGGTATTCTGTCTCACTTGAGTTTTTACATTTGGACCTGCCATGCCTAAAAGAAGGTATAATCTAATGATAAAAATACTTGATATAAGAGCACGCAATGAAAAACTGTATGCTAAACAGTGAAACAAGCAAATTAAACAACTCAATAATTCGTTAATGTTTTTATTTTATAGACATTGGTATTTTATTTATACTCAACACCAATAAAACACATGTATAAATTTGTACATCATTTATTTCACTAGCAATGGCAGGTACATGTAAAGAAACTCAAGCGACACACGCGTATAATCTTATGTGAACTTACCAAAATCAAAGATTATTTGTTATAAAATGTTACACAAGATATTGAAAAGACTTCAGGCACATTATTAAAATTTAATGTACTTCAGAAAAATGATAATATGGAAATTCACATATGTTTCAGTTTCTTGTTAGGTACATATACATAATTAACTCTTAAACTATAATAATCAGTCTCAAAATTTATTGCATTTATTCTTACCATCTGTTTTGTGTGTTATACCATATATACTGCCAGGAGTATCAGTCTCAAGCTCGGCATAAGCTTGCAGTAAAGCCAATTGTTTGTTATTTAATTTTGTAGGTACTGATATTTTAATGTGTACATAATGGTCTCCACATCCTACGCCATTCACCTTTTTCACTCCTTTTCCATTCAGTCTAATTTTAGTATGGGATGAAGTACCAGACTGTATTTGTATAGTATGATCCTCATAAATGCCTTCAATTCTTATTGTGCCACCAAGTACTGCTTGTGATAACGAAATTTCAGCATCTGTATGTATGTCTGATCCATCTCTACGAAAGTATTTCGATTTTTCCACTCGGAATGTTATAAACACTTCTTTGTTACCCACAGTCATTCGAATTGTTTGACCATCTTCAATACCAGCTGGAACTGGAACTGTTATTTTTTTTCTTTGCACCTGTTTTTAAAATACACGTTCGTAGAAAATGATTACTATATTCGTTAATTCATTTAATGCTTTCATGTGTTTTTAATTAGTATAAAATGTAGTAGAATTCGTACCGATTGTCCTTTTCCGTCACATTCCTGACACGGAAATTTAATAAATACCTTGTCGCCGCGACAATAACGACAAGTGTAGCGCATCACAAAAGGACCATTACCAATCGTTTCCATTCCAGTGCCATTACAATGTTGGCACTTAACTGCTTTTGTACCTATCTCACAACGGGAACCTTTACATTTTGGGCACGTATCGATTACATTCAGTTGAACATCTTTATTTACACCTCTGGCAGCTTGCGAAAATGTTAAATTCATAATAACCTAAAGAAACAAAAAGAAAACCCTATATACATACATATACATGCATGCACACACAAGATGATTCTGAAATTGTGGTACAACTGAAACAAAGGTAATTCCTCATATAAAACAAGTCAAAAATGTAGAATGTAAAACATATAAATTTCTCTGACAAAGAGAAATTCGAAAGTTCTTTACCCATTTTGGAATCTGATATTTTTTTATCCAAGATATAAACAGTTAAAGTTTTTACATGTCACGGACACGTAGCTCTTGTGTGCGAGTGTGTGCATGTGCCATTGCACAACTAGCTGATCGGGATATAAATATCATGTATTAAGAGTAAACTTTAACTGTTTGTATCTTGTAAATATAGTCTCAGATTGCAAAATGGCACAGGGCTCTTCAATTTCTCTTTGCACAAAATATTTATATGTTTTGACTCATCCCATCATTTTAAAACACTTGTATACATTTTATATGTACCTCTTGAGCTGCTCCAAAACCAGATTTCGTTTCAGCATAATCATCAAAACGATTAAAAATATTAGATCGAAAAGCATCATCTCCAAAGATTGATCTAAATAACTCTTCTGGATTAGCAGATGATGGGTACTCCCAGTTAGTTCCATAATCTTTGGCTTGACCCTGAGAATTCCCCATTCCCATTCGATGAGCAGATTCTCCCCATGTATCATAGTCTTTTCTTTTATTATCATCGCTTAATACTTCGTAAGCTTCAGAAACCTCTTGAAATTTTTTACTAGCATTTGGATCTCCTTTATTTGTATCAGGATGATATTTTTTAGCCAATTGATAATATGCCTTCTTAATGTCCTTTGCCGAAGCATTTTTAGATACACCTAATATCTCATAATAATCAAGTTTTAAAAGCTGATTTGTAGTATGTATTTCTCTTTGGGTTTGAGCGAAATGTCCTGTCACATCTGTAATTATATTTCAAAAGAATGTTTTAAACGAAAAAAAGTTTTCTTGCCAAATTTATAATGCATCAATGTGTACTATCAAATAAAATCTTTTAAAACATATTTTATTATTAATCCTTTGCACTTTACACATATTTAAAATACATTTTAATTTACATTTAATCATATGCCTTCCCATTGCTAATTAATTCCCAACATAAAAGACAAAATTAATAAACCATTTGAATATAATTTTATATAATAATTTTTTCAATATACTCGCATGTACATACAATTGTTAGAACGATTAATTATGTTATGAAGAATAAGAATTGGCTAAAGGAGTACAAAGAATTGAATATAAAATATTGTCTCCAGTTCATATTGGTTTGTAAAATTTCAAAAGTTAATTTCAGGAACTAAACTATTACGATAGTAACAATAAATATTTATGTTATAGCATTTAAGAAAATATACCGGCGATCAGAGTTTCCTTTACAGCAGTTATAAACAAATGCGTTTAACGAAACGAAGAAGCATGTGTTGTAAAATGTGGGGTTATATTCCACTTTGGAGGATTCTTTAGCAAAATCACAAACGAGAAACTACAGGACATTTATGAAACTATATATAATTGGTTGCCTCGGAACGCCAGAATGTCTTTAACATGTTAGTAAATTCAAAATTAATGGAATATAACTCGCATTATCAGAAAAATGAATGATGTAATCTGTGCTCTTCATGGTTAGAGGTATACGTTACATTTTCCTATTTTCTTTGAGTTCCAATTGCGGACACCCAACGCTACTGTTGTGATAGATCGGTGACATGTGTTACATCTTTGCACAATACCACACGACAATTTATTTAGAATACCACTGTTGATTAAACTAAAAGTTTTTGGTCGAAATACAATCGTAAGCCCTTTGCCGGTCGCCATGTTGAGTAAAAGACACATGGTTATAGAATCACGTGACATATCAAGCAGACAGTACACTTTCTAGAAATTGGGATTGGGATCACATATACACAGGCCTAATTTGCGTAGAAAAATAACGTTGATGTATATCAAAGAACAAATGTTTGCATTCTAGAAGACGGATCATTAAAATTATAATTGATCATTAGTTGGAATAAATTAGATATTGATTACAAATGTTTTGTCGAAAGTAATTACATTCGACAAGTAATTTTTGAGATTACCATTACTTTCATTTATTCCCGCTGCTTTTAACCAGAGGCAAGGATAAATACCCGTGTCTTCGAGTCTCAATTAAAAGTTTGAAACATTGAACGTACTCATTAAAAAATTAGTTCCTCGTACTTCACATTTTTGTTAATATTTCGTTAGTATTTAAATATATTTTTACCAGTTTACTATGTTCAATTCGTAATAGTAAATATAATATTTTAACAGTATTTTAGTATTCGTATATTATTGATTGTACTTACATGATCTAACATTAATCGATTTTCCTTTCCAACAAATGACGTTCTCATCTGCATTTATACAGTCTGTGTTCGAAAAAATAAATGAACAAGTTTGATCAAAAGTAATTTATTTGTTTCTTTAAAAACTTAAACGTGGAATGCAACTTCTACACATAGTGACAGGTATAATATGTAAAACTACGTACTACTATATGTATAATTTTTTACGACTTTTACAAGATCAACATAATATATTTTATTGTGTATAATAATAGCATGTTTAGCATCAATAGCAATAATCCTTAAACTCTGTACTAACTATTGTGTATATCCCCTGTACTGATTTCTTTACAAGTGAGTATCTGACTTTTGTATCATTCACTATCCCATATTTACTCTGACATAAAAGTTATTACATATTTACAAATATACAGAGTAATTCAGTTTCGCATATTTTAAGGTATCTTAATCGGCTTCCGCGCGTATATCTTGTAAAAACGTTAACATTTTCTGAACAACTGAAGACTAATGAAAACTAGAAAATTCTTTTCTCGTATTAAACAAATTGAAAACTGAAGCTATGTTTATCACCGGAAATTATTATGCGATATTTATTTCTGTAGATTTTTTATTCATTTTTGACAATGAAATTGTTGTTCTTTAAAACGATGTTTAACCAGCAAAAGAATTTAATTAAACCACGATTGCTATTGAGTATACAATACGCAAAAATCTAAATCAAAATGTAAAACGACCAAATGTCAACCTGAAAAATATGTATATGTTTGTACAAAATTAAATTGCAAATTTGATCAAATTAAAGTACTTAATCTTTATATTATTATGTGTACTTACGTTTAAAAGTACAATATTATACAATGTACAGTGTAAATATAAAAGTATACCTTCGGTAATGTATTTAACATTTTTTTTAATTTTCTTTAATAGAAAGGCAATACCAGCGTGTTATTTTAATTAATATTATGTTTAGAAGCGATAACGTCTAATAAAAAAAAAACATTAGTAAAATAATTCAGTATTTATAACCACTGAACGAAAAATTAAAAGAGAAATTCGGTTATTTCGATCGAACAGTAGACGCTTAGCTGTCATATAAAATACTATATTTTATATTAAATTGAAAATTGTAAGAAATAAGATATTACAAACATATATTAACATTTCATTATCCTTACGAGGGGATCGGTAAATACTGTTCTTCTATTCAAATCACGTATCAAATTGATTTTGAGTAACATTCGAATATTAAAGTAAAGTATTTTTCTAATTAGTTATTAACGTATATTTGACTCTATGTTTCTCAACATTATGCTCGTATCATTGTATTGCGACAAACATTCTCCAACTTTACGAATTATGATTTCACGAGCAGTCTTTTTTCTATAAAAGAAACAAACTCGAGAATTGCATTTTTTTCTTACATTTATTTACAAAGAATGTTTCCTGTACACGCGTCAAAATTAAATATTAAATTCGTCTGTATTTGTTACCAATTGATTTTCTTCGTCCAATCATTTACGAAAATGAAAATCAATACAGAAATACTACACGTACTAACGAAAACGAAACTTATATTTACAAATTAATTATCAAATTGTTTTGCGACGAACTGAATAAAGGCACCTTAAAATTCGCGATGTCCAATGTCCATCGCTTACATTATTTGGTTTTATAGCAAATATTTGTCTTTTTTTTCAAACGATTAAAACAAATATACCGTAATAATGATTAAATAAACTGTTTATTTTGTGTGTGTACATACATATGGTGGTCCTACGATTTGCTTTTTCCACGAAACTATTAGGAACACCGATAAAATTCTTGTTTTTATTTTAAAATACTCAGAGGTCATTTATGCGATATACGACAAACGTCTTTTGCTATCACACATTATTATGCGTGACAAAATATAAAAAAAGAATTTTTGCCATAATTCCTAGAAGTTTTCGAGAAAAAAAAAACTGCACGTGGATCAGCCTGTTTACACGTATATGCAATATTTAACAAATTTATTATTGACCAAAGTATAGAACCCTTGGAAGTACTAACAAGTACTTGTAAGTACTCATCGTTCAAAAATAGATATCTGTAAAGAATTAAAATAAACTTGTAGAAATATTCATAAACGGACCGAAATTTTGAAGTTCGTCGTACGAAAATTATAGCCTCTTTTTTTACAAATCTCGTACACGGAAGGTAGATTACAATTGAATGCACATGAAATGCTATATTTGCGTTTAAATTTGATCATACTAATGTATAAATAATGACAATGAAGGGTGATATAAAAATCGAATGAATCGGCTTCTTTTGATCTCGACAATGGGTTGTTTACATATCTTTTAAACAAATACCCTGTATCTCTTTTTTTTTGCAGCTAGATTGTTTTGGAATCTCTAAATAATGACTATTTTAAATGTAATGTGCAAGTTCTATGTTAGTTTGGAAGTTAACATCGACGATATTACCTTTGCTGCGTAGATGCAATAGTATGTATAACTTTTAATGAGATTGTAGCGAAGTACAACAGTACATCGAAGTTGTAACAATAAAATCGAGAGGATGAGAAAGCTAGTTAGTACTCCGATGTCTTAAATTTGGTCCATTTTGGAAGACAATCACGTTAAGTACGCCTTCGATGAATTTTTATTTCGTGCGTTTGATAATATGATATACAGTGGCACGCAAAAGTCTTTGTACATGAGAATAAAATTTACCCAATTTAATTAGTACGAAAATTACTACCAACTTAGTAAAAGCAATTCAAACAAGAGGTTATCCTACGAAATATTAATTAATTGTAGTTATAATACTAATAGGGTACACCAGGGATGACTATCTTTTTCGTCGTAAGCCACAACAGGATGCATCATTACAAAAAGTAACCTATCCTCGGTGAATATTAATCGATGATAAGTATACGTCTAGCTTAGCTTATAAGCAGAACCAAACAAACTTCTTTTAGATCTTTAGCTCGCTGCAATTACAGAAATTGACAACAATCCTGATGTGTGGTCACTATATTCATAAAACGGGGTAATCCTCCAAGGAATTCTCTACCAAAAGTCTGGATTGAGAGTCTCAAAGGCACTATTGAACCAACATCTTTTACTCCTCTCATCAATTTGGTAAAACGATACATTGAGAACAAAAGTCAGTTGGGATCAAATCAATACATCACAGAGTCAAGCCGTATGGATGAGGAGGATTCCAGAAATTATAACTTTAAATATATTATATATATTATATTCATAATTTAGGGTAAGTCCAATAAAGAAATTAATCTAGATATAGAAGAAAAAAAGAACAACTGTACCCTTGCATCGATCACATTAAATATCAGCACATGGCTTGGGCCCTAACCTATTAGAGTTTTGGTAGTTTTTTTTTATGTAGTATTTATTGTAATTATTCAACAAGGCGAACATTCACTGCACTCACAAAGCCAAATTAATAGTTGCAACAAAACAAGTATTGAACTGATATAGAAACACGTCTACTAAAATATGAATCCTTAATCGAGGAAAGAAAATATAACAGTAAAATTAAAAGCTTTTCTTACAAGAACAATGGGACTGACAACGATTAATTACGTGTTGCATGCCCAGCGAGTGGACCAACTCTGCGGAGTGGGCACAGTGGAGGCAGTTCTTCTACGCTTGCGCGGAACAGTAAAGTAGGGGAAGGAATCGTAACCCTCCTCCCCCCCAGGTTACACTATTAATTATATGAAGATTTTTACGTAGCATTATTTATACCACATATGTAATAAATATTCCTTATTTACTCAAAGGCTCATACAGCATAATGCTCCAATTTGCTCAAAAAAAAAATATTTTTACTCGATTTGTACCTAAATCATTTTAAAGATCAAGAACTCTGCTTCAATTAAATATCATCTAATTTCTAAAAACACATTGTTGAAACACCAATAAAATTAAGTTGAACAAATTTCGTTTTCTTGTACGAAGACTTGTTTGGGCCACTATAGAAAAAAAAAGAGCCATAATTAGTTTGCAATTTCCCTCGGATCGTTCTTTTCCGTTATCATTGTATTAATACAATAGATTATCCTTTTAAACAAGGTGTTAATTAAAGAAATCGGTATATTTTACGATTCTTTATATCGTTTGCTGTGCTTTTAATTTTATATGTCGGTTGGTTGTATAGATTGTGCATATGCTTGTGATAAAATTCATACCTTTTTATTAATAATTTTGTTTTGAGAATATTTCTTGTATGATATCTATTAAAATCTTCTGCAAGAACGCTATTCGTAGAAACTCTATTTTGTGAACGAAATAATACATTTTTTAAGATATTTCTTTGAATCGGTAACTAAAACAAAAGCTATAGATTATTCAAATTTGAAAAAAATATTACAACATATTATAATAATTAAAATAAATTGTACATTTAAATGCATCGTCGATCATTGCAAGTAAATTATATTTTTATGTTAATTGATGTTTGTGATTTTAAAAAAACCATCCTAGAAGGCAATACAATATTTCTTGTTAGATTTGCATGCAACAAAACCATATAATATACAAAGAACGAAACATTTACCAACGATATTTAAAAAGGTATTGGTCCTAATACAAAAATGTTCTCGTTCCTCGAGATTCAATATATGTTTAATAAAAATAATGAGCATCCCTTGTTTCGTATTCTGATACTACAAAACGAACGACAACAAAAATTAAAATCACTACCTAATGCATGTACAAATATTCGTAAGTAAGATAAATTACAGGAATTGAATTAAAGAATTTAGTTTTTTACACAAAGATAAGCCGTTACATTTGTACCAAGGTATTTTGTACTGCACGAATGTAACGTATTACATAAATATAATTTGACCAATACCAAAATTTTCAGTAATTAATTTAGAAATGCGATAGATATTATTTATACGACGATACTATAAAATTACTTGGAATGAAAAAAATATTCATAATTGTTTTATAATAACAATGCAACTCGTACCATGTACAATTAAACGTAAAAACAATGATATCCAAGGTATAAAATAATTTAGAATTGATGTGTTCATATTATACCAGGTACGTCATAACATATCGTATATTCGAAAATAAATTTCTAAGCAAAATAGATTTTATACTTTTTTTTATTTAAATAATCTAAGAAAGTGTTAAAAACCATTCTTTACGAAGAATTTATTGTATTCTTCATACAAGCCTCATTTTGTAAAACATATATAACATTGTTCATTCTTCCTTACAGAAACCTAAAGCTCATATATGAAGGCAGAGGTCGAAGGACCTGTAATACTCAACATTTAGTTGAAATCGTTCGTCAGAAAACTTTGAAACTTCAAAATTAAACGAAACTATTATACAAGATTCTCGGAAACGTTTGTTCACTCGTGCATATAAGATTGAGGCATTCTTTAATTTAACAAAATATGATCAAATTTTTCACTTTAAATTTTACATTATCTTAATTGTATAAATGTTAGATAAAATTGCGAACTATATACGTCGAATTGTACGATGTATCTGTTTTTTTACCGTCACTATTATTTTTACTTTTAATATTAATAAATTAACGATTTTCAATTATTTTACGTAAAAATAAATTCCAAATTTTTGACAGAAATAATGCTATATAGGCCAAATATGATTTTTGTAGAACAGAATATATATCACCGTATATGAATATTCCCTTTTAACAATTTCTTATGCTGTTAAACAATATTCTGTATGCACAAATCTATACTGCCAATTACTGTCATTTCACTCGTCTATGAAAATTCATAAAAACTATCAATCGATTTTTCGAACCCCTTTGTATTGTACCCGAGTGGAAGAAGCATTTAGGTTGGTGATGAAGTTGTCGGAATAAATCGCTGTATCAATGTGTTAATTATTAAGTAAACTAAATGTCAATAACACGTAAGATTAAATGTACATATATACCGAGCTTGCTATCAGTGCTCATCTTTATCAACTTTGTTGTATAAATAAAAATCTGTTTAAATAGAAAAAAAAAAGAAAAGAGAAGAAAACTAGTACATAGTGTTTCGCCAGCAATACATTATGACAATTGGACTTTTCATGCGAGACATGAAAACACGCACATGTGACCTTCTTAATGCACATCCTTTAGAACAACAATACAATGTTTCTCTCACTCTATAATCAGTACATAAGATATCGATCCCCCGCTTATTAATAAAATATGAATTTTAAATAGTTTAGTTTAAATATACAGAAGATCTGTTTTCATTAAAATATTAATGATTGATATAGGTGTTGGTGTTAAGGACTTTTCCTCTTATTAAATTGATAAGGATAAATTGCAAAGTAAACCAAAACCTTCAAATCACGTAGAATGTTCAATGAAATTATAAATAATTTACATTTACGCTTTCCCTTTCACATATATGTACATGTGTAGACTGGGCACAACAAACTCGTCCATGTTACTACAAAGCGCTGGAATTAGCACCAATCAGTTTGCGCGCAAAACGTCAATTTACCAATCGGAAATTAAAACGTACCTACACGTTGCGGTAGTATAGACAAGTTTTTTTATTTCTTTATGCCGGATATACACAATATACATATATACATACCAATTCATATTCCACACACACATGCGTGTGTATATATACATGTATGTATATAGGCATACAGCATGCATACACTCGTCACGCACACATTTATATATGTACATGTATGTATACATATATGTATACATATAAAACTTAAACAAGATTCGCTGCAAGACGATTCTCTAAATAGAGTAATGTATTAATCTATGTACAGTGTACAGCTCTGATGTGCTAAATCTTTTTAATTTTCTGATCACAAATTTGTACAAATTTTGTTTGTACACATCATATTGGTCACCTATTCTATAAATATCTATTTTTTTTATTTTTCCTTTCATTCTCAGCAATATATGAGACGCTCAGGGATTTTATAGCAAAATAATTTTTGCGAGTCAGTATGAGAAAATGCTTCCACGCGTTGTCACTACCTTCGTAGCTGAAATTTCTTTGCTAAATACTAAGGCGTTTATAATTGCATGAAAATGATGATGTAGCAAATTCTCAATTGGTTAAAGATCTAACTGGTCTTTGGATAAAACACTGTAATTGCTTCTACTTCGATTAGATCTAAAAAGAAAGAAAAAAAACTTTTATCGTATTTTGTATATTGGTTCACGTCTCATATTTCTGTAAATTCGGATATACAACGTAAATTTACTACACCCAAATCAGTTAGAATCCGTACGCGCAAGATTGCCGGCATGTAAGCTCGATCGCACGAACTTTTATTTCTAACAAGCAGATTGTACTACAGCTTAAAATAATTTTCACCTGTTCATGTTGACACAACAGTACTTGTCGTCGATGATTGAGCCACCGTTGTCACTGTTATTAGAGTTAACGTAGTGTCAAGAGTATTTTGTTCCGTCGTTTCCGCGTCAACGTCTTTTTCAATGCACGGTTTCTTCGGCTCCTTGTGTTCTTCGGATGAACTGGACTTCCTCTTGTGATTCGAACTCGACGAATGGGAACGACTCGACGCCGAATCGTCTTTGGACGAACGACTACTCGATGATTTTTTCTGCCCGTCCCTTCCATGACTGTGGTGCCCATCTCTTCTTTTTTCCGATTTCCTTTCATTGTCTTTATTTTCTGTGCGATCAATAGCTTTACCAGAAATATTATAATCCCTAGGCAGTGCAATAATTTTCAGCGAATCCTCTTTACTACTACCTTCTCCCGTTTTACTATCGGATTTACGTTGAGGACTCCGATGACGATGTTTCTTATGTTCTCTGTCGCGTCTATCTCGATCCCTTCTATCCTTATGCCGTTGATTTCTGGAATCCTTGTCGTCTCTATGCTTTCTCTTGGAGTCCGAATGTAACGTACGAGTATCCGACGACAATTTCGATGAATTCTCGTCGCTGCTACAATTCCTACTGTTGCTACTATGCCTTTCAGCCTCTGCTGACGGAGATGTTGACGTGATCGAAGAACAAGACGAAGAATTAGGGATTTTCGATGCGGACACTGAACTTTCTTCGCCCGAGTTACCAGTTACCGATGCACAAACCTTCTCATTTTTCGATCTTTCCTTAGCTTCGTCCTCGGCCATTTCGATCAATGCTTTTACTGCATTTTCGGTCGCGCATTCCATCTTCGATGTGAAAGCCAACGTAGTTTCTATTTCCAGTAATTGACAATATCGTTCTAATTTTGATATATCTTTTTTGTACTTCTGTTCAGCGATTTCAAAACTTTCTTTATGTATTTTTTCTAATACTTCTTTCGAGGCCTCCGCAACGCCAGTTCGCAAAGATTGGCAAACTTCTTCCACGTCAGTCTTTGATTTATAAATAGCAATTTCTAAAGCCTTATCTACAACTTCCGTTGCGTACGTTTTTGCTACCAATTGTCGTTGCGACAATACATCTTGTTCAAGAATAACGATGTTACAATCAGAGGTATTGTGTTCTGTTGCACAAAGGTCCGAGGAACTCAAACGTCTTTTACTATCTTTCGATGAAGACACTGAGGTGCTAAATTTGTTGACCGATTTTGATTCCATAACGTTTGAAATGCTTTCTTTACTGGATGCGTTGTTACTGCTACATCGACTATGGTGACGATGATGGACTAGTTTATGTGTACTACAGTCATACTTCTTCTTGTCTGGAGAGTGACTACTATTACTGCTACTGTTACTGTGAGAATGATGATTGGATTTTTCATTGGATCGACGCCGATCGTCGTGTCTTCTTTCGGATCTCTTATCGTCTCTCTTCTCGCTACTTTGCTTTTGGTCTGTTGCGCTATTCTTTGTAGATTTATTATTGAATAGATCCGAACAATTATCATTATTCTCTTCGGAATCTCTCCTTTTACTTGAAACAGAAGAATGTCTTGTATAGTCTCTACTTTTACGTTCTTCTTTACGCTTTCCATGCTGATCCGATTTCTTCAAATTTCCTTGATACTCGGCGGCCCTTTCTTTTGCTTTTTTCTCCTCGAAGGAGTCGATAGAATGTTTTTGTTCTACGCGTTGACGATTTGTATTTTCTTTCTGTTCGTCTCCTATATTCACAGCTTCTAAAGATTTCTTTTCTTTTAAACGGTGGGACGGTTCGTTTGCAACGCGCGTGTGCCTGATGCTTGAATTATGTTGTGACTCTGGATAATACTGTTTTAATCTGACATGCCACGCTACGCTTGAAACTGCGGAGACCGTTCTAAATTGATGAATTATATTACGTGGTAAAAAGTAAATATCATTATCGTATAAATTTATTCTCGCATAGCGAATACCCTGTCTACGCAATTGATTCAATTTCGCGTCTTCAACCCACTGTACACACTGCGATATAGGTGGTTCGTGAAGATCCAGTTGCAATTTTTCAACTAGTTCGGGAAAATCACCGGCGTAGAAAGCCACAACATCTTTTGTAATTCTGTTATATCCAGAAGATTGTCCGCCGTGTATAGCTTTCAGTATGCCGACTGCAGCTGTTGTCATTCTGTCCAAACCATGACCCACGTGATCCGCATGAGCTTTAGTGCGATCTTCAAACATATATTCACGGGCTTCGCTAAGACGGGGTAAATATTGGAGATTTCGTAACTCGTTAATGCCCGTTCTGCGCCTTTTGTAAGGACTTTTATTTATATCTGCTGTTGGAACTAACTGTTCCCCTGGTCTGATCCATAGAATCGGACCATCGTTTGATTCTTGAGGAGTATCCATTTTCACAACAGATAATGGACCCCAAGGCATCGTCTAAAATAGAAAATGGCAATCAACATTTTATCTCGTATTATAACATAAATATTTAAGTTATCTATTTTACAATATTTACCAGTTTTAAAAATGGATTTTCTTCCAATTTTTGTAGAAAATCTGGAAAATACCCGCCTACTTCTTCATGAACAGTTCCTACGAGACTTATTTGGTGGAGAGGTCCATACCTAACAGTTCCATTACTATAAGCTTTACAAACTTGTTCTTTGTACTGAACCATAGTTGTAGTTTCTATGTCACTACTTCTTCCTAATACACCATTTTTCACAGTTAACGTGGGATAATTATCTGCCATGTAATCCAAAAGATCAGGAAGATACGCAGCAGCATTGTGCACTATTCCCATAACATGATGCGCGTTACCATTTTCATCTTCACCAAAAACTACCTATGATATAAAATATCGCATTCTATAGTATTCAAAAGCACGGGAAAGTATAATTTATTTTCTTATGCATATTATTTTAAAAAATTGTAGAGAAATAACTTTAAGAATTCAAGTTCAACTGTTTTTTAAAATTATATTTATATCTACCTACCTTAAAATATTCTTGAGCTAATTCTTCTACTTGTTCTTGCGATAATGTATCAATTTCATCTTGGTACATATGCACAACAGTTGCACCACCATTAGGATAAGTTTCTATATGAATGAATTTCTTGTACTTTAGGCCTTCCAGTAATTCACTCTTGACGGGTAGATTGTGAAGCATTTTATAATTTTTCATTTGCAAATTTAACCTGAGATTTTCATTTGTAGATTTTGAGAACGGATGAGACATCGGTTTACTGCTTAACGAAACCACACTGCGATCTCGTTTGCACTGTACACCAATGCTTGCTCGTTTTATTTTACTACGTTTATAACATCGTGAACAATAACGCCGTTCACTATGTTCCTTATTTCGTTTTTCTCTTGAAGACGAGTACGATTTAGAATGTGAATTCGAAGATGTAGAACTAATGCAATTTATTGGTTTGTTATGAGACAGTGCAGTGTCTGTTTGTCCAACTATTATTGTAGATACACTGTTACTAGCCCAATCGGACTTAACTACGCTTAATTGCTCTTGAGAATCTGCTTGTTCTGTTTTAACTTCAACAACTTCTGTTTTTATATCTCTATGAACAATGTCTATTTCTTTATCTATTTCCTTTTCCTCGTTTGTGTTTATTTGAGTAACAGAAACTTGTTCATCTGTTTTTTCTAGTTGTCCACAAAATGAATAAGACATTAGATTCTTGTTAGCTTTAACGGTTAAATTATTTGTATTTCCTTCGTTATATGTTGCTGTATCCATTATAATAGTCGAAGTCACAACTGCTGATGTCATACTGCTTGGAAATGTTGTGTCTGGACTATTTGGACTATCAGAAACTCTGGGTGGATAATCTGGACTTCTTGGACTATTAATTACTTCGCCGCTACTTTGAGGACTTTCCCCTAATTGAGGAGTGTTACCATGTTCAAAGTTTACACATCCTTCTAGTATTGTTGGTAATGCATGTATACTACCAGATATTGGTGTATCTTTGTTACATGCTGAGTCAACCTAGATAAAATAAAGAAAATTATAAATACGATGTATCTTCGCATCAACGATACAACGCTTCATAAAAGTATATTGCTTTATATATTTTATTAATATACACAATAAATATACATACATGAATAGCATGTTGAACTGGTTCTATTATTGTTTTTATTAATTCATTGTTGCAATGATCTGGATTCCCTATAATATATAATATTTAATCTTATCACACAAACGTAACTTATTATAATATAAAAGATATAATATTAAATCTTTGTTAGAAAGTATGTCTTTAATTTAAGCGTTTCATGTTAATATAATACTTTAAACAATATATCAAACAAAATTCATATTGTATTCAAATTATATGTAATATTCCACAGTTATCAATGAACATTATTCAATTTCCATTTTCTATTATTTATATTGTTGTAACAGTTTCTTAAATAAGTTTATGAACAATAGAGCCATTGATATAAATATCAATATAAATCTCATAGAGGAAATATATTTATTTAAAAATATCGTTCGTAAAACAAACTAAATATATAAACACATGTGTTACATGTAACGTTAAATGATATTACCGTTTGGCTGTTCAGTAAGACAGTCAACATTATCTAAATCATTCCTGTTGTTGGGCATGCTGTGTGGTTCCAAGGATGGTGAGTGTAATGTAGTGTTGATAGCAAGTTTGTAAGCAGAACGTTCTTCCACATCACCAGACGAACTCATGAAATTCACATTTCTCTGTAATTCTTTCCCTTCCGTGTTTGCACTAAATGATGACGCTGTAGAGAAAATCGTGGGCGTCCTGATTGAATGTAGAGCTAAATTGTTCGAAAACTCGTTTGTCTCCTTAATAACACTATTCCACGTTGTTCCGGGCACTTTTGCATTAGTTGTTTCCCTTCGTAGCGGTTCGAATACTTGCTGAATTGTATTATTTACATCACATCGCTCATTTGACACGATACTTGTACCAGTTTCGGATGCCATCTTGATTCTGTGAGCACATCCTGAACACAACGATACTACGCAACATTTGATTGGATATTTCTTAGCCGCCTTTTGAACAGACCTTATTCTATTCGTCTGAAATTGGATGAAAAGTAGGGGTAAGACCAGTAGATATAGAGGTATCATGCACATACATTTTTATTCATGGGAATCTTCGATCTCCAACCATGTTTTCTCTGAAATTATTTGATCGTAAAAGGCTATCAATTCTTCATAATTCTTATACACGGCATATATTGCACGATTGCAAACAATTCATGTATAAACTGTTGAGCATACTTTACAATAATTGATTTTACTAAAATTATCTACATGCAAATATGTATCTGATGCAAGTATACATGATTTTACCGCTAATTTTCAAGCCTTTAAATTCAGCAATGTACAACTTTCTTATAGTTACGATTACCTTTTCGCATAAAAAGTAAATCTTAAACTAACGCAATATATGTTAATATAAACGAAACATTATCGTATAATACATAGATTAGCATGGAACGTCTCTTTTCAGCATTGACATTCATTTCATCACCTTAGCGTTCATCCATGAAAGCAGATAATATAGATGATATTCTATTAATGCGATTAAATGTGCAAAGGACACGAGGAAACATTTGACAAAATATAATTTAGGTTACGAATATCTCGAAAAGACTAACGAACTCTGATTCAGCTTCCAAAAACAGCAAATGACAGATATGTAAGAATAAGAATAAGATAACAAGAACTTAAACCGATATAGTTTGATTTTTAAATTCCTCATAACAGTTATTTAGAACAGAAGTGCTTTATAATAGTTTCGACTAGAACTTTTACATTGCAGTTTGTAACTATTATTTTCGGAATATTTTCAAACTCTGGTTTTAGGAGAAAGTCACCAGCTCTGGTATCAATTACGCATCTGCCCAAAGGTGAAGGGGTTTTATAGTTAGTTACCAGATAGCAAATAACTAGATTGTGGAAACCGCTCTTACACATCACCAAATATTATATTCAAGTTGGTTCGAGAATTGACCGTTGTATCCATCGGTAATTTTATGTTCGGACGTTAATTATTATATTTAATGTGTTAATCAATTCCCAATTGTCCATTCTTAATAATTACGGTTAGTAAAAGTTAGCTAATTAATGTAATAGAGTTTAAGCACGTGTAGGATTAAGAAATATAGATTTTATGTACCTTTAAAGCGAGCTATTAGCCGAACGTGATTGTCAATAAACAAAGCAAAGAATGTTATCTACATCTGGCGTAAAGTGACCGGAGGAGCATGAGAACGCTCCTGGGCGCGAAGTCTCAGCCGGTGATATTCAGGGATATCTGGTATTGCAGGGTGACCGGAGCACAGGGGAAGGTCTCCCACTCCTCTGATTACACAGAATTTGACAAGTGACAGTAAATAAAAAGGAACGCAATTGGTTGTCAGTCAAAATGGCAGTCGGAAGAAGAAAGCCCGGTTAATAGGCCGCAACCACTTGTAACTTGTAATATCGCAAAGCAAGGGCTTACCTTTGAAGAATAAATCGAAATAATAAAATTTTAGTGGTGATCAATTAATTCCTTTTCCTAATCCAATTCTCTGGGTGGCACCAGCATGCGTGTCAAATTTGAAATAGAGTCTTCAACATTCTTTTAAACAGTGGGTTATTGAGCGTCGAAGCCCGTCCACAACATTTAAAAGAATATTCAAGGATCACAAAATATCCTACTATTCTACCGGGCTACTGAATCATCGTATTTGTAAAATTTAAATGCCTAAGAGAATCCGTCGCTGCGGTCGTCGCCAACAAATTCGCCGTTTCGCAACCCTTTTAAATCGGCTGGCACCGGCAGACATTCAATTACTCGGAGTTCGGGCTTCGTCAATCGAAATCGAGACTTCCGCCGCCAACTTGCAACGCCGCCTTGCCGCAGAAGAAGTGACGTCGTCCCCGTAGCGGCTCGTCCCAATGGAGATGCCACCCTAATGCCCTGACCGCGCCAATATCCCCGAGGGCGATCTACGAGCAACAGTGCTACGTGGAATACCTTCGCCAAATCGGCACGCCACCCCTGGAGGAATAATAAACCAAGTCTAGGGAAGTCCTGCTCACCAATGTCGACGGATTCCAGACGTAACACTGGTGACTTTTTCCTAGAGGACGATAATTAATTTCCCTGGTGTATTTCGATATTATAACTTCGGCATGAATCCGAACTGTGTAAACGTAATCACAGAGAGTATACCCTTTTTAAGGCCCTCTATTCTAGAGTGCTACAGTGTTCTGTACTGGATTTGCAAAGGATTATGCGTCTATTTGTTAGTAGTCTGTGTATTGGATGTTGGGCATGGGAATTAATATTAAATCTTCTATTACTATTTTATAATTTGTACGAAAATAAATTAATATGGCATGTAGTTTCTTAGGAATTTTCTATGAAAATAAAAGTAGTGCTTTTGCGAAAATTAAATTTTTATTAATAGAACTTTTCATAGGGTTAGTACGTGATTATATAAAATTATATTCGATCGCCTAAAATGTGCACGAACATAAATAAAAGGAATAAAACATTAAAAATGCAGTTACTGCGAAGTTTAAATTTTACAACTACTTAAACTTAATATGTAATTGTAACATAAATGGGATCAAATAGAACTAAGCCAACGCTATCTTTTTTACTTCCATGGTTAAAGTCTTTCCGCCATTATGGTATATCGTATATTGTAATATGAATCGATGATTACGAAGGATTAAAAAATACGTTTAAAGGAAGATGTGAAGGTGTTGAGGACGCATTGCGTTCCGTGATTGTGTATCGTTTACACTTCGTTAAGTTTCACGAGTAAAATATGTATTACCATCGAAAGAAGGTGCATGACTTAATATCGAAGTGCTGAATGAAGTTAAATAGTGTAGTAAGAATGTGTGTATGTGTCGTAGATTAATAAGCTGAAAAATTAAGAAACTCTTGTATAATTTTTTTCTTGTCGGTAAGTAAAATCGAATTTTATCTTTTGCAATTTGTACATTTTGTATGTTAAGAATAATTTATTAAATCTTATTGCTTCTATGTCACGACATATTAAAACAGGTATATATATTGCCTATAAAATATAATACAATTTCTTTACTTTTAATATGAACATTTACGTTGTTTTTTTTATTAATAAACAGTTTCTACTGTTTTTGTTATAGTTGAAAATGTCAACAGAATATAGTAGAAGTGTTTTAAAAATGGTTGTTGCTCAAATTTGTCAAACAATTGGATGGCATTCTATTAATTCTACACCATTAGAGTTTATGGTTGATCTTATGCAAGAATACATTTTACGTATTTCGAAACTTACTCATCAATATGCAGAAATTTGTAAGTATTATTAAATATTATAGATATTATATTAACTGCCAAATAAAAGTTAATTCGTAATTGATGACCCATCGCTGGATGCCTTGCAAGAGTTATTATTATAGAGATGAATTTTACCTTTATACAAAGATAATCTTTGTGTTATAATCTCATGTGTTATAAAGCTTTAAACGATTATAAAAATAATATAAGCTCATTTCCCTTTATTGTTACACATTTAGAATGTTTTTTCAGTGGGAAGAACCGAAGCCAATCTTGATGATTTAGGTTTAGCTTTCCAGCATATGGACATTGATACACAAGAATTGACAGAATATATTAAAAATGTAGAGCCTGTTCCATATCCTATAGCAGTACCTAAATTTCCAATTCAACGTGAAAATCATTTAAATTTTCTCAAACCTGGAAGTCGAGAAGTTGTAACAAGGCCAGTACATGTACATGAACATTTACCAGCAATGTACCCAGATACAGAAGGTACAGTATTTTATCTATTTATGTATAAATAGTATATATTTTCTAAACTAAATATCAAACTACAATTTCACTGAATCAGTGACATAGAAGATAATACTATATAAATGTAGAATAATATTTGTTTAATTAAACTGTGATTTCTAGTACTTTGCATATAAATGTAATAAAGAATTACCTACAACTCAAAATTAATAAATTTAATAATCAAGTGTGCACATACCTCGTGTATTATCAAATTTTATTATTTTGAAAATAATATCTTGCACAGAAAGAATTTGATTATTAATAGCTAGTAAAATATTAACTTTGTTGGAATAAAATAAATTGTTACCTTGCAGAAGAGTACATAGCAGAAAAAACTGAAACATTAATAAATGGGTCATCTGATTTATCATCCAGTAATGGAACATCTGCCAATAATTCTATGAACTTATCACCTCATAGAATATCTCCACAAGTTGTTTTCAAACGCCCAGGAGATCCTGTCTCGTTCGAAAGTCCTATAGTAAAACGTGTAAAAGTATTAGAGGAAGGAAGACCGTTGCGTGAGATTCATAGTGTAATGATGACTACTTCTGGTTTTTTATCCCCTGCTCGAGAAGGAAAACTACCTGAAGCAAGAACACCGCATCAAACTTGTTCTGATTCACCACAACCTAGTTCTTATCCTATGGTACCTCCTGAACTAAAATACGACAAGAAACCGAAAAAGATTATAAAGAAAGGATTAGAAGACGGTAAAATCGACAAAGAAAACAAGAAGAAGAGTCGCGCTAAAGAATTATTTAAACCAAACAAGATAGACGATAATAAAATTAAAAAACTAGCTGGTATGAAAGAGTTAGCTAAATTAAAACCTCTGAAGCCAGGAGGTGGGAAATCACAAGGCACTGTACCAGGCTCATCGAGCAGACCATCAACTCCGAAATTAATGTCGCCTAAGACATCTGGCAGTCCAAAATTAACAAAAAAAGTAGAACCAAAGACCAAAACAGAAAAAATAGTTGATCTTACTGGCAGCTCACCACCAATAGAGAAAAAAGAAGATAATATTGATAAACTTCCATCGGAGCCAGACAAGCAGAAATTGAACATATTTAAAAAGATTTCAAAACCACGCGAGGATAAAGACAAGGAGACATCGGAACAACATAAATATAAAGAACTGGATTCGAGAGAGAGTTCACCAGGTTTGATAATCGACGAGAATATTGATAAACAAACAGTTCGTAATGATACAGAGGTGAAACACGAAGAAAAAAAGACTCCGCATACGCCAGATGTTCATTTACAACCAGACGGAGGAGAGTTAATTGACCTACAAAGTCCAGGTTCAGATGTTTATATGTTTGACGACATGTCTCCACCAGGAACACCCAGTACACCAAAAACGCCAGAATTGAACATGCCCACAACTCCTACAGACCATAAAAAGAAGAGAAAGGAAAAGATCAATAAAAAGAAGGAATTGAAGTCAAGAAGCCCGAAGCATTGCGGCAGTCCGAAAAAGGTAAGTTGAATTTTTCTTTATACATAGTGCTACGTGACATTAACACAAGTGCACATATGCGTGTATATGTATACGCGCAAAGCACAATTGCTTAAAGATGATACCAAAAATCATCGTCGATACGCGATTACCATTTTTCAGACAAAGCTTTCCAACGACGTGGTAGAGCTGGATATACTAGATCGACCAAAAACTCCACAGGCACACGAACCTCAGCTTTCCAAAGAACCGAGCTTTCCGCCGACACTTCCATTTCCTTTCTTTCCGTCATTTCCTCCAGCACCTGGTTTAATACCACATCCTATGTTTCCCAGATTTCCATTACCTATAGGAAGGGGTGGCGCTGGTCCTCATCCAGCAATGCCAAACTTACCTTTACCACCTCGCTTCTTAAATCTACCCGCGAAATCTGAAGACTTCTCCACCGTATCAAAGAGTAAATCTCTTGAACGAGAAAAACCTTTAGCACCATCTACCACTGAAATAACACACTCGGTGACAAAACATGAAAAACTGGAAAAAGAGAAGGAGGATAAGTTGAAGATGATTAAACAGGATAAAGAAATATTTACACCAGTTCCTACAAGTACTGTTGCACCGCCTTTATTGTCTGCACTTGCAACACCAATTTCGTATTCTACACCAGTACCAATTCTACCATTAATACCTTCAAAAGCTGCCAAAATCGAAAAACCGGATAAAAACGATAAGGTAACCTTTTCTTTTATTATTTATTTAAATTTCATGCATAATATTTCAGAAATTATCAAAACTTTCATTTTGATTATCTCAAAAGTACTCAATGTATAAGTTTATATTATTTGATATACGTGTAAATTTACACATCCTGTATATCAACAATTAATTTTATGTAATTTCTTTTGTAATAAAAAGATAGAAGTCAAAGAAGAAATGTGAAATATTATTTAAAGATTAAATCTATAAATTTAAATTACTTCTGGATTTTTGGTATTATTTACAACGTGTTGTGTATACTTATATATTAGATAAAGATCTTTCAGAAGAAAACAATTATTTGTTTAATTTTCGAAGTTTTTTATGCTTATATAAAACAGTGTATTATTAATATAATTAGAAAGACGGTTTTGGTAAAAGGGAAATCATTTATTGTAGATAAACTGTATTTTCAGAAATCAAAGGAGCATAAGAAAGAAAAGAAGGATAAAATTAAGAAGAAAAAAGATAAGAAAGAGAAACATAAGGAGAAAGGGGAGAAAATAAAAGAAAAGAAAGAAAAACTTGATAAGAAGGAAAAGATAGAGAAAATTAAGGAGAAAAAAGAGAAAAAAGATAAACGAAAAGAAAAGGAGGTATGGTCAAAAGCTACAATTAATTATTCCTATATATTTACATTATTTTTGTGAGAAATAGAATTCTAAATTTAATAATTTATATTTTAATAATATTTTTTACAGAAAGAAGATAAAAATTCAGAAGCTGTACCAAAAATAACATTAAAATTAGGGACAGCCTCTCCAAGACCACCAACACCTGATACTGCACCAATGAAAAAAATGTAAGTTTATAATTGTTATTCTTTTTATCACACTATTATATTTCATGAAAATGCACTATGAATATTTTGTATATTAATTTTATAATTATTTTTCTATGGAAGTGTATCTATTCGTATTCGAATCCCCCCTCCCTCCAATTTCCAAGAAAAAGTTTTGATGTACATGCTCCTGTCAAACTGACTCTATTACATATATTTTATTGTATGTAATAAAACATACATTATTATTAGGGAAATGTGTTATAGAACTATAAAGACATTGCTGAAGAAGCCTGAGGAGGAGATGAAACGGGAACCAAGTCCAGAATTAGCGAAAATATCAGCATTAGTAACGCGACCGCCAAAGCAAAAGTCGGCAAGTAAGAAAACAGAGGAGGGAACATTAGATGGAAGCCCTGCTCTTCCTACAGATACTTTCTCTGCCAATCTTACTAGTGTGCCACTCGCAACAGTTCCTCGAGCAAAGAAATCTCACTTCAAAGCCTTACCTCAAAGGGAGACTCCTCCATCTCACTTTGATCCTGTTCCTAAGCTCCCAATTCCTCTGATGCAACAACAACCACCGTATTATTTTGTAAGTACGTTTTATACGATAAAAATATTTTTCAAATATTAGGAAACATTATATTTTCAAATGTTTACACGTCATGAACTAAAATATATGAAGCTAATTTTGAAATTCTACATTTAGGGGTGTCACCGCTTACAATTTCAAAAGGAATATGTTTACGACCATTTTGATTTTTTCTTGAATTTTTGTTATATATCGATGAAGCCTTTGTCATTTATATTTGATGATTCAGACATACAATGAGTTTTCATTTATCTATGTATTCATGAGTATAAGTGTGTTGAAGTTTTTGCAATCAAATGCAATTAGACTTTCTTATAATGTTCATTATTCTTCACATACGTATGAATAAATCATTCTGAGTTTACAAAATATTGTTACAAAGATCTAACATACCTTCATATTATGTAATTTCATACATAATTTTAAAGAATTGTTACATTAATTTAATAATAACTTATAAAGAAAGAAATATCTGAATTGACAAAAGTAAAAAGAAATTAGTGCAGGAAATTTTACGATTAAAATAAACTATAAAATAAGCTTGGGTGACAACCCTATTCTTTTGTTTTATTCACGAATTCAAATTCAAACTAAAGTTAAATAAGTTATTTATTGAGCTATTTTATGTTGATCGGTATGTTTTTACATTATTATAATAGTTAAAAATATTTGCATCACATATTCCATAACAAGTAAAGAAAATTATATAAATAGTTTCTTTTAAACAAAGATCTTATTTGCATATTGTATATCAGATATCATTACATACATATGTAATTGATATTACTTTTACTACGATGATTAACTCAACCCATCAGTACCATTCGAATTTCACCTCATCCAAAAATTCCAGTTTCCTCAATACTTCATTTTTTATTTTCTATGCATTCATGACTTGCGGTGACGGTATAATTTTCATTTGGCCTGCTTTGTTGTATAGTTACGTTTGTCTAAAGTATATATGTAGAACAATTTCATAGCTACATTAGATTTGTTATGTATTTCATGTTGTAATTACAAATCAACTTAATTATTTCAAAGTTTAGCACTTCTATCAAGTTAATCAGGTGGAATTTTTAACGTTGAAAGAAGTCTCAGAACTTAACTCTTTCCAAATATTTTGGAGGTGTTTTTATTATAATTGTAATTTATTGCAATGCCAACGTTTACTCGATAAACGTAAATTATAAATGTATTTAATGTCAAGAAACCTAGTTCTAAGATCTTTCTTATGTTATACTTCTATTGAATTGGGTTTTAAACTTTCTCTTCTTTTCTTAATATTTTCTCTTGCAATGCAAATGCACTTATGGTATATTTTAAGTAGCTTAAACAAAATTATATTTAATGAAAAATATTTTACGAAAGAAAGGAATTAGCGTAAATAAAGGAACAATTTTATACTTTTATAGGATGCTTCATTAGAAACAGGGCATTATTTAGTTACTTCCTTCGCTGTTAAAAATGTTAAATATTTGGATGATTTTATTGAAGAAATGAGGTATAAAGATAATTTTTTCGGAATGTTTCCAGAATAATGAAGGATATATACATTCTTTAAATGGAACCACATTTTTTCTACATGGTATTAAAAACTTTTTTCAGACAAATGTACTAATCCTTGATATATATATATATATATTTTTTTTATTGTAAAATTAGATGGTTGTATCATGTTTTATAATTATTGTTCACATTGATGATTTTTTCAGTATTAGATTTATTAGTTTGCCTTGCTTTTACATTTTTTCACAAATTGATATTAACATTGAAAAATTATTATTGTAAAGAATGAGATAATTGACTAATTTCACGATAAAGTATGTACGTATCACTGGTTATTAAATTTTGTCTACAAAAACAATTGCTAGTACATTATAGAAAAAATAGATTCTATTTGAAGTGATATACGTAATATACTTAAATTATTCTAATAAATAGTGATTTTTAGAGAAAAATTATCACTGTTCTTCATTTATCTTACAAAACTATTGAACTTTATCACATTTTTACATCTTTAATAATAAGGAAATAGGGATTCTATTTCTAAAAAGCCAACCAGTATATAAGGTTTTCATACATATGAATCAGTCCATATTATTAGAAAAATTAAATGTAAAGAAAGAATGTTATAAGACAAAAGTACATGGTTTTAAATACTTTTTTTTTCTATGATACTATTCTGCATTTATGTGTAATTGCAAAGTACAATTTTAGTTACTCTTTATATCGAATTTTATATTTGTTAATATTTTAATCCATGCAATTTTTTAATATTTTTTATATTTTTTATAGTACTACTCAATATAAAGTTCTGTATAAAGAATAATTGGAATTGTTTTTTGCAACTATACGTATGTACATAAATACACAATATTAATATAGAAAATTCTAATATTTAAAACCATGTCATTATACAGGGTGTTCGGCCACCTCTAGCAAAAATTTTAATGAGCGATAGTAGAGGCCAAAATAAGACAAAAATCAAGAATACTAATTTGTTGGTGGAAGCTTCGTTAAAAAGTTATTAACGTTTAAAGTGCCGCTCTTACTGAATTTTTTTCTCGAAAATGCGCAAGATTTCGGGGGTTATGTCTATTCACCAAAAATGACTGTAATTGAACCCTACAACCGAAAATAATTTTTCCACAACGATTTGCAATTTTTTAATTTTCTCGAATAATTTCACACCTTCTCTATTTTTTTTCTCGAAAGTGGGCAGGATTTCGTGGGTATGTCTAATGACAAAAACTGATTGTAATTGACCCCCGCAACCGAAAATAATTTTTCCACAACGATTTGCAATTTTTTTTCTCCGTTGAAAAATTTAGGCACCTAATTGGATTTTCAGTAAGGAATTTTTTTCTCGAAAGTGCGTACGATTTCGGAGGCATGTGTAATGATAAAAAATGATTGTAATTGATCCCCGCAACCGAAAATAATTTTTTTAAAACGATTTGAAAAATTTTTTTTCGCCGAAAAATTTCAGCACCTACTCGATTTTTTTTCTCGAAAGTAGATAGGATTTCGGAGGTATGTGTACTCACCAAAAATGATTGTAGTTGACCTCCGCAACCGAAAATAATTTTTCCAGAACGATTTGAAATTTTTGAATTTAATTGTTAATAACTTTTTAACGAAGCTTCCATCAACAAATTAGTATTCTTGATTTTCGTCTTATTTTGGTCTCTACTATCGCTCATTAAAATTTTTGCTAGAGGTGGCCGAACACCCTGTATAAAACGTTATAGTTCGAAAATTTGAATACTATTACAATCAGATAAAATCTTCGTTGTATTGAGCTTCGGCAACTAAATTTTTAGGATTTCGACCTGAATTCGATATAAAATACTCGACGTTATCGTATCTAAAATTATCAGATATCTGCATACATTTAATTAATAATAATACTATTCTCTTTTTTCTAATTAAAATTTTTTGAATATGACATCTTAAATATGTGAGTTAGTTTACTAAAGTTATACAAGACATATTTGTAATTTCTAAATAAATTATTTCGAGTCATAGTATCAACTTTTAATAGGTAATATGTGCAATTTAAATGGTTCCTTATTTTTTTCAAATTTTTCGTATAATATTATATACATCGCTATCATAAATAGTGTCCTATTTTATCGAATTATACGAATATCTTCGAAATAATCAGTGGTCTGGGTTATTAGGTGCCATTTTTATAGAACTATAGTGTTTTTGAAACATTCAACATCAAAGTGGTAGAACACTATTCAATAGCTATAAGCCCTGCAAAGTTCTATAGAAAACATTAATCTACAGTGATCAACACATATAAATACAGTACCAAATATATTTATAATACCTTTCTCATGTCATTAGTTTTATGCTCTGTTTCAAACAAAAATATTCTGCAAGAAAGCAAAGTTTAAGTTAAAGATTTTTTTTTACTCGTTTTTGGTTTTGTATCTCTTTTGATAAAACCTCATTTAGTTAATAGATTTTTCTTGATTTAAATTATGATTTTATCTTTTATACATTGTTTATAATGTAATTAATTGTACCATTTAGAATAGTTGCACAAACTATGTAGCATTTTCAAGGATTTGAAAACTCTGTATTCATTCATTTCTGAAATGTCAAATTTTTCTTCATTCTTTTATGTAGTTATAGATCACTAATCTTTTCAACTACTTATGATAAAAGTTAAATATTGAGCTTAGTGTACCGTGATACTTTCAATTAAATTTATTTGTGGCTTATATGCATGCACATAAGTGTTAAATTTATATATATGTTGTAATAAACGATGTCTTATTTTCAAATTGCGTAAATACTATAAAATTCTCACATATTTTTGTAGAACATATTTTCTTAACTATTTAATTAATTTTAATGAAAAAATTAGATTCTAAAAAATTGATAACAGAATAATGTTGCTTTTTTAAAAGCTAAATTGGTTTAAGATATGTACTTATAAATGAGACAAAGTATTTTAATAACCATGCAATATTATATATTCAAAACTTCTAAAATGACTACATGTGCAACTAGTTTTATTATCACTGCATTAAAGAATCAATAATCATCAGAAAATTGTATGAAAAACCATACTAGTTTATATTTAGAATTTAAAAGTACCTTAATACTAGAAGAATCTTAAAATAATATGGATATTAATAAAATATAAAAATATATGAATTTACTAGAAATTGGGATATTTTTGAAACTCTTGTGACCAGTGACGTACATCTTTCTAGATAATAAAGTTGGGAATCCTTGATGTAATACTATATCAGTTTTTAAATGTAATTTTCTCCTTAGTTACTGAAAAGCAACATATGTTCAAGATTATAGTATTTATCTTGACCTGATCCATCCATATTTGAAAAAAGAGCTTTTTATCATTAATAAGTTTAGGTATGGCAGTTATTTAGAAAAACTTAAACAATGTTTAAACTATTTTGGATCCACTAAAGGCTTAAAAACAAATAAAGGTAAAATACTTTGCTGTTCTGTCTTCTTGTTATAGCAAAATTAGGTAATTTAAATTTCAAAGAATGTACAAATTAACGGGGAAAAAGAATGGACAACTACAGAAAAAATACACTTATAATACTGGAAAGGAGATATTAAGCAATCTACAAAATAGTGAAGAATTGGTTGATTGCATGCGATTTGCATGTTGTCATTAAACATAGCATGCAAAACAGTTAGGAATATAACCGACGGTTTTAACGGCACAGAGACGAAAGCAGATGCAGCTCTTAAAAAGGATGATGCTAAGGAAGACAAAGAAAATGGCAGGATCGTGCTGCCCACAACACCAACCACTACTGTGGTGAGTATATTCCCATTCTAAACAAAAGTCATTAGGTATTCTTTGTACAATGATAATCTATTTTCCATTTACTCCAATTTAATAGAAATATATGGATTCCTGCGTTGCCTTTAGCTCTTGCCTGAATTTATGTGATCCTTAAGGCATTTTTTAAGTTTCAGTTTCAAAATTTTGACTTCAACCAGATTCTTTTAAAATGCAATGCACAAAGCTATATTCTTAATCATATTTACAGCTTGTACAATTATACAGATTTTATTAAATTAATGTAGAAGTAGTCAAACTTTATAATACAGAGCATTTCATAACTTTTTTAACAACACAGAATTTGGTGATATTATAAATTGAATGAACATTGTTCTTTCATGTGCGTATACTTAATCGCTAATTAAATGTTTTGTATACTATAACAGTTAGATACATATGCATTTAATTTTTACTTGGAAACTAAAACTAGAAATTGAGATACCAACCCTTTTAATATGTGTCTATTATAGTTGTTGCCACATAATACTAGCAGTTAATTATTGACAATGATCATTGTTATAATGTTCTATTCAGTGTCTTGTATGCAATATGAGATAGAATGTAGAATTCTGTTTCCTAATTTGTCATATCATTTCAGATTATGTATTAAATTTAAAGTCAGAACACAGTTCCTGCAGTTCCCAACAAATCTGTTTTGTATTAAATTGAAAGTTTAGTTATTGTATATACTGCATTATTAAATCAATTTTTGAACCAAAAAACAAATTATGTATCAAAAGAGTTTATGATAGTATTAGTAGTTAAATTGTTGCAGATTTTATGTGATGTTCTTTGAACTTCTAATGATCAGTATTTTTATTGGAGTTTACATGTGCCATCAAATCTTATGATGATATATTACATCAGTGATCTTGAAGTTTTTATTACTTATACAGCAATAAACCATGCAACATAATAAAATTATGTTATGGGACGTTAACGTACTAGCATTGAAGCAAATTGCTTAAAGTACAGTGAGTCCTCAATTTAAAACTTGTAATTTCAGAAACATTTCTCTTTTCTCATAATATATGTGGTATATAATCTTAATTTCAAACTCAAATTGAAGTTAGGCAGTGCTATATACTTCTTTATGAAAGAAAGAATTGAAGGAAAGAAAACTTTATTTAATATATAAAAGGATATGAATATAAGATATGACTTATTGTGTAATTAGTTATCTTAAAGTCAGTGTAATTGGATTTGATTTTTTAGAATTACTATCCCTTGAATTTCAAATACGTATTTACGATTTACGATTTTTCTATTTTATTATAGTTTTATATATATTTATAAAATATAGTTCATGAATATTATAATTATTAATAATTTCTCTTTTGTTAAAGAAATAATTTAACAAAAATTGACAAGTATTATACATACGCAACAATCATACTGTAGAAAAATTAAAAATAATATTTTTATGTACAATAGTTAATAGCTTTATAATATAGTTATTTCAATAACTATACAAGTATATAGGGAGTTAATAATTCCGTAGTCAAAAATAGAATTATTTTCAATACCTTTATATTTTCATTATTTTTTAAAAGTTACGTTTAGGAAATTAAAGTTAAATGTATATGCAATAACGTTAGGTATTTGCAGCATGTAACTTTAATCTCAATATTCCCACATTGCATTGTCTTATGAAATGATTTTTACAAATGTTTGTTTATAATTTATATATAAGGTACGCCATTTTAGTTTCAATTTTAGAAACATCAAATTTAATTTGTAGAATATATAAGTAAATTAAATCAGGTGCATTTGTATTGAGTGTATATGTTGTATGAAATTAACATTTTCCTAATGGTGGAAAATTACTGAAATATACCGAGAAAATCGTTAGTTTTAAATTTAATAAAACTAAGAAGGCTAATATTTTAAATCTTGGTTTGATGAACTTGGTCTCTGTCTGAGTTAATTAAAAAATAACTCAAGTAACAATGTATCATAAGATATTCCTTTATGGGTCAAGTGAAAATTTGTTTTATTACCGCAAGCCGAAACCTAATTTTTATATAAAACATGTAAATCCTTTCCTAGTATTTGTGTTTACAGTGCCGAAAATAGATCATATATTTTCATACATTATAATGGAAAGTACTACAAAAGTACTTTCTGATGATCATGTAAATTCAATATTATTTTTAGAACATATGATGTGCTAATACAAATTTTTATTTATATTTTGATTTCATAATGGATAATTTATACATTATTATAAATCATTAATATTAATAAGTCATAATCATTTCATTTTAGCAGCATATTACATACTCATGTGTTCACAATCGTATATCATGCATCATAGTTATTTTTAATATTTCATACATAATTATTCTTACAAATTGTTATATTTTTTACTCAGAATTGTCTTTATGCGTAATAAAAATAACATTTGTAGAATATTTTGTAAACTAAAAGGTATAAACGTTTTTATCACGTGTCCATTAAAGATTTAATATAAATTATACAGTTGTCTTTAAACTGTTCAATACAGTTTTATATTTTGAAACGTATTGTTGATAATACAAAAGATGGGTTGAGTTACCCATAAATGTAGTAAAAGCAAAGTCTATTGTGTTTTTATCGTGATATGAGTCTTTCAGGATCAAGGTGGTCATCAGGTTTGGATATGTCCTGCTTGTGGCAATCAGGATGATGGATCACCAATGGTTGGTTGTGATGATTGTGACGCGTGGTACCATTGGTAAGTACTTTTTTGTTTTATACATTTGAATCCAATGTCGCACAGTTAAAAATGTGCATTTTTGAATTTTTGTTTAATTGTGTGGGAAATGTATACCAACCAAAGCATAAAATCTCATGACACAGAAGCAAATTTGTTAGATTATTCACTTATACCTAATATAGATTAAAATCAAAAATATATTTTACGACAAGGATTATTTAATTCGTAGTCGTATTTTATATTTAATCTATACATATACATACATTTTCAATCATTCAGGGTATGTGTTGGTATGCAAGTACCACCGGCTGACAACGAGGATTGGTACTGCCGCTTTTGTATAGCCAAAAAGCAAGAAATTCATCACGACAAAAAGAAGAAGAAGCGGAAGAAAAAAGTGAAGGTTTCCGCCTAGTACAAGCTTCCCGGATCTTGTGTAAGATCCGGTCCAACCATTCAAACCGCTACCAAAGTTAAAAAGAACAGCAAGCTCAGTGTAAGGAGTATAAACAACAAGAAATTATCGAAAACTGATATAAAGTTACAAATGAAGTCGTTAAAGGAAAAAACCATACCCATCAAGGGAAAGGCTGGAAAAACTATTATGAAAGTTAAGACTGTGAAGAAAAAGAGTAAAAAAATGAAAGATAGTGCAATTCAATTGACTTAAAGTGTGTTACTTTTCGTGATCGTTATGACAGATTCAAATAATTTAATTTTAACACGTTGATCGCTATTGAAAAGAGTTAGTTTTTCAGGATAATTGTTTCTTCATAAAAGAAGGAAACCGTATAAAAATTATGTTAGATTATGATATGTTGGCTTGATACAAGCACAAAGCAGAACATTGAACCGTGACCGTCTCAAAGTCGAAATAAATGTAAAAATTTAATCTTGGTTTAAACAAACTTATAATAGAAAAGCGTAAAAACTCCCGACAGTCAGTAATACAGTTCTATATATGTTGACTATTAGTTTATGCAAATATTCTTCTCGTTCAATTTACATGTTTTTACAGCCACGCACTTAACTGTATCCAAAATAGCCATTAATTATTATTTTGTTTAAATGGTAAGTGAAAAATTCACATTAACGTATATCAGTATTTACTGTCCTCGCGCGAGGAAGTATGTAAAGCAGTGTTTATATTCCGACTCTAGTTACAGTTTACAGTAACGCACGGTTCAATTACGATAGAATTGTTTAAATATATTTTTTTAAATTAAATATTTTATTATAATATATTCGGAATCTCTTTGAAGTGCGCGACCTCGGTCGTCGCTGCTTGGCCTACTATAACTCTTTCACTTACTCTCGTTATATTTATTTTCTTTCCTTGTTGAGAAGCTCGAGCGTATTCCTAAAAATATATATAAAATATATAAAACAGCGTAGTCAAAAAAATAAGATAAATTCTATTTTTTAGGAATGGGGGAAGATAGCGTAACATGAGGGCCTTCACTACCTGGTACTGTACCGAGTAGTGGGAGAAACAATCTGATAATAGGACACCCCTTGCTTCTCCAACTACTTCGCATAATACGAGATACCTACTGAAGGTCTCACGTTATGCTGGCTTCCATCACTTTTAAATAGGATTTAGCTTATTTTTTTAGCTACGCTAGGGAAACTAGTAGACTGTAACTGAAGTCGGGATGCAAACGATGCCTAATCTTTTTTTCGCATCAGGACAGTAAATGTATAAATATTTTGCCATTTCTCAACTAAAAACCATTAATTATACAAATTCATTATAATGAACAGCTAATATATAAACGTTGACTGAAATATGCATATAATAAAATGAAAATGTTTATTACTTGAATAAAATTAATAAAAGATTGTAATAAAATATAAATACCTATCACAGTACATTTACGTATTTATACTGAATTATTTTAGTAGATTATTTGCAAATAATTTTACTGAATTTAATGAATTTCTAAAAGAAATATATAATAAGTGAACGTAATTTTATATTTTTTTTTTAAAGAAAATAATAATACATAATTACTGTATCATCAAAAATATCTAATTTTATAGATATTTTGTACGCATTTAACTTTAATTAATATAATTAAAAATAGAAAAAAACTTTGCGGAAAGGTTTATCTATAAATATACTTCTATATTAATATTCATCATGATTTTTTAAATTTTGTACTCGTATTTATGTAAAATATATTGTTGATATTTAACGGAAGCATATTATGTCATTGGAGTACTTAATTTTCTATTACAAATTTAAACAAAAAGTACTTCTGTATATACTACTAAGTAAAATATGTATCTTTAGATGTCACATTTTTTAGTAAATGTAGGAATCACTATTTATTTCTTTTCATAGACCAGAAATATGTAAACACAATGCCATTAAGAATTCAATTATATAAGAATGATGTTAAAAATACAACTATAAATAGCACATGATTTGTATGTAGCTGTCAACGTGTTAAAAATAATAAGGTAGACGTAGTAAATATGTAGTAAACAATTTTATTTTTTTTTTTATTAACGCAGAAGCTTCTGCGTAATTGCATATGGAGTACATTAGGGTGGATTTAAACGATTTTTGTTAATACCTACTTTGCTTCACCCTCCAAAATTGTTCCATTTATAATTTATGGCAATCGTAGCTTATTATATGTCGCTGAATTTGCTCTATCTCTGAATAAGAATATCGAAAATATATATGTATATAACTTCCTTAAAAAAAATAATGGATAATTGATATTTCAAAAATGAGATCCACCCTTTGTGTATATATTCTTCGCGACTGTACAAAATTTGACCGATTGCTTTGCACTTGTAATGTTAACCCTTACAACTTTGTTTATTTTTCTAAGAAATCCTCTGAATCTATAAATAAAGAGAATATTTCATATATTTATTTCCAAATGTTTCAGAAATTTTTAGCGCGTATTCTACAATGTGAAATATATTTTCGCGTAAACTAGCGATGTATCACTTAACACATTGAAATCCGTGCGGATAGATTTACCCGTTTCATAGACTAACGACAAGCGCCTAAATGGATAAATCTACCCGTTTCATTGACAATAAATATGAATAAATGAAGGTGAAACATTACGAGATTTAATTATTATTTCTAACATAATTTAATGCTTAATTAAATTACGATTAAATTATTATGTATAGTAAAAAAATTGGAAAAATATAAGTATAATAATGCATTCAAATATAATTGTATCTAAACTGGTACACTATCAAGAATCTACCTAAGCATTTGGGTCTCAATGTGATAAGAACGAAAACCTAATCGAGAGATATAGTAATATTTAAGAGTTGTATTCATTATTTATTGATTTGGGTGTACAGAACTAATTTTAAATTTTGTTGCGTTTCCATATAATTTTTCTCTATTTAAATATTAAGTGATCTAATGAATTAAAAAATGTAATCTTGTAAACAATGATTTTTTTTGGAAAAATGTAATAGTTGTTAGGGTTAATTTTGATATTACTTCGAAAAGATATAAATAGTAATATATTAAATATCGTTATGCATAATTTAGTTAGCACTTTATTTCTTTTTGTTATCACAGGATACGTTATAAATATGATACAATTGGACTTATGAAGTCGAAACTAGAATCAATAAAGAAAATAGTTACATAATTAACATTATATTTTATAGTTTTATAACAAATCTTTATTACAAAAAAAAATCAATAGTAATATTATTACAACTATGATGATGGTGATAGCGATGATGAAATAATCATAGCAAAACGAATGAATTAATGCTAAAAGAATTTTGCAATTGAATTAAGCACGTAAAACTGTGTTTCAGTGAAAATAAATTTTGTTATAAAAACTAAAGGTCATTTTTTAAGAAACGAATGCAAGTGAATTTTTCTTACACAGTAATACAAAATAGATAATCATTTGTATTGTACGATGGAAGTGACACGTATAGAAATTGAAATAAAAAATGTTACATGTTAAATGAAACATATACAATAAATGAATTAGAGACAAGACTTAAACAATTCGTTAAGTTATTTTTAGTATTGGGTCATTTCACGTGAAATCGAATACTTTTTGGAATAAAAAGTTTTGCTTTTAAAGGCGATTATTTTGAATCTATTAACAAACGAATATCGTGTTTTATTAAAAAGTATGACTGCTTCTAAACTTTTGGACAATAGTGTATTTCAACATCATTGAAATCGATGCTGTGACCCCTATTCCGAATAATTATCGAAGGTTATTTCTAGGATGTGCATTTCATAATTGACATCATAATGAGCTGTTAAAAGCATTGACGCGGCCCGTTTCAGATAACTGATTCACGCGCTCGGTTGTTACGGTTGGCTGACTATACTTCTCTCACGCTATATTATTTGGATGAAGTCTACAAACGAAATTCCAGATTTCACAGTCGTATAAACAATGCTATTTATACGATTCTAACAGTTTTACTGATCCACCCTTTGCGAATGACAATGTTTATTTCTTTAGTTATCAGTTAAAAGTATCCTTGCTTGATAGGAACATGAAACTTCGATAAGAACATGACAGAAAGAATAGTATAATTATTTTTAATGAGAAATTCACATATTTGATTTAAGGATGCAGTCAAAATTAACTCTTTTACGGTTTAATACCGGCAAAATGTCCTAGTAACGGAAGAATATATTTTGTCATTGTGTTATTACCAGTATACTAAAAACCAACTTGAATCACATACTTTGTTTCAGATAGATCGAAAGGAGTTTGAAAAGTGCATACTTCACGAGATATTTCAAATTTTCTAATGAGGATTATGTTTTATTCAGAGGTGTTCAGACGTTTCACCGTTACATAGCAAGCGTTTCCTGAACCGTTTCATTATGCTTCTCATTCGAAACATTCTCAGGGGAATGCATTTTCGATGAAAGAAGAATCGGTATTAAGAAAACAAAGATTGTTCTATTTCAATAGTTCAAATATTTAACTTTGTCCTGATCGATTACTTCGTGTATCCATAAACAAAACGGACGTGTAGGAGTTCTCGCTTAAATGGTCCATTTTGTATATAGGTAAATTTTGATTTTTCAAATAAACATTGTTCCTTTTGTATTTTATGTTTCACACGCGTTTCATGAAAATTAGTACGTTTTGTCATAATTATCGGGTTTCGGATAAAACGGTTAAGACTTCTAGATGCATGAACTACTGCGAATTGGTACGAAGTAAAAGTAACAGTCACCTTGCACTATCTTCCGTGAGTGTAGGTTCCGTTTCCAACATACAATTCCTAGTCTTTGATCTTTGTCAGAAGTCATGTGATTTATACTATCTCAATTCTATAACAGTTTCAACGTTATTCTCCTTTATAAGTTTTCGACTAATTTTCCAACGGAGTTACCGATTTTCCTAATTAATAATTTATAATAATACCACCGCTACAAGTTCTTCGTGATAATTAAATATCGCGAACGTGTTGCAGATTCATTCAAATTAATTCGATTAATTGTAATTATTTATGAATGTTTAACGTCAAAGGTGTACGGTGCAGATATTGTATAAAACTTAGAGTACGGTATATGTATAAGGATTATCGAATTGTAATGTAATTGTATTAATTTTCAACTAAACAGTCTGATTTCAATCTAAGTTTCGACTAGCGAGTCTAATTCAAATTTATGATGATTAAACGTTGAAGTTGTTCTTGTAAGGAATTCAATGAAGTTATGTCATAGAAGAAGAATCTTGAAAAACAGATCAGCTTCCGCTGTGTAAAATTATTTAGATCATATAACAGGAGACTGAAAGCGAGTACCGCCCCGTACACACGTATACGTCTATATAGTCTGCTTTTCTTCTGACCGATTACCTTTCCCACGGCGGCTTATAGGAGCATAACCGCGTTTATATTACAGTCTGCCGTGCGCACTTAGTCACACGAGTGTGCACATACACGACTAAACTTAACATACGACTCGCTATGAGAAATTCTCATTGCGAGGGCGATTGTCTGTTGCAACAGTAAAACGTCGGCACTGATCCAGTTTGAAAATCAAACGCATAGAATCTCCATGTGTGATTAAATGGCCGGCAAATCAGCTTTTATCGCAACGCATAAATGTATCTGTTTGTACAAACTCAATAAGTTACGTTCAATTGGTATAAATTTAACTGACCGAGGATATTAATAACTTCAAAAATTTAATAACGACTTGTCAGTGTTTGTGATTATACGTTCTTAATCTGATATACTCTGGGAACAAGAATAGGCACAAGTTCGTTATAAGATAATGTTTAGGCGCACGATTTAATACGATTATACTTGACTTTGTAGAATCAACTGTTAATTTTAATATTGCTACTTCGGTCTATGTATTTTTTTATGCCCTGATAATACCGTTAGTTCTCGAATTTATCAATTTTGTTACTATTAAAAATAGTCAAGGTAGCGAAAGAACGTGTGCAAGCTCGTGTTAAACGTGTAAGTTCGGTACCAAAGAGCGTGTAATACGCCGAACTAGATTTCAATATATGAAAGAGTTCACGTTTTCGTAGTTACAAATTAGTTTCGTTACTACCATTGTATTTTTGTTTAACCGTATTTCTAAACAGTGGTCCAGCTTATAGTGACCCGGTAGTTTGCTCTCGAATTTCTTATAATACATTCACCGTACCGCGTTCACCTAAGCGGACAGTGTCGTGCTTACCTTTCGATCGACTTCGCCGCTATTATATACCTTGTGGTATTAGTTACATGTTTATGCTATTTTTAAAACAGACTTTTTGAAAGTATCTTCGTAGGATTAACTACTCGTGCAATAAATCGAAAATTAATCGAAGAAAACGGAATTAACTTTTTATTAGACAGATGATTTGTACCGATAATGGCCGTTTGAAGAGCGTTATTTAAAAATTTATTATCACGTACGTTGTAATTGCCATTGATTATTTTGTGTTATTTTAATTATACGCGCGTGTGACATCGTAAGTATCGAAGAGTCAAAACATGTTGAAAAGCGTACAAATTTGCTAAAGATACGAATATTTAAAATGTAGACATTCCCTCATTCGGTCCATTATGTTTCTTTTTTATATTTATTTCTGTATTACTGCGTATATGTATATGCGGCAAAATTTTAAAGTTTAACATAACTGATCAATTGTTTTATTGTAAAAAATGAATTTAATAGTTTTTATTTGGAAGAATGATAACGTCTTTGTAAGACACTAAAGATGAGTGTGTTATAAATCGCTGTATTGCACGACAATATTATCAGAACTTAAATAAGACATGATCTTAAGAGTACTGCACGTTAAAAACTGCTAGTTTTTTTAACTTCAACGTATCGAACGATTCCGTTTCGTGTAAATATTCTGTATCCCGCGTTTCGAACAGGAATAAATAAACGTATCTTAAGCAAGCGTGTACGCTTATCAGAAATGATTCTGTTGTACGAGCTGTTCCCGTCGTATTGTATTTTGTTTAAACGACGTGGATGTAAAAGGACTGTCGGGGGGGCAAGTGCGTGTAAATCGGTTTACACGGCCGTTGGTTTAAAACTTTATAGTAGGACAAATAATGTTCGTAACGCCAGGCATACATTATTGTCTTTGTTTTCAGTATTTTATGCACTGTGATGCTCACTTAGAAACAGTTCGTTGTGGAAAAGTGGTTAACAACCCCACCTGGTCTGTGCGGGCGCGGCCTTTCCCCTTCGTCTATAAAGCCACCAGGAATTCACTTCTGCCGAACATTCACTCGTCGCTTCGTCACTCATTTGTTCATCATGTGGCTGCTTATCTTTGCAGGTGAGTGCACTACATCATCCTTTTCATGGCACAAGGACGAATACCCTTGGTATTACCTCCGTATTGTGTTACGTTTCTGTGAAAATTATTTCGAAATTCGATAAACGATGCGCATGTGCTAACGATGCCGAATTTGAATCGCGTGTGAGTTTACAAACGACACCAAGAAATCGGAGGATAAACGATACCAAATATTGGTCGCTGAGTGTTCCAGATTTAGACAACATTAAATATCATTCATGGGTTCGGAAATTCTATTTTTCAATGCCTTAAATACATGTATCGAGAATGTAACGTAAATGTTTTTCATTAGAGGTTTTGATATAAATTTTATGTAACGTTGCTTTTACGAGACAATTGTGAAAAGTGAAACTATTTTTTTTTCTCTTTTTTTTTTTTTGTGGCGTGTAATTAATCGTGTAATTAAGTTTATAGAACTTGTTAGCGTGTACAAAAGTAGCTGTATGTAAGAATTGTAATTTTCGGGAATCGCTTGTTTGAAATCAATCTGTTTCAATCGCTGTTGTCGAATCGATTTGTTTGTTCGCGTAAATAAATAAACTGGTGCGGTTTTATCGTTAAGGAGCGATTTATGGCAGTGCGGACTACTCTTTAAAATTAAGAGCATGCAGCACGACTTTCCTTCATTCGTCAGATAAACTAGTGCGTACGGGCATTGCATTTGTATTAGAAACTTGCTTCCTGGACAACTGGGTTCACTTTCGCGTTTCAATTTATACAAATATGCAGACTGTTACTTTTCCTGGCGAAATAGAAGGAATTATTTTTCTTTCACGGTTGCATTTTAACGAACACGAGTTTCGTAACGAAATCTAAAAATTACGATAGTAAAAGATTTTTTTCTATGCTATAAAATGCAGGACAGTCTTTGCAATACTTTTTACATACACGTCTTTATTACATCTTTAAAGCGTGAATAATAGTTGATCCAATATAAGTTTACAATTTACGCGATCGTTAAACGATTAGTAAGAAAGAAAGAAAAGAAAATAATGTCCTCGGTGGTACGTAAATTGAATTCAAAATCCAACTACTTAGAGCGATATTGTTCAACTTTGATATTGACTTTAAGAATAAAACGTATAACTATTATGCAATGGAAATTAATCACGGATTCTTTGCATCTTCGTTTACAACCTTGACTTTTACTTCCCGAATAAAGTTTTGTTTGATTTCCTATTATAAATGTAAATATTCGAGATCATCCGATTCTGTAATGATTGTGCATCATTATACTAATGTTTTACCATGAACACGTACACTTTCCCCGCATATCGCAACGCAATAATTGCACTCAACATCAGTGAAATCCGTTGTGGGAATAATTTGGAAAAGAGGATGGCGCCATTGTTGTGCGTGTGAAACTAATTAGCGTGTCTCAACACATGTGAAAAATTCTTGTTAATATCCTAAACCGTATGCTTAACATGATTTGCACGGGCGTCACCTTTTTATCGCCCGACTTGTGACAGCCATACGAATGGGAACATTTATTTTTGGAAAGCACAACGTTTTACCGTTTACAATAAATTTAAGACAATAATTTTATTATTAATTCATGAACGATTATGCGAAATGATAACATTATTTTAAAGTCTCGCCATCTCTTTCCTCTCCATCGTGAATATTTTTAACCCTTAACAGGTAACGTTACTTAATTTACAATCAACCAATTGCACAAAATGAAAGACAATCCAATTGTTAATTTTGTAAACCCACGTCGACCACGCGAGTGCACCGGAGAGATAAAAGACTGGATAAACGAATACTGCATCGAGTGACCGAATGTTAGCGAAATCAGTGCAACGATTTCTGTTATTCGCTCCTTTTAAGGAGCCAAACCAACCCATTTCTCGCGACGAAGAACTCAAACTGTTTTTACAGCCAAATAAAAGTGATTGTTTGGTGGTGTGCAATCCACATCGTTGAATTTTGCTTCTTGAATTCGGATAAAGGAACACGTAGAGGTAAAATCGACGATAAACGTCCGGCATCGGTCGAAAAGAAAAGGTTCTATCTTTTTTTAGATGAAGATTATTCATGCATATAATGACACTGTAGAAAACCAAAGGAATTGGAACTTGAGGTCCTGCTTCGTCGACCTTACTCTTCAGACCTTGCAACAAACGATTACCATTTTGTTTTTTTTTTTTTTTCTTTTTACTCAGACCCTCTAATCATTTCTTGCGGATGAAAAACTTTCGCGTTTTGACTTTTATGTTTTGCTTCGATGATTGTTCCGTTGGTATGACAAATTGATTTCATCGATGCGAAAACAACGACGTTCTTGAAATGCATAGTTGAATAGATAATGACGCAATGGACATTGACATTTTACGTTCCAGTTTTTTGGAAGAAAAGAGTCAAGAGCGTAATATGTCTTGCATAACGATTTACTAAACTTATTTAGAGCTAATAAATTCTAATTTATCGTGAACTTTTTATATTATTATGGATTATCGATGCACCCAGAAACAGTATCAGTGTCTTTATATAGGAAATTTGTCATTCTTACTGCATTCTATCTACCTTTAACCGACATTTGATATACAAACGACTTTTATGGATCAACGATCACGCAAGAGGAAACGTAAGATGATATGTTTTCCTTATTCTTGCCACAAAATATGATATCACCAACGTTTCGTCAAGTGTATATTACATTTTTGCGAGTTCAATTACTTTACCTTTTGTTCCAAAACGCGAAAGTCTACGAAGAAAATACATTTCACTTAAAGTACACGTTTACTCGCAGTGCTTTAAGTAGAACTGAAGAACGATTGAGACAAGTTACTTAATTTTTACTTTGCTTATGGCGCACTTGTAAATAACGGTGTTTAAGAAAAGAAAACAAACAACGTACGTTGGAATTAAAATAATTACAATAATATCAGACGTTTAGAAATCGTTTCAGCTGCGGAAGAATTTGTGCAATAAAAGTTTGCTTTCATTTCGAGGGAAATCACAACCTCGTCCTTGGTGGTTTCTTATTGGAAGAGATTTTGAAAGAGCCGTGACGTTATTTCCCGTCGATTACGACTCGATTCTGAGGTTCCTAAATGATGAGAGAGTAGAGTCAGTTAGTCATAATAATGAGGAGTAAGGATGCACAGGCCGTCGTGGATCGACGGGTTTCATTGACTTTCCAAGTCATCGTCCGATTGCATTGGCTTCCGGTTAACAGTTTACCGGATTTGCATAAGATTTCTATTTTTATTTCCTCTGCAATATCACTGTAAATTGATGGAAGATAATTTGTATCCTTTTAAGATAATTTCTATGGAAAGTTTAAGTCCAAATAACGCAACCGTCCAATTTGTAACATTTCGTTTCCGTTTCAATTACACGTACGATTTAAAAGAAGTTAAGATTCCTTCAAAAGGGGTAAAACACGATTAGTTTTAAACACTGCTCTAATAAAAGGAATTTAAACGAACGTATTTAACAGATAAAGAGATTTTCGATGAATATTACAGTGTAATATAGCAATGATGTTGTTGGGAGGGGAAACTAAATAAAACTGACAAGTCCCTTTCATTTATCCAGCGAGGGGCAAAAATCTGGAACGAACTGTTTCTTCGAACAAGGCCATGTCTTGGAAATATTTGAAATAACTGCAATTTATGTAAAATTATTATAACCAATAAGTACGAGTTTCGTATTTTACGAGTGTCTCGAGCGCAAGAGCTGCGAAAAGTCATTTAACATTTATAAAGGAATGAATTTGCAAACTGTATCTGTTACCGTGACTGTAAAAGTGTATAAACACGTTAATTCGGTATATACATGCGTGTATTAAATAAGGTATACCGAGATAACGATAGAAAAGAAAGTAAAGCAAACTGGAATAGTCATGCGAAATCTTCTACGCCCATGTCACTTCGGATTGGGAAATCTATGTCGGAAAGTAAAATAAGCGGACACTATACACACCCAAACACACACATACGCACGTACTGCACTATACCACATCACCTTTCTAACCAGTAACTTACTTGAAGCTGCAGCTACAGTTGCAGTTAGCTTATAGTCTAAAGCAGAATGTAGCCAGATCGTTTTAATAAAATTTCGTTAATTTTCCTTCGATCGATAATGTTCGATCAATTACCAAAATGTAACACAAGTTAAATAGAAGATTAGAAAAGAAAACAATACTGGAATTTGAATCGACCACTACTGTTTCTAATTCAAATTGAACAAAGTTAGGAATTGTTCGACTCTTTTCGAGAATTTCTTTATTCGTCTCGAGTTTGATAATCAAATCTAATAAAATCTGGTCGAGTTTAAAGTAAAATTCAACGCGTTAAAAATTTGTATACAACGTAATTCACGCTTTAGTGATAAAACATTCGTCGAACATTGACATTTTATTTGCCAGAAAGGATCGAACGAATCGCAACTAAGTAAAGCGAAGTTAATTAAAGGGGTAAAAATTAAATTAATGGCTGCATAGTACGTAGCTCCAGTGGTTAAAGAAAATAACAGTGTTTCAAAACTACCATGGTAGGCAACCTAACGGCAGAAATCGGTTCCAAGAAGTTAATCATTACAAGATAAACTTCGAGCTTAGATCAGAGGTTAATCGGTGAAATACGAGAGGCGGATCTTTCAAAATCACGTTGGCAATTGGTTCGATAGATTCGAACGTCAGATCGGAAACGAAATTGAAAGCAATAATTAACTGCACCGGCGATCTTTCGATTTTCGAACGACTTTGTTACCATTTGATCACGATCAAACGATCGTCTGGTATTATTTCGTATAATTTATGCATGAAACAATCGTGGCGAAGAATTCGGTGAAATCGTAACAATTTTACATACGCGATAACGCGAAAACACCCGGGCGTTAATTAAGATAGATTTGTTAACCGAAGTTTGTTACTTAACTGTCTTTCAGTTGAGGACGCTTGGCTTATTACTCAACACCGGTAAATTGCTCGTATCCGCGAAATTTCTCGCGCGGTAACAAAGGAAAAAGAGAGCTAACGCACAGGTTTCCTTTTTCTTCGCTTGTTAAAACAAAGATTTTTCCAGCTAGGAAAAGGCTTTAAGATCGATCTGAGTTTGTACACGGTATGGAAACGATTTAGCAATCATTTTTCAGCTTAGAAATTCTCACAATCTTGCACCTTCAGGCATTTTCACAACTTCGTACAAAATGTTTGGCAGATAAGGTGAAAGGGAGTCGAAATGTTACTGCCCGTTAAAATATTACGTCCTAATTTGTTTAAAATTTGTTAAATTCGTTACCGTGCTTCGTATAAATGTTTCTTATACATAATATTGCGTCAAATAAGTTTATATCGATTTAAAGAGGTGAAAATCGCGACACCTTTCCCATCGACGAGATATAAATTTTCAGCTTAGAAATTCTCACAATCTTGCACCTTCGGGCATTTTCACAACTTCGTACAAAATGTTTGGCAGATAAGGTGAAAGGGAGTCGAAATGTTACTGCCCGTTAAAATATTACGTCCTAATTTGTTTAAAATTTGTTAAATTCGTTACCGTGCTTCGTATAAATGTTACTTATACATAATATTGCGTCAAATAAGTTTATATCGATTTAAAGAGGTGAAAATCGCGACTCCTTTCCCATCGACGAGATATAAACTATCTATCGTTAAGTTTTCGTTTGCTCGTTGTAATTCTCTAAATTAATGGTCGTGTTTGATGGCGTAAGTTCGCATTAAACTATTCCCTTCCAGTCCCACTATACACAAAGTATTAATTTTCATTGTATGCAAATCTTTCTTTGCGATAGGTCCAAGTGTTCCGTTTGTTTGACTTTTATTAATTTTTATTAACTATTACGTACAATTTTATGTTTCTGATCTTAATTACTATCGAGTCAGTTAAATCGCGTTGTAGCAAGAACACTTCCCGTATTGCTGTCGTGAAAATATTAAGCAACATTTCGGTCACGGAATATTAATTCACGATTTAATCGACGTAGGAAAAAATTTTATATTTGTACAGTCCATGATTCTTTATTGTTACTATTTTTGTCCACGCACAATGAAAGTGCGTTTTAAAACGACCGTTTTACGTCCAGTTTCATTGCCTTTTCTCGGTTTGTTAATCGTTCCTAATTACACATTAGTATGTACCATAATCTATGCTTTGATGCGAGCAATTTCTAGCGGTTAGTGGACACTGTTTACAGAGGAAGACCGGTTTAAAGGTGCGACTGTTACAAGATTATTATCATTACATTCGTCCTGTAGAATAAAACGACGAGTGCAAGAGAAATTTCCTGTCGGTTCACTTTCACGATTGTTTGACACTGACTGACGAAAGTAAGGTCATTAACTTTTCTAACCGTTTCAAGTTTAACCGTTGTTCCGTACCTTTGTAAATAAACTAAGATAAATCGATTACCGTTCAAGCTTTTACAAACAAATATTTATTTTATATTTCTTAAATATTTATTCATTTTTAATAAGATAAGAAGCAACGAAAAATAATAATAATTACATTTGGTTTAACGTGCTTCGTTCCTCTTGATGAACTGTTAAACATGTACAACTAGTTTTAACATAACGTTTCTTTATATTATTAATATCTTGTATTTCATTTAGTCGATTGGTTAAAAGCGAAAGGTTTTCCTCTTTGATTTCAAGTGATTGTTTAAAACAGACTGATAAACATTTCATGGATGTTATCGCGCCGATAGGAAAATAGTTCGATATAATAGTGAAGCCGAGCCTTAAAATGATTTATCGTCCGAAGTTGATCAGCTTGCGTCTAGTACACTTACGAGAATCTACTTCCTTGTTAGCCGCATTAAATCAGAATAAAACAACATCAAAGAATATTGAACCTCTAGGAAAGTCTTCCGGTTTGGTCAGCGAATAAGCGCTATGAATATATACAAGAGCGTATTTCACGTGCGTAGGTTTACGTACTGGAATAAACTTCATCGTCTATTATACACAAATTGTTTCGCCTAAAACAGATCATCAAATTAGGTTTTATAATCATGGCGATATATAAAATATTTAATCGATAATTTGAATGGTTTCAAAAAGCATTTAAGTAATTGCAAATACTTTCTCGACGAAGCACAGTTTCGTATTTGACATTAACTTTACAAGTTCAAGGTTACTTTAACTATTCGTGTCTGTCACGGTAAATAAAAGTATTCTAGCTGCAACAAGTAAAAAGAGTATATTCAGTTACACACACTCGTATTCGTACACGTAATAGTGATTCGCTATAAATGAAAAGAAATCTAGTTTCTCATGAATTGAGCCGTTGTTTTTTAAACTTGTATAAGTTTGAATAAATTAAAAACAAAACTTGTCACCGGTTTCTCATCCGATCGAAGTCAAACTACGTTGGAAATGACGTATTGTTGATTTGTTTACTGTTTATATTATTTACAACTCTCAAAAAAAAAAAAATTACGTGAATACAAGTAACATAGTGTACTACATTTGGTAAAAATAAATGGAAAAACTTCGTAAGAAACAAGTTTTATTTTCATTACGGAATACGATTAGGAGTGATTTTCAACAAGCGTTGCTGTACGAAATCGGTGCTATAGAGGTGCCTCTTTCGCGTTGCAGGAGGGTTTACCCGGTATCTATCTTACTGCACTCATTATTTAAGTCCTTTCGTTTGAGGCAGTAGAGGCGAAAGGTTTTGTTGCAAACGTTGAAAACAAGACTTGTGGGAAAAGTTTCTCAAGAGCGCCATTACTTTCTCTGCGTTAGGCTGCTTTCCCAACTCCTTTCCGCCTTCGTACTACACACTCTCAGTCAAGCAGAACGACATAAAAGTCACCTGCGAATTCGTCCTTCCGCAATTTTCTTCGACCGAATTACAAATAAGAATGATTCCTTTGATACCTATATATTACCGGTTGGCGTCTTTCATCATAGTTTCACGGGTTATTGTTTCGAGATGCCTTGCTACGCTCTTACATAAATGAAAAGTTTACGGCATCAACGGGCTTAAGACAATCGCGAAGCTTTCTGCGAGGTTTTGAAAGACGCTGGTCATTTTCCATACAGAATATTAGCGTTTCTCTAAATTTTAATCGAGGATAAACGTTAATCGTGTTCGAACTATTTTAGAGGTGGTAGAAGAACAGTTCCCGTGTGTTAATTCTACCAATAGATATCGCCCAACGCGGGCTGTGCTCCTCTGGATTTCTAATACGTTGAGAAACTTGTATATTATCTCAAGAGAGTCCCTCTATGGAACAGCTCTTTGTCGGCTACAGCTGGTCAATCGTAGTATAGGCGTACTGTGAGAGTCCCTGAACCAGTTCTGGAATGAATACAGTTCTTGCAGCTCTTCTTGCCTCGGCTAAACTAGGGATGTTCGATTCTGAAACATCCTTTCATTCCAGAAGATCTTTTAAAAACCAAATGGATTCATTTGTTGAACGTATGTACGTGATTCGGAGTGTTGTTGTAGATAGATATTGCAATGCTTCTCTTCTTTTTGCGACAAAGTCGCTCCACGTTTTATACAGCTTCTACGTTTTTCTCGCTGGACAATTTTAACGAGTTAATCAAGGAGTTTAGTTTCCCTTCGTTAAACGTCGTTTATCTTCAAGAGCAATTAGTCGGCTAGTTTAAAGTCAGTTTCTTCCACGAGGATCGAACATCTCTGATCTAAACCCAATTCCTAATGGGAGTCCTTGAACCAGTTCTGGACGGACGCATCTCTATTCGGAGTCGTTCGGGGTCGACTGCTCTCTCTTCATTTTCTCGCAAGACTTTCATACCTCGCGACCTCCTTCTAGTTTGTTAATTCGCCAGGTTTTACTATCGACACGATTAATCTATTGTGAGTACGTGCTTTGACATTGACAGCATCGATAGCTGCGATTGCCAAGGTTCTAATCGATACCGTGTTAGCTGTCGATGACCACGCTTTGTATTATGTTGTCGACGCGCGTTTGGGCCTATTCTGAACGAGGCATAGTGGGGCCATTGCATGTCAAACGCGGCAAAAAGTGGTTTTATACAAATATACCCACAATGAAATAATGATTCACTAATAGTTAATGGGACACATGGGCCATGATTTAGTGTGATTTTTTTTATCATTTGTCGATTTTTGATACGACTACATGATTTTGAAACGTTCAATCTTAAAATCATCCAAAATTATAATCATCGTTTATTGTTGCTTTGATTCTTCAAAGTAAATGATGAGTAATTGAATTAAATGTACTTAGTACGTATTTAAATTACGAATGAAGAATCAGATGAAGAATCATTCATAGATTCATAAATTCTTTCGTTTTCTCTTCGTAAAGGTCGTGTCGTCTATTCGCTAATTGCCATCTTCTCCTGAAACGGGACTTCAAAGTTGCAATTTTTGTTTTCAAAATTTTCTGGTACTCCACAGAATAATTATCCTGGCTCATTAAGGACGACTCTAAAAATTCTAGTTTATTTTCAAAATCATGATTTTGATGCTGTGTCATGATGTTATAAAACTGCATCATTAAAAACACACGTACTCCTGATGAACCTTAGGATTTAAAAAAAAATGTCACTCTATTAAAATGAAACTTTTGCTACGAAAATTGTATTAACAAACTATATAGAAGATGAAGAAAAATGGCGAAATTCAAATATATACAGGGTGTTCGGCCACCTCTAGCAAAAATTTTAATGAGCGATAGTAGAGGCCAAAATAAGTCGAAAATCAAGAATACTAATTTGTTGATGGAAGCTTCGTTAAAAAGTTATTAACAATTAAATTCAAAAATTTCAAATCGTTCTGGAAAAATTATTTTCGGTTGCGGGGATCAACTACAATCATTTTTGGTGAGTACACATACCTCCGAAATCCTATCTACTTTCGAGAAAAAAAATCGAGTAGGTGCTGAAATTTTTCGGCGAAAAAAAATTTTTCAAATCGTTTTAAAAAAATTATTTTCGGTTGCGGGGATCAATTACAATCATTTTTTATCATTACACATACCTCCGAAATCGTACGCACTTTCGAGAAAAAAATTCCTTACTGAAAATCCAATTAGGTGCCTAAATTTTTCAACGGAGAAAAAAAATTGCAAATCGTTGTGGAAAAATTATTTTCGGTTGCGGGGGTCAATTACAATCAGTTTTTGTCATTAGACATACCCACGAAATCCTGCCCACTTTCGAGAAAAAAAATAGAGAAGGTGTGAAATTATTCGAGAAAATTAAAAAATTGCAAATCGTTGTGGAAAAATTATTTTCGGTTGTAGGGTTCAATTACAGTCATTTTTGGTGAATAGACATACCCCCGAAATCTTGCGCATTTTCGAGAAAAAAATTCAGTAAGAGCGGCACTTTAAACGTTAATAACTTTTTAACGAAGCTTCCACCAACGAATTAGTATTCTTGATTTTTGTCTTATTTTGGCCTCTACTATCGCTTATTAAAATTTTTGCTATAGGTGGCCGAACACCCTGTATATCTGTACCTACCTACTTCAATTGGAAATTCCATTATTTTAACACTAAATATTTCACTCACAACATACAAGTTAGGAACGTCAAACGACAAATGCTCCAAATTCGTGATCATTTTATGCTTTTATAGCATTCGAAGCAAAAACAATGAAATGTATGCATTGTTTCCTAGTTTTGATGTATTCTTGAGAATCATAACAATACTCGCAATCGCCGACGCTCGCACGTGCCGAAACAGTTGATCATCTTTATATTTTTCGCAGTAGCAGCTAGTAGCAGATAATTTTTTTTTTTTTAAATAGGTAAGGCTTCACTTTACAAAAAGCAACTAAAATGAACACTGAATCACACTGCATTCATAATTAAAAAATAAAATGAAAACTGAACATGTTCAATTAGTTATAACTCAAAAAATGTTGGAGATATAAAAGTGTACTTTGGTGTAATTTAAATACGTACTAAGTAAATTTAATTCAATTACTCATCATTTACTTTGAAGAATCAAAGCAACAATAAACGATGATTATAATTTTGAATGATTTTAAGATTGAACGTTTCAAAATCATGTAGTCGTATTAAAAATCGACAAATGATAAAAAAAATCACACTAAATCATGGCCCATATGTCCCATTAACTATTAGTGAATCATTATTTTATTGTGGGTATATTTGTTTAAAACCACTTTTTGCCGCGTTTGGTATGCAATGGCCCCACTGTGCGAGGTTGCCAAGAAGGTTCACATAACTTCGTAAAAACCCCTTAGCTTACAATAACGTCTCAGAGACGTGATAAGTCTATCGGGCCAAACCTTGGTATCGCTTTTGGCATGCACAGTTGGAAATTAAATCGTAAGGCAAGGGGTTAATAATATTCATCTATCGTAGAAACATACGATTATTCACGCTCGTATCCGTACGCTATAATGGGGATTTGCGAGTGTTTAAGCATATTTAATTGTCTGGATAATAATCGTTTTTTCTAACATCATAAACGCGTCCAAGAATTTTGATTAACTCATTCAGGATGAGCGTTACACATTTACGTCCAGTGTAAACGCATGACGTCCGTCCTGAATAGGTTAATACGTTTTTAATTTCAGCAACCGTGGTGAGCTTTCTCAATGCTACACATTCCTGCTAATGTTATCATACTTTCGAATTTATGAATCATTTCGTGTCTTGTTTCTGTAGTTAATTTCACACGATCCTGCTTTTATTCTATCGTTAAGAGTGAGTAAATCAGCTTCCATCGCTATACGAGGGTCGTTCGTTCGATAAACAGACAAACTGCAGCTGGAACATTGTTTATTTAACACCTTGATTTTCATCGACTACATATGGCTATATGGCAAAAATGAAATTTTAAGAAAAATCGATAGAGGATAATTTTGAGCAAATTTTTCGACGAAATTAAAAAATTTCAAATCGTTCTAAAAAAATGATTTTTCTTTTCGGGGGTTAATTATAATCATTTTTGGTGAATAAACATACCCTCGAAATCCTTCGAGAAAAGAGTACAATAAGAGGATAAATTTTTCGACGAAATTAAAAAATTTCAAATCGTTATAAAAAAATTAATTTCAATTGCAGGGGTCAATTACAATCATTTTTGCTGAACACACATACCCCCAAAATCCTACACATTTTCGAGAAAAAAATTCTTTTCCGAAAGTATGATGTGAAGCCAAAAATGGTTCATCGAGAGTTCATGCGTATGTTTAAAACGTCGTAACTTCTGAACGGATTGGAGGATTTGAATGTTTCGAAATGCAAACGACGCGTATTTTGGCGAAGAATATGTTGAAATTCTAAGAGAGTTCGAAAAGTTGTTCTTTAACCTGCATAAAGTGAAAAAGAAACCATAAAAGTGGTATAATTCTCCGGCATTGTCTCAAACCCGAGTATACTGGATAATCGGAATTTTACTGTACTACTTAGGGGAGAAATATAAGAGAAAAAAGAATTTATTAAAAATGAAGAAAAAACACAAGAACAAATTAGGAATTGTGCAGATCACCGCACACCTACTTATAGTATGAATATGAGCTCATCTACTTAATAGTTAAATATTCGGAACGATTCCTGCGTGTAGGAGTACTTACTCATTAGTACCCACGGAATACGATGTATGTTAAACGTTAATTGTCTAGTATTAACCGCTCTATGGAAAGTATAAACCTCCACAAACACCACCCGATATCGATTAACACGAATCGTATTGCGTGGATATTAAGAAACATGTACTCATACCCTGGACACCTAATCGCGTTTACAAGTAATCGCAATTACTTTTCGACCAACCCAATATATTTTCTAAGAAATTTGTTTCTTTGTCATGTACTTTTCTCTCTCGTTTATTAATTGCAATACATTCTCTGCTGGTAGGTCTTTTAGCAATTTCCGCGTGCGAGGAGACTATTTCCCCTGCACCAGAAAAGGTAGGAACGTCTTCTGGCAATGCCGACGACATTGTCATGTTGGAAATTGATGTGAAAGAACCTGTCAAGAGGTCACCGATAGCTGCCAATGCCGACTATGGAGCACCTAATCAATATGTTCTTCAAAATGCTGATGGTACTCAACAGGTAACAAACAGGGCTCGAACCGACTTATTTTCTCATTTGTAATAATAGTTACCCATTTCTAGCACAATTTATTTTCTAAAATTTGTATCGACGTCGATTCTACCATCCAATAAATTTGACTCGGTAATAGTTCGGTTGCGTAATGTTCGAATACTTTCACTTTTTCATTTTATTGGTTTGCACGTAATATTTTTGTTTATAATTTCGATAAGTAGATCAGTAAGTCATAGATTTGTCTCAAGGATAAAATAACGGTAATATTACTATATCTACCTCTCCTGTTCCGAAACAATAAATGTTCCTGGAAACAGGCAAAATCATTGCTCTCGGTCAACCGTGACTATTGGCCGCCTATCACCGACTGGCATAGTGATTGACTGCATACCGTATAGCCACGAGCACTATGAATTTTTCTTTTCCATTCGAACGGAGAGTCCGCCTTCATTATCTAGATATTTCGTTGCAACAACAATCGCGATTGATTTAATACCGTTGGTTTCGTTACTCGCGATTGCCATTGTCATCTAACCGCTGTATTTCAATGGCAATGACAAATTTTATGTTAACACACGTTTCCTTATTTCGACAGAAAATATACGTTAAAAACGATAAAGCATTTTTTAACTCCAACCACTATACTGAAATATTTGAGCTATTTGAAAGTAAGAGGAACTGAATTCCAAACTCTTAGAATTCGCGAAATCTTAAACGTTGTTTCTCAAAGCAGTTACATTCTAAACAATTTACTGTGTCTACTATGATTGATAGCGGTATACAAATTGCCGGACCGAGAAGCCTTGTTTTAACCACTTCGTTCCTTTCCTGTGCATTAAATCACCCTTTTAATACACAATTTAAGTATTAAATTGGATTTCGAAATACGAAATTTCGATCATATTGTAACCGATTGGACGCTACAAAGAAATTACAGGATGTTAAAAAGTACAGAAATTACATAAATACAAAAACAAAAGTAACAGATACAGATTACTCTGGATGTATTTTCCAGAACAAAGTAAAAGTACGCATTAAAAATGGGGGAATGAATCACTGATCTGTAGCGTTTCAGCCTCGGAGGGGTTTTTACGTTTCGTTCTACACCTACACACGATCATGATCCCTTAGTCGTGCTAAACGCGATCTTGCTTTCTTGCATAACTTTTACCTTCTAATCGGTTTGACCTGACAAAACCGGTAATACCACACCCAATGATCGAGAGTATATCCGTCTACAAGTCTCGGGGGCCCTAGATACGTTCTCCATATGGTGTACGGCCTTGTATACCGTTACCGTGTCAAGTCACTTTGAATGAATCTTTATTTACGCTTATGGGTCATCGACTCATCTACGACGCTAACAATTCATTCATTCAAAGATCATTGATTACCCCAGACTGATTTATTCAACGATTCATCGATCGTGTTCGCCGCTATTAAAACTGGCTACCTCCATCAATTTTTGGCAAATTTTCTTCCTGAACATCTTTTTATTCAATACGTGTCATCTCAAGAGTGGCTACAGATCCATGCTAAAGGATCTCTAAATATTCAAGGATTTTAAATTTTCGAGAAGAATTTAAATTATGTGTCTTAAATAAAAATTCTTTTCACGATCTACTACTCTTTAAAAATCTGTACGATGTTTGCTTACGAACAGTTTCTGATCTGGGTTGTTAAAAAAAGTTTGATAAAACCTACGTCGTAGACAGATCATTTTAAACTAACGTCCAGTGTTTATTAACACTCAGAGGAAACGAACAATTGAAAATCGTATATTGTTCGACGTTTCACAATCGAAACTTCGTGATCAATAGTGGTCAATAAGGTAAAAGAAAATCATTCGAGTAGGATCTAGTCGAACAACGTTTACTCAAATTTCTGTGTATATTTTCAGCTGTCGCCGGAGTACCTGTCCGTTCTAGAACAGTATACGCAAGAACAGCCTCAAGCACCGCCGCAACGCAGACCTCAACCAGCTTATGCAAGGCAACAACAAGCGCTGCAACAAGCTTATTACAACTACCGAAAGCCAGCAGTGGTTCCGCCCAGACCACGTCCCCAGCTTCATCCCCAGGCTTTAGCTCAAGCTGAAGCAGCTGCGGAGATTCAAGCTCAAGTGGACGCACAAAATCGCGCGGAAGCTATTCGCACTGCTCGTTTAGGTTCGAATCCACCACCCGCGAATGCATATCAACCATCCTATTCTCAATCAAAATTAGGAACGTTCGAACAAGAATTATTGCAGCTAGTTTCTGCCAATCAAGCTCAAGAGTTCAAATTGCTACCTACTCAACCGAAAGGTAGCTCGTCAGCTTATTCTCAACAATTAGTGAGCTACCCTGCCGAATACGCGAAACCAGCACCAGCGCCGGCTCAACTGCCCGAACAATATCATATCGAAACGTCTCCTCCGCGTTATCAACAACCACAACAACCACAACCGGTAGCAGCTTATCAGTCGATCGAAGAACCCGTTCAGTATCAAGCACCGGCCGTGAAACCTTTCAATCCTTCGCCACAATATGATTACATCGACGACGACGCGCATCTCAAAGCCTTGGAGCAGGCTCAGGCCCAGGCTCAGGCACAAGCTGAAGCACAAGCGTTAGCTTACCAAAAGGTAGCGCAAGCCGCGTATAACAAACACCAGCAACAAGCTTTGGAACAGATAAGGCTCACGAATGACCGTCACAGGCAACAGTCTGCTTTGGAGCAAATCCAACAAGGCGCTCAGGTGAGCGACGCTGGACGCAATTACTTGCACGAGCAACTGCAGCCAAAGAGCGCGGAAGCCGCGTACAAGGCGAAGCTGAAGGCTCAATCGTCTGCGGAAACGGCCGAGGCGAGAAAATACCAGCAAGCCGCGGAATTTAAGGCCCACGCGGACGCTATTCGTAAGCTGGAAGCTCAACAACGCGCTCATCTCAAGGTGCAGGAAGAAGTTCACAACTATGCTTTGAACTTTGAGAAGAATCAAGCTCGCGCCCAAGCTCTGGCGCAGGCTCAGGCCGAAGCTTTGTACAAACTTCAGGTTCGGGGACGCAGCGAGGTCAACAAAGAGATTCTAGCCATTTCCAAGGGTCAGATAGAAGGGAAGAAGGCTGATCCTGTTTCACCCGTCTATCACTTTACTCTGCAAACCGTCAACCAGCCCCTACCCGCGCCCAACAGTTACTTCACCAACGATCAACTGCAAAAATACCAGGCGTCCGGCTCTTCCCACGTCCCCAGATCGGTTCCCAAACCCGACGACGTGAATCCCGTGGATGGAACCCAAGCTCAAGCGCAATCCGTCATCACGCAACCTCGGCAAACGCACAAACTCAAGATCCCGTCGTCCTCTCAGTCCGTTTACGTCTCCGAATCGGGTTTGCTGAAAAAGTCTCCCATCAAATCGTTAACCATAGAAGAAGTCGAGCCAGATCAGATAAATAATCACCCGGCGTTTCAAGCTACCGGTTCTACGGTACGCGCGTTGACGGAGGAGGATTTGTCCGCTTTGATAAACGCAGGATACACCGTCGGTCCTGTCGCGCAAACCGCGAAACCCGATCAACAAATTTACGCGGTCGAAAACACGTCGGCGGGTTATTATACGAAAACACAAAAAGCTCCAATTTTGAGACCCGAGTACGTAACTTACGAGGAAGTGATTCAACGTCCGCGCAAACTTATCAGAAAAAACAGGCCGATCCTGAAGCACAACGACAGAGAAACTGACGCCAGTGAGAAAGTTACTTACTTGGTACCTTTGGAATCCTCCTTCGGCACGAGACAACCTCCACTGAAACACGAAGAATAATTCGGTATTAATGTTCCGTGTATTATCATTGCGTTGAGTATTAACGATGCAACTTGTAACTCAAGTATAGGTCTTGCCTTTCGTTCTTTATTATTTCGTATTCCAATGTACATAGAACTTTTCGCGGTTCTTGGAACCGCTAAGGTATGAACAAAAAATTAACGGTCCGAGGATTTGGAAATTCGTCGGATTATCATTCTTTGTTTGCACCTCCGGAAGTTCATTAAATTGAAATATTGAACATTTGCATTAATTACGAATGAGTTTATACTTTTACGAACGTTTTGATGATATGTTAATTTTATATTTCCCTTTGAAATGAAGTAATTATTAACTGTAGAATAGCGATGATTTATTTCCTAAATTCAATGCGAACCTCCCGTATTCCACAACCTATGTTTTCTCTTTATCTGTTCATGTTGCGTGTTGCTTCGAGACACGATTACGGTGAATCGAACGCGTCGATCGACCAGTAAAAATATGGTTGATTCGTGTATATTTATTATGGATGGTTTAATGTTTTTCAGAATTTAAACGCAAATTTTTCTTGAATATTAACCGAATTCCGTTACTGGTTATTGAATTATATAATGTCGATCGACGCAAGCGATTCGATTAAATCACAGTTCTTTAAGCATAGATATACATCGCGGAGCAACCAATTTTGTAGCGCAAATGAGTATAACAGTGCTCTTTTAACGCAATATTACTTGTAGATGGTATGTGCGACGGTGCTAAGTCGAATAATTCTTAATTTATACCTACTTTTTGTATATATTAGATTTTTACTTAATAAAACAGTTAAAAAATCTCGCTTCGTGATATGTAATATATTTTTATTTTCCTACGAATACCAATTCCATTTTCTACATATACCAAAATATACATAGTATCAGATGCTAATATTAATTATATAAGTCAGATTTTGCAAATAAAATGTCATCTTATATTGTACAAACGTAAAATATATAGAACAGCTAAAACTATTCAATTATTAATATTTTACATTCGGACAATTTTTTGATCAACTAGTATGTATTCTATAACTAAAATTCTTATTCTTTAAATTAAACCGAACTGAAAGTATTTACTTACTCGAATAAGTTGTCAATAGATGCTGATAAATATTCGTACGATGCGTGATCGTTGAACGAGAACCAAAATGGCGTAGTGGCAGTCAGTTTTTCGTATAGCAGGGTTGCTGAACTAATGGCGTATGACTCACGTGCCACTAGTGCTACATGGGCCATGCTCTTCCCCACTGCCTAATTTCTACCACCTCTACTATTCATTTACTACCTGCGTCTGCGCTGCGTGATTACGTGCCACCTAGGCCTACGATGGTTGAAACAGTTCCGGAAATAAACATTTCAAAATGTTATACATCGATTCTGAATCAAAACAGTTGTACGAATCGATAAAATGTCATAATTGTTATAACCGATATTTTATCGGTTCTATAACTGTTAATTTTCTATAATACGTTCGTATCGAATTCTTATCGAATTAACGAATATGGTAACACTGTCAAGATTTTGACAGGAACAAGGAATAAATTTTAATTTTTATTGCAGTGTACCTATAATTAAACAAGAACGAAGGAATTAAACTCAATAATTTTATGTCGACAGCCTTAAATTGATGTCTATACGTCTGAATCAATTCTTGTACAATAAAATATTTACCTGCAACTTTCATTTATGTTTTATCGTAGACGGTATATTTTATTATTTTATAATTATAACGTTGCTTTATTACTTTCAATGAGAGCCATAACGTTTCACAAGAAACTAGTTAAATAATAATCTTTACATATTTATGATTTGAAATTTCTGTGAAGAGTCTTACTTGGAATTTTAATTTGACGACGCATCAAGAGCGGAATTCTCGCAAGGAAGGAAAATAAGAATTATAGTCAACAGATTCGTGAAAGTTTACGTAAGACAATATTTCACGTTGCACTTAAACGTTATACACGTAAAATCAGAATAGTCCTTGCTCGACTTCTGCACCCGTACACTTTCTCTCTCACGCTGTGACATAATCTTTCGAACAGTTGGAGAGTTGAAACTCGGCTGCACATTGAAAACTGGACTAGTATAGTTCATTATTACCTGCAGTGCAGTCATGCCAGGAATCTGTTACAATTTTGTTGTACTGCTGATAGCCATCTTCCTGCTAACAGCACGCACCGCTTCTCTTCAGGTAGTGTAACTATTGTTCTATTTCGTTAACTTCACTCTAAATACCACTATTATTTGTTTAATTCAATGATCCATCGATCAACAAACTGGCGATATAAATTTAAATCGTATAAAAATGTCAAATCAATCTGTGGAAAAAGATTATGGTGAAATAAAACCAGATATTGGTCTGCTAAGCCAATGGCTGAATTAAAAGAATAATAATGATATCTAGAATGAAGTTGAGAAGAAAACTATAATTACTATTTAATAAGAAAATATTGGATTGGCTAAAAAATTCGACAGTTAATAATTTAACCATATATTGCCATGAAAAAGTTTACCAATGGACGTGGAAAGAGAGGGGTTTTATTTTATTTATTTCTTATCGTAGAGGAATTACTTTCTATTTGTATGTTAAGAATCGCATGAAATTTTTGGCCAACCAGAATTAATAAGTTTTCATTACATCATTTTTTTAATGGCTCCATTTATATTCGTTTAGAACCGGATAGTGGTTGAAGATATCAATTACAATGACTACCAGAACTACCAAAACTACCAAAACTATCAGACGCTAGGGAGATTGGATAAACCGATCGTCGTAAAACCCTTCGAGAAACCAAAAAATCAGCAAGACTTTAGCAAAATCCCTGGTGTTCCGGGAGTGGACTATCCTCTGTATCACACTGTACCACAGACAAGTTTTTCATGTGCACACGTTCCAATCGCGCCTGGAATGTACGCGAATGTAGAAACCGGTTGCCAGGTAATATATTTTATTTCGATACGACTTAGTTATTTAAATTTTCAAAGTATCGTGGTAATTATTTATTTCTCGTGATAAAATAACTATAAAAATAGAGATTCAATTCTTTTAAAAAACACGACATTGTGTTGTGTGACTTTCAGTACGAAAAATTCAAAAGTTTTTGAGAATGATGCGAATGAGTAACAATAATGAATAATATATATACATGATATAATATTTTAGGCGTATCACATATGCCACGACGGCCGAGAAGGCCATCAAGGTGCATCTTTCCTGTGCACTAACGGAACCCTTTTCAGTCAACGGGATTTCGCCTGCGATTGGTGGTACAATGTCAACTGCGCCGAAGCGCAATCTTTATACAGGTGCGTTATTGTTATTATACTTCCTTCGATCCTAGCAAAACAAAACCCGTGTAAACAACCAGGGAATCAACAGATAAGATGAAGAGATCCTAATCCACCATTGTCATCGAGAAATATGTAGCAAAGATGGAAGGAGATAACAACGCATATTAAAAATAGTAAAACTTTAGACGCGTACAGTTCCGAAACTACCAGTGTTTTATTTCTAAATGAACCATCGTTGGAAGCGGCAAACCTTCCTCCTTAAAATGGTTTTTGATCTTTGACGATCGGACTTTCCGTTTTCGAGATATCGTAATTTATGTAAAGAGGTATTTTTTCAATTCGGTTATCTCTGTCTTCGTCTAACGAGTCGAACCTCACTCTCGCACTTGCATCGTGTTGACCTACCCCAACGTCGTGACAATCGTAACCCAGTTCCGTAGTATTTCCAAAAATTTACTACGCACTGTTTACTATCTATGTGTGCGAGATCATTCAACTCGCACGACGTCAACAATGAAACGTAAACAAACTTCGTGACCCTTATATCTACAAAACTAGCCACCGCATCGACTTGAAACTAAAATCGTTATATCTCCGGAACTAATTACGCTATCGACTTTAACGAACGCTCATTTTAAAGGGCTTTTCATCCCCTATCCGGTGACCATAACCACAACTATTATTTATGCTGTCTTCTATGTTTATTTTCTTATTTATTTTAACTCTACACACCCAAAGAAGTTTCAGTAATTCCTACTGGTCATTTGATCTGTGATGGTAACAATGGGTATATATAATTGATACGCTTCATATGTAATCAGTATCCTAATTGTATCTGTTTCAGATTAAATTTAGATCCGGAGAAGAATCCCTACTTGCCAAAGGATGCAAAAAATATTATACCGAATCATATGAGGATCGTTGTGGTTTAAAATTACTAACATGCGTACACAATAAATTATTTAAGATACAAATTTTCTATGAATTATATAATTTGTTATTAAACGAACATTTCGTTTTATAACTATGGTATTTTGCAGACATTTGTATTTAACGGACACATCCTTGTTCCTATTAGTCCAACTCGAGGTTTTACTACACAGTACTAATATCTTTCAATTAAATACTAGCCACTATAGAATAGATATATATTAAAATTGATTACCTACTAGCGTAATTTTTACAACGTCGATACAATTTAATAATTTATTGTATTTATCATTTGCATTGCACCGTGTTCCACCATTCACAGCGCTTTTTAACATCGCTGAACGCAGTGCCTACAGGACAAAGCGAAGAAGTTCTTGACCAGCCAGCACAGTTGTGGAAAACCTGAAAGTAAACGACATTAACGTACAGAAGTGATAATACTTAATGACATATTTACTTACTTGGCAATTAGTATCATGGTCGGCAAACATACCCCTTCTGCCATTGCATGTGAAACTGGTTTCCGGGATACTAGTTAGATTCGTATAACGCGACACCGTGTTGTCGATATGAAATCTGACATTTTGATAAGACGTTGCTCGTGAATTCATACCGTTGTTCCTCGATTCCTGCTTTTTAAATCGAGGAAAAACATTTTGATCTCTATCCGCAGAGAGAGTTTCAATGTGTCTAGAAGATCGTTCGTGGAACTTATTGAGAAATCCTTGGTAATCGGTTATGATCTGAAAATAAAACACTGTGTGCTAGTTCGGTTTTGAAATTATTTTCTAAATTTAATCGTTTCTCCTCGATAACATACAGTGAGTGTAAAAAGTATTCGTACACTAGTCAATTTGAACAAAACCTTTGCAGAACTTTGTTTATTACAAAAGTATGTGACAAAAACATACATACATATTCTTAGAAATCTCTGGAACAAATGTCATTAACAACAAATTATTTATTTATATTTATTATGAAAATATTAACAAATTTTCAGAAATTGACCTAAAATATACGCGTAATAAGTATTCGTACAATCTTTGATTCGTAACATTCCACATAGAACGAGTACAAGATAATCCATGATATGTAAACATACTTAGCATCAGTATGTCTGGAGACGCTGTCGGTATAGGTAGTATCCTGAATTCAAACATTATCAACGAAATTATCAGTAAAATGGGACGAAAACGCAAGGAAACCTCTGAAGACGAAAGGAAAATTGTTATAAATTTACATAATAAGTGTAAAACACTGCGTGAAATTTCTAAAGTTTTAAATAGACCGAGGTCCACGATTCAAGGAATCATTGACAGATATGGCGATCGAAAAACTGTAAAAACTAATCCAAGAAACGGACGTAAACGAATAATAAATGAGTATACCGGCCGATGGATAATTCGAAAAATAAAGCAAAATCCAAAGGTAAGTGCGGTGAAAATCACAGCTGAACTTAAAAATGATCTGGACATTAATGTATGCAGTAGCACAGTGCGTAATTTTTTACGGGATAGAGGATATCACGGCAGAGAAGCTCGTAAGAAATATTTCGTAAATGAAATTAATAGAGAGAAACGATTGCAATTCGCGAAAGAGTACGTTAATGTTCCTATGGAGCACTAAAACCGTATTATATTTACCGATGAGAGTAAATTTAACATATTTGGGTCAGATGGACGATGTACAGTATGGCGGAAAAAAAATACCGAGTACGAAAAAAGAAATTTGAAGCCGACCGTAAAGCATGGAGGAGGATCAGTCACAGTTTGGCAGTTAGGCTCTATGAGTGCGAGCGGGGTTGGATCCCTCCATTTTATCGATGGTATCATGGATCACAAAATGTACATCGATATTCTAAAAGAGCATCTTCAGGTTAGTGCAAATAAAATGCAGTTACAGGGCAATTATATATTTTTCCAAGATAATGATCCAAAGCATAATGCTTATAATACACGTCAGTGGATCCTATATAATGTGGCGCAGCAATTAAAAATCCCTCCACAGTCTCCAGACGTAAATGTGATAGAGCACTTATGGAGCCATCTTGACGAAAAAATTCGAGACCATCACATTTCTTCGAAACAAGATTTAAAAAATGCACTTTTAAAGGAATGGAACAAAATTTCTAGTACTATAACCAAAAATTTAGTAAATTCAATGCCGCAAAGGCTTAAAGCGATTATACAATCTAAAGGAAATCCCACGGGATACTAAAATAGCAAATAGACTGATTTTTGTTACGTTTATGTACTAAAATTTATAGTTTTTGTTGTAAAATTAGAAGTGTACGAATACTTATTACACGTATATTTCACGCCAATTTCTGAAAATTTGTTAATATTTTCATAATAAATATAAATAAATAATTTGTTGTTAATGACATTTGTTCCAGAGATTTCTAAGAATATGTATGCATGTTTTTGTTAACATAATTTTGTAATAAACAAAGTTCTGCAAAGTTTTTGTTCAAATTAACTAGTGTACGAATACTTTTTACACTCACTGTATATTTCCATCCAAATCCAAAGGTGTCGAAAGATTGAAGTTTCTTGAAATTTTACGTTACGTTTAGCTCTCGATAGTTATAAAAACATGTGTGATATAATAATATACAAACGATGAAGATCTCCCTAAACGGTCGGCGATGCGTTAATACTCGCAACTGTGCAAAAGCTGATGAAAAAGAGAGCGCCACACCGTAAGACTTCTCTTTGTGATAAAGAAACACAGCTTGTTATTGGTGTTTTGCGTGTAATTTGCATACCGCGAGTGCAAGCGAGCGTGCAGTAGCAAGTGTATTCGCGAGTATACTTTCATTTGCGTCTCGAGTGCAGGACAACTAGATGACCTATCTTCTCACACTGGGTAATCCTAGAAAATTGCGGTTCGCTTAAACGAACTAGGTAAACTAGAATCTCGTGTGTCGACATGCATTTTTCTAGCGTAGCCTGTGGTTTTCTACTCACGATAGTTAACACAGATATATCATTTCATGTCTTCGTTGCCGGAGAGTCGCTGCAAGGTCTTTTATCTTAAAAGACATTTTATTTAACGCGCAATTAATAATCGCACAATCGTAGAAACAATGTAGAAGAGTTACATTTAATGTTGCACAATCTTTCAAACGTTAAAGTAATTTTTTGATGACCCACCTTTTGTTGACCCGAGGACTGTTAATCGCTGATAAAAATTGAAGAATATTTATATTAAACGAACCTGATGAGAGTTGAAAAGAGCGATGTTATTGACGAAATAGTCGTTGTCCGGTTCGTAAACGGTGTCCCAATCGTAATGAATGTTCCAGGTAGGTATATAAGTTTCTTCTAAGAGATCGGTGTTACCAGGAAGTACTAAAGGCGCTATGATAGGTTTGTATATTCCAGGCTTCGTAGGTAGCACTATGGGCGCGAATTGTCTGAAACTCGTGTAAGTTTGGAATTTTGGTAGTTCCCGATGCTTGTTGTTGGCGTAGTTGTTCGAGTACTTATGGCCATTGGACCGTGAATATGGTGCACGAATAACGTAAGTGGTATCTATCGTCTTCGCATGATTGTACTGGAATCGCCCCTCCGGTGGCACGTATCGACCATCCGGCGTTAAGTACACCTTTAAAGTATCATTTTTAATTCATATATATTATAGTTAAAACATTTTTTCATTGTAAATATTTACTTCTTAATTTAATCTACACACCTTTATTACTTCTGGCACAGTTTGAACGCGTTGAGAATGTTTATGTACATGACGAGCATCTAACACCACGCCATCGGGTATCGTAATACCTTCCTTGTTTAATCGATTCAACGCTAAACGATCGGTTTTGAAAGCTTCTTCAGGAATTTTACCTCCTAGTGCTGGGAGTACCTGCTCCCTGAATATTTGTCGCTTTTGCTACGATAAAATTTCATTTTATGAACCACAATTGGAACTAAATACAATTTACTGGTATATATCATTTGTGCATCATATTTCACCTTTTTTGCGTCGACGTATATTGTCAGAAATATGGCAATCAGTGTCAAGCAAAACCAATTTCCTATTCCAATTGTCTTCATCGTGACAGTTTTGTTGATCTCTTATACCAACGTGTGCAGGCTCATTCCTCCCATGCATTCGCTTTTCTAAAATATACATTTTAAATTTATATTGCGCCTAATCACTCTATAACTTTACATAATGAAATTTTAAATATTTATATTCATTCCAAAGATATAAACTTTATCTTCCCAATGGTTTGACACTACGATAGCTATTAGACTAAAATAAATCTTTCGACTCGATGCCCTAAACCTACCATTATGTCTTGTAAAGAGAAATTACGAGCTTTCTTAGCTAAGCAATTGGTATACAAGAGAAGTGCTATTTTTGATAAATAAATGATCGAAACAATGCAACGAAGTCATAGTTGATTGTTCGGACGACAGTAGTTGAGTCTTTCACGCTACTGTCTATTTTAATTTGAATGACAACAAATGTGATTTGATAATATTTAATGATCTGAATTGTGTAACCTGAATGATTTCTATTTGGTAATAAACGTCAAACGTCTGTGTATCCGGTATTTGTTATTGGAACATTCGCTTCGTGCAGTCCCACAGCTTTGTTCTAATTACATCTCCTGAGCGAATCTGTTGCAATCCCTCCTCGGTGAAAGATAAGATTCTAATCCATTTGGTTCGCATGAGTCAATGTGAATCTTCTCTCCAATTCACCAAATATTTGATAACGCTCAATAACACGCGGAATGTTGTTTTACAAAGTAGATTGCACAATACATTTCATAATCACCACAGTAAAACAATCGAATAACTAAACAATAAATCAAAATAGAAATAGAATGGTTTCCTTTAAGAAATTAAAGAGGGAGTACTATTTGCATATGATATGCTGAATTCAACGTTTATCATAATAGTAATAAAATTTACTTGAATTTTGTGCTTTCTGTTAAAATTATTTAATTACAGATTTTAGAGGTAATTACCAGGAAGGAAAGTTTTACATAAGCTCAGAGCAATACCCAATTGACCGGAACAAGGAAGGTGAAGAGAAGATTGCTTTTACTTCTAAACAGTGTGAGTGAAGATGGTACATGTGAGTATGGCAGTCACATTTATGCAATGTATGATTTCAGAGAAATTCTGTTTCATAATTTTCGCAAAGAGAATCTGTGTCTATATTGTATATGATTTAAATAAACCACATATATTAATAATAAATATTTCCAAAATAATTTTTAGCATCTATCGTATATATTATTAATCTCTAAATGTAATATTTTCACTCGTAAGCACTCAAAACGAAATATTCTTGAGAACATGAGACATCAGAGTATAAAACGAACGAAAACCACTAATATAAATATTCCATCGAGTCTGTCACTATTATTAATACAAAATAAACTTAACGTCAAGTATGAAGTAGGTACAAACCAATGGAGGAAAGTGTCATTAAATTCTTGAAAACGCATTCACTCGTTTGTCTATCGAAAAATATAACACATGTAACAACACAATTCACAAAATAGTTTGGTAAAAAATGATACAGAAGAAAACCAAATATCACGATTTTTTAGTTCGATGACGTATTCACGTAAATTTTAAGTAATTAATTAATGTATCTTTCATGCATAACAACAATCGAAATGAGGACACCGAGTCAGGAAATTGAAGGGTGGTGAAGATGATACTGAACTCCTTGGTAAGAGTTCAGCTGGTGATATACCTGAGGAAACTGAAGCACGTGATTCGTGCTCAAAGCACTTTCACTATTAGACTAGGATACTCCTGCATCTTATCCCTCTTCTTTTCCTTTTCCCTAATTTACTTCTTTCTTATGCTTACGACTATGAGAACTTCCAATGGATCGTGGGATATTATGGGTCAATGACAACCTACCGACTGATTTTTCAATTTAAAGCTAATTTTTCTTTCATAAATTAAACTTGAAATTCGTATACTTAAACGATGATATCTATCGGCTGCAATTTGAGTAGCAAGTAGTAATCAAAATTAATTTCAGATAATTATGGAAGAATTACGTAATTTCTACAATTAAATTATATAATTTTATCTCATGTTACGACGTATCTAGATGGAAACGATACCACTCTTTCACTTGACAAGATTTTTGAGCGGAATCAAATTTCTATTCTACAATTTATTGTACAAATAGAAGCGTTATGTTCTTAAATTCAATTTTGATTTTCTATTTTTATTATTATTCTGAGAAATTATTATTTAGTTACTGTGTTTCTATTGTATAAGACACTGTAACGAATGACATTAGTATCAATTCTGTAGACTGTATGTCTCGGAAAATTTGTAATTAATAATTTAAAAAAGAAATTGTCGACCTGTTTTACATTTTCCCACGGTACAGCGATATTTTTGTTTGAGGTGTTACCTGAATGTGATACGCATATTTGATTTCGTAATGATCCGCAAAATCAGTACTCGATTATTCAGACAGGTTGATCCAGCTATCGGTAATTTTATATGGTAGCTAAGCGATCCATGATAACCAATAGCGTAACGCTTCTCCATTTAAGCGAACGATTGTTAACCGTTTTACACTCTGCTTAATTAAGACGTAAATTCTGTAATTGGAGTTATTAACATTACATAATTTTTTAGTTGAATGGAAAGTAAGATGCATGAAATTTTACGTAAGCTATCCGCACCTAATAACATGCGATTTTAAGAGTTTGTCAAACGTAATCAAACATGAAAAGAAAAATCACGAAAAATTTCCTTATTTTTTATTAAAAATACGACACGAGTAGAAGTTCAATTTATTGATAACATCAATGATATCTCGGAAAATGATCACCTGTCTTACGCTCGTGATCGTGTTGTAAACGAATCGTGATCTCTCAAACGTGAGATAGAATGCAATTCAGCACACACAGCATCTTACGAAACTCGAGCATCTACGCTTCTGGTATTTGTCAAGAATTATCCTGCTACCATTTGAATTATCTGTTCTGTACTTTCGAAACCCGTCCTTCGATGCTGAAAATTAATCGATATGTTGGTTACTAAACAATACAACACGTAAGTATGCACTTTGGTCGCAAAACACAATGCATTTCTAACCGTTACGACCTAGCAAAAATAAATTTTGATGAATGTTTCCTAGAGCCTTCTATTCCTTCTGATATTACGATTTTTAGTAAATAATCAGCTTCTAGCCCATGTGCAATATGTTGTTATTTACTATAATCTACTTAAAGACACCAAAGAATTCGTGATTCCTGTTTCAATTGTGCCTGACGTAATTGACAAGATAGACTAATTAATTGTAAGTATTGAACTAGCATTTCCCATAGTTCTGTCTACATAATTACATTGCACAATCTGTGGCAAGCATTAGTCGAGCGATGCTATTAAACTGAGCGATCCTGGTGTAATACGGGCGTTGCGTTGCTCGTAGAATAGAATGAGATCGTTTTCGTCATCGACACCTTTGGCGTCTGCAAAGAAATGCGCCCAGGATGCATAGTTGAAGCTACATATCTTCGCCTCGTGTGTTACTTTCACACACTCGACGCAAACCACGTGTAATATTTCGATGTTTTCATGTTTCTGCTTTTGAAATAAATTTCCACCGAACCAGGATATGACAAAACACAATATGTAACAAATACAGCTTCAAAAAATCGTTTAAAAAGTGTCTTGCTGTTTGAATAACCGGTATGAATATAAAATTTCTATATTTTATATATATTTTCGTTTGTTACGCCTGATCTAATATTTCCAGATACACGATTAAATGAATTGCACGCGATTTTTATGGATCAAGATAGATAAGAATAATTTAGATTTCCTTATAAAGATCAGATGGTCGAGACAGATATTCAAATTTACTATTGTTCCATGCTTCCACCGAGGGAACAACATAATTTAAAATATATTGTATTCTTTATTATGTAAGTAGTGTTGAGAATTTTGTAAAACAGTTTAGTGTGATAGTAATAGGTACTTTGTCTTATAACGTAACACAAGTTTTAGTCTTTTATCTATTACAGAAATATGGATTTTAATGTACTAAAGTCTTCAGTAAAGACGTTTACTGAATTGAACTAATCTTTCGCGCCTAGTATCTTAAGAATCCTTTGTGTCCCTTATATTTGATTAGAAACCGTGAAATAGTTGTTATGGTAAACAATTGCAGCTTAAAGAAGGAAGTTTACGCAGGAGGATGTTAAGAAGAAATCCGGATGTGATTCCATTGTGGATAAAGGTAAATAACGGAACCTTAAACGCATGGAGAACCGGAAACTGTGTAAGTTCTATTACTCAGTGTTTCTCAATCTTTTCTGATTCATTTTCCTCCTACTCCAGAAATATCTTTAACATTTTTTGAGAATAAAAGTTTTAAATTAAAGTAACACTTTTCATGGCTCCTTCAAAAGTTTTTTGTTTCCTATTCTTTTTTACAATCTTCCACTTGTGGCTGCTAAGAAATATAGCGTAGCTAAAGAATCATATCACCCTGTTGAGAATCGCTGCCATTATTTCCGTCAATAAAAAAATTCGTGCAAGAACTGCGTTCAGTATACTCAATTTGGCGAAGAATTGTTACATTCTGGTGAAACCAGGAAGTACTTACACGTACAATCAAATGCACGATGATGAACGGAAAGATAGGCTGCATCAAAGGATACGTGTATGTGAATTGTTGTTATCTCAATACAATGACCGAAAGAAAACTATATCAGCTGTTAAATTAGAATTACAATTGTCTTTACTTCTGTATTAGGTATTGCTTATTCACTCGTCGTGCACCGGGAACTCCTCATTCCACCATCGCATAAGTGATAGTAACATATATGTATTATTATTAATCGTACACATGGCATTACATAATAAATGAATTGATAAACATTCAAAATATCTATTAAATCTCCACTACATTGATTCATTTCTATTAGGAAACAGAATAGGTTTTTTAAAATAACACTTTTACTCGACGATGGCGAGGATTAAACAATTATAAATGAAACATAGCATTGTTTAATATCACAACGCAATAGTTTGAACAATTTTTAACAATATGTGACATATGAATAATGAAAGGGCCTATCAGTCTGCGTAAATATTAATTTTTCATGAAATAATTTGTCAGCTGATCAAAGGGACGGCTGACATGGCTGACGCTGCTCCCCCCACTCTTCCGTCTTAGAGGAGACATATGTGACACTGCCGTGACCAAAATTTCTTAGTCGTGTGGGGGACTCTGAGGAAGGTGAACGTCCTGGCTACCTGCGGGTTCTGGGGTCATCCTTTGCTGACCAGGGGGACCGAGGGGCACCAAGAGAGACCACTGTTGACCAGTTGACCAATGGTGAGCTTGTAATGACCAATGATGCCCACTTGCTGACCAGTGGTGAGTAATATTTAAATTTGCCCCCCCCCCTCCCTCTTTTATTTTGCTGATTTCAGATTTACTCGTTTATTTTTTAGCATCGTTTAACGAAACATTGATTTTGTTCAATTTATACACGTGTGTTTCGTTGCTATGAATGTTTCCTCCCTTCTTAGGTAGGTAATGCATCGACTGAAGACGATTCATATACAGTTACTCACAAAATTGAGCGTACACCTATGTAGTTAATAAAAATTTGTGGGAAAATGAACATAAACAGACATATTTAAAAGTAAAAACGCATTATACATTTTACTTGTACATTTCAGCAGATAATGCGTGAAGAAATTTTTAAACAATATTGATTGTTCATCTATGCTTAACAAAAACTTCAAAAGTATGCTTATTTTATCGTCACAAAATTGAGCGTACAGTTTATTAGTAACTAGAAAACTAACTTTTGTAAAACTTCTCATGGTTTACAATTCATTCGATTGTATCTAGTAACATAGTTCCGTTGCTATGATACGTTTGATTTTCATTTGTCATTGTTTATTAGCGAAAATTTGCACTATGGTTTCACGAAGATCGGAAACTGATATTTCTGTGCGAAAATTAGTTGTTAAATTGTATTGTCAAGGTAAATCTCTAAGGCAAATTGAAAAAATAATAGGTAGAGCCCACTCTACTGTACAAAAAATTATTAACAATTACAAATACAATGGTACACTGCATAATCAGCCAGGACGCGGAAGGAAAAAAATTCTGACTGGAACTGACGAACGGTACATAATACGACAAATTAAAATTAATCCAAAAAGTAGTGTACCAAAATTAACAACAGATGTTTCATCGAGGATTAGAAAATCGATATCGACAGAAACTGTTCGTAGGGTGCTATGCGATAAAGGCTATCACGGTAGGGTAGCAAGGAAGAAGCCTTATATTTCTAAGGTGAATAGAATCAAGCGTTTCGAATTTGCAAAAAAATATGTAAGTTGTGATATAAAGTTTTGAAAGAACGTAATATTTTCCGACGAAGTTAAAATTAATTTATTTAATTCGGATGGAAAAATAATAGTATGGAGACAACTGAATTCAGAGTTCAATCAAAAGAATACGGTTCCTACTGTAAAACACGGCGGAGGTTCAATAATGCTGTGGGGATGTATGGCAGCAAGTAGAGTTGGTAATAACGAATTTATTGAAACAACTATGGACAAACTAAAATATCTTGATATTTTGAAAACAAATTTGAAATCGTCAGCTCTAAAATTAAATATGCCAGCCATATATTATTTCCAACAGGACAATGATCCTAAACATACATCGTATATTGTTAAAGAGTGGCTGCTATATAACGTGCCAAAATTATTACACACTCCACCACAATCGCCGGATATTAATCCCATTGAGAATTTGTGGCGAGAATTAAAATTAAAATTAAATAATTGTAGTTTTAGTAATAAAATAGATGCTAAACGCAAAATTGTAGAAATATGGAATAGTATTCCGTGTTCGACTACAGAAAAGTTAGTCGAGTCTATGCCAAAACGTTTGAGAGCAGTTATAGATGCAAAAGGATTTGCAACAAAATATTAAAATAAATGTGTTAGTTATTTTTGTTTAATTTGATCTGCTGTATGCTCAATTTTGTGACAGTAAAACAAGAACAGTTTTGTTACTTTTGTTAAATAGAAATGAACAATTAATTTTATTTAAGACTTTTTCCACTAGTTGCCCTTCAAAATATATGAACAAAATAAATATTACGTTTTTACTTTTAAATATGTCCGTTTATGTTCATTTTCCCACCAGTTTTTATTAACTACATAGGTGTACGCTCAATTTTGTGAGTAACTTATATGTAATTCGATATTCTCTTGATTCGTTGGTTATTTTTATTCTTCTATTATTTCGACAATCTTTGTACTAGTTGAGGTATATATGGCTTTGAAAGAAAATGGTTTCGAATGCAATGTTTTCTTCGATCATTTGCTATTTTCTGTTCTTCGATTGTTCCTTGAACTCGTATCTGTTTTCTGCTCTCCAATCGTTTCTTGAACTCGGATCTGTTTTCTGGTCTTTAATTGTTCCTTGAATTCGTATCTGTCTTTAACATGAACTAATGTTGGGAGAAGACATGTAAAATATTGCTTTTTCATTTTGCTATTCCATATTTTCTTAACTCTTTAGTTAGGTACATCAGTATTATCTATTGATTAATTATAATTTTTATTTTGACCTTATTTGTGAAATTCTTATTTTGACTAAGTGCAATGCTAATAGAATAGGATCTGTACTATCATACATCATTTAATTTATTGGCATTTCCGCATTCTTAGCATGTGCTAATTTTGTAAATTTCTTTAGGTATGAATATTTCTAAATTTCGAAGGTTGTCCAACTTATAGATAGACTGTGTTTATTAAATTTTCTTCAATATGTTACTAATATAAATATCAGTTTTTGTTTCAGCTCAGATCTATTATAGATCAATTGTAAGGATATCGAAGGGAGACGCCACAACCGCCAAGGGATTCATCCGTCGAGGAACTTTTAATTTTAAGTCAATTAGACATAAGCATCGTCGCGAATGTTAAAATTAACGTCGAAGGTTCCTTTATTGTACCTACCTCCGCGTCCTACCAAGTAATTATTAAACAAGTAGCTTCTCTCAATTCGTTCTCTCGTTTCCCGCTTCGATCACCGCTGTTTCGTCGAACGAAACATGTGATCGGCCGTGCAGTTGGTCCGAAAGATCTAGTCGCCTGCCCATGATAGATCGATTTCTAGAAATAGAAATCAATCTACCAAGGGCAGTGTCGATTCGATCCGAAGATCTGCTGCATGGTTCAGCATCGCGTCGCGTCGCGTCTCCCACGATTTAGCTTCACCCTTCTTTAAACCAAACAATTACTTGGTACAACTAAACTAGAAGATCGAAGGGACTTTGGTTCCTTCTATCTCTCTGGTTTAGTAATCTAGTTTCTAAGAATGTAAAAGGAAGATAGATGGAACTTGGTTTTCGGGTCTCCACTCGCAGCAACCTCCACGTGGTGAGACCTGGTAATCGGTGTTACCCACGATAGAAAAGTTCTTCTTCGTGGATAACCCCAAGCTAATGGCTGCGAATTTAGAATTGTTTCTTAAGATATAAGAGAAAATTATATTGCTTAAAGTTTTGTAAGATCTAAGAGTGTATAGGCCTTGAATGCTTTAACGAAATTAATAGATTATTTTTACAAGGGAACATACCAAAGTGTCGATCATAGTAGCTATCGTCAGAGTGAATCATTTCGAAGCTATACAGAATCTCGTGCACCAAATGCTATGGATTTAAAGGCTGGTCTGATTTTCTTGCATTGACTATTCTAAATCATGTTTAAATACTACAGTCAACTACTGAAATCGGTAAACTTAGTAAATGTAGTAAGGTCTTTCTTTCCTTACACGGTGTACAGAGTTACTATTAGTAACAATTTTATCCAATACTTAAAGAAACTATTTTAAATTTTCAGCCATTAGCTCGATGTTACCCACGAAGAACTTTTCATCGTGGGTAACACCGATTACCAGGTCTCACCGCAAGGAGGTTGCTGCGACTGGAGACCCGAAAGAAGATAGATGGAATCCAAGATCTATCGATCTCCCTTTCACATTCTTATAATCGAGATTACTAAACTAAGGATATAGAAGGGATCAAAGATCCTTCGATCTCCTCGTTTAGTTCTGCCAAACAATTATTTAATCAAAGAAAACGAGCCAAAATTGGATGATACGCGTTTATAAATAATTTATATTCATAAGTAATATATCTTTTTATTAATAATAATAATTGAAAACATTATTTAATCCCACATGTTGGTGGCGCCATCTAACCTCGAAGAGAATGGATTGTTTTTTAGCAAACTTGGACGTTCTGCCGTAGGTGGCGATGCAATCCTTCGTACAGCAGTGCATTCTTTTTTATTATAAAAATGAGCTTTGAATTTAGTTTATTAAAATGGACCAACGTGTATAAATCTCAAGTTAATACGATGTGAAACTATGAATACGTGTTATAGTGTTGGAAAACAGAAGTTGGCGGTATCTTCTAACGATAGGAATGAAAACTATTCTTGACAAACATGGGCATCTTGCCGTTGGGGGTGAAACTTTTATAAATAAGTTAAATTGGTGAGTGAAAATACAAGATTCAGAATTTTGTTCGTGTAATAATTAGCACCTGTTGAATTAAAAATCTGCTGAATTCGATCTTGCAAGTTCCTATTGCAGTTATGTAAATACAATACAATACAATGCACAGCCTATCCTATACCTCGTCTGTGGTTACACAGAAATGCTAAGAGGTATTTTAGGCAGCATTTGTTTCTGCCATGTCAGACGAATACTCGTGCCCTTCGTTGATATTTAGTGTCAATATCCTGTTCAGATGTATGGACCAACGGTTCATAACCTCTTGCCCACCAACGGTCCCCTGTAAATAATTTCTTGTTGTCGCGTTTAGACGAATTTTAATTTGTGATAAAGATTCCAATAACTAAGTCCTTTGAAGTATCATTTCGCGTATCAGTAAAAGATAAACGGGATCTACTCTTGGTTCACTGACCATAAGTTGAGACACACTGGCCTAGATGCTTGAAGAAATCATGATCCGTAAGAAATAAATCTGGTGAACACGATGAATGCTATAGGGTCTCATGGTTTAAATCGTTAATCATGAAAATGATATAAAATCTTTTATTATCATGTAACAGAGCAAGCTTCTTGTTCGTTCACTTTAAAAAATATTGATATGTTTCTTAGTGTCCGAATACTCTTGTGTTACAGTGCATATAATATTGAAAATGTTGAATTCGTTTCGTCGAAATCTAACCAGTTTGAGGTAGCATTAGTTTCGTATAGTCACTGTGTAAATGCGTCATTGCACGGTGTTCTAGAAAGGCTCTAGTTTACCGAAGCGTGACGTCGCGTTTGTATTAGTAAGTCACGATTTCAATGTAAATGTCAGTGAACGTGACTAAAACGTACTATTGATAAAAGATCATTGACGTAATAATGCTCAACGAAACGATTGAAAGTAAAAAGCAGTTTAAGAAAAGCTTCTGAAAATTATACAATATATTATACCCATTATCCGAAGCTACCTGTATTAAAAGTTTAGAAACATTCTTTATTTCTTAATTAAACGCGTTATATTTCGATAAAATCTTCACTATTTTATTACTATTCAGACAATTTTTAGAATCGCTCGAATAGGTTTTAAGCCAATAAGTGGTTTAGTTTGTTACTAGATTGTTACTAGAAATCTTACGACAGAAAAATATTATTTTTTCTAGACACGTTCTTCAATTTCGCGTCGTCGACCTGGAAATGTCGGCAATTGTTTAGACTATGTATTTTATTTAGTTCCCAGTTACAAGGCTTCAGTACACATTTGTTTATACCTAATTAATCGACGTAATTCAATATATCTAGTACCTTAAATCCTTCTAGAATCGTTGATTTCGGTCGTTTCCATTTCTAGTCATGAACACACCTGTAAATAAAATAGAAAATATAAATTACCTAAACGATCAAACCGTTACTGAAATGAGGGAACTTGGACATCTTTCAATCATGCGTATGCAACATTATATCCGTTTAACACGTTCCGCGTCGAACGGATTTTTGGTTACTTTCCATTCAGGCTGCGTGGGTCGTATACGCCTACGTTTCCACGCTTAATAGTCTTGTTTCTGTCGTATGCTTTACAATATTTATAATAATCAAAAACCATAATTGAACATTTATTCTATTACGCTTATTCTTACATAATATATTTTTAATAATGTTCGAATTAATTCAAAATTAAATATTTTATGTTTTCCTAACCAAATAGTTTTGGCAGACCTTTGCTTGAAACTCCTCAATATTTTTGATGGGACCCATTGAAATTTCAGACACAGATTTGGTCGACAAAAACTTTCATCAAAAACGTTTTTCATTTACAACAATTTTGACGAGAGTATTAATCGAAAGTGACATTGACCGACAACGTCAGTCGACTAACTCGTAACTCGGCGTAATAAAAGATTCATTGATTTTTTTATTTTCCCTTTCTGTAGCAGATAGAAATATTAATCTACGAAAAAAGTGTAATTAAACAAAATATATTTATATACTTATGCGCCTATTATTAATATACAATTTACAATAAAATAAAAAAATTAATCAATATTTTATTATGCTGTTGTCGGTCAATGTCACTGTTATCGTCAATGAAAATCGTATACACATAGAACAACCACAACAATTACCTAATATGTCATTTGATAAATTGACCCACAGTTAAATGTACATACAAGTGATGTATTTTTAAAATAAATTTTCCCATAAACGGAACCCCGTATGAACAAATTTTATTCAAAATTTTTGATTCGGCTTTGCGCGAAGAGTCGTCTATTATTTCCGCCACACCCTGTATATAAATCATGCATTTACAGCGGCACGATACCTGTGCGGAGTTTGAGAAAAAAGAAAATCGGAAGAAATGATCGTCACGCCGCGTGGGTGGTACACGCCCACCGCTACGATAAATACGTGTTATTCAGATGTCGATACACGACTTTTCAACATTTTAACAGACTTTTCGTTCCACAATGAAAATTTTTCGAACGGAAAATTGTACCGTGAATCGTATGCAGCACGGAACGCGTTAAACCGAATATCGTAGCTAATCCAATGTAACCTATGAATTTCTAATTCGTAAAAATTTATTAGGGGAATTAGTCCATTACCGTTTCATTACTCTCATCCTCCTAAAGTTTTCCAATCGTCTTTTGTTCCTGCTAGCATTGGCTTTCGCTTCAGTCGCGGCAGCATTCGCTTTGGCGGCTGCTCGATTCGTGTTCGACAGTTCTTGTCTGGCCAGTTTTAACTGATTCGACAATTCCTCGACCCGCCTCTTTGCTGCGTCTAACAATTCCTCTTTCTCCCGCATAGATTTTTGAGCTCCATTCGCGGCAGCTTGAGCATTCGCCGCGTTCGCTTTAGCCGTTTGTATCGCGTGCGTTAGTGTCTTTAACTGCATTAAAATCAAGGGAATAGAAAAGTAAGGCGACCGACAAATGCTGTGAGAAATTATTGCACCGACGTCTATGACGTCACGCGTTACGCACAACAATAATATAATGATTCATGAGGGAGACGGAGGTTCCTTAGCGAGAGTCAATCCTGCATAAAGCACTATTCAATACACGCAACGGCTAACGAAAGTATTCCAACGCCAGGATCTATGATTTTTAGCTAGCGATTGAATCGACACCGTACACGACTTCATTTCAAACTAAAACAATTCATTCACAAGTTGAAATTTCGAGGAAAATGAATTTTAGGTTATGTAGTTATGGAACAAGTTTTAGGTTATGTAGTTTTCATTCATATATGAGTGACAGGATCTATCACCATGGAACCAGAAAAATTAATTTTCAAATTTAAGTGTCTAGGGAAATAAATTTGGATAGGATTTATGAGTGTTAGCAAGCTTACGAAAATATATACTGAAACAAATTGTGGGTTATATATAATAATTAATTCTCAAGTTGAAGTGTCTATGGAAATAAATTTGGATAGGATTTATGAGTGTTAACAAGGTTACGAAATTAAGTACTGAAACAAATATTAGGTTATATAGTTCACAATTCTAAAATCAAAGCTTTGATCTCGTACGTAAAACTTGCACGGTTTTGATCTGGCAGTCAGCGTGTTAATAAAATGAGAGGTAATTGTAAAAAAGGTGTCACTGGTAGGTAAAGGTATTTTTCTTTATATCGTGCGCTGAAAATCGTAAATCTAAGCGTTCGAATCCTTTTGTTAGGCATTGTACTTTCCAACACCGCGTCACACCTGTGGTTTTTAGTCCGACACAACCTTCCTCCCCACAGGGAGTGGGGGTATCCTATAAGGATTTTCCACGCGTTAAAAAAAAACTGCATACAATAGAACGTTTTATTATATTCCAAATTATTGAGCCGAATTATATCACCTGATCCTGCGATTGGCGCGCTGCTTGCATGGCGGCATTTACGTTGCTTTGTTCCCGTTCCAAAGACGAGGATTCTTCTTGAACTACCGATTGAGCCTCCTTTACTTCTTCCTGTAATTGCTGTACAATCATCTTCTTCCCTGTGAGTGCTTCTTCGGCAGCTTTTGCAGCCTGTATAGCTTTTTCAGCGAGCTGTGTCTTTACCTGTACGACGGAGTACATTAACAGAATTTCTTTTAAGAAAACTCGATTGATATTTTTCAACAGCGGCGATCTAGAGAAGCTCAAAAGATGAGGTAAGGGGAGAGAGTGTTTCAGAATTTTGTTTAAATTGTTAATAATCCTATCGACGTTTTGTAAGTGAAGAATATGAACACGTATGAAAGAGAAGTAAGTACTTGACGCGCGGCTTGCTGACCAGCAATATTCTGAGCATCCGAAGCGGCTTTAGCTTCTTGTGCAGCTTTCTGGGCAATTACGCTACTTCTTTCTGGAGTTTTCTTATCATTATTTGGTGTTCCATTATGACAGTTACGACCATTGTCGATGTAACGCACCTCCCTTTGACTCTACGTGAATATAAAAATATGATTCCGAAACTGACAAACAAAATGGCCGTTATAATAGAATTTTTTAATAAACGTATAGTACAACGAAATACATGGATGACAAATGAGTATGTCGTAGGTTAGTAAAAAGTTGTCATTACGAAAAGATTATATGCGAAAATAACAATGACACAAATGAATAATTAGAAGCAATGTTAGACTTACCACATTAATTGGAATCTTATGAAACCTTCCGCAATCGAGGTATTCGAACGTCAGTATTACTAAAAAGTTGCATTTGCTTGGTTAGAAAGGGAAAATTAATTAGTTTTTCAGTATACGCACCCATATAAAGAATGTAGAAGAGGTGCATGCTGTAAGCGGTAGATTTAAGTAAACGCCGGATTGTAACTCGTATGAACCATCATATGGCGAAAATATGAAAGTTATTTTTAATCAGTATGGTGTTAGAATGCACGTTGACACGAAAAACGGATGAAGCACGGCTGTATCGAGTTTTGCATTTCGAGATGCGTGTGACTATAGAAATTAATTGTTATGATTTAAATATTTGTTCTTAAATTTACTACTACACTGATTAATAAATTAACCGCACGTCATTATAATAATGTAATATTCTAATATCGTAGCAATGATAGTTTACACATTTTTAATTGTTATTTCTTGACTTTCTTTAAAGCTGCTCCATATTAAATAATAATATATGAAATCTGATAAATTGGGTTTACAAAAATATAAATAAAATGGTCTTTAGACTAATATCTTATACTATTAGAAAAAGGATAGCGGTCCGACCGTTATTTGCAATGTCCTCAACCCCTTCCGCAACCACCATCAGCTTAGACTAGAGCTATAAGAACTCCAATGGTCAAGTAAGTGGTATCAGTTCTTAGTTGTATCCTTGAGCAAAGACAACACCGATCCTTTATACGTTTCAACAGTTCTGCTATTCGTAAGTATTAACAATTCTTTCACTAAATTGTATTCCATTCACGAATTTTTGGGGATCAAAATAGAAAACAATTTACTTGCTAAATCCATAACAAGATACACGTTGATTTCGTCGATTTTATAAATTACAATATGTAGTTTGCAGTCCCGAAAACTGTTGCTGCAAAATGCCGTTACTACGTCTAATAATCAATTCTGAAATTTATTGTGTGCCATCGAACGTTCAAAACAGTTGTTTATTGTCGTAATTAATTGTTCGCAAAAATGATTCTCATTTCGATTTATCGAATTATGTAAAATGTGGTCATAACAATACATTAGTTTTATGTTGTATACCAATTAAAAGTCATGTAACCAGCATTTACGATCGGAGAATCGCTAAAATTACAATTTTTAATTTTTGTTTTTTGTTTTTGGCATAGAATTTTGAATCTCACTAGTACTTAGTGATAACACGGTTATAGAAAATTTTTTATGAAGCACTTGTAATATATATTTTTTTTTTAGATAATATCAAACATACCTATATTTCCGAAACATTTCTTTTTATATAATATTAAACGTGTATAGTTTTAGGTTTCATAATTTATATGTAGATATTTTCTATAACACTTGAATCTTTTGAAGTGCTCATTAATTTATGTTTATTGTGCATTGATTAAATGTACCTACAATGTAATTCTTTTTTATTAACACTGTGTTATAACGATAAACGATTAGTGATCGTAGTAGAATTTCTGTTCAAAGTGCCGGTATTGAGATTGGTATCTTGCACGAGGGATCAAGTATAAAAATTCCTGTTAAATATACAATATACTTTCACTTACCCACAGTGTAGTGCAGTTTCTGTAGCGAACGTGAGAACAACTTTCAGAATAATATAGTACACCCTTCAATTTTCTGCTAAACATTGCTCTGCGTTGACCGTGCATTGCATGGAAACATTATTTGAAGTATGTGTTTTAATAATGTACATTTACTAATAATAATAATGTTACATGTTACTGTTTAAATAGAAAACATAATAATGATTTAGAATTTACGATAGTTGCTAAATTTAAAAAAAAGGCATCGCAAGATTAGATTATAGTCGATCATAGCACAAAAGAAAGTCAATTCCTTGACATATTTTCATAGTTTCGATCAATTATCAACGATCTTTAGTAATTATAAATTAAACAAGTTCATTTTAATTCCAACTATGTCGATTTCGAGTAAGCGCGCATGACCGTTTCTACGAAAACATTTCTGTGCGACAATTACGTTCCTAGGAATGCGTTTCTTGCATGTATATTTACAGCACAGTTTTTATTTCGGTATTTATGCCCCTTAAAAACACGGTACCAGTAGTTCGACCGTTCACACATTGCGCAAGAATAGATATTTAATATTGCTTCTGTTTTTTATTTGACGTTCTTTTAACCATAGCATATTGATTCACGTCAAGAAACTATCTTTCTAAATATTTCACGTTTCACTCCTAAGTTTTATACTGACGTTTACTAACAGTAATAAACCACAGAAGAGCATTTAGTGCGAGTGAAAATTGAGAAGCTGGAAAACAGTGAACTTAACGATTTTTCATTGCAGTGTTACGAACTAAACGGGAAATTACTAACAAAACTGTGTTTTAATAAATATAAATATTGATACGAGTAATTCATGATAATTAAGGTCATTAATCTCGTTAATTTGAAAATATTACTCTTAATTGCAAAGTCAGTGTTTTCTTTCTTACGATAGAATCTTTTCAAAACACTCGTTTCCAACCAGCTGATCAATTTTGAAAAAGTAAATCGGGGAAAATGGAAATATAAATCATTCGTGCTAAACAAGCTGCCCTGTAGCATGTGTATATTACTGTCTACGTACAATCATACGTTCATGCAAATTGGTTCTGCCTCCAGTGGTTTAATTATGCATTTACATGCGCACGTTGCTTTCTAGAGCGCAACGAAACTGGACTTTTGGTTTTGAACCTTCGAGAATTGCAACAGAGTTACAACAGATGCCTGCAACGTGCGTCATAAATCCTTTACGTCAGACCGGAATTTCGTAAAAAGATACGCAATCAATAATTTTCAAAGTTTTTGTCGAAATTAACCATGTTAGGCACAAGCTCTGTAATTAGTCACTATTAATTTATTCGATTACGCAAACCGCGTGGTACGATATTTATAAAGCAATTTATTTCCGCCCAACATTTTCATTTCTCATATACATTTAACGGTGTAAATAAATGCATCTGTTCCAAATATTATGAGCTATTTTTTTAAAAATCAAATAAAGATATTGACTTCACTTTTATTATTTTTTTTCTTAATTAAATTTTTTTATTCGAATAGCTGGTTCAATTAAGTTGGATTGCCCAACAAAAATAGAACGAATTTTATTTGTCTCGAATTTAAGAAGTATGTTTAGGATAAAAAGAGCGATTCTAATCATAACAACTGTGGAGACAAATTTTTTTTAACATGTCGCAAAAAGTGGTTAATAACTTCACAAACATAAGAGTGAATACCATAGAAAGTCGCGTGTTCTCTTTTGAAGCACGAATCTATATGTTTGTAAAATTTCAAACGTCTACGATTGATACGTATTTTTGTACTTAATGTTAAATATCGGCTGAAAAATGACGCTTCAAGAGAAAGTATCCGTTTCAGGATCTTTCGATCAGATAAACAATGACGATATGCAGAAGAACACACACGAAGCTCTGACCTTGTCCTACATACTTTGCTCATAACCGATAGAAACCTTGTGCCTGATTTCCTTCTACTGACCTATTTTTCTCGACTACTTACTTTAGATTTGCATAGATTCTCATATCATTAATATCTTCTTCTGAGGCAATACTATTATTGCAGTCAAAATGAGAAAAGTGTACCTACATATGTTTGGTTTTCTCTTTTACATTCTTTTGTCTACAATTGAGAATAAATGTGCCAATATTAAAAAAACATACTAATTCCTAAACTCTAGACTTTTGACACGAAATTCTACTACGATTCGTCGTTTCTTTTGCAGTATCTCTTCTATACAGAGTAGAATGCACCAAACGTTGTAAAACAGAATAGAACAATTTGATTTCCTCTTCGATAAGAAGTTTGTATTTTATAATGTGTTCTAATAGTTGTATCTGACGTTTTCCTAAACTCTGATAGAAATAGATACACTAAAATTGTCTTTTCACAGAAACAAAAAACAAACGATGAGGAAGCTCGTACTAGTATTAGGATACGTATGTTTGGTGTACGCCGGTCAAACCAAAAAACAGACTTACGACCAACAAGCGGACAGTTACGAGTACGGATATGCCCGTCAGGAACCAGCGTTAGGACTTGCTGACTCTCTATCCTACCTGGACCCGGCTCCAGCCTTAGCCGCAGCTCCGGTTGGTCATGGTCGTGGCCACGCGCCTCGACCAGGCTTCAGCGTCGGTGGGCCTTTAGCTAACATCGCCAAAGGTGCAGCGGATCAAGCTCATACGCAACTCAGCAACCAACAGTCAGCGGCTGGACAGGCCGCGTACGTAGCAAAGAACACGTTGGCTCAAGCCGCTGCACAGTCGGCCGCCACCGCGGCTGCGGCTTTAGCCGGCAAGCAAATAGTCGTCCAAGGTTTGGAGCAACAATCGAGGGACGCCCACGTGGCAGTGGACGGTGAGAATCTGCAGTTACAACAAGCGGAACGCGCCGCGACCGCGGCGAGGACCACCGCCAAGCAGGCTATGCATCAATTGCAAGTGATCACAGCTGCCCTGAACGCGGCCCAAACGACGGTGGACCGTGCGTCGCAAGCTGCGGCTGAATCCGCGGCCGAATTGGCGGCGCAAACCACCATGCTCGGCCAGGCTAAAGCAAGAGCGGAATCAGTCGACGAGCAGCTCACTGCTGCTCGCGTCGATTACGAGAGCACTCAATCAGCGGCTGAGAAAGCTGCCACCGCCGCTGCAGCTGCCCAGAACAACGCTGCAGCTGCGGCCGCACACGTGGCCGACAATGCCGGCGCTTCGGCACTTTTGAGTCACGCGCCGGTGGACGTTCAACCGACCGTCAAACTCCCGGAAAACAGTCCCCTTAGACATCCTGCCGGTCTCGCTGTGCTCGGCCCTGGCCCAGGCCTGCTCCAAGGTCACGATGCTCTGCTCCCATCCGGCGCGGTTTACGAACCTGATGCTCTTCGGGGGCCTGGACCCCTCCTGGAACCCGGTCATCTTCTTGGCCCCGGCCCCGGCCCTGGTCTTCTTTCATCCGGCGCTCTTCACGACGCTGGTGGTCTTCGTGCAGCTAACGTACACGCTTTGCAGCGCTCGGAATTGCTCAGTCTACCGAACTCTTTGCCCGTCGATAGTTACGATGTCAAAGGCTACCGTTACTAGGTACCTTTAGATTAGACTAGACTAGGTACCTTTCTTTACCTGTCGCAAAAATAACGGAATGTTGCTATGTTCCATACACATATCAGACTGTAAAATAAAAAAAAGTTTAAACGTCTTTCGATTCTTCCTTTTTGTCTGTCGCTCGAAACACGTGTCGTTAGAACGAAAATTATTTTCGTCGTCCGGAGACTGATCGAAGCTTCCTTTTTCGGTATACCTGAAAATAATGTCTGTATTGTAGTCTTAAATAAATAATAATTTAAAATAAATTTTTAACTTTGGAAATTAAAGGGACGTCGTCCCATAAATTCTATCGTTTTTCAAGTTTAATAATAATATTACTTACGTTTATTTGTAATCATTACTGTATCGATAACCGTTTTCAATTACTTCCTTTCCTCGCGGTAATTCTGTTATCCATTATGTGAATGCATTAATTATACACGTATAAACTTTGCTCTCGACTCTGCCGAGCAGGCGAGTTCTACGCCTATGCGAAAGAGGAAAGTAAGGGAAGGAGCGCGTACCGCCGGTTCGTCGCCCCAACCATGGATCGTGATAACGAATCGATACGGAGCATCGATAATCGATTGCATGTTCCCACGCGATAGGGTGGCTGCTCTGGCGCGAACACGTACGAAAGTTTCAGCGCGAAAACGGAACACACGGGGAATCGATATAATCCTGATTAGAATTTCCAGTAAAAGTATCGATGCGTGCGAAAACGTAGAATCGATAATCGATCGTAGAATGCACGGGTGTGTCGGTGAAAGCGCAGCATGGAATGTCGTGGCCAGGAGCAAAGGTGCGGCTTATGCGAACATAAGCCGAACTCGGTAAATGGCGCCGCAACGGGGAAATCGGTTTGGATTTTCGCGTAACTTTGCACTTGTCACTCATTGTCAGTCGTGTCATAATTGCTCGCGGCGTAATACAGAATTAGGAGGCAAGCAATTATAACACTCTCCTATTTGTTTGTACTTTCAATTTGTAATGCATATAGAGTTACGATTGATTTTCCTTTTTAATCGTGATGTAACGGATGTAAAAAAAATTATACTAGTAAAATTAACATCTAATGCTTGACTGCTTTAGTACATAAGTAAGGAGCGGAAAGTACAATTTAAGCGAATCATTATACTGGTTCGACGGTTAAATGTACACCTCCCTTCGCCATTAGTACAAGAGTTCCAGTCTCAAACTCCAAATCGCTCGACGAATTCGCTGCAAATTTTATTTTGTGCTTTTGCAGAGCGCTTATTATACCAACTTTAACTTGTATAAGTCCAAATCTTAATCCTGTAAGAGAACGACAAAAAGTTGTACATTAATTTCTCGTTTAAAAGTTTAAAAACCGTACCAATGCATATCCTTGGTCCTTCCCCAAATGGTAGGTAAGAGTAGGGATGTCTAGTCTTGATATTTTCCTCGGAGAATCGTTCTGGATCAAACTTTTCCGGGTCTGGGTATATATCAGGATCCCAATGAAGCCCGTAAACAGGTATTACCACAGGTGTTCCTTCCGGTATGGAAACATTGGTTCCATCCAGCTTTGTTTCTTTTGTACAAATACGATTTAGAACAGGCACTGGAGGATATTTCCTTAGAGTTTCTACGGAAGAGTACAACGAGAGAAAAATTATTTGTAATTAGATACTACGCTAACAATAGTATACTTCGTGTATACAAACCAGAAACAACTTTATGGAGATAAGTCATATCATTCACGGCGTTGTAAGTCAAACCGTCATGCTTTTTAATCGTCGTAAGAATCTCGTCGCGCAGTTTTTCCTGGATATCTTGATGCATTGCTAATTCATAGAGGCAGAAAGTGACAGTTGTCGAAGATGTTTCAAATCCAGCCAAGTAAAAAACGTAAGCCTGTGCTGAAGCTTCTATCATCGTTAATTTATTCTGCGTTGCTTCTAAAGTAATTAAATAAGAATGATAATAATTAAAATTAGTATTATTGATATTAGTTGCTTATATGAAATCTCAAATTTTGTGATTTACTTATTACTTTAATAAGCGTATAATAAACTGATCATTACGTGTAACGTTCGTGCCGTTTGTATTTTCATCCGCATCTACATATCCGTTTTTCATTAATTGAATCAATAAATTCAAAAAATCTTTTCTGACAATGTTGTTGGCGTCTCTGTATTTTACCGTATCTTTAATAATTTTAGTGAAAAATTTGGTAACGGCTCGTTCGGTATATGGTATAGAAAATATCTCAAAGACTTGTGGAGCCCATAAAACAAGAGCATTCCAAAGAGGTTTCGGATCAAATATCTTTTTACCCCAATATCGAAATTCATTGTCCGGATTGTCAAAGCTGTTGCAAGTTATTCCAAATGCCACTGACATGATGATATCTACTGAATACCTGTGATAAATATTTTAAACATTTTTCTTATAAAACCATGTTAAAAGAAATAACTGATTTACCATTGCGTGAATATTATGTATCGAATTAATATCGGATTGATCCGTATGTTTGGTCGTATTCATTTAAATTATAATAAGAATAAATATACGTATATTTAGAATAATAAAAACGGAGGGAAACGTCGAAGAATAATTTTTTTACTCGATCGTTTACCTCGCAAAAACGTCCTTCACGTCGATCGTTCCCTTTGATCGCGCTGTATCCTCTAAAAATTTCGCCAACGTGTCTCCAGTTTCTTTCAAAACCGGAAAAATTTGTTTAATTTTTCCAGACGTGAAAGTTGGTGTTAATTTAACTCTTAAATTTCTCCACTTCTTTCCCGGTAATTGAAACAGGTGACCGGAAAGTGGATCTGTTTCTTCGTTACAATATATTCCACGATCGTGAAAACTCGAAAACTCTTTTGCTAATACATCTCGAATTAAATCAGGTTCGTTCACCATCAAAAACGGTTTATAGAGCATGTATAAACCAACAAGGCGGTGGCTTTTATACTGCAAATAAGCATCTTTGAAGAAATTTGCTAAAAAATGACAATTACTACGTAAGCAATATTAACGGGTGATTCGGTATAAAAAGTTAATAAAATAATGTTTGAGAGTTAGACTCCGACAATTCTCAGTTACAAATTGAACTTGAATTCAACTACCCCATTTTCTTAATGGGAGATGAACGTACCAATGTTGTATAAATTACTTAATTTGCTTAAATTCATTAAATACTTGCCTAGTGATGTTGTACCGATTACCAATGGCAACATATTTCCAGTAGGAAAAGTAGCTTTCATAGAAAAGATGTCTTTTTTTCGCCAGAAATTAAAGACAAATAATTTATAATAAATGTATAATCCAGCGATTATAAGAAATGCAACACCCAGAATTTCCGACATTAACCACGGTAACATCAACATTGTATTTAATTATCAAATTTTGATATAGATTTATATTAGTGGACACTTTTAACAATACACTAGTTACTTTTCCACTAAATCATTTATTATTTGATTTCTTCGGTAAAAGAAATTCGATCACAGAATTAATTATTTACACAGTCCGTATCTTTTGTTTGAATCAATTTACAAAATACAATTTTTAAGACCCATAAGTAATATTTAAAAAAGGAAAAATCTCTAAGAAACTCACTTTGTTCGACCTACGTATGCAAAAATACTGAACCGTGAAACCTGTGATTCATGTATTATATAGCAATTTCTACTCCCATTAATTCTAAAGTACCATAGGGTAGTATTTAAATATGTACGTCCGTTGGCCGCTGAGTGTCCGAGTGACACAATGTTATGTATTTTCTCATGATGCAGCAATTTTTACTAGCTCCTAGTAATTAATTTTGTAATAGCATCAATGTATAATTCGTAAATATGTTTTTACTAAAATATGATCATGATAAGAGCGATCAGTTTCATCAAGAAACAGATTTTTTTGTATAGTAATACCTATCAATTAATTTACTACAAGTGTAATTACAATTAAAGCGGTTTGTTTTTCAATCTCTTATAATAACTCACATTTGCTTGACTACTACTTATTTTTCCAAGCTAATGAGTACATTTAATTCTTCATATCATTATACTTTAATGATTTATATTAATTGGTATTCATTAGGGGGCTATTATTTTAGTAAAAAACATAAAATATGACAATTTGTAGGATTTTAATGTGTTATAATTTAAAACGAGTTCACGAATAATTATACATAATCGTACCAATAATTTTGGCGTATGTGGTTCATAGACAACATAAAGATCTCGACGTTACTATAATAATTTGGGTCTGCCATTCGTACGGTCTGGACTAGCCGTTTCTATTGTTCTATCATATTAATAATACAGTAGCTCAACAAGGTATTTGCACACTCAGCTTTTTCGAAATTACTGTCTAAAAACGTAGCAATTAATGTAATGTACATTTTGTAGTATTTTGTTATACATAAACACAACATACAGTTACTCACAAAATTGAGCGTACACCTATGTAGTTAATAAAAACTGGTGGGAAAATGAACATAAACGGACATATTTAAAAGTAAAAACGTAATATTTATTTTGTTCATATATTTTGAAGGGCAACTAGTGGAAAAAGTCTTAAATAAAATTAATTGTTCATTTCTATTTAACAAAAGTAACAAAACTGTTCTTGTTTTACTGTCACAAAATTGAGCATACAGCAGATCAAATTAAATAAAAATAACTAACACATTTATTTTAATATTTTGTTGCAAATCCTTTTGCATCTATAACTGCTCTCAAACGTTTTGGCATAGACTCGACTAACTTTTCTGTAGTCGAACACGGAATACTATTCCATATTTCTACAATTTTGCGTTTAGCATCTATTTTATTACTAAAACTACAATTATTTAATTTTAATTTTAATTCTCGCCACAAATTCTCAATGGGATTAATATCCGGCGATTGTGGTGAAGTGTGTAATAATTTTGGCACGTTATATAGCAGTCACTCTTTAACAATATACGATGTATGTATGTTTAGGATCATTGTCCTGTTGGAAATAATATATGGCTGGCATATTTAATTTTAGAGCTGACGATTTCAAATTTGTTTTCAAAATATCAAGATATTTTAGTTTGTCCATAGTTGTTTCAATAAATTCGTTATTACCAACTCTACTTGCTGCCATACATCCCCACAGCATTATTGAACCTCCGCCGTGTTTTACAGTAGGAACCGTATTCTTTTGATTGAACTCTGAATTCAGTTGTCTCCATACTATTATTTTTCCATCCGAATTAAATAAATTAATTTTAACTTTGTCGGAAAATATTACGTTCTTTCAAAAATTTATATCACAACTTACATATTTTTTTGCAAATTCCAAACGCTTGATTCTATTCACCTTAGAAATATAAGGCTTCTTCCTTGCTACCCTACCGTGATAGCCTTTATCGCATAGCACCCTACGAACAGTTTCTGTCGATATCGATTTTCTAATCCTCGATGAAACATCTGTTGTTAATTTTGGTACACTACTTTTTGGATTAATTTTAATTTGTCGTATTATGTACCGTTCGTCAGTTCCAGTCAGAATTTTTTTCCTTCCGCGTCCTGGCTGATTATGCAGTGTACCATTGTATTTGTAATTGTTAATAATTTTTTGTACAGTAGAGTGGGCTCTACCTATTGTTTTTCCAATTTGCCTTAGAGATTTACCTTGACAATACAATTTGACAACTAATTTTCACACAGAAATATCAGTTTCTGAGCTTTGTGAAGCCATAGTGCAAATTTTCGCTAATAAACAATGACAAATAAAAATCAAACGTATCATAGCAACGGAACTATGTTATTAGATACAAACGAATGAATTGTAAACCATGAGAAGTTTTACAAAAGTTAGTTTTCTAGTTACTAATAAACTGTACGCTCAATTTTGTGACGATAAAATAAGCATACTTTTACAGTTTTTGTTAAACATAGATGAACAATCAATATTGTTTAAAAATTTCTTCATGCATTATCTGCTGAAATGTACAAGTAAAATGTATAATGCGTTTTTACTTTTAAATATGTCTGTTTATGTTCATTTTCCCACAAGTTTTTATTAACTACATAGGTGTACGCTCAATTTTATGAGTAACTGTACATACGTAGGAACGTTAATAATCGAAAAAAACAAAGACTTTGTTTAAAGGGTTAGTTCAACAACGACGGAGAATAAGTTCAGTAGCCCTAGGTTAAGATCTAATCACTATAATTCTGCTGATTGTTAGTGTCTTGCTAGAGTAAAAGTAATACATAGTTCAGCTTGTGAATGCCTCCCATCCTATTCGAGATACAGATTACATTTTATGGTATTGTCCATTGATAAATAAAATCTCATTTCGATTCGTATTCAAAATGCAAATGGAAATGATACGGTCTCGTGTTGCATAGTATGAAAGTCATTTCTTGACACAACGTCATCAGTGCAAGATTGCAATGACATCGCATCGGCTCGTCTGTGGAGTCACACATATTAGCACAGTCATCACGGTTGTGTGGTGGTCAGAGGTTTTCGCTAGTAACATAGATGGTGTAGCCAAGCTGAGGAATTGTCCCTAGCGTACCGCCATGTTGTTTAGTATTTCTAACCGTACAAGACCCTAGTTCTAGACAGGGTGTCTTATAATAAACGAAATTAAAACGCTTTTGTTCAACGCTAACGAGTGTATTATATATATGTTCATACATTTACCTCAATTTCTCTAATCTCGTTATTCCGAAACTGTTGCGAAATCACAATGACAAAAGTCGCCCGTTTGCATCGAGCTTTGATGTGCCCCATCACATGTCGGAAACTTTGGTCTCATTGTCAGTGTAGACTATGAAAATTCCTGTCTGAACATTCCTATTAAATATCCAATCATACTTGCTAGTATCGTACACACGTATCGTCGTGTGAAAGGGCTCTTAATTAATGCTGAAGCTGGTGACTTTCCCCTCTTATGGTATGAATGATTGGCCCCCCAGAAGATCGCAGTTAGAAGCCATGTAAACGCACTCTATGGGACATAAGGTACCAAGTAAGTTTCCTACCATAGAATCATATAATACGAGATCAATAAGTCGAAAAGATTTCGTCACGGTACGAGTTCAAGTTGATCGTAAAACTTTGTGTTCTCGTGGTCGTAATATTTTCAGTGTGCTATCGGGGTATTAGTGTTTTGTGTAGACAACACTGGAAATATAAAAATGCCAATAAAGCGTGTTATAAATACGAAATAATAGAAGGGTCAAAAAATCCTATAATAGGATGAATAGATGATCTCGTTCATATTACATTGGTGCAAGTAGAAATGTCAAACGCATGAATGATTGCAGGACCTTGGACTCTTAATTTTTAAACAGTGCACGATAAAGAGAAGTATTCGGATTGCGTTCTATAGAAATAACAAATTTTGTAGCGTCCATAATTTATTGAAAAAATGACTTATTGCGTTCCACGTGCATATAAATAATTATAAGTTAAACAACGTTTTGACAATCATCGGAAAAGTACGACACAATAAAAAAAATGAGTTCCGTTTGGAAACGATTGCAGCGGGTGAACAAGAGAGCTGCAAAATTTCAATTCACCGTGTCGTACCATGAAGTCACTTTAGAAACAACAACGAAATGGTGAGTGTTCTGTACTTTCTTTTCTAATTTGGTGTAACATTTCTGACGAATGATATCATTCTTATTATTTTTGTGTGTATCATAAGATGTATATATACTAGATTATTTATTGCAAACATTAAACAAATTTTAAAGAAACGAAAAATTAAACATTAGTTGAAATTCAATACTTGTTAAAAAAAAGCAAATTATGATAAATGTTTAATTAATTTTTATTAAAATAGAAATGTGTAAATAAGAAAAACAATATAAAGTAAATATAAGTTATACGTTTGTTAAAAACAAAATCATATTTCGTTTTAGTAAAAATATCAAAATATATGTATTTAAAATATTAATTACTTTTACTAACTAATAATTAGGTTATCATAACCGTGTTCTTTGTATTATGAAATGTGTGTTATGGTTAATGTACATACTAGTTGGAAATGTAAATATTTATGAATTTAGCAGCTGTGTAAGCATAAAATTAAGTAAACAACTCTTTATATTTTGGCTTGGGTTTCAGCCAACTTCACAAGATTTAATGTTCATTAGCCTGCAAATAAAAACATGATAAAGAATGGACTGAATAGGTTCTATCATTAGATAATCAATAGATAGATTAAAAAGTTATTTGTTCTATTTTATATTTACATAAATATTGTGAATTATAAAGTGCTAAACTAGTCTATGTACAGTTATTATCATAAGTACTGGGACACTAATAAATTATGACTGTACAGTGATGTATCAATTCAGTGAATTGAATTTAATTTTTTCTATGAAAAATATCATTTACTGAACCTTGAAATTATACATTCTTAGCTTAATAAATCATCATACATCATACATAGTATGAATTAAACAAAACCATGTTCAATTATTCTATGACAAAAATATTTGCGTATACATGCAGTTATTTCTTTTTTAATATTGCACACTGATCGAATCATTCACTGATTTATCATTCTTTTATCAAAAATGTCATCGACAAAAATGAACTGTCCAACTACTTTGCTAGAAAAACATCCCCATAGCATTGTAATGCCCACACCGTGTTTAACCACTGCATTTAAGTGTTTTAATAACTCCTCAACTAACTAATACAATATCTATCTTGTATATTCTATCTGTGTTCTATAAAACATATACAGGGTGTTCGGCCACCCCTGGGAGAAATTTTAATGGGAAATTCTAGAGGCCAAAATAAGACGAAAATCAAGAATAGTAATTTGATGATTGAGGCTTCATTACAAAATTATTAAAAAATTAAATTACAAAATTTCAAATCATTGTGAAAAATTATTCTTGGTTGTGGGGCTCAATTACAATCATTTTTTATTAATAGACATACCGCCGACAATCCTACGCATTTTCGAGAAAAAAATTCCTTACCGAAAATCTAATGTGAGGCCAGAAATGCTACCCTGAAAATGCGTATCTTTAAAATGTCATAACTTCTGAACGGATTGGAGGATTTTAATTTTTCAAAATGCAAACAACGCGTATTTTATTGGAGAATATGTAGAAATTCTAACAATATTGATAAAGTTGTTCCTTGACACCGTAAAGTGAGAAAAACCCCCTAAAACTGGTCCAATCTTCAAACGGCCATAACTCCTACAATAGTAAAGGTATCTCATTGAAATTTTTTTCTAAAGCAGAGCCCATGGGTACCTACAAAAAAGTATTAGACAACTTTTCTGTAGAGCGTCAAACAAATCTATTAAAAATGACAAACAAATTTTTAAGAAAAATCGACAGGGTGTAGGTGCCTAAATTTTTCGGCGAATAAAAAAATTACAAATTGTTCTGGAAAAATTATTTTTGGTTGCGGGGGTCAATTACAATAATTTTTGGTGAAAAGACCTATCCCCGAAATCCTACCCACTTTCTAGAAAAAAATTCAGTACGGGCGGAACTTTAAACGTTAATAACTTTTTAACGAAGCCTCCATCAACAAATTAGTATTCTTGATTTTCGTCTTATTTTGCCCTCTAGAATCTCCCGTTAAAATTTTTCTCAGGGGTGGCCGAACACTCTGTATACATATTACATGAGAAATCAAAGTTAACAGGCTATTTAGTGTCTGTAGTGATGATGTTACTAATCATTAATTACGTATAGGAATTTGATCCAATGAATATGACTAAATATCGTATGCTATTTTTGGTTGTATGTACATAAAGATTGTTTACACTCGTATACGATTAGTGTTACAAAGGTTATACGTGACGATATCTCTCGCACTCGCCAACAGAGGGACACACACAAACAATCTGTAGCTTTATCGTTCCCGACCGACGATTCACCGACCACTGAATCGCCAAATAATGTCCCGTCTAAAGTTGGGCCTTCTACGTTTGCTTTTCCGATGAGTCCACTACGCAGGCCCAGAACGGAAACCTTTTCCCATTCCCTTTTCAGTTTCATTCCCCCTCCTATCTCGCTTTCAAACTTTCGTAGCAAAGCGGGAATGCATACAAAATTAATTTGATTAAACGGTTAAATTATATCGATTATATTAACGGTCTGCTGACGCCCAAAGGCCAGGGCATTTAAACAATGCTTAAAAAACATCTTATCAATATCATGTGACAAGATAGACACGGTAAAATGAGCGTCTATGAATTAATCTGTCGCGTATGATTCATTTGTTTAAAGAACAACTTGATATAATCTTTACTTACAAAGAGCGCCATTTATTTTTAATAAATAATAATTGTTGTGTGATCAACAAGTTCAGCATATTGAAACAATATTTAGGAAACCAAACAAGCTAAGCGTTGTATGGACGAGACGTAGTAGAAGGGTTACTTCTGAACCCCTAGATTGGGAACCAAATTTGAGTGACCCACTGAAAGGTGTCATTAGTTGGGCCGTCCCTGACAATCACACGATTTCAGTAACTCTGTTTAAAGACCCACGAACACACGAACTAGAAGATAAAGATTGGACATTTGTAATCGAGGATGTAAGCAAACGTTATTGTAAAATGTTTTCGATGTAGAAATTATTCGATAAACGTTCCAATGATATTATTTATGAACAGGTTTCTTCTACGGGCAAAAGACGGCATGTGGCTGCCACAAATATAAATATGAAAAAATACGCAACCTTAGAATCCACTCAACAACAGCTCAAATTAGATTTGAAACCTACTTCGAAAAAAATTGTTAAAGCAACGTTAGAATGTACTTTATCGTGTGTTTTCTTGAGAGAGGGCAAAGCAACGTAAGATGATTTTAGAATTAAAAATATTATTTATAAATAATAAATCGAATTTAATAACTAACGTTAAAATTATTCGCCAGGGACGAGGATATGCAGAGTATGGCTAGTTTAATGTCGGTTAACAATAATAGCGATATTGCTCCGTTAGATGATTTTGATAATGAAGATATACCCGAGGATGTCGAGGAAGTGTCTGTGAAAAATCTTGATGAAATTTTAGATATTTCTGCGCAACTCGATTTAATGACGAGTAGTTTAACTGAAAGTGAATTACCTAGCACTCCAATAAGTGGTAAGATTCATTCTACGTAGGTTCAAATATGGGACAGTTATTGCGTATAATAATGATAATGTGCATTTTAATAGTGGCAAGTTTATCAAAGGACAATATTACGCCCGTAAATGATAACGACCACTTTATACGTGATATTAGCCTGACCGGCATTGACGATTCCTTTAAAGAAAAATCTGCTTTCAAGGACACTGTCGCTGCTGAAAATGAGTACGTTGAGAACAATCGGCCCGATTAAGTTTAAATTGATCGTATCCTCGATGCAAATTTTTTAACGATTCAATTTTTTTTTTTTCTTTATGTTCATCGTAGTAGAAACATTGAACACAGTACGCTAAGATTGCCATTGCAACCGTTAGTACTGACAAAAAATACTGTCAGTGTTCCTAGATTAAAAGAAATTACACCAGGCCAGGATTTATTGGAATGGTGTAAAGACGTAACTAAAGATTATTCCGGTGTAAAAGTTACTAATCTTACAACATCATGGAGAAATGGAATGGCATTTTGTTCGATCATACATCATTTTAGACCAGATCTTATGTATGTATAATAAACTAGAATACTTTTTAAATTAAGTTTCACGATTGTCTAAAATTTATATTCGTTTCGTATTTATATCAAAGTTCAGTAACAAAAAATTATTTATATTTTTCTTATAAAAAGCAGAGGTACGTATTAATGGATTTGGCCGCGTATCAAAAATCTCATTTATTTGTTCTATTTATAAATGGTTGGCTTACTATCATTTGTTATTCTTAAGTTACTGTACCGCGCAATCAAAATAAAGGATCATCTTATAATCACTTGCGAACTAGTGAACTTTGAAGTTTTTAAATTTGATCAAGTGAATGTTTTTTTTTTTATCTTGAAAAAATAAATATTTAAAATTTGCAGAGACATAGATTCATTATTACCGCATGATGTAAAAGGTAACTGTAAAAAAGCATTTGATGCTGGAGAAGCTCTTGGTATACCCAGAGTAATAGAACCAGCCGATATGGATATATTAACTGTGCCTGACAAATTAGCTGTGATGACGTATTTATATCAGCTGAGAGCACATTTCACTGGCCATGAATTAGAGGTATTTAACAAATAGAAAATAATATTGCACTTTAATCAGTTTAATATTTCGATCATAAATTCTGTAATTTATTTACGAAGATATTTGCATAATAAATATTTTTGGGTTAAATCATGTCAAATATTGTACAGGGTGTTCGGCCACCCTTAGAAAAAATTTTAATGGGAGATTCTAGAGTCCAAAACAAGACGAAAATGAAGAATACCAATTTGTTGATTGAGGCTTTGTTAAAAAGTTATTAACGTTTAAAGTTCGCCTGTAGAACGGTAATCTGCGAACAGCTGCGTGCGCATGATAGTGGTTCTCATTCAACATGAGAAACTCTATTTACTGACGTATCGATAGTCTTGCAGTTTTGTGAATGAGAACCACTGCCACGCATACGCAGCTGTTCGCAAATTGCTGTTCTATAGGTGGAACTTTAAACGTTAATAACTTTTTAACGATGCCTCAATCAACAAATTGGTATTCTTGATTTTCGTTTTATTTTGGCCCCTAGAATCTCCAATTAAAATTTTTTACATGTATGGTTCAAGTTAAACTATCGTAGAGATAAATATGTATTTATATTTTGTATTAAATTTAAAAAGTGAATTATGTCATTCAATATTGTTTCATATCCTCAGGTACATCAGATAGGTAAAACGACAGATGAATCTTCTTACATGATTGGTAGATTTAATACAGACAATAATTCGGATGTGAGCGTACAATTGTTTGGTCAGGAAATAATTAATTTGCACAAAAAAGAACAAATGGAACATAAAAATAATAAAATAGACAACAGACGGTATGTTCATTACGATTTTTCCATTAGTAATAAAATTAATTTTTAAATTAGAAACAATGGTACAATAAGGCATTTATTTGTCTGCAGATCGAACCCGTTTGATAACAAAAAGGAGGATGTTAATATTGATTCTGTAAAAAATAGATTACATTTAAGTTTGAATATAGAAAATCAGGATCACGATCAATGCAATAAAGATAAATCGCCATCCAGTGTTAAAGATGTCAAGGATATTATATTAGCCAGTTCAAAGAGTATTCTAGAAAAAGTGTTATCGCCGACTAAAGAAAAATATTTATCTAGAGAAAAGGTATATACGTATGTCTATTTCACCTATAGATTAGTACTGTCGCCGTTTGCATGTCACAAATCCTTAGAAATGATCATTTTTGAACTGATAATACGGGATACTGATTCAAATTTACTACAGAGCAAGTCTCCACCAAGAGTACCGCAAGTACAACGTCCTATATTAATGACTCGTCGGCAATTAACAGATCCTTTTGGATCTGACGAGGAAGAGGAAAATATTCAAATAATCGACGAGAAATGGTCTCAGTCGATCTCAATTAACAAATTACAAACGCCAGTTCGTGACGTCAGTATATCTGAAATTGTTCAAATCACTTCACTTTACGTAGTTGCCTACTTTCTATTTTACTGCATTAACAACGAATCCAATGCAAATTGTTGTACCTTTGAATTATTTTATACCATGAGCATTTTAAAAACATTTTTAGCAATGTGAATATTAGTTCTATTTTAATTTAGATAGATTCATTGACCGTATGCTTGTACAAATATATTCATTCAAAAATTATTTGAAATATTAAATTATACATTTGCTTTTAATTGAACAGCTCGTAAAAATTGATTTATTTTTTATATTTGCGAAAACATTTTTATATGGTTTTTCGTTTTGTGTAGCCTCTTTTGCATTAAGTAATCATAACTACCATTTAGGAAATTAGTACTTGCTTCATTAACAAAACAAAACAATAATTTTGATGGAAGATATTTCTCTAAGCAATTCTGAATATGCTATTTTCTCAAAATTTGTTATGTTTATTTATCTATATGTACACACACATTATGCATGCATGTATGCATACATACTTACACACGAATGTGCATAAATGTATATAGTATTTACATTAATATAAATATCTCCTATTGCAAGTTCCGTATATTCAGTGCAGAATGCAATATTTTACACGCAGTTATTTCGTACACGATTTTGTTTCGAGTAATGCTTCAAAGGATTAATTAACTGTTTCCCTGCAATTTCCACAATTTAATTATGACTGCAATAAATTTAGTAAACTCGTCTTGTAGGATTCGATAAATATTACTGAGAAGGGAAGTCGTGATAGTACTGAATGTCAGAGTGTATCATCACCACACGGAGAGCAACGTTCCCAACATGTAATTAGTCTTTATACACGTCATATGTTGTTTGTTGCTTGTAACTAATTTGCTATTTTTTGTATTAGCCATTAGTCAGTCGGCATGACGAGTTAAGAGAACGTGCAAGACAACTGTTAGAACAGGCCAGGAACCAGACAAAGTCAGCTGGCCTTGTTTCTGCCGCCGCTAGTCCTATCGAGGTTTTCTTTTCTACAATTTTATATTATTTTATTTAACATGTTCGCTACCACGCGTCACATCCTCATGGCGGACTAACGTTACATACATACGTGTATATTTGGTATCTGTACAAACAAATTAACTGTAGCTCATTGTCACGTTATGTGGGATATAGTGAAACTATTCAGATGGCTTATTAATCCTCAACTAGTATCCTGTGTGTTACGACCATCGTGATCCACGAATGACTGTTAGCGGAACATCTGGTGTCACCTAGCGTCGGCGATGTGGGGGAGTTAATGCTCTGTCCGCAATTACGGCATCTTGTTTGATGCACGTACTTACATGTTCACGGTTACATAGATTGTAGTGTATTAGATTTTAAATCCATTTAGCGTTTTGTATTAAGCTCTAGTATCACTCAAATTATCCTGTGTTGTCATTTCTCGCCTTCTCCGCCACTGGTAGAAGACAAAATGGTAGTTCAGAATACAATGTTTGTAAACCAAGTTTTTATGGAAGCCCCAAAATTCATAAAGAAAACCTTGGAACTGATCATGGAGACTGAGCAGACGAATGAAGACATGGGACAGAAAGGGACACTCTGTGGCCTGTGTAAAATTGAATCAAGCTTTACTGGATTTCAGCGTGAAACAATCCTCAGCGGATTCGTGCATTTGTTTCAAAGAACCTCATCCTCCTGTCCAGGAGATTCGAAACTAAAGAAATGCGCTAAACTGGACACATAAGGAACATGTTACCATTCTAAGTATCGTCCTTCCACGAGAAGAAGACACAGCGTGTTTACATCCTCACTATTGCTGCAGTCCGCTGATTGGCTGTCACCGATCTTTGTCATAGTTATCGACCAATACCTGTGAGTCAGCGGACTGCAACAGGAATGGGGATGTAAATACGCTGTGCCTTCTTCTCGTGGAAGGACGATAAATGATCTATTTCATGGGAATCCAGGAAGCAAAGAACTGTGGATATGTAATCCACTCTCCGAAATGGCGAAGGAAACAATATGAAACTCGCAAGAAGAGATTATCATCGATAGTAAGCGGGCCTACGTTAAGAAGATGCTTAAATACTCAAAGGTCATCCATGTCTGATCTATGAACGATGGTAGCGAACGTGTTAATAATTTATACATAAAAATTTACTTTCGTACTTAATCGTTTATTTCATTGTTTCTAATACAGTCGTGTAAACGAGGAAATTGTATTTTATGATTTATAGAGTCAAAACGACGATGAAAGGCAACAGCAGTTACGCGAAAGAGCAAGACGTTTAATAGCAGACGTAAAAATGGGCGTTAATGTTACTTCAAATCAAATAAACGATGACAATAATAGCGACAGACGATCGATAGATGATCAAAATAATAGTCCGAGACGTAGCATGACACCGTCTACACCCGGTGACAGATTTAGTACAAAGGTTAGTGATAAACTCTTCATTTTCTCTATAAGTATAATATGGTAATGCACGGTTGAATTACATCAAATTCGGGGCGCAGCAGACATTGTCAATCCATTGCTAAAATTCTCTTGTAACGAATGTTAAATATTTCAGTCCGAATATAATGGAAATATTTTGGGAACTCCAAGTGTAATGGATGGTGATAAAAAGACTGGTTCTCCTCTCTACTCATTTTCTAAGATAATAGAGAGAATTTCACCAGATAAAACTAGTCCTGATGGTACCTCCTATACACTTAGAGGAGTATGTATTGTATTCATTCAATTAAATATGAATTATAGATCGAATATGTTAATTATTGCCATAATTTTGTACTTAGTTGGGAAAGGACATGACAGCATACATTCAAAACGAATTAGAGGCATTAGAACGAGAACAAACTCAAATAGATATTCAAGCTGGTAAACTTGAAAAACAACTTCGAACCGCTATGGAAAGTGACAACGAAGATGAAACTGAAAGACTGATGTCACTATGGTTTACCCTCGTAAATAAAAAGAATGCACTCTTAAGAAGGCAAATGCAATTGAATATATTGTAAGTATTTATTACTTTTTGCATTTTGTTAATAGTGATGTTAAGAATCTTTAACTTGGGCAATACTTATAAAAACGGTATAGTATATGTTAAATTAGTAATAATTTAATATATTTGAATATTATAGGGAAAAAGAAGACGATTTAGAACGTCGATTTGAACTTTTAAAACGTGAACTACGAAGTACACTCGAAGTAGAAGATTGGAGAAAAACGCCCGAACAAAAAATACGAGAAAATTTACTTTTAGAAGAACTAGTTTCTATTGTAAACAAAAGAGATGAATTAGTTCATCATCTTGATACGCAAGAAAGAGCGTAAGTGTATAATGTTATTTTTATATATATTAGTATATACATAGACTCATATTTCTAATTAAAAGAATTAACGAATTGATCCAGTAGTTCTATCGCTTGTAATTCTTTTTTTATTTTACTCTTCCGCAACTGATAATAATGACAAAAACAGAAATTTTCAAACGTTTAAGTAACTGTTTACTTTGCTGAGAAATAAACTTATTGTTCAATTTCTGTTGTATTACAGTATCGAAGACGATGACGAAATAGAACGTGATTTATCTAGAGCTGGATTAGCTCAACGAAATAAAAATTGTGTGTTACAATGAAAATTTAATTTTATTCTCCTTGTTACGATAGTAAATGACAGGTAATTAGTTTAAGTTAAGCAATTAAACATTTTCACAACTATAAATAAAATTTTACAATATTAAGAATTAAATAAAATTTACTTTTTATTTTCTTAAAAGGAAAGGATTTGTTTAAATTTTAAGCTTGTAAAATTTTATTCACGGCTAGTAAAAAATCAGAACTAAGTCGTAAAAATATAGTTTTAAGCTAAATTTACGCTGGAGTAAAAATAAAAATTACAGGTATGACAAATTTTGCTGTGGAGTGGCTAAAGAAAATATAAAATTTTCCTTGACAATGAAATCGGGACAGATTATTTCATAATCTGCAAGATACTAATGATTAGAAATTTATTTTGTACTATGCATTATATACCAGTTGTACAATCAATGTTCCATATTTCTACAAATTCATTATTAAGTATTATGTCAATACAGTGGTACTCCCGGTGATGGAGCTAAATTGAAATTGAACAAATCTGTTTCATCAAAGGAACACACACAAGCGACTAAATTTTGTCATAGCGTTGTGAACGTTGTAAAAAGTTACTTTACTTTAGGAAGAATCAATTTCTATTATACAGGGTGTTCGGCCATCCCTGGGAAATATTTTAATGGGGGATTTTAGTGGCCAAAATAAGACGAAAATCAAGAATAACAATTTGTTGATGGAGGCTTCGTTAAAAAGTTATTAACAATTAAATTCAAAAATTTCAAATCGTTCTGGAAAAATTATTTTCGGTTGTGGGGGTCAATTACAATCACTTTTGGTGAATAGACATATCCCCGAAATCATGCGCATTTTCGAGAAAAAAATTCAATACGGGCGGAACTTTAAACGTTAACAACTTTTTAACGAAGCCTCCATCAACAAATTCATATTCTTGATTTTCGTCTTATTTTGGCCTCTAGAATCCACCATTAAAATTTTTTTCCAGGGGTGGCCGAATTACTATACAGGGTAACCAAAAGTAACGGAACGAAACATTTTTAGTCTTCTTTCTTTTTTTTCGTGCCAAAGCTTTCGTAAACTATCTTCTATTTCTATCAAAAACATAAACAAATTCACTCGTTCCCCTTCGTGTGCCCTAAATATACGCATAAGGTATCTACTTGGACGGACTGCGGAACGTGAGGCCAGAGCCTCATTGGCCGTTGCATGCTAGTCACCTGGGGATACTGCTTTCATGCAACATTACCCAGTCTCCACCACGAGGAGGTGAGGTTGGCACATGGAAGACGGTCTCTTCACGACCGCCTGCCTTTTGGAGACCACTTACAATCATTCTGACAGTCTGTGCAAGTCAAGATCTATCTGTATAAAATTTGATTCGAATTGGCGTGGAGCATAGTCCTGGTTCTTCCTCCCCTCTTGTCAGTGAATTTAAACTCCGTTATTTTTGGTCATATTCTATATTCACGCATTATTTAAATATTTCGTGAAAGAAGCAATAGCAAAGAAATACATGATTATGGAATCTTCCTAATTTAAACGAGGTGCTGAAATCTCTATGTAAATTAAAATGAATTATAACGAGAACGTTGCGACATGTAATATATTACTCGGCAGTTCTCGATTATTACACATTGTATTCATCACATTGTAAAACGCGTATAAAGTGGATGTACTTTAAAAATTCGTAGATTACTTATAGAAAGAAAAAAAAAAGAAATTAATTAGGTAGCGTAGAAACATTATTTCGATACAATAGATCTATACACTTTGACGATGAGATTTAGCGAAATATAGTGTTCATTGCATCATCTATGATACTCTTCATAGATCATATTTATTTTGTTTGTGCCATATATACTTATCCTAATTTTTTTTTCTAGAAAAATTATTGTACTCGTTTAGTCCTTTGTAAAATACTTGCCATTTTAGGAAGGTGATATATATGCAATTTTTTCCTATGGTGTACTGATTATTTATTATTGAGTTTTAATATGAATATGCTAGAGGCCTAATTCATTTCGTACATTCTTAAGTATGTAGATAACAAATTCGCTACATGTTTTTATTTAAATGTAACGAAACGTAGAATCGTCTAATGTGTCGCATACTCGAAATTAATTTGTTTTTACAAACAAACGAAAAATATTTTCTCTTTATATTTATGAAATACAATTATTCTAGAAACGAATATTGATACAAATGTAAATCAAAAGTTAGGAATGTTTTACCTAGGAATTCGAAAATAATGCGAAAAGTGTCACACGCATGTATTGTACTTTTCGTATACTATTTATCCATATCACCTGCTCAACAGAAATCCTGTTTCTCGTTTTGTAATATATTATTTTATTAATTTATTATATATGGTAGGATTTCGATTATCCGTGGTTTCTTTTCTCTAGAGTATTGATCATTCAGTATAATAATAGTACTTGGTCAGGGATTGTAAATTTAGCAATTTTTGAAACTGCTGGTAATTCGGTAATATAATATAATTATAAAAAAATATATATAAATAAAAACTGTTTATATTACTCATGCCGGTTGATCGAAGTCTTGCTGAATTCTTAACAATTTTAGAAAACATTTCAATAAAGCGACATGAGGTACATTTGTGATATGTGATTTTAATACATGAAATGAAGCCTGAGTTAAATATCAGCCTTTCTGAAATTGACATCTATTATCTTTCTCATCATATTAGATAAATTGCATTGTTTCATGTATTTTAGTTATTTGATTTAATTTTTTTATGATTTTAAATATCGGTCAATGAAACGGCATTCGAAATGCTAAAACAAACCGTAGAATTGTAATTGTGCGATGACTTAAGAATAAGTATGCGGTGTAAAGTGTGCACGATTTTTGTTAAATATAATGTTTTTTGCCTTTAAACGGTGTAAATGCATGTGTGAAACTAGATTAATACATAATGTAATAAACATTAAGAAACTCGTTTGAAAATTAAAAGTTTGTTTTTCCCTTTGGACTTAAATTTTGAATGAACGTTAAATGATGTAATTAGCGCGGGCATATCATATTGAATATAACTGCCATAATCGACTCTTAAACGTATAGGAGAAAAAGAAACATTTTCATCGGATGAGCACCCTATTAAACAGAAAATGTTTATTGCGTCCTGTAGGCTTACCTTAAAAGAATTTGACTTGGATCTCATTTCCGATTAAATTATGTACATACTTAAATTCAATTTTACTTACATTTTAGTGCTTATTTAGCTGATGTTATTGTACGTAGACAAATTTTATGTTCCTTCAATATAGTGGGAACTTTTCAGTGTTTTCGATAATTGATAAGCCGAATACCGAAGCATGGAACATTAGAAAAATATTAAGCTGCAATATAAAAATCTAATTCTACTGAATTTAGTTTTTATTTTGTTACGACTGTCTTGCTTAATATTAATCAACGAAATATGGCTCCGTAAGAGGAGATTTGATTTAGCTGGTTAATTTTTAGCAATAATTTATCATTCTAGTGCCTACGAATATTTTGCGTTTGAGAGTGCAAAGTTATCTCTAGCGCGATATGAGACAGACGATGCCTCAACATATTTCTAAAAAATATAATGTATCTCGTAATAATTATTCAAACAATGAAAAAACGTTCAACAAATAAAAAGAAAATTATGATATATTATGAGTAACTTATTGTTAGTTATTGCACGTGACTTGTTTCGATTCTTATCAACATTAAATATCCTTTTTAAAATTAAGTTACAAAGACTGAGGTAAGAAAGTCGTTTTAACATTTAAATATGCTAAAATTAAGTGCAATAAAAATTAGCTTTTCAGACGGATCAAACATTTTCATTGTAATTTATTTCGAGATACTCTGTATGCGTATTTTTACGTAAAAATCCTCATACACGTTTTCCTCATATACTATTGTACTAAAATAATTTTAATTTATTTTATTTATTATCATTAAGAATGTTGATGACGATATATTACTATTGTAAAAGCAATGACCATTCTTGCCAACGCTTAATCTCGACAAGAGCGCGATTTCCTTTGCTAGAAGCAGTGTTAATTGTAAATCACTTCGTGTGAAAAAAACTAATGTATAATGTGTCGAAACGTATCATGCAATAGCTATTGATGATAATTGAAAGCAAATAATAAAGCACTACAAGAAAATATCAAAATATAATTCTTGCGGGACTACTAATGCCTTTCCATACAATACGAGGTTTATAATGCAATGCAACGTGCTATCAAGATGTCGGGGCATGTTTTTATTTAACAGAGTCAGAAATGTGTAACACATTCCTGATGTTTTTTATTAATAAAATATCAAAATCATGATACATACTTTCCATGCTTTTTATTTACATTCTCCTCTACCTTTCCCATTAATTCCTTAATTTTTATAAATTCTAAATTTGTATAATTCCTTATAACTACTCTAATAATATCTAATTAATATTAATTAACTTCTTTATAAACGACTACTGGAAGCGATTCTTATTTGAATATTGCGCTAAAAAGGGCCTGTGGGTTTCGTCTCAGTTAGAGCACGTGGTTCGTTTCCACAAATTATGTTGCGTGCTTCGTAGGCCCACCCCTACTATCACGAATATAGGTATTCTAAATGAATGTACACATTCTCCGTAACGATAACAACAACGAACAGGAACTTTATTGCAACGCAAGGCGTACAAGTTTTTGTTATCAAACGCAAAGCGTCTAAGTCTTTTTCTTTTCGTGCTTACTCACTGAGTTCTTACCAAGCAGTGAAAAAGCTTTTCGGAAGGACGCGCTTTCGCCCTGCTGCGCTGCGCGCGCAGTCTTATGGCGGATTCGCAAATTATCATGAAAACGCTCTTATGAACTCTCGTGTGGACGAGACCGTACGTCTCAACCCCACAATAGTCAACTCACATGTATTTACGCACACACTACAGCTGGCTGTCCATCTCACTAATTCAGTGCCTAGTTTCTCAACTAACCGCCATCCATGAGAAGAGGCCGCTAAAATCACCTCCGAATTTTCAAGTCGGTATGGCAGTCAGATTCGGCCGCGAAAGTCCATAAGGTGAAAGGTCTATTCAAATACCTCGTCTGTGCCACTAGCACTGGCCTGCCGCAACCTTCCGCGCGAACGCAGCTGTACGTAGGTTGTCATTCTACAGGCGAAATTTAAAACGTTAATAACTTTGTAATGAAGCCTCTATCAACTAATTGGTATTCTTGATTTTCGTCTTATTTATGCCTCTAGAATCGCTCATGTAAATTTTTCCCAGAGATGGCCGAACACCCTGTATTATGTGCGTCGAAATCGAACGTTAACTCTGGTTGGTTACGTACACCGAAAAACAATGCCGGGTGACGAATTTTACTCTACTTTTGTATATGTCGAATTAACGCGATATTTAAACACCATCTTAAAATTTATATAAAACGTTTTAAAAATTTTTTACAAATAATGTGTATGTATCGGAATAATTAAAAAACTACAAGACGTATACTCATCATTATCCATAAGCTGATTATGCTCAAGATTTAATCAGACCTTGAAACGAGAACATAGAACTTAAATATAAAGTTTCATTGAAATTCATTCAGTCGTTTAGACACATGTATTAATAACATACGCATAGGCACAAAAAAGATGTCTTTTTTTTAATAACCACAATATGATCATGGGGGTTTTAAAACGTGTATTTCCGCTAAAAAAAATTGTTGATATTTTTTTTCATTATGGTACTTTCTTTATACCTATCTACGTAAGGTCGAAAAGTAAAAATGCTAGGTCCCAATTGTCCTTAGTTTCTATCAAGCATTCGAATGAACAACATGTGGAGTGGACCGATCCAAAAATCGAAATGTTAATAGAATTATATCGAGGCAGTCCATGTTTGTGGAACGCGAAGAATATTGAATACAAATTAAAAAATAGAAGAATAGATGCATGGATGAAAATAGCGTCCACAATAAAGTGTGATGTTAGTGAAGTTGAAAGAAAAATAAAAGTTATTCCGTCTCGTGTTTCGAAGGGAAAAATAAAAAATTAAAAAATGCAGTTGTCGCGAGCATTAGATCTTGTTCAGACATTTTTAAAGGCTGTACATTGGCATTTGTATACAGTAAAAGTTAGTAACGAACTGCCCATGAATTCTAATGCCGAGACCATACTGGAGAGAACAGTTCGGAAGCAGCATGCCTGAAACTCATGAACTGCTCGTACTACTCGCAGGCGCAGGTAGTTCGCGAGCTATCTGTCCACGAAAACAGCCGCGTGTCCACATTAAAGCTCGCAAACAGTTATAACCTACATGTATTTTGAGTTCGCGAACAGTCCTTTTGATGTACCGCTTCCTAAACGAACAGTATTCGCTGTTCGCTAAGGAGCTCGCTACTCGCTGCTCACTAAAGTCTCCACACTATTCGCAAGCTGCTCACGTGCTGTTCGTGAACAACAGTGTAGTCCTGGCGTAAGCGAATAAACTTATGACTGTTCGTGAGCAATTCGTAAGCTGTTCGCGAGGTCCTGTCACGGGACCCTACACGAGGCTCTCGTATGGACACGCTGCTATTTTCGTTGGCGAAAAACTCACACTTCAATGTAACGAGAAGTGAGGAGACTTTGATTGACGAACGCCAAGAGCGACTCTGGCCAATTAAGAAAGACGTAGGAGTAAAAAGGTTATTTATTAACCGAAATTAACACTAGATTTACGGGCATTGATTGCACGTATATTTATTGATACCTTTCATGTTGACGATTACCTTTAAATACGATTTTTTTTTTAATTAAACTTTGTATTCATGCCATTGCATCAAACAAATTCAACATAAGTTGTTAAAAAATAATATTTACGCGTTCTGCAATTTTAAATATGGAATCTGACATCCGTCAAATTGACGGCTTCCGTAAATCTAGTGTTAAAGAAAGACACATTTGTTTTCAAAATCGAGTAATCAACTAATCATTCTAATAAAGTATACTTTGATCCTTAAGTATATCTGACCACACAAATTTTATTAAAACCTTCATTTATTTTTTTTCAAAATCTAAATACTTTTAAGACTGAAAATTAATAAATTAAAATGGGAGTCCACTATTTACCAGTACCAAGCATGCTGTAATAATCTTCAATAGCAAATATTTGTATTTTTATATGATTTAAACGAAAGAACTAATTGTTACAGAAGTAGATTAATAATTTCTCGATACATTTTTCAATAACTGTATTCATTTATTTTGAACATACTTCATACGCATACTTTTAGCGAAAGAATAAATATTAACTTCGTATACTGATTGATGATGGTGGCAACGAGCTATTTTCGAATAATTTGTCAAAAAGTTTTATCGAATATGATTTAAATGTAATAAAATAAATATATTCATTTTTTCAGAAAAGAAAACAAGCCTTTGTTCATTGAAAGTATATGTGCATCAAATTTTATAGTTAGAGCAATTTCTATAATCATGCCATGTTAATGTAGTAGTATGATATTTTCAGTCACAAATGTGTGATGTAACTGTGACGTTAAACAGTAATGTGTTATAACCATAATTTAAAAATTCTTGTTTATTTGCATGACGAGTTGTGTTCTTAGTAGATCTGGCATTCCTTTTATATTTGTCTGAAAGTACACTGTTACATCTTATATTTTATAGAATATCTAAAACTCAAAGACAGTGTTAACTAGACAAGCTGCACTGTTACGATTACTCATACGTAATGATAATTAGATTTTGATTTTTGATAGAATTCTTTGTCAATTTCTGTATTAAAAATATAAATATTAATTTATTCAAAGTTTAGTCGTTCAATAATTTAATAAAAATATAATTTTTAATTTAATTTTAAATCAATAAGAAATAATTTTAAAGAAATTCATGCATACTAGTGTTTGTGTAATTTATTTATTATACCTATTTGTAACTATATATTTGGTTATTATATATTTATTTTGCTGTTTCAAAGGTATAATGTACTCCTTTTCCTGGATATTGTTTCTCTCCCTAAAATAACGCATTAACATTTTAATTATTATATATTTATAAATATCATGGTTGAAAAATGATACTTACTAGAGCTGGTTTAGAATTTGGGAATATATAAAAGATAACATAACCGCCAACAAAAAAGACAACAAAAAAGGTGCCACATTTGAAATAATCATATTTTGTGCGGACACCATAAGCCCATCGATCTTCTCCCATTGCATCATATTGCCTATGCAACTGTAATATTAAATAGCTATATTTATTAATTGTATATATTATAGAAATCTAGTGTTACATTTAACTATAATACAAATTTACAGGTTCATTAAAATTCCTTCTCAAAGCAGGGAAATCCCAAGGATAATAGGGATCCTTAGCTTCCGCACCTATCCATGGTAAGTCTGGGTAGTCTCCACGATTGATGTCATCATAAGGACCTGGTACATATTCATGTGGATGCATACCATATTTTTCTGCAGCCTTGATTCGCTCTTCTTCTGTTTTTGGAAAAGGACCTGGCATCCATTTGCGCAATTGTACGGCTATAGTAAAAAAAGAAAATACACAATCAGTGACAATGCAACATAATATATGGAATAGATTCTTTAATTATTACGTGTTTTGGCTTTAAACAGATCTTCATATATCATATAATTCTTACATAATAAATAATGTTTAACCTATTGAAGCACAGTATGTAGCTTTTCCAAGGAAACATGGTACTCACGTTTGATCCATTCGGAAAATATTTCTAGTAATTTTTCGTTCCCTATGTGTCTTTTAATAATACAATGACAAAACTTATTTTTCACCAATAATCGATTAGACAGATTCCCGAATGTCTTAAATACAGCAGCCATCTTCAAGTGTTCAAGTCTATCTCTATGTATGTATGTCAGTCACATAGGGTGCATATACAACAATGCAACTCCTCGTTGTACGGAGAAAACATAAATAAAGTTTTGTTTAAAAATATAAAGACCTCTCAAAGTATATAATTTTCTAAACGATTGTAAATTTTAAAATATACTTTTTATTATACGTAGGTTTAAGCACAGGTGAGGTATGTAGACACATAATAGATGGGCGATTAATGGGACATTCTATCGCAGGAACTGAAATCCGACCACATAGCCTATCTTTTAATTTTTTCTGCAAGTATTGATGTTTTAAAAAATTAAAACTTTATTCGGAAATTTAATTTAATAAATTTAATAAATAATATATTCTAAACTCTATAACTGTATTAATTTATTATTAGTTTAGCACACTAAGATAGAAGTAATATTTCTCGAAGAGCACGGTGCTTCTTAACGAAAGCTTCAAATAACAAATACCGAAAACATTTTAAACAAAATGTGTGGGAAAATATTATTTCTTAAACTACCTCTATTGTTTTTGGTTGGTTATTTAGTTGAAAATATTTTGCTAAATCTATTAATTAAATAAGTAATGAAAAATGATCTGTCATATCAAATTGAACATTTACTTTATTCTTATTACTAATTAATACTTTTCGTTCTATAGCCTACCTGACAAATTTATTTAGTAATTTCTACGTTTAAGCCGTCGTATCGTAGTGTGAAACAAAATTTAGTTGGAATTGTCAAATTTTAGTTAATAAATTTTCTTTCATGATTAAAAATTCTAGCAACACTAAATCAAAATCTCGTTAATTATCCACACAAATTCAAACCACGTCTGCCTCTTTCAATCACTCGTTACTCTCTCCCCGTTGTTTCGCTCCCTGGTAACCCCTTCTTTTTTAACAAAACACACTCAATCCTTTTGCACATTACTCCAAACTACAGCGTGACACAAACATTCAACACACATCTCCGAACCGAACTGCAGCGTGACACAAACATTCAACACAAATATCCTACATTCGGTGTAAAAATCTCGTTAATTATCCACACAAATTCAAACCACGTCTGTCTCTTTCAATCACTCGTTACTCTCTCCCCGTTGTTTCGCTGTCCCTGGTAACCCCTTCTTTTTTAACAAAACACACTCAATCCTTTTGCACATAACTTAACATTACTCCAAACTACAGCGTGACACAAACATTCAACACACATCTCCGAACCAAACTACAGCGTGACACAAACATTCAACACAAATATCCTACATTCGGCCATACTGACCTTCATCCGCCTCGGATGAATATACTTTATGTTTAGGATTTAATTCTTCCCGGCCATTTTGACATTCATCCGTCTCGGATGAAGTTTACAAAATAAGCCATGGTTTCATGTATTCTGCACATGTTGATGTTACAGAAGGACCTTCATGGAAACCTACTTTTTCTACATCATATGTGTCATTACATTTAACTTTTGTAATACGATAAGGACCTAAATACTTCGCTCGTAATTTTCGTCCTGGACCTAATTGTGTACGTTTGATAGCTACAAGGTTATCTACTTCATACCTAATGGCTTTTTTCCTTTTTCGATTGAATGTTCGACGATTTTCTTCCTGCACTTTAAAAAGTTGTTTTTTAGCCCTTTCGCGCAACTCGTTTCTGTTTTCATTGAATTGAAATAAGAATTCCTGTTCGACAAGGTTTTTTAATTTAATATCAGTTTCATCGTACATTTTTACCCCAAATAATAATTCAAATGGTGTCATATTGATACTTCTCTGATAAGTTGAATTTAACACACGTTGTAATTTATCTATATGTTTATACCATTTTGTAGAATCATTAATTGAAAACTTCGTCAGAATCGGAATAATTGTTCTATTCAATCTTTCCACTTGACCATTAGCTCGCGGTAAGCCTGCTGTTATTTGTAAACATTTAATATTTTCTTTTACGCAATAATCTTTAAATTCTTTCGAAGTAAATGCTGAACCTCGATCTGATATTATTTGTTGTGGACTTCCAAAATTTTTTTTTTGTACATCTAATTTGCATAAAACTTCTCTCGTCGTCGTCGACTTTGTCGGATACAACCAAATAAACTTCGTAAAACTATCAACAATAACAAAAATATGGTTGTAACTTTTGCTTGTAGTATCTAAGGGACCTAAGTGATCGATATGATATGTATGCAACGGAATATCTATTTTTGTAAGTGGATGTAAGAAACCTTCCTGTTTACCCTGTTTGTAATTCGCCATAATACACGGAACACAACTAGAAATATATTGTTGAATCTTTTGTTCAAGATTAGGCACATAATAATCTTGTTTTATAAACTCCTCTGTTCGTTTCAACGCAAAATGTCCTCTTTGATGTGCTGATTGAATTATTTCACCTTCTAACAATTTTGGTACGACCAATACTTCTCGGCCATCCACAAATTTATATAATAAATTGTTATGTATACAATAATTATCATAAGGATGATTTTTTAAAATTTCCATAATAGCTTTAATCTCTCCATCACTTTCCTGAAACTTTTGTATTTTAACATGAAGAGGATCTTTAGTAATTTGTAAAACTGGATATCTACTTAAAGCATCTACGTGTTTCATACGTGTGCCTGATCTATGTATAATCTTATAGTGATAATCTTCTAGAAGAAGAACCCATCGAGCAATACGCGGAACTAATTCTTTTTTATTTATCGTTAATTTAAAAGCAGCACAGTCAGTAATTATGGTAAAAGAAATTCCTAATAAATATACACGAAATTTTTCGAGAGCCCTAACAATAGCAAGAGTTTCAAGTTCATAAGCACAATAATTCCGTTCCTCGCATTTAGTCTTCCTACTCATATAATATACAGGATGAAATTGTTCGTCGTCAGGCGATTTTTGCATTAATACAGCACCATATCCATCTTTACTTTGCTTGTAGAGTTGCGAATTACTGTTTTTCGCGTTTCCTTTTCAGGGTAGTGTTGCGCCTTGACACGATACGCGATTGATTTTTTTGCAAACTTAGGTACTGTTTGCTCAAAAATAGCGTCGCGAATTATTGATAAACGTGATTGCGGGTAGAGTTGCGAAATACTATTTTTCGCGTTTGCTTTTCAGGGTAGTGTTACGAACAATCACGATTCGCGTTGCTTTTTTACTCTTTTATATATATAATGGACATCAACCGCGTTTGCAATTTTCATACTCTAAATTAGCGTTGCGATCTTGATTAATCGTGCGATTTTTTATTTAGCGTTGCGATATTTTCAATGCCCAAATTCTACCCCAATTGTAGTACTAGTAGTAGTTAGTTTATTTTGTGGCCATGTACCAATAGCCCCTGATTAAAGTTAGAGTTGCGAATAATATACAATGTTCGCGTTTGTTCGTAGAGTTGCGAACAAATATTTATCGCGTTGATATATTAGTGTTGCGAATAAATACGATTCGCGATTGTCTTTATGCAAACCTAGGAACCGGGCGTTTGCTTTAAAAATAGCGTTTCGTATTATTAGTAAACGCGATTGCTGTTAGAGTAGCGAATTACTATTTTTCGCGTTTGCTTTTCTGGCTAGTGTTGCGAATAATTACCATTCGCGGTTGCTTTTATTCTTATAAATCGCGTTTGTAATTTTTCTATTATAAATTAGCGTTGTGATTGTTGATTTATCGCGTTGTTGCCCCGTAGTGTTGCGATATTTAAAACGTCTAACTTCATCCCCATATGTGCCACTCTATTGTAGTTTGAAGTAGCTTGATGTAGTTAGATTATTTTGTGCATGTATGGTTATAGCTACAACCGAAGACGCCAGCACCTGATCCAGCGTTTTTGGGCAACGCGATTTGCATTAGCGTTGCGAAACACAAATGTATTTTCATTAAAGATAGAGTTGCGAATATACACTAATAGCGTTTGCTTATAGAGTTGCGAATTCCTATTTTTCGTGTTGATTTTTCAGGGTAGCGTTGCGAATTCCATACGCGATTGCTTTTATTGTTATTTAAGAATAGCATTGCGAATTAACTGATCGGTTTGCTCTTAGCGTTGCGAATTACTATTTTTCGCGTTTACTTTTCAGGGTAGTGTTGTGAATAATCACCATTCGCGGTTGCTTTTATTGTTATAAATGGCGTTTGGAATTTTTATGTTATAAATTAGCGTTGCGATCTTGACTTGTCGCGTTTTTTATTAATTAGAGTTGCGATTCAATGCCCAAAAGCTGGTCAAAACGCTGCTCACTGCACCAGGATCATCAAGAAGCAAGCTGGGATTCTGCAAAGCCTCGAATGGCTCAACATCATTATTAAAATTAGTGTTGCGCATGATTTAATATGGGTGCACGCGATTTAATTAATAAAGGAACTCTGTATGGTTCATTTTCCGAATAACAAGCACTATTCGCGTATAGTTTTGTATTTTATAAATTAGCGTTGCGAAAAAAAGAATGGTCCACTCACGGGTTGTTTGAATTTAAGACGAGTGGACGTTTATTCCAATTATGAGTTTATTCTCAAAAGAAATACTGCTTAAAAGTACTGTTGTGAATAGACCAATTGTTTTATTCTTCATAACGTGTTAAAATCTGTATGCATTTAAAAATTCTATATTATGATTAATTTTATTGTAGATTGAATTTATGATTGCTATATAGATATCTATATCACTAATTATTCATTCTTAGAGTTGGTAATTTTTACGGGATATAATAACGTTTGCAATCCAATTGTTATTTATAAATAGCGAATTTTTTATAAATATTCTGTATTCTTTGCATAAATCAAAGTTTATTCGCGATCATTGTTTTAATTGATGGAAAATAGAATGCTTGCATCAAAAGGATATGCAAATTGCAATTCGATATTTCATATTGAGAATTAATTTCCGCGCAGAATCGACATTTTCGTTCGTTATTGCTTTTTCTGCATGAACGTAATTTAGTTTTCAATACAGTAAAATATAATTATTGCAATGTATACGTCTTGAAAATTTTTTTCTTGAAAAATAAAGTCTACGGTAACAAATGAATAAAATTTTCAATCTATTTCTTATTTATCTTAACACTGAGACGAATTTAACTTTTCATTCAATTTCATGTAATATTTATGTTTTTAAACTTTTAATATCAATTTTTACTCGTGAAAGCTTTAGTTAAAATATTAATTTCATTCACTTTTACTATGATCGATTACTATGAGTCTATCTTGACGGTACATAATTATTTTTTTCTGTGTCCATTGATACACTTTCATTTCAGCTATTAATTCTTTGAACAAGTTCTTGTTACAGGATCATCGAAGAATGGAATTGGAAATTGTACACGGATTCCATCTTGATCGCTCTTAGAGAAATATTTCATACAATTTTATTTATTGTCTGATTTATGTTTCAGGGAAACATCGTGGGATTAATCAAGACACCAAGAAGAAATATTTTTTCATATTTATTTGTTTTATATGAGTTATATATTTTATTGGATATGAGTTTTTGTTTCAGGAAAACATCGTGGGAGTGACGAAGACACCAAGAAGAAAATATCTTGTCATATTTCTTTGTTTCATGTCAGTTATATTTATTGTATATGAGTGTATGTTTTAGAAAAACATCGTGGGATTGATGAAGACACCAAGAAGAAAATATTTCCGCATATTTCTTCATGTTTCTACAGATTGCGTTAGAATATAAGTACAAATGTATATAGATTATAAGATAAAAAAGCGTTCTCCTGCCGTTTATTAAATATTACCGAAGCGTAAATTTAAGTGGGAATGATTAATATTAAGATACATATTAGTATTCTAATATGCAAGGTCCATACGTGCAGTTGCACATTTCTGGTTGGATCTTCAGGATCCTTTCTTCGTTTTGTACAAGTGTCTTGTTAGGCACTGTCATAATGCAAGTATTTATTTAAGAAGGAACAATTAATAATAAAGTATATATTGATAATTTAGTAATCAGGATTCATACGTGCAGTTGCACATTCCAATTTCGTTTCTAGAAAACATGTGCTGGATTGTCTCACATGTATCAACATTTCGTTAGGTTTTCGATCTCTTCATCAGAGTTCGTATGTGCAATTGCACATTCCAATTTCGTTTTTAGAAAACATGTGTATCATCTCACATGTATTGACATTTTGTTAGGTTCTTCATCTCTTGATTGGGCAGTTCTTTTAAGAACTCTCCTTTTCTAGCTCATTTCTAACTTTTCGATAGCTTCTCCCTTGGATAGGTATTCGAATTCCTCGCCAAAGGAAGGGTGGTTGGGGCGAGGCTAGGGTGGGTCTCCAGTCGCAGCAACCTCCACGAGGTGAGACCTGGGGATTATTATTTACTATGTAATTAATATAATTATTAATTACATAGCAAATAATATGAGCTAATGGCTGTGTTCTTCTTATAGTTCCACATACCTTCTTCGTCCTGGTGTCCGGTCTAATAACACTGATTTCGAGTCGCAGATACGTTTTTGCCGAGTTAGTTTTTAAATAAATAATATGTCACAATGTAAAATAAAAAATAGAGGATTTGCGGTGTATTTATCAATGTATTTTAATAATTTTGAAATCTTTAAATAATCTCAATCGATTGGTTATTCCAATGAAATTAATCGATTAATGCCCAATGATGGACCCTACAGCTTTAATTCCGTTCAAAAATAATAAAATTTATGTAATTTTATTTTCTGTCTCACTTCCTCTTGTGTTAATTTCTGAATCTGTTGATAACGTTGCGAGTGACACGAAAATGGTAATGGGGTCCCGGGACCCCAGAAACTCCGGCCGAAAAATTACATTAGGTGAAAGGTCTATTCCTATACCTCGTCTGTGCTAAGACTCCGCATTCCCCTAAGACTGCGCACTCGAGTGACGCTTCTCGCCAGAGTGTTTTAAAATTAAAGTAAGAATTATTTTCAAAAAATTAAAATAAATACGGTAAAAACCATTTGTAACCGTTTGCTATTAAAAACTGTACTGCAGAAGCAGACTGGATTTGTGCGTACCGAAACATTCCTCGAATGCAAAGGGTTAATAGAGAAATAATTTAAATTCGACTTACCTGCTGCGTTGACAATAGGGCCCGGACAGTGCACCGCTATCGATCACGGCGGTGCAGTGGCCGGGCCCTATTTATTTATATTCAAGTACATACAAGAAATTATAATGTTTATTAAGGATGATAGTTATAAAGATTGAAGATTTTATCACACATTCATTTATTGATAGTATAATTATCGTACATAAGCATTTGCAATTAGATAAATTGCTAATTAATATCATTTAGTAATTCATATTTACCCTATAGGAGAATATTGTTTTTTTTTTTAATTATCAAAGGACATGGTGTAACTGGTTTTCAAGCATTTCACCATTGATTCGATCAATTTCACAAAACCTGTGTCCTTTGGCTTCTCTAATCCTCGCAAAACTCTGTTTTTCATTACAGCAACAAATTCTTTGTTACTTAACTGACCATCCACTAGAAGTTTATAAAAAGAAGATTTATTAATGCTATTACATATTTGAAACATAGATTATAATATAAGATGGATTGAATAACTTGACTACCTGGAAGGGTTCCAGGGCGTTTGGTTGAAAACCAAAGTCAAAGATATTTGGTCAAAGACATTTGGTTGAACGAACATTTGAGTGAAAGAACATTTTTCAACACGTTTCACAATTACAGAATTTACATTCTGCTTGGCCCTTGCTTTAAAATTATTGCTTTGTATATTTTTATGTTTATATTTGTGTTTATTATTTAACTCAAATATAATGTCAGTTTTAAGCTTACGAATGGTGTCAGGTTACTTTTTTGAACCAGATTTTTACTTTGTGTTTATCGCAAAAACTATTGGGTCCTATTACCTGGTTGCTGTCTTTTTAAATCTAGCTCTAACCAACTTCGATCCTGCTTTCAAAGAACACCACGCTAAGCAGAAATAACTTGTAACAGATACATGGAAGAGTAATCGGGCACTCCTAACAGAGGGGGAGGGGGTCTGCTTTTAAAATTATCTCTGACTTACTCCAATCGCTATTTCTGTGTCCATCACACAAAGTTCAAGTCAGCCTATGACAATGAATACGTGGTTATGACGATGGAAATTCTTCTTCAAACTAGTCCTAACTCACACCAATCCTCATTTCCAATCTATTCTTTTACTAAGCTACGGCCACTTCTCTACTTTCGATCAAATGTCCGTTTTAGATTTGTCGATCAAATGTATTCGACCAAATGTCCGGATGCTACACTGAATATCTCGCCTGCATTTGTTAAAAAAAAGAAATGTCGAAGGATAAGAGAAACAAATTTCAAAGACTCTTTTATTTTATTAAAATAAAATAAATAAATATACGGAATGTTCGGCTATTTCGGGGAAAAATTTTAATGGAAGATCCTAGAGATCGCAATAAGACGAAAATTAAGAATACCAATTTGTTGATTGAGGCCTCATTAAAAAGTTATTAATGTTTAATGTTCCGTCTGTAGAACGGCATTCTGCGAACAGCTGCGTATACGCGGAAGGTTATGGCAGGTCAATGCTAGTGATTCTCACACAGCATGAAAAATTCTGCTTACTGACATATCGATAGCCTTAGAGTTTTGTGTTCATTCATGCCTGGATTTAGCTTGACACAATATATGTACATTATTTGTCGTCGGTTGTCATGCCGATTAATACAAACAAGAGAAAAAATCGACGATCGTGGACTGACGTATACAGAGTCACAGACATGTACATTTAGACAGAATTCATTGTAGTAGTAGCAATCTTTTTGAAGAAAAATCTCGAAAACTAAGGCCGAGCGGCTGTTATATGTATAGGAAACAGTTGTTCAAAATCTTGACCCTACCTTTCCTAAATAATTATCCATTGCCTTCCCATAAGTGGGCATAAAAATTTAAGGCTGTCGATATGTCGGTAAATAGAACTTTTCATGTTGCGTGAGAACCACTTGGACCGATCTGCCGCAATCTTCCGCGCGTATGCAAGCGTTTGCAAATGGCCGTTTTACAAGCAGAAGTTTGAACGTTAAAAACTTTTTAACGAAGTTTCCATCAACAAGTTAGTATTCTTGATTTTCGTCTTGTTTTGGCCTTTAGATTCTCCCATTAAATTTTTTTGTAAGAAAATGTCTAATAAAAAAATGTTCCATACGAATGTAAGTAAAAATATAGATTTTAATTTAAAAAAACAATGTTACCCTTCAAATAATCTTGTAAGCGTTCAACAAATAACAAATAAATAAGCCAGATATATTTCTCCTTTGAAACTAAAAAATTATTGTATTTAACGTTTTTGCCAAAAATGTGTTGTTTTCGAGATACTTAGATTTAAAGCTTTCAAATAAACGTACCCTGTATAATGTGATATAATGTGAGATTACAATTTCGTTAAATGATATTAAAAATTAATTACACCCGATTTCAGTAACGAAGAATTTTAATATACTTACTGTTCTCATCAAAAATCGTGTAAACCACTTGTATAACATGATCCGTTAAGTCAACGTGAGCCACAGTTTTCGCCACATGCTTCAGTGTAGCTGCAAAAATTACAGTGAATATAGTCGAGTTAGTATAGTCTCGTGTTAATTATTGTTTCATATTAATAAGAACTGAAATTCAACATTTCATGCATTTCAACAATATCTATTTTTCGTTATATTTTGGCGGGTAGAATCGTTTCTAGAAAGATTGCCCACATGTAAGTAAGCGCCCGGTACATCAAGATTAAAAAACGTAAATATTATTATCACCATTTGAACTGTTTATTTGCCAAATTGATTAACTCCACAAATGGGAAAAAAAAGAAATTGAAAAAATAATATATGTACATCTATAGTAGGTGTTGGACAAGTAAATGCAATAGAGTAACAGTGTAAGGAATTTGGTCGAAAAAAGTTATCATTCTACAAATTAATATTTTATTATTATTCACACAAATAATAAAAAATTAAACATTATTATTAACCTCACATTCTGTTGAATTTCCAAACCGTCTTGAGATGATACAAAAATCATCTTCAGTAACGATTGTAGGATTTGCAAGAAAACAACATTCAACTTTTAATAAATGTATTTATTTAAAAACTCTCTCAAATCTCTCACAACTCAAATGACTCTCTTAAACTCTCTCGACTTTTCGACTCTGCCCAACCATCTCTCGTTTCCCATCACTATTATTGCATTAGGGTTGCAACCACTCGAGACTGCTTTCGCCGACCAAGTTTATGACACTGTTGACTCCCACAAAGTTCGTGGAGCCGATTTATGTAGCAAATAGATATTATAATAACTATTTACAATCACGTTTATTTATTAACAAATATATATACAAAATTAATGTGTTAAGAGGAATTGTAACAATGGTTCGTAAGGGTTCTTGCAAATCTAGTCCTTTGTATCTGTAACTCTTGTGGTCAATGTATCTGTAACTCGTAACTTGTAACTTGTAACTTGCTCTGCCCCGTCCGTTTCTGTTCCGTGATTATATATCAAGTTCAAAAATAGGCGGTGATTCTATTTGCAAATCAGAAGTCCAGTCCTCTCGAGACTCCAATTCCCACCCACTGAGGGTTGTACGGGGGTAGGTGTCCGCGGTCTCAAAGGGCAGATAGATGGGCCCATTTACATTTGGGCCCTGGTACATTTGCCAGTTGACCAAATTAAGTAATTTAAGTAATATTGAAAATACATGACGCGTCCTATAATATAAAATGTTTGAACTCGAAACTCTAATTTTTGCCTGTGCTGGCCTTGATTAAAATGCGAACTGTGTTAAACCTGGCCGATTCACCGAAACCCACACAACATTTAACCAACCATTCGTTCCTATTTATTCACGCACAGATACGTACCATTCACACACTTATTATACAGGGTGTTCGGCTACCTATGGCAAAAATTTTAATGAGCGATAGTTGAGGCCAAAATAAGACGAAAATCAAGAATACTAATTTGTTGACGGAGGCTTCGTTACAAAGTTATTAACATTTAAAGTTCCGCCTGTAGAATGACAACCCGCTAAACAGCTGCGTTCGCGTGGACGGTTGCGGCAGGGCAGTGCTAGTGGTTCTCACGCAGCATGAAAAATTCTACTTACCGACATTATCGACAGCCTTAGATTTTTGTCCACTTATGGGAATGCGAACACCTTACGTTGAATAAGATTCAACCTGTCTTATGAAAATCCAGAAGGGCATATCAAAACTCGCCCGACGAGATTTTCACAGAGAAAGGGTGAATGCCAGTTCCAATACACAATGTTGTGAACAAAAATCACCCACACGCGATTATACACGCCCCACGATTGTCCACAGTGTCCACAAGTAACCACAAATAATCCTTTCAGGTACTAACCACTATGCAATTAAATAAACACGCACCGCGATTATGTTATTCGTGAATGTCTACGTGTATGTGTATCACGATTCTTCCGAGTTACTTACGAATAAAACTGTTATTAATTTTTCAAATACACTTCAATTTAAAAATGTAAAAAGGAATCGCAGGATAAATGAAATGTTCGCATCGATTTACGTTCATGCTCTTCTGAATTTTCACAAGACAGGTTGAATCTCATTCAATGTAAGGTGTTCGTGTTCCCATGTGTAGTCACAAAATTCTATAGCTGTCGATAACGTCGGTAAGTAGAATTTGTCATGCTGCGTGAGAACCACTTGCACTGGCCTGCCGCAACCTTCCGCGCGTACGCAGCTATTCATAGATTGCCGTTCTTCAGGCGGAAATCTAAACGTTAGTAACTTTTTAACGAAGCCTCAATCAACAAATTGCTCTTCTTGATTTTCGTCTTATTTTGGCCTCTAGAATCTCCCATTGAAATATTTCGCAGGGGTGGTCGAACACCCTGTATATGAATTAAAGGCTTTGGTTATATTTCTGTTTTATTAATTAAAATTTCGAAAATGTCAAAAAATGAAGTTAACCAGTTTGGCATATAAATAGCTCATTTATTAATATCTAAATGCACCAATTTTTAATATGAAACGATTAATGTAAAATAACGAGATAATAGAATATATTGAAAGGTTCCGGAAATTAATTTGTTATGTAAGAAAATCTTTTTATAATGTTATTAAAAACCTTGATCGATTGACGCTCCTGCGATATGATAAAACGTCAATGCAGTGTCTACATCGTTAATATTGTTTAAAAAATGGAAGAACTTGAGATATTCGTCCTTGCTTATTCCTTTTGGACTCTCCTTGAAACTGTAAATATACGGTTCATTATAATGTATTTAAATATATTGTATAACATGATCATTAAAACCTGCAATTGAATAGGTATTCGGAAGAAGGGCCATTGAAGGATTTGTTATGTATGCCGAACATTTCGTTCCCCAATTTTTCCTTGCTACTTGCTTGCATTAGGAAATCGGCCTGCTACTTATCTAACCTTTGAAATGAGGGTCACTTCCGCCGAGATACAACAGCCCGGTAATTAACGTAATCCGAAGAATACAGCAGCTCGGTAATTAACGCAATTCGGAGAATACTGCGTACGGTAATTTCTAACGTACATTTAAATCCGTCCCTCCAACCTCCCAGCAGCTCTTCGACGTTTCACCCTCCTGCGGCTCCCTGGTTTCGCACCAGGTTCGTCCGTACGTGACTTCATCCTAGAGGCTCCCTGATTTCGCATCAGGTTCGTCCTCGCTATCAACTATCCTAGCGGCTCCCCGATTTTGTATCGGGTTCGTCCGTGCACCTAACTAACAAATTGATACCATATTCCATACTTTCTCTCGTATTCGCAGGCCACGCGCGCTGCACGGCAATGGCTCGTAACAGATTATTGCACTTTCAGATTCTATAAATTGTATTATACAGGGTGTCTCACCCGATTTTGACATCTTGATTTTCTCGCTATTGTTACTCGTAACAAAAAATGTTTCAGCGGAGGCTTGAATGGTATCGAGTGGAGCATATTCTGATGTTATTAGTGTTTTCGTGAGTGGACGCGTAAAGGTCATATAAAGGTCAACTTTGTTTTTTTAAATGGAATGAGGTATTTTTTAATACATCAATCGATTCACAGCTGGACAATCGTTATAAAAAAGTACTAACTATGTAACGTCGAAAAATTAGTAGTTCAGGAGATATTTCAATTTAAATTATTTAAATTCTTAAGGCATCATTACTACCGCACTAAGTCGTTAGCTCTGTTTACCAACGTTAGACTAGCAAAAACGATTGACTGAGGTCGGTAACGTTGAAATGTAAACATTTGAGAACTATTCGATTATGACAATCATTCTTGAGTTTGAGTTTAGTTTCTCTTAGACATCTATCTGTTTGTTCTAAAATGATTTACTCAAGAGCCGAAAAAGTAGATGTAGTTGCAGCGTATTTGGAAGCTGGAAAGAGTGCAGTGCGTGCAAAACAGTTGTATGGAGAGAGATTCCCTCGTAGACGTCAACCATCCCGTAATACTTTCAGTTATGTCTTCAAACACTTTCATCAAGCTGGAAATGTGTCGCGTAAGACACCTAATCGAAAAAAAACAGCGACGAATACTACAAATGAAATTGCTATTTTGGCTGCAGTGACAATAGATCCATCTGTAAGCTGTCGTCAGCTGGAAAGAGAATTCAATATTAGTCGGTCTAGTATCGTACGTGTACTGCATAGGCACAAATTTCACTCATATCACATATCGAAAGTTCAAGAACTTACTAATAATGACTATCATCGTCGTTTAGAATTCTGCGAATGGGCTTTTGGCCAAAGTACTGATTTTTTAAAAAAAGTTATGTTTACAGACGAAGCGACGTTCACAAAGAATGGAAATTTTAATTTAAAAAATACACATTTCTGGTCGGCACAGAATCCACATTGTTTCAGAGAAACTGACCATCAACATCGATGGAATGTGAACGTATGGGTTGGCATAATCGACACTCATATTATTGGTTCACATTTTATCGATGGATCACTAACTGAACCGAAGTACAAACACTTCATAATGGAAATTTTACCCACATTATTAGAAGATGTGCCGCTACATGTTCGTTTAGGAATGTGGATGCAGCAAGTTGGATGCCCTGCACATTATTCTTTGGTGGCAAGAAATGCTTTAAATCGACAATTTCCGAATCGTTGGATTGGAAGAGGCGGTCCCATTCATTTTCCAGCACGGTCGCCTGATTTAACGCCCCTCGACTTTTTCTTATGGGGCCATTTAAAGAATAAAGTTTATGCTAAAGCTTCAACTACAGTGGCCGATATGAAGCAGCGTATTATCGCTGAATGTCGTAAAATATCAGCCGATACATTAAACAACGTAAACCAGTCATTACTTGATCGATTTAAAAAATGCCGTGTGCAAATGGTCGTTACGTTGAACCATTCCTGTAAATAAACGCCAACGTCTTAGTACAACAGTAATGGTGTTTTAGAATTATTTAAATTGAAATATCTCCTGAACTACTAATTTTTCGACGTTACATAGTTAGTACTTTTTTATAACGATTGTCCAGCTGAATCGATTGATGTATTAAAAAATACCTCATTCCATTTAAAAAAACAAAGTTGACCTTTATATGACCTTTACGCGTCCACTCGCGAAAAAACTAATAACATCAGAATATGCTCCACTCGATACCATTCAAGCCTCCGCTCAAACATTTTTTGTTACGAGTAACAATAGCGAGAAAATCAAGATGTCAAAATCGGGTGAGACACCCTGTATATATCCTCCGCTAATGTGACACTATGAGATATAAAAGTACTAAACAGAGAAAAGGAATCTGTTGAGCTAGATTCTTCTTTTATACGTCATATTTGTCAATGTAATATTACTATATAATGTCACACTACTACAGATGACTTCGATTTAAAAGTAAAGTTGCATGTGTAGGAACGTTCAATTATAATTACACGGGTTACTTAATTTAATGTTAGGTTACTGAGTGATCCACGCACCCGTTTGGTTATTCAGGCGGCAGGGGAGGTGAACTTCTACGTAGCGCGTCCTCAGGTGGCGGATAGGTGCAGCCGCTGGGATGGGATGCGGGGATGGGGTCAACAACCTGAGAAGGCTGGTGGCCGTATCCTCGCATAGCATCCCGGATTGTAAGGCTGCTGAAATACTAAGACCACCACTTTAAAAATGGGTCTGAGAGATCCAATTGTATCTCAACGTCAGAAAATCATTGGCGCAAAAAATACAAAGTTGAAGTAAGTATAATTTAACAACGTTGTGTATTGGAAGTGGCACTCAACCTCTCTTTGTGACAACAAAAGAATCGATCTGTCTAAAAAAAATATGCATTTCTATTTAAAGAAATGATGCAATTGTTAATTGCACGTGCACTGCTGCATCTAAAAAAAATTTAAAGGACTACAGATGTAGTGCACTTCGAACCATTTATCTATTTCCTTTGGCATTTTTTCGGAAATGCAATAATAACGGAGTTATGACCTGTAACAATTGCGTGGACCACCCTGTATAAGAATGTTCATATATGGCGCGTACGTTAGATATCGACTCCATCTCATTGGAACAGGCTCCTTAAATTCGAAGGGGTAGATTAGACTCACGGGCTTAAAATGTTTCTCACGCGAACGTGAAATTCAAACTATTCGACAAAATAAAAAATTTGAAGTTCAAATATCTCGACACAGGATTTTAGGAGATAGGTCCTTCTTCTGAATAATTATTCAATCGATGCTTTAATAATTTACACGCTGATACGTACCGTTTCTTTATGGTTTTTAATATTTTTGTCTTTTTCTTGTCAGGATACCCAGCATAAGCCAATAATAATTCTGTGAAGTCTACTTCAGTTATTCTACCATTGTCATCGGGATTTCTTCTCTCAAACTGCATAAATTTAGCTATGTTTATTTATATTTCTGTTTGTATAATTTTCAAAACAATTAATATCAACTGTCAACATTCGATAATAGTTTTGAATATTTATTTCCATTATTTACAGAAGAAAAACTTAAAACATTAATAAGTACATCATTTATGCTGAAGATGCACGTCATAATTTGGCACGCATAAACTGTCCTGCAACTTTGTAATCTTTATATACATTAAATACTGTTCATGACACAGTTATGGATAGGTTGCGTATGCTTATGCAGATGCTTATTTCTATAAAAAGTAGATAAAGCAATGGAGCTAAAATAGAAATTTGTCTTATCTTTGACGGGTTTAGAAAAAAAAAAGTATTTCTTTTTGAGTATTTTTGCAATATTTCCAGCATGTTCACTTCCGAGATACATAGATTGGAATTCAAACTTGTATATTGCGATAACATCTCACACATCAATAATGGATAAGTTTTTTTTCTAATACATTTATATAAAGACTACAATTAATATTGAGTCAGAAAACCCGAACAAATGTTTTGTGACAAAAATTAAGAAACATATTTCGCTTAAATTATATAACCACTTTTAATAACTTTTTAAATAATTTAATAACTGCATAACATCTACGTAGCATCGATTTGAATAATATTGGTCAACAAACTTTGAACAGTAATTTATATTTTTTACAACTGAGCTTCGTTCCCATTTATTTATGTATATCAAGATGAAAAATACCAAAGGATAAAATTATTTGGTTCTAATTTGAAAAATGTAAGGTACAATTTATTTAATGCATGAACAATAGATACATGTGTATGTTAAAATAGAACACTAAAATAAAATAGTTTATCGTTTTACTGAAATCGAAGTTCAACGATAAGATTATCTCGAGAAATACAAGCTGTTAAGGGGGGAGTCTAATGTGAATGATAGAAAATTGAACCATTTTTCTTAATTTTTTTAAAGGAAATGTTACATCTGACGTTATGATTCTTTTTTGCAGTTTACTTAGCTATCCTTTGGGAATACAAGATAATTTTTTTATTAATTTTTATTAACTTTTAATGTTGTTATCACGTCCGCAGTAAACATGTGTTTAAACACTGACGTAGGTGATTGCAACTCTCAAGGTTGACTAAATCAAAAAAATCGTAAAGATTTTTATTCGGTAGGTTTACAGTTATCGCCCGTATCAAAATAATTAATTTATGTTGCAAATTGACAAAATGGTGAAAGCTTAAAGTAAAAATTGCAAAATTTCGTCGTTTCTTTTGCAACTTTTGAATAAAAAAGATATGATATTCTCATAACAATTTGATTTTGGTACGGGCGAGAACTGTTAGTATGTGGAACAACGTGTAAAAATTTCAAAGCAATCGAACGATTAGTTTTTGAGATTTTATCTACGCCAGTTAAGAAAGTAACGTTTCGAGAGAAACGCATTTAAAGTCTGCAAGATCGTACTCATTAATCTCAGCTCCATATAGAATTCCTTCCAGACTATTGGCACCTGGATGACAAAAACGCTCAAATTTCAACTTTTAATAACAGCAAATGTCTCTTGACCCTGTCATAAACCTTTCGAAACAGTAATGTCTGGGCTGTACATGGTAATCACTCGAAGCAATGACTCCGGTAATTAACTCGAGGGCTATACAAAAAGTGTCCTACAATCCACAATACTTGACATTTATCTCTCAAAATTTAACAGTACATTCTTAAATATTTATACTTTCAAAAAATGAAGTGAGAAAAAAATTGATATTTTTGTGGTCTCACATGAGACTCCCCCCTTAAGGGGCCTTTCTACTTTGTGGGATTTAAAAAATCGAATTTTTTTGCATTTTCTTTTAGTATGTAGTCTCGAAAATATATCTACCAAATATTAAATTGAAATTTGAAAAACTAACGAAGTTATAGCCTGCTGTAATGTACCACGCGCAAGTATAACTGGACGTAGATCTTTAAGTTGCCTTTCTACTTTGTGGGATTAAAAATATTCAATCTTTTATTTGCATTTCTTTTTAGTATGTAGTCTCGAAAATATATCTACCAAATATTAAATTGAAATTTGAAAAACTAACGAAGTTATAGCCTGCTGTAATGTACCACGCGCAGGTATAACAACTGGACGTGAAAAATGCGTTTCTTTCTTAACTGGCGTAGATAAAATCTCAAAAACTAATCGTTCGATTGCTTTGAAATTTTTACACGTTGTTCCACATACTAACAGTTCTCGCCCGTACCAAAATCAAATTGTTATGAGATTATCATATCTTTTTTATTCAAAAGTTGCAAAAGAAACGACGAAATTTTGCAATTTTTACTTTAAGCTTTCACCATTTTGTCAATTTGCAACATAAATTAATTATTTTGATACGGGCGATAACTGTAAACCTACCGAATAAAAATCTTTACGATTTTTTTGATTTAGTCAACCTTGAGAGTTGCAATCACCTACGTCAGTGTTTAAACACATGTTTACTGCGGACGTGATAACAACATTAAAAGTTAATAAAAATTAATAAAAAAATTATCTTGTATTCCCAAAGGATAGCTAAGTAAACTGCAAAAAACAATCATAACGTCAGATGGAACATTTCCTTTAAAAAAATTAAGAAAATTGGTTCAATTTTCTATCATTCACATGGGTTATGTTGACTCCCTTGCTTATTTCAACAAATTACAAACTGTTGTCGATCTTAAAACAAACATGATTTGTGTTGTTGGTGAGACACAGTTTGATTCATGTGTCAGAGTCATTGCAAATGGTCTTTTAAATGATATTGGATTTCGCGTATGTTACCAAATGTACATAAAAATATAACCCGTTATTTGTAGAAAAAATAATCACGTTTATTTATCAAAATAAGTAATTAAATGTTTCATAACTATTTACCTCCAAGCTGAGTATTTCTTTCTGTAACTGCTCTTGAAATTCAAGGAATTTCTCAATAGTAAGCTTTCCTTTCATGCTTGACCCGAAGAAATACGTAGTTAATGCAGAATTAACACCCTATATTACAACGAATAAAATTACATTTTAAACAATAGAATGTAGAATGAAATAATTGTAAATAAAACTATTGATAAGATTCATTGCACTCAATAATAAATCCCATCATTCCCTCGAAGTCTTAATTATCAGTATTGCAATAATTTTCAATACCTTGAACATGTTACCAGTAGCAACATGATCGCGATGCCGACTGCCGATACTAGTTTGCTGTCGAATTAAGGTAGCGACTTTTCCAAATTCTTCGGAGTCTACGTCGCCATCACCGTTAAAATCAAACATTCTGAAGGCAATTTCAAAATGTCTTCTTGACGCTATAAAAAGAAAAATTCGTTTAGAAATATACAATGATAGACATACAGTGGCGACCATTTACTAACGTATATGTCAGAAACTTATTTTTGTCACCATCCTTACGTATACTATTTTCATTTTTAATATTTGAGACAACTAATCTTTGTCCGGATGTGTGTTTTACAAGGCAAGGTCCCTTTTTACGGATTCTGTGTCAACCTGTTTATGATTTTCTATGCATGTCTATTGCAACTGATTTCCACATTTCTTGCACAGTTCAATCCTTCTCGATTCGCTCGTTAGTGTATTCAAAGATCGGGTCGCTGTGTTGCCGCGTAAACATTACGTCAAAGTGTTTTGTTCCTACACGATAAGCTGACGGCTACCACAGTGAAGACGTTTGTCGTGTGTATGTGTCAGCTGTAGTCTCAAGTGCCAAGCTACCAAGGAACAGAAGTCACTGCGAAATGTTTTGAGTTTCCGATGAGAAAATTGTTTTAAAAAGTAAGCTGCGAGAAGCTTTTCTATCAGTTACCGTATACAGGATGTTCAATATCTGTTAAGAAAAAAATTTAATAGGAGATTCTAGAGGCCAAAGTAAGACGAAAATCAAGAACACTAATATGTTAATTGAGGCTTCGTTAAAAAGTTATTAACGTTTAAAGTTCCGCATGTAGAATCACTGTGTGAAGAACTCTACTTACTGACGTATTGACAATCTTCTGAGTGAGAACAACTAGGACTGACCAGTCGCAACCTATCGCTCGCACGCATCTGTTCGCAGATTGTCGTTCTACAGGCGGAATTTTAAACGTTAATAACTTTTTAACAAAGCCTCAATTAACAAAATTCTTGATTTTCGTCTTATTTTGGTCTCTAGAATCTCCCATTAAATTTATTCTAAGACGTAGCTGAACACCCTGTATGTAGGTAATACGTAATGTTACCAATTAGGTTTGTTAACGGTAGGAAAATATTAATATTTTATAAGAAATACACTGTGAGTAGAAAATGTACTATTGAATATTCGCCAAACAATATGGTTGCAACATGACGACGAGTGTCCAGCACGTTATGGTCAGCGAATGAGGACACTGAATGAAAATCCAAATCGACGGATAGGACATGGAGAACCAATTTTGTGGCCAGTTCGTTCCTCACACTTAACGCCACATAGTGGGGCCATTGCATGCCAAACGCGGCAAAAAGTGGTTTTATACAAATATACCCACAATGAAATAATAATTCACTAATAGTTAATGGGACACATGGGCCATGATTTAGTGTGATTTTTTTAATCATTTGTCGATTTTTGATACAACTACATGATTTTGAAACGTTCAATCTTAAAATCATCCAAAATTATAATCATCGTTTATTGTTGCTTTGATTCTTCAAAGTAAATGATGAGTAATTGAATTAAATGTACTTAGTACGTATTTAAATTACGAATGAAGAATCAGATGAAGAATCATTCATAGATTCATAAATTCTTTCGTTTTCTCGTCGTAAAGGTCGTGTCGTCTATTCGCTAATTGCCATCTTCTCCTGAAACGAGACTTCAAAGTTGCAATTTTTGTTTTCAAAATTTTCTGGTACTCCACAGAATAATTATCCCGGCTCATTAAGGACGACTCTAAAAATTCTAGTTTATTTTCAAAATCATGATTTTGATGCTGTGTCATGATGTTATAAAAATGCATCATTAAAAACACACGTACTCCTGATGAACACTAGGATTTAAAAAAAAATATTACTCTATTAAAATGAAACTTTTGCTACGAAAACTGTATTAACAAACTATATAGAAGATGACGAAAAATGGCGAAATTCAAATATATATATATCTGTATCTACCTACTTCAATTGGAAATTCCATTATTTTAACACTAAATATTTCACTCACAACATACAAGTTAGGAACGTCAAACGACAAATGCTCCAAATTCGTGATCATTTTATGCTTTTATAGCATTCGAAGCAAAAACAATGAAATGTATGCATTGTTTCCTAGTTTTGATGTATTTTTGCGAATCGTAACAATACTCGCAATCGCCGACGCTCGCACGTGCCGAAACAGTTGATCATCTTAATATTTTTCGCAGTAGCAGCTAGTAGCAGCTAATTTTTTTTTAAAAAAAAAAGGTAAGGCTTCGCTCTACAAAAAGCAACTAAAATGAACACTGAATCACACTGCATTCATAATTAAAAAATAAAATGAAAACTGAACATGTTCAATTAGTTATAACTAAAAAAATGTAGGAGATATAAAAGTGTACTTTGGTGTAATTTAAATACGTACTAAGTACATTTAATTCAATTACTCATCATTTATTTTGAAGAATCAAAGCAACAATAAACGATGATTATAATTTTGGATGATTTTAAGATTGAACGTTTCAAAATCATGTAGTCGTATTAAAAATCGACAAATGATAAAAAAAATCACACTAAATCATGGCCCATGTGTCCCATTAACTATTAGTGAATTATTATTTTATTGTGGGTATATTTGTATAAAACCACTTTTTGCCGCGTTTGGCATACAATGGCCCCACTTTGCGCCATTAGATTTCTTCTTACGAGGAACAATACAAAATCTAGTCTATCAAGAAATACCGACTACACAGACAAATATGAAGCAGAGAATTGTTGTATCATATGCTGTAAACCCAGAAGTGATAACACATGCACGTGATTCAGCAGTAAAAAGATTACAACTTTGTATCACCGCAAATGGCGAACACTTCAAATATTTTCTATAAAACAGAAACAGCACAGAAATTGAAGGATACTTTGCGTGGTCTGTCAGGCTTTCCGTTCCAATAACATTTGTTTCTAAACATAAAAGTAGCAGCTAATGAATTGTAGAATTTATTTAAATAAATCCAGCGATAATAAAGTGTTTCTGCAATTTTACAGTCTTTAGTGATCTTTATGATTTTGTATAGTGCTGTTATGCATCATTTTTTCTAGTCATTTTCCTAGCAAGATAAGTAAACACAGTGCCAATCGTACCAGTCGAAACGTCCTAAACCTTGTCTGGATCTATCCCCTCCCATAGCTATTTTCCGAACTTTTAAAAACCTATTACATTTTTCCTTCTGACTCACTTTTCAGTTTCACTTGGCACGTTTAGTATCTTTGTTCGCAGATCTTGTAAACGCCCGTTTAGTTGTGGTTTATGAACGAAAACGTAAGTTGTGAACAAGAGGATTGAGCATTTTCTCGATGGAACCTGCCGTACTATCTCTCTACACCATAACAGTACCATTCTAATCATGACATCGTGATAAAAAAATAGCATTTCCTTAAAAGATATGTCTATGTCCTTGAAATCTCATAAAAAATAACCTTGGAAATATTTATTTCACTGTCTCATGTGCTTCACAAAACAATGTATCTTTGGTCTGGAAAGAGTTTTCATAAGAGATATTCAAGGTGGACAAAGTTTTTGTTCCACCCAGTATATAAGATATAAAGTGAGCTAAAATGAAAATTTTGTATAACGTAATAATAAAGACAATGAAAATACGATTATTCATATATTCGTAAGTATATGTTCGCCGCTGTAGTACCTTATGGAAATCAATATTTTTCAAAAAATATAAATGCCAACGTTATAAATGTTACTTACTGGATAATACAGTGAGTAGGAATATATAATCAGAGAAAGTGATTAGTCCAGCGCTTCCAAGTTTATAGAAAATACTGTCCTCGTCCAGAGCCAATTCTAATTTCGTATGAATATTCTATATAGAAGGTATGCATGTAAATAAATTCATCATTATTTTACGTTATTTACACATTATGTACAGATATTAATGTCGATCTGTATAACAGTGATAGAAATTATAATGCTAAATAAGTTACCGGTAAACGATAAAAGAAAACATTACATTCGTTTCCATTTTTAACGTTTTATGAATTGCATATATTCCTCAACAAAAAAATAATTAAAATTTGTCCAAATTCAACAAATAGTATATAAATATTGTCTTTGATAATATATTGTTTAATTACAAAAGTTGTATTTTATTATATTTTAATTCCGTTTTAATTTTCGTCGTATAATTTTGTCACATGCCGTGAATATGCGACAAATTTAAGTATCTAGGATTAATTTCAACCCTAGGTTTATGAGCAATGTCAGGCAATATGAGTCACGAGTTTGATGCATCACATAAAATATCTCATTTTTCATAAGCAGAACTTCAAGAGATCGTTCATTGCTTTTGGCTTGTTTTCATAGTCTTCGGAATTTTTAAAAATAAATTTTGATTTCTTAATTCCAAAATTACTAGAATTTCCTCTTTATTTCATTCTTTCTGTATCTCATATTTGTAATGAATATTTTTGTAATAGTACTTATAAAACTGACTGTCTAAACAACGCTGTGTTAAGGATTCTTAACGAATCTTAACATCACGGGGTTTACAATCCGTTTTTACCGAACTGAACGTTATAAAGGTGGTGGACGAAGATAGTCCGATAAACATTACAGCAGAGTGGAAGAAAGCTGACCGTACTGCAAAGGGGATAATAGTAGACTATTTAGCGGATTCTCTCCTGAGCTTTGTAACGCCAGAGTAAATTGTAAAAGAAATATTTAAAAATTTAGACAGTACAACGAAAGAAAAAGTTTGGCTACGCAGTTAGCTTTAAGAAAAAGACTATTAAGTTTAAAGTTACAGGGATACATGCCTCTAATGAAGCATTTTACAGTTTTCGACGGTTTAATGTGTGCTCAGTCAATAATGTATAAAGTTCCTCAGTCATATGAGGAAACCGCAAGTAGAAATGATAGGGTTAAATGGAAAAATGCAATAAAAGAGGAAATAAATTCTCTGTTAATTAATAAAACGTGGACTATAGTCACGAAACCGGAAAATAAAAACATTGTTGACTGTAGATGGGTATTCATAATTAAAATTGATGAAAAGGGGAACCCATGTAAATATAAAGCACGCTTAAAGGGGTTTAGTCAAAAGTATTTAGAAGATTATAATGAAACGTTTGCACCGGTTGCAAGAATTTCGAGCTTTAGATTTATCATAGCATTTGCAAATCAGTTTGATTTATTAGTACATCATATGGATGTTAAGACTGCATTTTTAAATGGTAATTTTAGGGGTAACCAGGTGGGCAAATTGAATAAAGCCTTATATGGACTTAAACAAGCAGCAAGGTGCTGGATTGAAGAATTTGATAACGTTCTAACGTTTCTAACGTTCTGTTGGATCAAGCAACGTACAGCACGTGAAAACAACGGTTTAGGTAGAAAACCTGACCTAACCGCAGCAAACCACCAGACAAATATTTTTTACTCGATAGAACATACACTCACACTCATTCTCCTACGTGACTCTCTGATAAAAGACAGTTTTATAGACAGTGGAGCAACTTGTTCCCTCGTTAAAGAAGGGGTAGCTCGACGGGCTAATTGCAAAATAGACCCATACGCGACCACCATTAGAGGGTTGTCAAGCTCTGTTGCCACAACGATCGGGAGTACGACAGCTGTGATTCAAACAGAAGGGAGTAACGGTCGAACTGGGCCAGTTTGTTGTTCCGGAGGATGCCATTCCGTTCGACTTAATAGTGGGCAAAAACGTATTAAGCAATGGAGGAATACGGATCGTCACCAATCCCGACGGCACGACGAAGCTGCAGCGCGTCTCGGTGATCAAAGGGGGTGGACAAGAAGCCGATCTACTTTGCTGCGTTGCAGAGGGATTAGAAGGGAAGACACGCGAGGACCTGATGGAAGTACTAAAACGATACGAACACATGATAGTAGCAGGAAGCAAGGTCCGAAGCGTAAGTACAGGGGAGATGCGAATCGTTACCAAGGAGGATCGCGTGGTGAGTTATCGACCTTATAGACTATCCATTACGGAAAGAGAGAAGGTTCGGGAAATCATAGCGGAGTTACTCGAAAACAACATTATTCGGGAGAGTACGTCGTCTTACGCGAGCCCTATTATCCTGGTAAAGAAAAAGAATGGCGAGGATCGCATGTGTGTGGACTTTCGGGCTTTGAATAGATTCACGGTGAGGGACAGGTTTCCGTTACCTTTAATTGAAGATCAATTAGACCGGTTAGGAAAAGCGAAATATTTTATAACACTAGATATGGCGTCAGGATTTTATCAAATTCCAATTGCGGACGACTCAATAGAAAAGACAGCATTTGTAACACCTGACGGACATTATGAGTTCCTTAGAATGCCGTTTGGGCTTTGTAATGCACCTGCCGTATTTCAGCGCGCGATAAACAAAGCTCTGGGAAAATTGAGAGACACGATAGCATTGGTTTATATAGACGATATACTGATTCTGGCAGAAACGGTTCAAGAGGCGCTCCAACGTTTAGATATTGTTTTAAAGGCACTCGACGATGCGGGATTGTCATTGAATCTAAAAAAATGTTCCTTTTTTAAAACACACAGAGTATCTGGGCGGGAAAAATTAAATCTCTGTTAGAGGCACCGGTACCGACCAACGTGAAGCAGGTTCGACAGTTTATGGGACTTGCGAGCTATTTCCGCAAATTCATACCTGAATTTGCGATGCGGACGGCGTGCATTACAAGGCTAACTAGGCAAAACGAACCGTGGAATTGGAGTAATGAACAGGAGGAAGCGCGAAGATATATTTTACAACGCTTGAGCACAAAACCTCTTTTGATCATTTTCGACCCTCGAAGGGAGACGGAGCTACATACCGATGCTAGTTCTATTGGCTATGGGGCAATTCTGTTTCAAAAGGCGGAGGGTGAACTTAGAATCATAGCATATTATAGTAGACGCACGACACCCGAAGAATCACGTTACCACTCCTACGAATTGGAGACATTAGCGATTGTGAATGCACTGAAGCACTTCCGCGTCTATCTTCTAGGGATCAATTTCAAAATTGTAACCGATTGCAATGCTATAAAAGCCACCAGTACAAAAAGGGATATCGTGCCGCGAATTGCTAGGTGGTGGGTCTTTCTGCAGGACTTTGTAGCGGCTAGCTCGCACAACAAAAGAAACATTTGGCGTGCAAATGCTAGCATGGTTTACGACAAGCAAAGTCGAAAAGGCCACTTTTGAGAAAGCCGTTTCTTACGCGTTTTATTACCCGGTATGTTTTTCGTCGAAGGTTTCAACAAATTGATATAAAATGTTTTCTTTCGATAAATTATCGAATCGTCCATCTCACGTTCAATTTGGTTTGGGTCATCACCACCTTCGTCATGGAAATTACTGTAAATATTGTTATTGTAACGCGTTGATTAAACAAAATATTTTGTTATTCCTAATTCTAAGTTTCATTCTCGGACGAAACAAAGACTCACTACAGTACCTTGAGAGATGGATTTCTGAATCTTCCAGATCTAGTCTACGCCACAAGTTTCAGTTAAATAAATATCTGCATAATTATGAGAATAATAAAGGATATTACAGTATCATTTAATAGAGAAATATTCGTTACAAAATGTGTAAAGAGTTGGTTGATATGGCTTCTTAGGAAGCAGCACATAACTATGACTATGGAATTCCCATCATATCAAACTGTATTACAAGAGAGTGTTTCCTAATTCTGGTCAACATTTAATACACATGTAATTACAAATCGACCCAAAAAATCGAATAAAACATAATCTAATAAATAAAATATTAGTTTTATACGGCTAGATTATTAGTCGTACAATTAGTAGTGAATAATTAGTCTATCAATATTATCCTTCTTTTTTGTTGCATACATTGCTTGAATATGTTCACGACTCGTCACTAGTTGCAGTTAAAACATGTTTATTTCTTTGTAATGATGAATATTCTAATATAACTAGTATTTTCTAATGTGACAGGTGAAGGACATTATGACATTATGAGAATTTTAAATATTTCAGAACTATGTGAAAATATTTTTATGTCGAATTCAGTCTTTGCAAAGTAAGCCCAGAAAGATCCAGCCTTAGACGTTCAAAAATTAAATATTTTTATTAATAGGATATTTGTTTAAAATAATTAACTCACCTTTGGATCGTAGCGTTTGTATTTATCCAATCCAAGACCTAAAAATAATAATATAATTTAAAAACATTGAAAATTTTTCTCTAAATAATCTATAGGGTATAATAATACTCATGGAATAATCACTGCAGCTATGTCGTACCAACTATGCAGAAAATGTGTTTGCAAACAAGGAAATCGGTCTTTCTTAGATTCGATATATGTACGTACAAAGCAGGGGGCTTATACTAAAGTGGAAAATAAGGAATACCGAAATATGTATCTTATATTTACCAGGTTTTAGATATCATTATAATCTTGAAGATTCCTTTTAAAGCGGGTTCAAAACCCGATACTATTTTCTTATCGTCATTATATTTTTTATACATTATACTTAGCAGCCTTTTATTACGAATCCGATATTAGGGTCATTCCATAGCAAATTGATCACTTTTGTACTCGTTTTCAGTGATTTCGTTCAAATTTAAATATGTTATAATCCATGTGATATTAGGGGGATGGAGGCGATACATCATTTTGCTGTTTTTAAAAATTTGTTTAAAAAAGATTAGAGACCCTCAAAGTTAGCAATTTTTACTGATTTTCACGAAAACTACTTTCACAAAAGAATATTTATTTCCGTAACCGTTCAAGATAGGATCTTTTAATTTGTTTTAGTTTTAATCGTAAAGCATTGCTCTTTTTCATTAACTTTTTTTTATTCGTAAAATCATTTTTGTTGAAAAAATCAATTTTTCGACGTTACATAGTTAGTACTTTTTTATAACGATTGTACAGCTGAATCGATTGATGTATTAAAAAATACCTCATTCCATTTAAAAAAACAAAGTTGACCTTTATATGACCTTTACGCGTCCACTCACGAAAAAACTAATAACATCAGAATATGCTCCACTCGAACCATTCAAGCCTCCGCTGAAACATTTTTTGTTACGAGTAACAATAGCGAGAAAATCAAGATGTCAAAATCGGGTGAGACACCCTGTATGTCTGCTATCCCCACCACTACGTTAGACGCTAAGGAAGTTCGTCGTCACTATTGTCAATTTCGATGCACTCAATTATGCTCGATCTGGCCACACTGGGCCACACTGGGCCACACTGATCATCCCCACCACTCCGTTAGACACTAAGGAAGTTCGTCGTTACTAATGTCGATTTCGATGCACTCAATTATGCCAGATCTGGCCACACTGGGCCCGACTTTGTTAGTTGAATGCTAATGCCCGAACGACTCGGCCAAATAAATACATGTGCTTCTTCTTGGCTCCTCTTAAAGGAGGACTGATCAGGACACTTGGAAAAAGGATGGCCGTACTACCATGGGTGCTCTCACGACCCTGGTTTTCTGTCAGGTTACAGAATTGTATTGGCTTTTGCCGTAAACAGTCACAAAATACACTTTTTAGAAAGTTCACCTTGTGTAGATTTTTATCAAATGCCCGACCGCTACTCTGACGTAATCCCATCTTTCTTGTTATACATATATTATATTTCACGTAGAATCAGCCTTTGCTCGGTTTTACTATGAATTTCGGCTTACCTTGTATAAAATAAACATTTGTTATTCTCAACGGTCAGATCAAATACTACTAGAATTGGCTTCCGGGTTGGAGCCGCGTTCAGAAGACGAGAGAGTCCGACGTTTCGCCAGCATTGCAGCTAGCTTCATCAGGGAATCAAATAATCTCTGATACTGAAGAAAGTATCAGAGGGGACCCTAACTTATACCTGTGTCCATCGTTGCGGATCAGTGCACCATCCAATAGATTTTAATTGGGCAGCTGGCCAATTAAAAAACTGGGAGGAGGCTGTTCCAGATTGGATTGAGATATAGACCTTTATCCCGATTGATGTTGTTCGGGTATTTTTCGGATTTCTACCGCTTCACGGTATTTCCTGGGGAAATAAGCGTTTTCCTTAGCCAGGACTTTGACATCTTGGAAAAGGATCTTGTGGCCAGTCTCAATCTGGTGTTCGGCTACAGCTGACTGTACGTAACCCAATCTGGAGCATCTTTCGTGTTCCTTTAGGCGAGTATTGACACTCCTCCCAGTTTCACCGATGTACACCTTACCGCATGAGCAGGGTATTCTGTATACAACTGGGCAGGTAAGGGGTGGACACGGGTCTTTGGCAGAGGTCAAGATTTGACTCACCTTTTGAGCCGGTTGGAATATCGTTTTAATATTATATTTTTTGAGAACCCGCGAAATCCTGTCTGTTATTCCCTGTAGATAGGGTAAAAACGCAATAGATGTTAGGGTGTTTTGTGAAGGTGGGGATTGTGTATTTGTGTTAACTGGTGTATTGATTATTTTGCGCATCGTGCGGTTGATCTGAGGTGTAGTGTAGCCGTTCTTAATTAGAGCTGTTTTTACGTTGGTGAGTTCTTGTTGAAGGGAGGATGGTTCTGAAATTGAGACTGCTCTGGTGATTAAGGAAGAAATGACCGATACCTTTTGGGATGGATGATGGTGTGAAGAAGCTTGTAAATATCTGTCTGTGTGAGTAGGTTTTCGGTATACTTTATGTCCAAGAGTGCCGTCGTGTTTTCTGTTTACCAGGACATCCAGGAAAGGGATTTGCTGGTTCTTCTCTATTTCGACTCTCTCGTCTTCTGAACGCGGCTCCAACCCGGAAGCCAATTCTAGTAGTAATCACTATGGCCGCGAAAGCCTAAAAAGTATTGGTCAGATCAAATGTTAATTATTTGTTCAAGATCTTATTTATTTGATCAGTAACGCACACCTCCGGTCACAACACTCTGCGTGACTGCCATGATGGGGCACGATCACACAATTTTCCACGTTTATACTCGTCGAAATGAGTTCGATAGTAATTCATTGAATTCGTAATACACTTGTACTATAATGTTATGTATAGAAAATACAGCATTTCATTCGAAGAAACGAACTTGATGTTGAAATCTCCGCCATCTTTTCACTGACAAGAAAACTGTTTTTGTCACATATATTTTTCTAATATTTTTCATCGTTTATGAAATATTCTGGATTTCAAAATAAAACTGACATTTTGTATAATATAATCCTCACTTAGTTTTAGTTTATGAATATTTTGTTAAATTTTTAAAAAATATGGTCTGGCCGCCGAAAACGGCAAACGACAAATATTTACATTATACAGATTCAGAATCGTTTCAGGACCTACATAGAATCTAAAAAATGACGGTTATACAACCTACATGAGAGCTGATGAAAGAACTTTAACGTAAATCGATATATGTAGTTCGACTTTCAAGTTCTTTATAACAGTTTCGACTAGGACTTTTATACATATAACTTTTCAAGCCTCGCTTTTTACAGTACGTGGTACGCTCGACTACAGGTTGAAATAAAGAACAGGAACCCCAGAGATAAAAGCTCTACTCTCTCTGGTTAAAGAAAATTAAGCGAACTCGATTCAATATTTAAAAATTGCAATATAATGCGCCTAAATAATATTTTATAACTAAATGTAAAGCATTTTAAATAACAAACAGCCACTACTGATTCCTCTCAAATTATTGTACATACATACATAAATGTATACGATATATAGTACATTTTTTTAAATGTTACCATCTGGCTGTTTAACACCAGGCGTTATGGATCTCAGGAAGTCGTCAGGTGTCATGAAGATTTCATGAATGTCGTTGTTGGTCACTTGTAGAGTAGCAAAATATCGAAATACTTTGTCAGGTGTGGAATAATGCCTCATTCGATTTTCATATTCTATTATCTGTATTGCAAATATTTGTTATGTATTTCATTGGTAACAACAATACCATATCTTAAAATTACCAAATATAATTCAAGGCACGTATGAATTAAACAATTAATATAGAAAGGATATATTACATGAGTTTATTTAAAAATTATAAACATATTTAAGAGGCTACATGTACCTAGAAGTTGGGGGAAAATACTTTTCTTCCTATACTCTTTATAGTTTTGGTTATAAAAACCAAAAAGGAAATAACATTATTTATTCAAGATTTTTCCTATATACTATTAACTATGTCGAAGTATAAAAGTAACATTTAGTAATGAAAAGAAATTGAATTTACTAAAATTAATGTACTAATAATAAGAAAATTGAAGACACGAATACATCAACCACTGTTTTGAGGAAAATTGTTGTCTTTGTGTATCTTCTTCAATTTTCTATTAATCTTTTTAATTTTTCTTCTGGAAATTGTTTATACATATACTTTAATAAAACTTATATTTTTAGCGTTGTCAGTTAACTTGCTTTTTTGTATAAAGTGTTGAAAACAGTAGATTTGTTTTCTTTTGAATATTATCGGGTATTCTATCATGACTTTTGTAACTATAGCCAATTTATTTCTACAATTATATTTGTCGAGAAAACATGTTTATTAAAGGATCTAGTTGAATAAGCGTGGTGAAAGTGCCCCCAAACCAAAGTGAACGGGGTTAATACCATTCGATAGGTGGGTCGAAGAAACCCCTTTTCACAAAGTTTCGACCCGGTATCTCTACTACAGGCGTAATTACGGGATGAAAATCATTTTTTGATTTATCCTTAATATCTCCCGTTTTACTCAATTAAAAATTATGAAAAAAATCATGATTATTCTACCGATTGATGTATGTATGATGTATACAGGGTGTTCGGCCACCTCTAGCAAAAATTTTAATGAGCGATAGTAGAGGCCAAAATAAGACGAAAATCAAGAATACTAATTTGTTGGTGGAAGCTTCGTTAAAAAGTTATTAACGTTTAAAGTGCCGCTCTTACTGAATTTTTTTCTCGAAAATACGCAAGATTTCGGGGGTATGTCTATTCACCAAAAATGACTGTAATTGAACCCTACAACCGAAAATAATTTTTCCACAACGATTTGCAATTTTTTTTCTCCGTTGAAAAATTTAGGCACCTAATTGGATTTTCAGTAAGGAATTTTTTTCTCGAAAGTGCGTACTATTTCGGAGGTATGTGTAATGATAAAAAATGATTGTAATTGATCCCCGCAACCGAAAATAATTTTTTTAAAACGATTTGAAAAATTTTTTTTCGCCGAAAAATTTCAGCACCTACTCGATTTTTTTTCTCGAAAGTAGATAGGATTTCGGAGGTATGTGTACTCACCAAAAATGATTGTAGTTGATCCCCGCAACCGAAAATAATTTTTCCAGAACGATTTGAAATTTTTGAATTTAATTGTTAATAACTTTTTAACGAAGCTTCCATCAACAAATTAGTATTCTTGATTTTCGTCTTATTTTGGCCTCTACTATCGCTCATTAAAATTTTTGCTAGAGGTGGCCGAACACCCTGTATAGCCGAATAAGGGGGTCAAATGTGGCCCCAAACCGAATTGAACGAACGATGGGTCATTCGATAGCTTATCCAAAAAAAACCCTGTGTGCCAATCTTTAACTTGAAATCTCGACCGTGGGGGTAGTAATGGGGTGAAAACAAAAATCATGTTTTTGTACAATTTCTCTTGACCTATTGAGTAAAAAAATGTAAAAAAATTCAGAGACATTTCGGGTACCGGGGCACATATTTTGGGAGATTTTCAGATTTTTTGATTGAAGAACCAGGTAGTAAAAGATAAAAAACCGTAAAAAATGCCGAAAAATGTCGATTGTGTATTGAAGGAGGTCCGGAAATACTTTTATACTTTTACAGTAAACAAGTATTGCTATTACTATTATTCTCAATTTTTTTCAGATTTTTCATTTTGGTGCGCCGCAGTGCAAAAAAATAAAAACCGATTTTTTCCTCATTTTCTGCATATTAGAGTAACTTACACGTCGAATTTTTATGCATTCTTCAATATATGAGTGTTTCGTAGACTGTTTATTGTTTCTACACTAAGCAGAATTACATACTTTGTTTCAATTGAGAAAAATTGAGAATAATAGTAATAACAATATCTGTTTACTGTAAAAATATAAAAGCAGTTCTACAATCCTTTCAATGCGTAATTGGCATTTTTTGCGGTATTTTTATTTTTTACTACCTGGTTCTTCAATCTAAAAATCTGAAAAACTTCCAAAATATGTGCCCCGGTACCCGAAATGTCTCTGAATTTTTTTACATTTTTTTACTCAATAGGTCAAGAGAAATTGTACAAAAACATGATTTTTGTTTTCACCCCATTACTACCCCTACGGTCGAGATTTCAAGTTAAAGATTGGCACACAGGGTTTTTTTTGGATAAGCTACCGAATGACCCATCGTTCGTTCAATTCGGTTTGGGGCCACATTTGACCCCCTTATTCGGCTATACATATACCTGTAAGGAAGTTGACTTCCTCGAGACTAGTTTCTAAAGGGTCCTGCGCGCGCATGGCAGAAGAGGAAGTCAGGTTTTTGGAAACACGTGGGATTGCTGTGAAAAGTGGAAAAGTGAGACGATCGAGAATAAACATCGAATGTAGATTCTTTTGCAGAGAAGCTCTTCGTGGTGTTCTTGACTGGCCCCTTTTGGTATTCCCCATAATTGGAAAATTATAATATTATAAAATTATAAAATTATAATATTATAAAGTTATAAAATTATATAGTTATAAAATTATAACATTATATACCCTTTGATAAACTGTTCACATTTTCTACAACGGCATTGCATTTTAAATAAATAAATAAGCAGTAAAACAATCAAAATCATTTCAATGTTAAGCGAGGTATAAATAATTAAATGGATATTAGAATTAAATTCAAGTAAAACACATAAATTAATATTAATCAGATATTAAATGGTGATACAAAACAAATACATAAAAAAAAAAAGAATAAAACTATACCGTCTGGTTGTCTCATGCCGGGTGTAATCGCTCGAAGAAAGTCATCAGGAGTCATAAAAATTTCGATACCGTCTAAAGTAGATACTTTTACGGTCGCAAAATAACGAAAAATTTTGTCAGGAGTCGAATATGCTCTCAAACGATTTTCATATTCTGTAATCTGTAATCATTTATTATTAATATATCATGTGAACACAAATAATAAAAAATAAAAGAACATTTATTTACCTTAAATAAAAATTACTTTCTAAGAAATTTTTTATATTTCATTCAAGTACAATACTAAATGTTGTTTTTACATAGAAGTGAACTGTTATAATTGTTTAAAATATTCTTGTAAAAGTAACTCTTGATAAAGAGCAGACAACAGTATTAGCATCTATAGAGTACTATCGCAAACATGAAACCGTTTATTCAGGATTAATTTTTCCCCTCAATATACAGAAATATTAATTAAATAACAAATAATAATACAACTACTGCTAAAGTAATGAAAATTTCGCAACTTTCTGTATCTACATAAAGTACACAATAAATATTATATCAAGATATACGATTAAAATACAACTCTTACCCGGAAACATAAAACTGCAAGACTAATAGAGTATAGCCGAATAAGGGTGTCAAATGTGCCCTTGAACCAAATTTGACATACAATGGATCCATCGATAGAGCATCAGAAAAAAAACATTCTGTGCTTTTGATGGTGGGCAAACACACTTATGGCCGGTAGTGTAAGTCTATTGGCTTATTAATTATCTTATTTTGTAATTAGAACATAACAAAATTCAAATATTGTTTTTAGTTTAAAAACACCTGAACTTCGAGGAGAAATTTTTAAAATAAAAATTTGTTGTATATTTGAAATATTGTAGAGTTATACTTCCATCCATTTGTCAAATGAAAATAAAGCAATTCTTTGATATTCTTTGTGTAAAACTATCTTCGCAACGGTTAATGTATTAACGTTATATGTATTCATAACATCAGTAACTTCCAATAAGATTTATCGTTAGGTAGTCGCTTCGTCGCACAGTGGAGTATTCGGACCGAAAAGCTGGCCAAAATACAACTTTTCAAATCTTGTGTAAGATGTAAAATTTTTGTTGTGTGAGTTAATGGAATATATGAACAACGTTGTATCAGTACTATTTTTTTTATTTTTGTACTCATGATAGTACTAATTTTTCTCTTCATCCGTTTCTAAAATACCGCTCGGTTATTAGTATCGTTTATGTGTGACGAAGATGTTATGTTTATTTGTTCTTTACAGACACTTTTTAGGCAAGTATACATTACATTTTCCAGCATTTTTCACTTTCTTATTGTTTCTGGGCTTGCAATTATTCAAGTTTGAAGATGATCTATGATTTAGTGTAATTTTCCCATTTGTAGTATTTTCATGAGAGACATTTCTAGATTTCTAAATGAGTCTTGATGGCCTTTTTGGCGTCATTGGAATCGGTAAAGGTTTCTATTCTCAATGCAAAAATAATTGGCTGCCAAGATGTGCTAATAGAGCTTTTACATTATTTTTGTATTGCCATGTATGGAGCAAACATTGTGTATCACGTCGCGTTTTTTTCGTTTAACAGGTTATTTATGTTAGCTTTAAATAAAGTTGTTACTGATTTATCATTTGAAGGAGTTTGCTCTTCCCGCGAATAGGAGGTGGCGCCACCACGGAGGACAATTGTTTTCAGATAGCGATCCATAGACCTCACTAACGTATAGATCCTTGAGCGAGACAGACGTGTATGCGGTTACAGTTATAGTGCGACCCGCGTTATTGTGTTCTACGTTAAACTTATATCGTTTTGTATGATTCAATTTATCTCTTTCTTTTTCCTTATAATATACAGGGTGTTTCCTTAACATTTGCCCACCTTTTTTCGAGCACTTCTGTTAATCTGACAAAAAAATGTTTCCAACAAATGTTTATCAATGTCTTATGTACTACAAGATAAAATACTGAATTTAAAAAAATTATTATTTTTTCAATAAGAAATCGAGGTCACCTTGCTTTTTTTAAATAGCATTGCATATTTTTTACTTCATATTATTATAGCTTGCGTTAAGACGAATTCAACAACCTGCTATACCATGGCCTTTGGATGACCTTGAACTGAGAAAATTGACTCCAATCAGCAAAAACGATCAAAGATGAAAATTGCTTTATTTTAAGATACATCAATTGCCAAATTGATACGTTTATTTCAAAAAGTTATATCATTAAATAAACTCAACGAAAACAAGGGTACCAGGTCGGCTATGAGGATGAATCTTGAAAGCTTAGATAATCCATTTCATAATAACTTGTGACAACATTGTTACAACCTATGTTCAAACTACAATCCATCTTCTACAGCACAGAACTCCGCTCTCTGTACTACACTTCTAGTTGTCACATCAATTAACACATTCCGATCTATGTTACTACATGACTGTACAATGCGTTCTCGAAGATCTTGAACATTGTCAATTGGGTTTTCGTAAACAATGGACTGCAGATGTCCCCAGAGATAAAAATCTAAGGGGGATATATCTGGAGAACGCGGTGGCCAGCGAATTGGACCATATGTTCCTATCCAACGATTTCCGAACTTAAAATCGAGATATTGACGAATTATGCGGGCATTGTAGGCAGGGCATCCATCTTGTTGTAAATACATGCTGTTTCTGATATTGAGAGGAATATTATCTAATAAGCCTGGGAGTTTTTCTCGCAGGAAGTTAAGATATCGCTGCTCTGTTAAGCTTCCTTCGATGAAATAAGGTCCAATTAGATAGCCATGTAAAATTCCGCATCGGACATTGACACTAATTCGAACTTGAAAATTACGTTCTCGTATCCAGTGTGGATTTTCCACAGCCCAATGATGTTGATTATGACGATTAATGATTCCGTTATTTGTGTCGGATGACACGCATGAATCATAGTATTTTTCTCCTTGAGTCACATCGCTGAGTAAGGCCGTGCAAAGTCAGTGTACCCTAGATTGTAAACACTAGGACGCGGTCTTACTCATCAACACTAGGACTCAGCCGTGTGCTACTGGAGTAGTCATCCGGCTCCCCTTCCACTCTTGTACAAACCGATAAATAGGGACAAAACCCCGAAAAAGGGCCTTCTTGTACTCAGTCGAATCTGTAAGCTCGTCGATATTAAACAAGTCCACGCCATTAACTCGTGTTCTTCCTTGGACTCCAACATTTGTAAAACATGATTCGTCGGTCCACAGAATTTTCATTAATATTTCAGGATCGTCTTCCAAAATAGTAGATAGCCACGCACAGAATGTCAACCATCGAGGTCCATCAGTATCGCGTAGTTGCTGGACTAACGTCATTTTGAATGGATGATACTTATACCTCTTCAAAATAACATGAACACTTTTTACGGACATGTTCAATTCGTTCGATACATGTCGAATAGACGCATACGGATGAACTTCAAAATAACTCAATACCAGTATAGCGTTCTCCTCGTTAGTAACAGTTTTCTTACGTTCGGTAGTATTCTTTTCGCCAGGAAATTTACCATAGCGAAGTAGTAATTTCTCAAGATAACGAAAAGTATTCGCGGAAGGACAAACTCTATTCAAGAACCGTTCTCTGTATAAAACTACTGCTTTGCGTGCATTTTTCCACATTCGTTGAAGACAGTGACATGTCATATCGTTCTCTTCTTGAAAACTTATTCATTTTTATACGATAAATTATAAGAAGGCACACGATACTACGACTGGGTTACGACAGGAATAATAATACCTTCCTCACGTTTGACCTTTGTTTCACCCGCTCGTCATTTTGTTTCTCTCCCTGGCTATTGTTGCCCGCCTTAGGACGTTCACGCTCGCCCCACATACACACATGCATACACTCTTTCTTACAATATTAAACTGCCAGCAAGTTAGTAAATGGTTGAAAATCTAATAACAGCCTTATGATGAAAGTAAACAGTAGATTATCGTAAAGCCGCAACGGAATTCTGTGGCATACAACATTTTGATTGCGCATATCGTTTCTGCTGATTGAAGTGAATTTTTTCAGTTCAAGGTCATCCGAAGGTCATGCTATAGGAGGTCGTTGAATTCGTCTTAACACAAGCTATAATAATATGAAGTAAAAAATATGCAATGCTATTTATAAAAATCAAGGTGACCTCGATTTCTTATTGAAAAAACAATAATTTTTTTAAATTCAATATTTTATCTTGTAGTAAATAAGACATTGATAGACTTTTGTTGGAAACATTTTTTTGTCAGATTAACAGAAGTGCTCGAAAAAAGGTGGGCAAAAGCTAAGGAAACACCCTGTATAGCGGTCTTCATATTTTTGTTGTTTTTTTTGGGCCGTCCAGTTCGTTTTTTATATTCAAAAGTATTAGTAACTGTTAACTTTTTCACTGTATCATGCACTGTTGATTTCGGAATTTTAGTTTTTATCGCAATTTCCCGCACAGAATAGCCTTCTTTAGCAAGAGTAATAATACTCGAACGCTTTTGAACAGATAATTCTTTTCTAGAACTGCTCATACTGATCACATGCACTGTCAAACTTGAAATGAAGAAGAAACAGCGACTTCGCTTTCGTAGCTCCATGCTTATCTCTGTTTAGTCTAGAACCCCTCTTACAATGTTTATAAACTCTTTATAATGTTCCAAATATAGTCCTCTGATGGTTTTGAACGTCCAAAGCGACCAATATATCCCAACATGTACCGAACGGAAACCTAACGAAATAAGTGTTTACGCATGCAGTTCCTTTTTTAAACGTTTATTTAAATAACTAATATTTATTTCTATTTTTATATACCGAAATTATCGTAAAATACCTAAATATTACAAGATTAACAATAAAAACAAAGAGAGTTGTATCTGTGTTTTAATCATTCTTTTACTGAAAACGAGTATGTGTACGGTGACTTATGGACGGGAGTGTACGTGTATACATAGCGATCCTTGAGTGTAAATATACATAAGCGAACGGTTAAGAAAGTGAGAAATTGAAACTCGAAAGTGTTCATCCACCTTCCAGTTTGCATCAATAACTCTCATTAGTTGCAAAATGCAATATTTTAACAATGTTAAATTACTACCAGACATATTACGTCTCCTGCAGTGAAACTGAACAGCGAATACCTCGAGATCAAGGATTGTGTCAGATATCTTGGTCTGTACGTGGATAAAAGACTTACATGGAAAAACCACATGAAAAAGAAAAGAATGCAACTTAACCACAAAATGAGAACCATGTATTGGGTCCTTGGTCGAAAATTGAAACTTACACTATACAATAAACTACTCCTGTATAAGGTCGCTATTATTCCAATTTGGACATATGGAATACAACTCTGGAGATGCGCCAAGAGAAGTAACATAGATATCATCCAAAGGTTTCAGAACAAAGCATTGAGAACTATTGCTGCCGCCCCATGGTACATGGTAAAAAAAAAATAGTCATTTTTTATGTTTTCTTAAAATCGGAACTTCTAGCCTCGGTCTCCCCTAGATGTAGACAATATAGATGATTCAAGTGAAGAAGCAACAAAAACAGATGATACAGACGAATTTTAAAGATTTTGACTTATAAATATTAACAATAAAAAAAAAATGTATAATACAAAAATTATTTAAGTAAATAAACTATTTCTAGTATTTTTTTATTCCTATTCATTTCCTAATTAAATAATATCACACTGTGTCATTTCTAATCGTAATTCGTTGCATCGAAGTGGTCAAAATAGTTTTGGCCAGCTTTTCTGGGCAAATACTCCACTGTGTGTCGTTGCAATGGTGATGATGGTCATTTTCACGACTTAGGAAAAAATACCAACATGAGTAGCAAAATACGGTACATAGCAAGAATTAGCGCTCGAATAAAATTGGCTAAGAGGTAGCCGAAAAATTGGCAACGTCGCTACTACCAACCTAAAGTAATCCGACAATACACTATTCGACAACCGAACATCACGTCGCCACATTAATCGCTTTACTGGTTCCAAGAAGAGTCACTCTAATAGTAGGGATAAAATTTTGACATTTACCATTACATCCTTTTTCACATTTAAGGTGGGAACATTATAATAATGATAGAAATCGCGATAGTAATATCTAGTAACCCCCACAACATGTCTTCCCTTTCCATGAAGTATGGCTATGTACTTTTGAGGTACTCCGTATATAATTGTGCTCGTATTGTAATAAAGTGTCTAATTTAGACTTAAAAACATTTAAAATTAAATTACCTTAAAATAGAAACTACATATAAATTAGAGAGGAAAATCAATCAATTCACCTTTCTATCTCGAAAGCCGATTTTTTCTTTTGCCTTCTTTTTACTTTGTTCTTCTTCTTGTCCACGAACCAAGTCTTCATTATTACCACGTGTGTCTTCAGCAACAATCTCTGCTGCATAAACGGTAGACAAATACTTTCCTCTCAAACTGAAATAAAATTTATAAAACAATTTGTAACTATTAATAGAAAGAAATTCGAAAAAGCATTACTACTAACTCCTTAATGGTAAAACTGTATTATTAGATCATTAATTGCTCCGAACAGATTGTTCTGAACTGAACTTTCTATACTACATTTATAATTCTTTGTAACGTAATAGTGTAATAGTTTTTAATGGATTCTGCACATAATATTTTTAATTACAAATTAAATTCATTACAAAATTCATTTTTTGATTTTTAAAATTTTATTTATATATATGTATAGAATTATATAAAATAAATTATTTGATATATATTTTAAAAAATAAATAAAGCATCTACTATCGAATTTGAAGTTTGTTTTAGCAGTTTTTATTATTAGAATAGTTTCATAGTATATAACTTATATAATCATTTATACATACAACGTTCAGATTGTAAAATAAAATTCGTTAAAATTAATTAATCATGTGTACAATTCGTAATGAGAACGCATAAAGATATGTGTAAGTACATACATTGCTCAAAATGGTATCTTATCAAATGATTTTTTTGTAAAAATGTGATACATTAAAATTCTCAAATAATTTGTAAGATATGTTTTATTTTAATATATAGCATTTGTAATATTTTAAACAAATTGTTTTTATCTTTTAATTTGTAAGCTTTCAAGTTTTCTTTTACATGATTCCAAAGGCATCAATTGGATTTACATCTGTACTTTGGGGTAGCCATTTCATTACACAAATTTTCTTTTTTTGTAAAATAGAAAGCAATTTCCAATCATTACCTTGTTCAATATTTGGCATTTTGTCTAACGCACGTAGTAACATTTGTGTTTATAAGATATTTGCATATTCATATTTGTCTATAATTCCGTGTATCTTGTACAAGGGGCTAATATTGCGTCGAAAAAAGTAATTCCACACAATCACACTACCTCCACCATGTTATAGATCTCAAACTTTTTTTTCTTTTTTACAAGGAATCCATAAAATCCCACTCAATTGAAACAATTGAAACTTACTTTTGTCATAAAAAATTATTTATGTCCTATCAGAAACCATTTATTGAAAATAATCTCAAATAAATTAGACTCTAGTCTTTTTTACAGATACTAATGATTTCTTAATGCTCTGTCCTACATAAAGATTAAATGATGCTAAATGACGATTTCTTTAGAACCAACCTGTGTTTTATAAACACAACAGAAAATGATCTAAGCGAACATTAGAGCTTAGTTTAGGGAAAGCATTTGGAAAGTAAAGCTAGACTTTAAAGTTTCTCAGTGGTATTTGTAAAATTTGTAATATAATAATAGTATGTATTTAGCAAATAATAGATTGTGAAATGTAAGAATAATTATTTTTTGCATAATTAGTTATTTTTTTAGAAATATTGACATAAAATATTACATATGCAACTGTAAACATAATTTTTCTCATGTTATTAACAGTAATTAATGTCCATTTACATCCTGTTTTTACTTATTTCATTTTGAAATGATATACTTAATTAATTTATGAAAAAAAGAAAAGACAAGTTTTAGTCAAACTTCGTCTAATTTGCAGGATTAACATGTTTTGCATTTGTATTATTAATGCAACAATTGAAATTATATATCACATATATTCCTAAAGATTCATAGTTAATGATTTTGTTTTAATTAAATAAAATGTATAATAAAAAGAAGTATTTGATCAATTCCATGGATTACTGTATGTATCATTTTTAAATAACATTGAAAAGGAATATAAATCTTTTGATTGTCATATAGTAATGATTTTGTATCTATACATTAGATTCATGAATAATAATATAAGCTATAAAATTAAGCAGTAACTTCATTACTTGCTAAAGTTTATCTACTAAACTAGACAAATGATGTATTTTCACCAATATAATATAAATTCATTGAATAAGTTACGATTTGTTTTCTTAAGGTTGCTTAAATGAAAAATATAAAAATATATTTTAATACGTAACTTACCCTTCCCAATCGATGAAGCTTAGAACGAAACAAGCTGGGATGAAAAATGACAAAAATGGGTAATTCACTTCACGTGTTTCTTTTCCATAAGAAAACTTTGTAAAATTCCTTGGAATTGGATATTGAAAGTTATTAATATTACGAATTAACAAAACCGATTTTTTAATACTTTTTCTCGAAGAATTTAGTCTTAAACTGCACGTAACCGCATTAATAAACATTTTGAGCATATACTTGTAAAAGGTTAGAAAAAAAGTACGTTTGAAGATCTCTATATAATTCCAACGAATTACTGCTTGTTTCAAAATGAAACTTTATCGATTGTAATAAATTATAGCTTCGATTTTCACTTATTTTTTAATAGCACTTGTTTTTCCATTTCATTCAATCTTAATTTTAGTATTTTAAATGTACGTTTGAATTTGTTTTATTCACCACACTTTTCGATAAATACAGATGACTGGCATACAGTACAGAGGTGCCAGAAATGCACCGAAGGCAGTGTGGCCAGATCGGGCAAAATTGAGAGCATCAAAATCGTCAATAGTGACGACGAACTTCCTTAGCGTCTAACGGAGTGATGGGGATAGCAGCATATACTACCGCACGAGCAACGTGTACGTGAACTTCGCACAACTTCGGCACTTCGCACAACTTCGGGAAATCGATAAAGAACGCTAATGTGAGCCTTACCTTCTTGCTCTTGTAAATGAGAAACAGCTGAAATACGACCTCGCGATAATCAGCATACGATTCCAAGTCTCGACTGCCCTAGCATTTTTACTTTCCGACCTATGTAAGGTATAAGGAAAGTATCATAATGAAAAAAAATTTCGAAAATTTTTTTTGGCGGAAATATACTAATAATATATTAATATATAATAATTTGGCGGGGGTTTTAGGACCCCCTGAACATATTGTGACTATTAAGAAAAAAGACATTTTTTTTTTGTTCCCATGCTGTTGACATGATTGCTTCCAAACGGCTAAATGAATTTCAATGAAACTTTACATTTAAGTTTTATATTCTCGTTTCAAGCTCTGATTAGATTTTGAGAGTGATTGGCTCCCATATAATGATGATTATACGTCTTATAGTTTTATAATTATTTCGATACATATACATTATTTTTAAAAAATTTTTAAAGCGTTTTATATAAATCTTAGAAGGATTAAGATCAAATAAACTTTTCTCCTATCTTTTCTAGGAAGGAAAAATTAAACGAAATCTTAGGCATTGCATACCTACCTAAAGCACATTAAAAACGTATTCCACAAATATTTTAGAATAATGTTGTTCAAAGCAGTCTTACTCGTAAAGGGTTAATTAAGGATTAATTAAAATGAAAAACCACTCTTAGCCAGTACCGTGCACGCTGTAACAATATTCAGTAACAAATATTTTGTAAAGATATGATCTAAATAGAAGAATTAATTGCTACAGAAATAGATTACTACTGACTTTTCCCACTATGTTTTTCAGTAACCGTATCAAATTGTTACACAGAATCAAGTGTTATACTGATTACTGAAATTACTTCGGGCAGCTTCGGAGAATCGAGAAAGAGGGCATGCGTCAGTTTGCCTTTGTCGACTTTCCGAAACTCCACTAGCTCACGTACGCGTATCTAGCATGTGTGAGTGTGCACCCGACGGTGCTTTTCTGGCATCACTGGTGAAGACGAACCTTGGAAGAGCTTCGGCAAATTAGTAAAAGAATTATAGTTAGAACGTTACCGTAGCACTTGTTGAATTCAATAAACACCAAATACGAAAACATTAGTTTACTTCAAAGGAAGGTGGTCCTTCGAGTTTAGTTTAGTCGGCACACCACGTGCAAACTCCAACAGTATTCGAACGAGGAAGACTCAACCACGAATCGAACAACACAACTTGAATGACAAACTGTCTTCGATGAAGTGTATCAAACAAACAACAGGACAGTTTAATCAGTTTAGAAACGGCCGCGAATAAGTAAACATCTAGTTCAGAAACACATTTAAATAATAGCATTGAATAACCATAGAGTGTAACAATTTTATTTACATATACGCATCTATCGTAATATCGCGACTTTTTACTACAATCCCCCTTGATTTACGTCGATCGATCAGTATAGCATTCTTCACAGAAAAAGAATACTTTACAAAGCAGCAGTAACAAGGAGTTATTGTTTCATTGACAGCAACATTGTAAAATACGACATGCACGTTTTAAAAGTCTTAAAATTAAATTGTATATTAGTTAATATTCGTCTAATAATGTGTGACAAATCATAGTTCCATTATCTTCATACTATTACATACCATTCCAAAATTCTCTATGTTCATCTCGTATAATCCTCCTGCAGTCAATGAACATGGTTTACTGGATCTTATTTGCATCATACGGAGTAATCTTTGTACTTCCAACGGTGTTTGATACCATTGGGACATGTATCTATCAGAATTTGATGGAATTGTTTAAATGTATCAACTTATTTGATGCATTCTTGTATATTTAACCATGAAAACTTTTAATTCAGTATAAGCATACACAAACATAATCTCATTAATTTAACACTAAACCTACCGAGATTTCATGTATACCCATTCCTACGAAGACCTGTTTAATGATCAGTCTCACTTTTTCTCTTTTACGAGGTAGTGTCTTTTACAAAAAAATATAAATCGTTCAACTGGTCAGATAACCGACCGTGGTAAGCCAGACAGACTACACAATTTTCTCAAAAAAACAAGCAACGAGAATAGAAGTGAATATTGAAAAATTCATTGTGAGTATACTATCAGAAAGGTCGTGAAATTTAATGGCGCTAAAATAACGTATTTTAGACATTTTTGACGAAATTTTAAAAACGATCATTTGACCGGTCGTGGTAGGTTTACTGTTTAATCATTCAAATCTTGAATAATGAATACGTCTTAAATGGAAATTGGACGAATTTTTAAACAGGTATTAATTGATTTGCTTGGAAGGAGCATTAGTAAGTTCAGAGAGGTTGTATGTACAAGAAGACGGTCACTCGCTGATACAATATTCTTAAATGGAAATGCACAAGAACTTATAAAATAACTTTGTAGCTCGTTTTTCGTCAACTATTTTCGCATTAGAAACTTACATGTTGGTGGCTAAGTCTAAACTGTAATCTAGAAGCACCTGTCCAGGTAAACTGAGAATGAACAAATGAAAGTTCTGACCGGCGAAGAAAACACAGTATCTAAAAAATTGATCAGGTTCGTGCAAGTGTACAACAGCCTGGGAAATAAAATTTCGATTTGTTTAACAGTCCTTAGAAACAACGTTATCGAAAGATATACATATGGCTTACTTGAAAGGCTGTGATGCTAATACCTATCATGTTAAGTCCCATTTGAATTAAGTAATTCTTTCGATTTAGATTATCCAGGAACTCGAAAAACCTTGAAACAGAATGAAATGACAAATCAGTTAAACACCACAAAACTGTTTAGTTTTAGTTTAACATTATTTAATCGATACGAACTTGATGGCTTTATTGTGGACTATAACGCACTGCCTAAAGTCTTGATATCCGTTACCCTTCAAAGCACCTCCATTTTTAGTCACATAATTATTTTCAGTTGCTTTCCTAATCTTATATCTGTATTTATCAGAATTACTCGTATAAATAAAATTGTGTTTATTTCTACGCAAGTAATCGATATAGTAGAAATTTGTGAACTCAGTATTGAATAGTTTTGATGTTCTGTTCTGAGCATGCACTATATCTATATGCGATGCGAACGATTTTTTACAAGCTATATTGTTCAAGGTTAAGAATGGCAATATCTTGGATAACTGTAAGAAAGGCATAAGCCGAGCTACGTCGAATGGGACGAAGTGGCCTCGTCCTGCCGCTATGAGACAGGGCGATTTCCGAGGGGACCGTTTGCCCCGCGGATGGGCGCAAAGCGCGGGCACGGAGAGGATACCGGAAGTATGCTTAGAGCGATTCCCGGTATCCTCCCAAATCGTGCGGAAGGGTCACCGTGGGGTTTTTAGTGGGTAGGTCCCGCGTCAGTTATAATGGGCGTGGGGAATCCCACACACCCCTCCCGCCTCACCCCAAAGAGGTGGGAGGGAGTCTTTCGAAGATTTTCCCCACGAAAAAAAAAAAAAAAAGTATGTGAATATTGCAATTAAGCAAAAAAAATGATTTTTTCAAAAAAATTTACACGGAGCTTTATAAACCTCAAAAAACGGTATAACGTCTATTTCAACTATTTTTTTATATCTTTTGTATTTTACGACTTATAAGCACGTACACAGACAGGGTGGTTGGGATAAAAGGGTTGATATCTCCCTCAAAGTGCAAAACAGGCACGAACGAATTACACGTTTCTTCTTAGATAGGTTTAATAAATATTTATGCCAAGATTCATCAAAATCGGAGTATATCGGAAATTTAAGCGTTATTAACTTTTTAACGAAACCTCAATCAACAAATTGGTATTCTTGATTTTCGTCTTATTTTGGCCTCTAGAATCTCCCATTAAAATTTTCCCCAGGGTTAGCCGAAGATCCCGTATAAGAATGTTGAACTCACTAAAACGATTCGAAAAAATTAAAAATGAATGCGTTAAAAGACGTAATGTTTTTAACAAATCAGCCTTCCTACTTCAAACTTGAGCACTTTGACTTTTGAATGATTTTAGAACCTGTAGTATAAATAAACGTTGAATAATTTTCTCTATAGCACTCACTCAATTTCGGAAATAAACCCTTCCTTGACAATGTTGGCGACGCGAAACCAAGCCACCGAACATTAGGAAGGGATTACTGTATTGGGTAAGTCGACCACGAATCAAGGTCAAGCCACGAACCTAAGCAGTGAAGGGTATTAGGTGGAGCCTACGGATGATTTCTTTTGCTACTTGCGTCGTTTAGCTTGTGGTGAGTATGCCAACATCTCGTCTCTCAACAGTATAGTGTACGACGTTTCAAATATCACAGTCATATTTACCCGCATACTGCGAATAATCCAGAAGCGTGATGAACTATTACCATGTATAGAGAATCTACGGAGACTATTGTTAGTATAATACTAATCGCACAGATAGTTCCATGAATATATATGCTATAAAAGTACTCGTCGCCATCTACGAAGTAATAAACTTTTAGTAGTTGTGCTCGCCGTCGGGACTCATTTAGCGGTAGAGCAATGTCCAATAACGGATTAAGCATTGGAAGCGATACAAACAGTACCAAATATGATAATAAGACGTCTGAAAAGTATACATATAACTCTTGTCATTATAGGTACACGAAATACTGAATGTTCATAAAAATAAGGGATTTTCTTCGAGATCAATAATTCGCTTCAATACAAATCGAAACATTTTTTAACATTTTGCAATCTGAAGTTTGAATGTGGAGATGTAACCAGTTCAAGTTTGTGGGCTGTGCTGTTTAAATTTCTACCGCATATAATCTGACCAAAATTGGGCAAATATTACGTTGCAAATTAAATTTCATCGCTACGACGCATAACTCTCTGCTATTATAATATGCGTATGATGTTTAGGAAATGGAGCTTTTACGACTAAAACTTCGGCAGTTGTTAAGCTAGCATTTTTTAAAAACTATAAAAGGCAGCCACGAATGTAAGGTACTAATTTAAGGTACTTTAAGGTAAGGTAATTTAAGGTACTAATATGAATTTAACACTAAATATACTGCCTATAAACTTTAATGCAATTTACCTCCATAACGCAGCTTTAGCGAAACTCTCAGTAGTAATATGGTACAGGACTTCTGATTGATAATTTTGCGAGGAATTAATTCCGAACAAGTCGAAAATTTGTATAAGAACTCCAATGGAACATCTGTTGAAAATTACGTAAAGCACTTACTTCTGTATAGTTGGGCAATTTTGCTCCCTCTCTCGGTGAGAACATCTAGATAATGCAGTTCATCGGCGAGCTTTAATTCCTCCCATTCTTCTTTCACGGAGACAAATAATTCTTTAAACTATAATATTCCGTATTTCTATGATTCTGTGCACATAATAAGCTCCATTTTCTGTAGAAAGAGTACATACATTTTGTCTGTTGAGATGGAGATTTAATAATTTTACAATAGCGAGGGCAGCCGTAATTAAATGTGGTTGGCTCTCGATAACCCCGTCCCAATCCTTCTTGGATAACGACAACTGCATTTGAAAAACCTATTGAAATTTACGTTGCGATTGTGAAACAATATTGTCTGATTAATTACGTTGGTACTTTGGATTCGTTATTTTTCAATTTGTATGCCCAATATTGTTAATATTGGACATGATTCATTTATTAATCGGCTATTTCCACTTACCGAAGGTAGTAGTATGCTAACGTTAATACATATTACCAGAGTAGCATTAATATTACTATGTAGATCAGTTTGCGATGGAGACTGTCCCAAAAATATAAAATACTTCTTAAGCGTTTTATAATAAGAAATGTTGAATATACTGGCCCCGCATCTTTCGTCTTTCTGAAGAACTGAATGGTCTGAGCTTAATTATGAAACGTGTTGCATTAAATACATTGTTAATTAAAATCAACTTATAATAAATTAGATAAATCGTTACTAAAAATGTTTACTTGTAAGTATTAACTGCAGTACATATGCTGTGCAATTTTTGGTAAATATTTACTTCGGTGGCATTGTCCTGAATGAGTTTGTTTTTGAAGTTTTTTTTCAAAAACGACTATATTTCAGCATGAAAAATAAACAGATTTAGAGCATAGCCACTGAAATAAATATTTACACAACTTTGTATTACTATTAAAATTCTTGAATAATAGAAAAAAATTATTTTTAATTAAAGATTGCAGTTGAAAATATTTAATTTTGAAATTGTTTGAAATTATTTAATTAAAAATTAAATTTTTTTCTATTGTAAATTGATCTAAAATGAGTTTTTTTTCAACACATAGGAATTGAGATGGATTGTTGTATTTTAAAGCAAATTTGTGGCATTTAAAATTACTAAAAATTATACTACGCAACAGACGACAATTCCAAATTTGAAAATCTATCTTTGACGTCCGCTTTTGCAAGCAATTCATAGTTCATCCTTTCTTCATTTTTCGTGAGTATTCACCAAAAACCTCAAACGTATATCCAACACACGGTTAATTTTCACGAACCTCCTTTGTCATCTCACGCGATTATACGATTCACCAAAAAATTGGCATCTGAGTGGCTGATATATTACGAGCAGGTTGAACAATACGCAACAGAACTTTCCCAAGGACCTATTTAGTAATAAGTTTCGCGTGATCGCATTGTTTAGTCGCATTCGACACATCTAACAGACTCAACTAACTGGTTTTGGACAAGTAATATTTAATATTGTTGAAATATCATTCTTGGCAATCGACTGTATAAGCTGATTGCACTTACAGGATTAAATATGTAAAACACATTATTAGATTTGGATTTTAACGTTGCGTAACATAAAACGATATAATTTAATCAAAATAATTAATATAAGACTTATCTCACCGATGGAAGACATTCTTCCAATATTAATCACTTTTATATTTTTGCCTATCGTTCCACGTATCACTGCTGCACGGAACAATGTTCCACAAAATAACGAATAGTTTATGTATTGTTGCAAAATGATGAGCTTTTAAATAACAAGTTTCAAAGAGCTACCCCGTTCTGTATCCTTGTGAAGACTATTTGGTTCGCTGCGGAGGCGCGTTTCTTTACGAACAATGACCCATTAGAAAACGAATTCAAATATTTATCCAGGAAAAAATTTTCTATATAATTGGCAAACTCTTACAATCAATTCGATATGGTAACAACCGTATTTATAAATTTTAAAGATGTTTCGTAGAATTTCGATTGTCAGAGGGAGAGACTGGTGTTGCTCTAACCGGTCATTTTCTTATCTACCTCCTATTTTTTGTAATGCAAGAATAATTTCATAATGCGTACCTGTCTGTTGGTAGATTGACGCACAATTACAGTTAATGTTCGAAGTAAGTGACAGAAGGGTGGAGAGAGTTTTACCTCAACAGTCAAATGTTAAATGTCATATATAAGTAACATCTGACATTACTTTAAAATGCGCAGAATATAGTTTCAATCGCCGCCAACTCAATTGGCCAGTTAGTGGCAGTTAGGTGTACTTACCTCCGATACGCTCTGTTTGATTCTCGATTTTAATGCTATTACTTCTAAACATTGCACGTGGCTGGCTGTTGTTTTTTATTCGTCGATACATTTTTTCAAATTAATTTACGGCAAAGTGTAAACAAAAGTGAATTAGGTGAGTCGTAAACAAGTGTCACCCGATATTACTTATTTTATTAAGTTTAGAAAAACAGTGAAGTGTTCCTTCGTCAGATCTCGCCATCTGGCATTTAAGTATTCTAAAAAGACACACTTTCTTTCAAATATCCTACTTACCACGTTATACTATTTAATAACTTAATAATGTAATAGTGTATGTTGAATGTGTATCATCGGATGCATTAAATTCCTACTAAATTAAAATAAATAATTACAGTAAACTTGTTTCAATATTAATAGTTCTTTTTTTCGACTGCCGTTCGTTTTTTCTCACTCGTTTTCACTCGCGGTCCTGTTCTTGGGTGGTCGACTGCGGCTGTTGTCCGATGCACAGTGACATCACTGTGTATGAACATTAGGGTGGTCCTTAGCTACTCTTGGTGAAAACTTTTTTGCAAAATTTTTTTTACCCCACCCCCTAAAATTGATCCATTGGATAAGAAAATAATTCCCGTAAAAGATGAAATTGATCGGATAAGAGGAAGACGTGGCACAATGTGGCACATCCGCGTTAAAGTTCCAATAAATGTGAGATTTCGTATGAACGGAAAAGTATGAAGATAAATATTAGAATGATGGTTAAACGTTCTTTTTGTGAATCCTCGATTACCTCGTCCGCATCTTCAATTAATGATGAATCTTCTAATTCCGCTAATTCTTCTTAATTAAATGATACATATAAAAATATATCAGTAAAGAAGCATAGGTAATATTGAATAAAACAAATTAGACAACTATATAAAAATACATACCATGTATATTTGCTTCATAGTTTTCTCGCCTCGACTTTTCTTGTTCCTCTCGAAGAATTTTTCTGCTTTCCTTCTCGAATAAGTTGCGATCGCTTTCTACCATTGAACCGGTTCATCCTTTCTTCCTTTGATTTATAAGGAATGCTTTGTCTTCTGCAATGCTTATCATTTCCAAAGCGTTAGCATGAGCAATATCGAAAAGGTCATCCAATGCTTCCAGAAAATCATGCTCCCGTTTTTCCCGCAGTGGTGTTCGGCGTTTGCAGGTCTTCTGTAATGTCTTCCAGTTTTGGTATAAAGATTCCACTTTTTCAATTCTCCGATCTAATTTTCGGGTTGGAATTCGCGCTTTCTCCCACAGAACCTCGACTTCTTTTATCACTAAGTGAGCACTTGATCGTAAATTTAATTTCACCTTACGCAGATTATAAAATAATACGCGTAAAACTTGTCCATTTGACGGTAACTTTGAACCAATAATTTGAGTTTCGTCGTAGTTAAGAAGGAATAATTTTTCTCTTCTGGTTTCCATTTTTTATTTGAACTGAGGTGTGATTGAGAAATGAATATTTTAATACTCGCGAAATGGCGATTCTCGCTGATTGACGAATCAAATGAATATACAGAATAAGGCAGACTGTTAATAATCATGGGTCGTGTATAATCGCGTGTGGGTGATTTTTGTTGACAACATTGTGTAATGGAACTGGCATTCACCCTTTCTCTGTGAAAATCTCGTCGGGCGAGTTTTGCCATGCCCTTCTGGGTTTTCATAAGCAGGTTGAATCTTATTCAACGTAAGGTGTTCGCATTTCCATAAGTGGACAAAAATCTAAGGCTGTCGATAATGCCGGTAAGTAGAATTTTTCATGCTGCGTGAGAACCACTAGCACTGGCCTGTCGCAATATTTCGCGCGAATGCAGCTGTGCGCGGAATGCCATTCTACAGGTGGAACTTTAAACGTTAATAACTTTGTAACGAAGCCTCCATCAATTAATTGGTATTCTTGATTTTCGTCTTATTTTGGCCACTAGAATCGCTCGAGTAAAGTTTTCCCAAGGGTGGCCGATCACCCTGTACAATGTTTTCTACTGATATGTGTGGTAAAATTTTATCAGCTGTCACCCAGTAGATCTCAGGAAGTATTCATCCGATTAATTATAGTTAGAAAGGAACAATAATAGAATCAGGAAAATATAAAGTTAGTATTCTTCTTCTTCTTCTTTGTGTTTTTTACGCCGCGTCGACTGCGAGGTCATTGGCGGCGGATGCGTGCTTGCGCGCTATATTTGATTATACATATTTGTTTCTTTGAGAAATTTTAGAGTGTCACTTATGTGGGCCTGAGCTGTAAGGGCTGTGTCCGGTTTTATCCCATATTTCTGTCTTTGGGGTTCGGTTCTTCTGCACTGGTATAGGATGTGGTCTACTGTGAGGGTTTCAGTGGGGCAGTGGCTGCAGTACGGTTGATCGGTTTTTCTTATTAGGTGTTCGTGTGTTATCTTTGTGTGACCTGACCTTAGTCGAGACAATATGGATTTTAAAGTTAGTATTTCTTTTGATCATAAATGCATATTTTTCCGTTTTGGGGTCCCAAAATTCACATTTCAACTATGCCAGTTAACAATAACAATAGGACATTATAACCAGTTTAGAAATGGCCGCGAATAAGTAAACATCTAGTTCAGAAACACATTTAAATAATAGCATTGAATAACCATACAGTGTATCAATTTTATTTACATATACATACGTATCTATCGTAATATCGCGATTTTTTACTACAATTCCTCTGGATTTACGTCGATCGATCAGTATAGCATTCTTCACAGAAAAAGAATACTTTACAAAGCAGCAGTAACAAGGAGTTATTGTTTCATTGACAGCAACATTGTGAAATACGACATGCACGTTTTAAAAGTCTTAAAATTAAATTTTATATTAATTAATATTCGTCTAATAATGTGTGATAAATCATAGTTCCATTATCTTCATACTATTACATACCATTCCAAAATTCTCTATGTTCATCTCGTATAATCCTCCTGCAGTCAATGAACATGGTTTACTGGATCTTATTTGCATCACACGGAGTAATCTTTGTACTTCCAACGGTGTTTGATACCATTGGGACATGTATCTATCAGAATTTGATGGAATTGTTTAAATGTATCAACTTATTTGATGCATTCTTGTATATTTAACCATGAAAACTTTTAATTCAGTATAAGCATACACAAACATAATCTCATTAATTTAACACTAAACCTACCGAGATTTCATGTATACCCATTCCTACGAAGACCTGTTTAATGATCAGTCTTACTTTTTCTCTTTTACGAGGTAGTGTCTTTTACAAAAAAATATAAAACTGGTCAGATAACCGACCGTGGTAAGCAAGACAGACCACATACGAGATATATGAATAGACCTTTCACCTTATGGACTTTCGCGGCCGAATCTGACTGCCATACCGACCTGAAAATTCGGAGGTGATTTTAGCGGCCTCTTCTCATGGATAACGGTCAGTTGAGAAACTCACTGAATTAGTGTGGTAGGCAGCAGCTAGTGCGTGTAAATGCATACCAATTGAAAAGTACGAATTATTCGCGATTCCTTGACTAGTTAAAGTTGTAAATAATTTACTAAAAATCAGTCTATCCGCGGTTTCTATCCGAGGTATCCCTTGGGTTCATAAACAAGCTTCGCGAGACATCGGAGCTTCTCCCACCCCGCCGCCTAATTTGCGAGCGTTGCCGAGCACAGCGGACGGCCATCATTCATACTTTGAAAATAAACATATCAAGACGTGTCGAGACGTATCGGCGTTTCGCGACCGAGGTGCGTATTTCTAACCTGTTTATCCTTCCACTATTACTACTCGCGTATTACTACTTACGATCTCTTGCAATACGGTTTCGATTTAATCATTACTTAATTGTAATAATCGTTTGCGTACTTTAATGCATCGTTATTTCGTTTCTGTTACAGTTTTTTATTGGAACTCGAAATTAAGAAATAATAAGACTTGTTGGAACCTGCCATGACGTGTCAGCGTTTCGCGACCAACGAGGTACATACGAGTTTCTAACCTTTTAATATTTCTTCATTATTATCAATTATTGTTTAATTATGATTTAATTTGTATTTCATTTCTGTTACAGTCTCGGATTGAAAATCGACGCCATGGAAAGTTTCATTGGCGCGTAAACGACACCATAACAGATGACAAACGAGTCGACAAATTTTGGAGGGAATATTGGTAACGTTTAAACAATTACAACAAAAATTAACACCCATATTAATATTTATATATTTTTATATCATTATTAAATCATTCGTTGCAAGCATGATCTTAATTTTGTAATCGGTCATTGTTAAGATAAAATATTAAAATCGTTAACAAACTTTTTATCTACTTCGATACATATCGAAGTATATAGAAATGGCGTCGG